>NC_140991.1:71232710-72541164 GCF_052327205.1 Somniosus microcephalus
TCTGCGGGATTTTATAATATAATTTTAGACGTCCCAAACATAATTCTAATGCATTTCCTCTAAAAGTTATATTATTTGTACGATCAAATTTATCAAAGTTTTATTATAACATTTTATTTTGATTTTGCTATTCTGTTAAGAATGCAATGGTGATGCCTTAATAGCCTGTTAAGAACTATTTTACATATTATGACATCAGTATTGTATTCCAAATTAGATATGCTTAATAGTCATTTACAATTTCAGTGTGGTGCAGTATTATGCTTTTATATTTACACAATATCTTTCTATAGTTTGATTGACATTGGACTCTCAATTTGACATGAACATCATTGTGTGTTTACATTGTTTACACTGTTTTCTGTATTTTTGTAAGTCAGAAATGTGTCGAATCTGCAGTCATGTACATTCTGCATTGTGTTCTAGATATTGTTAAAATGAGTCATTACACTAGCTTATGAATGATTCCTTATGCATATGAGAATACATATGTAAAATAAGAACGGATTGTAAGTTATAGGAAACAATAGAATAAGGCCATTGAAAACATTCAGCTTGAACTGTTTAAAGTTAGAATTGCCTTTTTTGGTTTGTTTATTGTTTATGTGCACGTACGTATTTGGTCAGGATCACAAACGATCTATAAATTGCAAGTAACAATTTATATAATTCTGGGGCACTGACATTGAAATAACGCTTGAATTTATTCAGCAAAGAACTTCACTTTATTGCAGACAGATGCAAGGTGATATTTTAATTATAAGTTGGAACCATCCCGTGCATTGAAGTTATTTTACAGTTACAACATTGACCTCAATCAATGTGATTTGCGCAAGTTCCCAAACCACTTGTAACCAATAAAAGACGTTTGTATTTCATTCATGGATTTATTTTGCATCAGAGAGATAGCAGATATATATTACAATAAATTAATTGTTATATATAGAAAAATATTTACCAGAAAACCTTAGGCAATAATGTACTGTTAGGTTAAACATTGTTGAAAATATTAACATTAGAAAGTTGATTAGCACATAATTTGATAAATTAAGCATTCCAGCAGAGTATCTTACATAGAACTATTTCAAATAATAAATATATAAATTAATGGTTCGTCGGTTTTCATATCAATATATTCATGATCTCATATCAACAATTACGTTTGATAATATATTAACAATTACGTTTGATAATATATTAATTTTCATTAAATATACATGATTGATTATTAAAGTCCCTGCAGTGAATTGCGAACTATTTGCATTTCTATGAGACAAAGTCAAAAGGTGGTTCGTTCTCAATGTTGTTTACAGATGATTTGCTATTTGATTTTCTGGGATCTTCAGGAGTCCACACTTTTGCTGTCCTGATGACGTTTTGTTCTTTAAGCTGTTTCTCATCAGTCCACGACAAGGAGTGCCCTGCGAGAGGAGGCAACCCATAGTCTGGGTCATTTGGAGATGGCGATCCTGGAAGGGAAAACAAAAGATATGTAAATACGCTTTACAAAAAACTAAACATCGAGAGATGTATTCTACAAATACCTTTGCATTTTTGCCAGAATTATTTTAGCCTAAGCAACAATGTGACAACACATTAAAATTCCATTTATATAAAACATTGACGTTATAGTGTAGAAACTAACATACTTAATGATACAAGTCAGCAAATTTAGGAACATGCTGCAGCATTAAAACAAATTTGATGCACTTACTTGCACCTCTATGACAGATAATGACTTTTTTAGGTTGAACTGCAGAATCGCCGTTAGGATTTTTTAAAGGCATATCGGATTGAACAAGCTCTGTTAAGAAGTTAATGTAACCGATTGCCAATCGGAGGGTATCAACTTTTGAAAGTCGTTTTTCATAAGGTAGCGTTGGTATGTGAGTTCGGAGACCTTCAAATGCATCGTTAATAGACTGCATGCGTCTGCGCTCCCGGACATTTGCAGCCTGCCGAAGGTGCTGCATTTCAACTTCTGAGCGGATCCTCCTGCGTCTTTTTGCAGCGCCGTCGATCCCTCTGAGCTGCGGGGACACCTCAGAAGTACTGTCGGGGCAGTCGAACGAGAAGGGCGACGAGGACGACGTGAAAGATAGGATGCCCGAGTCGCAGTGCTCGGCATCGTGCGCCAGCCTGCTCTCCTTGTAGTACTCGTTGATTTGGCTGGTCAGAAAGTCTACATCGTGGTCCAGGAACTCGTCCGCGTCCAGGTGATCCGTAGAGGACTGGTCCGTGAAGAAGTCTTCATCATCGAAGTAGGCGGCGGCGGAAAAGGTGTCGAGGCCGGCGAGCTGCTCGAGCACGGTATCCATGGTGTTGCCCAGTAACCAGAGCTGGGACCGGAGGAGGTGCTGGCGCTCGTGAGTGACCCGCCAGGCCGGCACGCGAGGGCTCTTATACTACACGGAGCGGCGCGTGCCGCCAGCCCGCCGCCCCAACCAATCAGAGCGCAGGTTGGCAGCTCGAGCACCGTGCACCAGGGCAGCGCGAGGGAGAGAGAGAGATGGAGAGATAGAGAGAGGGTGTGGGAGAGAGGAGAGAGGGAGTGGGAGATAGAGGGATGGAGAGATAGAGAGAGGGTGTGGGGGAGAGAGGGAGGGAGCTAGAGAGAGGGTGTGGGAGAGAGGAGAGAGAGGTTGGGAGATAGAGAGAGGGAGTGGGAGATAGAGGGAGGAAGAGAGAGGTGGAGAGATAGAGAGAGGAAGTGGGGGAGAGAGGAGAGAGGGAGTGGGAGATAGGGGGAGGGAGAGATAGAGGGAGAGAGAGATGGAGAGAGAGGGAGTGGGGGAGAGAGGGAGGGAGATAGAGAGAGGGTGTGGGAGAGAGGGAGAGAGGAGAGAGGGAGTGGGGGGGAGAGAGAGGGAGTGGGGGGGAGAGAGAGGGAGTGGGGGGGAGAGGGAGGGAGTGGGGGGGAGAGGGAGGGAGTGGGGGGGAGAGGGAGGGAGTGGGGGGGAGAGGGAGGGAGTGGGGGGGAGAGGGAGGGAGTGGGGGGGGGAGAGGGAGGGAGTGGGGGGGGGAGAGGAGAGAGGGAGTGGGAGATATAGGGAGGGAGAGATAGAGAGAGATGGAGAGATAGAGGGAGTGGGGAGAGAGAGAGGGAGAGAGAGAGAGGGAGTGTGGGAGAGAGGGAGAGAGGATAGAGGGAGAGTGGGAGATATAGAGAGGGAGAGGGGGTGTGGGAGATAGAGGGAGAGAGGGAAATTTTGGAAACACCTAGAAATGAGCAACCCCCAATGCTATCATTATAAAGCCCTGAAATGCCAATAGATGACCATAAAGAAGAATACCCTCAGTCAACTAGTCCTGGGACTCAGTGAAGTAACTACTAACACTACTAACAATAACCAGCCCCAGGACAGTGACAGTGTAACACAAAGAATTCGACCCAACACAATCGTTGCTAAGCAAAAGGAAAAATATCTGTCATATTGGGCAGAAACAACAAAAACCCAAAGCAAACTCAATTGCTACTTGGCCCTAAACAGACAATACAACATGGCTGATTACCTGACCATGGTAAAGGATAGCAAACTGAGAAAAACCTTGACAATGTACAGACTTAGTGAACATAGCCTGGCGATCGAAAAAGGTAGACACAGGCAGACCCGGCTACCAAGAGAGGACAGGATATGCTCTCACTGCAGTCAGGGAGTGGTGGAGACAGAGATGCACTTCCTCACAGCTTGTAGAAAATATCAGGGCATAAGGGAGAATTTCTACCCAAAATTCACAAAAATATGCCCGGAATTCAGAAATTTGAATGACGACCAAAAATTCCATACCTACTAGGGGAAGAGAGAAATTGTGTAACCTTAGCGGCACACTATCTTGCAGCTTGCCATAAACAGAGGGACAACCACTAAATATAAGAAAAGAGTATATACAAATTATATGAATGTATATTTATACATTCAGGGATATATCTGTTTATACACTGTATAGATAGATCTGTATTTTTGTGTACAACCATGAATGTTTTTCGATGCTTTGGCGACATAAGATGTACCTTGTCATGCCAATAAAGCGATTTGAATTGAATTGAAAAAAATTGAGAGGGAGTGGGAGATAGAGAGAGGATGTGGGAGAGAGGAGAGAGGGAGTGGGAGATAGAGGGAGTGGGGGAGAGAGTGATTTGCAGACGACACAAAGCTGGTTGGGCATGTGTGCTGTGAGGAGGATGCCGAGAAACTCCAGGATGATTTGGACAGGTTGGGTGATTAGGCAAACGCATGGCAGATGCAATATAACGTGGATAAATGCGAGGTTATCCACTTTGGTGGCAAAAACAGGAAGGCAGCTTATTATCTGAATGGCAATAGACTGGGAGAGGGGGAAGTGCAACGAGACCTGGGTGTCCTTGTGCACCAGTCACTGAAGGTAAGCATGCAGGTGCAGCAGGCGGTTAAGAAGGCAAATGGCATGTTGGCCTTCGTAGCGAGAGGGTTTGAGTACAGGAACAAGGATGTCTTGCTGCAGTTATACAGGGCCTTGGTGAGACCACATCTTGAGTATTGTGTGCAGTTTTGGTCACCTTATCTGAGGAAGGATGTTCTTGCCATGGAAGGACTTCAACGAAGATTCACCAGGCTGATACCTAGGATGGCAGGAATGACGTATGAGGAGAGATTGGGTCGATTGGGCTTGTACTCGCTGGAGTTTAGAGGAATGAGAGGGGATCTCATTGAAACTTATAAAATTCTGACAGGACTGGACAGACTAGATGCTGGAAGGATGTTCCCGATGGTCGGGGAGTCCAGAACCAGGGGTCACAGTCTAAGGATAAGGGGTAAGCCATTTAGGACAGAAATGAGGAGGAATTTCTTCACCCAGAGTGGTGAACCTGTGGAATTCTCTACCACAGAAGGCAGTAGAGGCCAATACATTAAATATATTCAAGAAGGAGTTGGATATATTTCTTAAGGCTAAAGGGATCAAGGGGTATGGGGAGAAAGCAGGGACCGGGTACTGAATTTGGATGATCAGCCATGATCGCATTGAATGGCGGAGCAGGCTCGAGGGGCTGAATGGCCTACTCCTGCTCCTATCTTCTATGAGGGAGATAGAGAGAGGGAGTGTGGGAGAGAGGGAGTGTGGGAGAGGGAGAGAGGGAGTGAGAGATAGAAGGAGGGAGAGATAGAGAGAGGGAGAGAGAGATGGAGAGATAGTGGGAGAGAGGGAGAGAGGATAGAGGGAGGGAGAGAGAGATGGAGAGAGGGAATGGGAGATAGAGTGGGAGTGGGAGATAAAGAGAGGGGGAGTGGGAGATAGAGGGGGAGTGGGAGATGGAGAGAGGGAGTGGAAGAGATAGGGATAGAGGGAGTGGGAGATAGAGATAGGGAGAGAGGGAAAGAGGGAGACGGAGAGAGGGAGTGAGAGATAGAGGGAGAGTGGGAGTGGGAGACAGAGGGAGAGTGGGAGATAGAGGGATAATGGGAGTGGGAGATAGAGAGCGGGAGAGTGGGGGAGTTAGAGAGGGAGAGTGGGGGAGATAGAGAGAGGGAGAGAGGGTGTGGGAGATAGAGGGAAGGAGTGGGAGATAGAGGGGGAGAGGGAGTGGGAGATAGAGAGAGGGAGTGGGAGAGATAGGGAGAGAGGGAGGGGGAGATAGAGATAGGGAGAGCGGGAGTGGTAGATAGAAGGAGGGAGAGAGGGAGTGGTAGCCTGTGGAAAATATCAGGGCATCAGGGAGAATTTCTACCAAAAATTCTCACAAAAATGCCCTGAATTCAGAAATCTGAATGACAACCAAAAACTCCCATACCTACTGGGGGAGGAGAGAAGCTGTGTAGCACTGGCAGCACACTATGTTACAGCTTGCCATGAACAGAGGGACAACCATTAAATCTAAGAAAAGATTATATGCATATCATATGTGTGTATATTTATGTATACAGGGATATATCTGTCTATACACTGTATGTCTAGATCTGCGTTCACGTGTTCAATCATACATGTTTTTCTGTGCTTTGGCAACATAAGATGTACCTTGTCATGCCAATAAAGCAAATTGAATTGAATTGAGAGAGTGGGAGAGAGAGTGGGAGAGATAGGGAGTGGGAGAGAGAGAGGGAGTGGGAGATAGAGAGAGGGAGAGAGGGAGTGGGAGATGGAGTGGGAGAGATAGGGAGAGGGGGAGTGGGAGATGGAGTGGGAGAGATAGGGTGGGAGATGGAGGGAGTGGGAGAGATAGGGAGAGAGGGAGTGGGAGATAGAGAGAGGGAGTGAGAGAGAGGGAGTGGGAGATAGAGAGGGAGAGAGGGAGTGGGAGAGAGAAGGAGAGAGGGAGAGAGAGTGGGAGATAGGTAGAATGAGAGAGGGAGTGGGAGATAGAGGGAAAGAGGGATAGAGATAGAGATACAGGGATAGAAAGAGATGCAGAGATAGAGAGTTAGAAATGCATAGATAGAGGGAGAGGGTGCGAGGGAGATCAAGAGATAGAGATAGAGCGAGGGAGAGATAAAGAGAGGGAGAGGTGAGGAGAGGGAGAGAGATAAGGAGAGGGAGAGGGAGAGAGATGGAGATAGATAGTGATGTAGATAGATAGCGATAGAGAGAGATGGAGCTAGATAGAGAGAGGGAAAGAGATAGAGAGATGGAGAGATAGGGAGGGAGAGCTTCAGAGGGAGAATGGCAGAGGGAGAGGTAGAGATATTGAGAGAGGGGAGAGATAGGGAGATATAGCGAGAGGGAGAGATGGAGAGAGATATAGAGAGAGGGAGCAACAGAGAGAGGGAGAGAGGGAAAGATAGAAAAGGAGAGAGGGAGAGTTAGAGAGGGAGAATGGGAGAGGGAGAGATAGATAGAGAGATAGAGAGAGGGTGAGATAGAGAGAGAGCGGGAGAGAGGGAGAGAGAGAGAGACAGGGAGAGATGAGAGAGAGAGGGAGGGAGAGAAAGGGAGAGGGAAAGAGAGAGAGAGGGAAAGAGAGAGAGGGAGAGATCGAGAGAGGGAGAGATGGAGAAATGGTGAGATAGAGAGGGAGAGGGAGGGATAGAGGGAGAGAGAGAGACAAGGGGAGATAGAGGGAGAAGGAGAGAGAGGCAGTGACGGATGAAAAGGGTGAGTGGCAGAGGGAGAGATAGAGAGGGAGAGATAGAGAGGGAGAGGCAGCGAGGGAATGAATGATAGAGGCGGAGAGATATAGAGGGAAAGGGGGAGATAGAGAGGGACAGATGGAGTGGGAGAGATAGAGAGGGAGAGATAGAGTGGGAAAGTGGCAGAGGGAAAGTGGCAGAGGGAGAGATAGAGAGGGAGAAAGGGAGAGATAGAGAGGGAGATATAGATAGGGAATGGGAGAGATGGAGATGGAGAGATAGAGAAGGAGAGAGGGAGAGATAGAGAGGGACAGATAGAGAGGAAGAGATAGAGAAGGAGAGCTAGAGGGGGAGAGAGGAAGTGATAGAGATGGAGTTTTTTAAAATTTGATTATGGGATCGGGCGGCGCTGGCAAGGCCAGCATTTCTTGCCCATCCCTAATTGCCCTTGAGAAGGTGGTGGTGAGCCGCCTTCTTGAACTGCTGCAGTCTGTGTGATGAAGGTACTCCCACAATGCTGTTAGGGAGGGAGTTCCAGGATTTTGACCCAGCGACGATGAAGGAGCGGCGAAATACTTCTAAGTCAGGATGGTGTGTAACTTGGAGGGGAACTTGGAGCTGATGGTGTTCCCATGCATCTGATGCCCTTGTCCTTCTAGGTGGAAGAGGTCGTGGTTTTGGGAGGTGCTGCCGAAGAAGCCTTGGCAAGTTGCTTCAGTGCATCTTGTAGATGGTACACACTGCATCCACAGTACGCCGGTGGTGGAGGGAGTAAATGTTTAAGGTGGTGGATGGGGTGCCAATCAAACGGGCTGCTCTGTTCTGGATGGTGCCGAGCTTCTTGAGCGTTGTTGGAGCTGCACTCATCCAGGCAAGTGGAGAGTATTCCATCACACTCCTTACTTGTGCCTTGTAGATGGTGGAAAGGCTTTGGGGAGTCAGGAGGTGAGACACTCGCCGCAGAATACCTAGCCTCTGACCTGCTCTTGTTGCCACAGTATTTATGTGGCTGGTCCAGTTAAGTTTCCGGTCAATGGTGACCCCCAGGATGTTGATGGTGGGGAATTCAGCGATGGTAATGCCGCTGAATGTCAAGGGGCGGTGGTTAGACTCTCGCTTGTTGGAGATAGTCATTGCCTGGCACTTCTGTGGCCACTTATCAGCCCAAGCCTGAACGTCTTCCAGGTCTTGTTGCATGCGGGCATGGACTGCTTCATTATCTGAGGAGTTATAAATGGCGCTGAACACTGGGCAGTCATCAGCGAACATCCCCATTTCTGACCTTATGTTGGAGGGAAGGTCATTGATGAAGCAGCTGAAGATGGCTGGGCCTAGGACACTGCCCTGAGGAACTTCTGCAGCGATGTCCTGGGGCTGTGATGATTGAACTTCAACCACCACTACCATCTTCCTTTGCGCTAGGTATGACTCCAGCCAGTGGAGCGTTTTCTCCCCGATTCCCATTGACTTCAGTTTTACTAGGGCTCCTTGATGCCACACTCAGTCAAATGCTGCCTTGATGTCAAGGGCAGTCACTCTCACCTCACCTCTGGAATTCCGTTTTTTTGTCCATGTTTGGACCAAGGCTGTAATGAGGTCAGGAGCCGAGTGGTCCTGGTGGAACCCAAACTGGGCATCAGTGAGCAGGTTATTGGTGAGTAAGTGCCGCCTGATAGCACTGTTGATGACACCTTCCATCACTTTGCTGATGATTGAAAGTAGACTGATGGGGCGATAATTGGTCGGGTTGGATTTGTCCTGCTTTTTGTGGACAGGACACACCTGGGCAGTTTTCCACATTGTCAGATAGATGCCAGTGTTGTAGCTGTATTGGAACAGCTTGGCTAGAGGCGCGGCTAGTTCTGGAGCACAAGGCTTCAGCGCAATAGCCGGGATGTTGTTGGGGCGCATAGCCTTTGCTGTATCCAGTGCGCTCAGCCGTTTCTTCATATCACGTGGAGTGAATCGAATTGGCTGAAGACTGGCTTCTGTGATGGTGGGGACCTCAGGAGTGACAGAGAGGGAAGAGATCGAGAGGAAGAGATAGAGTGGGAGTGATAGAGAGGCTGAGATAGCGAGGGAGAGATAGAGAGGGGCAGATGGAGAGATGAAAAGATGAAAAGATGGAGATAGAGAGGGAGAGATGAAGAGATAGAGAGGGAGAGAGTGAGAGATAGAGGGAGAGATCGAGAGGGAGAAATGGAGAGGGACAGATGGAGAAGGAGAGATAGAGAGGGAGAGATAGAGAGGGGCAGATGGAGAGATGGAAGGATAAAGAGTGAGAGATAGAGAGGGAGAGATAGATAGTGAGAGATAGAGTAGGAAGGGTAGAGATAGAGAGGGAGAGATAGAGAGGGAGAGTGGCAGAGGAAGAGATAGAAAGGGAGAGATAGAGAGGGAGAGGGAGTGGGAGAGGGAGAGTGGCAGAGGAAGAGATAGAAAGGGAGAGATAGAGAGGGAGAGATGCAGGGCAGAGTTAGAGGGAGAGGGAGAGATAGGCGAGAGATAGAGGATGAGATAGAGAGGGAGGGGGCAGAGGAAGAAATAGAGAGGGAGTGATAGAGAGGGAGAGATAGAGAGGGAGAGATACAGGGCTAGTTAGAGGGAGAGATAGAGAGGGAGTGATGCAGGGGAGATAGAGGGATTGGGAGAGATAGAGAGGAGAAATAGTTGGGAGAGTGGAGAGAGTGAACCCGAGGGTAAACAGTGCGAGTGGACAACAGATAAAAGCGGGAAAACTGGCAGCAGAGAGTCAGTGAGAGCGGAGAGATTGGGTGAGAGCGATAATTCAGAGTTAGAGCACGAGTTGAACGCAAAACACTAAGAAAGAAATTCAAAAGTGGCCTCGCTGCCGCGGAGCAAGCAGATTAGCAGGTAACTCGTAAGTGTTAGTTTGTTTTATTAAATTGTTCATTTTTTCACTGTTGAAATTCACCTGATGGGAGTTTCCATTGTGTTTTAGATTTATAGATATAATAATTTCCAGTGTTTTTAGTTAACTTTTTACTATTTTAGTATCTCAGTCTTTCAGAGGTCAATTTCTTAGAGTTTTATAGGTCAGAGTCTCAGAGTCTTAGACATCAGTGTCTTAGAACACGGGAGAGTGTGGAGCAACACGAGAGCGGTCCCAAGCATTTAAACAGCTGCACAGCAGAGCAGCAGCAGAGAGGGGAAAACACACTCTGAGTAAATTTGCAAATGTGATGTCACAGTCGACGGAGTGGAGGAGCCCATGCAAACCAAGTGGCGTCATGTCGAGCACCGAGGAGGAGCTCTGAGGGTGAGTAAATCGGGTGAGTAAAAAGTAAGTAATTTTTTTTTAACAAAAGCAATCTACCTAATTTTAATTTAGGCTATCAATAAGCAAAAAAATAAAAATAACTAGAGATGACAGGGCAGGCTATGTGTTGGAACTGTGGTATGTGGGATTTACTGGACAGCAAGACTGTCCTGGATTCCCACATCTGCACGAAATGTTTCTGCCTTCAGTCACTCCGGCTCAGAGTCATTGAGCTGGAGTGCAAGTTAGAGACACTCCGAAACATAAGGGAGAGGGAGGGATTTCTAGATAGTTTTATCCAGAACACAGTCACACCCCAGAGGAAAGCATAGGTTCAGGAAGGGGAGAGTGTGACTGTCAAGGAGTCAGGTAGTGGGAACTTAGGAGAGGTTGAGAAGGAGGTCCCACAGACACTGGCCCTATCCAATTGGTATGATGTACTCGCTACCTGTGAGAACAAGAAAAAAGACTGCGGGGAGGACAGCCATAATGCAGACCAAGGCACCATGGCTCAGAAGGCTGTCCAAGGGAGGGAAGAGCAGAACAGAAATGTGGCAGTGATAGGGGATTCTATAATGGAAGCGACTGCTGCCAACGATGTTGAAGTAGTTGCGCATGCACAGTGTAAGTGTTTTTTTGGTTGCTCGCTTCACCGGGTAGGGAGTGGGCTCGTTTGGGGAAAAAAGCTGGGAAAGGAGCGGGCTCGTTAAAAGCCAGGAAAGGAGCGAACTCATTTGGGGAAAGGAGCGAGCTCGTTAAAAAAAGCCAGGAAAGGAGTGGACTCATTTGGGGGAAGGAGCGGGCCACTTAAAAAAAAGCCAGGAAAGGAGCGGGCTCGTTTAAAAAACCAGGAAGGGAGCGGGCTCATTAAGAAAAGCTGAGAAAGGGGCGGGCCACTTATAAAGAAGCCGGGAACAGAACGGGCTCATTTTAAAAAATGACGGGAAGATCATGCTTCTGGTCATTGGAGCTTCCAGATTAATGAGCAGTACGCTTCTGCGCAGCTTCCGGTCGTTGGCAGCAGTCACTCCGTTCTATAATTAGGGGGATAGATAGTGTCCTCTGCAGCCACGAACAAGAGTCCCGAAGGGTGTCTTGTCTACCCAGGGTAAGGGATATCTTGAGGTGGCTGAAGAGGAATTTGGAAAGGGAGGGGGAAAATCCAGTTGTCATGGTGCATGTCGAAACAAACGGCATAGGTAGGTGTAGAGAAGAGGTCCTGCTGAGTGAGTATCAGGAGTTAGGGGCTAAGTTAAAACATAGGACCTCAGGGGCAATAATCTCTGGACAGGCTAAACTAAGTGGGGGGGGACATAAATGGCCAGGGAATAAATAGAATTATAGAACAGGAGTGTAAACAGATGGTTAAAAATAAAATGAGAGGAACTGCTATTAAAAATGAGTTAAACTGTCTGTACAGCAATGCACACAGTATCCGTAATAAAACTGGGGAACTGGAGGCAATAAAACATTGCAAGAAACCAGATATAGTTGGGATTACTGAGACATGGCTACAGAAAAATCAGGACTGGGAATTAAGCATTGCATGGTATAACATATTTAGAAAAGATAGAGAGGGAAAAGAGGTGAAGTAGTTGTACTTATTAGAGATAACATAATGGCAGTAGAAAAAAGTGATGCAGCTATCAGTAAGACAGAAATAGAATCCATGTGGATAGAGATAACAGATAATAAAGGATAAATCACACTAATAGAGGTAGTCTACAGAACACCTAATAGTGGAAGAGAGGTGGAGGAAGAAATATGCAAACAAATTAGGGAAATGAGTAAAAAACAACATACAATAATAATCACAGGGGGATTTCACCTACCCTGAAATTAATTGGCCAGAAGGGTTAGGTAAAGGGGATAAGGGAATGGAGTTCCTACAATGTGTACAGGACTCCTTTCTAACCCAGTATGTAAGAAGCCCGACAAGGGAGGATTCGCTACTGGATCTAGTAATGGGGAATGAACCAGAGCAGATAAGAGAAGTAAAAGTAGAGGAACATCTAGGCAATAGTGACCATAATACAAAACACTTTAAGATAATAATTGAGAACAACATAAGTATGACGAAGACCAGGGTAATAGATTGGAGAAAAGCGTATTTTGAGGGGCTGAGAATAGAACTTGGGAAAATAAAATGGACAACAATATTGGCATGCAATGGAAAAGATTTAAAATGGTGTTCGACAGATTCCAGGAAAAACATATTTTGCTAAAAAAAACAAGAACAAACCAAACACTAATGAGACACCGTGGATGAATAAAGACATAAGGGAAAAATTGAGGGTAAGGAAATAGGCATACACTAAGTACATGGACAGCAGGGGGCAGCATGACAAGGGAGAATACGAAGAGATTCGGAGCGTGTCAATAAAACTATTAGGAAGTCAAAGAGGAATTAGGAAATTAAATTATCAAGGAACATAAAACAAAATAGTAAAATATTCTACAGGCACATAAAAAGAAAAAGGAAAGTTGGGATGGGAATAGGGTCACTAAGGGATGGACAGGATAAAATCACAGGCAGCAATAGCGAAATGGCAGAAATATTAAATAATTACTTTGCTTCAGTATTTACCAGGGAGACTGATCAGGTGGACATGATGTCAGAAGATGAGATTAGAAATTATATAACTGCATTTAAAATAAAAAGAGGAGAAATATTAAATAAACTAATCAAACTCAAAGAGGATAAAACCCCTGGTCCAGACGAATTACATCAGCGTATTTTAAAAGAATCTAGGGAAGAGATAGCAGAGGCACTATTACACATATTTAATAATTCATTAGAACAAAGTGTAGTGCCAGAGGACTGGCGGATAGCTAACGTAATACCCATATTTAAGAAGGGAGATAGAACATGTCCAGGGAACTAGAGACCAGTCCGCTTAACATCACTGGTAGGAAAAATAATAGAATCCCTACTAAAGGAGAAAATAGAAAAACATCTAGAAACCAACAATATAATAGTGAATAGTCAGCATGGATTTCAAAAGGGAACGTCTTGCTTGACCAACCTGATTGAAGAAGTAACAGAGAGCATAGACAAGGGTAATGTAGTAAATGTAATTTATCTAGATTTCCAAAAGGCCTTCGATAAGGTACCACATAATAGATTAATGAATAATGTAAGAGCATGCAGAGTCAGGGGACAAGTAGCAGAATGGATAGCCAGCTGGCTTCAAGACAGCAAGCAGAGAGTAAGGGTAAAGGGTAGCTATTCAAAGTGGCAGAAGGTGGAAAGTGGGGTCCCACAAGCATCAGTGATGGGACAACAGTTATTCACAATTTAAATTAACGATTTAGACCTTGGAATGAAAAACACAATTTCTATATTTGCAGCTGACACCAAATTGGGGTGGGGGGATAGTCAATACTGAGGAGGACTGCAACAAATTACAAGAAAACATTAATAATCTTGCAGAATGGGCATATAATTGGCAAATTAATTTCAACACAGATAAGTGTGAGGTATTACATTTTGGTAAGAAAAATAAGGAGGTCACATATTGGAAAATAAGAATATAAATGAGGTAAAGGAACAAAGATATCTCAAAGTACAAATACACAAATCACTAAAAGTAGCGATGCAGGTTAATATGCAATGGTCCTTATAAGCTGCGCGGCCGAGTGGCCATGCAACTCTCTGCTGGTCCCGCACAGCCCGGAACCGGCTTTTGCAGTGCTAAAGTTCGCGCATGCGGGAAACTGCGAATGGGCTGTACACCCTAAAAATAATTGCTGGGGACATTGTTAATAAGGCCATAACAAAAGCAAACCAAGGACTAGGGTTTATTTCTGGAGGGATAGAATTGACAAGTAGAGAAGTTATGCTAAACCTGTATTGAACCTTGGTTAGACCACACTTGAAGTACTGTGTACAATTCTGGTCGCCATATTATAAAAAGGATATAGAGGCACTGGAGAGGGTACAGAGAAGATTTACAAGGATAGTACCAGAATTACAAGGTTATACCTATCAGGAAAGTATGAATAGGCTGAGTCTCTTTTCTCTTGAAAAGAGAAGGCTGAGGGGTGACCTAATAGAGGTCTTTAAAATTATGAAAAATTTTGATAGAGTAGACACAGAGCGCGTGTTTCCACTTGCGGGAAAGAGCAAAACTAGAGACAATCAATATAAGATAGTCACCAAGAAATCAAATAGAGAATTCAGAAGAAAATTCTTTATCCAGAGAGTGGCGAGAATGTTGAACTTGCTACCACAAGGAGTGGTTGAGGCGAACAATATAGATTCATTTAAGGGGAGGCTAATTAAGCATATGAGGGAGAAGGGAATAGAGGATTATGCTGATAGAGTTAGATAAGCAAAGATAGGAGAAGGCTCATGTGGAGCATAAATGCCGGCATGGACTGGTTGAGCTGAATGGCCTGTTTCTGTGCTGTATATTCTATGTAATTCTATATAATATAGATGGGGAGATACAGAGAGAAAGATAGAGGGGGAGAGACAGAGGGGAGAAAGAGAGAGCGGAGATGGAGATAGAGATAGATAGCGGATATAGAGAAAGTCGAGGGAGAGATAGATATAGAGGGCGAGAGGTAGAGGAAGGGAGATAAAGAGAGACAGAGGGGGCAGCGTTAGAAGGAAATACAGAAAGATAGAGGGAGAGAGGCATAGATGGGGAAGTAGAGAGAGAGGGAGCGAGAAAGAGGGAGAGAAAGAGACCAAAGGAGATAAAGGGAGAGAGATCATGAAAAAAGAGATATAGCAAGGGAGCGATAGAAGGAGTGAGGCATAGACTGAAACAGATAGAGAAAGAGGGGATAGAGGAGGAGGGAGGTAGAGATGGATGGAAAGAGAGCAACAGAGATAGAGGGGGCGATACAGAAAGATAGAGATAGGTGGATAGAGAAACTAGAGGGAGAGAGAGATAGATAGGATACATAGATATAGAGGGGGGAGATGGAGAGAGACATAGAGAGGCAGAGATAGAGAGGAAGGTAGAGAGAGGGGAGATATAGAGAGAGAAAGAGGGATGGAGAGAGGGATAGAGAGAATGAGAGAGACAGAGAGGAAGGGGAGAAATAGGTGAAAAGAGACAGGGAAAGAGGGAGGCAGGGAGAATTGGAGGAAGAGAAAGGAAGAGATAGACAGATAGAGGGAGAGGGGAGAAATAGATAGAGAGAGATGGAAACAAGGGGATGTAATGGAGAGTTGATAAAGAGAAAAGGGAGAGGGAGATAGAGAAAGAGGAACAAGGAGAGATAGAGGGAGGAGGGAAATGGAAAGGGGCGAGTGAGAGATAGTGATGGGCTGAGGTAGAGATAGAGAGTGAGAAATTGAGAGAGATATAAAAAGATAGAGATGGAAGACATTGAGATCAAGAGAAAATGAGATGGACAGAGAAACAGGTAAAATGGAGAGGTAGTGAGAAAGTGAAAGAGAAAAAGGCAGTGAGAAGAGGGAGAGAGAAAGAGCCAGAGGGGGGCCTGGAGAAAGAAAGAGATAGTGAGGGATAGCAAAATGGAAAAAGGAAGATATATAGAGGAGGGGAAGTGAAAAGAAAGGGAGACATTGATATAGATAGAGTGAGAGAGAGAAGGCATGGAGAGAGACAGAGAGAGAGGAGAGATAGAAAAACACAGAGAAAGAGAGAAGGAAAGAGGCAGAGACAGTAGGGGATAGAGAAATGGAGATAGAGGAAGATATATATAGAGAAAGGAACAGAGAGGGAGACATAGTCACATAGAGGGATGGAGAGAGGGAGAATAGAGAGAGGAGAGATAGAGAAAAACACAAAGAGAAAAGAGAGAGAGACAAAGGGTGAGATAGAGGGAGGAAGAGAGAGAGAAAGTGAGGGTGAGTAGAAAGGGGGAGAGAAAGATGGAGAAAATAGATTGAGATAGAGAGAAAGGGAGAGATGGAAATATAGAGAGGGAGAGATAGAGAAACAGAGATAGAGACAGAGGGAGAGCAAGACAGACTGATCAAGAGAGACAGAGAGGGAGAGAAATGGGGAGAGAGATGGATAGAGAACCAGAGGGAGCAATGGAGAGTGGTAGAGTGTGAGGAAGACAGGGAGAGAAAGGCTATTACATAGAATTACATAGAACCTCCAGCACAGAAACATTTGGCCCAACTGGTCTATGTGAAAATTTATACTCCACGTGGGCCTTTCCCCAACCTACCCTTGTATCCCTGTATTCCCTTCTCCCTCATGAATGCATCAAGCCTCCCCATTAATGCATCAATGCTATCTGCTTCACTACATGTGGCAGCAGGATTTACAATCTCACCACTTTCTGTGTAAAGAAATTCCTCCTAAATTATTTATTTGATTTGTTTGGGATTATCTTAGATTTATGCCCCTAAGTTCTACTTGACTCACAAATGGAAACAGTTTCTCCACATTCATCCTAGCAAACACTGTTATAATTTTAAAAACCTCTATCAGGTCTCCTCTTAGTCTTCTCTTTTCCAGAGAAAAGAGCTCCAGTCTGTTCTATCTTTCCTGATATTCTCTCAATGCCGGTAACATCATTGTAATTCTTTGCTGCACTTTCTCCGATGGTTTTAATAAATTTTGTAATATGGAGACCAGATCAGCATACAGTACGCCAATTGTGGTCTAACCATGATTTTATATAGATTTAATATTACCTCCCTGCTTTTGTATTCTTCCTCTAGAAATAAACCCTACTACTTTGATTGCACACTTTATGGTCTTATCAACTTGTGTTGCTCCTTTAAGTGATTTATGTATCGGTATTTCCAGATCTCTTTGCTCCTCTATCCCATTTAGTTTCTTACCTTCGAAGTAATAAATGGTCTCCTTATTCCTCCTACCAAAATTTCACTTCACTATATTACATATAATTTCCCATTTATTCACCCACTATGCAAACCTGTTTATGTATTCCTGTAGTCCTCCACATTATTAGCTGTATTAGTCACTCTTACCTATCCAGTCGTGGCCAGAGAATCTCCTGCAATGGCTTTGCTTTGCGCCCATGCACCGTTACGTACAAGGATCCTATTTCTCATCTGCATGCTGCCCCTCGGTGACATCATCCAAAAACACGACGTCAGGTTCCACATGTACGCTGACGACATCCAGCACTACCTCACCACCACCTCTTTTGACCCCTACTCTGTCTTTGTGTTGTCAGACTGCTTGTCCGACATCCAGTACTGGGTGAGCCGAAATATGCTTCAATTAAACATTGGGGAAACCAAAGTCATTGTTTTCAGCCCCCTGCACAAACTCTGCTCCCTAGCTGCCAATTCCATTCTCCTCCCTGGCCACTGCCTCAGGCTGAACCAGACTGTGTGCAACCTCAGCGTCCTATTTGACCCGGACCCGAGCTTCCGACCCCATATCCTCTCCATCACAAAGACCTCCATAATATTGCCCATCTTTGCTCCTGTCTCAGACCATCTACTGCTGTAACCTTCACCTATGCATTTGTTACCTCCTGTCTCAACTATACCAATGCCCTCTCTGCCGGCCTGCCATCTTCCACACTCCATAAACTTGAGCTCATCCAAAATTCTGCTGCCCATATACTAACTCGCACCAATTCCCATTCACCCATCACCCCTGTGCTCGCTGACCGACAGTGGCTCCCGGTCCACCAATACCTCGATTTTAAAATCCCCATCCTTGTGTTCAACTCCCTCCATAGCCTCGACCGTCCCTATTTTTGTAACCTCCTCCAGCCGTACAACCCTCCGAGAACTTAGAGTTCCTCCGACTTTGGCATCTGTGCATCCCCCACTACCTTTGCCCCAATATTAGCGGCTGTGCCTTCAGCCATCATGGCCCTATGTTCTGGAATTGCCTCCCTAAATGTCTCCGCCACTCCACCTCTCATCCTTTATGATGCTCCTTAAAACCTACCTCTTTGGCCAACCTGTCTCGTTTAAAGTCTTCTCTGCAGTCCCATTTATCCTTTCCATCCCAGCCCAGTTCAGGTGCAGCCCATCCCAGCGATTCAGCTCCTTCCTGTCCCAGTACTAATGCCAATGTCCCATGAACTGGAACCCTCTACTTCTGCACCAGTCTTTCTTCCCCCTACCCTTCCAAGCCACTTTGAAATATCCATTACCCTAGTACTGGGTAGGCAACACCACCTCCTGGACTCTCAATCGCCCTAATAATTAAATCCCCTAAAACTGCATATTTTCTATTCTGCTACCCCACCCCCCGCCCTTGAATTGTTTCCTACTCCACGGTGCCTTGATTAGTATTATGGCCATTCTACCTGCAGCCTTCCACTTTATCTCCACAGGTAGTGAGCAATGTTCCCCGTAATTTTTTGGGAGTGTTAAAGGGGCCACGTGGCCTATTCACAGTTTCGCACATGCGCAAACTTTAACATAGCAGCTTATAGGGAATGTTGGTAGCGAGTACACCATGTCTATTGGACAGGATCAGTTTCTGTAGTTCCTCTTTCTCTGCTTCCACTAGGTCCCCCCCCCCTCCCCACCCTGCTGACTGTCAGTCATGCACTCCTCTTCTTGTACCTGTATCTCTCTATGTGTTGTGGATAAATTCTGAAATCCAGATATCCTTCCCCTCCCTTATGTGTCAGAGTGGCTCTATCTCACACTCCAGCTCATTGACTTTGAGTCAGAGTGACTCAAATAGACATTTCCCGCAGGTATGGTAATCCGTGACAGTCTCACTTTCCACAAATTCCCATTCTGCAGTCCTAACACACTGACTTTGCTGCCATTATCTACTTTATTTATTATACAGTAGTTATTTATTTATCTATTTCTACTGCCTTTAATACTAAATTAGGATTAACAGGTTATTAGCAGTAGTAAAAGAGGGAGCGAGAAAGGGAGATGGAGAGAAAGAGAGGCAGAGGTAGGTAGAGAGGAACAGATAAAAAGGAATAGTAAGTGCGGAAGAGATAGTGACAGAGGGAGAAATAGAGAAAGGGAGAGAAAAAGAGGAATAGAGATGGAGAGTGAAAGAAAGGAAGAGACAGATGGAGAGATCAAAAGAGGGAGCGAGAACAAGACTGAGGGAGAGAAAAACAGAGGAGTGATAGAGATAGAAAGAGGGAGAGATGGAGAAAGAAATATAAAAAGGCTCAGAGGCCAACATATAAAGAGAAATATGGGGAGAGATACAAAGAAGGAGAGTAGAGGAGGGAGAAAGGCTTGGGCTGATAAGTGGCAGGTAACATTCGTGCTGCACAAGTGCCAGGCAATGACTATCTCCAACAAGCGGGAGTCTAACCACCGCCCCTTGATATTCAACGGCATGACCATCGCCGAATCCCCCACCATCAATATCCTGGGGGTTACCATTGACCAGAATCTTAACTGGACCAGCCACATAAATACTGAGGCAACAAGAGCAGGCCAGAGGCTGGGGATTCTGCGGCGAGTGTCTCACCTCCTGACTCCCCAGAGCCTTTCCACCATCTACAAGGCACAAGTATGCTATGGCACTTGAAATGCCATAGCATACAAGGCTACGGACCAAATGCTGGAATATGGGATTAGATCAGACAGGGCTTGATGGCCGGCGCGGACACGATGGGCCGAAGGGCCTCTATCCGTGCTGCATAACTCTATGACTCTATGACTAAGTCAGCTGTGTGATGGAATACTCTCCACTTGCCTGAATGAGTGCAGCTCCAACAACACTCAAGAAGCTCGACACTATCCAAGACAAAGCAGCCCGCTTGATTGGCACCCCATCCACCACCTGAAACATTCACTCCCTCCACCACCAGTGTACCATGGCTGCAGTGTGTACCATCTACAAGATGCACTGCAGCAACTCACCAAGGCTTCTTTGGCCACACCTCCCAAACCTGTGACCTCTTCCACCTAGAAGGACAAGGGCAGCAGGCGCATGGGAACACCACCACCTCCAAGTTCCCCTCCAAGTCACACACTATCCTGACTTAGAAGTATTTTGCCGTTCCTTCATCATCACTGGGTCAAATCCTGGAACTCCCTCCCTAACAGCATTGTGGAGTACCTTCACCACACAGATGGCAGCAGTTGAAGAAGGCGGCTCACCACCACCTTCTCAAGGGCAACTAGGGATGGGCAATAAATGCTGGCCTTGCCAGTGATGCTCACATCCCAGGAATGAATAAAAATAAAATCTCCCACTGATCTTCTGTTGTTTTGCCCATTAACAGATTTTCCCAGTTTACTGTGGACAGTCTCTGCCTCATCCTGTCCTTACCTAAATCTAGAATCTTAGTAGCTATTTCACGTTTCTCCCTTTCAAACACTACGTTGAACTCGATCATGTTATGATCACTATTGGGTAAATGTTCACGCACCGTTAGACTGTTAACTAAATCTGGCTCATTACTCATTACTAAATCTAATATAGCTTGTCCCCTTGTTACCTCTAGGACATATTGTTGTAGAAAACTATCCCAGACACACTCAAGAAATTCACTACCTGTCTGACAGGTGCTAGTCTGCTTTCCCCAATCTACATGAAAGTTAAAATCCGCCATTAAAAACACACTGCCTTTACTACATGCTTGTCTAATCTCTGCATTTATACAATCTAGCACTTCAGAGCTGCTACCAGAGCTATACACAACTTCCACTACAGTCTTAGAGCCTTTCCTATTTCTTAATTCAACCCATAAAGTCTCCACTGGTTGCTTACCTCTCTTTAAATCCTTTCTTATCATTGTAGTGATTTCATCCTTAATCACTAAGGTTACTCCTCCCCCTCTGCCATTTCCCTATCTGTCCTGTAAACCTTATAATCTGGTATATTTAGTTCCCAGTCCTGACTGTCTTACAGTCATGTCTCAGTAATGGCTACCATGTCATATCCTCCAATTTGAATTTGTGCCTGCAGTTCATTCAATTTATTCCTTACACTCTGTGCATTTGTATAAAGAGTGCTTATTTGGGCCACACACCCTAGTCTGTCCCTCACTAGAGATCAGGCCATCTTAGACTGGGTATTATGTAATGAAAAAGGATTAATTAGCAATCTTGTTGTGCGAGGCCCCTTGGGTCAGAGCGATCATAATATGGTAGAATTCTTCATTACGATGGAGAGTGAAATAGTTGAATCGGAGACTAGGGTCCTGAATTTAAATAAAGGAGACTATGATGGTATGAGGTGCGAGTTGGGTAGGATTGATTGGGGAATGACACTCAAAGGGTTGACGGTGGATAGGCAATGGCAAACATTCGAAGATCGCATGGATGAACTACAAAATTTGTTCATCCCAATTTGGCATAAAAATAAAACAAAAAAGGTGACTCAACCGTGGCTAACAAGGGAAATTAGGGATAGCATAAGATCCAAGAAGAGGACATATAAATTGGCCAGAAAAAGCAGTAAACCTGAGGATTGGGAGCAGTTTAGGATTCAACAAAGGAGGACAAAGGGATTAATTAAGAGGGGGAAAATAGAGTATGAGAGTAAGCTTGCAGGGAACATAAAAACTGACTGTAAAAGCTTTTATAGATATGTGAAGATAAAAAGATTGGTGAAGTCAAGCGTAGGTCCCTTGCAGTCAGAATCAGGGGAATTTATAATGGGGAACAAAGAAATGGCTGACCAATTAAATACATACTTTGGTTCTGCCTTCACAAAGGAGGACACAAATAACCTCCCAAAGATGTCGGGGAACATAGGGTCTAATGACAGGGAGGAACTGATAGAAATCAGTATTTGTAGGGAAAAGGTGTTAGGGAAATTGATGGGATTGAGAGCTGATAAATCCCCAGGGCCTGATAATCTACATCCTAGGGTACTTAAGGAAGTGGCCCTAGAAATAGTAGATGCATTGCAGGTCATCTTCCAAAATTCGATAGACTCTGGAACAGTACCCATGGATTGGCGGATAGCGAATGTTACCCCACTGTTCAAAAAGGGTGGTAGAGAGAAAACGGGGAATTACAGACCGGTAAGCCTGACATCGGTAGTGGGGAAAATGCTAGAGTCCATTATAAAGGATGTAATAGCAGAACACTTGGAAAAAAGTGACCGGATTGGACAAAGTCAACATGGATTTACAAAAGGTAAATCGTGCTTGACTAATCTACTGGAATTTTTTGAGGATGTAACTGGTAAAATAGATAAGGGAGAACCAGTGGATGTGGTGTATTTGGATTTTCAAAAGGCTTTCGATAAGGTCCCGCATAAGAGATTAACATGTAAAATTAAGGCACATGTGATTGGGGGCAAGGTATTGACTTGGATAGAGAACTGGTTGGCAGACAGAAAGCAAAGAGTTGGAATAAACGGCTCTTTTTCCGAGTGGCAGGCAGTGACTAGTGGGGTACCGCAGGGATCGGTCCTTGGACCCCAGCTATTCACAATATATATTAATGATCTGGATGAGGGCACTCGATGTAATATCTCCAAGTTTGCAGATGACACAAAGCTGGGTGGGCGTGTGTGCTGTGAGGAGGATACCGAGAAACTCCAGTATGATTTGGACAGGTTGGGTGATTGGGCAGAAGCATGGCAGATGCAATATAACGTGGATAAATGCGAGGTTATCCACTTTGGTGTCAAAAACAGGAAGGCAGATTATTATCTGAATGGCAATAGATTGGGAGAAGGGGAAGTGCAACGAGACCTGGGTGTCCTTGTGCACCAGTCGCTGAAAGTAAGCATGCAGGTGCAGCAGGCGGTTAAGAAGGCAAATGGTATGTTGGCCTTCGTAGCGAGAGGGTTTGAGTACAGGAACAAGGATGTCTTGCTGCAGTTGTACAGGGCCTTGGTGAGACCACATCTGGAGTATTGTGTGCAGTTTTGGTCGCCATATCTGAGGAAGGATGTTCTTGCCATGGAGGGAGTGCAGCGAAGATTCACCAGGCTGATACCTAGGATGGCAGGAATGACATATGAGGAAAGATTGGGTCGATTGGGCTTGTACTCACTGGAGTTTAGAAGAATGAGAGGGGATCTCATCGAAACTTATAAAATTCTAACAGGACTGGACAGACTAGATGCTGGAAGGATGTTCCCAATGGTCGGGGAGTCCAGAACCAGGGGTCACAGTCTAAGGATAAGGGGTAAGCCATTTAGGACAGAGATGAGGAGGAATTTCTTCACCCAGAGAGTGGTGAACCTGTGGAATTCTCTACCACAGAAGGCAGTAGAGGCCAATTCATTAAATATATTCAAGAAGGAGTTGGATATATTTCTTAAGGCTAGGGGGATCAAGGGATATGGAGAGAAGGCAGGAACAGGGTACTGAATTTGGACGATCAGCCATGATCTCATTGAATGGCGGAGCAGGCTCGAGGGGCCGAATGGCCTACTCCTGCTCCTATCTTCTATGTTTCTATGTTTCTATGTTTCATCTCTGATGTTTTACTCACATGTTTCGTATTTCTCTCTCCTGGTTTAATCGCTTTACATCTTTTAGTTTTCCCCTTACCTGTAATGCCTAAAGCACAATTTCTGAATGCTACTCTACTCTCTTCCCTTTCATTTGTTTTGGAACTACTATTTGTACTATTTGCACTGCAATTTCCCCCTGAGCCCTCCCCCCCCCCCCCCCACCCCCCATGCTGGACTCTCGTTCTTGCTTACAAAGGATGCTATCTGTCCCCCTAATTTAGAATCCCGTACAACTACCACATTACACTTCCTCTCTTCCTCCTCCTCCTCCCGCCTTAGGACAGCCTCCTGCTCCAAAGTGCCATGGTTTGCATTCTGGCTGGCCTTCCGACAGTCTTTATCCTTATCCTCACAGGTAGCAAGTACATTGTCCAGATTCATCCTCGTCTGTTGCATGCTTCACTACATTGCCCTGCAAATGGGCCAATCTTTAGAGACATTTGGGGAGGAAGACATGGACAAGCAGGAGCAGGAAGATCAGCAGAAAGATGAGGATGCTGACCAAGAACAAAGGCCACCAATCCCGCCAGTTGCCAGAGCTGTGCGGCAACAAATAATCAAGGAGAGGTTCAGTTAAATAATCCCTCCGCTCCCTAATGCACCAACAGTAACTCCTATCATCTGACCAAGGTCCTGACACCCACCACATGAATGCCCTCAACGTGTACAGCTTCTTGGGTGTTGCACTCACAACACTACGAATGTTAAGACCAACAGCTAAGTTAAGAAAAAGCCAAAATGCTTCAACAGTCTTAATTTTGTAATTCCAAAACATTAACATTTGAGAAATAAAATTATACCTTCTGCAAAGCCCTAGTGCCTGGTAGCATGTGGCTACCACTTGGGAGATAGAAGGCTTCTGGACTTCCACTGAGAGCATTTGAAGTGGCCATTTTGGATGTTGTCAAGGAGCTATGGCCATAGAGGGTTTGGCTGCAGACTGCTGCATCTCAGCTTCGGACGGGGGAGTCTGGCCCAGCTTTCTTGGAACCAACAAGTGCACTGTTTGAGAGGCTGGCAAAAGAGCAGGCATGGTGTCATCCTGAGAGTGGATACCCCATGGTGCCATGGACACTCTCATGGAGCTGAGTCTCAGTATTCCCACTGCTCTGCAAGAGAACTGAGTGCAGGAGTGATACTCTCAAATCCCTATCTACATTTTCCTTGATGCTTTGAAAGCTAGAGGAGTTACTTGAACCCACAGGCAAGAATTCTATCATACCTGTCAGAGCTGCCACCAGAGACTTCATCGCTGTGGCCCCCACTGCAGTATTCATAGAGCTCACCACTTGTTCCATAATTGACTGCATAGTTTTGATGCCCTACATGAAGACCCCACAAAAGTTGGAACAAACTCCTCCATGCTCCCATTATTGTGCACAAGCTCACTGACAGGCAGCCCAGTACACTTAGAAGTTCCGTGTGCATTCCCATCTTTTATAGGCGAGGACCTGGAGGTCTTCATCTGTGCCCTGTCAAGCAGGGCTAGGGTATGAGCTCTCCCTATGGACGAGTTGCTTCCTGTGCTGACTTATCCTCCTGTCCTTGCTCCTGCACACTTGTGCTGGATGCGTCTCACAGTGCAGACCCCTATAGGTTACCCTCTGAACTATGTGGGTGCCACTTTCTAAGCTGGTGCCTGCAAGACTTAGACCAAGTGACGCTTTTTCATCATGTGCTGCCCACCTCTTCCGCTGTCCATCTTCTGGATCTGAAATGGAAGGGAGGGACAAGGTTAGCAGTAGGTGGCAAGGCTAAGCAGAGACAGATGAATGGCTGATCAAAACAGTTGAACATTACCATGCAGAATATTTAGGGTGAGATTGCAGTGAGAAAAAAAAGGATAAGATGTTCAAAAACCTTGCAGGACATTTCCTCCAGTCACCACGAGCCTGATGCACCCTCTACCCACAATGTTGAGCACTTCTTTCTCTAGTGAGAACAGGATATTGATGTATGCTCGCCTTCCTCTTGTTCACATCTGCTCCCTGGTATTGTGCACCAGCTTCTCCTGCAAGAAAGAAGGGAAGTGTTAGTGGTAGTCTAGTGGGATGTTTTAAGGATGTGCATATCAGGGTAGAATAGTGTGGATGTATGAAAGATAATTACCAAGGGCAGTATGCATGCTGGCTATGTTAAGAGAGGCAGAACTATGAAAGGGCAGTACCACTGTGGTGGACCAAGTAGGAGCAGCAATGGAAGGGATGGAGTGTTTTCAGCATCAAAAGCCTCAGGGTGATTGAGGAGAGCAAGAAGGGATAAAACCCCGCAGTCAGAATCACAGTCACAAAGGATGTCATTGGTGCCTTTTACCAGGACAACCTGTGTGCTGTGGGCAGATAGGAACAATATAATCCATTCAAATAGTTCACAGATAATGAAAGAAACAATTGAGGTTCTCCATTGCAATTTTGGGCTACTGCACACTGCCTTAGGCAGCAAACGCCATGAAAAACAGGGCAATACAGAGGTAACAGCAGCAGCTGCAGCTTCAGATAGTTCTCTATCACAACCAAACTGAAGTTAAAATATTTAGTGGGCATTATTATTTGCCCAGTATCAAACTTATTAAGGCTTGTTGTAGGAAAATCATGTTAAACTGACTTACCTCATAAATGGACACAAAAATAATGGTATATAATAAAAATTGGATAGCTAATTGGGTTATAATTGATATTCCCAGCTAAAAGATTTTCCTCCTAAGTTTATGTAATTACACTTCCAAAACACAAGCAGTTGGACAACTCCAAAAAGTAGAAATTAGCAGAGGACAGTGCCAATGGAACCAATAATACTACAACAAGCCTAAATAAGTTTGATACAAGGCTGCGTTCTGCACCCTGAATTTCTTTTCAATAGGTTTGTAAAAATCTATATGAAAGAGAAATTAAGAACTTGCATTTATATAGCGCCTTTCACGACCTCAGGACGTGCCAAAGCACTTTACCCTTTATGAAGTACTTTTGAAGTGCAGTCACTGTTGGAATGTAGGAAAGCCGTGATGGTTGGAAAGATAGTTATTATTTTTAGATTTCGTTGTTTTGTGACTGAGACTTTTTTTTATTATGTCTGTTGCACTTGCTGAGATTAAAAATAAAAATCTCACAATCTGTATCTGATAACACTTGCACATCGGACGCATTAGAAAAGTCACGGTAAAAAAAAGTTGTGCCGATTCTTTGATGTTAAATAGCCTCTGCAAACATGTCCTGTGGGATAACAATGCAAATCTGTAAAATTCTGACACCTTTAAGTAGTCTTTGCTCTTTTAGTGCGCCGATGGGCGTGCGGTGTATTCCAGGATTTTCTGCTCTTTTTCTATAACAGTATTCTCTTTCCAATTTTCATCTTTCTCCCTTCCTTTTTCCCGAACACACTCCAACACTTATTTTTCTATATACAATTTATAGCACACCTCACACTAATTGCAATAATTACAGCTCGTCGACCTGTACAGTCCTGTTAGCGGAGTTTCGCTTTCAATAAACCTAACACGATGCACTTGCACTAGTGACCTGTACCAACGGGACTATATGACCTCGAATTAATTGCTGGTAACATCCACCTATTTAACGCTGCCCAGGGTACACATATTTTACAACAAACATTTGTAACCTACTGACCCTAATGAACTGTAAAGTTTTCATAGGAGGGCATAGATAACAGAAGCAGGATCATCAATCACGGTGACCATAGCTCTGATCAATACTGTGTCGGTGGAAACCGACTGATTACAAATAGTCAATGAGGCTGTTCACGCAGTAATGGGCATAGAATGGGTATGCATTTCATTAACAAAGAAGGGGCGTTCTGTGTCTTTCAAACGGAACTAGTTTCCAACCCGAAACATCTTTTTACAAAATGAGATATCCTCCCTTTCCCATTAAAATGTTGATGTAACATATTGTAGAGGTTTAACAAGAGACGGCCAAACTCCATAGCCGAGAATCTGGGCAGATGGTCAGAAACTGAAAAGCTGAGCCAAATCCTACTAAAACGCGGAGCATTCTTCGGGTTACTGGTTAACCCTTTATCGCTGTCAATGGCATTCAGTGATCAGGTTTGGTTAATTACATAGAATCTTTCTCCAATTTAACAGACTAGTTTAGTTGCACCCCAACACAATCTTTGTAATCGTCAAAGAAGCTAGGTTTGGGCATAAGCATCGCAATTTCTTTTTTCGGTTTCGCTAATCATTCAATCTATTGTATTTTATATTATGTTGAGAACTATTTAAGAAGATTGTTCATTTTACAGTAAATTATGAGATTATTTGAAAAGAGCGGCGTGTTCTCTATATTAGGCTTTTTCTTAAATTACAATTTACAAACAAATTATGATTAATATTAAGCAGCATCTCAAAGACACTGAATTAATTCCGTGTGCACGGTTTCAGCGTAAGACCCTCCTTCAAAATATAACAGGAACATGTTCATATAAACGTTATCCCACACTAAATCAATAACTGTATTAACCCATTATAGTGGTCTAAAGGAAATGTGTGAGCATGTGGTCATTTGATTGCTCCTTACAGAAACAACGGTAACGCTATTGTAAAAGCGACATGATCACACAAAAAAGGAAGGAAAATTGATTTTGTAAAATACAGACATTTTGTTCCACAACCTACCTTAATTGTTTGTATGTTTTTAAATCCAACCATGCATATCTATTTACCTAGAATATCCTAAATATTAATTATATTAAACGTTTTGTGTAAAGTGCACTTACTTCCTATGTCACAATTCTGTATCTGGTCTACTTCGTCATGCCTAGCTGTTAACCCTCTGTGCATGACACTAAGTACTATGTTTAACCTATATAATAAGCAGTTAGGTGTATGTGTTTACCATTATATTCATACTCACCTCTCAGTCCTCCCAGTACTAATTGGCACTGCTGCACCACCACGCTCCATGTCACAGTCACAGATCTGTTTTTTTAGGTGGCACTGCAGTTATGTTTTACGTCTATTTTTTTCCTTTCCCTGGTCTAGTTGCTTTCAACTAAGTTTTAAGTTAGTTTAAAATTTTAAGTTTATTGCTCCTGGCTTCTGTTGCCAGTCATCGCCAGGCCTCTGCTCTGGCCTTTCCCCTCCCATTTGCTTCCCACTCTATTCTGCTCCCATTCCCACTGCCCTCAGTCTCCCAGCTGCTCTAACCTGCTTCCCCAGCTCTTAACAGTAGCCTCTCCATTGCCCCTTCCCCGGTGGCTTTCTGGATACGCTTTAAGTCAGTGCCAGCTGTGGCTCAGTTGGTAGCATGCTCGCCTCTCAGTCAGAAGGTTGTGGATTTCAAGTCCCACTCGGACTTGAACCCGCAACCAATCCCACTCCAGGGACTTGAGCACATAAAGTTAGGCTGACACTGCAGTAAAGTGCTGAGGGAGTGCTATTCTGTATCTGGTCTACTTCGTCATGCCTAGCTGTTAACCCTCTGTGCATGACACTAAGTACTATGTTTAACCTATAATAACCTGTCAGAGGTGCCATCTTTCGGATGAGATGCCTGCTCTCTCAGGTAGACGTAAAAGATCCCATGGTACTATTGCCAAAGAAGTGCAGGGAAGTTACCCCCGCTGTCCTGGTCAATATTTATCCCTCAACCAACGTAAAAACAGATTATCTGGTCATTATCACATTGCTGTTTGCTGTGCTGTGTTTCCCACATTACAATAGTGACTCCACTTCAAAAAAAAAGTACTTAATTGGTTGTAAAGCACTTTGAGACATCTGGTGGTCATGAAAGGCGCTATATAAATGCAAGTCTTTCTTTAACAGTTTTCCATCACAGAACTGAAAATTGGTTGTTTAGTTTTTAAAGTGACATTTTATTATGTACTTGCTGACTGTACATTACCCATGTGTATGTGTGGAGGGGGTGGGAAGGGAGGTGAGAAGAATTGTTAGAAGAAGCCTTTGAAGGGGAAGGGGTGGGGAAACCAGCAGGCCCAGAATGAGGGATTGTGAGAAGAAGCCTTTGAAGGGGAAGGGGTGGGGAAACCAGCAGGCCCAGAATGAGGGATTGTGAGTAGAAGCCTTTGAAGGGGAAAGAAGGGGCAAGAGGATCTAGTAGGTTTGGAGTGAAGACATTTCTGGCAGAAGCCTCTGTGGGGAAGAAGGAAGGGAGGGGAAAGGTGATTCAGCAATCTGGGGGCAAGGGAATCTTGGCAGAAGGCTTTGGTGAGAGAAAGGGAAGGTGGTTAGAAGCACAGGCAGAAAACCTCAGGGTGAGGGTATAGGGACTAGTGAGGAATGGGATGGAAGATTGAGGAGCAGAGGAAGTGAGAGGAGATGGATAGGAAGAGGAAGGGGAGAAGAGCCAGCAGGCCACGGGGAGGCTGGAAGAAGACTTTCAGATGAGGGTGCTGAGGGATAGGACATGAGCTTTAATAGAAAAGGAGGAGGGGTTGGGAAGATTGGGAAGGTGAGCCATCAGACTTTATAAGTAGGGTACAGAGGGCATTGAGAGACCAGACTAGGTGTTGAAAAAATGAGGAAGAGGGGGGAGGCTGAACGGGCAGAGAAGCAAGAGGGGTGAAGAGAGGAGGAATGGAAGGAGAAGAGGGGTGTGGATTGGGACAAGAGAAAGGGCCATGAGTGAACAGGGTGAAGGAGGAATGGAAAATGAGAAGATTGATGGAAAAGAGCAAATGGCAAATAAATCCATGGGATTGCATGGGTCAAAATTTGGTACTGTCCTGACAGGAGGGCCACCTCAGTCCCAGGAGACTCAGGCAGTCATATCTTATGCACCTAGCTTTCAGGCAGCACCCAGAAATTAGGCCTGAGCACATCACACAGGGATACCAAGGGGAAGCACGGTGTTCATTAAGTGTAGAGACTGTAATGTCAGGAGGTGCTGAAAATAAATCTTTTTCTGATCATGAAGATTTTCTGCTTATATGCATTGTGCTTTGCTTACTGGTGCTGACATTTGGGACTTCATGGAATCTATGTTAGTTTGTAGACCGAACAGGATTGTGTGGAGTTAGAGTATGTAGGCGAGGGCAAGAGGTTGGTTGCATTCATTCACTGTGGATATTGATTTGGCTTGTTTTAAGAAGAAGATGTCCACGATGAGCTGTCTGCATAAGAAATAGGAGCAGGAGTAGACCATTTGGCCCCTTGAGCCTGCTGTCAACCCTCATCCACGCAAGTCTCCCAGGTGTCGGGTCTGTCAGCGGAGAACTGGCCCGACACCAAGCGGCAGGGGAGACAATTGAGATCATGAAATGGCTTGTTAATAGCCAATTTAATGGTATTTTGAGACTTCCTTCCAATTTTACGTGCTCCCCCACGGGTTACCCGCTGCTCGGGGAACACGCCAGCTCACCCTGGCGTGAGTTAAGTCTGCTCTGATGTATCTGATAAGCTGACAGCTGCAGAAGTGGTGGAAAGGATGCCATGTTGCAGATGGTCAGTTTCAAAGCGCAGAAACTGTTGGTTACTGCATTTGTAAGACATATAGAGATTTCTTTAGCTTGCAAGTGTTTAGAGCCAACTGTATGTCCAGTGCCACTTCATTGGAACAACCTCTCTCACCATTGAAAGATCGCTTCTGTCATCTCACCTGCAGCTGCCATTTATTGCAGCAACATCATTGCCCTAGAAACTATCTCACCTTGCTCCTCTGATTCCTTCCACACTCAGCCCCAACACCAACTTCACCAGGCACACCAACAGCACCAACAACAACACCAAACTTCTCCGCCATCACCTGATGCTACACAGGCCACAGGGCATCAGCCCCTGACAACATTGCTGCCTGGGAGGTTAGTGATGGCATCACCATGGCCAGATTTACTTCACTTGATGCTGTAAACCCTGGCTGCCACATGATGCGCCAGGTTGACACCATCCCACACCAGCACCATAAAGCATCCCTTTAATGTCCAAGCCATTCCATGCACACTCATCACTATAGCGGGGGTTGGGGGGTCGAAGTTATGTCTCAACTTTCACTGGAACTCAGTGAGACACTTCTCAAGGTGCGCACAGATCTGTCCAATAAGGGGCAGTGTTGAAAATATAGATTTCACTGTATGACAACACATTACCAGAAACTTCACATGGACATTGACTAAACCTCTCAAGTGCCTACCCTTGTGTGTTGTTATTTGGTATGTTTGCAGTAGGATGAGGGTGAGTGTGAAGGGTGGCTAGTGAGACAGGGAAGTGATAATGTAGATGGAGAGGGATGGGTGGAGGTGAAAGGTAAGTTGGTGTGAGTAAGGATGTGCAGGAGTGTGGTGGGGAAGGCAGAGTGATGGGGATGTGTTGAGTGGCACAGCAAGGTGAGTTTGAGTGTGGCTTTGCAGTAACGTTTCGTGATCCACTGAGATCATTGAAAGGTTGGTGCCACTGCAGCCAGGGACCCCTGACGACATCCCTGGTTTTGCCCTCCTGTGCAATGTGCAACCAGGCTGCCTTGGTGTCCTGGGGAGGTCTCTTCCACCCTTGGAAGGGAAGAGAACCTCCCTGCATGCTGTGACTCCTTCCATAAGCATATAGAGGGAGTCATTGGAGAGCCTGGGTGCAGCCGTCCACCTTTTTGCAGTGCTTGTCAGTGTTGGCAGCACCTCAATGCAGTAAAACACTGACAAAACAATTGTCAAACTCAATGTGGCCATGTTCCCTTTAAGGAAACCAGCTGATGATGCGTTATCAAATGATGTCATCAGACCCGCTGCCCCTTGGCGACATCATCCGAAAACACAGCGTCAGTTTCCACATGTACGCTGATGACACCCAGCTCTACCTCACTACCACTTCTCTCAAACCCTCCACGGTCTCTAAATTGTCTGACTGCTTGTCCGACATCCAGTTCTGGATGAGCAGATATTTTCTCCCATTAAATATTGGGAAGACCGAAGCCATTGTTTTTGGTCCCCGCCACAAATTCTGTTCCCTAGCCACTGACTCCATCCTTCTCCCTAACATCTGTCTGAGGCTGAACCACACTGTTCGCAACCTTGGTATCATATTTGACCCTGAAATGAGCTTCCAACCATATATCCGCAGCATAACTAAGAACGCCTATTTCCACCTCCGTAACATCGCCCGTCTCCGCCCTTTCCTCAGCTCATCTGCTGCTGATATCCTCATCCATGCCTTTGTTACCTCTAGACTTGACTATTCCAACGCACTCCTGGCTGGCCTCCCACATTCTAAACACTATGTAAACTTGAGGTGATCCAAAACTCGGCTGCCCGTGTCCTAAATCACACCAAGTCCTGTTCACCCATCACCCCTGTGCTTGCTGACATTGGCTTCCGGTTAAGCAACGCCTCGATTTCAAAATTCTCGGCCTTGTTTTCAAATCCCTCCATGGCCACGCCCCTCCCTATCTCTGTAATTTCCTTCAGCCCCACAACCACCCCCCCCCCCTCCCAAGATATCTGCGCTCCTCTAATTCTGGCCTCTTGAGCATCCCTGATTATAATTGCTCAACCATTGGTGGCTGTGCCTTCTGTTGCTTAGGCCCTAAGCTCTGTAATTCCCTGCCTAAACCTCTCTGCCTTGCTACCTCTCTTTCCTCCTTTAAGACACTCCTTAAAACCTACCTCTTTGACCAAGCTTTTGGTCACCTGCCCTAATTTCTCCTTATGTAGCTTGGTGTCACATTTTTTAATACTCCTGTGAAGTGCCTTGGGATGATTAACTACGTTAAAGGTGCTATATAAATACAAGTTGTTGTTAATTGGCTGGGAAGCCCACAGGGTGGGCTTAACAAGGCCAATCAAGGGAAGATCCCTTTGACAGAGCGACTGCAGCCGGGAGCGGGACTGGAACCCGGCAACCAGCTATCCCACCACCATCCCGCCACCGCAGAGAAAATCCATCCCTTTGTGTCCTCAAAACTTGCTTTCCCACCTATCTTTGTATCATCAGCAAATTTGGCTACAGTACACTTGGTCCCTTCATCCAAGTCATTAATATAGATTGTAAATAGTTGAGGCCCCAGCACTGATCCCTAGTTACAGTTTGCAAACCTGAAAATGACCCATTTATCCTGACTCTCTGTTTTCCAGTCTTTAGCCAATCCTTTATCCATGCTAATATATTACCCCCAACACCATGAGCTTGTGCAGTAACCTTTTATGTGGCACCTTATCGAATGCCTTCTGGAAATCCAAATACACTACATCTACTGGTTCCCCTTTATCCAACCTGCTCATTACATCCTCAAAGAACTCTAGTAAATTTGTCAAACATGATTTCCCTTTCTTAAAACCATGTTGGCTCTGCTTGATTGTATTATGATTTTCTAAATGTCCTGCTATTACTTCCTTAATAATGGATTCCAGCATTTTCCCAATGACAGGTTAGGCTAACTGGCCTATAGTTTCCTTCTTTCTGTCTCCCTCTTTTCTTGAATAGGAGCATTACAGTTGCAGTTTTCCAATCTGCTGGGACCTCTCCAGAATCCAGGGAATTTTGGTAGATTACAACCAATGCATCCACTATCTCTGCAGCCACTTTTAAGATGCTAGGATGCAGGCCATCAGGTCCAGGGGACTTGTCAGCCTTTAGTCCCATTAGTTTGCCTAGTACTTTTTCTCTAGTGATAGTGATTGTTTTAAGCTCCTCCCTCCCTTTTGCCTCTTGATTATCAATTATTATTGGGATGTTTTTAGTGTCTTCTACCATGAAGACCGATACAAAATATTTGTTCAAAGTCTCTGCCATTTCCCTGTTTCCCATTATTAATTCCCTAGTCTCATCCTCTAAGGGACCAACATTTACTTTAGCTGCTCTCTTCCTTTTTATATACCTGTAGAAGCTCTTACTGTCTGTATTTATATTTCTTGCCCATTTACTCTCATAATCTATCTTCTCCCTCTTTATTATTTTTTTAGTCATCCTCTGCTGGTTTCTAAAAATTACCAATCCTCTGGCCTACCACTAATCTTCGTAACATTGTATGCCTTTTCTTTCAATTTGATACCATCCTTAACTTCCTTAGTTAGCCACGGATGGTTCATCCTTCTCGTAGTGTCTTTCTTTCTCACTGGAATAAACCTTTGCTGAGAATTATGAAATATCTCCTTAAATGTCTGCCACTGCTTATCTACCAACTTACCCTTTAATCTATTTTCCCAGTCCACTTTAGCCAACTCTGTCTTCATACCTTTGTAATTGCCTTTATTTAAGTTTAGGACACTAGTTTCAGACCTTTACTTGCTGCAGAGGGCTCTTGCAGTAAGTAAAGGTTGTTCTTCTGCCTTCTCTTCATGCTGCTTTCCTCTGCTGGATGTAAAAACCCAGCTGCCTCTCCTTCCTCTGCAGGGACGTCAATGAGTAGTCCTTTTGACAGAGAGAATTTGTGCGAGACATAGCACGCAACCGCAATACGAGAGACTCTGCTGAATGTATACTGGAGAACGCCTCAAAATAAATCTGGGCTTCTCAATCTAACCTTCAGCACTCCCAGCTACTGCCTTCAACCTCTTCCAGTAATGTCATGTGAGTCTGGCCTCCCTGCACTCCTCCTCCTCACCGTCTTCTTCTTTCTCCACATAAATCATCAACGGTGGTATTCCCATAGGAAAATCCATGATTTGAGTTTTCCAGAGAGTTGTCCTCAAATTCCCTTCGAACAAAATTATATTACTTTGCTTTTTTCTTCATTATTGTAGCATTCTGGATGCAGGCAGGATGAACGGCCAGTCAGTAGTAGCTGAATAACAACAACAAAAATCAATTGGCAAAACATAACGGAGATATGAGCCAAAGTATCTGAACACTGGCCAGTATGCATACTTTATACAGGAGTACTAAACGACGAGGGCAAAGTAGACAGAAATGACAGGATTTTGGTTAGATGACGTTACCCGTCATTATTCCATAATTTTCCTAAGTCTGCACAGAGGGGGCCAGGTGCTTTTTACCAATGCCCCCACTTTTGGAGGAATTTCAGCCACACGTGAAAAGGGATGGAGGTAGTATGACGGAGTCCTAACCCAAAATCCTCCCACCCCCCGCACCCCCCATCCAGATGACTTTATTTTCACATCCCTAGAATGGAGGAATTTCAGGGCTCAGATATTTAAAGCATAACTGTGCTTACTTCTACAGAAAATTGGATCAGTGGTGTCAAGATTGATGTGCTGGATGAGAGTGTTCTCTGATTCCGCAGATTCCTGAAGTGAGGTTGCCTAGTGCAGGAGTGTACACCACTTTGTTGCAGTTATTTTGTGTGCTGACTCCAGATTTACAGTACAACTTTTGTTCTGGTGATAAGTTGCAATCATATAGTCACAACATTTTGTAAATGTACCTTGGCATAGTGGTTAGCACTGTTGCCTCACAGCGCCAGGGACCCGGGTTCGAATCCGGCCTCGGGCGACTGTCTGTGTGGAGTTTGCACATTCTCCCTGTGTTTGCGTGGGTTTCCTCCGGGTGCTCCGGTTTCCTCCCACAGTCCAAAAATGTGCGGCTTAGGTTGATTGGCTATGATAAATTGACCCTTAGTGTTAGGGGGATTAAATACGTGGGGTTACGGGGATAGGGTGGGATATGTGTTGGTGTAGGGGTTACGGGGATCGGGTGGGATATGTGTCGGTGCAGGCTCGATGGGCCGAAATGGCCTCTATCTGCTCTGTGGGGTTTCTGTGATCTGAACTTCAAGATTATATTACCATGCTTTTTTCGTCTTTATTGTAGCATTTGTAGCTGGTGGGTTTTTTCTTCAAAATATTTGACTTTGTTTTCATTCAGTATTAGTTGCCTATTTATTATTGTTTTTGTCATATTTCATCAGTGTATGCATTAGTATCATTACCATTTTTCAGTTTTAATTCATTTTTAAACATACCATTAACTTTGCATATTTCAATGTTTATTGCTACCAAATTGCCAGTACACTATTAAAAAAAAAAAAATTCTTGGGATGTGGGCATCACTGGCAAGGCCAGTATTTATTCCCTATCCCTAGTAGGCCACTTCAGACTGCAGTTAAGAGTCAACCATGTTGGTGTGCGACTGGAGTCACATCTAGGCTAGGTTTCCTTCCCCGTTTTTATGACAATCCGATAGTTATGGCAGTGGTGACAAATGTAGACTGTATTAAACTGATGAAAACACTTTATTGATAAGTTTAGTTCTGATGCCTGCCAAAGCTATCACCGAGGAGACCTCCAAGTGATGGTTCTCCTGCTGCTCTGTTTCATGCTGGCTTGCCTCCAAAGCAGCTGGGGCCACCTCCACAGGAATCTCCATGTCAGCCCTTTTTAGATGGCAAAGTTGTGCAGAGCACAGCAAGGTATAAACGATCTGCAAAATATTGCAAGGCTCCTCCTCCTCTATCAAGGCAGCGGAAGTGTTTATTTAAAACCACAGTGGTCCTCTCAATGACCACTCTGGTAGAGGCATGTACTCCTCAGCTCCTGTAATTGCAACTCTTACAGGGGTCATTATCCATGGCAGCAAGGAGTATGCTTTGTCACCCACAGGCCATGACTTTCTTCCCGGAGCTCAAGAATTTCTATGGATGAATGCATCATGGCAACATCCAGAAAATATGGAATTTATGTGAAGGAACCTTTGCATCAGGTCAAACAGGATCTGGGCATTCAACGCATGTTACCCTTTTCTGTTAAGAAAGTTGACTGGGTTAACAGTACGAGCTCACAATGATACATGAGTGCCATCTACTGAACCATGCACTTTGGGCAGCCAGCAACATGATTAAACTGGGTGGCCCTATCATGCCGCTGACTTGGTGTCAATCCAAACTGGATAAATTTCTTCAAAAAAGAACGACAGTTACCTGAAGAATACCTGATGGCACCCTGGGTAATATTACCGGTAAGCCTGACATTGGTAGTGGGGAAAATGCTAGCGTCTATTATAAAAGATGTAATAGCAGAGCACTTGGAAAACAGTGACAGGATCGGACAAAATCAACATGGATTTACAAAAGGTAAATCGTGCTTGACTAATCTACTGGAATTTTTTGAGGATGTAACTGGTAGAATAGATAAGGGAGAACCAGTGGATGTGGTGTATTTGGACTTTCAGAAGGCTTTCGATAAGGTCCCGCATAAGAGATTAGCGTGCAAAGTAAAAGCACATGGGAGGGGGGTAAGGTACTGATTTGGATAGAGAACTGGTTGGCAGACAGGAAGCAAAGAGTTGGAATAAACGGGTCTTTTTCCAAGTGGCAGGCAGTGACTAGTGGGGTACCGCAGGGATCAGTGCTAGGACCCCAGCTATTCACAATATATATTAATGATCTAGACGAGGGAACTAGATGTAATATCTCCAAGTTTGCAGATGACACAAAGCTGGGTGGGCATGTGTGCTGTGCATCCACAGCCTTTTGGGGGGTGAGAGTTCCACTTTTCCACTACCTTTTGGGTTAAAAAGTATTTCCTGATTTCACTCCTGAATGGCCTTGCTCTAATTTTAAGATTGTGCTCCCTTGTTCTGGAATCTCCCACCAGCTACTCTGTCGAGTCCTTTTATTATTTTAAACATCTCAAATAGATCACCCTCCAACCTTCTAAACTCATGGGAATATAAAACAAGTTCATGCAACCTGCCCTCATAATTTAACCCTTTTGGCTCTAGTATCATTTTCATAAATCTGCGCTGTACTCCCTCTAGTCCAATATATCCTTCCTGAGGTGCGGTGCCCAGAACTAGATGTAATACTCCAGATGGGGTCTGACCAAGTCTGTATCATAGAAGTATAATTTCCTCCCCTTTGTATTCCAAACCTCTTGAGATAAAGGCCAACATATCATAAGTTTTTTTGCCTACCTGTGCACTAGATTTTAACGATTTATGTACCTGGACAGCCGAATCACTTTGCTCCTTCACAATTTCTAACTCTTGCTATTTAGAAAATATTTCAATTTGTCTTTCTTGGATCCAAAGTAGATTATCTCACACTTCCCCACTTTGAACTCCATCTTCTACAGTTTTGCCCACTCACTTAATCTACCTATGTCCCTTTGTAACTTCTGGCTTCCATCTACACAACTTGCTGTTCCTCCTAACTTAGTGTCATCTGCAAACTTGGATATACACTCTCTATTCCTTCAACCAAGTCATTGATAGATAAGGTGAAAAGCTTAGGCCTCAGTACAGATCGCTGGGGAACACCACTTGTCACATTCTGCCAATCAGTGTACATTCCCTTTATTCCAGAACTCTGCCTCCAACCTCCCAACCAATTCTCCCTCCCTTCTGCCTTAAATAATGGAGTAACATTGACAATTTTCCAATCTAAGTTCCCAAATCTAGAGAGCATTGGAAAATTGTTACAAACACATCTGCAATTTTCTTACCTGTTTGTTTTAATACCCTAGGGTGGAAACAATCAGGTCCAAGTGATTTATCAACCTTAAGTCCCATTTTTTTTCTCCATTATCAATTTTTACTTATATTAAGCCCACAAAGTTCCGCCCCTTGAATTATTTTTAGGTTCCCTTGTACCACTGGTATTTTGTCCACTATTGTGAAAATGGATACAAAGTATTCATTTACCAAGTCGGCCGTTTCTTTATTATCCATTATAGTCTCATCTGTATCTATCTTTAATGGGGTAATTTTGACTTTATGCGATAGTGTAAAACGGGTGATAGTGAATCAGCAGCCCGTTTTACATCTTTCCTGATTTTTATTCATTGTAAAGTATTTCCAGTGATTCCCGCTTTTTTATTTTCAGTACCAGCCTTTCTAGAGGAACTGTATCAAAGGCCTTGCTGAAGTCCAAGTACTACACATTCACTGCCGTACACCTATCACACTCCTTTGTCACACCTTCAAAAATACCATTAAGTTGGATTGACAAGGCTTTCCCTTTATGATCTCATATTGGCTAACTTTTATGATTTTATTTCTATCCAGAAGCTCCATGATCTTATCTTTAATAAGGGTATCCTTAGCTTTACCCACAATGGACGTTAGACTCAATAGTCTATAGTTTCCTGGGTCATTTTTGCTACCTTTTATAAAAATAGGAGTAACACCTGCCTTTCTTCAGTCCCCAGACACCTCTCCAGTATTCATTGATTTCCGGAAGATTTGTGTCAGCATTCCAGCAATTTCATCCCTTATTTCCTTAAGAATCCTCAGGTGCACCTTATGTGGCCCCTGAGATTTATTTACCTTAAGTTTACACAGCTGTTTGGAAACCATGCTGGTAGTAGTGTGAATAGCTTTATAACTTATCTCTGCAACACCCTCTAGTTCCCTTTCCAGATCAAACAAGTTACCTGTCTCCTTGGTAAAAACTGAAGCAAAAAACGTATTTAGCACTTTTTCAGTCTGTGTAGCATCAGTTGTCATCTGATCCCACTTTCAGAGGTCCCATCCATCCCTCATTTTTCTTTTTTTCTTAACATAGCTAAAAAAATCTTTTCATTATTATCCTTCACTTCTCTAGCCATATCCAATTCAATATTTTTCTCTGCAATTTTGATGACCTTTTTACACTCTAGGAATGCCTTTTGTTTTTGAATCCATCTAATTCTGTGCCGTTTCCCTTCAAGTCATTAAATGCTTTATTTCCTTTCTTTATGAGTGAGAGCCCTGTTCAACCAGGCAGGAGTGCCTTTAAGCTTGGTACCTTTGTTTTGCATAGGTACACATTGGTCCAGAATCACCTCCTTGAAGGAATCCATAGTTGCTCCACTCTCCTCACCCCATTCAAACCTTCCTGGCTCACTCTGACAAGACTTCTCAAGCGCATAAAGTTGGCCTTCTTAAACTTTCGTAATTTTGTTTCGGTTTTAGTAATCTCCTTTGTGTTAGAGATTTGATCATCCATATTACGCATATTCACAACTAGGATGTTATCTCCCCCTGTTGACTCTTTTAAAACTGAGTCATAAAACAGTCTTCCATTAACTTTAGAAATCCCTTCCCCGTCTTACCAGTAGAGACATTATTGTTGTGGGAAAGATGGACACACTTTTGGCAATATGTTCGAGGACTTTGGAGAGCAAAGGAAGGTTGGAAATAAAATGGTTGGACTGGGACAAAAATGCTTCGCATGCCTGAAACCGGCACTTGTGAGGCCCCTACGAGTGTGTACACACCTGTTGGGGGTCAGAAAATACGGGCCATTGCTTTCAGCCTTCCCAATGTTTAATTGGAGGAAATTTCTGCTCATCCAATACTGGATGTTGGACAAGCAGCATCGTAGTCAGTGGAGGGGTTGAGAGGTGGGTGTGAGGTACAGCTGGGTCTCATCAGCTTACATGTGGAATCTGGCGTTGTGTTTTCAAATGATGTCACCAAGGGGCAGCACGTAGACAAGAAATAGGTGGAAGCCAAGGATAGATCCTTGTGGGACTCCAGAGGTAATGGTGCAGGAACGGGAAGCAAAGCCATTGCAGGAGATTCTCTGACTATGACTGGATAGATCAGAATGGAACATGGCGACAGCAGTCCCACTCAATATCAGAAAGCAGTCCAGGTCCTGGATTACCTGTGAGTAATGCTACAGGAAATCTACAAGATTTTGAATAACATGTAAGGGCAGCAATTGGAAAATTAGCCTTAATTATCCAATCCAATGTTAGTTTCGACATTAAAGTAAATGCCATAATTTAGTCCCTAGCACAGAGTTTTGTGCAATAGGAGCGCAGATCAGGAATACAGCCTGCCCGATTTCCGACACACAAAACTTTCCATTAAAACCGCAGGAAGCAATTCAGTCGTGCTGACCATCGCAGGGAGATTGCCAATATCCGCTTCTGTGGTGCTAAGCTCGAGGGGCACTAAAAGTAACATTTACCCCGATTGTTGCTGCTAGTTTTCGTGGCAATAACTTTAAACACAATTCACATTAGTCCCAACCAAATGTGTGCATATATTTATATATATATATATATATATATGCATGAACTATTCTCAAAAATTACGCGACGGCCCTTTAGCTGGATGCCATAAATTTAGGGACGTGTGTTGTGTCTGGTTTGCTATGCTGGTTGGTTACAATGAGAAAGAAAGAGAGGAACAGAGCGAGTGACAGACCCAACTACTTTGTGAAAATAGAGTCTGACTCTGTGTGGTCTGACTCGGTTGAGCCTGCGGGCGACACCTGCCGGAGGGACTGACAGACAGCACAGTGCCCAAAGCTGGTACCTAGCTTCTTTTACCAGTTTTATAACCAATGACGTGCTTTTCCGCGCCATTCTGTCCAGAATCATGAAGGTCACGTTGTTAAAAACATGAAAACCCCTTTCAACCCAGGCTGGCAATGCCTGTAGAGAGGAAGGGAGAAGGCGCTGGGAACCCCAACACATGCGCTCTTTCAAACCAGCAAGGGGGCTGGACGCTATTCACATACAGAAAACGGGGATGTTACATCTGAACATTATGAATTATGCAGTCATTTCATATCGCTTCAGAGAGCGTTCAGCAATTAAATTAAATGTTAGATGGCATGATTTCCACGCTGTGCAGTCTTGAGAAGGTAGCATATTTAAAATTACGGACAATTTACTTGATTTCTTGGCGTCTTTCACTTTACGCATTATGAGGTTTAAGTGATGTCCAGGGAATTCCCTATTTACACCGATTTCTTGCAGCATTGCTTATGTCTAGACAATAAACCGTAACACTGAACCTCAACTTTACATAACATTGGTAATAGGCGTTTGTTGCATGCTTTATATAACGCATTATATTTATCTGTGCTTATTTCATTTCATTGCTTTTGTCGAAATAACTGATTTTTTAAATTTCATCTTTGAATTTGAAGAATAATAATACAGAGAATGTGTAGAGTTCTGAGGCTACAATAATTTCTCAAGTTTATGAGGAAAATATAAATTGAATCCAACAAACCTCGTCGGACATTTTATTTTTTAATAGTTTTATTTCATTATTCCAAACTGGCAATTACATCGACAACACACTTTCTGTCCCGGTTCATTAAAATCATAATTAAAACTTGTTGTAAAAATACATATGCTGGACTGTGACTACATACAGTATAATAATAGCGCGGTCCATTTTTTGGTGAGAATCATTCATTAATATCACACCCTCTCGCTCAGTCTCTTCCATCTATCAATCTCAATAATAAAACAATATAGTTTTCAAATGGCAGGTTTGTTACCAGCCAAAGGATAAATTAAATATTGCCCACAAGACAGTTTTTGGAGATAACTTGCACACTATTATATTCAAGGATTTATTAATGAACTCTCTTTCCTGACTATGGGGAAATCCTGGGAATAAATTGACGTTCCAACCTTTATGGAAATGATCATTTGTGCTCTGAAAGTTTCTATAAACCAATTAAAAATATATTATGTGTTAAATGGTGCTTTAAATAATATTCTCGGAACAGCAACAAAAACATGCCAATAAAATTATCATAAGCATCAATGTTGAATTAGCAGTAAATATACAACCGTTTGAAAGTTTAATACTGAACCAGCCTTTTAAAGGGCCATTACAGCTCAGGCGATCTGTTTAGTTTACCTGCATTACTTTATCAAAATATCACCAGACTGCAATCCATTGAATCAGTGAATTTAGGAATGTGAATGCGCCATATATATTTACATTTAACAAAGCATTCTTACATTAATACGATAGAACTTAAAAATACATTTCAATTCCACATATCAATGTGTACTTACAAATTGAAAGGGGAGTCGCTTTAATTATTGGGAAGCAAAGACAACAATGAGGATAATTTTAAATTAAAACTTGATTGAGGCATGTGTATTTACACCGTTCATTATAATGTTGGTGACTGAATGGTTTTTTTCGTGGCATGTGGCTCCCCCTAGTGAACTATAGGAAGACATGCAAGAAGGCCGGAAGATAGTTGATGCACAAAATAGTCATTTACCTTTTTTTCCCTAAATTGCTGAAACTCTTTCACACATACACGCGCGCGCTAAGGCAATTTACATTGTTACCCAGTTGCTAATAGACAAAACGTGTTAAGAATATTCGGTATATTTGTTGGTCCGTAAGTAAGGGCATGTTTTTCAAAACACCCTGTTTTATGATAAACATTTATATTGCTCGCTATATATATATATAATTGCATTTAAATTTGGAGAAGATGGTGATGATGTGTTCGCAGCTTTTAACATGTACTTTATCTACTAAATCAGATCAGTTTTGTTTATATTGCATGTTGGTGATTCGCCGTCAATCTATGTTGTGTAGAATTGAGATAACTAGTTTGGGACTAACATGTTGAGAATCAAATAGAATATTTTAATTATTGGTGCATATTGTCACTTTTAAAACTTTCCCATTGTGAGAATAACAAATGAAGGGATGTGCTCACCCGGATTTCTTGATTCTAACGTTTAGAGTCACTCGTCCACTATTGCTTTAACTCCATTAGGAAGAAAGAACGAGAGAAGGAAAGCAAGACTTGCATTTATATAGCCCCTTATACGAACTTGAGACGTCCCAAAGCGCTTTATAGCCAATTAAGTGCTTTTAAAGTGTAGTCACTATTGTAATGTAGGAAAGGCGTATATTTTACATCCCGAGTAGTAGCTGGCTCTTGGATAAAATGACAGCAGCTGAACGCCTCCTTTTTATAACGGTTTTATATCATAAAATATTTCAATTGACACATTTTACAGCCTCTCGCAATGTGTTTTGTACAAACACTTACTGTGATTGATTTGCAATGCTCCAATAGTTCCATTGCCGGTCCGCGGCAGCTTGGCGGCCTTCGCTCTGGTGTGTGGCGGCCTCTGGTGGACTGTGTGTAGCGTTACGGAAAGGGCAGAAACATGCCTTAGCATGAATATTTAATCAAATCAAAAAACTGCCACTTGGCATCTTACACGACAATCTACAAAACTCTGAAAATCTGAGGAACAACTTCAAGAAAACTGATCCTTCTCCCAAAAAGCAGCAAATTCAACAACAAAAAAGTACAATTGATAAACATCACTGAATAAAGGCCTATTACCAAGATCACTGTTGGCAAACCAGTGAAAAAGTTACATTTCATATTATTACATTGGATTTCACGATTTATATTAGTGTTTTGGTATCAGATATCAATGTTTCATCAGTTGTATTGTAGGGGAAACAATGGAAGTACGCAAAAGTGCAATTTTTGTAGTAATAGTTTTAGAAATTTTTGAAGGGGGAAGTCAGCTCTGATGATGCAACAATTATTTTCTAGGGAGTCTGGGGCAGACTTCCCCAAGAAGTTTTGATTTTTGACACTTCTTGATGCATTTTCCATGTTTTGAAGTGTAGTATGATTCAGCATTTGAAGCCCAAGCTGTTACCCGAGTCCAATGGCTACTATACTGAAAGAGGTCCTTGCTTTCTCTTCACAGTTGGGGTTTCTCTCAAGAGTTCCTGCCTACAGTAAACAACCCTGCAATCCTGGCCATTAGCGCTCAGAGTGCCATTGAAAGGAGACAGGAAGTTGTTCCAGTGCATTCGCCACCACCCTCAGGAGGCGTGTGACTGGGTGAGAGGGGAGGCTGGCTGTGCTAATTTTTAGCAATAAATTTTCAGTCCCCAAAACACTGATGTCAGTGTGAAGTGCTGATGGGTTGGCATGTATGAACGCACAATTGATTTCTGTTCTGTTTCTTGGCTGCATCCAGCTCCCACACACTCACTACCCACTAAGAGCAGCTAGTGAAAAGCCACTTTCAGCCCCACAATCCCTTAGTTTTAGCTCACCTGACTGGTAGCGTTTTGCATAGATCCAGGGCATGCTTTAGAACTTCTTTTCTAACTGATAACCCAACAGGACACCTTTCTTCAAATCTGAAACAGCCTTCACATTCAATTTCTTTTTCCCAAATGCAGAGAGCACTGATACAAAAGCAAACTACTGCGGATGCTGGGAATCTGAAATGAAAACAGAAAATGCTGGAAATACTCAGTATCGCTGGACAGAGAAACAAAGTTAACGTTTCAGGTCGATAACCTTTTGTCAGAACTGGAAAAAGTTAGAGATGTAACAGGTTTTAAGCAAGTATAGAGGTCAGGAAAAAGTGGAGGGGAGGAAAGAACAAAAGGGAAGGTCTGTGATGGGGTGGAAGGCAGGAGAGATCAACTGACACAAGGGATGTTGGTTCAAGGCAAAAGGGGATGGTTATGGGACAAGTAAGGAAACAAAAGATGGGTCTAGAGGAGGTGTAAATGGCAATAGCAGAATCAGTACCAACAGCTGCTGTTTGAAAAAATGCAAGCAGTGGTTATGATCTGAAATTGTTGAACTTGTGCAGTTAGCGCTAAGTCTCTAGCTTGCTTTCCTCACAAGTTTATACAGCTGATAGCTTACCTGCTGCCAATTGACAGGCTAAGCCAGTGGGAGTCCATGTTGTCGCACATTCTCACAAGTGTCATAGAGTCATAACGGCACAGAAGGAGGCCATTCGGCCCATCGAGTCCGTGCCGGCTCTCTGTAGAGCAATCCAGTCAGTCCCATTCCCCCGCTTTGTCCCCGTAGCCCTGCAAGTTTATTTCCCTCAAGTGGCTATCCAGTCTCTCCTTGAAAACATTGAGTGTCTCCACTTCCACCACTTCCGTCGACAGCGAATTGCAGGTCATCACCACTCGCTGTGTAAAAAGGTTTTTCCTAACATCCCTCTGTATGTCTTGCCCAAAACTTTAAATCTGTGTCCCTTAGTCCTTGTACCATCAACTAGTGGGATCAGCCTTTCCCCGTCTAGCTGATGCAAACCCGTCATAATCTTGTACACCTCTATCGAACCACCCTGCAACTTCCTTTGCTTTAATGAAAACAAATCCAACCCGTCCTTGTAGCTAAGAACCGCCATCCCCGGAACCATTCTGGTAAATCTCCTCTGCACCCTCTCAAGGTCCTTCACATCCTTCCTAAAGTGTGGTGCCCAGAAATGAACGCAATACTCCAGTTGTGGCCTAACCAGCGCTTTATAAAGGTTCAACATAACTTCTCTACTTTTGTACTCAATATCTATTTATGAAGCCCAAGATCCCATATGCTTTGCCAACCACTCTCTCAATGTGTCCCGCCACCTTCAGGGACCTATGCACATTAACTCCCAGGTCCCTCTGTCCCTGCACACTCTTTAAAACTGTGCCATAAAGTGTATATTGCCTCTCCCTGTTCCTTCTGCCAAAATGCATCACCTCACACTTCTCTGTATTAAATTCCATCTGCCACTTGTCTGCCCACTCTGCTAGCCTTTCTATGTCCTGTTGCAGTCGATTGGTACCATCATCACTGTTTGTCACCCCCCCAAGTTTGGTGTCATCGGCAAATTTAGAAATTCTACTCTGTATTCCAATATCCACATCGGTTATATATATCAAAAAAAGCAGTGGCCCCAGCACTGACCCTTGGGGAACACCACTGTCTATCATCCTCCCGCCTGAAAAACAGCCGTTTACCACAACTCGCTGTTTTCTATCCTTAAGCCAATTCCTTATCCAAGCTGCCACTGACCCACTTATTCCATGAGCCTCAATTTTGTTAACCAGCCTTCTATGTGGTACTTTGTCAAATGCCTTATGAAAATCTATGTAGACAACATCCATGGCATTCCCTTCATCAATCATCTCTGTTACTTCATCGAAAAATTCAATTAGATTAGTCAAACACGATCTGCCTTTTACAAACCCGTGTTCGCTCTCCTTAATTAGCTTAAACCTCTCCAAATGCCTGTTAATTTTTTCCTTGATTATTGTTTCTAAATCTTTACCCACCACTGATGTTAAACTGACCGGCCTGTAGTTACTAGGATTGTCCTTACACCCTTTCTTGAACAATGGTGTTACATTGGCCACTTTCCAATCCTCAGGCACCTCCCCCGCAGCTAGGGAAGATTGGAAAATTATGGCAAGTCCTTCCGCTATCTCCTCCCCCAATTCCCTTAGCAATCTGGGATGCAAGCCATCTGGACCAGGCAACTTGTCCACTCTAAGCATACCCAGCCTTTCTAGTACATCCTGTCTATCAATTTTCACCCCTTCCATTGCTTCTACCTTTTCCACTTCTACCGATATTTTGTCAGCATCCACCTCCTTAGTAAACACCGATACAAAGTACTCATTGGTTATTCTAGCCTTGCCCTGCGCCTCTAAGCATATATCACCTTCTTTGTCTCTAATAGGCCCCACCCTGCCTCTTACTACCTGCTTACTGTTTACATGCCGGTAGAAGATTTTTGGGTTCCCTTTTATGTTAACCGCCATTCTACTCTCATATTCTCTCTTTGCCAATCTTATTTTCATCTTCACATCCCTCTCAACTTATTGTATTTGGTCTGGTTCTCTCTTGAAGAATTCACCTGACATGCATCATACACCCTCTTTTTTTGTTTGATCATCTTCTCTATCTCCCTCGTCATCCAAGGAGCCCTTGCTTTAGTTCCCTTACCCTTCCGTCCTGTTGGAATGTACCTAGCCTGTACCTGGAACATCTCCTCCTTAAAGATCACCCGTTGTTCCGTTACAGTTTTTCCTGTCAGTCTTTGGTTCCATTTTTAAGTGCTTGGAAATTGGTGCATGCTCAAAAGCCTGTACATGTACACAAACAACTTTTGGGACACTCTGGAACGAGTCTTAGCCTGGGTGCTGGAGACAATGAAAACATAGATTTTTTATCTACAAACACTAATGCATGGACAACACAGCAGAAACACTGACTATCCACATTGTAAGCAAATGGCTGGCATATATGAAACTGCATACTGAATTCAGATACTTGAACCCTTTCATCTGATGAAAATTACAATTAGGTGTGAGATTGTGTCTGTATGATCACAGCTCAACACAAATGAAATGCCTATTACTTCACATTGTTTTTCAGCTAAGGGTTCAGTTATTTTTTTTTTGTCTTCAATGGCCTTGCTACACTTCCACTATCAAGTAATATAAAAGAGTGCCCACTTTATAATAGATGTTTGGTGTTTCGATCAAATTCTCAAAATTAGAAACTCTGAGCCTACTCAGATTACAAGAGGGAAGTTCCCTGATGTACAGGGATCAAATATAGACACCCAATGATGTATAACAATGTATGTACATCTTGGAACCAGCTTCTGGATGATATCTTCAATGCCCGCACCTTTCCGTCTGTAAAAAAAAAGTACTCAGTTATGTATGCTGTATACACCTGTACACACCGCAGCCAGAAACTGCTTTACAGTGACACTAAAGTTGCGCACATACACACTTTTCATGAAAAGATAGTTGACAAATCTTTGAGAGGAAAATTTATCAAATAGGTCATTGCCATTTTTGTTATGATAATGTCCCACAGAGATGATGCAATTATGCTTTTCAGTACAATTAAAGTCAATCTACTATATGTAAACAAATGAGAAGAGGTTTGATAGATTTATTAATGGAGAGGGTGACTCTTTAATACAATGACCTAGTATCTAAATACACTACATAATGTGTAATAATATTCAATTATTTGGGACTATGCTAAACACTCCATTGCTGTAAATCTTTTGTTTTAGATTAGTTCTTATCTCCCTTTTTCTTCCCTTTCTCTGACAGGCATACACATTTAATTTTCACTTTTAGATATTATGATAGAAAGACCAAATACACCAATGAAAGCAACAACCCCATTCAAATGAGGGGGTAGTGATGACTTCTGTTATATTTTCAATATTATTGCAAGGGTTTGTTACTATCACTAAGTCTCATTCAATGTTTCAGTAGTTGCTTGACTTGAGCCCTGATGGCACCTGCAACACTGAGGGGTGGAGAGGAAATTTTGGGCAAAATTCATAATGTAAGTCTCTGATAAAGTGGTGCGATAGTCTGTATCAGCAGCTTTTTTAAACATCAGGCTTTTATTGCTACAGTCCCAAGTCATGCTATCATATGACTAGATATTAGGCAGTAAAGGTAAACCCTTATCATCAGGGATGTTGGATCCATTTAATGGAGAAACCAGTGATGCTGAGCCTAAACACGATATCTAAAGTAGATCTGAAATTTGTAACAGTATGTAATTGCCAATATGGTTATACAACTACATCTAGTGATGAAAATGTATTTCTGAACTAAAACATAAAAATTAGTTATATGTTTTCAGTAGCAATAAAAAACACTTAGATTTTTGCAAGTATTTTGAGAACATACAACAACTTGCATTTATATAGCACCTTTAACATAGAAAACATCTCAAGGCACTTCACAGGGGCATAATCAGACAAAAATGGAGGCCAAGCCAGCAAAGGAGATATTAGGAGGGGTGACCAAAAGCTTGATCAAAGAAGTGAGTTTTAAGGAGCATCTTTAAAGAGGAGTTGGAAGTGGAGATGTGGAGATGTTTAGAGAAGGAATTCCAGAACATAAGGCCTAGGCAGGAGAAGTAATGGCTGCCAATGGTGAGGCAATGGGAGTTGTAGATACACAAGGGACCAGAGTGAGAGGAACAGAAAGTTCAGGGTGGGGTTGTAGTTCTGGAGGAGATTGCAGAGATATAGAGAAGCAAAGACATGAAGGGATTTAAACATGAGGATGACATTTTAAATTGGAGGTGTTGAGGGACCAAGAGCCAAGCGATGGTTGAGGGAGACTTGGTGCAGGATAGGACATAGGCAGCAGAGTTTTGGATGAGCTGAAGCTAGGGAGATGGAAGTAGGCGGTCTTGGTGATGGAAAGGATATGAGGTTGAAAGCTCAGCTCAGGGTCAATAAAAAAGAAAGACTTGGATTTATATAGCGCTATTCATGACTTCAGGACATCCCAAAGTGTTTTACAACCAATGAAATACTTTTTGAAGTGTAGTTGTTGTTGTAATATAGGAAACACGATGGCCAGTTTTCACACAGTAAGGGTCCACAAACTGTAATGTGATAATGACCAGATAATCTGTTTTAGTGAAGTTGGTTGAAGGATAATTATTGGTCAGGATACTGGGGGGAACTCCCCTGCTCTTCTTTGAAATGGTGCCATGGGATCTTTAACATCCACCTGAGAGGGCAGACTTGGTTTAATGTCTCATCCAAAAGACAGCATCTCCAACATTGCAGCATTCACTCAGTACTGCACTGGAGTCTCAACCTAGATTTTTGTTTTTAGCTATCTAAATTAGGACTTGAACCCACCACCTTCTGACTCAGGCAAGCGTGCTACCACTGAGCCACGGCGGACCATTGATCAGTATCAGGCATCTGCCTTCCCACTGGCTTATCATTTGCCAGACTCTCGAGAGACACAAAATGACTGCCTCACTCAGTTATTTGACTTGGGACCTTAAGCTTCTGGTCTTGGAAGCCTATCAGCAATGGAATAAATTCCAGAAAATTATCTTTTAAAATGATCTTTTATTTCTTTATAATCCTTTACACTTTCCCTCACGCTAGCAAGGTTGAAAAGAGTAAAAGAGAAGAGGTAAACCACAAAGTAATGAGCAGTTGATACCAAGTTTAGATTTTAAAAGACTAAGGGGGAGAAATTCGGTTGGTAGCGCTAGGGCTTAGCGCCTAAAGAGGCCGAGGAGCGGGGGGCTAAGCAGCTAGCGGCCGGGCGCCGCGAGGCGAGCGCTTCGTCCCATATTGAGTGGGCTCTTAGCGCCAGCGCAAAAACTTAGCGCCCGCTCGCGGGCACAGGCTGACCATGACGTCATTTCAGTGTGCAACGCCTTTTTGGCGCCCCAGACTGGAAATTGAGTGGCGCCCGCCTCCGTTCCGCCTGGCACTAATAGTGACAGCTCACTGGAATGTTCCCCAGGCACTCTCGGGCTAGGGGGGCGCTCTTTAAAGGGGACTGCACTGTTATCAAAGCGTCAGCCATTTTGAGAGCGCAACTTGTTGGTTGGTTTCAGAGAGTTGCAAAGCTGCAGTGGGAGAGCCTTATTGCCATTCAGCCAGTGGTGCCACAGGACCGTCAGCCCTGTGAACATTACCTTGCTGCTGGTGAGACATTACAACCTTTACCTTGTTCGCTCTTATTATGGGGGCTGCTCTGGAGGGGAACGTCCTGCTGGTCGACCATGTTGAGAGGGCACAGAGACGGAGGGAGAGAGGGCCAGGAGCGGCCAGACGGGGGAGGGCCAACAGACGTCGCCACAGCAGACCTTACGCGGCAAGGGTTTTCAGGCAGCAGTTCTCATACCACAACATGTCGGAGGAGCAGTGTGTCAGAAGGCTGCGATTCCACAAGGAGGTGGTGACTGAGCTGTGCCACCTGCTTCAGGACAATTTGCAGCCGAAGATATGGTGTAGGACCTCTCTGTCGGTGGCCGTAAAGGTTACTGTAGCCCTGAATTTCTTTGCCAGCGGCTCGTTTCAGGCAGCAACTGGGGACATTGCCAACATTTCCCAGTTTGCAGTGCATTGCTGCATCTGTCAAGTTACAGATGCCCTATATAAGAGGAGGCGGCAATTCATCTCGTTCCCTTTGACACCGGAGAAGCAGTGGGAGCGTGCACAGGGCTTCGCAGCAATAGCTGACTTCCCCATGGTGCAGGGCGCCATTGACTGTACGCACGTGGCTTTGCGCGTGCCTGTACATAATCCCGAGGAGTTCCGCAACCGCAAGGGGTTCCACTCCCTCAATGTACAGCTGGTCTGTGACCACCGGCAGCTGATCCTCGCGGTCAACGCACAATACCCTGGCAGCAGCCACGACGCTTTCATCCTGCGACAGACCTCAGTGGCAAACCTTTTCGAGGCCCCGGCTCACCCACGAGGCTGGCTTCTCGGAGACAAGGGCTATCCTCTGTGCCCCTGGCTTATGACCCCGCTCCGCTCACCCAGCATCCCGACAGAGGAGCAGTACAACGCCAGCCATCAGGCGACGCGGAACATTGTGGAGCACACAATCGGTGTGCTCAAGCAGCGGTTCCGCTGTCTCGACCATTCGGGGGGCACCCTGCAGTACTCGCCAGAGCGAGTCGCCCACGTCGTCGTTGTCTGCTGCATGCTCCACAACCTCGCCATCCAACGCACCCAGCCAATGCCAGCTGACCTTGAAGGACCAGCAGAGGAGGAGGAGGCGGAGGAGGAGGAGGAGGAGGAAGACGGGAGGGTTCCAGAAACTGGCAGGGCCGTCTGTCAGAGGCTCATAAGGGGTCGGTTCTAGGCCCCTCTGACGGAATGCTTGGTGTCATTGGGAGAGAACTGTCCGAGTCACCCAAAGCCTATGAAGGCCAGAATGATTGCAAATAGTATAGATGGCCATTGTAAATAAAACCTTTTCTTTATTTTCAAAAATGTGCTTCCTTCCAACATGACAAAGCAATGGCAACCGAAAGCATAACTAACAAAATAACACATAACTGTCTCGCAAACCCGCCAGACTACCCAAAACATTACTAACATTCACAGCAGGTGTATACGGCCTTGAATTCTACAAATAAGATGTCTCAGCAGCTCCCTCTACCCTTTACCCCTTGATGGTGATCTACTTCTGTTAGGAGATCGGCCCCTTCCCTCCCTGCAGCTCCTCCGCAATTGGACCCCAGTGGCTGCATCAAGGCTGGGGGACGCCTGCTGAGAGTCCGAAAGCGCAGAAGTCCCTGAGGGACAGCGTGGATGACCTCTGGGCTTGAAGGGCCTGGATGCTGACTGCTCCAACTGTGCATGGGTGGAAGCAGTCTGTCCTGCAGGTGGTGGCAGCTGCAGTGGAGACATCCCAGTGGTGGCATCAGGAATGCTGACATCCTAAGAGCGGACACCTGCTCCGTGGTCAGCTGGCACTCTGACGGGGCAGCACCGCAGCATGCGCCCCAATCGGCTGGTCCACAGATTGACGGCCTGCTGTGGTGCTGCAAGGGCCCCGGGTAATCCTGCCTGATCCATCGAGGGTGGCAGCAGTCAGTGCTCGCATGGCCTCAATCTGCGTCTGCATGAGGCCAGCGAGTGACTGCGTGGCAGCACTCAGCACTTGCATGGCAGGTGCCAGTGCTTCGGTGAAGCCCTGGACAGTCCTTTCCAGTGCTTCGCTGAAGGCCGGGACAGTCCTTTCCACTGCTTCGGCGAAGCCCTGGACAGTCCTTTCCAGTGCTGCCCCGAAGCCGTGGACAGTCCTTTCCAGTGATGCCCCGAAATCCTGGACAGTCCTTTCCAGTGCTGCCCCAAAGTCCTGCGCACTCCTTGCCTGTGCTGCCCCGAAGTCCTGCGCACTCCTTGCCTGTGCTGCCCCGAAGTCTTGGACACTCCTTGCCAGTGTCTCGACGGATTCAGGCACCCTTGCCACTGCAGCCATCAGCTCAGTGTGCCTGAGCCGAGCCTGGGCACTCATTTCAGCGAGGGACCGCACCTCTTCCGCGCTCTGTGCAGCAGTCATCGTGGCCTGACTCGCCCTCCGGGGAGATGGCCCCCGAGCTTCCCTACCCCCCTTGCGTTGCTGCAGCCCGCTGGTTCCTGGAACTGGTTCCTCATCAGAGCCACCACCCCGGCCCCCCACTCCCCTCCAGGGAAGTACAATCCCCAGTCTCCAGATGGGCTGGCTCACCTGAGGCTGGCACGGATGTTCCGGCTTCCTCCTGCTGGTCGCCTCCAGAGTCAGTGGCACTGGCAGCTTGAGGGCCCGTCTCCCGAGCTGGTGATGTAGCATCTGAAAGCAGGGAGGTTGAAGAGTGGCTTTAGCGAAAGGACAGGGTGGCAGCAAGGGATGCAAGATTGCTGCAATGCTATGACATGGGTCCAGAGTGAAAAGCATGCTGGTGGGGGGAACAATTGGAAGGAGACAGATCAAAAAGGTGATGACCTTACCATCGCTGTGCACAATGGGGTCGGCAGCTCCAGTGGTGACAGGTCCAGTCATCCGGCCTCCAGCAATCTGGTGAACTCTCTTCTTGAGGTCCGTGAGGGTCTGGAGGCGAGGACGTCCTCCTCCGGTCCGAAGCTGCTCTTTGCGGTTCCTGGCCAGCTTGGCCTGCAGGAGAAAGGATGGGAAGTGATGAAACATGATGCCCTGAGCTGTCATCTCATGCCCCCCATGGTGGAATAGCCCTTACATGATGCCCTGAGTTGTCATCTCATGCCCCCCATGGTGGAATAGCCCTTACATCATGCCCTGAGTTGTCATCTCATGCCCCCCATGGTGGAATAACCCTGAGTTGTCATCTCATGCCTCCTATGGTGGAATAGCCCTTACATCATGCCCTGAGTTGTCATCTCATGCCCCCCATGGTGGAATAGCACTTACATGATGCCCTGAGTTTAATGTGCATGTGTGTTCCCAGAAAGGGCTATGGGTGCTTGCTGACAGATGGCCAAATGGGGCATCGCGCACCCTCTGGCCATAAAGTCAGGTGCAGATGGAGGGATGAAGAAGATTGCCGAAACACCACTCACCCTAACGACCCGAGTGAGGTCGTTGAATTTCTTCCTGCTTTGCACAGGGCTCCTGGTCACCATGCTGTTGGAGTTGACCTTTTGAGAAACTTCCCTCCAAGCTCTGCGGTATTCCTTCTGATTAGGCCTCCTGCCATTATTGGGGTACAGCACAGCTTGCTGGCGCTCCACTGCGCCTACCAAAGCATCCAATGCCCCATTGGTAAAGCGCTCCACTCTCTGCCTCACCCTCTCCATCTTCTCAAAGTTTGTAATGCCACAGAATGCCCAGCACCGATTTTGAGGCCTACAAGGCACAGAGTGTGGCTGCTGATCCTTACTGACCCACCCCTTTAAGAGCTGGCCGGCGCCTGAAAGTCTCGTGGTCGTCGATTATTGACAGCACCTGCGCCCACCCGCGCCAATATTGAGTAGTGCCACCAGGCTAGTGCCTTAGGAGTCCCGTGTAACGCCTGATTTTGCGCCGCAATCACCTTTAGGGGCGCTGCAACCCAATATCGCGCGAGGTGGTGATAAGTTGCGTCTGACTATAAAATTTGCGCAGCGCCAATTCTACCACCCCAAGTGGGGCTATACCCAATTTCTAGGCCTAAGGATTCTAAAATGAAGGAAAGACTGAGGGTGGGGGTAGGAAATCCACAATTTTGAAGTTCTGGAAAAGAATAAGTTGGAATAGGAGATTTTGATGAGTCTTGATTTCAATGTGTTGAAATCAATGGAAATGGGTGTCTGATCCTGAACACCAGTTTTAAGCCAGGGCAGTAAATTGAAAATCCATCCCTATGAAAATACAAGTTCTTTCTTTCTAATTCATTATTCAGTTAGGCAATGTCATACCAGTAGGCGCAGCTGGCGGTGAAGCCCCACAAAGCTCTCAGCCGCTGTCACTGGCTGTGTGAGGGCACTAATTGGGGGGCAAATGTGAGTAATGTGATGCCAGCCAGGCAACAACTGCAGACCCTGCCACATAAACAAGATCATGACAAGTGTAATTTAGGCACAGCGGAAGTGCATTTTTCAGGCAGGATACCGTGCATCCCATGGAGTGCTGGATCTGGAGAGTTTTAGGCATTGTTCCAGATAGTTCACCCAAGCAAACACCTGCAATGGTTCTTGTTGGCTCTGTGCAAGTGGCACCAATGAATAACCACATTCTTGTGGGAGACATTATTATGTGACATAAACAAGAATCCATTCTGCGTCATTTCATGTGAATTTTTAGTTAGGCCAAAGCACTGGCTTCAAGTGGTTCCTAAACACACATTCATGTATAAAGTCATTTTGTTGATCTGGAAATAGGTAGTCATTACAGACAGGTAGTCTCTTGAAATAAATGGAAGTCTAATGCTGTACTTATATTCATTGGTAATGGTATGCACAGGGGTCAAAGGGTAATTTTAAAAAATACATAAGAACACCTGAAATAGGAGCAGCAGTAGGTCATTCGGCCCCTCGATAAAATCATGGCTGATCTGATCTTGACCTCAACTCCACTTTCCTGCCTGCTCCCCATAACCCTCTGTGGATTATCAAGATATAAGTAGATTAAAAATATATCGTTTATTTTCGACCTAGTAAACAGTAAAATGAAGAAGATTTAATCGACTTTGTAAATTTAAATATAAAAGGGAGCACTCAAAATAGATTGAAGATTAATCTAAAAGTTATTTCACCTCATGGAGAAAAATGCAATGTGCCAGAATTCACTTGAGTCTGCTTTCAAGGTAAAAACAGAAAATGCTGGTAACACTCAGCAGGTCAGGTAGCATCTGTGGACAGTCTGTCGGTGGGCTTGAGGCGTTCCGCGTCCGGTGGGCACTGGAGGGACTGGAGTGCATAGTCCACACAGGTGGCAACATTATTATTTAATTTGTTAAGTTTCCTTTTTTTATGATTTGGGTTTCTATTAGTTGTGCCCCTCTAAAAAGGGGGCACTTCTGTTAGTTTTTTTGGTTTGATGACTGGTGCAGCCCAATGTCTCCCTATGGGTTCTAAAGCAAAGGCACCTGTGGAGAGGGCGATAGGGTTAGTGTTTCAGGTCATGACCTTTTGTTTGTTTTTAAAGTGTTAGTTTACTAATCTCCTGTACCTGTCTCTTTAGCAACACAAAACAAATACATCTTTACTCCCATTGGATAGTCGTTTCTAAGAAACTGAATTTCGAGCCGCTCATAATGATCGAATCCATCTGTAGGTTGCAGACAGCCGCCTCTTTAAATTATTGGATTATCTGAGCCCCTTTCTCAGGGTTGAATTCTCATCATCGATAACAAAAAAAACCCCAAGAAAAGCAGCAGCCGTCCCCATGGTGATGATGATCAGTGGACTGCCCCCTCGCTTCGCCCCCTCTCCTCCGAAAGAAGCGCTGAGGCGGCGGGAGAAAGCTTTCCTGCTGGACGGTGTGGCGATGAGCTCCATCTCCAGAGATTACAGGCACTCGGCGCCCAGAGCCGCAACTGTCATCCCGCCTTACAACGCACAGAACGATCGCCATGCCTTGGCCTATTTTAGGACCAGACCTCTCCTACCACTTTTGAGAAAGACCGGTCAAGTAAGTAGACCATATTGTACAGATTCCAGAATTTTAAAAAAACTTTTCGAAGACCTGCTCGATTCGTTCGTTTCTGGTAAAACAAGTGCCCTCCAGATCCCAGGCTGATTGATGGGGCTGTCTGTCCCTCAGCAATGAGATTACAGCAATTGAACAGAAAAGGCAATCCAGAGTCTGAGACCCATTCATTTCATTTAACCGCAATTTAATCAGTACTGTGCATATTCAGATTAATTTACGGGTATTAATAAAGGGCCACAAAAGGGATGCCAAGTGCTTGTGCATCGATTGGGTATAATCCGTCTGCCTCATGAACGTTTATAGCTTGACTCTTATTGCACTATAGCGCTACATTATTTATAAGGTAGTTTATTCCACTTGTTGGTTCTCTGTGTGTTGTGTGTATCAGTAATCGATTAAAAGAGTGCAGTTGTAAATATTAATTGAATCCTTCATATTTCCTGCTAAATCTCTGCCCCCAGTCCTATGGTGGGACCTCAGTCTACGGCGCGGTGGTCGATCGATTCCAGGTCCAAGGAGCTGCAGCCAGTTACCTGCAAGCAAGAAACAAGAACGGAGCAGGTACAGCATCAACACATATTAACCAAATCTGAAATAAAAACAGTAACTGCTGGAAACACTCAGCAGGTCAGGCAGCATCTGTGCAGAGAGAGAGAGGAAGGTAGTGTTAACGTTTCTTTGATCAAAACTGCGAAATGTTACAGCCGAACATTTTGGGATTAAGGAGGAACAGAGCCAGAGAAAAGGGGGCCAACGACAAGAATGGATTGCGATTAGGCGGAGGACAGATTATTAAATGACAGAAGTGACAATGTTGTGACAAAAGGAGGTAATTATGAGAGAAATTAGAAAAAGAAAAATGTATCAGAGACCCTTAGGGTGTCTAAATGGTTACTGCAAAATAGCAGAGGGAGAGAGTGTGCAAAAAATGGGAAGAATGCTCATTCCAACCTCTACATATCAGCTAGATAATACACATAGCTGAAGTTCGAGGTTTGTTTGGTCCTCTCAGTCATTGGTGACGATGGCTCCAGTTGGAAATCGATGACTAGCGCTGGATGAAAACATAACTTGCATTTATATGGTGCCTTTCACATCCACATGGCACTCCAAAGCACCTCGTAGCCAACGAATTACTCCAAAAGTAGTCACTGTTTTGTAGGCAAAATGGTTCTCACCTGTATTGCAAACATTAAAAAGAGGATTGTACTTGGGAATTACATTACGGTGCAGTGTAAGCAGTGTTGACTCTCTGATTTTGATGCTAGAGCAGGAAATGTGATATTTTTAAGGAAACACTTAAGAGCCTCTCCGGGTGTGTGTTTGGTGACAGGTTGCTCCGCAGATCAAGTGACGGGACACACTCCCTTTCTCTCTGGAGTTAAACCTATATTTGGATACAACGGTCTCTATGGATACAGGAGGAACACGCCGGCCCTGAGGAGATTCCCTTCGCATTTTGGTGTAATCACCCGGTGTCCTATTTATTGAACAAACAAGCCCGGCTGCAGTCGCTGCTCCATCACTCGGTCAGTCAGTGTCGGAATGTTTCACAGCCATGTCCACTGCTGGGAGCTGCAGTGCCGTCTAGCGCTTGCCTCGCTCTCCTTCATAGATAGCAGTTCTAAACCTAAACTACAAATAGATAAATCTGCCGTAACAGCGAGAAAATGCGCCATTGACAAATTGCTTTTGCTTGTGATATTAAACAAAATCCGTAAAATATTACTTTCTAATAACTGTGGTGGGATACAGAAAGCTTTGAGGAAATTGTAAAGTACAATCCGGAATTTCTACATTTTGACCAGTTGAGCCAAGAATTGGATTTGTACTGTCTTTCAGTTTGTACTGTAAAATATATAACCTGTATTGTAATGATTATGGGAATGAATCAAAGGTTTGCTCCTTGGTCGTGTTGACCTTTATGTTTTGCGGTTGTTTTCCTTTCAGATAACAGAAAATGTTAGCAAATTCCTAATCTCAACTCAGCACCAACTTTCGGCAACAGTGACCAGCCATTGATTTCTGCACTCACTGCTACAAGAGATATACTTTCATTCGGATGGAAGTATTTCTCATCGCTTGTTAACTTCATAGCTAACATTTAAAATTCTCTTGCCGTTTATACTATGGGAATTGTTGCAAAGAATAACGTTTTGGACCTCAGTAAAGTGTTTTTCTCTCTTGGTATTACTTGTGGGAAAATCTGTGAAGTAGCTCGGACGTCAAAATAAACAGTTGACGTGTCCTGTAGCTTTATTGTGAGATTATGACTATTAAATAGGAGCCGTCCATAAGGTATGTAAGCAATGTTAGATTTTGACCTCCTCGCTGCCCATTGTCATTTTTTTCTATCCTAGTGCATCCATTTTGACTTGTCCTCCGTCCTAAATAACTATATCGACCTCAAATAGAACAGCTTTTTATTTCAGTTCATATGAGAAAGATGTAATAAGCCGTTATAAACGGGGATAAGATTAACAGCTGCCTGAAGGATTGATGTCACCTTTGTCAACATCCCAGTCGATTTTACTGCTTTCAATTTCAACCTGCAGGAAGTTACTAATGGCACTTTATTCAATAATGTTTAAGACCAAAGTAAAATATCTTTATTGGCATTTTTTTGATCAGGCAAGGTTTTAATGATGCAAGAGTATCGTGCCAGCATAGAGCGCTTTTAGGACCATTTATAAAGGATTGCCTCCAAATATATCACACAGAGCAAGGGTAGTGTAGCTTTTATTGTCTGTATTATATTTCAGGCAAAGCTGTAAATACTTTGTAAAAGGAAATTGTACCTAAGGTAAACATTAACAGGGAGTGACCTGTTATTACAAAGAGGGTGTATTAGCATGGAAGAGCTGTTTTTTGTGTCTCTCAATTGCTACTGAGGGTCTGACTGCCTGTCCATCATCTTTTACTCTTGGATAAGAGGTGGATCTGTGGGGGTGGGAGTTACTGGTACCAGTGCCTGAACATTTAGCTATATCATTTCAAACTTGTAGCAGGTAGAGTTAGGATCCCAAAAGTTGGATCGAGCTCCTCCAGCTGACAACACTTCCTGCACACGTGATTGTCCAGGACATGCGAAGCGTCCTGGAGTTCCCACATGTTACAGGATGTGCATTTGATATGACTGAGGTGGGGTCCTGAGTATGTTACCTCTGATCCCACTGAAAGGTGTAGATGAAAAGAGAGACTTGGAGGTTCAAATACATTATTCCTTAAAAAGGTACAGTGGGACATAATGGTGGAAAGTATATCCAGGCAGGCAGGCTTCAGTAAGGAGCAAGGTTTTGCCACCATGAGCTAAGTTTCAGTCAAAGCCAGGATGCCAATGTAATCATTCACAATAAGGTCATGGATGGCAAGGGCCTTGCTCACAAGTGAATAGACATTCTGGAGGGAAATCTGGAGCGAGGTGGTGATTGTTGATCTGCTGACAGAATCCAATGAGGTAGTGGTGGAATGCAAATTAAAAGTTTAGTCACAATTTACAATTGAAGAGTTGTAGCAATTTATGGATATATTTTACATAATATATATGTTTAACATAATTTCTTTGTTTAAGGGTGATTGAGTATCTTATACCAGATTATTAAAACAAACTGTATTAATACATATCCTGTCTAGTTTTAATGTTTGCCTCACCATTAAAGGTTGCTCCAATTAAAGACATTAGCCAGAGGAATTAAAACAATGGTCATTCACAATAGTTCAAGGTAACCACCCATTTTAATGTATTAGATGACATTCATGAACTACAGGAATAAATATATACAGTCAAGTCACAACTGATTTTTTAAATTACATATCACATTTATTCACACTATAAGTCACACAATTAACCTCTAGCACATCAAACAGGAAGCAGATTGAGAAGTCTCCAGGAAATCACAGTTGTCTGAATACACATTCAAATAAATGAAATCTAATTTTTGGTTGGCCTTTTGAATACTGCATAGAAATGCAATCATCTCAACAAATGCCAACAGATTAATCAGAACTGCATCTACATGGCTTCTAAAACTTGGGTTAGGTGAAGCTGGGAAACCAGAAGTTTAATGCAGCAGAGATAAAAGGAAAACTGCAAATTCAGAAAGACACAGCATTTTAGGCAGCCTCCAAAAGGAGTAAAGATAGAATATTACAGGTGGGTTTGGGTCTGATGAAGGATCTCTACTCAAAACATTAAACCATCTTTTCTCTTTTCATCTGTGTATATCTAGGATTTTCTATTTTTTAATCTGAGAAATGTAACATTTTTTATTTGATTTTTTAATAATTATTTGCATAAAATAAAATCACTTCGATATTAATTTAATATTAATTTCTTACAAAATTACATGGTTAATAGATTGTGTAACATAAAAATGAAATACGATCTTTGCTTGAAGTTTACGGAGTGTCTCTCCAATATCTTGGCACAAACACTGGTACAATTTGCTCTTTCTGTTAACGCACAATAAATATTTGAGTGAATGTACCACACAGAAGGAGCTACAATGAAGGCAAGTAGTGGCACTCATTTATGGTATTGACATGGTTGGGAACTCAGTCTCGGTTAAATCAGGTATTACATCACAAATCGCTACTTAACATTCTGTTAGAAATCACTGTACTGATTTGGGTTTGAAAGTTAATGCAACGCTATTGATGCAAAATCGATGTCCTGTAGGTTCTGGTCCATCATCAAACACATGGCCCAAGTGCGCATCACACTACATGATAAAGATAAAACAGAGTTCAGTGTACTTGACATGATGCTAAGAATGCCTTAGATGCAGACTTAAATCCACAAAATTAAATTCTTGGCAAGTGCTTACCCAGTTTAAATATGTATAGTTTTATGGGGAGGGCTTCCCAGCATCCCCCACCCTTTGGTGTAGTGACATGAGCCAGTGCACCAATAACAGCAAATATTCTGAACCATTTTTAAAAGTAACTGTATGCTATAAATCAGACAGTTCCATACTTACACATTCTAACATTATCTTCTAAACTGTGTTAGGAGCATACTGTACTTTAAAAAAGATAATATTGCAACCTTGACTTTGACCATCTCATATTTTAACCAAGTAAGCACTGAGGTGGTCTTTTTGAAACAAAATAAATGTGTAAAACTGGAATTACATTCTACTAAATTGAGAGAATGTGGTCTTTTCAGTAGTTTGTTTTTGGACATCCATCTCATAGCAGCCAACCTTTATCTTCATTGAGTGGAAGTGAATTTTCCTGATGGTTTATATGGACAGGAAATTTGGTGTTTTAACCACGTCAAGGAATTTCGATAGAAGATTGGCAGAACTGGATTCAGACTGTTTATATCTACCTTTTTGCAAATAACTTCTGTTCCAGTCGATCCCATGGAGTTGTCTGTGCGGCGCAGTGCATTGGTATTGGTTTCATCACTATCCACTGTACCATGGATTTGCCAGAAAGAAGGCCAACCAGTGCCAGAATCATACTTGGTTTCAGAGCTATTGTTAACCATATAAAATGTAACAATTTCATTACCACAAACACAGTATCAATAACGCTCCTGATTCAATCATTCACAAATAAACTAAGATTAGATGAAGAGAGTTCTACTGTAATATTGCAATTTTCATGCAAATGATTAAACACTTTAAAATAAAAAATGGAAAAAGGTACTGAATCAGCTTGAAATTAATCCAATTATACACAATCCATCAACTAGTGTATGTATGGTAGTGTATTGGTTATGTTATTCTACTGGACAAATTATCCTGAGCCCTGGACTAATAATCCAGGGAATATGAGTTCAAATCGCACCATGACAGTTTGAGAATTTGAAATCAGTTAAAAAAAAAATCTGGAAATAAAAGCTGTTATCAGTAAAAATGTCCATAAAGCTGCCGGATTGTCATAAAAACCTAACTGGTTCATTAATGTCCTTTAGGGAAGAAAACCTGCCGTCCTTACCTATATGTGACTCCAGTCCCACTCCAACGTGGTTGAGTCTTAACTGCTCTCTGAAGTGGCCCAGCAAGCCACTCAGCTGTATCAAAACCGCAACCCAGCGGTTCAACAAGAAGGCTCACCACCATCTTCTCAGGGCAGCAAGGGATTGGCAATAAATGCGACGCTCACAACCCAAGAAAGAATTAAAAAATGTATTTACATCCAGCACTAGATGTACGTGTGATATTTCAAGATTTATTTCTGATATTTCATGGAACTTTACAGCACAGAAGGAGGCTACTCCACCCCTAGTGCCCGCAAGGTGCTCTGAAAGAGCTATCCATATAGTTTCACTTCCTTTTTCTTTCCTTACATCCTATTAAATCTTTCTTTTTCAAATATTTATCCACTTCCCTTTCAAAAGCTATTATTAATTCTGCTTCCAACATTGTTTCCGGTAGAACATTCATCTCCTATCAGCTTGCTGCATAAAAAAAATCTTAGCCTCTTTTTGGTGAAGGTCTTAACGTTTATGCCCTCTAGTTACTGACTTACCAATTGTTTTATTATATAGAATTCTTGGATTTTTACTGACATTGGAGAATCACATTTAATGAAAATGGAAAATGGGTTGCCTTGTCTATAAAATGCAAAGGGATGCTATTCCCTCTAATCAAGACCACTGGTTTATGTCAATCCTGTTCTTATTACATGAGATTCCCAGAGATGTCAACACAGAAAATGTTATACTAGGATTATGGGATATATTTTCCATTCAGTGAAGTTCAAATACCAATGCTTAACAACAACAACTTGCATTTATATAGTACCTATAATGTAGAAAAGAATCTCAAAGCACTTCTCAGAAGCGCAATTGGACAAAAGTGGATGCAGGGCCAGAGAAGGGGATATTAGGAAGGGTGACCAAAAGCTTAGTCAAAGAGGTGGGTTTTAAGGAGGGTCTTGATGGAAGACAGGTGGAGAGAGGAAGTGAATTCCAGAGCTTTGGGTCTAGATGGCTGAAGCCATGGCCGTACATGACGACTTGTACATTTTTCTGTGAGCTATTTTTATGCAGGTCAGTAACCCGTGACAGTGCCCAAAATAGCTCACACAGGAATGTAGTAGGAATACATCAAGCATTCATGTGTGAATTTTACCAATTGGAAAATATAACCCTACCTCGATACAACTGGGGATGTAGGAGCCACACAACCACATCCTGTGCTTCATACTAACTATTGACCTCCACACCTCTCTCTTCTGTACATTGTATTTTGGCTGTATCAGAGATCCTCTGGCTCTCTCCATACCCCTCCCATACGCTTTGCTTTATACTAATCTCTGAGCCCCTCACCTCTCTCTGTAGATTTGCACCATTTCCTGTCATTCATGAACAACAGGTTCTCCAGGACCTCCACATTCACTTGGTTTGTATTCATTTTCTCTATCTCAGCAAGCTCTTGATGGTCTTCAGTTGATGGCAAGGGCAGGCGAAGGAAGAAAAGAGATGAACAGCAGATGTTCATGAAAATCCCAAGCTCTGTGGCCTAAATATCGAGGGATTACTAATCACGACCGATGACACCAGTTTTTCTTCATTTGGAAACTCAGGAGTTGCTGGCTTCATGCTTGGGATTTGAGGGATTTTCAGGGGGATAAAGCTTACAAATAAAAGGGACTGAAACTGAAAGAAAGCAAATAGAAAGCCTACAGCTTCCACTCCAGTATCAGTGATACAAACAGCACACAATTCTATTGGTTGCACGTCCATCAAACACTCGGCGTGCCTGATTGGTCAAAATTCTTCAGCAGCACGATATCTCAATTTCCTGCTGATTATTACATTTATTTTAGTTAAAAAAACTTCAAACACAAATATTAAAGTGAAACAGAGCAGGACACTGAAAAAAATTAGATGCAGTGGGCTCACATTTTTTAAAGTTTACTTGTCTGTGATGTTGATCCTCTTTCGAGTCAGGCATGAATTTTGCAAACACGGAGAAGCTGTGAGAAAATGTGGGCTGCCAAATCTTACTGAAATACTTGACGTATCTGAATTAGCTACTGCAGGTTGACATCTCTGATTCTTGGATTTTTATTAATTTTTGGAAATTGTATTCTGTGATTCTATTCATTCTGCCGTGAACCAGTGGCCTTGATCATTTATTATAGCTGTAGTAATCTGGGGCATCACACCAGGCACATCAGTCTTACGTCCCATTTGCACTTATATCTCACTTATATACTCGCTGGTTTATCCGGTTTGAATTTCATGGACCTGGAGGTTTCTCAGCACTATTGCCTCATTAGTGGACACATCCTAAATCCGAACTCCAAGCTCTGTCAGTATTCACAGCTGGAGATGTATGCGAGTCAGCAGAAACAGTGATTTAAACTTTATATGTGACACTCGAGACACTGATATGCACCTAAGTTGCTTACAAAGAAAAAGCTTGGGCATCTTTGACTTACCGCACAGCTATTCCCATTACTGCTATTCATCAGTTGTTTTTTTAAAAAGTAATTTCCGTTTAAACATTTTCTGGTACATATACTGACTGATGACACTGAAGGGCCTGATATACCCACATCTAATACTGGTTACAGATTGTATAAGACTTTGCTTTGCTCTGGTGGCTTACCTGAATAGTGCAGCATTGCAGCACACACAATGGTACATGCCTTGCTCAGTATTATTCAGATAGATTCCACTGAAAGGCTGCAAGACAGTAAAGTTTATAATATTAAAAACCATAATCTGTACTTAAAAAATCAATTCAACCATAGGCAATAGACAAAGGAGGCAAGAAAAGTCATGCAGTATCCACAGTATAATGTGGATAAATGCGAGGTTATCCACTTCGGTGGCAAAAACAGGAAGACAGATTATTATCTGAACGGCAATAGATTGGGAAAAGGGGAAGTGCAACGAGACCTGGGTGTCCTTGTGAACCAGTCGCTGAAGATAAGCATGCAGGTGCTGCAGGCGGTTAAGAAGGCAAATCGTATGTTGGCCTTCATAGTGAGAGGATCCGAGTACAGGAGCAAGTTGTACAGGGCCTTGCTGAGACCACACCTTGAGTATTGTGTGCAGTTTTGATCACCTTATCTGAGGAAGGATGTTCTACCATGGAGAGAGTGCAGTGAAGATTCACCAGACTGATACCTGGGATGGCAGGAATGGCGTATGAGAGATTGGGTCGATTAGGCTTATATTCGCTAGAGTTTAGAAGAATGAGAGGGGATCTCATTGAAACTTATAAAATTCTAACAGGACTAGACAGACTAGATGCAGGAAGGATGTTCCTGATGGCGGGGGTGTCCAGAACCAGGGGTCACAGTCTAAGGATAAGGGGTAAGCCATTTAGGGCTGGGATGAGGAGGAATTTCTTCACCCAGAGAGTGGTGAACCTGTGGAATTCTCTACCACACAAGGCAGTTGAGGCCAATTCATTAAATATATTCAAGAAGGAGTTAGATATATTTCTTAAAGCTAAAGGGATCAAGGGATATGGGGAGAAAGCAGGGACAGGGTACTGAATTTGGATGATCAGCCAGGATCTCATTAAATGGCGGAGCAGGCTCGAGGGGCTGAATGGCCTACTCCTGCTCCTATCTTCTATGTTTCTATGTATTTAAATTTGACCTTTTTTTGTCAACCAAGTGTCTGATATACATCACTGTGTTTAGAAGTCTCCGAACAAAGCTTTAGAAAGATCCACATTGGTAGCGTATCTATTTGCTTGATATGGAATGCACATTCTCGCCTCGTAAAAACACGCTCCACTTGCCTAAGCAAGGCAAAGCCAAAGCCTAGGTGGCTATAGCAACGTGTGTACTAGGGTGCTGTTGGAGTTTAATCAACTAAAATGGCAAAGGTTCCTGCTGCAGATTATCTGGTTTATCTGAATCCTAGCCCCTAGTGACAGGCCTACTCTCCAGGTTCCATTAGTGAGTAAAGCTGGCAAGTCAATCATAAAGAGTGCTCTGGAGTACTACAAAACCTGCCTAACTCGAGTATTGGATTACCGAGTCATAGAATCATAGAGATTTATGTCACAGAAGGAGGCCATTCGGCCCATCGAGTCTGTCACAGAACCCAGAGACCTTGCTTATCCTCCTTCGCCCAAGGTGAATAGTCACTAGTTAGACATATGACAAATGCTCGAGTGAGCATTAAGTAGGTGGACTGGTGGTACCAGGAGCTTCTCACAAGCGGCAAGTGGTCAACGTAACTGATGCACAAGTGCATTGCCACCATCCTCCTGGAGTGATGTCAACTGCAAACATGCAGTTCTTGCGCCACGAATAACACTCAAGTATGAAATAAATCGACCTTCATAAGGCTGATGACATTAGAGGCCCATTTTTGTTGTTGTAAGTTTTGTGATCTCAGGTGGCCTGCTAAACATGGTTAGCTGATTAAGCGAGTCACCTTGCTTGTGCAGTGATGGAAAATAGCAATCATGATGCAACCATGCTGATACACAGGACTGGCTCAGCACCAATTTCCAACCTTTTAAAATATAGTTCATTGCCCTGAATGAAAGAGAGGAAAATCAACGGGGCTTTGCAATACTGATTGCTGTCCAGGGGCTCCTGCTGAGAAGTGAGTGTGTATGCAGAATGGTTGAAAATAGGATCAGGCTCAGCTGTGATGCCCTTCATGATTAAGTAGCTTGCTGATTCGCATTGCCTAGGGTAACGCATGAAGAATGGATGCTTGGGTGAGGTACCAGAAAGCTGTACTGCAGCATGAGTCACCACCTAATTTCATATTTCCAGTATTTGCAGTTTTTCATTTTCTTTTGACTAGAATTGGTAATTACTATTGTCGGAGATATAGGTAAAGTTATGATGCGATAATTCCGAGGGACCTCAATGTCCCAGATGAACAACAACAACTTGCATTTATATAGCACCTTCAACAACAACAACAACTTGTATTTATATAGCACCTTTAACGTAGTAAAACATCCGAAGGCACTTCACAGGAGTATTAAAAGACAAAAAATTTGACACCGAGCCACATAAGGAGAAATTAGGGCAGGTGCCCAAAAGCTTGGTCAAAGAGGTAGGTTTTAAGGAGCGTCTTAAAGGAGGAAAGAGAGGTAGCGAGGCGGAGAGCTTTAGGCAGGGAATTCCAGAGCTTAGGGCCTAGGCAGCAGAAGGCACGGCCACCAATGATTGAGTGATTATAATCAGGGATGCTCAAGAGGGCAAAATTAGAGGAGCGCAGATATCTCGGGGGGTTGTAGGGCTGAAGGAGATTACAGAGATAGGGAGGGGCGACGCCATGGAGGGATTTGAAAACAAGGATGAGAATTTTGAAATCGAGGTGTTGCTTAACTGGGAGCCAATGTAGGTCAGCGAGCACAGCGAGCTTTAAAATGGAAAAACATCCCAAAGTGCTTCACAAAGGCAGAATTTAAAAAAATTAAACAGATCATAGGCAACTGAAAGAGGGATGAAAAGAGAAATAATTTAATCATGGTAGTCAGTGACTGCTTCTTAACTGAGCATGCGAAGAAGGCTACAAGGCAGATGCCTCATTATACTTAGTATTTTTAGAACTTCGCCAGAACAAATTAGTAAGGTGAAAATGGGTGAACATTGAGGCAAGGTACTTTAGTAACCAGTGTCAGTAAGCTATCTGATTGTAGAAACCACCGCAGCAGGGTCCAACTCTATCCTTACCTGACATTTGCTGTCTGATTTTCAACTATCAAAATTACTGGATAGCCAACCCTGAAACCAGACTATGCAGTTCAGATCCACACAGATGGCCACGTTGATCAAGGAAGCAGATACTTGACCTTCAAAAGGACATTGAGATATGAGAAAGAGTTCAGAGTAAAGCGCAAGGGTGAATCTCAGGCTTGGAGCTCTACTTTATGAAGACAGGTTCACAAAACTGAACTTGTTTTCTTTGGAGAGAAGATTAAGAGGCATGTTCAGCCATGCTCCTTACCTCATCTGTTAAAATTAAGGTATCAATCAGTTCAGATAAAAGAATGGAGTTGTATAATTTGGAGAAAAAAACCAAGATGTAAATTTAGGCTATAGAATTTTTGAATGTTGGGTTTAGATCTGAGGTCCACTCATCAGAAATTGATGCAAAATGACACTCCAGGGACCTGATTGGTTGATTTGCATTTTTACAAGTATAGGACACAGTTTATGTGAACATTTTGCATTGAAAAGCAGCTGGCATGGCCTATAGTCATATGCACCTTTATGAAGGCAAAAATGTTTATATTCGCCAGACAAGACTTCAATTTTTCTTCCCCCCCCCCCCCAAAAATTACTCTTTTAATTATTTGCCCAACTTTAAATATCATTATTTTCAAGTTGACAAAATGTGCCTCGTTTTTTGATGACCCGCTTAACAGACCCGTTACCAGGCAGCGGCGGGGGAGGGGGGGCAATTTAGATGATTAAGAGCTTGTTAACAGCCTGTTAAAGAGAATTTTGAGCTCACCGTAACATTTTACGAGGTCACCCATGGGTTCCACGCTGCTCGGTAAGGAGGTCGGGAGTTGTGTCACCATGAAATAATCTCTTTACTTGACAACTGCAAATGTGCTATAAAAGTTCCCATCTCACAGCTGTTCACTTTCCAAGCTCAGAAGCTGTTGCTTACTGCATTTGGAAGAAAGATTGAGCTTTATGCAGGTTGCAAGTGTTTGGAGCAAACACTCTATCCAGTGTCACCTCAATGGAACAGCCTCTCTCACCATTGACAGATCGCTTCTGTCATCTCAACTTCACCTGCCATATATTACATCAGCATCGGTGCCCTTGAAAAAATCTCAACTTAGTCCTCAGAATCCCAACATGATCAGCCCCAACACAAGCAGTACCAGGCACACCAGCAGCACCAACAACAACACCAACCTTCTCCGCAATCACCTGATGCTGCACAGGACACAGGGCATCAGCACCCGAGCATATTGCTGCCTGGGACGCCAGGGATAGCCTCACCATAGCCAGGTGCTGTACACCCTGACTGCCACATGATGCACCAGGTTGGCATCACCCCACACCAACACCATAAAGCATCCCTACAATGCTCAAGCCATTCCTTTCACACTCATCACCATTGCGGAGGGTACCGATATGTCTCACCATTCAGGGCAACTCACTAAGCCACTTCCAAAGGTGCACACAAATCTGTCCAAGAACGCAAAGTGTTGAAAATAAAGGTTTCAATGTTTGACACCACATTAACAGAAACTTTACATGAACATTGCATAAAACACCCAAGTGCCTACCCTTGTGAGTTGTTGGTTGGTATGATTGGACTAGTCAGAGTCATAGGGCTCGAATTTCACAGGGCCGTGGAGGCGGGAATGGAGGCGTGTGGGGTGTTAAAATTGCAAAAAGTGGCAGGCGGGCCCAACCCCGCCTCCAAGCAATTTTCAAGAAATCGTGTTTACTGCTCCCGTCTCCACCCCGTCTCCAAGAGGCGGGATAGGCCCTTAACAAGCACTAAATTGCCTCTATTATCCCATTTTGAAAGGCCTTGGTGATTTTAACCCTTTTCCGACGTGAAGCACGCCTGCTCTGAAACATGACGGTGAAACCTGACGGGAGCACAATTGGATTGCTGACTATTAGCTGCAGCTCCACCATTAAATAGGAGATTTGATCAGCCATCATTTGCAGGTGGCAGGACTTTGTTGTCTCAGGTCTGGGGGAACTTTTAGAAGGCATAACCACAGCTGTGGAAGTTTGGAGCCTGACACCGATCTCCAGTGTGACGTCCTGGGAAACCCCTCTCACCACCTTCACTGAGCGCTTCCTCAACTGAGGCATATACCAAGTAATCCTAAGCCCTCAATGTAGAAGTCCCATTAGCGAAATGACACACGCCACAACTGCAGCAGTAGCCATCAGATTTTTTATTTACAGTAACCATCTGATGGCTTTTTAACATTAAACATCAAGTTTCACCCAAGTGATTACCCTTGTGACTATTTGTGCAGTATCTTTGTCTTATGCGTGCTCCTACGTGGTGGTTCCCCTGTGGCTTCAGCAGATGTGGAGGCCCCTTGCTCACTTTCTTGCTGCTCCTGTCTTGACACCTTTGGCGGGCGTCCTCTGAGGTTGCGAACCTGTGAGGGCTCGCCAACAGTCTGTTGCTCCTGCAGATGTGCAGGGGTTGAGACGCCGATCTCAGTTGGGTGTGGACTCTGGCGGGGCTCTGACCGAGGGCTCTGCAGTGGCATGGAAGTGTGAGCGCTTGGAGAGGAGCCCCCACTTCCTTGATGTCTGCCACCAACTTCCCTCTCATGGGTCAGGTCCCCCTCAGTGTTTGCAAGTGGCTTGAGAGCACCTTGCTGCACATCAGGGGGGCCATGGGGACCTGTATCTGCACTGGCAATCCTACTCAGAAGGACTTCCATGAAGGTCTGGTTTCTCTGTTCAATAGATGACCATCGCTCCTCCAGAGATGTCATTCTATTCAGAACACTCACCATGTTTTCTGCACTCTGGCGACTTATCACCTCCATGGAGGTTGCCATCCTTTCCATGGTGATGCATTCATGCGCCAATGACTCCACAAAGGCTCTGCTCATGTTCGCAATGGACTCCTCCATTCCCTCCACTCGCAGCGACCCTGGAGACAAAACCTACCAGAGACTCCTGCATCTGTTCCTGGAGTTCCAGCACCGTTGATCTTGTGGATGGACCCAGAGGCAGAGGGTCGACATGCAGCTGAGCCGAGCTGGCAGAATCCTGCGCCCTCCGACTAGGACTCTCCACTGCTGTCCCTGTCTCCACCATCTGCTGATGCTCACTTGTGAGCTGTGATACACCAGGTGACAACACTACTCTATCTTGCAAAGGTCCCACCGAGGTGTGAGTGTCTGCGCTGGTGCTGGGTGCGCTGAATTCTGCTGACGCTGCGCCCTCAGAGGTTGCAGCTTCCTCTGAGGAGTCTGGATGCTCAGGCTCTTCCTCCTGGCTAGTGGGGACGGGTGCTGTTGAATGGTCCTGTGGGGGAGTAAAGGAAAGAGTCAGAGATGTGATGCCAAGGTTACATGCACATTGAATATTGCAGATGATCATAAGTCCATCTGTTAGAGCTTCAGAATCATTATCAGCAACTCATGCAATGTCAATGAGAGATGGAAAACTATTCTGTCACCAGCTTGCTGTGATGCATCCGTCTGTCCATCCCCCACTTGCGCATCGTCCTCCACTCCCACGATTTCCAGGACCGCATCCTCCCAAGGGGTGAGCTGGGCTACTGAGGGTGGCCCTCCTCCTGTCCTCGCTCTTTCCCTCTTATTGTGAGCTCTCTTTTCCTGCAATGAGGGAGACAAGTGGAGTTTGAGTGAGAATGAAGGAGTGAGTGTAGAGAATCCATGGCATAGATGCTTAGAAGGAGACAAAGATGGAGTGAGGTGGCAAGACCAAGGGCCCTCCCTGTGTGTTGTAAGTTGTTTTCATAGCATCACAGTGATAGGGAGTGTGAGGGCTGCATAGTCGAATAGTTAGGTGAATGTGACCATAGAGAGAGAGAGAGAGTGGGTAAGGGTGCATGGATGTCAGTGTCAAGTGGGATGTGGAGGAAGAGATTGCTAAAGCTGAGTGCTGGTGAGGAAAGGAAATGGGGATCAGATTGAGGGTGATGGGAAAGTCATACTCACTTTTCCAGTGCGCAGAAGTTCATGAAACCTCTTCCTGCACTGAAGCCAGGTTCTGCGGGTTATCGACAAAGAGTTGACCTCCTGGGCCACCTGGATCCACGCAGCCTTGATCTGCTGGGGAAGGTTCTTCCTCCCTGAAGAAGGGAAGAGCACCTCTTTATTGGCTCTTGCTCCCTCCACTAAAGCTTGCAGGGCAACGTCATCAAACCTGGGAGCAGACCTAGGTCTGTCGCTGGTCATTCTGCCTCCAGGTCCCTCTAACATGAAAGGCCAAAAGGTTGGCAGTCTGCAGAAGAAGCAAGACTTGTTGCAGACCTTAAATGCAGCAGCAATGATGACGTCATCGGAGACGAGTTTTCGACTGAAAAAACTAATTGGGCCACGGGTTCCCACACGCTGGAACTCAATTGCCCACTTAAGTTAAAATCGCTTCATTCTCCCACATCGATTTAGAATCAGGTGGCTAACACGAAAAGCGGATTACACGACCCCAGCCCGCCCCAGTAACAAAATCGAGCTCATAGAGTTATATAGCATAGAAAGAGGCCCTTCGTGTCCACGCCAGCCATCAAGCCCTGTCTATTCTAATCCCATTTTCCAGCACTTGGTCCATAGCCTTGTATGCTATGGCGTTTCAAGTGCTCATCTAAATGCTTCTTGAATGTTGAGGGTTCCTGCCTCTACCACCCTTTTAGGCAGTGAGTTCCAGATTCCAACCACCCTCTGGGTGAAAAAGTTTTTCCTCAAATCCCCTCTAAACCTCCTGCCCCTTACCTTGAAACTATGCCCCCTGGTTATTGACCCCTCTACTAAGGGGAAAAGTTCCTTTCTATCTACCCTATCTATGCCCCTCATAATTTTGTACACCTCAATCAGGCCCCCCCTCAGCCTTCTCTGCTCTAAGGAAAACAACCCCAGCCTATCCAGTCTCTCTTCATAGCTGAAGCGCTCCAGCCCAGGTAACATCCTGGTGAATCTCCTCTGCATCCTCTCCAATGCAATCACATCCTTCCTATAGTGTGGTGATCAGAACTGCACACAGTATTCCAGCTGTGGCCTAACTAGCGTTTTGTACAGCTCCATCATAACCTCTCTGCTCTTATATTCTATGCCTCGGCTAATGAAGGCAAGTATCCCATATGCCTTTTTAACCACCTTATCTACCTGATCTGCTGCCTTCAGGGATCTATGTACATGCACACCAAGGTCCCTCTGATCCTCTGTCCTTCCTAGGGTCCTACCATTCATTGTGTATTCCCTTGCCTTGTTAGTTCTCCCAAAATGCATCACCTCACACTTTTCAGGGTTAAATTCCATTTGCCACTGTTCTGCCCATCTAACCAACCCGTCTATATCATCCTGTAGCCTGAGGCTTCCCTCCTCACTATTTACCACTCCACCAATTTTTGTGTCATCTGTGAACTTACTGATCATACCTCCTACATTCATATCTAAATCATTAATGTACACTACAAACAGCAAAGGACCCAGCACCGATCCCTGCGGTACACCACTGGACACAGGCTTCCAGTCACAAAAATAACCTTCGACCATCACCCTCTGCCTCCTACCACTAAGCCAATTTTGGATCCAATGTGCCAAATTGCCCTGGATCCCATGGGCTCTTACCTTCTTGACCAGTCTCCCATGCGGGACTTTATCAAAAGCCTTACTGAAGTCCATGTACACTACATCAACTGCACTACCCGCATCCACACACCTTGTCACACTCTCGAAAAATTCAATCAAATTGGTTAGACATGATCTCCCCCTGACAAAGCCACGCTGACTATCCTTGATTAATCCTTGCCTCTCCAAGTGGAGACTAATTCTGTCCCTCAGAATTTTTTCCAATAATTTCCCTACCACTGATGTCAGGCTCACTGGCCTGTAATTCCCTGGTTTATCCCTACTACCCTTCTTGAATAATGGTACTACGTTAGCTGTCCTCCAGTCCTCTGGCACCTCCCCTGTGGCCAGAGAGGTTCTGAAAATTTGTGTCAGAGCCCCTGCAATCTCCTCCCTTGCCTCACACAGCAGCCTGGGATACATCTCGTCTGGGCCTGGGGATTTATCCACTTTTAAGCCCGCTAAAACCGCTAGTACCTCCTCCCTCTCAATATTAATTTGTTCAAGTATATCACAATCCCCCTGCCTGATTTCTATGCCTACATCATCCTTCTGCATAGTGAACACAGATGCAAAATATTAATTTAAAACCTCACCTACATCTTCCGGCTCTACACACAGATTGCCACTTTGGTCCCTAATGGGCCCTACTCTTTCCCTGGTTATCCTCTTGCCCTTAATATACTTATAAAACACCTTGGGATTTTCCTTTATTTTGCCCGCCAGTGTTTTTTCATGCCCCCTCTTCACTCTCCTAATTTCTTTTTAAATACCCCCCTGCACTGTCTATACTCCTCCAGGGCTTCCACTGTTTTTAGTTCTTTGTATCTGCCAAAAGCCTCCCTTTTTTTCCTAATCCATTCTTGTATATCCCTTGACATCCAGGGTTCCCTGGGCTTGTTGGTCCCACGCTTGACCTTTACGGGAACATGTACTCTCTCTATTTCCTTTCTGAAAGACTCCCACTGCTCTGATATGGATTTTCCTACAGGTAGCTGATCCCAGTCCACATTGGCCAGATCCTGCCTTATCATATTAAAATCAGCCTTCCCCCAATTTCAAACCTTTATTTCTGGTCCATCTTTGTCCTTTTCCATGACTACCTTAAATCTCACCGAATTATGGTCACTGTCACCAAAATGCTCTCCTACTGACACTTCTACCACTTGCCCGGCTACATTCCCTAGAATTAGGTCCAGTACCGCCCCCTCTCTTGTAGGACTTTCTACATGCTGGCTAATAAAGCTTTCCTGGATGCACTAAGAATTCCGCACCCTCTAAGCCTTTCACACTCTGACTATCCCAGTTAATATTGGGGAAGTTGAAACCCCCTACTATTATTACCCTATTATTTCTACACTTCTCTGCGATTTGCCTACATATCTGTTCCTCTATCTCCCCCTGACTGTTTGGGGGCCTATAGTACACTCCCAGCAAAGTGCTTGCCCCCTTTTTGTTTTTAAGTTCTACCCGTATGGCTTCATTAGAGGAACCTGCTACGATATCATCCCTCCTTACAGCAGTAATTGACTCCTTGATTAATATTGCGACACCCCCTCCTCTTTTACACCCCCCTCTGTCTCGCCTGAAGATTCTATACCCCAGAATATTGAGCTGCCAGTCCTGCCCCTCCCTCAACCATGTCTCTGTGATAGCAACAATATCATACTCCCATGTGTTCATCAACACCTTCAATTCATCTGCCTTACTCGCAAGACGCCTTGCATTAAAATAAATGCCATCCAGCCTTACCATACTCCCTTGTGCTGTTACATATTTGCTCTGCCTTCCAGACTGACTTGTTTTTTCCTCTATATTTGGCTGTGCATCACCCCCTACTATAGCTCCACTCCGTATCCCATCCCCCTGCCAGGTTAGTTTGAGGATGAGGGTGAGTGTGAGGAGTGGCTCGTGAGATGGAGAAGTGATAATGTAGATAGAGAGGGATGGGTGGAGGTGCAAGGTTAGTTGGTGTAAGGATGTGCAGGAGTATGGTAGGGAAGGCAGAGTGATGGGGATGTGATGAGTGACACAGCAGGATGAGGTTGAGTGTGGCTTTGCAGTAATGTTTCGTGATCTACTGAGATCATTGAAAGTTTGCGCCACTGCAGCCTGGTCCTCCTAATGGCATCCCTGCTTGTGTCCTCCTGTGCAATGTGCAACCAGGCTGCGTTGGTCTCCTGGGGAGGTCTCTTCCACCCATTGGAAGGGAAGAGAACCTCCCTGCAGCTGTGACTCCCTCCATAAGCATATGGAAGGAGTCATGGGAGAGCCTGGGTGCCACCGGCACTTTTGTGCAGTCATTGTCAGTGTTTGTAGCACCTCAATGCTATAGAACACTGACAGCACAACTGTCAAAATAAATTTGCGCATGGTCCCTTTAAGGAAACCGGCTGATGACGCGTCATCAAGTGATGTCATTAGACCCGCTTCCTTCAATTGGCCGGCAAACATGCTGGGCGGGCTTAACAAGCCCAATCAACGGAAAATCGAGACCCGCCACCGACCCTGGCCGCACCGGACCCGCTGAGGTAGAAGAAATCGCGGCCAAGCTCACCAGTTCATTTGTTTCTGCCGGTTCCCTCCCTTCCCCTCGCCCACCGGGCCAAACTTCCTCTAAAGTTCCTCGCTGCCCCAGCCCTGAACTTGCATCTTTCTCTAGTTTCTCTCCTATCTCCCCTCATGCCTTCTCGGAGTTCATCATGTCCATGAGACCCACCTCCTACTCCATCATTCCTATTCCTACTAAACTGCTGACCACCCAAATTCACTTCCTGGCTCCCATGTTAGTTGATATTGTTACCGGTTCTCTCTCCTCAGGTACTGTCCCCCTCTCCTTTAAATCTGCTGTCATCAGTATCACCCCTCCCCTCAAAAAACCAACTACTGACCCCTCCGTCCTTTCAAACTACCGCCCCATCTCCAACCTCCCTTTCCTCTTCAAAAGTCCGTGAACATGCTGTTGCCTCCCGAATCCATGCTCATCTTTCCTGGAACTCTATGTTTGAATCCCTCCAATCAGGTTTCTGCTCTGCCACAGTACTGAACAGCTCTTATCAAAGTCACAAATGACATTCTATGTTACTGTGACAGTGGTAAACTATCCCTCCTCATCCTTCTCAACCTGTCTGCAGCCTTTGACACAGTTGTCAAACACGTTCCTCCTCCAACACCTCTCCACTGTTGTCCAGCTGGATGGGACTGCATTAGAAACCCCAAATGAGTTCTGGTTGGATTGGAAAGGAAATCTCTAGAGATTCGTGCTTTCCTGCCACTGGACAACAACATAGAAACCCAGCCTTGTAGAAACATTACAACAGTGACTAAACTTCAAAAGGACTTAATTGGCTGTAAAGTGCTTTGAGACGTCCGGTGGTCGTGAAAGGCAAGTCTTTCTTTCTTTCAATATACAAAAAGGGAGATAGAACAAAACCTGGGAACTATAGATGGCAGCTTAACGTCAGTGATAGGAAAGATACTGAATTCTATACTAAAAGAAAGAAGTGCATCTAGAGACAGAAAATATAATACAAAATAGTCAACATGGAATCCTAAAGGCTAAGTCATGCTTAACTAACCTGATAGAATTCTTTGAAGAGGTAACGGAAAGAATAGACAACGGTAACGCAGTAGATGTCATATACTTGGATTTTCAAAAGGCCTTTGATAAGGTACCACACAGTAGACTCATGACAAAGGTTAGGGCATGTGAAGTCGGGGACAAATAGCTGAATGGATAACAAATTGGCTAAAAAATAGAAAACAGAGAGTAGGGGTACAGGGTAGTTATTCAGATTGGAGGAAGGTAGAAAGCAGTGTTCCATCATGATCAGTGCTGGACCACTGTTATTCATAATTTACATTAATGATTTGGAGTTAGGAATAAGTAACTCAATATCAAAATTTGCAGATGATACCAAACTGGAGGGGGGTGGGGTGGGTATAGCTAACAGTGAGGAAGAAGACATTAGAAAACATGCAGACTGGGCAGGTAAGTGGCAAATGAACTTTAACATAGATAAATGGGACGTGATGCACTTTGGTAGGGAAAATAGAAACATCACCTACTCCTTAGAAAATAAGAAACTGAATGGGGTCAAAGAGCAAAGGGATTTAGCGATACAGGTGAACAAATCATTAAAAGCAGCATTGCAAGTCATCAAAGCAGTTAAAAATGCTAACTGGGATTTATTTCTAGGGGTCTTCTCCTCTCTTCTTAGGCAGTCCCTCGGAACCGAGGATGACTTGCTTCCACATTAAAAATGAGTTCTCAGGTGACTGATGAGTCCGATGCGGGACCTACAGTCTCTGTCACAGGTGGGGCAGACGGTGGTTGAAGGGGCGGGTGGGTGGGGTGCTTGGGTTGACGTGCGCTCCTTGCGCTGCTTGCACTTGGCTTCCGCTTGCTCCCGGCAGAGACTCGAGGTATTCGGCGCCTTCCCAGATGCTTCTCCTCCACTTTGTACAGTCTTGAGCCAGGGATTCCCAGGTGTTGGAGGGGATGTTGCACTTTTTCAAAGAGGCTTTGAGGGTGTCCGTGAAGCATTTCCTCTGCCCACCTGGGGCTCTCTTGCCGTGTTGGAGCTCCAAGTAGAGCACTTGTTTTGGGAGTCTCATATCGGGCATGCGGACGATGTGGCACGTCCATCGAAGCTGATTGAGCGTGGTCAAAGCTTTGATGCTGGGGATGTTGGCCTGAGCGAGAACACTGACGCTGATTGAGCGTGGTCAAAGCTTTGATGCTGGGGATGTTGGCCTGAGCGAGAACACTGACGTTGGTGCGCCTATCCTGCCAATGGATTTGCAGGATCTTGCAGAGGCAGCGTTAGTGGCACCTCTCCAGTGCTTTGAGGTGCCTGCTGTACGTTGCCCATGTCTCTGAGGCATACAGCAGGGCGGGTATCACTGCTGCTCTGTAGACCATGAGCTTGGTGCCGGGTTTGAGGTCCTGGTCTTCAAACACTCTCTTCCTCAGGCGACCGAAGGCTGCACTGGCACACTGGCGGTGTTGGACTTCGTCATCGACGTCTGCCCTTGTTGACAGTCGGCTCCCGAGGAATGGAAAGTGGTCCACGTTGTCCAAGGCTTTGTCATGGATTTTGATAATTGGGGGGCAGTACTGTGTGACGGGGACAGGTTGGTAGAGGACCTTTGTCTTACGGATGTTTAGTGTAAGGTATAGAATCTAAAGTAGTGAAGTTATGTTAAACTTGTACAGGATCCTGGTCAGGCCGAACTTAGAGTACTGTGCACAGTTCTGGTCTCCATACAATAAAAAGGACATAGAAGCACTGGAGAAAATGCAAAAAATATTTACAAGGATGGTACCAGAACTGAGAGATTACAGCTTTTGGGAAAGATGGGTTGGACAGGGTAGATGTGAAGGGAATGTTTCCACTTGTGAGAGAATCCAAAACTAGGGGCCATGAATACAAGATCATTACTAATAAATCCAGTAGGGAAATAAGAAGATATTTCTTTACTCAGAGAGTGGTTAGAATGTGGAACTCGCCACCACAGGAAGTCGTTGAGACAAATAGCTTAGATGCTTTCAAAAGGAAGCTAGATGAATACATGAGAGAAAAGGGAATAGAAAGATAGGCTGAAAGGCTGAGATGAGGTAGATAGAATGGGAGGAGATTCCTGTGGCGTATAAACAGCAGCACAGACTAGTTGGGCCGAATGGCCTGTTTCTGTGCTGTATATTCTATGTAATGTAATTCAATGTAATATGCAACTGACAGAGAGTTGAGAGGCAGCCACTGAAACACTCTACAATGTTATACACCTTTTAGCAAAGTAAATAAGGAGAGCCGCGCATATGGCATGCTCTATCTCTAGCTATCACAAGCTAGCATGCAGGAGGATGAGACACTGAAACAAATGGGTAAGGTACTATTTTGTCATTGTGATCATAGCCTGTACAGGTGTTTCTTAATGAAAATTAATTAATTTGCATCAATTAATATGTGTGACCTAGATGACCTGTCATAAAAATGACAGGTCATTCAGCTATTTATAAGTATATGTCAATAAAGGAATAACAAATATATATAGGCCTGTATTTTCCGATGCCGATGGGTGTGTACGCGCTGTGTACACACCTGTAGGGACATCGGAAATGTCGGTTTCAGGCATGCAAAGCGCATTCGCTGAAAACTGGCACTTCCAATCTGTCAAGAATCCTCTTGACAGATCGGGTGCCTGCCCTGGAGAAGGGCTTCTGCGGGTGGAGAGTTCCGCTTCCTGCAGAAAACCCTAAGAAATCTTACGCCTGGTAAAAGCAGGTGTAAGGCCTGCTTCACCAGCATAAGAGTTTAAAACAAGTTAAAAAAATAATTTTTTTCACTCATTTATAAATTAAAACAAATACTTTAAAAAAAAGGTAAGTTTATTTTTAGCCCTGTAAAAAACTTTAATTATTTTTTTCAAAAAATTAAATTTTTGTTTAAAATTTTTAATTTAATGTAATTTTAACTCATTTTAAAAATGTGATGGTTTTTTAAAAATGTATTTAATGTTTTGCTGTGTTTTTGGGGTGATCTCCATTCATACTTTTGACAGGTCTATCTGTCAAAAGTATGAAGGGAGATTCCCTTCTCCTATTGACTGGCATGGCCCACGTGATCCTAGGGACGTTTGCGAACCGCATGCGCCTCTGGGTACGTGGGCCCTGCGCATTTCGACTGTAGAGAGGCCCAGGATCGGAAGTGTCCGGACCTCGGGAGCCCTCAGGTAAGTGCGTAGATTTTTTTCCATCCGCACGCAGGAAGACTCCAATCGGAAATTACGGGCCATATTCTTTAAATGTGATTCCCCTTCCCCATTACAAATGCTTATTGAGATTTGACTCTTGACCTATAACAAATGAGAATGGGCAAAATTAGCAAGAGTGATTATCAAGCTCTCAGAGGTGTCACTCCACCATATCATTAGGAGCTACAAGAACTTGAAAATGATGCAGAAACAACAGTGGAACTGGAACAAAATAAGAAAGGGGCGAACAGTTGGTAACCAATAATCTGAACTGTGGAAAGTAAAAGGCTGCTGAAGGGAACTCAGAATTATAAACCAATTGTGCTATGGAGAATTTTGTTTAATATTCTTACCACTTTGAAAGGCACAATTACTACAGAGAAACTGAATAAAAATAAACCCTGAAGCAGCATGTTTAATTCTTTAAATTTAGAATGTTTGCGGTTTTTAACTGCAAAGTCTGTTTAGGATCCAGCATCGGTTATTGGGCATAATAAATCCCTCAATAACAAAATCAGTAATGAAACTGTTTCACTATGGAATCTAGGACTATATAACCCTTCCAAAACTATTTCAAATGATAGAATTACATTGGGACCTTTTCTGTTGCAGTACCCAATAATACTTTTTCAGTTTTACATATACATAGAAATCAATGGAGTGTATTTATCTGCACCTGTGGTGGTGTGCAAAATATTTCAGGGGCTTGACTATATTCCAACATAAACGGAACTTACACCCTCGCTGCATAAAGATGCTTACATGAAAGCTATGGAAAATAAATGTACAGACAAGGAAATTTAAGTCTGGAATATCATATGGCATTTTCTCTCATGTCTTGATTTTTTTTTCTCTTCGAGATTCATATAAATATTTATATTCAGTTAAAGTAGTGATTTTCTATAACCTGGCATACAGACAACCTCCTTCAACATGATTATATCAGGACTATGCATGGACTGGCATGATATAAAAGAATGTGCATTTATATATGCAGCTCATTGTACAATAATTTTCTAATGAGGAGATAGCCAACTGGGGGACATAATGGGTTAATACGTTGTCCTTTCACCTCCGGGATCTGGGTGTAAATCCAGTTCAAACAGGATTGAAGCCGCCTCTCTCTAGCAGTCTACAGTAGTTCCAGGTGGGCATGAGCCCACAGCTTAAAATAGCACTAAACTGGCAACTTGTTTAAAGAGGCCACAAGGATTTTTTATTTTCTTGGCATCACACGTGGTATGTCGAGGGTGAAATTTGATTTGGTTGGCCTAAAAATTTTATCTGGGGCTGTGCCTGCTCTCATCATAACACTAGTTTGCATTGCAACACAAGCACACTGATGCACTGGGCTAGTTCAATAGAGAAGGTTATTATTACAACGGCAGATTAGGAGACCATCACCTAAATGGAAATTGGTCAATTTACTTTGAAGAGTGCCATCAGCTGCAACAAAATCATGTGTTGGCAGTTGAGGATAAAAACACCTTGAAACTAAAGGAGCTTTTATATGTCAAGAGTGTAGCTGACAGCAAACCCACAGTTGTCTCCCCATCGGCTGCACTCCTTGTTGTGAAAAGCCTGGTGCCCAGGGAACAAAGGTTATGCAAGATTCACAAATCTGCCTTCAGTTGCTGCAAATGTGGGGAGCCAGTTCCCGTGTTTGCACTCAGCAGCAATCAAGTTTCCACATTACACAGTGGAGCCCAGACATAGAAACACAGACATAGAAAAATAGTAGCAGGAGTAGGCCATTCTGCCCTTCGAGCCTGCTTCGCCATTCAATATGATCATGGATGATCCTCTATCTCAAGACCATATTCCCGCTCTCTCCCCATACCCCTTGATGCCTTTTGTGTCTAGAAATCTATCTATATCCTTCTTAAATATATTCAGTGACTTGGCCTCCACAGCCTTCTGTGGTAAAGAATTCTACAGGTTCACCACCCTCAGAGTGAAGACATTTCTCCTCATCTCAGTCCTAAATGTCCTACCCCGTATTCTGAGACTGTGACCCCTCGTTCTAGACCCCTCCAGCCAGGAGAAACATCCTCCCTGCATCCAGTCTGTCTAGTCCTGTCAGAATTTTATACATTTCAATGAGATCTCCTCTCTTTCTTCTAAACTCTTGTGAATACAGACCTAGTCGACCCAATCTCTCCTCATACGACAGACCTGCCATCCCAGGAATCACTCTGGTGAACCTTCGCTGCACTCCCTCTATGGCAAGTATATCCTTTCTTAGGGAAGGAGACCAAAACTGCACAGAGTACTCCAGGTGTGGTCTCACCAAGGCCCTCTATAACTGTAGCAAGACATCCTTGCTCCTGTGCTCAAATCCTCTTGCAATGAAGGCCAACATACCATTTGCCTTCCTAACTGCTTGCTGCACCTGCATGTTTGCTTTCAGTGAATAGTGTACAAGGACACCCAGGTCCCTTTGTACATCAACATTTCCCAATCTATCACCATTTAAATAATACTCTGCCTTTCTGTTTTTTCTACCGAAGTGGATAACTTCACATTTATCCACGTTATACTACATCTGCCATGTATTTGCCCACTCACTCAACTTGTCTAAATCGCCTTGAAGCCTCTTTGCATCCTCCTCACAACTCACAATCCCACCTAGTTTTGTGTCGTCAGCAAACTTGGAAATATTACATTTGGTTCCCTCATCCAAATCATTGATATATAATGGTCCAGAAATTCGGGTCGGGGGCTTCCCACGGGTGTAAGCCCCCGACCTGCACTTACCTAGCGCGCTGGCCGTTGAGCCGTGGGCCCGCGTGGGATTCCAATCCTGGGCCTCTTCCAACTGCCAGCGCGCAGGGCTTGCGTATCCCAGGGGCGCAGTTAGTTCGATGCGTCCCCTGGGATCACGTGGGCCATGGAGAGCCAATGGTAGCAGGAAATGCTTCATTCATAAGTTTGACAGGAAGAGCTGTCAAACCTATAAATACTATAAGCCCCAAAACATCACTAAAACCTCAAATAATTTTTTTTTAAATCACATTTTTAAAATAAACTATAAATTACATGAAATAACTATTTTAAACAATAATTAAAATTTTTGAAAAAATTAATTACATTTTCTAACGGGGCTAAAAATAAACTTACCTTTCTTTAAAGTATTTAAAAATAATAAACCTGTGGAAAAAATGTTTTAATTTAAATTAATTCACCACTTACCTTGTTAAAAGCAGGCCTTGCGCCTGCTTTTTAAAAGTGTAACTGCTGGAGACTTACCCTCCCGGAGAAACCTGCAAAATAATCTTAAGTTCAATGCGCACGCGCTGCCTCTCCGGCGCACGCGTTCGACTTCTGAACCCCTTCTTTCAGGGGAACAGAAGTGCCGGTTTCCCGCGCATGCACGAAACCGGCACTTTCGTTGGGCCTACGCGTGAGTACCCCGTGTGTACTCACATGTTGGGACCCGAATTTCTGGGCCATGGTGAATAGCTGGGGCCCAAGCACCGATCCCTGCGGTACCCCACTAGTCACCGCCTGCCACCCTGAAAAAGACCCATTTATTCCTACTTTCTGTTTCCTGTCTGTTAACCAATTTTCAATCCATGCCAGTATATTACCCCCAATCCCATGTGCTTTCATTTTGCACACTAACCTCTTATGTGGGACTTTATCAAAGGTCTTCTGAAAATCCAAATACACCACATCCACTGCTTCTCCCTTATCTATTCTACCAGTTACATCCTCAAAAAACTCCAGCAGGTTTGTCCAACACAATATCCCTTTCATAAATCCATGTTGTATTGTCTAATCCCGTTGATATTTTCTAAGTGTCCTGTTATCACATCCTTTATAATACTCTAGCATTTTCCCAACTACTGATGTTAGGCTAACCGGTCTGTAGTTCCCTGTTTTCTCTCTCCCTCCTTTTTTAAATAGTGGAGTTACATTTGCCACCCTCCAATCTGCAGGAACTGTTCAATAATCTATAGAATTTTGGAAGATGACAGCCAATGCATCCACTATTTCCATGGCTACCTCTTTTAGTACTCTGGGATGCAAATTATCAGGCTCTGGGGATTTATCAGCTTTCAGTCCCATTAATATCTCCAGCACTATTTTTTTTTACTAATACTAATTACCTTTAATTCCTCCTTCTCATTGGACCCTTGGTTCCCTAGCATTTCTGAGAAGTTATTTGAGTCCTCTTTCGTGAAGACAGAACCAAAATATTTGTTTAATTTGCAAGCCATTACCTTGTTCCCCATTATAAATTCTCCCGTTTCTGACTGTAAGGGACCTACATGTGTCTTCACTAATCTTTTTCTTTTTACATACTTGTAGAAGCTTTTACAGTCCACTTTTATGTTCCTTGCAAGTTTACTCTTATACTCTATTTTTCCCCTCTTAATCAATCTCTTGGTCTTTTTTGCTGAACTCTAAACTGCTCCCAATCCTCATGCTTTTTACTTTTTCTGGCAACTTTATATGACACCTCTTTGGATCTAATACTATCCTTAATTTATTTTATTAGCCATGGCTGGGCCGCTTTTCCTTTTGTGTTTTTGTGCCAGAAAGGAATGTATAACTGTTGCAATTCATGCATTCGTTCCTTAAAAGTTAGCCATTGCCTATCCACCATCATGCCTTTTAATGAAGCTCCCCAATCTATCATAGCCAACTCACTCCTCATATACCTGCGTAGTTTCCTTTGTTTAGATTTAGGACCCTAATTTCGGATTGCACTTCTTCACTTTCCATCTTAATGAAGAATTCTATCATGTTATGGTCACTCTTCCCTAAAGGACCTTGCACAACAAGATTATTAATTAACCCCTTCTCATTGCACAATACCCAAGCTAGGATAGCCTGTTCCCTAGTTGGCTCCTCAACATACTGGTCTAAAAAAACATCTTGTACACACTCCAGGAATTCATCCTCCACAGTATTATTGCTAATTTGGTTTGGCCAGCCTATATGTAGATTAAAGTCACCCATGATTGCTGTAGTACCCTTGTTACATGCATCTCTAACTTCCTGTTTGATGCCATCCCCTACATTACCACTACTGTTTGGAGGCCTATAGGCAACTCCCACCAATGTTTTCTGCCCCTTGGTGCTTCTTAGCTCCACCCAGACTGATTCTACATCTTGATTTTCTGAGCCAATATCCTCTCACTATTGCTCTGATTTCATCCTTTACCAACAACGTCACCCCGCCTCCTTTTCCTTTTTGCCTGTCCTTCCTAAATATTGAATACCCTTGGATATTCAGCTCCCAGCCTTGGTCACCCTCCGTAATCGCAATTATATCGTATCCGTACACTGGCACACGATTAAAAATATATAAAAGAGGGACAGTGGCAACAGAGGTCACTCTCTCTCTAGACAGGAACAATTTAACTCAAGTGGAAAAGCACCTTAGCTCTTGTGAGGTGGGCTCATATCACTTGCCAAAATGCTGCAGCAGATGCCTACAAATGTTTCATTTCCACATAAACAGACCAGTCAGGGATTAGCAGTTATCTAGAAAGTTTTCATTTACATTTGCATATGATGTTTATATACAAAATCTTTTCATGTGCAAAGAGAAACTTGATAATCTCTGATTGAAATTTGTTTATATACAAGGGAAAATCTGCTACTATTGTACTATTGGTGTCACCAATACCAATCTGGCAATCGCTTTTTGTATTATTTATGACCTAGTTTAAACTACAGCAAGCGATGCGACATCAGGAGCTTTTTGAGAGTGGCATGGACAGACAACCATAGTTCTATTGCTTGCTCTTCAGTTGGGAACATCAGAGTTCCTTGCATGCTTTCTTCAACACTTTGCTCACTATAAAGTTTGAAAAAAGCTGACAAGATCGACAGCCATTTTATGTCTTTCTACTTTTAAAGGCGACACAGTGGACCCCCTAAAGTTTACAATTTAAAAAGTCAGTTGTGCATCAGCTCGAGTACATTACCACTTCTAGGAAGTCTCACTACCAATAGCAAATTAATGGCCCATAATTTGCGGTCAGCGGCGAAGCAAAGGCATTCGTCGCTGGCCCCGAAGAAAGCTGCCCACAAAGATCTCACGATCTCTGTGGCGAGAAGTTTGCCTTTTTTGACATGCAGTTGAGATCAGTGCAGTGACGTGGGAATTCCATAGCTGCTGTGATGGCAACAAGCTGTCTAAGCAGCCAATCACAATGCAGAATTCTCACAGACCGGGAGCCAGGAAGTGAAGAAGCTCCTTTGATTCTGAATTTTTAAAAATGTTACAGAAAACAAAACAAAGATTGGGGCTCTCACATGGGGAAAAGGTAAACCTGAATTTTTTTAAAGTTTCTTAAAATTGTAATTTTCATCATTATGGAGAAATTTGACACTCCACAAAATTTAAATGAGTTTTTCAGAGCCATAAAGTTTGTTTAGCAGTCAATACGCTGTTAAAACCCCAGTTACACCTAATCCAACAAGGCCTAACTTTTAATGGGGTATTTAACAGCGATATTATTGCGGAAAATCCCAAGTTTTCATCAGTTTCACTGATTACGGGCTATGGGGATGGGGGGGGGGGTGGGGGGAGCGCGGGAATGCAGTGAATGACTGACCACAACTTCAGGATTTCCGCTTTAGGGTGCGCATGCGCTAAATCCTGAAGTTGCGCTGTTCGTTCACTGTTATTACCCACTGCAAATTCCGGGCCAATGATTCACATGAAACTCACAGCATTACACTGCAAGCTTGGTTCTGGTAAATTGGAAAAGATTTTGCTACACAGACGGCAAACTTGCAGTGTAACTGTGACATTATGAGCAGTGAATCTATGTTTCTACAGCTTCCCTGATGGCTCACTGAAATGCTCCACCTGGTGTGTTATGGAACCCATACAAACTAGGAGGATCCCAGGTTTGAGCCACAGGCTATGATGAATTAGCTCATGTAAACCAGGGTAGCACTCATTGGCCTCATAGAAAGGAGCAGCAGAAAACACCGACCAAGGCTCTCACTCCTAACCTCTGGTTGAATGTGCACATTGGATGAAGGGTAGATCAGGCTCAGTTGTGATGCCCTAACAGTCAAATATCTGGCCAACGCCAAATGTCTTGGTTGACACTTGAAGAATAGCCACTTGAGTGAGGTACCAGAGGGAACCCAAGACTCATGAACAATGAAGAGAAGCAGCAACAACAAAAAACAAGAGCAATGAAATATATGACCAGATAATCTGTGTTTTTAGGTGTTACTTGAGGGATAAATATTGGCCAGGACACTGGGGCGAGCTCCCCTGCTCTTCTTCAAAATAGTGCCATGGAATCTTTTACGTCCACCTGAGAAGGCAGAAAGGGCCTCAGTTTAACATTTCATCCAACAGTGCAGCACTCCCTCAGTACTGCACTGAATTGTCAGCCTAGATTTTGTGCTCAAGTGCAACTTGAACCCACAGCCTTCTGACTCAGAGGCAACAGTGTTACCCACTGGCTGGCACCTAGAGTGGGTGGCATCAGCCTACATGTGGAATCTGACGTCATGTCTCTGGACGATGCTGAACAAAATAGAATTGGATGAATGTAAGGCCTTTCTGAATGGACAAGGGAAGATGGCTGAAATGGCATTCCTCATCCATACTGATCTTGTGGAATTCATTTAGGCTGTCTCAGTCCATTTTCAAGTGGGTGAATGCCTACAGAACAAAACAGTCCCAGATTTGGCACTGAATGACAATCTGGCTCCAAAAGGCCACAGGATGACTGGTATAGGAAAAGGAAAAAAAATGTCACACTGGGGAGCTCTTCTGAGCTTGTGCAGAAGTATGCTGTTAAGCCAAAGCAGAGGACGCTTTAAGCTGGCTGTGCTATAACTAGCCTCAGAGTGCTTGATGCTGACATTGTGTGACTGAAATAGGAAAGTCTAGTCCACAGCACTAATAGCCCTCACCTTCATCATGAAACAAATGCGTTTAACGCTTTTAATCATGGTCTTACGTAGGCTGGCCCAGATACTTCAGAGTCAGAGTTTTAAAAAACTACTCACCAGTTCTGTTCCCTTTTCTCGAGTCACAAAGTATTGCTCTGGGGTTAGCTTCTTTTGCCAATCAACATTTACAGTTGTTTCATCATATCGGGTCAGTGATCTCAAACCTATATAAAAATAAACATGAGATAAATGCTATGAACTATTCTTAAGATATTTGATAAAAAGGAAAGAGGGCTAGAATGCTCTGGTAATGTGGTGTTCCAGCTCTTAACCTTGAATATTCAAGTTTTGAATCTATCTCCCACTACTTCTATGGATTGAGACTGGCAGTATTGACTGATGGAGATGGAACTTAACCATACTGGTAACGGCAAATAAAATTGTTTTACAAACTGTAGCGATTATACCACTTCTTTTATGTTAATGGAAAATTATCCTCAGCAAAAGTGAGACCACTCTGTATTCAACATAATTTATAGAATTTTTAACCTGTAGCAACTGTAGCTGACAAAGAAAAACAACAAAAAAATTAAAAGAAAAAAACCAGCAAAACAAAGCAAATACTTCACCAGGTGGCAATGCCAAGTCAGGCCGTGATTATGCTTTACTGAAATACACTGAAACCAGAGACTGTCCTTCTGTGTCTCTCTAGCATAAAGGTTTATTTTGTTTTATCTTTCCCCCAGTACTAACTCTCCTGTATTATTAAATAAATAATTCTCCATTGCACGATGGGAGATTCAAATGCTGTTCCTAAAGGTTGGTTAACTCACCATTACAGGAATTTTTAAAAAAATGGTTAAAGCAATTATAATTTTATTTACACTGGGGAGAGAAAGGCAGCAAGTGAGATTCAGGTCTCACAGGAGACTCACGACTCTGAATAAGGAGCAGAGGGGATGATAGAAAGGTTTGAGTCAAAAGTTACAAAAACCTCTCTGAGGATATAAAACTGAGTGCCTCCTCATAACAAATTCCACTTCTAACTACAAACAAGATTCTGATGTTGTAAGTGATGAGGCACAGTGCAGGTGCCAATGGAAGAACATGTTTTATTCTCATTTACGCAGACTTCATGGTGATTGAAGTTGCAACATTCAATAGGAAGAGTCTAGGTATTTTCCAATAGACAAAACCAGGCAGTTGTCTTATCCAATTATTTCATTAAAATAAGTTACACAGTAGTGTAAAACTAAACAATGTGGCATCCACAGTCCCTACTAACATATAAGAACATAAGAAATAAGAGGAGTAGGCCATATGGCCCCTCGAGCCTGCTCCGCCATTCAATAAGATCATGGCTGATCATCGACCTCAACTCAGTTTTCCCACCCGATCCCCATATCCCTTGATTCCCCTAGAGTCCAAAAATCTATCGATCTCAGCCTTGAATATACTCAACGACTCAGCATGCACAGCCCTCTGGAGCAGAGAATTCCAAAGATTCACAACCCTCTGAATGAAGAAATTCCTCCTCATCTCAGTCTTAAATGGCCGACCCCTTATCCTGAGACTATGCCCCCTAGTTCTAGACACTCCAGCCATGGGAAACAATCTCTCAGCATCTACCCTGTCAATCCCCTTCAGAATTTTGTATGTTTCAATGAGATCACCTCTCATTCTTCTAAACTCCAGAGAGTATAGGCCCATTCTACACAATCTCTCATCATAGGACAACCCCCTCATCCCAGGAATCAATCTAGTGAACCTTTGTTGCGACAGGAAATACTCAGCAGGTCGGACAGCATCTGTGGAGAGAGAAACAGAGTTAACGTTTCAGGTTGATGACCTTTCATCAGAACGTTTCAGGTCAAACGTTAACTCTGTTTTGCTTTCATATAATTTCACTCTATAAAAGGTTTTACTGTACTGTAGGATTTAAACACTGTATAAATAAGGTACTGCCTGGCTGGAACAGATAGAACGAACGTGGATTTATGTACCGCCTTTCAGAACCTCAGGATGTTTTATGGCATTTCACAGCCAATGAAGTATTTTGAAGAGTAGTCACTGTTGTAACGTAGGGAAAGGTGGCTGCCAATTTGCACAGAGCAAATTGTTTGAACTGAGCTAAATGACACCAGGAGAACTCCCTGACCTTCAAATAGTACCATGGGATCTTTTACATCCACTTGAGAGGGCAGACAGGGCCTCGGTTTAATATCTGAAAGACAGCACGGCCGACTGTGCAGCAGTCCCTTGCTTGCCTGGATTATCTGTTCCATTCTCCGGAGTGGACCTTGAACCCATAGCTTTCTGACTCAGGTGAGAATGCCACCACTGAGCCAAGGCTGACACTGACACCTGTACTGTAAATGGTGGTGATCACACCATGTCTATAATTAGGAACTTCAATTTCCACTACACTATTGTCAAACAATAAGTTGTTAACTCACAATCAAAACACATGATGGCTGCAGGTAACTTCTGCTCCCTATTATTACAATATCTCTGACCGGAGTAACGGTTCCTACGCAACAATATAAAGATCAGGTTGAATGGGAAACGGAACAAACGGTGCTCTGACCTCCCAACAGGGTCAATGTTTGCATGTCAAATGTCAAACCAAATGTTTCCCAGAGATCTTTCAACCAGCACGAATACCCAAGCATTTCAAGTTGTAGTGCAGACAGCTGTATTTGTTTGATTTGGCCACACTAGCACAGAAGAATGTCGCTTCCGTATATTTAAGAAAATCCCTACATTTGCCAAATACTCCTCCGAGTTGGTGCCAAGCCATCCCTGACCGCTCAGTCCGAGACGGCAGAAGCCTAAGATACGATCGTGTTACCAGTCTTGAAACAAGAGCTGGGAAATGCACGGCACCGAATTTGTCGCTTTTGTTTTGATATTTTAACTTTATAACCAGGGACATCGCAATACGCGAAAACGCTACATTGCTTGCACGAGAGGAATAAAACTGAACATTTCGTTACATTTCCAACCCCAGCAAGCGCAATATTTTCCCCTGTAAAGGCACGAAGCGTATTCGATGTAGTGGCCAGTCGCTTTTATTTTTTTTACCAAAAGCAATTCCTCCGGGAGCACCAAATGTGCATACTGAGCGCAGTGGAAATTTCCACTCAAAGCTGCTGCAGTCCCGGCTCCAGCTTTCAACTGAGGCAGATTCCTCGCTGCTGGTCAGATCCCGGGAGAAGCCAAGCCCGGCTCGACCTACCCGTCTTTGTATGAACATGCCGCGGCCACTGGAGACTCTTCGAAGCAATGACGGCTTTGGGAAAGTTTTCCCTGAAGAAAACTTTGGAGAAACGAGCGACAAATCGAGCCATGGTTCGCTGTGAGTTGCGATGTGGTGCCGGAGCCTCTTAACGCTCCCCCCCTGGCTCGCTGACGTCGTCGGGTTATTAGCATGTTTTACCATATTTGTCAGTGTGTCAAAGGGCAAAAACAGGCAGATTCCCCACTGACTGCAGGGGCGAGTGTGAGAGGAGCGGCGCAGCTTTCAAAATGTGGGATTATCATGTTATTGCGGAGACCCTAGGCCGAAATACAGCGCCAGTTTGTTTTAATGTGCATGTTTAAACGAGTATTGTTTTAACCCTTTTGCTCTCATTATAAACTGTTGCTCCAGGAAAGCGGTGACTATATGAACAAACAGAGGCAGCGCTAAAGAGAGGTATTTGCTCCAGATAAGTCTTATCTCTGACAACCTATCTGTCTGTAATTATTGCTTGATCATTGTTGGGAGTTTTCCAGGTGCATGGCGGAGATAGTAGATGGTTGTTTTCGTGAGCATTCATTTTACCCAAGCACAGCAATTCTGTAGTGCATTTAGCTTTGCCAATTCCTGTATGTCCAAGTAGTTCCATGAATGGAAAAGCCTGCTTATGGAAATTGAATTTGAATATAAAACCGTACGTCCTTTACTCATATATAATGTAGGCCCATTGTACTTATACTGTAAGCAAAATACAGTGCTAAGCATTATTATCTTAGATAAACTATGTAAATTTGAGGTCATCCAAAGCTCGGCTGCCCGTGTCCTAACTCGCACCAAGTCCCGTTCACCCATCACTCTTGTGCTCGCTGACCTACATCGGCTCCCGGTTAAGCAACGCCTCGATTTCAAAATTCTCATCCTTGTTTCCAAATCCCTCCATGGCCTCGCCCCTCCCTATCTCTGTAATCTCCTTCAGCCCCACAACTCCCCGAGATTTCTGCGCTCCTCTAATTCTGCCCTCTTGAGTATCCCTGATTATAATCGCTCAACCTTTGGTGGCCGTGCCTTTTGTTGCCTAGGCGCTAAGTTCTGGAATTCCCTGCCTAAACCTGTCCGCTGCGTTACCTTTCTTTCCTCCTTGAAGATGCTCCTTAAAACCTACCTCTTTGACCAAGCTTTTGGTCACCTGCCCTAACTTATCCTTATGTGGATCGGTGTCAACATTTTTGTCTTAAAATACTCCTGTGCAGTAGCCTTGGGACATTTTACTACATTAAAGGCGCTATATAAATACAAATTGTTGTTGTTGTAGATAATCATTATGTCTATCAGCAATGTCTTCATTGTATACACTGCCAATTAGAAAAGAAACTACTGTTCTGAGCTGATGTTTGTTGTACAGTTAATTTTGTCATGCAAATACAATGTATGAATGTAAACATAGTCTATTCGCTGCAGAAGAAATCAATGTAAGGCAAAAAATGAGGGCTATGGAAAAAGTTTTGTGCAGCCAGCCATCTATATATATAATTATAAGTCTTGCATCTGGTGCTCATCCATTGCATCATGCCTTTCATAGATTTCACACCTGAAAGTGCCCCACTTCAGGGCATCATCACCTGTCCATAGGGCAAAAAGTTTGATTGGCTGAAATCAGGACTTACCTGTTACACTATCAAATATCCAATTGACTAAATATAAATGAATCAAAAACAATTGATTCAGTTTGAAAGTACCAATGAGGATAAAGCACACAGCAAAATAGAGCCATCAAATTGCTAATTTTTTTCAAAGCTACGAATCCAAACTGGCAAGTAGTAGAAACCAATCAAATAATTTTGGAAGTTGGTTTGAGTCACCATCTTGAACTTTTCACCTACCTAAAAATATTACTGGTAAAATTAATATTAAAAAATCCAGAAAAAAAATCAAACAATTGAGAATAAAATGTTTATTTTTACTCAAATAATCACATGTACAGTATTGTAAATCATTGTAAAATGCTTTTCTCTCAGATGCTTACTCTTCAATCCTTTGCTGGCCTTTTGGGGTGCTGGAGTGCAAATGTCTCCCACTCAGTCAGCACAATCATAGAATCCTGGCTTCCTGGCCTTCCGACCCATTCACTCCAGACCTGCCCACCTTCTCGGAGTTCTTCCTGCTCACCTGTTCACAATCCCATCCTCAGCACTTCCCAGCCTGATAGCTCACCCACCCTCTCTGTGCCCTGAATACTTCTCAATTCAGATGCTTGCCTGACTGTGGAACCCAAGTGGTTTCCAGCTTATCTGTTGAGTGCTTCGCAGCCCACCTGAATGCTTCCCAGTGCACCTGCACACCTGTCTACTGCAAGTGCTTACATGGCTCGCTGCTTGCCCTTCCAGATACCACAAGTGTTTCCCAGCCTGCCTTCTCACATTGACTGTTTCATGGCCCATCTGGCTTGCATATGTCTTGAGTGCTTTCTGACTTACCTGTTCACTCACCCACCCAGCCTAAATGCTTCCCGATCTGCCCATTCTCCCAAGATATATATTGAGTACAGCAATAAAGGAACATGCGTGAGAGCCACACAGAGATATGGGAGACGTACAAAGGAGAAGGCAGAGGGGAGGAGAAACTTACAGAGAGACTAAGGGGGTGATTTTTCCGATGGGGAGCCTTTGGAGGCGGGACTCCCACTTGTCGGGTTTCAGTCCCGCCTCCATCAACTTCTGGCCAGCCCACGCTATTTTCCCTTGATTGACCTTGTTAAGCCCGCCCAGCGGGCTTAGCAGGCCAATTAAGGGAAAGCCGGTTGCAGAGAACGTCAACGTATGACATTTCATCTGTCAAAAAGTTTTGACAGATGAATTGTCATCGTTTGACAGCTCTGTGAAGCTGTTAAATAGTGACATTCTCTGTAGTTCAAGACCTCATCAAACCGCTTTCTTTTGCAGAAATGAGATGGTTGTTGCATTGGAGAATGCAATGGCCATCTGTCATCTGTACCGCGGAGGTGCGAGACTCTCCGCATACCCACCGACTGAAACCTGCAGGAAGAAACAAAGGTAAGTACACTTTTTCTAACACTCAGATACTCACCTCTCCATACTTGCACCCATTACTCACCTCCACAGCACATTTTTGCACCCCTCCGACCCCCGCAGACCCACTACTCGCCTCAGTGACCCTGGCAGGGTTCGGAGCCTTCGGGAAGCCCGTACTTGTGCGGGCAAAATGGTGATAAGCCTATTTTCTGCCCGTTAACAGGCAGTTAAGTGGCTGTAATCCCTTCCCGCCACCAAGGAGATGGGACCCTGCATGGGACGGCTACCCGCCTCCTGGCAAGATGGCACAGAAGCGGGCTGAGTTGGGCACCCGCCCCCAAATTCTGCCATTTTCCCGGCAGTCCCGCCTCCATACCCGCCTTCCCAGGGCTGGCAAGATCGCGCCCTAAGAGACACAGAGACAGAGAGTCGGGCAGTTTAATATAGACACCACAATGAGAAAAGTGTATCACAGTCATACAAAGAGAGAGACAGACAGAAAGGGTGGAAGACAAAGACAGAGAAAGCAGCACAAAATTCATTTTTTTTTATTCGCTTATGGGATCTGGGCATCGCTGGCAAGGCCAGCATTTATTGCCCGTCCCTAGTTACCCTTGAGAAGGTGGTGGTGAGCCGCCCTCTTGAACCGCTGCAGTCCGTGTGGTGAAGGTACTCCCACAGTGCTGTTAGGGAGGGAGTTCCAGGATTTTGACCCAGCGACGATGAAGGATCGGCGATATACTTTTAAGTCAGGATGGTGTGTGACTTGGAGGGGAACTTGGAGGTGATGGTGTTCCCATGCGCCTGCTGCCCCTGTCCTTCTAGGTGGAAGAGGTCGCGGGTTTCGGAGGTGCTGCCGAAGAAGCCTTGGCCAGTTGCTGCAGTGCATCTTGTAGATGGTACGCACTGCAGCCACGGTACGCCGGTGGTGGAGGGAGTGAATGTTTAAGGTGGTGGATGGGCTGCCAATCAAACGGGCTGCTTTGTCCTGGATGGTGTCGAGCTTCTTGAGTGTTGTTGGAGCTGCACTCATCCAGGCAAGTGGAGAGTATTCCATCACACTCCTTACTTGTCCCTTGTAGATGGTGGAAAGACTTTGGGGAGTCAGGAGGTGAGACACTCGCCACAGAATACCTAGCCTCTGACCTGCTCTTGTTGCCACAGTATTTATGTGGCTGATCCAGTTAAGTTTCTGGTCAATGGTGACCCCCAGGATGTTGATGGTGGGGGATTCGGCGATGGTAATGCCGTTGAAGGTCAAGGGGAGATGGTTAGATTCTCGCTTGTTGGAGATAGTCATTGCCTGGCGCCTGTGTGGCGTGAATGTTACCTGACACTTATCAGCCCAAGCCTGAACGTCATCCAGGTCTCATTACAGAGTGAAATAGAAGCAAAGAGACAGTTACAGGAAAAAGACACTTTTTTGTCTGAGCACTGTCATAGGAAATCAACTTTAATACATTGTATGGTATAATGCTCCTGCCATTTTAAAATAGGGTAGCCTCTGATTCACCACGAGCAATGTGATGGGAGATCAAATAGTATATTGAAAATGTAAATTTCTCAGTTACTGTGGATAGTTAAAAACAAGCTGCAGGTACCTCCTGCTTCTTTTTATTATAGTGCTTCTAACCCTGTGTGTTAGCTCTAATTCTTCAAATGACTGAAATGAGGAGGAATTTCTTCACCCAGAGAGTGGTGAACCTGTGGAATTCTCTGCCACAGAGGGCGGTGGAGGCCAGTTCATTAAATATATTCAAGAAAGAGTTGGATATATTTCTTAAGGCTAAAGGGATCAAGGGATATGAGGAGAAGGCAGGGACAGGGTACTGAATTTGGATGATCAGCCATGATCTCATTGAATGGCGGAGCAGGCTCGAAGGGCCGAATGGCCTACTCCTGCTCCTATCTTCTATGTTTCTATCCACTGAATTTGGGTCTATATTATGGTACCATATAGAGGAATCTTTTTTGTGCCTATGTCCCTTTAAGAAAGCCTAAGATCATGCTTGCATCATCCCACACATGACTGTCTTGCCGCACCCTGTATAGCTTTCAGTGCAGGCTCCCCCAGTGGAGGATATTTATAATTAAATTCTGTTTGCTGTAAACAACAATCGTATTTCAGTCCAGAAGCCAAACCAAGTAATGAGGAATTTTGTGGACTGATACCGACATGCTTCTGTAATATCTCTGTTAGTTCATATAGATACAGAAATTATGCACAGAGGTGTTAGACTAAGGACATTTAAAGAGAGCAAAGCATCTGTCCCTTACGGACTTCAGAATAGAATATCAAAGCAGCTGGCAGATGAAATTGGTCACATCTGACAGAATCACTGAATTTGGACAGGGTTAAATTGGGCCACAATTATCCAGTTGTGGTTCCTGCTTCAATCACCTCCTCTTGAATTCAGCTGTTTGTTTTTTGATCTTCGCTGTGATCTGCGATTAGCCTTCTGAGCATGCTTCGGATTTGTGCATGACTGCTTCAATTCTAATATCTCTGTCTGACACTGAATTCCAGATCAACTGCTCACGTTAGTTTACTGCAAATAAGTTTCAATTTGAAAGTTCTATTTTATTTTAGAAAAAAACTTTTATTATCTTTACTGTCTGTCTTGCTGTGGTCTTGCTACTCCTACCACCTCATGTCTCATTAATTAGCAATCACCCCTATGCTCACTGCCCTACATGGTTCCTGGCAACGCCTCAATTTTAAAATTCTCATCCTTGGATTCAAATCCCTCCATGGCGTCGCCTCTCCCTATCTCTGTGACCTTCTCCGGCCCTACAACCATCCGAGATCTCTGCGCTCCTCCAATTCCGGCCTCTTGCGCAGCCCCGATTTCTGTCGCTCCACCATTGGCAGATTTTTGCAAGATAAGGGAGTGAAGGGTTATGGGGAGCGGGCGGGGAAGTGGCTTTGAGCCCAAGATCAACCATGATCCTATTGAATGGTGGAGCAGGCTCAAGGGGCCAAGTGGCCTATTCCTGCTCTTATTTCTTATGTTCTTTTGGTGGCCGTGCCTTCAGCTACCGAGGACCTAAGCTCTGAAATTCCCTCCCTAAACCTCTCTGCCTCTCTACACCTCCCTCTTTAAGATGCTCCATAAAACCTACCTCTTTGACCAAGCTTTTGGTCACCTGTCCTAATACCTCATTATGTGCCTCGGCATCAAATTTTGTCTGATAACACTCCTGTGAAGTGCCTTGGGACGGTTTACTTTGATAAAGGTGCTATGTAAATGCAAGTTGGCGAAGGAGCAGAATTTGTGGCGGGCACAAAGATGATGGCTTCAGTTCTCTCAGTGTTTAGCTGGAGGAAGTTAAGACTCAGCTAAGACATTCATTTTGCCATGCTTCATCGTGGTTAACTGCATATTGCAAGAAAAATATTCACTCATGAATTTAACTGCAGTTAAAATTGTGTTACCTCTCAAACAGATGGTTCAGAATCTGAATCCCAAATTAATTAATTTGTGCACTCGTCAGGAACTCTTTACCAGTCCCAGCAAGGTCACTGAAACACTGCATTATAACAACAACAACTTGTATTTACATCGTACCTTTAACGTAGTAAAACGTCCCAGGGCTCTTCACAGGAGCGTTATCAGACAAAATTTAACACCGATCCACATAAGGAGATATTAGGGCAGATGGAGGTAGGTTTTAAGGAGCGTCTAAAATGAAGAAAGAGAGGTAGCGGGGCGGAGAGGTTTATGGAGGGAATTCCAGAGCTTAGGGCCTTGGCAGCTGAAGGCACAGCTGCCAGTGGTTGAGCGATTAAAATCGGGGATGCTCAAGAGGCCGGAATTGGAGGAGCGCAGATTCTCGGAGGGTTGTAAGGCTGGAGGAGAGTACTAAAATAGGGAGGGGCGAGGCCATGGAGATATTTAAAAACAAGGATGAGAATTTTTAAATCGAGGCATTGCTTAATTGGGAGCCAATGTAGGTTAGCGAGCACAGGAGTGATGGGTGAATGGGTCTTGGGGTGAGTTAGGACATGGGCAGCAGTGTTTTGGATGAGCTCAAGTTTACAGAGGGTAGAATGTGGGAGGCAGCCAGGAGTGCTTTGAAACACTAAGGCCTAGAAATTCAGTGGCCTGCGCCACCAGTTTGCGCCCAAAGAGGGCTTTTGCGCCACTGTCCAAACCTACCGCGATATTTAGCGGAGCGCTAATGGCGGCGTTAGCCTGTAGCGCTGCACCGCCACCGATGACGTCATCGGTGTGCGCAGCGCCCCGCTATCGCCCCGCTGGCCATATTTGGTTGCTGCCGCCTCCTCCGCGCCGGCCGCAAACATCGACCGGTACACAGGGGCCTACCTGTGCCGGTAGTGGGGCGAGTTAAGGTGGAGGTGCGGCCGGACGCTTTTTCGGCGGCCGTTTGCCCGCACCTCCGTCCCCGGCCTCCTACACCCCCCCCCCCCCCCCCCCCCCCCGCGGCATTGCCGGCTGTTTCCAGAGAGCCCGGCACTTCTCCTTGGTGCCGGGCTCATTTGCCGGCACTCGCGAGCGGGGATCGCGCTGTTGCAGGCACCTCCCCCTTAAGAGTGAGAGGAAGGCCTGCAGTACCGCAGGCTGCCGTGCCGCAGCGGGTGGCGCTGCGGCACTTTGCACGCCGATATTCAGTTTCAGCGCCCCAAGCGGGGCGCCGAAACCCTTGTTTAGTGGCCGGCTTCCACTTGGGGCGCTGAAACTGAATATCCCGCTAGCGCAAGTGGCTCCACGCGCAGCGGTAATTCCGGCGCCCAGGCGAGCTGGGCGCCCCTAACTGAATTTCTAGGCCTAAGTCTAGAAGTAACAGAAACATGGATGAGGGTTTAAGCAGCAGATGAGCTGAGGCAAGGGCAGAGTCCGGCGATGTTATGGAGGTGGAAATAGGCGGCCTTAGTGATGACGTGGATATGTGGTCGGAAACTCATCTCGGGGTCAAATATGACACCAAGGTTGTGAACGGTTCAGCCTCAGACAGTTGCCAGGGAGAGGGATGGAGTCGCTATGGGTTTGCTTTCCATGGGGAAGGCAGGATGGGTGCAGAGGGGCTCCGATGCGGGCGGGAAACTCGGGAGAACAGATTTCCTACAGGCCCTGCCGACTTTAACGGCAGGGCCTTATTTGCATCTGAAGCCTCTGTTTCCCACCCGCAGCAAGCCAGATTGAGAGGCTGGCTGGCTGGCTGCGGGTGGGTAGGCTTGCGGCACTAGGCCGCACAGAGGAGGGAGGGATTGGGTGGGGGGTCAGTGCTGGTCCCCGGAGGATTGGGGGTAGGGGGGAAGCAAGTGTTCGGGGCCATCGAGGGATGGCGGGGGTGAGGTGTGGGGGGCAAGCAAGAGATTGGGGCCGTCGAGGGATGGCGGGGGTGAGGTATGGGGGGCAAGCAAGAGATTGGGGCCGTCGAGGGATGGCGGGGGTGAGCTATGGGGGGCAAGCGAGAGATTGGGGCTGTCGCGGGATGGCGGGGGTGAGCTATGGGGGGCAAGCGAGAGATTGGGGCCGTCGAGGGATGGCGGGGGTGAGCTATGGGGGGCAAGCGAGAGATTGGGGCCGTCGAGGGACCGGGTTGGGGGGGCGGGGTGTTGGGAAGCAAGAGATCGGGGGTTGTGGGATGGAAGCAAGAGATTGGGGCTGTCGAGGCACCGAGGGGGTGGGGAGGAAAGCAAGAGATCGGGGCCATCGAAGAACCTGGGGGCGGTGGGAGAGAAGCAAGAGATCGGGACCGTAAGGGGAAAAGTGTTATACTGGTCCAAAATATAGCTGCCTGTATCCTGTCCTGCACAAAGACATGCTTGCCTATCACCCAGTCCTTGGTAAGTTATATTATCTCCAAGTCGCTCAATCTATTAAATTTAAAATCCTCATTCTCATTTTCAAATCCATCCATGGCCTTACCCCACTCTATCTTTGCAACTGCCTCCAGCCTTCTATCCCCTCCTGCACCCCTCAGCCCTCTGACTATGGCCTTTTGTACACCCTTTTCTCACTTCACATCAGTATGGGTGGCAGATCCTTCAGCTATGTTTTCCCTATGCTCTGTAACTCCCTCCCTAAACCCCTACACCTGTCTCTCCGCCTTTAAAAACCTTCTCAAAATCTTTTTTGACCAATTTTCAGTCACCCCTCCTCATTGCTCCCTCCATTGCTCGGCATCGTATCTGTTCTCATTTGTTTTTTTCTTCTCCCTCTGCAAAGCACCCTGGGCTGTTTTTTATTTTGAAGATGTTATGTAAATACAAGTTGTTATTACCTAGAGCCTTTCAGGTGAACTGACTGTAAGATTAGTTAATAAAAACTCAGTCAGGTTATTTCTGACCTTTAATCTTACACAAAGATTAGTAAAGTGAACGATTTCCACTCTGCTTTGCTTGTTTTGAGTTCTTCAGTGCTGAGGAGATGGGTTCAAAGGCCTCTGTAGGACGTTATCACGAGCAATTTGTGGAAGAGGCATCCATGCATGACATGTTCCGACTAATAACTAATCATTACATCATGAACTTTGAACCAGGCTTGATGCAAAACTGCAAGAAATGGCTAAAATTGGTTGAAGACTGCTCACTAAAAATATTGCAGCCCAAAATCATATTTAGTATGGCAACATTTTGTTGACACCAAATTTGGCTACCAATACCAATGAAAAGGGCCACTGCTAAATCTTTATTATGTTGTGAAGCTAGGTTATAGCTGAGTATTAACATTTTGATCATAAATTCCTGGTTGAATTTCCTACTTTGCAGGAGGACAAAAAGAAGATTTCCGCCCAGGACCTATGCGGCGTGACCCAGTTCTGCCAGGATTCATGCCAGTAAGGATGCTTCAGCAGTCCTTGCCCCAAACCAGCACCTGGAATATCAGAGCAGCGCCATGCCACTCCGACGGCGAAGAGGATCAGAGCAGCGCCATGCCACTCTGATGGTGAAGAGGACGCTGGAGAAGGGCCCAATGACCAAGTGTCCCTTTAAATTTTGGTGTGGGGGTGGGGGAAGAAGATAAATCTTCTGCCTGCACCCCTCCCCCGCTCCTCTTCCCCCCCTCCACCTGCACACACCAAGTGGATGTGTCTGGTGGAGTTCTCAGACTACCCAGATAATTCCACCCAGCATGCTCTTATAAGATTCAGTGAAACTCGCCGCCTAAGAGCTGGCTTGAATCCCACTGAGGCCCTTGGAAAGAGCTCAAATCCTCAACAGCCACCGAGGGGATCGACTCCCTTTTTAAAAAAAATGCTCCCTGACTCCATTAGCAGCCAAAGTTGAATAAGACTCACTTTTTCGTTGGGACCTTCTTAGGCATCCACTTCCCCATCAGGAGTGGCATGGGCCACTCTGAAATTCCAGGGGCTGCTGAAGCATCCTTGCTCGCATGAAGTCCCCATCCCATATATTCAAATGACCGCATCCCTGTAATTTTTCGTGGGGTCTGAGCCTGCCTGCTTGGGCTGACTTGAGTTCTGCTCCACCACTCTTCCTCCCTGGAGCAGCCCTACAAGAATTTTAAAGCCAATACTCTGTTAAACAAATATGTATTTAGAAATAAGCTCTGTCAGGTTTTTTCTGACTTTTTTGTAAATAAAAGATTAGTAGAGCAAACTATTTCCAGTCTGCTTTACGTGTGCGGATTTTCCATTTCTATGTAGTTGGGTTCAAAGGTCTATTTAGGATCTGGGCACTAGCAGTTTGTACGGGTGTGTTGTGTTTTATGGATGAGTGGCACCTGAACATAATTGGTGGAATGGAACAAGTTGACACAAGCTTCTACTTTATAAAAGAAGTGTTTTCATAATCTAACATAACAGCTTTATTTGACAAATAATGGCAACAGTTTTCATTACTTTATGCATGAAAGGAGGTGAATATATTGTACAATATTTTTAAGTATAAATGAAAACTTTTGTTAGGTCTTAGCGCCAGTTTAGTTACGACAACTTTTCAAATAACAATTTTTTTTGTTTTCCCAGCCCATTCTCTCTCTATCCACAAAAACTGGCAAGCAATCTGTTTCCTGGTCCCTGCTGTTGCCATTCATGAAGCAGGTGCTAGGAGTTGCAGAACATAGGCTTGTCATTTCCCATGGACATTTCATTTGGACTCCCTCTCTGTAAGGAAGCAGTTGTCCTTCCATATGATGCCTCTTCCAACAGGAAGTATCAGAAAGTCAGTATGAGCGCAATCATAGGTTCAGATCAGAATCCTGTTGCCCAAACACATGGAACATCGAAGCATCAAGACTTTGAATTAGTCTGATCAAAGTAAGGAATGTCATTGTTGGGATATGGATATTTTTCCACCTTTTGCACCCAGTGCCAGTAGCGAAAGCATACTAAAGCCATGTACAGCATAGTTTACAGATATCGCTTCCTACACACTATGGAAAATATTCTTTAACCCCAACTTCATAAGAGCACCTTTTATAGATCACTGTGACATTTGCATTTAAAGCATCTACTATATTTGTGAAAGTGCCAAATCAGAGACAGTTTTGTTGCTCACACCCACGAAGAATTGTTGCTGCAGTTGCCTGAGAAGATTTTCATCCCATCAATCTTGCCTGTTTTTGAGGTGGTGCAGCGCCTTCAGCCACTTTAGCCCTACTCCTTGGAACTCCCTCCCCAAATTCCTTGGCCTCTCTTTCTCTCTCCCCATATTTAAAAGGCTTCTTAAACACAATTATGCTCTCCCACTGAATGGCAGTGCATGTGTTGAAGTGCAAGTACCTACAGTTGTTCATCAAGAAATTAACTTTATGTATATTTTAATAACATGAATAACTTTCACTGAAAAAACTGTCATTGAGCTAGGATTCTGAATAATCCACCAGGTCTACTCTGAGATAATATGTTGTTTTATTACTGGTTAATGTGTGTGTTAAATATATATTTGCATCTATTAAAGAAACTAAAAATTATTCATGTTCTATAGAAGAGCTGAAATCCTTTTTTTCACCCCTTTTCCCTCTTGCATACGCCTGGCTACGTTACACTTCCACTATGACCAATATGACAGGTGGACAACCTTTCCTTACCGTCACACAAAGGAACCTGCTACTTTTGCTCTCGATGAAGTGCCTTGGGATGTTTTTCTATGTTAAATACAAATAGTGTTGGTACTGAATGGTCAGTGTTACAAAGTGAGGATGGACACAGGTCAATTCCCACTGCAATCAATTTATGATCTATGGAATAGAGACTACAGAATCTCTGAGCTAAGAAAGGGAAAATAAAAGCTGCCGTAATTCTTATTGGTGAAGTAATCAATTCCAAAATTGATCTTCATTTCATTTACTGCTGAAAATGTCATTGGGAATTATCTCCTCTGGAATACTGGTTGAGTGAAAACACTGGATTATATAATTATGTACATAGTATGAATGGTCACTAATGACTTATATGGGTAGTGTATTACAATAAGATTGCATTACATGCTGTACAAGACTATTATTCTGATAGCTTCCTCCCCCCAAGAAAAAATGTTTTATATAAATTCCAGTTAACTTCACTGCTCCTAAAAATTGTTTCCTTGACTATTAATGCTGTTAGTGCTGCTCCATTGGCTGAACAGAAGGATAAGAGCCACAGGGGAAGTGCGGAGTATACAAACTGCAAGTTTCGGCATGCTCTGTGAATGGCAGTCTCGCTATCGAGCATTAAAAAAATGGTAAAGTTGTATCTGGGGTGGGGTGGGCGGTGTCGTTGTTGTCGCCTTGCTTCCTTGCCTTCGTACCGCCAACAGTGATTGTTTTGGATAGCCCTATGAATTTGAGCCCAAGATTTCTCAGGCACAGAGCTTTGACAGAAAACATTGTTAGATACATTTTAAACATCCAAACTGCTACTACTCATGCAAATATAATCATTGTCTTATAAATTTTGTAATTTTTATGTATTTATTGGCCCAGAAATTCGGGTCCCAACGTGTGAGTACGCACTGGGTACTCACCCGTAGGCCCAACGGAAGTGCCGGTTTCGTGCATGCACTGCACATGCGCGGGAAACCGGAACTTCCATTCCCCTGAAAGAAGGGGTTGACAGGTGGAACGCGTGCGCCGGAGAGGCAGCGCGTGCGCATTGAACTTACGTTTTTTTTGCAGGTTTCTCCGGGAGGGTAAGTCTCCAGCAGTTACACTTTAACAAGGTAAGTGATGAATTAATTAAAATTAAAACATTTTTTCCACAGGTTTATTATTTTTAAATACTTTAAAGAAAAGTAAGTTTACTTTTAGCCCCATTAGAAAATGTAATTAATTTTTTCAAAAATTTAAATTATTGTTTAAAATAGTTATTTCATGGAATTTATAGTTATTTTTAAAATGTGATTTAAAAAAAAAAATTATTTGAAGTTTTAGTGATGTTTTGGGGCTTATTAGTATTTATAGGTTTGACAGCTCTTCCTGTCAAACTTATGAATGAAGCATTCCCTGCTACCATTGGCTCTCCATCGCCCACATGATCCCAGGGGACGCATCGAACTAACTGCGCCCCTGGGATACGCAAGCACTGCGCGCCGGCAGTTGGAGCAGGCCCAGGATCGGAATCCCACGTGGGCCCACAGTTCAACGGCCGGCGCGCTAGGTAAGTGCAGGTCGGGGGCTTGCACCTGCGGGCAAGCCCCTGACCCGAATTTCTGGGCCATTATGTTACAAACCCCATTTCTAGTACTGATTTATTCAATTCCATCAGAGTACAAGATGGTGGCCAAATGATTTTTAAAATATTTGAAGTAATTTCTTTGGTTCCGCTTTTTTTGTTCATACCTTGGTAAATTCGCAGAAAAGCAATTCCTTTTGAATAGCTGGAATTTCTACCAATCAAACTACTGAATTTATTCTTCCTCAGTGGCTTCTGATCACGCTAAATTATACAACCTATAAATAACAGTTAAAACCTGGCACCTATAAAAATACATAATTCACCTTAAAATCATTAAATGTACCCACAGAATTCATTGTATTGAATTTCAAATTTGCACAGTACTGTTTCTTTCCATGGGTCCATCTGTGTCATAGGGTCTGGGACCCACTCTGTTTTCTTGCCTTCAGCCTCATTTCTTAACCTTGGCTCTCTTGTCTATTTCTTTCCCTTACAATGTGGTCCAATTACACATGCATTGTTTGGTAACCTATTATCCATGCATGTTTTTTATTCATTCTTGGGATGTCGATCTTGAGAAGGTCCTGGTGAGCCATCTTCAACCGCAGCAGTCCACGTTGTGAAGGTGTCTCCCACAATGCTGTTAGATAGGGAGTTGCAAGATCTTGACCCAGCGATGATGAAGGAATGGCAATATATATCCAAGTCAGCATGGTGTGTGACTTCGAGGGGAACTTGGAGGTGATGGCGTTTCCATGCACCTTTACTTTACTTGTCCTTCTGGTTGGTGGACGTTGCGGTTTTCAGAGGAGTTTCCTTGGAAGCTTTGGTGAGTTGCTGCAGTGCATCCTGTAGATACTACACACTGCAGCCACGACATGCCAGTAGTGCAGGGGTGAATGTTTAGGCTAATTGGTGAGCTACTGATTAAGTGGACTGCTTTGTCCTGGATGGTATTGACATTTTTTAGTGTTTTGCAGCTGCACCCATCCAAGCAAGTGGAAAGTATTCCATCACACTCCTGACTTGTGCCTTATAGGTGGTAGAGATTCTTTGGAGAGTCTGGTGGGTCTGGTGGTGAGCCACTCAGCGCAGAATCTCCAGCTTCGGACCTGCTCTAGTGGCCACAGTATTTATGTGGCTAGTCCAGTTGAGTGACTGGTCAATGGTGACCTCAAGGCTGTTGATGGTGGGGGATTTGATGATGGTAATGCCATCGAATGTCAAGGAGAGATGTTGAAGCTCTGTCCTTGTTGGAGATGGTCATTGCCTGGCACTTGTGTGGTGTGAATATTACTTGCCACTTATCAGCCCAAGTCTGAATGTTGTCCAGGTCTTGCTGCATGCAGGCACGGACTACTTCATTATCTGAGGAATTGCGAATGGATCGGAACACTGCAATTATCAGCCCCACTTCTGACTTTATAATGGAGGGAAGGTCATTGATAAAGCAGCTGAAGACCCCCCCCGCACAGCTGATCCTTTCTCCCGCTTTCAAAATTCTCGTTCTACCTGGACCCCTCTGGCCTCTTACCCTCTCTAGATCTTTTCATTGCTAACTGCCGACGTGACATCGGCCGTCTCAATTTCTCTGCTCCCCTCTCTCACTCCAACCTACCTCCCTCTGAACCTGCAGCACTCCGTTCTCTCCGATCCAACCCTAACATTATCATTAAACCTGCTGATAAGGGTGGTGCTGTTGTTGTTTGGTGAACCGACCTCTACCGTGCGGAAGCTGAACACCAACTCTCTGACACCTCCTCCTACCTCCGCCTGGACCATGACCCCACTAGCAAACATCAGGCCATTGTTTCCAAGACTGTCACTGACCTCATCTCCTCTGGAGATCTTCCCTCCATGGCCGCCAACCTCATAGTTCCCCAACCCCGCACAGCCCGCTTCTACCTCCTTCTCAAGATCCACAAACAGGACTGCCCTGGTAGACCCAACGTTTCAGCCTGTTCTTGCCCCACGGAACTTATCACTTCCTATCTCGACTCTATTTTTTCTCCCCTTGTCCAGTCTCTTCCCACCTACATTCGCGACTCTTCCGACGCCCTCCATCTCTTTAATAGTTTCCAGTTTCCTGGCCCCAACCGTCTCCTTTTCACTGGACGTCCAATCCCTCTGCACCTCCATCCCCCACCAGGACGGCCTGAGGGCGCTCCACTTCTTCCTTGAACAGTGGCCCAACCAGTCCCCATCCACCACCACCCTCCTCCGCCTGGCTGATCTTGTTCTCACATTGAACAACTTCTCCTCTGACTCCACTCACTTCCTCCAAATTAAAAGTGTTGCTATGGGAACCCGCTTGGGCCCTAGCTATGCCTGCCTTTTCATGGAATATGTGGAACATTCTTTGTTCCAGTCCTACTCAGGTCCCCTCCCTCACCTCTTTTTCCGGTACATCGATGACTGTATCGGTGCCGTCTCCTGCTCTCGCCCTGAACTTGATAAGTTAATTCACTTTACTTCCAATTTCCACCCTTCCCTCACCTTCACATGGTCCATCTCCGACTCTTCTCTTCCCTCCCTTGATTTCTCCGTCTCCATTTCTGGCGATCGGCTTTCGACAAACATTCACTACAAGCCCACTGACTCCCACAGCTACCTGGACTACACTTCCTCCCACCCTGCTTCCTGTAAGGATTCTATTCCATTCTCCCAGTTTCTCCGTCTCCGCCGCATCTGTTCTGATGCCACCTTCCATACCAGTGCTTCCGACATGTCTCCCTTTTTCCTCAACCGAGGATTCCCCTCTACAGTGGTTGACACGGCCCTTGACCGTGTCCATTCCATTTCCCACACTTCTGCTCTCACCCCTTCCCCTCCCTCCCAGAACCATGATAGGGTTCCCCTTGTCCTCACCTTTCACCCCACCAGCCTCCACATTCAACGGATCATCCTCAGCCATTTCCGCCACCTCCGTGGTCCCACCACCAAACGCATCTTCTCCTCACCTCCTCTTTCAACATTCCAAAGGGACCGCTCCCTCCACGACACCCTGGTTCACTCCTCAATCACCCCTCCTCAATCACCCCTAACAGCCCTTCCCCCTTCGCCTGGCACCTTCCCGTGCAAGCGCAGGAGATGTAACACATGCCCTTTTACCTCCTCCTGTAAGGGGTTTTGTCCTCGAGAGGTTTCCCTGAGGTTTCTCTCTCTAGAGGCCTCTCTGTCTTGCACAGTAAACCTTGAGTGGTTCGACCCACTCGCCCCTTAGATTCTGTACTCTGGACTTAGGCGCAGGAACTACAATGTAGAGAAAACTCTTGTAGACCAAGTTTGATGAAACAAAATGAAATTTTATTGCATAAGGAAAATTATCAAATCAAATGCAAGCAGCTAAGGGAGTACATGGGAGGGAAAAACACATAAACAAATCATAACGACACAGTACTAACTAAAGCAAATACAGGCATCTTATACTCTACAAAGATCATTATGAAATAAGGAAACACACGGAACATCGAGGGACAACAACTCATGTTAATTGTACCCTTAAAACCAGCCCCTTATTAAACCTATCTAGATCTGATTGTGAAGGGCCAGAAACATGCTCACCAATCCCACTAGGAAGTGCAAGGTTTTGAAATCGAGTCTGTGTTTGGTCCTTTCGGGCGTTTCGTCTCCACGTGGATCGTGGAGCTCCTGCAAGCTGCGCCACACCTCTCTCCTGAGGTGGGGGTCGGGGGCGGCTGGACACCGGCGGGCCTGGATGTCGGCGGGGTCGAGGATCGTCGGCTCGACCCTGGTTAGAGGAGCCTTGGGCTGGCTCCCTTCGCTTCTTCAGGTTCCTTTCCTCTCTTCTCCCGAGCCGGGGTGGCTGGAAGGTTTCTTCGCTTGGGACCTTTATTTTTTGTCTCTTCTCCCAAGTTGGGTCGATGGCCTCTCGTTCCGGCAATGGCCCGGGGACGGTCGATGATCTCCCGATGTGCTTCCCCGGGGCGGAACGCCGGTTTCGAGACGGCCTTCTCGATGTTGGCTTTCTTCTTCCTCCTGCGATTGCCTGCTTCTTCTTCTGGGTGTCTGGGTTCAAGCTGTGTGTCTGAGCTCAAGCTGCAGGCTTGCAACTGTCTGCGTTCCAACTCGCTTCCACACCCCCTCCAACTGTGTCTCCAGTTATACCCTTATTCCAGAGGCTTCACTTCCCGCCCAAAATCAGGTTAGTCTTTGTTTTATTTTTGGCGGGCTGTGAGCACAGTGGGGTAGCCATTATATCTTAAAATGTCTTAAACGGCTGGTAACAGGCCCATCTCTGGTTTGGAATTACCTCCATTGTCTTTAATGGCCTGCTGATCTCGTTATCTAGTCCTGGGTGCTGTTCTCATGAATATGAAATTGTCCCCTTTTGTCTGGGGCAACATTTTGATGGCCTCTGTCTCCAGGCCGATCTTGACTAGATCTGCATCTAATCCATATGTATATGTGTGGGTCTGGTTTCGTTCTCTCTGAAACGGCTTCCAGAACTTACTGTGGGTTGAATCCACAAATCTGTCTGAGATTGCGCAGGAACCATTTTAAAGTGTACCAATAAGCTGATCACATGGTATGGTGGCCATTTTGTATGCCCCTTTTTCTGGGCTTTTAAAACAGCCTTTAAAAACACGGCCTCTTCTGCCATTTGACCCTTATTAATATAAAGTCCAATTTTGCGAATCCTACACTCCCTTCCCACTGTCCAGGGCCCCAAACACCCCTTCCAGGTGAAACAGCGATTTACTTGTACTTCTTGCAATTTAGTATACTGTATTCGCTGCTCACGATGCGGTCTCCTCTACATTGGGGAGACCAAACGCAGATTGGGCGACCGCTTTGCGGAACATCTCCGTTCAGTCCGTAAGGGTGACCCTGAGCTTCAGGTCGCCTGTCATTTTAATTGACCGCTTCACTCCCACTCTGATCTCTCTGTCCTCGGCCTATTACATTGTTCCAATGTAGCTCAACGTAAGCTCGAGGAACAACACCTCATCTTTCAATTAGGCACTTTAAAGCCATCTGGCCTCAACATTGAGTTCAACAATTTCAAAATATAACCCCTGCCCCTATTTTTCATGCTGTATGATTTTGCCATTCCCATTTGCAACATTTTGGCCCAGTAATTCCGGTCTCAACGCGTGAGTACGGACGGGGTACTCACGCGTGGGCCCATTGGAAGTGCCGGATTTCAGCATGCACAGCGCATGTACGGAAAACCGGCATTTCCTCTCCTCTGAACCACCAAGGGGTTAAGAGGCGGTTCCCTAGCGACGTTTGAGGCAGCGCGTATGCGTTGAACTTCATTTTTTTTGACAGGTTTGTCCGTGCGTGAAGGCCTCCACTTTTTACGAATGTAAAAAGCAGACGTAAGGACTTAGTTTTAAAAGGTAAGTGGTCTAATAATTAAAGTTAGAATTTTTTTTCCACAGGTTTATTATTTTTAAAGAATTTACAGTAAGGTAAGTGTATTTTTGGACCCGATTTCTTGAAAAAAAAATTTTGGCAGAATTTTGAATAATTGTTTAAAATAGTTTTTTTAAAGTTATTAATAGTTAATTTAATAATTGGAATTTTTTAAAACTTTTATTTAAAGTTTAAGTAGTGTTTTGGGCGCCCAGAGTTTGCATGAGTTTGACAGGTCTTATGTCTAACTCATGAATGGACTTTTGTAAACTCCCATTGGTTGCCCAGTGCTCACGTGATCCCAGCCAGCTCATTGCACTAAGTACACCGCTGGATCATGCACGCACAGCGCGCCGGGAGCTGAACCGGGCCACAGACCGGAAATCCACGCAGGCCCAGTCTTCAAATGTCAGCGCGATATGTAAGTGTAGGTCGGGGGCTTGCACCCGTGGGAAGCCCCCGACCCGAATTTCTGGGCCTTTATCTTTCCTGCCTCTTACAAAAGCACAGTATGTTCCTTCACTTCCTTCCTCCCCTCCTGTCTCTGCACCTGCTTAATATCTGTTACATATCCAGCTTTTTCCAGTTCTGATGAAGGGTCCCAGACCTGAAACGTTAACTCTGTTTCTCTCGCCACAGATGCTGCCTGGCCTGCTGAGTTTTTCCAGTGTTTTCTGTTGTTATTTCAAATTTCCAGCATCCACAGTATTTTGCTATTATATAAGCAGCTGAAGACAGTTGGCTGTAGGATGGTGCCCTCAGAAATTCCTGCAGCGATGTCCTGCAGCTGAGATGATTGGCCTCCAACAACCATTTTTTTTTGGTCTTATAATCTGTGAAGCGCCTTGGAATGTTTTACTAAGTTAAAGGCACTATATAAATACAAGTTGTTGTTGTTGTTGTTGTGCCAAGTATGACTCCAGCCAGTGGAGAGTTTGTCCCTGATCCCCATTGACTTCAATTTTACTAGGGCTTCTTGTTCAAATGCTGCTGATGTCAAGGGCAGTCACTCGCACATCACCTCTGGAACTCAGCTCTTGTGTCCATGTTTGGACCAAGGCTGCAATAATGTCTGGAAATAGTGGTCCTGGAAGAACCCAAATTGAGCATTGGTGAGCTGGTTATTGGTGAGTAAGTGCCACTTGAAGGTACTGTTAATGACTCCTTCCATCACTTGGCTGATGTTTGGGAGTAGGCTGATGGGGGCAGTCATTTGTCTGGTTGGATTTGCCTTGCTTTTTGTGGACAGGGTGTGGAGATGCCGGAGTTGGACTGAGGTGGACAAATGTAAGAAGTCACACAACACCAGGTTATAGTCCAACAGCTTTATTTGAAATCACAAGCTTTCGGAGCGCTGCTCCTTCATCAGGTCACCTGACGAAGGAGCAGCGCTCCGAAAGCTTGTGATTTCAAATAAAGCTGTTGGACTATAACCTGATTTTGTGGACAGGGCATACGTTGTTGTATTATAGCTGTACAGGAATAGTTTAGCTAGGGGTACAATGTTTCACAATCTCTTCCATTTTTGTGTAATTTTTCCTTTTCCCTACCTGTCTGTCCAGACTCCCCAGTTCAAAACCGACCTGCCAAAATGTTGACCTTTGCTTTCCTAGCAACCTGGCCACACTAGTGATCTTTCCATTCTGTACCTACCTGCCCAGACCAGTAGACCATCCCATTCCCTATCCACCCGGCAGACCCCAGAAAACCATGACGGGTAAATATCAAATGCAAAAGCACAACAGAAAGAAAGGATAGCAAGGCAAAGATTGAGAGAGGAGGGAAAGTAAACAACTGGAAAGACACAATGAAGAAGAAAACAGAGTCCAAACATTCTTTGGTAAGTCAACAAGACAGAAAACAATACAGTGAACTGTGCCACAATGCCTATTGTTATAAAACAAAACCTTTTTGTTCAATTCAGTATGAGCATCCTCACAGGGAATTCACTGGTACTTATAGAAAAGATTGTGAATCTTATTTTTAATTGATTGTGATATCAAGCATTGCAGCTGCATGCCTATGGCTTGAATAGAATCCAGGGAATCTTGAATATTTGTATTAAATTTATCTGTGTGTTCTAGATATTTTCCATTTCAACTTCAAAAGTAATAAATGAAAACATGATGTATCTTGGTAATCACAAATGTAGCCATTGTTAGCCACACAAAAATATTTGAGATAACCAGATGCATCTATTTCCAGGCTGCACTGCAGTTATGTCGACTTTTGCTCAGAAACCTAATGGGGGTGAAATTGGGTGCTTTTGCACCTCCCATTAACACCCCTGTGGGTGCGCAAATGGCTTTCGGACCGGGTGTGGCGCTGACATCGACTCCTACCATATTCAGTGGGAGATTTGTGGCGGCGATATGGCATTGCCGTGCGCATCACCTCGGTTGCGCCCGGGACCCGAAATCGACTTCCGCCCCCTGAAGCAGCGCCAGTCGAAAACACCGACAGCTGCAGGAGGTGTGCACAGGCGGCCGGCTGCTTCGGGGGGAGGGGGGGGCGATGATTAAAGGAGAGGTGGCCGAGGCAAGTGGGAAAAAAACTTAACCTTTCCTGTTCTAGTTTTTTTTCGTGGGTTCCTTCCCGTGATCGATCAGCCCGGCACTCTGCTTGAGTGCCAGGCTGATCGTGTGGGATCGTGGCTGCCTTGGTGGTCCAGGTAGGTACTTTTTAAATTGCAGAGCCTATAGTGATGGCCCTTCCCTTTAAGGGAGGGAAGGAGCATGTGAATGCGGCCGAATGTGCAGTGTTGCTGAAGTCTCTGTCCTGTTCTCTGACGTTAGCGTCCTAAGAATAGGAGTGACTTAAGGTCATAAAGTGGAGCGCCCCAAAATGGTCGATATCGAATTTTTCCCCCAACAGATTTTGAACCTGTTTTCACTTGGCCATGTATGTTAAACGTGTCACAATAGGAGTGACTTAAGGTCATAAAGTGCGATTGAATGGTTTTATTAGCATCGGTGGAGATTCATAAATAAATGTGGTTCAACAAATTAATTTTTGGTGTGGAAAAATCCATTACAACTGCAGAATTTGCACAGGTTACAGAAAATTGTGCTGTATGCAAATGGTAGGAGTCATATAAACTGTGCCTTTTAATTGAAGTTGGAGTATAGTTTCAAGATTATAAATTGATACAATGATGCAGCTTCTTGGCTGAATGTTGAGAGACTCGCATATGCTTGTTTTACTTTACCTTAATAACCAAAAATAGGGAAAAGGATCAGCACTATCCCCTGACAAGGACCAACTAAGAAAAAGATTAACTATATTGTGGGATTCTGCAATTGATGGAAATATACACATGTCTGTAAGTATGTATACGTACTGGATTTTAAAATATGAATTATGCAGCCTATGTATAATTGTTTCTGTCCTGTCTTAAAGTGCCAGATACAACTTAGTTTGGCTCAACTTAGTTGCTGTCAGTGCACCACTAGGTCAGAAGCTAGTGGGTTCAAGTTCAATACCAGGATTTGAGTACATTCCCTAGGCTGCAATTCTAGTGCCGTACCAGGAGAATGCTTAATTGTTGAAGGTGCCATCCTCTGGATGAGATATTAAAGATCCTATGACATTATTCAAGAAGAGTAGGAATTTTCCTGACGTCTCATCCAACATTCTTCTATCAATTAAAATGACCAAAAAGCGGATGAACTGGTCATTCTTTTCAGTGCTTTTTATCATTCCACGTGCGACATGCTTTTAGATGTTCTGACAATGTGATAAGGGAGTACATAAATACAAGTATTTCTTTACTATTAGTAAAGAAGTTAAAACTGAAATTTAGCAGATGGCCTAAAAATGTTGTTCCTTTACGTCTTACTTGGTTGAATACTACTATTGAGTTGCTGACTAGCTCTGTATATCTTCTAGCTTTGTGCTGTGCTGCCCAAGATATAACTCTAACTTCTCTAACTGAAGATATCGCAGAACAAAGGGCAATTGTATTTCTCATAACTACATTTCGGTGGTCAGATATTCACAGTATTCAAAATGGAGTTTGCATACACCAATACAACTGCCAAACAAACATATACTATAACAAAAGCAAAATACAGTGGATGCTGAAAATCTGGTGACCTGCTGAGTTTTTCCAGCATTTTCTGTTTTTATTTCAGATTTCCAGCATTCGCAGTATTTTGCTTTTGTTTTAGTGCATAATTCACTGCCACTTCTCTTCCAGGAATGCCCACTTGAAGAAGATCTTCTCTCCAACAGGATTTCAGTTTGTCTCTTTTACCTTGTTCACCTTCATTGCTTTCTGTTTCCCTTCTTGTTTGATCAGGTATCTAATAAAACTTGCTTTCACAGACACATCTCTTTCCTCAGCAACTGTCTCCGGCTCTGACTTATTCCATGTGGATTCCAACTTAAATTCCACCCTTCATGCATCAGCTCCACCCTTGTAACTCTAGTCCCGATCTTGACTGGGATGGGTTTTGTGAGTGGTGGGGAAGGAGTTCTGGTTGGGCTCGCTAGCTGTGCCTTTTTGACTCCATAGCATGAGCCTTTTTTGTTACAGCAAGTTCCCTACCCAGAAGCCAGCCTGATTGACAAGCATGGCTCCCTGTTAGGCGGGGAACACTCCGGAGGAGGCTGCAGCCCAGGAGCAGGTAGGGACCCTGCAGCTGGGTTAGTGGTAGCTGGGGGGGGCTGATACCGTGGGGGGAGTGTGGCCGATCCCGGGGGTGGTGGGGGGGGGGCGGTGGTTGTGGTTTGATTGCCGCGGGGGGGGGGGGGGGCACGTGTTGGATCCCGGGGGTGGGGAGGGGGTTTCCGATCTCGGGGATGGTGATCCCGAGGGGTGGGGGTGGGGTCAGATCTGATTGTGAGGGGGGGGTGGGGAGGGTGGGTGTGATGGTGGGCAGGGAAGCAGGTAAGCTTAGTGGGCTGGGAGGAAGCACTGCTCAGACGCTGCCTAACCTGCTGAGTATTTCCAGCATTTTTTGTTTTTTTATTAAACCATAAACAGACTCGCAGGACATTTGTAATTGAATGGAATGCACTGATCCATTGATCAGTTTCAAACACTTTAAATGATCTGTGAGATGGGACCCCCATTAAAGGATGACAATGGCAACAATTTTGGGTAGGCCGGTGGCATGGCCATTGCCTGCGCTCGCTGGAGAAATGGTAATGAGGCAGATCTTGACGTCAATCAGTGTGCAACGCTGATTTGACGCACGACCTGCCATTTTCGATATCACTGCTCCATCAACGGGCCAAGCAACAACTTGCAGGTGACTTGCTTTTTGTTTTTTACTGGCTCTGTGTAGGTTTGTGCAGGTTTGTGCAACTGCTTGGAGCTTTCTACAATTATTTAAATTTGGTGAGGTGACGGAGTGGTGGTGACAGGGAGTGGTGCTGCAAGTGGAGAACACCTTGTTTCTGATTTAAAGGGTTCTGATCCACTTGCTCCTAGTCATGGGGGCTCTACTTGCGCTGGAGTATGACAGGGAGATGGGGCAGAGGCAGCGAAGAAGCGGACAATCTGCTCGCAGAGGGAGGAGGAGGAGGGGCAGGAGGGCTCTCAGCAGGAGGCTTTATCCACCTAGGGTTTTCAGGGAGCACTTCTCCTACCTGCACTTAAGCCAGGAGCAGTGTATTAGGAGGCTCTGCTTCACCAAGGAGGTGGTCACAGAACTCTGCCACCTCCTTAAACCAGACCTGCAGCCTTGTGACGGCGCTGCCAGCGGCCCTCAAGGTCACCGTCGGCCTCAATTTTTTGCCACTGGATCCTTCCAGTCTGGAGCAGGCAACATAGCTAACATCTCCCAGTTTGCCGTCCATCGCTGCATCCAGGAGGTCACAGAGGCTCTGTACTCCAGCAGAAGGGACTTCATTGTCTTCTCTCTGAACAGAGAGAAGCAGGAGGAGTGGGCATGTTGGCTTTGCCTGGATATAAGGCTTCCCCATCGTGCAGGGTGCAATCGACTGCACACAGGCGGCTTTACAGACACCGCGTATCAATCCTGAGATATAACGCAACCGCAAAGGCTACCACTCACTTAATGTGCAGTTGGTATGCGACCATGCCCAGCGCATGATGATGGTGAATGCACAGTATCATAAGAACATAAGAAATAGGAGCAGGAGTAGGCCAATCGGCCCCTCGAGCCTGCTCCGCCATTCAATAAGACCATGGCTGATCTGATCCTAACTGCCAATCCACTATCCTGGCAGCAGTCATGATTCCTCCATCCTGCACCAGTCCGAAGTGTCTGCAATCTTCCAGCCACCACATCAAACCAGAGGGTGGCTGCTCGGAAACCAGGGCTATCCACTCCTCCACACCTGGCTGATCATTCCCCTCCGCAACCCCACCACTCGTGGCCAGCAATCATATAATGAGAGCCATGCTGCCATGAGGAACCTCATCAAGCACACCACCTGAGTTCTGAAGGAACGGTTCCGCTGCCTTGACTGCCGGAGCGGTACCATTTCGTGGTGGTCTGCTGCATTCTCCACAACTTGGCCATCATGAGGGTGCAGTCCTTTTTTAAAAATTCATTCCTGGGATGTGGACGTCACCGGCAAGGTCAGCTTTTATTGCCCATCCCTAATTGCCCTTGTGGAGGTGGTGGTGAGCCGCATTCTTGAACCGCTGCAGTCAATGTGGGTGAAGGTACTCCCACAGTGCTGTTAGGAAGGGAGTTCCAGGATTTTGACTCAGCGACAATAAAGGATCGGTGATATATGTCAGGATGGTGTGTCACTTGGAGGGGAACTTGCAGGTGATGGTGTTCCCATGTGTCTGGTGTCCTTGCCCTGTGGTTGAGCTCGTGGGTTTGGGAGCTGCTGTCGAAGAAGCCTTGGCGAGTTGCTTACGTGCATCTTGTAGATGGTACACACTGCAGCCACATTGCGCTGGTGGTGGAGGAAGTGAATGTTTAAGGTGGTGGATGGGGTGCAAATCAAGCGGGCTGCTTTGTGCTGGATGGTGTCGAGCTACCTTAGTGTTGTTGGAGCTGCACTCATCCAGGCACATGCATCGTATTCCATTACACTCCTGACTTGTGCCTTGTAGATGGTGGAAAGGCTTTGGGGAGTCAGGAGGTGAGACACTCGCCACAGAATACCAGCCTCTGACCCGCTATTGTTACCACAGTATTTATGTGGCTGGTCCAGTTAAGTTTCTGGTCAATGGTGACCCCCAGGATGTTGATGGCGGGGGATTCGGCGATGGTAATGCTGTTGAATGTCAAGGCGGTAGTTGGACTCTAGCTTGTTGGAGATAGTCATTGCCATGCACTTGTGTGGTGCGAAATGTCATCCAGGTCTTGCAGCATGTGTGCATGGACTGCTTCATTATCGGAGGAGTTGCAAATGGAACTGAACACTGCAATCATCAGCGAACATCCCCACTTCTGACCTTATGTTGGAGGGAAGGTCATTGATGAAGCAGCTGGGCCTAGGACACTGCCCTGAGGAACTCCTGCAGCGATGTCCTGGGGCTGAGACAATTGACCTCTAACAACCACAACCATCTTCCTTTGTACTAGGTATGACTCCAGCCAGTGGCGAGTTTTTCCACTAATTCGCATTGACTTCAGTTTTACTAGGGCTCCTTGATGCCACACTCAGTCAAATGCTGCCTTGATGTCAAGGGCAGTCACTCTCACCTCACCTCTGGAATTCAGCTCTTTTGTCCATGTTTGGACCAAGGCTGCAATGAGGTCTGGAGCCGAGTGGTCCTGGCGGAACCCAATGTGAGCATCAGTGAGTAGGTTATTGGTGAGTAAGTACCGCTTGATAGCACTGTCGACGACACCTTCCATCACTGTGCTGATGATTGAGTGTAGATTGATGGGGCGGTACTTGACCGGATTGGATTTGTCCTGCTTTTTGTGGACCGGACACAACTGGGCAGTTTTCCACATTGTCGGATAGACGCCAGTGTTGTAGTTGTACTGGAACAGCTTGGCTAGAGATGCGGCTAGTTCTGGAGCACAAGTCTTCAGCACGACAGCCGGGTTGTTGTCGGGGCCCATAGCCTTTGCTGTATCCAGTGCACTCAGCTGTTTCTTGATATCACGTGGAGTGAATCGAATTGGCTGAAGACTGGCTTCTGTGATGGTGGGGACCTCAGGAGGAGGCCGATATGGATCATCCACTCGGCACTTCTGGCTAAAGATGGTTGCAAACGCTTCAGCCTTGTCTTTCACACTCACATGCTGGGTTCCACCATCATTGAGGATGGGGATATTCATGGAACCTCCTCCTCCCATTAGCTGTTTAATTGTCCACCACCATTCACGACTGGATGTGGCAGGACTACAGATCTTTGACCTGATCCGTTGATTGTGGGATCGCTTAGCTCTGACTATAGCATGCTGCTTCCGCTGTTTAGCATGCATGTGTTGCAGCTTCCCCAGGTTGGCCCCTCATTTTTAGGTATGCCTGGTGCTGCTCCTGGCATGCTCTTCTGCACTCCTCATTGAACCAGGGTTGGTCACCTGGTTGATGGTAATGGTAGAGTGAAGGATATGCCAGGCCATGAGGTTAGAGATTGTGGTGGAATACAAGTCTGCTGCTGATGGCCCACAGTGCCTCATGCAGGCCCAGATTTGAGCTGCTAGATCTGTTCTGACTCTATCCATTTAGCATGGTGGTAGTGCCACACAACATGATGGAGGGTGTCCTCAGTGTGAAGACGGGACTTTGTCTCCACAAGGAATGTGCGGTGGTAACTGCTACCAATGCTGTCATGGACAGATGCATCTGCGACAGGTAAATTGGTGAGGACGAGGTCAAGTCGGTTTTTCCCTCATGTTGGTTTTCTCACATAAGAACATAAGAAATAGGAGCAGGAATAGGACATTTGGCCCTTCGAGCCTGCTCCTCCATTCAATAAGATCATGTCTGATCCTCTACCTCATCTCCACTTTCCTGAACTATCCCCATATCCCTTGATTCTCTTAATATTCAAAAATCTATCGATCACTTGAATATACTTCACAGCCCTCTGGGGTAGAGAATTCCAAAGATTCACAACCCTCTGAGTGAAGAAATTTCTCCTCATCTCAGTCCTAAATGGCCGACCCCTTATTCTGAGACTGTGAACCCTGGTTCTAGACTCCCCAGCCAGGGGAAACATCCTCCCTGCATCTACCCTGGCAAGCCCTGTAAAAATTTTGTATGTTTAAATGAGATTACCTCTCATTCTTCTAAACTCCAGAGAATATAGGCCTAGTCTACTCAATCTGTCCTCATAGCACAATCCCCCCCATCCCAGGAACCAGTCTGGTGAACATTCATTGCACTCCCTCTATGGCAAGTATATCCTTCCTTCGGTAAGGAGACCAAAACTGTACACAATACTCCAGGTGTGGTTTCACCAGGGCCCTATATAATTGCAGTAAGACGTCTTTACTCTTATACTCAAATCCTCTTGTAATAAAGGCAAGGACACCCAGGTCCCTCTGAACACCAACATTTCCCAATCTCTCACCATTTAAAAAATACTCTGCTTTTCTATTTTTCCTGCCAAAGTGGATAACTTCACATTTCTCCACATTATTTTCCATTTGCCATGTTCTTGCCCACTCACTTAGCCTGTCTATATCCCCTTGAAGCCTCCTTACATCCTCCTCAGAATTTACATTCCGACCCAGTTTTGTATCATCAGCAAACTTGGATATATTACATTTGGTCCCCTCATCCAAATCATTGATGTAGATTGTGAATAGCTGAGGCCCAAGCACTGATCCTTGCAGCACACCACTAGTTATGGACTGCCAACCTGAAAATGACCCATTTATTCCTACTCTCTGTTTTCTGTCCCATGCTAATCATAGAATCATAGCGGCATAGAAGGAGGCCATTCTGCCCATCGAGTCTGTGCCGGCTCACTGTAGAGCAATCCAGTCAGTCACATTCCCCCACTCTATCCTGTAGCCCTGCAAGTTTATTTCCCTCAAGTGCCTATCCAGTCTCCCCTTGAAAACATGGAGTGTGTCCGCTTCCACCACTTCCGTCAGCATCGAGTTCCAGGTCCTCGCCACTCGCTGCGTAAAAAAGCTTTTCCTCGCATTCCCCCTGTATCTCTTGCCCAAAACCTTAAATCTGTGTCCCCTAGTGCTTCTACCATCAACTAGTTGGAACAGCCTTTCTCTGTCTAGCCTATCCAAACCCATCATAATCTTATACACCTCTATCAAATCACCCCTCAACCTCCTTTGCTCTAATGAAAACAAATCCAGCTTCTCCAACCTGTCCTTGTAGCTAACATTCCCCATCCCCTGAACCATTCCAGTAAATCTCCTCTGCACCCTCTCAAGGGCCTTCACATCCTTCCTAAAGTGTGGTGACCAGAACTGGACGCAATACTCCAGTTGTGGCCTAACCAGCGCTTTATAAAGGTTCAGCATAACTTCTCTACTTTTGTACTCAATACCTCTATTTATGAAGCCCAAGATCCCATATGCTTTGTTAACCACTCTCTCAATATGTCCCGCCACCTTCATGGACCTATGTACATTAACTCCCAGGTCCCTCCGTCCCTGCACACTCTTTAAAATGATGCCATTAAGTGTATATTGCCTCTCCCTGTTCCTTCTGCCAAAATGCATCACCTCACACTTCTCTGTATTAAATTCCATCTGCCACTTGTCTGCCCACTCTGCTAGCCTTTCTATGTCCTGTTTCAGTCGATTGGTATCATCATCACTGTTTGCCACACCCCCAAGTTTGGTGTCATCGGCAAATTTAGAAATTCTACTCTGTATTCCAATATCCAGGTCATTTATATATATCAAAAAAAGCAGTGGCCCCAGCACTGACCCTTGGAGAATACCACTGTCTACCATCCTCCAGTCTGAAAAACTGCCGTTTACCACAACTCGCTGTTTTCTGTTGTTAAGTCAATTCCTTATCCAAGCTGCCACTATCCCACCTATTCGGTGAGCCTCAATTTTGTTAACTAGCCTTCTATGTGGTACTTTGTCAAACGCCTTCTGAAAATCCATGTAGACAACATCCATTGCATTCCCTTCATCCATCCTCTCTGTTACTTCATCAAAAAATTCAATTAGATTAGTCAAACACGATCTGCTTAATTAGCTTAAACCTCTCCAAGTACCCGTTAAGTTTTTCCATGATTATTGTTCTAAAACTTTACCCACCACTGGTGTTAAACTGACTGGCCTGTAGCTCCTAGGATTGTCCTTACACCCTTTCTTGAACAATGGTGTCACATTTGCCACTTTCCAATCCTCAGGGACCTCCCCTGCATCTAGGGAAGATTGGAAAATTATGGCAAACCCTTCCGCTATCTCCTCCCCCAATTCCCTTAGCAACCTGGGATGCAAGTCATCTGGACCAGGTGACTTATCCACTCTAAGCATACCCAGCCTTTCTAGTACATCCTGTCTATCAATTTTCACCCCTTCCATTGCTTCTACCTTTTCCACTTCTACCAATATTTTGTTAGCATCCACCTCCTTAGTAAACACCGATACAAAGTACTCATTGATTATTCTAGCCTTGCCCTGCGCCTCTAAGTGCATATCACCTTCTTTGTCTCAAATAGGCCCCACCCCACCTCTTACTACCCGCTTACTGTTTACATGCCGGTAGAAGATTTTTGGGTTCCCTTTTATATTAACCTCCATTCTACTCTCATATTCTGTCTGTCAATCTTATTTTCATCTTCACTTCCCCTCTCAACTTATTGTATTTGTCTGGTTCTCCCTTGAAGAATTCACTTGACATTAATCATACACCCTCTTTTTTTGTTTCATCATCTTCTCTATCTCCCTCGTCATCCAAGGAGCCCTTGCTTTGGTTCCCTTACTCTTCCCTCTTGTTGGAATGTACCTAGCCTGTACTTGGAACATCTCCTCCTTAAAGATCTCCCATTGTTCCGTTACAGTTTTTCCTGTCGGTCTTTGGTTCCATTTTACTATAGCTAGATCCTTTCGTAACCCATTGAAGTTAGCCCTATTCCAGTTTAGAAGTTCCAATCTAGATTGTTCTTTGCTCCTCTCCATTGCTAATCTAAATCTTATGATACGATGATCACTTGTACCCAAGTGTTCTCCCACAGACACTTGGTCGACCTGGCCCACCTCATTGCCCAGCACCAGATCCAGCAATGCCTCCTTCCTAGTTGGGCCAAGAACATACTGGTCAAGGAAATTCTCCTGAACACATTTCAAAAATTCCTCCCCCTCCTTTCCCTTTACCGTAGCATTATCCCAATTGATATTTGGCTAATTAAAGTCCCCCCAATATCATAACTCTATAGCTCTTGTGATTTCCCTGCAGATTTGCTCCTCTACCTCCCTCTCACTATTTGGAGGCCTGTAGAATACCCCCAATAGCGTAAGCATACTCTTTTTGCTCCTTAACTCTAACCAAATGGATTCTGTCCTTGTCTCCTCAAGAACATCCTCCCTTTCCAACACTACAATGTCTTCCTTAATCAGCACTGCCACCCCACCTCCCTTTTTTCCTTCCCTATCTTTTCTGAACACCTTGTACCCTTGAATATTAAGTGCCCAGTCCTCACTGTTTTTAAGCCACGTTTCTGTTATTGCCACATCATATTGCCACACGGCTAATTATGCTTGTAACTCACCAACCTTTTTCCCCACACTTTGTGTGTTTACGTACATGCATTCTAAACCGATTTTTGAATTTTTCATAGTCTTTCTTAGTCTTCTCCTATCTCATAAGGTACTATTTCCGCCTCTAGTACTACTTTCTTCTCTAGTACTATCCAACACACTCACTCTTTTATGCACCTTATTCCTCTTTTCTACTCCTATATGCTGGTGCCCATCCCCCCGCTAAGCTAGTTTAAACCCTTCCCAGCAGCACTAGCAAACCTCCCCACGAGAATATTGGTCCTGGCTCTGTTGAGGTGTAACCCATCCGGCTTGCACAGGTCCCACCTTCCCCAGAAATGGTCCCAATGCCTCAGGAATCTAAAGCCGTCCCTCCTGCACCATCTCTCCAGCCACGCATTCATCTGTTCTATCCTTCTATTCCTGTACTCACTAGCACGTGGCACCAGGAGTAATCCGGAGATTACTACCTTTGAGCTCCTGCTTTTTAATCTCTCTCCTAGCTCCCTATAGTCTGCCTGCAGGACCTCATCCCTCTGTCTGCCTATGTCATTGGTACCGATATGGACAACGACCTCTGGCTGTTCATCCTGTCCCCTCAGTATATTACCCCCAATCCCATGAGCCCTAATTTTGTTTAATAACCTCTTATGTGGCACCTTATTGAATGCCTTCTGAAAATCCAAATACACCACATCCACTGGTTCTCCCTTATCTATTCTGCTAGTTACAACTTCAAAAAACTCCAACAGATTTGTCAAACACAATTTCCCTTTCATAAATCCGTGTTGACACTACCCAATCCCATTATTATTTTCTAAGTACCCTGTTACCACGTCCTTAATAATAGATTCTAGCATTTTCCCTACTATTGATGTCAGGCTAACTGGTCTGTAGTTCCCCGTTTACTCTCTCCCTCCTTTCTTAAATAGTGGGGTTACATTTGCTACCTTCCAATCCGCGAGAACCATTCTAGAATCTATGGAATTTTGGAAAATGACAATCAATGCATCCACTATCTCTCTAGCCAACTCTTTCAAAATTCTAGGGGCTGGATTTTGTGAATGGAGACGTGCTGGAGGCGGGACTGCTGCTTGTTGGGTCTCAGTCCCGCCTCCATCAGCCTCTGGCCAACCAGTGGGATTTTCCCCTGATTGACCTTGTTAAGCCCGCCCTGCGGGCTCAGCAGGCCAATTAGGGGGAAGTCACTGACAAAGCACGTCAACGTTTGACATGCCATCTGTCAAGACTTCTTGAAAGAAGAAATGTCAGCATTTGACAGCTCTGTGAAGCTGTCAAACACTGACTTTCTGTGTAATTTGATCAGACCTTGTGTTCAGGACTCATCAAACCTTTCTAGTTTGTAGAAATCTGATGACTGTTGGTTCGAAGGATCCAACAGCCAGTCTGTGAAATCTACAACGAAGATGTCGGGACTCCGGAACCACCGCGGCTGAAGGCTGTAGGCAGAAACAAAGGTAAGTGAACATTTTATAACACTTTACACTTGCCTCACATACTTACCACTCCACACTTGCACCCATCACTCACCTCTACATTGCACTTTCCAACCCCTCCAACCCCCGCAGACATCCTACTCGACTCCTCCACCCTGGCAGGGTTCTCCGAGGTTGGGAAGCTTGCACTTCAACAGGTAAAATGGGACGAATCCTTTTTTCTGCCTGTTTAATCCCTTTCCTGCCTCGAGGAGACAGGACCCGGGGCAGGACGGCTTCCCGCCTCCTGGCAAAAAGGCACGGAGGCAGGATGGTGGCGGGTTTGCCATCTGCCCCCACATTCTGCAACTTTACCGGCAGTCCCGCCTGCATACCCATCTCCTCGGGGCTGACAAAATCCAGCCCTTTGATGTAGGCCATCAGGTCCAGGGGATTTATCAGCTTTCAGTCTGATTAATTTCTCCAGTACTACTTTTTTACTAATATCTTTCAGTTCCTCATTCTCGTTCGACCCTTGGTTGTCCACTATTTCTGGGAAGTTTTTTGCGTCTTCTTCCATGAAGACAGACACAAATTATTTGTTTAATTTCTCTGCCATTTCCTTATTCCCCTTTATAATTTCTCTTGTCTCAGCCTGTAGGGACCCACATTTACTTTTGCTAATCTTTTCCTTTTTATATACCTATAGAAGCTTTTACAGTCAGTTTTTATGTCTCTTGCTAGTTTACTCTCATATTCTATTTTCCATTTCTTTATCAATTTCTTGGTCCTCCTTTGCTGAATTCTAAAATCCTCCCAATCCTCAGGCTTACTACTTTTTGGCAGCATTATAAGCCTTTTCCTTTGATCTAATACTATCTTTAACTTCTCTTGTTAGCCATGGTTGGATTACTTTACCTGTTGGGTTTTTGTGTCTTAAAGGAATGTATATTTGTTGTAAATTATGTATTAATTCTTTAAATGCTAGCCATTGCTCGTCCACTGTCATACCTTTTAATGTAGTTTTCCAATCTACCTTAGCCAACTCACCCCTCATACCTACGTAGTTTGCTTTGTTTAGATTTAAGACCTTATTTTCAGATTTAACTAAGTCACTTTCCAACTCAATATAAAATTCTATCATATTATGGTCACTCTTCCCTAAAGTGTTGAACCTGTGGAATTCTCTACCACAGAAGGCAGTTGAGGCCAACTTATTAAATTCAAGAAGGAGTTAGATATATTTCTTAAGGTTAAAGGGATCAAGGGATATGGGGAGAAAGCAGGGACAAGGTACTGAATTTGGATGATCAGCCATGATCTCATTAAATGGCGGAACAGGCTCGAGGGGCCGAATGGCCTACTCCTGCTCCTATCTTCTATGTTTCTATGTAAAGGCCCCTTTACTACAAGGTTATTAATTAACCCTTTCTCATTGCACAATACTAGATCCAAGATGGCCTGTTCCCTAGTTGGTTCCTCAACATACTGATCTAGAAAACTATCTTGCATACATTCCATGAATTGGTCCTCCACACTATTACTGCAAATTTGGTTTGCCCAGTCTATATGTAGATTAAAGTCCATGATTACTGTATTACTCTTGTTACATGTGCCTCTAATTTCCTGATTTATACTCTGCCCTACATAACTATTGTTTGTAGACCTATAAACAACTCCCACCAATGTTTTCTGTCTCTTGCTGTTTCTTAGCTCCACCCAAACTGATTCTACATCTTGATTTTCAGAGCTAAGATCCTTTCTCTCTACTATCTTTATCCCATCATGTATTATCAGGGCTACCCCTCCACCGTTTCCATTTTGCCTATCCCTTCTAAAAGTTATGTATTCTGGAATATTTAGTTCCCAACCTTGGTCACTTTACAACCACATCTCGGTTATGGCTATTGGATCAATCCTGTTCATCTCTATCTGCGCTATTAATTCATCTATTTTGTTGTGAATTTTTTTTTTTATTCATTGGGATGTGAGCGTCGCTGGCTAGGCCTGCATTTAGTGCCCATCCCTAATTGCCCTTGAGAAGATGGTGGTGAGCCACCTTCTTGAACCGCTGCAGTCCATATGCTGTAGGTACACCCACAATGCTTTGCGCATTCAGATATAGTGCCTTTAGCTTTGACTTATTTCTCTTTTTCCCTGATGTCACCTTAGTCACTGATGCCTTATTATCTTTGTTACTCTCTCTGTCCCTTCCTGATCCACTATTTTTACAATTCCAATACTACACATCAACTAATCACCCTTGTGCATTCCCTTAGTATTTCGTGTTCCTTTGCCTACTCTTTTGCCCCTACAAAGTGCTACCCCAGTGGCTGTAGCATGGCTGGTGGAAGGCTGCTGACTTTCTGTGGGCGAGAGTGCAGATGGCCTTGCAAGACAACGTTGAGGAGCTCTGGGCTGAGAAGGCCCAGTAGTAGACTGCCCCACCTCAGCATGGGCGGCAGCACTCTGGACTGGCTGGACGTCAGGCAGCAGCAAAGGCACTGGCGGAGTACCAGTGGTGGGAGTAGGAATGCTGTCATCCTGAGAGAGGACAGCAGGTTCTTGCTCCACGGAGCCACTGCCACTCCCCCAGGATGGCGCCTCAGCATTCGTAGCCATCAATTGGAGCACAGATTGCTGGACTGCTGTGAGACCGTGCAAGCCCCTTTCCATACTTGTAAACCCAGCCACGATGGCAGCAGTCTGATCTTGCATGCAGCAAGCTGAGACAGCATAAGAATTTCCTCAGAGGTTCTCCCAACTGACCAACGTAACTTCGGCGGAAAATCGCAGAAACCCTAGATACACCGCATAAATGGAGCTTTCACTAAAGTTACAGTGGCTAATCAAGGGAATTCCTGGTGACTTTTTTCTGTGTTACAGAAGACATGATTTTTAGATGTTGCATCATTAAATCTAAATTCCATATGTACAGAAACTCTGTACTCATAGTGGACAACTGGGTTGAGTCCACAGTAGACAGGATCCATTCACCAACAAATTGCTAAATTGGTGGATTTTGTGACTGCAGAAATAGATTTCTGATCAGTTTAGCAAAGGATAATGACTCAAAATGTCCATAATGCAATTTTCTATTTGGCTAAAACTTAGTGGTGAATTTACCTACAGCTAGATGATTCTCCCTGCATCTTTAAGATGTAGGCTATGAATTCAGTTCTGAACTGTAGCACAAGAAAAGATAATATAAACTACAACTGTTTGACTCATGTTTTTAAAACATTCAGTAATAGGAGAATGGACATTAATAATGTTTTTTCAATAAGAAATGGTTCTATGATTACAATATTACTTTATTATTTGGTATACAATTTATAAAGTAAAATAACACACATACTCAATTTGTGGGAATGCTAACAGGCAGAAGAGGCATTGAGTTTGTCTTTATGAAAATCAAGTAACATACAAGCATGTCAACTATAGTCAAATATTCTTATTCAGAAACAAGGCAATTACACCAAGTGATAAAGAAATAACATAGAAGATATATTTGAATAGTGACTTGATGGTCCATTTTAATATGGCATTTATGATTTTGCAGCAACATTTTGTTATGTGTTTATGTTTTTCAAGGTTGTTGAATGCAGAGAATTTAGCAACTTATGTGTTTTTCTCAAGGTGATCTAGGTACCAAGACAATTGTTTGCAACATTTACAATGTGTATGGGAACAACCAGTACAACTTTTATAGTGTGCTGCATCTGGACTGTCAATCCTCATCAAGTTGCCGACTTGGTGCACGAGATCTACTATGTATGCCTTTGGTGGAATGAGAAGCCCAGTAGTATCTTGAGGAGAGTGGTCAATCAACATGACTTTATTCCAGGCTCGGTTGTACTCTCCACGAACAAGACTACAACTGATCCCTATTCTATCTGCTAAAGCCTGAAGAAAAAAAATGGGTTTATCAAGCAAGTTATTACAGATACTTTAAATTACTTTACTTTGGAAACTATATGAAAGAGCAATTTAATTGTTTACTAGAAAAGGCAACATAATTTCTACCTTGAATAGAAGGGCTCTGTGGTAGTAGATTCCTTTCTGAATTTTCCCAATAGGGATGATGTTGGATTTTAATTCAAATTTCAGTTCAGCAATGTGAAGTTCCCAGTTGAATTCATAAAACTTATCCTTATCTATAGGTCCACCCATCTTTTCAGCAACAAACCTAGTATTGAAAATTAAACAGGGTAAAAAAAACAATTGCCGATTATGATATGATTGGGATTACGGAGACATGGCTCCAGGGTGACCAAGACTGGGAATTCAACATCCAGGGGTATTCAATATTCAGGAAGGACAGGAAAAAAGGAAAAGGAGGTGGGGTAGCATTGCTGGTTAAAGAGGAGGTTAACACAATAGTAAGGAAGGATATTAGCTCTGAGGATGTGGAATCTGTATGGGCAGAGCTGAGAAATACCGAGGGGCAGAAAACATTAGTGGGAGTTGTATACAGACCCCCAAACAGTAATGCTGAGGTTGCAGATGGCATAAAACGGGAAATTAGAGACGCGTGCAATAAGGGCACAGCAGTTATCGTGGGTGACTTTAATCTACATAAAGATTGGGCTAACCAAATTAGTAACAATACTGTGGAGGAGGAATTCCTAGAGTGTATACGGGATGGTTTCCTGGACCAATATATCGAGGAACCAACTAGAGATCAGGCCATCTTAGACTGGGTATTATGTAATGAGAAAGGATTAATTAGCAATGTTGTTGTGCGAGGCCCCTTGGGGAGGAGCGATCATAATATGATGGAATTCTTCATTAAAATGGAGAGTGAAGTAGTTGACTCAGAGACTAGGGTCCTGAATTTAAATAAAGGAAACTACGATGGTATGAGGCACGAGTTGGCTAGGATGGATTGGGGAATGTTACTTAAAGGGTTGATGGTGGATAGGCAATGGCAAACATTTAAAGATCGCATGGATGAACTACAGAATTTGTTCATCCCCGTTTGGCATAAAAATAAAACAAAAAAGGTGACTCAACTGTGGCTAACAAGGGAAATTAGGGATAGCATAAGATCCAAGGAGAGGACATATAATTTGGCCAGAAAAAGCAGCAAACCTGAGGATTGGGAACAGTTTAGGATTCAGCAAAGGAGGACAAAGGGATTAATTAAGAGGGGGAAAATAGATTATGAGAGTAAGCTTTCAGGGAACATAAAAACTGACTATAAAAGCTTCTATAGATATGTGAAGAGAAAATGATTGGTGAAGTCAAGCGTAGGTCCCTTGCAGTCAGAATCAGGGGAATTTATAATGGGGAACAAAGAAATGGCAGACCAATTAAATACATACTTTGGTTCTGTCTTCACAAAGGAGGACACAAATAACCTCCCAGAGATGTCGGGGAACATAGGGTCTAATGAGAGGGAGGAATTGAATGAAATCAGTATTTGTAGGGAAATAGTGTTAGGGAAATTGACGGGATTGAAGGCCGATAAATCCCCAGGGCCTGATAATCTACATCCTAGGGTACTTAAGGAAGTGGCCCTAGAAATAGTAGATGCATTGCTGGTCATCTTCCAAAATTCTATAGACTCTGGAACAGTTCCCATGGATTGGAGGATAGCTAATGTAACCCCACTATTTAAAAAGGGTGGTAGAGAGAAAACGGGGAATTAAGCCTGACATCGGTAGTGGGGAAAATGCTAGAGTCCATTATAAAAGATGTTATAGCAGAGCACTTGGAAAACAGTGACAGGATTGGACAAAGTCAACATGGATTTACAAAAGATAAATCATGCTTGACTAATCTACTGGAATTTTTTGAGGATGTAACTTGTAGAATAGATAAGGGAGAACCAGTGGATGTGGTGTATTTGGACTTTCAGAAGGCTTTTGATAATGTCCCGCATAAGAGATTAGCGTATAAAGTTAAAGCACATCGGATTGGGGGTATGGTACTGTCTTGGATAGAGAACTGGTTGGCAGACAGGAAGCAAAGTGTTGGAATAAATGGGTCTTTTTCTGAGGTCCAGGCAGTGACTTGTGGGGTACCGCGGGGATCGGTGCTAGGACCCCAGCTATTCACAATATATATAAATGATCTAGACGAGGGAACTAGATGTAATATCTCCAAGTTTGCAGATGACACAAAGCTGGGTGGGCGTGTGTGCCGTGAGGAGGATGCAGAGAAACTCCAGTATGATTTGGACAGGTTGGGTGATTGGGCAGATGCATGGCAAATGCAGTATAATGTGGATAAATGCGAGGTTATCCACTTTGGTGGCAAAAACAGGAAGACAGATTATTATCTGAACGGCACTAGATTAGGAAAGGGGGAAGTGTAATGAGACCTGGGTGTCCTTGTGCACCAGTCGCTGAAGGTAAGCATGCAGGTGCAGCAGGCGGTTAAGAAGACAAATGGTATGTTGGCCTTCATAGCGAGAGGATTCGAGTACAGGAGCAAGGATGACTTGCTGCAGTTGTACAGGGCCTTGGTGAGACCACACCTTGAGTATTGTGTGCAGTTTTGGTCGCCTTATCTGAGAAAGGATGTTCTTGCCATGGAGAGAGTGCAGCGAAGATTTACCAGCCTGATACCTGGGATGGCAGGAATGACGTATAAGGAGAGATTGGGTCAATTATGCTTATATTCGCTAGAGTTTAGAAGAATGAGAGGTGATCTCATTGAAACTTATAAAATTCTAATAGGACTAGACAGATTAGATGCAGGAAGGATGTTCCCGATGGCGGGGGAGTCCAGAATCAGGGGTCACAGTCTAAGGATAAGGGGTAAGCCATTTAGGACTGAGATGAGGAGGAATTTCTTCACCCAGAGAGTGGTGAACCTGTGGAATTCTCTGCCACACAGGGCAGTTGAGGCCAATTCATTAAATATATTCAAGAAGGAGTTGGATATATTTCTTGAGGCTAAAGGGATCAAGGGATATAGGGAGAAAGCAGGGACAGGTTACTGAATTTGGATGATCAGCCATGATCTCATTGAATGGCAGAGCAGGCTCGAGGGTCCGAATGGCCTACTCCTGCTCCTATCTTCTAAGTTTCTATGTTTCTATAGGACCAAGGGGTAACATGAACAAGGAAAAGGAATAGGCCAAGGATAGAACCTTGGGGTACTCTGGATGTTACTATCCAGGGCAGGAGGAGAAGCATGTATACTGACACAGACTGAACACAGACAGATTAAGGGAAAAAAGGCTTGAAACAATTTAATCACTAATTTTTCCAAGTTCTTCCAATTTGCTAGGGTACATGTTGAAATGTACCTGAATATATCTTGCATATTCACAAAACAACTTACGCAGTTTCAATGTGGGATTCATGAGAAGAATTTCCTTTTTTTTCTAACGTTCCATGCTTTCTAATGTCCTTAAAACAATGGCCCGTATTTTCCGATCCCTATGGGTGTGTACGAGCTGTGTACACACCTGTAGGGACCTCGCAAGTGTCGGTTTTAGGCATGCGAAGCGCATGCGCTGAAAACGGTCTGATGAAATATATGCCTTCATCAGCCCCTGTGTTTTACCTGCATTGTATTGTGTGTACCGCCCCCTTTTTCCTATTGTGTGTATTGGCTCCGCCCCTGTCTTTTGTCATATAAAGGTCTCAAGAGCTGTATGAGTCATTTCTGCCAGACGAATCCGATGTGGAAAGACATGCAATGTTCTTAGTGATTAAAAGCCTTCAGTTGAATCCTTTAATTCCTTGTCTTTGAGTCATTGATGGCACATCAATTTTAATCACTAAAACACCAAGCTGGATCGACTTCTGAAACCAGAGCGCTTGGATCTGGACCCCCATGCCTCAGACGCAGCCACACAGTTCGGACACTGGTTCCAATGCTTCGAATTTTTCATCGAAAGCTCAGCCACCGACATCGCAGCCGCGACCGCCACCGGAGACGTGAAACTGGGAATCCTGCGAAACTGGGTGAGTCATCGGGTCTCCCCTCTCATCCGAGATGCCACCAGCTACGGGGATGCCTGCACCATTCTGAAGGCCCACTACGTGCGGCCAATAAACGAGGTGTACGCCAGGCATCTTCTGACTACTCGCACGCAGCGGCATGGTGAGTCACTAGAGGACTTCATGCTAAGCCTAAAAGTACTGGGCAGAGACTGTAACTGTAAGGCCGTGTCTGCCATCGTGTACACGGAGGAGCTGATCCGAGACTCCTTTATTGCGGGCCTCAGTTCAAATTACATTCGGCAGAAACTGTTTGAAAAGGAGGGACTGGACTTAAAACAGGCTATGGGCATAGCGCGATTGCTGGATATGGCCCAGAGGAACTCTGAATCCTGTTCCTCAGGCCACGCGGCCCACTCCGCCTCGTGGGGGCCGCCATCTTGGAAGCCATCTTCACCTCCCAGGTCTCAGGCCAGCCCAGCACCATCGGAGCCCCAGCCTCCACCCAGGAGCCCCACTACTGCCGCGATGCATCGGGGCCCGAAATGCTACTTCTGCGGCCAGGACAAACACTCCAGGCATCTGTGCCCAGCGAAGGGCACTACCCGTTTTAAATGCGGGAAGAAAGGACATTTCAGCAAAGTCTGCAGAGGGAACCCCGCCTCCAACTCCGCCACCGCTGCGTGCGCGCCGTGGGGGCGGCCATCTTGGACGCCATCTTGTCCACCATCTTGTCCCGACTACACGGACCTCCAGGACCTACTGGTGGCCTCGATCACGGTGGATCAATCAAGGCCGCATCCGTTGTCTAGATCGATGATGGACATAGAGGTAAACGGGAACAAGGTTAAGTGCTTGATTGACTGCGGGAGCACCGAAAGCTTTATTCATCCTAGCCTGGTAAAACGACTTTCACTAACGATAGTCCCTACACAGGGCAAAATCGCCATGGCTGATAAGACCCATACCTCAAAAATTACAGGTTTCTGCGCGGTTATGTTGTCGGTAAAAGGCACTGATTACAGAGATTTTAAACTATTGATAATGCCAGATCTCTGTGTGAGCGTGATCTTGGGTCTGGACTTCCAGTGCCACCACCAAAGTATCACGCTCACCTACGGTGGGTCCCAGCCGCCCCTCACAGTGTGCGGTCTGGCTACCCTGAAGGTCAAGCCGCCCTCTCTGTTCGCCAACCTCGCACCCAACTGTTGACCCATAGCGACCAAGAGTAGGCGGTACAGCTGGGAGGACAGACGGTTCATTGCGTCGGAAGTAGAAAGACTCAAGCGGGAGGGTATCATTGAATGCAGTACCAGCCCGTGGCGCGCCCAGGTAGTAGTAGTTAAGGGTAGCGAAAAGAAGCGGATGGTGATAGATTATAGCCAGACGGTTAATCTATACACCCAGCTAGACGCCTACCCTCTGCCCCGCATAGCGGATATGGTTAACCAAATCGCGCAATACCGGGTGTTTTCCACCATCGACCTAAAATCGGCATACCACCAGTTCCCCATTAGGCCGGAGGACCGTCCATACACCGCCTTCAAGGCGAACGGACGCCTCTACCACTTCCTCAGAGTCCCCTTTGGGGTAACGAATGGGGTCTCGGTCTTCCAGCGGGAGATGGACCGCATGGTCGATGAGAACCAGTTAACAGCCACCTATCCATACCTAGACAACGTCACCATCTGCGGCCACGACCAGCAAGACCACGACTCGAACCTCGCGAGATTTCTGAAAACTGCCCTCAGACTCAATCTCACCTACAACGAGGATAAGTGTGTCTTTAGCACCACGCGCCTCTGTATCCTGGGCTGCGTGGTGGAAAACGGGGAAATCGGTCCGGACCCCGCCCGATTGCGCCCCCTACGGGAGCTACCCCTACCAAACACTCCCAAGGCCCTGAAAAGGTGCCTGGGGTTTTTCTCCTATTACGCCCAATGGGTCCCCAATTATTCCGACAAGGCCCATCCCCTCCTGAAATCAACGTCCTTCCCGCTCACGGCCGAGGCCCACGCCGCCGTCAACAGCATTAAACACGACATTGAGAAGGCCGCGCTGCAGGCAGTGGACGAAAACATCCCTTTCCAGGTCGAAAGCGATGCGTCCGACTTCGCTTTAGCAGCCACCCTCAACCAGGATGGGCGGCCCGTAGCCTTTTTCTCAAGAACCCTCCAAGGGCCCGAGATCAGGCACTCCTCGGTAGAGAAGGAGGCCCAGGCCATAGTGGAGGCAGTGCGGCACTGGAGGCACTACCTAGCCGGCAAACGCTTCACCCTGCTTACCGACCAGCGGTCGGTAGTCTTCATGTTTAACAACAAACAGAGGGGGAAGATCAAGAACGACAAAATTCTCAGGTGGCGGATCGAACTCTCCACGTTTGAGTACGACATTATAGGCCGGGGGCCCTCAACGAATCCCCCGACGCCCTATCACGAGGGATGTGTGCCAGCATCCAGGGAGACAGGCTACAGGGCCTCCACAATGGCCTCTGCCACCCGGGGGTCACCCGGCTATTCCACTTTATAAAATCCCGTAACCTGCCCTATTCCATCGAGGAGGTCCGGTCTATGACCAGGGACTGCCGCACCTGTGCGGAATGCAAGCCCTGTTTTTTCAGGCCCGACCGAGCCCACCTGATCAAAGCTACACGGCCATTCGAGCGCCTGAGCTTAGATTTCAAGGGACCACTCCCCTCCACCGACCGCAATGTGTACTTTCTCAACATTGTGGACGAGTACTCCCGCTTCCCATTCGCCTACCCCTGCCCAGACATGACCAGTGCCACGGTCATCAAGTGCCTCGGCAGCCTGTTTTGCACGTTCGGCATGCCTAACTACATCCACACTGACAGGGGGGCGTCGTTCATGAGCGACGAACTGCGCCAATACCTGCTGTCGAAGGGGATAGCCACGAGTCGGACCACTAGTTATAACCCCCGGGGTAATGGGCAAGTGGAGAGGGAAAACGCGACGGTGTGGAAGGCGGTCACGTTAGCACTAAGGTCTAAAGGCCTCCCTACCTCCCGCTGGCAAGAGGTCCTCCCAGACGTACTCCACTCGATAAGGTCGCTACTGTGTACTGCTACTAACGCCACTCCTCACGAGAAGATGTTTGTTTTTCCCCGCAAATCAACCTCAGGAGTGTCCCTACCTTCGTGGCTCTCCACCCCAGGGACAGTCCTATTATGGATGCATGTGAGGGGCCACAAAACGGATCCCCTCGTGGAGGCAGTACACCTACTCCACGCAAACCCACAGTACGCGTACGTCAAGCACGCCGACGGGCGTGAGGACGCCGTGTCCATAAAGGACCTCGCCTCAGCAGGAAGCGACGACGACCCATCCTCACCACCCCCAGAAGAACCTCTACCATCCCCAGAGGTATCCTCACCACCCCCAGAAGTACCTGCAACACCCCCAGCACAGGGGCATGCCCAGGAGGGCACCACGGACTCCCGGTCGGAACCCGAGGTACTGTTGCGACGTTCAGGAAGGACTATCACACCCCCGGACAGACTAAATCTGTAGAAGGGGTGAATGTGATGAAATATATGCCTTCATCAGCCGCTGTGTTTTACCTGCATTGTATTGTGTGTACTGCCCCCTTTTTCCTATTGTGTGTATTGGCTCCGCCCCTGTCTTTTGTCATATAAAGGTCTCAAGAGCTGTATGAGTCATTTCTGCCAGACGAATCCAATGTGGAAAGACATGCAATGTTCTTAGTGATTAAAAGCCTTCAGTTGAATCCTTTAATTCCTTGTCTTTGAGTTATTGATGGCACATCAAACGGTACTTCCAATCTGTTAAGAATCCTCTTGACAGATTGCACGCCTGCCCTGGAGAAGGGCCTCTGCGGGTGGAGTGTTCTGCTTTCTGCAGAACCTCCGCCCGCTGAAATCCCTTAAAAATCTTACGCCTGGTAAGGCGTAAGGCCTGCTTTTACCAGCATAAGAGTTTAAAATAGTAAAAATATATAATTTTTTTTCTCTCATTTATAATTTTAAAATGCTTTTAGCCCCATAAAAAGCTAATTTTGTTTTCAAAAAATTAAATTTTTGTTTAAAATATATTCGGTTCTGGAAACCAGAACTTCTGTTCCTTTGAAGGAAGAGGTTCACAGGTCAAACGCGTGCGCTGGAGAGGCAGCGCGTAGACCTGGAACTTCCCATTTTTTTTTACAGGTTTCTCCGTGTGGGTAAGTCCCTTGCAGCTGCGCGTGAAAAAAGCATGCACAAGGTAAGAGGATGAATTAAGTAAAATTGAAACATTTTTTCCACAGGTTTATAATTTTTAAATACTTTAAAGAAAGGCAAATTTATTTTTAGCCCTGTTAAAAACTTTAATTAATTTTTTCAAAAATTTAAATTTTTGTTTAAAATAGTTAATTTGTCATTTATAGTTATTTAAAAAAATGTGATTTAAAAAAAAAAAATTATTTGAAGTTTTACTTCGGTTTTGGGGCCGATCTCTATTCATAGATTTGACAGGTCTTCCTGTCAAATCTATGAATGGAGATTCCCTGCTCTGATTGGCTCCCCATGGCCCACGTGATCCCAGGGGACGCTGCGAACTATTTGCGCCCCTGGGATACGCGTGCCCTGCACACCGGCAGCTGGAGGAGGCCCAGGATCGGAATCCCACGCGGGCCAACAGCACAACGGCAGGCGCAATATGTAAGTGCAGGTCGGGGGTTGCGCCCGCGGGAAGCCTCCAACCCAAATTTCTGGGCCAATGTAATTTCAACTAATTTTAAAAACTTGATTAAAATTTTTATTTATTTAACGTTGATGTGTTTTTGGAGTGATCTCCATTCATACTTTTGACAGGTCTAAGCTGTCTAAGCGAACCGCATGCGCCCCTGGGATAACTGGGCCCTGCGCAGAAGGATTAAGATGGTGGGGGTGGAAGGGAGTTTGCGCTGTGTTTCCAAGACACTTCCGCCCCCACATCTTAACTTGCCTGAATTCAGCCAGGGGAAGCTTGCCCACCCAGATGAGTAGAGGCCTAATTTAAGTGGTGGTCGCATCCCGATGATGTCATTGGGACACATGCGCCATTTTAACTGCAGGCTGACTACAGGCCACACAGTCTTGAACCAATCAATGAAAGCTGCTGGCAGGTTGCATCCTGGCTAAAGGAGGCCCATGTAAGTTATTTAAAAAAAAAACTTTTTATAGGTGCTCCTCCTTGCCCCACAAGAATACCTTCAGCCTCCCTTGCCCCGGGCTTCTCTTTCCTCCCCCCCGCCATCCCAAACACGAACCTTACCGATCCCAACTCCACCCCCTTCATCAATTACCTTGCCGAGGACTGTTTCCTGAACCCCTGGCAGCGGCCTGACCCACCTGCGAATTTCGTCTTCCGCCTGAAGCCGGTGGTGCGTCATTGCCGCTGGCTTCGGGTGGGAGTCAGCAACCTGACATGCAAATGAGGCCAGAGAGTTAAATGGCCCAGGCCTCAAAATGAACTCTTCGAGGGGGTTTCTCTTCATTCCCGCACCCCGCCCACCCCATTCATGTCCCACGTTAAAATCGGGGCTCAGATTGTGGATGAGGTAGAACTTTCTTCAATTACAAATTGGAAAGATTGCAGCAACTTATTCAGCTTCCTTCAAAACCTCTGTACTCTTTCCCCTGACTACAATCCCCTCTTTGGCTATATGCTCAGGCTGAAACTGATAGGGGACCTGATTGAGGCGTACAAAATTATGAGGGGCATAGATAGGGTAGATAGAAAGGAACTTTTTCCCTTAGTAGAGGGGTCAATAACCAGGGGCCATAGTTTCAAGGTAAGGGGCAGGAGGTTTAGAGGGGCTTTGAGGAAAAACTTTTTCACCCAGAGGGTGGTTGGAATCTGGAACTCACTGCCTGAAAGGGTGGTAGAGGCAGGAACCCTCACAACATTCAAGAAGCATTTAGATGAGCACTTGAAACGCCATAGCATACAAGGCTACGGACCAAGTGCTGGAAAATGGGATTAGAATAGACAGGGCTTGATGGCTAGCGCGGACACGAGGGGCCGAAGGGCCCCTTTCTGTGCTGTATAACTCTATGGTCGAGAAATTCAGTGGGCTGCGCCACCCGTTAGCGCCTTAAGAGGGCGCTAAGTGGGTCGCAAGCCACTGGCCACACCTCCCGCTAAATTTAGCGGGACACTAGTGGTGGTGCTAGCCGTTAGCGCTGCGCCGCTACCGATGATGTCATCGGTGTGCGCAGCGCCCCGCTGATGCCCCGGCCGCGATATTTAGATGCGCCCCCTGATTTAACGCCGGACGCTATGTGCGACCGGTTCAGGGGGGCCTACCTGCGGCGGTGGAGGCGCAAATTAAAGGAGGTGCGGGGCGGCCGTTTTTGTTGCTGGCCGCCTGCCAGCACCTCTCCGCGCTGCCGTCCCCGGCCTCCTGAGCACCCCCCCCCCCGACTGCGTTCCAAGAGCCCGGCACTTCTCCTCGGTGCCGGGCTCTTTTGCCGGCACTCGCGATCCTCGGGGGCCCAGCTGGGCCCCAGATCGCGCAGAACAAGGCCCCTCCCCTTTAAGAAGGGGAGGAAGGCCTGCAGTACTGCAGCGCGACGTGCCGCAGCGTGTGGCGCTGCAGCACGTTGCGCAGCGATATTCAGTTGCAGCGCCCCCAAGAGGGATGCGGGGCGCCTCCAGTAGCGCCGCGCTTCCCTTTGGGGCGCTCCAACTGAATTTCCGGCGGGCGGCCGCGACTGCTTCCGGGGCGCTATTTTTAGCGCCCTGGTGAGGCTGGCGCCCCAAACGGGGCTATAGTCAATTTCTAGGCCTATGACTCTATGATAGTGGGTAGCCTTGGTGCTGTATTTGACCATGAGCTGAGTTTTAAGCCCATATCCTATCCATCAACAAGAACGTTTATTTCCACCTCCACTAAATTGCATGCCTCTGCCATTATCTCACTTCCACTGCTACTAAAGCCCTTAGCTATGCTTTGTCACCTCCAGACTCAACTCTCTAATACTCTTCTCACTGACCTCAGGGATGAGAGTGCCACTAAATGAGACAAACTGTTACTTGGAAGTAGGCTAATCTGTAGCGGCATGGGTACATTGAAATTCCTGAGCACTGGCTGGTTCCCCTCATAGTCAATGCAGAGAGCCGCAGGTAGCAATCATATAGCAAAGAAAATAGACTATGATCAAAAAACTTAATATATCAAATCTTTACTTCATAGTTAACTTTCATATATTTTACCTTCAAAATTTTTAACCTGTGTCAAATAGGACATTTTTCTGTATCTTTAGCAATTTTGAAACAGTTCAAGTTAAGATGTAACACGCTTCACAGTGGAAACTGGAGCCTAGCTGTCTGTGAATCCATAACAGATATTATTCTGACTATTTTTAAATGGCAGAGGGTGGAGTGGAAACCAATAAATCTGATAAATACAGCCTAATGCTAAATTTTAAGAAAGGAGATCACAAAGGGCTTTTGAATTATTAGCAGGCTAGAGCAAAGTGGGACAGTTTTCCCATGTAGAATGATGCAATGTTGAATTATTTCAACCTCACTCCGGAGTTTTACTGATGTAAATTTAAAATGTAAGGAAAGACTGCAATGGCACTTATAAAGAATTGGTGTTAGAAATGCCGGGCACCTGAAAACTGGTAACAAATGGAAAATGTACAGATGTTCAAGAAATTGTTAAGAAATTGGTTTCTAGCACTTGCTCAGAAGGATTTTAAAATATAATTAATGGGCTCTAAAACATGAACTCAAATGGCTGAGAAGGCAGTCTCGCAAGCATCAGATGTCTGGAGAATGTGGGGGGGGGGAAAAGCAGATGAACGACTAAAGCCCTGGGAGCTAGAGAAGATGCTGGACAAGAGGAAGGACTCCTGAGAAATAAAGGCCCTAATTTTAATTCTGGGCGAGCTTTGGGCACATGGGTGGCGAGGTGCATTGGAAACGCACCCGCTGCAGCAGAAATTAGGTGTGATGAAATATTCCATTCATCACTGCCTGTGACTGTGGTTGGTTTCAGTTTCATTTCCCTTACCTCTGTTCCATTTCCTCACCATTGTATTGTACTATGTGTAGGGCTCCGCCCATACCTGGCCCCTATGTAAGCTGGCCCAGCCTGCAGCACATCCAGTACGGCAGACCTCTGGATGGAAGATACCTCTCTCCTGTGTGTTACCTTCTAAGTCAATAAAAGCCTTGTTTTGTTTCGCTAACATCGAGTCTCGGATTTATTGAGGCACATCAATTTTATTGACTTAATTTTCAACACAATGGATCAACTCTTGAAACCCGAACGTTTGGATTTGGACCAGCATGCTTCGGACGCATCGGCACGCTTCGGACACTGGTTTATGTGTATGGAATTCTTCCTGGACAATTCCGCAGCCGTCAAAGGCGCTACGGACGCTGCGAGTATGAAACTCGGAATTCTGCGGAATTGGGTAAGCCACCGGGTTTACCCCCTCATCCAAGACGCTGACACGTACCCGGCCGCCTGCGACATCTTAAAAGCGCATTACCAGCAGCCTATGAATGAGGTGTATGCTAGGCATCTGCTCGCTACTCGCGCACAGCGACCTGGGGAATCGGTGGAGGAGTTCCTAGGCACCCTGAAAACGCTTGGCAAAGACTGCAAGTGCCAAGATGTAAAAGCCGCAGTGTACACTGACGAGCTTGTTCGCGATGCCTTTATCACAGGCCTCAGCTCCACTTACATCCGGCAGAGACTGCTGGAAAAAACGGGATTGGACCTGAAACAGGCTGTGGACACAGCGCGATCCCTGGATGTGGCCCAGAGAAACTCGGACGCCTACTCTTCAGCCCGCGCCGTCCACGCCGCCACGTGTGCACCAAGGGCGCTGCCATCTTGGAAAGCATCTTCCCCGCCCGGCAGCCCGACACCGTCGGGGCCCCGCTCTCCCCCCAGAAGCCCTACGACAGCCACGACGCGTCGGGGACCCAACTGCTACTTCTGCGGGCAGCCAAAGCACACCAGAAACCTGTGCCCGGCGAAAGGCACCACCTGCTTTAAGTGCGGTAAGAAGGGGCACTTCGGGAAGGTGTGCAGAGGGAACCCTGCCGGAAAACCCGCCACCGCCACGTGTGCGCCGTGGGAGCGGCCATCTTGGATACCATCTTGCCCGACCTCGTGGGGTCCGCCATCTTATGAGCAGACAGCGTGGACGCCATCTTGTCTCGATCAGGGCCCTACAGTGGCATCGGTCACAGTGGACCAGACCAGGCCGCACCCGCTATCCAAATCAATGGTGGACATCGAGGTAAACGGGTGCGGGGTTAAATGTTTAATTGACAGTGGAAGCACAGAGAGTTTTATCCACCCTGAACTGGCACAACAACTCTCCCTAAAGGTGGTCCCTACTCGGGGTACCATCTCTATGGCTGATAAAACCCAGACATCGACCATTCTGGGTTACTGCACGGTACAATTGTCCGTTAACGGAACTGTATACGATAATTTTAAAGTATTAATCATGAAGAATCTATGTGCGAGCGTGATCTTGGGCCTGGATTTCCAGTGCAACCACCAAAGCATCACGCTCAAGTATGGTGGGTCCCAGCCGCCCCTCACAGTATGCGGTCTGGCTACCCTGAAGGTAAAGCCGCCTTCGCTATTCGCGAACCTTACCCCTAACTGCCGGCCAATAGCGACCAAAAGCAGGAGGTACAGCTGGGAGGACAGGCGGTTTATCGCGACCGAGGTAGACAGGCTCCTGAAAGAGCGCATTATTGAACGCAGCAACAGCCCGTGGCGCGCCCAAGTGGTAGTGGTAAGGGGTAGCGAGAAGAAACGGATGGTGATCGACTATAGCCAAACGATCAACAGGTACACCCAACTAGACGCCTACCCGCTACCCTGCATATCAGAAATGGTGAACCAAATCGGCCAATACCGGGTGTTCTCCACCATCGACCTCAAGTCAGCGTACCACCAGCTCCCTATCAGACCAGACGACCGCCCGTACACCGCCTTCGAGGCGAACGAACGCCTCTACCAATTCCTCAGAGTCCCCTTTGGGGTGACGAATGGGGTCTCAGTCTTCCAGAGGGAGATGGACCGCATGGTCGATGACCACCACTTGCAGGCAACCTTCCCCTACCTCGACAACGTCACCATCTGCGGTCACAACCAGCAGGATCACGACTCGAACCTCGAGAGGTTCCTGAAAACCGCACAAAAACTCAACCTCACTTACAACGAGGACAAGTGCGTTTTCAACACCACGCGCCTCTGCATACTAGGCAGCGTGGTGGAGAATGGGGAAATCGGACCAGACCCCGACCGATTGCGCCCCCTACGGGAGCTGCCCCTGCCCAACACTCCCAAAGCCCTGAAAAGGTGCCTGGGGTTATTTTCTTATTATTCCCAATGGGTCCCCAACTACTCCGACAAAGCCCGCCCCCTCTTGAAAGCATCCTCTTTTCCGCTCTCTGCTGAGGCCCACGCCGCCTTCAAAAGCATTAAGCAGGATATTGAGCGGGCCACGCTACAGGCAGTGGACGAGAACACTCCATTTCAAGTGGAAAGTGATGCGTCTGACTTTGCCTTGGCGGCCACCCTCAACCAGGCGGGGCGGCCCGTAGCTTTCTTCTCGAGGACCCTCCAAGGGCCCGAGATCAGACACTCCTCCGTGGAAAAGGAGGCCCAAGCCATCGTGGCGGCAGTGCGCCACTGGCGCCACTACCTAGCCGGCAAACGCTTCACCCTACTTACCGACCAGCGGTCGGTAGCGTTTATGTTCAATAATAAACAGAGGGGGAAGATTAAAAATGATAAGATTCTTAGGTGGCGGATCGAGCTCTCCACCTTCGAGTACGACATCATTTACCGGCCAGGGGCCCTTAACGAATCCCCTAACGCCCTCTCACGAGGGATGTGTGCCAGCGCCACCGGGGATCGGCTACAGACCCTCCACAACGACCTCTGCCACCCAGGGGTCACGCGGCTGTTCCACTTCATAAAGTCCCGCAACTTACCCTACTCGATTGAGGAAGTTCGGTCTCTGACCAGGAACTGCCGCACTTGCGCTGAGTGCAAGCCTCGGTTCTACCGCCCAGATAGAGCCCACTTAATCAAAGCTACACGGCCCTTTGAGCGGCTCAGCTTAGATTTCAAGGGCCCCCTCCCGTCCGTCGACCGCAATGTTTACTTCCTGAACATTGTGGACGAATACTCCCGGTTCCCATTCGCCTTCCCCTGCCCAGACATGACCAGCGCCACGGTCATTAAATGCCTCAACAGCCTGTTCTGCCTGTTCGGTATGCCGAGCTACATCCATACGGATAGGGGGGCGTCCTTCATGAGTGAAGAGCTACGCCAGTACATGGTGTCCAGGGGGATCGCCACGAGCCGTACCACCAGCTACAACCCCCGGGGTAACGGTCAAGTGGAGCGAGAGAACGGGACAGTATGGAAAGCAGTCACTCTAGCTCTAAGGACCAAGGGCCTCCCTATCTCCCGCTGGCAGGAAGTCCTCCCAGATGTGCTCCATTCGATACGGTCGCTATTGTGTACTGCCACTAATGCCACGCCTCATGAACGAATGTTTGTCTTTCCCCGGAAATCCACCTCAGGCGTATCCATGCCGTCATGGCTCTCCACCCCAGGTCCGGTATTCGTGCGAAGGCATGTGAGGGGCCACAAGACAGACCCTCTTGTGGAGCCAGTGCACCTACTCCACGCCAACTCCGAATACGCGTATGTCCGGCACGCCGACGGAAGGGAGGACACCGTGTCCATAAAAGACGTCGCCCCAGCCAGTAACGACAACAACCACGACAATAGCAGCAACAACGATCACAGCAACTCTTACCCACCCACTACTCTTTCATCACCCCCGGAAGAACATCGACCAACGGCACCCCCACCAACTACCCCTTCAACAACCCTGGCGGCACCCCCGGCAGAGACCCAGGAGGCCACCGGGGACACCCAGCCGACACCCGCGACACCACAACAGCCACGTCGGTCGCAGAGGACTATCAAACCCCCAAACAGACTAAATCTATAGAAGGGGTGAATGTGATGAAATATTCCATTCATCACTGCCTGTGACTGTGGTTGGTTTCAGTTTCATTTCCCTTACCTCTGTTCCGTTTCCTCACCATTGTATTGTACTATGTGTAGGGCTCCGCCCATACCTGGCCCCTATGTAAGCTGGCCCAGCCTGCAGCACATCCAGTACGGCAGACCTCTGGATGGAAGATACCTCTCTCCTGTGTGTTACCTTCTAAGTCAATAAAAGCCTTGTTTTGTTTCGCTAACATCGAGTCTCGGATTTATTGAGGCACATCATTAGGCTTGGGCTACTTTAACTCCATGGGACTCACTAAAATTCCTTCAGTCCATTTCCCGTCTGTTCCAGGCAGGGTGTAGATGGGAATCGACTGCCAGCCTCTGGAAAATAGGGCAACCCATGGCCACTACCAGCACTCAAGTAAATGTGAGTAAGGGGGTTCCGGCAGGGTGTCGGAAGAGCCTGTAACAGGGGAGGCATACATTTTCCTTGTGGGGCCTTCCTATCAAAATCAAAACTATTTCAACTGAGTTATGTGAGAATAGAGATGAAGAAGGAAGTTCAACTCCCAGGTAGGAAAGCAGCCTCACGGACGGGCAGCCTGTCCGGAAATGACAGCTGGAAACTCTGCCAATTTAAATGGCACTCTCTCCTGGGGGTCAGGGGAGCCTGGGGAATGGGGGTTCAGAGGATAGAGGGAAAGAAAGAAAGGCTTGCATTCATATAGCGCCTTTCACGACCACCGGACGTCTCAAAGGGCTTTACAGCAAATGAAGTACTTTTGGAGTGCAGTCGCTGTTGTAATGTGGGATACGCAGCAGCCAATTTGCACACAGCAAGCTCCCACAAACAGCAATGTGATAATGACCAGATGATCTGTTTTAGTGATGTTGATTGAGGGATAAATATTGGCCAGGACACTGGGGATAACTCCCCTGCTCTTCTTCAAAATAGTGCCATGGGATCTTTTACATCCACCTGAGAGAGCAGACAGGGTCTCAATTTAACGTCTCATCCGAAAGACAGCACCTCCAACAGTGCAGCACTCCCTCAGCACTGCACTGGAGTGTCAGCCTAGATTTATATACTCAAGTCCTTGGAGTGGGACTTGAACCTACAACCTTCAGACTCAGAAGCAAGTGTGCTACCTACTGAGCCACAGCTCTTCCCATTTCACAGGAAGACTGTGAAATGGGGAGAGATGGAGACTGGGGATCAGGGGAGAGAAGGGGGCTGGACATGAGGGGGATTGGGGCTCGGGTGGGGGGGAAAGGGAAAGTGCTGGACCTGGGGACCAACATTTCCTGCAGAGCCAGGAGCAGCACCAATGTGGTGAGTTGGAGCCGTGACGTGAGATGAGCAGCCAGTAAAGGGGTGAGTGAAACCTCCTCAAACCTCCACTGGGTAAATAGTGATTTTTTTTTTACCACTGGTGGGTGAATGGGGAACAAGGGGACGGAGATCAAGAACTCTCACTGGAAGAAACAAAGGGGAAGGGAGCAGGAACTGAGGGCTATTAGATCATGGGCTGCACAAGTGATCATAAGTGGCTATCGAGGTAGAGACTAGAACATCATTTATTGGGAATGAGATAAATGTTTGAAAAGGAGGAATATAAAAAGATCTTAAGAAAATGGGGTTACAAGAGAGAGTGCCAGCCCTGGCACAGGCACAGGTGGCCGAAAGGCCTCCTCCTGTGCTGTAATCATTCTATGAAAACTCTCCTTTATTGAGTCCAAGCCCAGGGAGTGGTTTAGAAATGTTAGCAGTGAGCTGAGTTTAGGACGACGTGGTCTGTGAGAAGTGCCTGAAATAATGAGCCTGCTGTCCTTTGTGCAATCTCTTGGTTTGACTCAGGTCAGTCTGTGCCGGCTGGTTTTGACGTGTGAAGTCCAAGTACAGATCGACTCTGACTGAAGCTCCCAGTTTAGAGTTGTCACCCTCACAGAAAAACAGAGTCCAAACCAGAGTCCAAGGAGATAGGGAGAAAGATCAGGCCTGACCACAAATTGTACAGTGCAGGGGGATTCTGGTTGTAGTTTCAGGGTGAATATCAGCAGGTTATAGATTACTACGAGTTACAGGTAGGATATTGAGGTATTACACCTATTACTACGAGTTACATAGAGACCATCAGTGAGTTATATTACTGTTGGTTATGAGTAGAATCTGAGTGTTACCAATATTAGTAGTAGTTATCAGTGCAATTTTAGTGAGTTCCTATTAGTTATTGGTGGAATCAAAGGCCCTGATATTCACTGGGGCAGGTCTTGTGAGCTGGGGTGGGGGGGGTGGAAAAGGAGTTTTGGCCAGGAAACTCGGTCCGGGTTTCTCCTGACACTGTGGAGTAAATGTGTGCCTTTTTTTTCCAGCAGGTTCCCCACCCAGAAACCAGTCTGATTGACAGGCTTGGCTCCCTGTTGGGTGGGGAACACTGCGGAGGAGGCCGCAACCCAAGAGGAGGTAGGGAGCATGCAGCTGGGTTAGTCAGATACCGAGGGGGGGGGGGGTGAGTGGGGGCGGTGTCCAGAGCTTGGGGGGAGAGGGTGGTTGCCGATCCCTTGGGTGGGGGAAGGGGGGGCCTGATGGCGTGTGGGCAGGGAAGTAGGTAAGCTTGGTGGGCTGGCAGGAAGCACTCCTGCTCCTTCTGGTAGCACAAACAGTGCTGTAAAGGCACACCTTTTCCACGAAGCATTCCTTGCCTCCCTTTAGCTGCTGGGTTTCCCAAGGCTCAGGAAACCCAGCCAGCCAGGGTTAAACCTGGAAGACAGGTTAAATATGACGCACGAAGCCTCAGAGTATTTAAATAGCCAACCTGCCAATGGTTTTGATAGAGTAAATAAGGAGAAACTGTCTCCAGTGGCAGAAGGGTCAGTGACCAGAGGACACAGATTTTAGATGATTGGCAAAGGCAAAACAAGCAGAGGTGACATTTTTTTACACGAGTTGTGACATCTGACCATTCATCTTATAAAGGTTGGGTGCCCTATAGTTGAGAATCTTTGATCAAGGTTTCACGCTAGCAGCTGTTCATAGAATCATAGAATGATACAGCACAGAAGGCTGTGCCGGCTTTTTGGTAGACCTATCCAATCTCCACTCCCCTGCTCTTGCCCCATAGTCCTGTTTAAACTTTTTCCCTTCAAATATTTATCCAATTCTCTTTTGAATTTTACTATTGAATCTGCTTCCACCACCCTTTCAGGCAGCGCATTCCAGATCAGAACAGCTGCGTAAAAAAAATTCTCCTCATCTTCCTTCAAGTTCTTTTGCCAATTAACTTAAATCTGTGTCCACTGATTACTGAGCCACCAGTCAGTGGAAGTGCTATCATAACCCCTCATAATTTTGATCATTTCTATTAAATCTCCCTTATAACTTTACTGCTCTGAGGAGCTTCTGTAGTCTCTCTACGTAACTATATCCATGAAATAACCAATTGAAGCTCAGGTCAAGTTTTATGAATCAGAAACCTGATTCAAAAATATTACTTGTTTGGACTTTTTAAATGTATTCCAGCTTACACTCAAAATTGTGTAGAAAAGTACTTACACTGCAAGGGACACAACTTGTTCTCTTGTGCTGGGGAGTGGTAAAATATTTCTTGTAATTTCACTGAGGTAAGCATCGAAAAGTATGTCATAAGGTGATTCCCATGGTTTGTTTTTCTCTTCCTCCTCAGCCTTGGTTTGGAGTAATTCTTCCTCTTTCAGTTTTTCCTCTTCTCTTTTTCCTCTGCTCTTTCCTTTGCTGTATGTGATAAAAAAAAATATTTGGGCACTTGTTAAAGATGATGTGGTCAAAAATTCACGAGCCTCTTTCATAACTATGATGGAGTGAGAATTGCACCCCACTGAGGTTTCCAGGGTCAGGCCATTTTCATATAATATAGGCAGGTGTTCATGCACTGTGAGTTCCCACTGAGCCGCCCAGGCAAAATGGGGAGGGTGGCAAAATGCAGCACTTACCAGCCATTTGAAGGTGAAGCCAGTAGGACCAGCTTCAAACATCACCACGAAATTGACCTCCTCTGTTAGAAGACTGATTTCTTCGTGGCCAAACCTTTGTCGCTTAGAGTGTTCCAGGCCATGAACCCAGCCTGGAACATTCCTGTGGGCCTCACAACCACCATTCCTCTCTACTCAATTAAAAAAAAAATTGATACTCAGGTGGTGGGTGTTGCTAGCAAGGCCGGCATTTATTGCCCATCCCAAGTTGCCCTGAGAATGTGGTAGTGAGCCTTCTTCTTGAACTGCTGCAGTCCGTGTGGTGAAGGTCCTCTCACAGTGCTGTTAGGCAGGGAGTTTCAGGATTTTAACCCAGCAACGGTGAAGGAACAGCAGTATAGGTCCAAGTCGGGGGAACTTGGACCTGCTGCCCTTGTCCTTCTAACTGGTGGAAGTCACAAGTTTGGGAGGTGTTGCAGAAGAATCCATGGTGAGTTGCTGCAATGCATCCTGTAGATAGCATATACTGCAGCCACGGTACCCTGATGGTGGAGGGGGTGGTCATTTGGGCTAGTGGATTATGTGCTGATCAAGTGGATTGCTTTGTCTTGAATGTTGTCGAGCTTTTTGAGTGTGCATCTGTACCCATCCAGGCATGTGGAGAACATTCCATCACACTCCTGACTTGTGCCTTGTAGGTGATGGAGAGGCTTTGGGGAGTCACGAGGTAAGCCACTCGCTGCAGAATACCCAGCCGTTGACCTGCTCTAGTAGCCACAGATTTTATGTGGCTGGTCCAGTTGAGTTTATGGTCTGTGGTGACTCCCAGGATAGTGATGATAAGTTGATAATGCCATTGAATATCAAAGGGAGATGATTAGACTCTCTGTTGTTGGCGATGGTCATTACATGGCACGCGTGTGCCGCAAATATTACTTGCCACTATCAGCTCATGCCTGGATGTTATCGAGATCTTGCTGCATGCAAGCATGGGCTGCTTCATTATCTTGGATGAGATGTTGAACAGAAGCCCTGTCTTCAAGTTCAGGTAGATGAAAAAGTTCTCCTGGTACTATTTGAAAAGGAACATGGAGTTTTCATTGTGATCTGGCCAACTTTCCTCCCTCAATCAACATCACCAAAAAGTAAATGATCTAGTCATTCATTTATTTGCTGTTTGAGGGACTTTGCTATGCAAAAATTTGCAGTCACATTTGTCTACATAAAGACTGAGTGAGTTTCAAAAGTTCAGTAATCCAATGATTTATAAAGTGTTTTTGGGATGACCTGACGATGTGAAAGGCACTATACAAGTACAAGTTTTTAATTTTTTTTAATAGCAACACGCCTTCTTTTGCATAACTGTGGAAAAGTATGGATGGCAGCTGGGGAAAAGACTAGAACCAAGTCCATTCACCCCACCCCAGTTAAAGGGGGGGGGGGTGCAGGAGGTCGGGAGCAGGGTAAAAATATAATTAAAAAAATTGTCAATGTGTACCATCATATAGAATATGTAAATTTATTTTATAGGGGGCAATCAGGCACTCCCAGCAGAAGTTTCACTTGCATCTCAGAAAACCATACGCTGTGCACCCATGATTTCTCAAGATCCACTACCTGTGAATGCTGCTCCCTACTGGGAACACTGGATAGGCGAATTATTCTTTTTGAATGACAAAATGGATAACAGGTAATTACTTTTTTTTTATATCAAACATTTTTCATTTAAGAATAATCAATCTCCTGTGGTATAGTATGCAGGGAGTTAAGAGCAAAGGGGTGAAATTCTGCTGGGGTTTTCTAATTTGTCCATCGTTTTTCTGGTGTGTCCATGGCTTTTCTGGCAAAATTACAGTGGACGAGTGGGAGAACCCGCCAAGTGTCGTCTACAAGTGAAATGGGATTATAGAATGGTATATAATTGGACAAGGGTGTGGAGATTCAATCCCTATTTTAAAGTCATACATTGTCTTTACTTTTATAATATACTTTGAATTTATATTATTATATGTATAGCTAGACAGCATAACTATGTGTAATTTGAAACACAGAGAAGTAGAGTTGGTTGGACCATAGGAGTTTTTCTCCAGTACAGGTCGAAAAGCTGGGAAATGTAAAACTGAGGCGCTACAGATTCAACACTGTTGGGAAGGTATAATTGCAGCGTGACAAGTTTACATAGGCAAAATCCAAAATGTAGACACTGGAATTTATAATGGAACATTTGACATTAAAATGACAAAAATGTAACAGAGAGTGAAGTTTTGTAGACAGAAAATGTGCACAGATGTAAGAATTTTACAACTAATTTTTTGGACATTACAAGGCACCTTAAGCGTCCAAAATAGCATCCGCGGCATGCGCGCACACTTACGATGGGAAGTGCATGGACGCCATATTTGTAAAGGGGTAAGCGTGCACACACGCAACGTCTGCTGGCAGGATGCAGAGCAGGCAGATCATGACATCAATCAGCATGCAACGACTCACATCTTCCTTCGCACCCCCGGCCTCCCTGATTCCTCCCTCCTTCCTCTCCGCTTCCCAGCTGCGGCCTGGTGTCAAAGAACTACCTGCCCGACAGTCAGCCAGCCTCTCAATCTGGCTGGCTGCGGCCAGCAAACAGAGAAAAGAAATGTTAATCAAGTCCTGCTGTTAAATTCAGCAGTACCTGAGGGAAGCCCGTTCTTCCAGGTTTCCCAACCATAATCCAGTCTTTGATCTCCCGCCCCCCACCCCCTACTCCCTCCCCGCCTCCGAGTAAAAATCCAGCCCAGTCTGTTAATTTTGACCACTAGGGTTAATTTAAGGATCCATTTTGCTCAAATTTCTGTCATTACACTTTAGCAATAATTATATCTATGGATAACTATATCTAAAGATTTTCATACATGCCAACCATTAAAACTCAGAAAAGCCGATGAGCAGCTTCAAACATACAGCTGAAAGCCAACCCTGAATAAAGGCCTAGTACTATGACCACTGCTTTACAACGACAGAATATGTTAAAATTCTTTTCATGCATTGGATTTCACGATTTTTATTGGTGTTTTTGGGTCTCATTCTATTTGAGAAAACTGAAACCCAGTGACCTCACAAGTGATATATGAAAGATATGCTTCATAATTGGTAGCTTTTCCTACCTGTCTAGCACAGATAATGGATAGTTGTAGTTTGAGCGAATCAGAAAAGCATGATGGATGATTCTCAAAACTAAGAATACATTTAAATTGTTACAAACATGCTTAATATGCGCTGAAAGAAAAAAACCTTTTTGTAATTTAAAATCAGGCTTTTTGATTATCATTTAAAAAATGTCTTTAGAGTACCTTTATTCCCTCCTCCTTTACCCGGGCCTGTAATTTTCTTTGTTATTTTTGTCCTCCCTTGTCTTCCTGAAGTATACAGCACCTGCAGCAGAGAGGAAGGGCAGGCAACCTGTACCAAGGCTTTTGTCACTGGAACTCTAAATCATCTTTCAGAATAATGCTAGGCAGGCAAAGGAATAACTGTCCTTGTGGAGAGGTGCCTGATATCTCCTCATTAATAATATAGATGCAGTCTGGAACTCTGTGGAGAGAGGAATTTCTTATGTTTTCTCAGCTTTCTGAGCCACATATGAAATGTGGCTGAGAAGGTAAGCAAACTACTCTTAGGTGGAATTCACTACCAGGGTTAGTGGTTGAGGCAGAAACTACGTCAACATTCAAGATTAGATTGGATAAGTGCATGAAGGAAAATGGAATATGGGAACAGGGTAGGTAAATGTGATTAGGACTTCATGCTTTCATGGAGGGTAAATGTCGACATGAACTGATTGGGCAGAGTGGCCTGTTTGCATGTTGTATCTTCTATGTAAGTAGTCACAATGGAGTGCATTGGGACATGAACTTGTCATAACTTAAGGTGATGTTATGCCCATATTCCATCAGTTATATTACAGGGGGAGTACCTGAAGTACACAAAAGTGCAATTTGTCCAGTGGTGGACTTAGAAATATTTGCTGCAGGAAATGAACTCTAATGGTGTAAATAGTTTTCCGAGGGGGGGTCTGGAGGAATGTCCTCTCCAATAAGGTATTGATTTTTAACACTGTTTTAGTGCTTTTTGCAGCATTTTCAAGTGTATTGTGATTCAGCATTAAGGAGAGAAAGACTGAGATAGAGTTCAGCGACATTAAGGAGAGAGAAACCCAGACAGCAGTCCACCTCTGGTGCGAGTTTCAGCACAAGTGAGCTTCAGCGCACGGGCGCAGAAGAGGCAAACCACTATACTTTATACAGTGACTGCAACCAGAGCCAGAAGCTGCTGCATGACTAGAGATTGAGAAAACCGACTGTCCACTCCAAATGCAGGAAGTTGGAAACAATACATTTAGGGGGAAAAATTCAGTTGGTTGCGCCTCCCGTTAGCGCCTTAAGAGGCCGCTAAGTGGGGCGCAAACCAACTAGTGCCCGGGCGCGGCACTGCCCACGCCTCCCGCAAAATTCAGCGGGAGGTTAGTGGTGGCGCTAACCGGTAGCGCCCTGTGGCGCTGCGCCGCTGGCGATGACATCATTGGTGTGCGCAGCGCCCCGCTCACACCCCGGCCATGATCTTCGGGAGCGCCCCCTGATTTACCGCCGGACGCTATGTCTGGCGGGGTCAGGGGGGCGTACCTGCGGCCGGGGAGGCGCAATTTAAAGGCGAGGTGCGGGGTGGCCGTTTTTGTTGCTGGCCGCCTGCCAGCACCTGCCTGCGCTCCCGTCCCTGGCCTCCTGAAACCCCACCCCGTGGAGTGCCGGCTGCGCTCCAAGAGCCCAGCACTTCTCTTGGGTGCCGGGCTCTTTTGTCTGCACTCCCGATCCCCGAGGGCTCAGCTGGGCCCCAGGTCGCGTTGCACAAGGCCCCTCCCCTTTAAGAAGGGGAGGAAGGCCTGCAATACCGCGGCGCAACGTGCCGCAGCGTGTGGCGCTGCGGCACATAATGCCGCAATATTGACTCACAACGCCCCAAGAGGGATGCGGGGCACTTCCAGTAGCGCCCCGCTTCCCTCTTGGGGCGCAACCACTCAATTTCCAGTGCGGGGGCGCTAATTTTTCCGGGGCGCTACTTTTAGCGCACCGGCGAAGTTAGCGTCTCAATTGGGGCGCTACTCAACTTTTAGCCCTTAGTTTTTGACAGTAGACAAGGAAACATAATCAGGAAGATGTTTAAAACTACACAGAATATTTCCATTCAAAGCCGAGAACCCGACTGCATTATGCCGACACCAAGTTGGAGGTCTCTCTGCAAAGCATTACAGAACTGCTCTTTTGGATGTTGAACAAAACTAGGGGTGACTGCACTGTATTTATTTTAATCAGTTATTAAATTACCATAGTCTACAATAATATCTTCACAATCTTACTATAAATAGGAATAAGTTTTAGGTTGTTTCTCACAGGTTGTCGGGTCATTTTCTGATTGTACCTCCCTACCACAGTCACTGCCTATTAGCATTGACAAATAACCCGTTACCAGCGATCCCAAGATTAGATGAATTTAGGGCTAGTAGCATAATTAGCTGCTTGTACAAGATAAAGCCTAGCTTGTCAGTATCCTACCAAATTACAGCTGCTGGGTTGGCATTGATGTTAACAAATTTGAGTGTGTATACTTGGCAATGTTTCCAAACAACTTCCAAATATTGTTTGTGTGGAATAATCTGAAGACTGATGAGACCAATGAATATGGTGCATGCACAGCAGAGGTAACGCACGATGGATTAAAAGGCAATTTAAGGCTGATTTAAAAAGTTGTTGGATCAGTGAGTTTTTGAGCCCAGAGTCAAGCAGCACAAACAGGCCAAAATGCGTACAGTCTGTGCAAATCATGGACCACTGGCAACTATGGACTTGTGCATTGTTATCAACTTCTAGATTTTGGTTTCAACTGAAAACGTATGATAAAACACCAGGTCAAGTTAGCATTTCTAAAGCAAACACCGGAGAAAATACTACTTATGCTGACTACAAATAAATAGCCTTTTCAAAGACACTTCCATCTGCTCTGAAAAATGTTCAGTGTCCTGTATATTTGAATACTCATTGGGTAGGCTGGGTGCATCTTGGTGCGCCACCAATGCACTTAACTAACAGTCTCACACTCAGCCTGTAGCCTTGCAATTAGCTTTTTATGCACAAGAAGGTAGCGTGTTATAATTCAAAAAGAAAATACTGCAGATGCTGGAAATCTGAAATAAAAACAGAAAATGCTGGAGATACTCAGCAGGTCAGGCAGCATCTGTGAAGAGAGAAACAGAGTTAACATTTCAGGTCGATGACCTTTCGTCAGAACTGGAAAAAAGCAGGAAATGGAACAGATTTTTAAGCAAGTGTAGGGGCTGGGAAATGGGGGAGGGGATGAAAGAACAAAAGGAAAGGTCTGTGATAGGATAGAAGGCAGGAGAGGTTAAAAGACATTAAGAGATATTCAAGGCAAAAGGAGATGGTAATGGGACAGGTTAAGAAACAAAGGCTGGCTCTAGATGAAGTGTAAATTGTGCTGGCAGAATGGAAGACAGCTGCCATGTGAGAGAGAAGAACAGAAGGCACAATTAAAAAGTGTGGATAAAAATAAATATATATATATATGTATATGATAGGGGCCAGGTTACGATCTGAAATTGTTGAACTCTATGTTGAGTCCAGAAGGCTGTAAAGTGCCTAATCAAAAGATGAGGTGCTGTTCCTCGAGCTTGTTATAATTGTTTTCAATCATAATATGGAAGATGAAGATTGTGAAGGACTACACTATGCACCACAAACTAAAGATTCTCCCTCAAAAAACTGCCCTATCCGGTGAATTTTCTCTATTTAAAATGATCACTTGTTTTAAAAGATGTAATAATGTTTCAAGATAATGCACTTTAGCCAGAATTAAACGTTGATATTAGTTTAAACAATGCTGTTGGCCCAATAGGTGCATCTTTTGTTGAGAAAAGGCTGTTAGCTACTAAAATTCTGCCTAAAACTATTATTCATACTTGCCAACGTTCAAGTGGGAAACCCAGGTGTCGTTTAACACCTCGCAATGCATTGTGCATTTGCTGTTCTGCGCTTGTGCTGAAATATCGCGTGTACACAGAAATGATAGCTCGCAAAGTGCAGTGGGTGAATTTTAAAGTGCCTAGAACAAGCATCGGTAACAACAAGAACAACAACAGCATTTATATAGCACCTTTAAAGTAGAAAAACATCCTAAGGCACTTCATAGAGGTATAATCAAACAAAAAAAAAGCACCGTGTGAGTAGTGTGGACAAATCCAAAACATGGACAGCTTGCTCAGAGAATGCGAGGTTAGCAGCTATAGATTTTTGATGCTAGGAACTCAGGTTATCACCCGGAAATGTTGATTAAGTTATAGTTTCACAACCATTCATCTGAAGATAATTAGTTTTAAATCTTTAGAAAAACAACAGTTTAAAAAAAAAAACTAGACAGACCTAGATGGTTTATCTCTGATGGCCATTCTGCTAGAAGTAAGGCGACTACTGACAGTTAACGGAACATCGAGTTTGTCTTCAGTTAATATTCCTGGAAGTCTGCAAAATAAGATATTAAATTCAATAATTTTCATTTACATGGGAGGAAAAGGAAAATAACAGCAATTATTATAATATTCAGTTCAAAAAGTGTTAGAATTTTGAGTAAAGCTATTTAAGACACAGGACAAAGTTTCATATCCTGCAAGTTTTCTGGCAATCAAAAAGATTTTTGTTTCTGATGTCTAACATTATACCAAGTAACAACCAAAGCATTAAAAAGCGTACATTATAATTATTTTTAATTTAAAGTAAACATTCGAAGGAGAATCAAAGCATGCCCTTGGATAGGGGAGTACTTTCAGCATAAAGCCTTCTAGCTATCTATAAAGTGTCAGAAAATGAAGAGATACAGAGGCCAAAATTCTGCTGTTAAGTGTAGCTTGAGTGCATCAGAAGGGCTGCAAATTGAGCGAGGTCCCAGATCCACCAGGAGCCTCTGTCCATCCTAAACAAGGATACTGGCATGAGAAGTGTAGTGTATGTACCTTTAAGGGGAGAACTACTTTTTACAGCTCCTGTATACTGTAGTACCGGCAGTGACCACACCTGTATATAAATCCTGAGTAGGGATTTGTACTGTTAGTTTTAGAGTAACCCTCATCCAGTAAACACCTGTTGATTGTGCCTCTGCAGTCTCTGTCGATTTATTGAAGGACACCATACATCAAGATTCACGGATTTAACATTGGCGACGAGTGGATTCAAACCTACCTGCAACTCTGCATCACCTCCCAGGGATTCGCTCCTGGAGAGCAGTGAAAGGGGAAGGCCGAGTCCAGAAGTGCGGGTGTCGACCATCCAGAGAGGACTTGAACATCGCAGTGGAGGCTGTGGAGAGCTGGGCTTGGTTCTCCAGTCGCAACGATCTAGCGCAGCGGGCTGGCAGCAGGTACGGCGCAGACCCTTCCCGGACAGCGGCGGCGGAAGCCGACCGACGGCACAGAAAAAGGCCGAGCAGCGTCGACGGGGTAAGATATTCAGGAAAGATAGGCAAAAAGGAAAGGGAGGAGGGGTAGCTTTACTGGTTAAAGAAGGGATTAACACAATTGTAATGAAGGATATTAGCTCTGATGAGGTGGAATCTGTATGGGTAGAATTGAGAAATACTAAGGGGAAAAAAACATTAGTGGGAGTGGTATATAGACCTCCAAACAGTAAGGCGGAGGTTGGGGATGGCATTAAAAGGGAAATTAAAGAAGCGTGCAATAAGGGCACAGCAGTCATCATGGGTGACTTTAATCTACATATAGATTGGGCTAACCAAATTAGTAACAATACTGTGGAGGAGGAATTCCTGGAGTGTTTACGGGATGGTTTCCTGGACCAATATGTCGAGGAACCAACCAGAGATCAGGCCATCTTAGACTGGGTATTATGTAACGAGAAAGGATTAATTAGCAATCTTGTTGTACGAGGCCCCTTGGGTCGGAGCGATCATAATATGATCGAATTCTTCATTAAGATGGAGAATGAAGTAGTTGACTCAGAAACTAGGGTCCTCAATTTAAATAAAGGAAACTACGATGGTCTGAGGAGCGAGTTGGGTAGGATTGATTGGGGAATGGCACTCAAAGGGTTGACGGTGGATAGGCAATGGCAAACATTCAAAGACCGAATGGATGAACTACAGAAGTTGTTCATCCCAGTTCGGCATAAAAAGAAAACAAAAAAGGTGACTCAACCGTGGCTAACAAGGGAAATTAGGGATAGCATAAGATCCAAGGAGAGGACATACAAATTGGCCAGAAAAAGCAATAATCCTGAGGATTGGGAGCAGTTTAGGATTCAACAAAGGAGGACAAAGGGATTAATTAAGAAAGGGAAAATAGAATATGAGAGTAAGCTTGCAGGGAACATAAAAACTGACTGTAAAAGCTTTTATAGATATGTAAAGAGAAAAAGATTGGTGAAGTCAAGCGTAGGTCCCTTGCAGTCAGAATCGGGGGAATTTATAATGGGGAGCAAAGAAATGGCGGACCAACTAAATACATATTTTGGTTCTGTCTTCACAAAGGAGGACACAAATAACCTCCCAGAAATACCGCGGAACATAGGGTCTGATGAAAGGGTGGAACTGAAAGAAATCAGTATTTGTAGGGAAATGGTGTTAGGAAAATTGATGGGACTGAAGGCCGATAAATCCCCAGGGCCTGATAATCTACATCCCAGGGTACTTAAGGAAGTGGCCCTAGAAATAGTAGATGCATTGCTGGTCATCTTCCAGAACTCGATAGACTCTGGAACAGTACCCATGGATTGGAGGGTAGCTAATGTTACCCCACTATTCAAAAAAGGTGGCAGAGAAAAAGCGGGGAATTATAGACCGGTAAGCCTGACATCGGTAGTGGGGAAAATGCTAGAGTCCATTATAAAAGATGTAATAGCAGAGCACTTGGAAAGCAGTGACAGGATCGGACAAAGTCAACATGGATTTACAAAAGGTAAATCATGCTTGACTAATCTACTGGAATTCTTTGAGGATGTAACTGGTAAAATAGATAAGGGAGAACCAGTGGATGTGGTGTATTTGGACTTTCAGAAGGCTATCGATAAGGTCCCGCATAAGAGGTTAGCGTGCAAAATTAAGGCACATGGGATTGGGGGCAAGGTATTGACTTGGATAGAGAACTGGTTGGCGGACAGAAAGCAGAGTTGGAATAAACAGGTCGTTTTCCGAGTGGCAGGCAGTGACTAGTGGGGTACCGCAAGGATCGGTCCTAGGACCCCAGCTGTTCACAATATATATTAATGATCTGGACGAGGGAATTGGATGTAATATCTCCAAATTTGCAGACGACACAAAGCTGGGTGGGAGGGTATGCTGTGAGGAGGATGTCATGAAACTCCAGTACGATTTGGACAGGTTGGGTGATTGGGCAGAAACATGGCAAATGCACTATAATGTGGATAAATGTGAGGTTATCCGCTTTGGTGGCAAAAACAGGAAGGCAGATTATTATTTGAATGGCAATAGATTGGGAGAAGGGGAAGTGCAAAGAGACCTGGGTGTTATTGTGCACCAGTCGCTGAAGGTAAGCATGCAGGTGCAGCAGGCGGTTAAGAAGGCAAATGGTATGTTGGCCTTCGTAGCAAGAGGGTTCGAGTACAAGAACAAGGATGTCTTGCTGCAGTTGTACAGGGCCTTGGTGAGACCGCACCTTGAGTATTGTGTGCAGTTTTGGTCACCTTACCTGAGGAAGGACGTTCTTGCCATGGAGGGAGTGCAGCGAAGATTCACCAGGCTGATACCTGGGATGGCAGGAATGACGTATGAGGAGAGATTGTGTCAATTGGGCTTATACTCACTGGAGTTTAGAAGATTGAGAGGGGATCTCATCGAAACCTATAAAATTCTGTCAGGTCTGGACAGACTAGATGCAGAAAGGATGTTTCTGATGGCCGGGGAGTCCAGAACCAGGCGTCATAGTCTAAGGATAAGGGGTAAGCCATTTAGGACTGAAATGAGGAGGAATTTCTTCACCCAGAGAGTGGTGAACCTGTGGAATTCTCTGCCACAGAGGGTGGTGGAGGCCAGTTCATTAAAATATTCAAGAAAGAGTTGGATATATTTCTTGAGGCTAAAGGGATCAAGGGATATGGGGAGAAGGCAGGGACAGGGTACTGAATTTGGATGATCAGCCATGATCTCATTGAATGGCGGAGCAGGCTCGAAGGGCTGAATGGCCTACTCCTGCTCCTATCTTCTATGTTTCTATGTAAGAGAGAGGGTAAAGCGCACAGGGCGCAGCCGGGGTTGAAGACCGAGCGGCGTCAACGAGAGAGGGTAAAGCGCACAGGGCGCAGCTGGGGTTCAGGACCGAGCGGCGTCAACGAGAGTGGCACGCAGGAAAACGCGCAGAGCGCAGCCAGTGTTCAAGGGCCGAGCAGCGTCCGCGGAGAAGAAGGGAGACGCCATTTTTTTTAGCCGCAGCGGAGAAGAAGGGAGAGCGCGGGAAGAAAGGAAAGCGCGGGAGACGCCATTTTGAGCCAGCGGAGAAGAAGGGAGAGCGCGGGAGACGCCATTTTGAGCCGGTCTAACCACACCAAAAAAAAAAATGCCGAAGAGTGGCAGTATCACAGCGTTCGACAATGAAGTCGAAGATTGGACGACATATGTCGAACGCATTGAAGTGTACTGCAAGGTGAATGAAGTGCCAGATGACAAGAAAGCGCTGGTATTGTTGAATTCAATGGGTGCAAAAACGTATGGCTTACTGCGAAACCTAGTAACCCCAGAGAAACCAGCGGAAAAGAATTTTGAAAACAGTGTCAATCCTACGGGACCACTTAAACTCCACACCGCTGCTGATAGCAGAAAGATTTAAGTTTCACAAAAGGAACCAGCATAAAGATGAAAGTAATGCTGAGTATTTAACGGAACTGCGCAAGCTATCGAAACACTGCCAGTTTGGAACGGGACTAGCAGATACTTTAAGGGACAAGTTCGTGTGTGTGCTTCAAAGTGAAGGAACCCAGAAACGGCTTCTATCAGAAAAGGATCTTACGCTGGACAAGGTTTTCAGCATGGCAGTATCACACGAAGCAGCAACACGGGGCGCGGCTGAGATACAACAGAGACCGCAAGAATATGGCACAAATGAAATGGCATACGGAACAGTGAGGTGCTATCGCTGCGGCAGAACAACACACGACCATAAGGATTGCTGGTTCAAGGACCAAGTGTGCAGACAGTGTGGAAAAGTAGGACACATAGCAAGAGTCTGCAGGTCGGAAAAGAAAACCAGCAGCAAGAAATCTCCACAGGAGAAGTACAAGAAGGTACATAAGGTGACGGAGAGTAGTTCAGATGAACAGAAAAGGGATACAGACTCCGGAAGCAAGGAGCTGGGTTGTCTGAAACTACATAATGTGATCAAAACGGAGGATCACCAAACTATCTGGGTCACGCTCAAGATAGCCGGAGTCCAAGTGAAAATGGAATTGGACACAGGATCAGCCCTAACAGTCATAAACCGAAGGGACTACAAGCGGCTATTCTCACATATACCCTTGAGAGATACAGAGATCGTCTTGAAGACGTACACGGGGCAAAAAGTCTACCCCAAAGGAAAAATAAGGGTGAACGTTATATATAACGGCAAGGAAACACCAAAAATGGACCTATATGTATTGCCAGAGGGAGGACCACCACTACTAGGACGTGAATGGATCCGAAAGATACAGCTAGATTGGCATTCCATACAAGCACTGACTGTAGATGCCAAAAAGGATGACGACGTCACACCTGGACGACTGTCAAAAATGCTAACTGACGCACAAGAAGTGTTCCAGGAGGAACTCGGAACACTAAAAGGCATAATAGCGACGATCAAAATAGAGGAAAATGCAAGCCCAAAGTTTTTTAAGGCCAGACCGGTGCCTTATGCGATCCGCCCAGCCGTCGAAGCAGAGCTGGAAGGTTTGGAACGTTCAGGAGTACTGTCCAAAGTGGACTGGAGCGAGTGGGCTACACCCATCATTCCTGTAATGAAGAGGTCATTGAGTAATACGCCTGGGGAACCAAAGAAGGTTCGCATCTGTGGGGACTTTAAGGTGACAGTGAACCCAGTCCTTCACACGGTACAATATCCGCTTCCGCGGATTGAAGATATTTTCGCCTCGCTATCTGGAGGGAAACGCTTCACTAAGATTGATCTGGCCCAGGCGTACCTGCAAATGGAGGTAGAAGAAGCCTCGAAACAGTACCTCACGATCAACACTCATAAAGGTCTCTACCAGTACAACCGGCTGTTGTTCGGGGTAGCATCAGCTCCGGCTATTTGGCAAAGGGCAATGGATCAAGTCCTGCAAGGGATTCCAGGGACCCAGTGTTATTTGGATGACATCCTGGTCACGGGCGAAAATGACAGTGATCACCTTGCCAACCTGGAGCAGGTGCTCACTAGATTGAAGGAATATGGGCTCCGAGCTAATCGCCACAAATGCGAGTTTTTCCAGAAGCAGATCTCGTATTGTGGCCACGTTATTGATGAAGAGGGGTTACATAAGTCCCCTGAAAAGATTGAGGCAGTAGTCAAGGCTCCAGCACTGGAAAATGTGTCACAACTGAGGTCGTTCCTCGGGCTGGTGAACTACTACCATAAGTTCTTGCCAAATTTGTCTACCGTACTACACCCACTGAACACCCTACTGCAAACGGGGGTACCATGGAAGTGGAATGACGAATGTAAACGAGCTTTCCAGAAGAGCAAAGAATTGATCACATCAAAAGAGGTGTTGGCTCATTTCAACCCAGCACTACCAATTAGGTTGGCGTGTGATGCATCACCCTATGGCATTGGAGTGGTGCTGTCGCACAAATTCTCGGACGGCTCAGGGAGGCCAATAGCCTTTGCGTCACGATCACTAACCTCAGCCGAGCGTAACTACGCCCAGATTGACAGGGAGGCCCTCAGCCTAGTGTGGGGAGTGAAAAAGTTCAACCACTATCTGCACGGGCAGAAGTTCACCTTGCTGACTGACCACCAACCACTTGTCTCCATCTTTAATCCACAGAAGGGCGTTCCGGTGATGATTGCGCAACGGCTACAAAGATGGTCCCTTTTTCTAGGGGCGAACCAATATGAAATCGAGTATAAGGGCACGAAACAGCATGGAAACGCTGATGGGCTATCACGCCTGCCACTGCCTACTGCGGAGGAAGCACCAGCAGTGGACTCTGTCGAAATATTTCATTCGACTATAATTGAACGCTTGCCTGTAACTAACGCGGATATAGAGGAGACCCGAAATGACCCGACACTGTCTCGGGTATATGACTTGACGGTGAAGGGATGGCCAACACATGGTGACTCACTGTTGCCAGCATTCTCACCCAGAAGAGAACAGCTGTCAGTATGTCAGGGGACCTTGATGTGTGGATCCCGAGTGGTAATTCCACCCAAGTTAAGGGAGAGAGTGCTTAATGAGCTTCACGAAGGCCATCTGGGAGGGGTGAAAATGAAAAGCCTTGCTAGGGCTTATGTGTGGTGGCCGGGGATCGATCAGCAAATCGAGGACCTGACAAAGAGCTGCTCAGGATGCCAGAAGGTCCAAAATGCACCACCACATGCCCCTCTACACCCATGGGAGTGGCCCTCATCTCCATGGCAACGGGTGCATATTGATTTTGCTGGTCCATTCATGGACTCAATGTTTTTAATAGCCGTGGATGCGCACTCGAAATGGCCTGATGTGATCAAAATGTCCTCCACCACCACCACGGAGAAAACTATTGCAGTCCTACGGACCATATTTGCCAAAACGGCTTGCCAGAGCAGATTTGCTCTGATAACGGACCACAGTTTGTGTCCGAGGAGTTTCGAAGATTTATGAAGAGGAATGGGGTAAAGCATTACGTATCCGCCCCGTATCATCCAGCCACAAATGGATTGGCTGAGAGGTTCGTACAAACCTTTAAGAAAGCAGTAAGGGCCATGTGCGATGACGACATTCCACTGCAGCACAAGGTGGACAATTTCCTGTTAGCCTACAGAAATGCGACACATGCAGTCATCAACCAGACCCCGGCCATGATGTTCTTTAACCGAAGGTTGAGATCTCATATGGATTTGCTCAGACCAAATGTACGAAGAGATGTTGAGAATAAGCAATTCCAGCACATCAATGAGAAGCCGACAAGGAGCTTCAATGTAGGGCAACCAGTCTTGGCCCGCGACTACCGAATAGAGAAATGGCAACCAGGGACGATATGCACACGGCAGGGGCCACTAATGTACACAGTGGATGTTGGGGAGAACATTGTGAGACGCCATGTTGACCAGATCCTAGAGTCACAGGAACGAGTCAACCCCATGTCTCGCCCATACGTACCTGGTGATGAACCCGACATACCGGTAGCATGTACCCCAGAAACAGTAGCATCAGAAGCTGATGAACCAACCGACGACAGGGGGCCAGAATCGCCTCCGCACCAAGAGCAAGACACTCAGGAAAGGCGCTATCCAGAAAGGATCAGGAAGCCGCCCCAAAGACTGAATTTATAAATGGACTATTTTCAGTTAATGTTGCATGTTAAAAGTGTTAATTGTTAAATGAATGTTATGGTACTGTTAATCTAAAAGGGGAGGAATTGTAGTGTATGTACCTTTAAGGGGAGAACTACTTTTTACAGCTCCTGTATACTGTAGTACTGGCAGTGACCACACCTGTATATAAACCCTGAGTAGGGATTTGTACTGTAGTTTTAGAGTAACCCTCATCCAGTAAACACCTGTTGATTGTTCCTCTGCAGTCTCTGTTGATTTATTGAAGGACACCATACATCAAGATTCACGGATTTAACAAGAAGGGGATGCACAGGCCAGGAGTTTTCTTATTCCGGCCTGGCGGAAGATCAGCAGACCAATATACCAAGTGCTTAGTGGTCTGCCAACTCGCAGATTTGGGATTCACTTGGCGGTCCAGGCCTGGGTCTTGGCCTGGACCTTTGAAGATTTTTAACATTTTTAAGCTCTCTGTGGCCACCTGCTCCAATTATTTTGTGGATTCCCCTGTCTGGCAGATGCACAAGCTGTGCCCCAAGTAGTGTGGGCATTCAGCAGGTATATTTATATCTGGTGCCCGCTCACTGATAATAGATGCTTTGACAGGGTCAGCGCCAGAGGTCATAGATGGTAGAATCTTGGCACTTCTTCTGGGATGTCTGGTACACAGATTTTAGACCCACTTTTTTTTTAGAATTAGTTTGCTTCCTATCTTCAGGACTCCTCAGACCCACAAGCCGCATCAATGATGCAAGTTTTTAGTGGATCCAGGAACCAATCTGTAAATTGTCATGTTGCACCAGATAGGGTGTTGATCTGCAGACATTTACAGGTCGATTTAACTCGAGGCACAAATGGGGCGGGCGGAACAAGTGAGAACCCCTCCCCACCCCCCCATGACGTTGTCGGCGTGAGGCCCGGGCAATTTAACACCTGGGCCATATTTCCATTTGACTGACGGGCTGCCATCCCAATCACATCGGGAATTGGGCAGCCCACCCACATGCTGCGTGCAATTTCCGGCACGACTCATGAGGCCTATTTAAAGCAGGAATGCTTCTCTTAAAGAGGGGTTGCTTCCTCCACTTGGATTTTTCATTGAAGAACACTGGAAGAAAGCCTGTCTACAGAGACGAGTAGAAAGTTTGCCCCCCCCACCCCCCACACACTTTTCTGATGCCTCTGTGGAGGTCCTTGTGGACAAAGGTCAAGGAGGGAGGTACTCTTCCCCAGCACCCGCAAGAGCATCGCCAAGGCCACCATAAAGCAGGTCTGGAGGTCAGTGCCATCAGGATCACCCCAAGTCCTGGTTTCAATGCAGAAAGAGGTTCAATGACCACATAAGAGCAGAAAGGGTGAGTACAGTTCTTGACTTCTTTACCTCCCTCAACAGCCCTGACAACACTCCTTTCACCCCCTCCCCTACCGCATTCAATAATTCCCTCTCTCAACAGCCCTGACAACACTCCTTTCACCCCCTCCCCTACCACATTCAATAATCCCCTCCCCTCCATCACATCCTTAAAACATCCAATCACAAGGGCACACTGCAACACTTCTCTATCTCATTCCAGACACACTCAACTCTTCCTTTGCTCTCTTCTCACCACATACTAACACCATTCTCTTCTCACATACTACCATTTGCACAACCACCAACTCCTCCCAGCACTCCTTCTTTACCTCACATTACACACACTTGCCGTTACATTCATCACCTCCCCATCCTCATTACATTTTGCTTTTTTTCCCTCCTCACACCACTTGCCATACATATCTCCACTTTCCTTTTAAAGTGCCACTCACTAACTCTCTTTCTGCAGAAGAAAACAGCACATAATGTAAGGGAGAGGACAGGGGTGGAGTCACCAACATCATTACCCTCACCCAAGCAGAGCAAGAAGCCCTGGGCATCAGTGGCCCAGGCAGAGCCATCAGTATCAGGGAAGCAGAGGCTGGCAGCTTATCTCTGCAGGGTGTCTACATATTACCTGTAACCCTTTATTCACCTCAGCAAATATACAGTAAACGTTAAAACTTAAAGCTGCATTCTTAAGACTGTAAACTGCAAATGTCAAGCTTAAACCTGCCATCCTAACTCTTGTCCTTTTTCTCTTATTCTTAGGTCTTGGCGGGAGATAATCCTCCTGACGATGTTCCCTCAGCCGCTCCATCTCTCCCAAGCACCAGCTTAGACATTGGCACTCCGCATGGGTTAGATAGTGAGGCAGAGGGTTCTGCACATGGTGAAACATTCAGCACCAGCAGATACTGCTGGCAGGGACAGCACAGGTGACAGCTCGCTGTAGTGAAATGTTCTTTCCCAGCTCTGCTAAGGAGGACAGGGATGAGGGGATAGCCATGAAAAGATAATTGCTGACGTCACACAAGCAGTTAAAGGAGGTATTGGAAGGCCTGCCAAGGAATTTCAGTGTTATGGCTGAGAGAGTGGAGGAGTCCACTTCCAGCCAGTGTGGTGTCATCTCACTTGGCATCAGCACGCTGCAGTCTACATGGAGAGTGTGGTCACCTCCAGTCAGGCCCTCACAACAGGAGTCTATGTTTAAATGCTTTGTAGCTTTGCTGTAAGCTCAAACAGCTGCCATTCAGGCTCTGGACTCCATGTTGGAGAGACAGGTTGGTGAACCACATGGATAGGCGCTTTTAAGGAGTAACTCATCTTCTGCAGTCTGTTCTCCCGCAGATTAGTAGAAGTGAAGTTCGTCTTGCCATCTCTCTACATGTCAGTGCCACTGTTAACTTTAAGCTGCGTGGCCCCACAGCTCTCTGGATCTACCACACAGCCAGCTTGCTGGCTATTCAATGCAAAAAGCCGCGCATGCACGGTTTTTTGAAAGGGCCTGCAGCCCCTTAAAGGGGCCGGACTATCCAGGCAGCAATCGAGGTACAGCAGTCTGCAGCCAGGTCCTCACATACTCGAACACCCAGAAGTCACCTGCCACAAACATCTCCAGATGATACCATGAGAACATCAGCCCTCCACCAACTTTACTAAGGCCAATAAGGGAGCCCATGTAGTACAGTTAGCAAAACATGGATTGAGGATTGGTTAACGGACAGAAAACAGAGAGTAGGAATAAACAGGTCATTTTCGGGCTGGCAGGCTGTAACTAGTAGGATACCGCAAGGATCAGTGCTTGGGTTGCAGCTATTCACAATCTACATCAATGATTTGGATGAAGGGACCAAATGTAATATATCCAAGTTTGCTGATGATACAAAGCTGGGTGGGAATGTAAGTTGTGAGGAGGATGCAAGGAGGCTTCAAGGGGATATAGACAGGCTAAGTGAGTGGGCAAGAACATGGCAAATGGAATGTGGAGAAATGTGAAGTTATCCACTTTGGTAGGAAAAATAGAAAAGCAGAGTATTTTTTAAATGGTGAGAGATTGGGAAATGTTGGTGTTCAGAGTGACCTGAGTGTCCTTGTACATGAATCACTGAAAGTTAACATGCAGGTAACAGCAAGCAATTAGGAAAGCAAATGGTATGTTGGCCTTTATTACAAGAGGATTTGAGTATAAGAGTAAAGACGTCTTACTGCAATTATATAGGGCCCTGGCGAGACCACACCAGGAGTATTGTGCAGTTTTGGTCTCCTTACCTAAGGAAGGATATACTTGCCATAGAGGGAGTGCAACGAAGGTTCACCAAACTGGTTCCTGGGATGGGGGGGATTGTCCTATGAGGAGAGATTGAGTAGACTAGGCCTATATTCCCTAGAATTTAGAAGAATGAGAGGTGATCTTATTGAAACATACAAAATTCTTACAGGGCTTGACAGGGTAGATTCAGGGAGGATGTTTCCCCTGGCTGGGGAGTCTAAAACCAGTGGTCACAAACTCAGAATAAGAGGTCGGCCATTTAGGACTGAGATGAGGAGAAATTTCTTCACTCAGAGGGTGGTGACTCTTTGGAATTTTCATTGAGTATATGCAAGACAGAGAGCGATAGAGTTTTGAATATTAAGGGAATCAAGGGGTATGGGGATAGTTCAGGAAAGTGTAGGTGAGGCAGAAGATCAGCCATGATCTTATTGAATGGCGGAGCAGGCTCGAAGGGCCAAATGGCCTACTCCTGCTCCTATTTCTTATGTTCTTTAACTTATGTAGCGCACTATGGGTTGATTACTTGGCTGAGAAATTATGTTTGCCACTAACTTAATCACCGTTATCACTTTTGGCACTTACATAGAATTACATTGAATATACAGCACAGAAACAGGCCATTCGGCCCAACTAGTCTGTGCTGCTGTTTATACTCCACAGGAATCTCCTCCCATTCTATCTACCTCATTTCAGCCTATCTTTCTATTCCCTTATCTCTCATGTATCTGTCTACTTTCTAAGCTATCTGTCTCAACTACTTCCTGTGGTAGCGAGTTCCACATTCTAACCACTCTCTGAGAAAAGAAATTTATCCTTATTTCCCTACTGGATATATTAGTAACAATCTTGTATTTATGGCCCCTAGTTTTGGATTCTCTCTCAAGTGGAAACATTCCCTTCACATCTACCCTGTCCAACCCATTCATAATTTAAACACCTCTGTCATGTTTCCTCTAAGTCTTAAATAACAACAGAAAATGCTGGAAATACTCAGCAGGCCAGGCAGCATCCGTGGAGAGAGAAACAGAGTTAACGTTTCAGGTCTGTGACCCTTCGTCAGAACTGGAAAAAGGTTAGGGATGTAACAGATTTTAAGCAGGGAAAGGAGGGGGAGGTGAAGGGGAGGAAAGAACTAAATGGATAGTCTGTGCTAGGATGGAAGGCAGGAGAGATTAAGGGCTAAATATTTGGGGCGCTAACATCGCCGGGGCGCTAACATCGCCGGGGCGCTACTTTTCGCCGGAAAAATTAGTGTCCCCGCAGCGGAAATTGAGTGGCTGCACCCCAAGAGGGAAATGGGGCGCTACTGGAAGTGCCTGGCATCCCTCTTGGGCCGCTGCGAGTCAATATCGCGGTGCTACGTGCCGCAGCGCCATGCCACGTCGCCTTCCACCAGGGGAGTGTCCTTGCACAGCGCAACCTTGGGCCCAGCTGGGCACTCCGCGGGGTGGGGTTTCAGGAGGCCGGGGACGGGAACGCAGGCAGGTGCTGGCAGGCGGCCAGCAACAAAAACGGCCACCCTGCACCTCGCCTTTAAATTGCGCCTCCCCGGCCACAGGTAGGCTTCCTGACCGAATCGGACATAGCGTCCAGCGGTAAGTCAGGGGGCGCTCCCAAAGATCGCAGCCGGGGCGCGAGCGGGGCGTTGCACACGGCGATGACGTCATCGCCGGCGGAGCAGCGCCGCGCCACGGGGCGCTAACGGGAGGCGCAAAATAACCGAATTTTTACCCTAAATGTTGCAAGTGGGAATGGCAGAATCATCAACAGCTGCCGCCTGAAAAAATGGGGGCGGGGGTTATAGTCTGAAATTGTTGAACTCAATGTTGAGTCCAGAAGGCTGTAAAATGCCTAATCGAAAGATGGGGTGCTGTTCCTCGAGCTTGCATTGAGCTTCATTGGAACAGTGTAGGAGGCCGAGGACAGAGAGGTCAGAGTGGGAGTGGAGCAAAGAATTAAAGTGACAAGTGACCGGAAGCTCAGGGTCACACTTACGGACTGAACAGAGGTGTTCCGCAAAGCGGTCACCCAATCTGCATTTGGACTCCCCAATGTAGAGGAGACCGCATCGTGAGCAGTGAATACAGTATACTAAATTGCAAGAAGTACAAGTAAATCGCTGTTTCACCTGGAAGGGGTGTTTGGGGCCCTGGACAGTGGGAAGGGAGGAGGTAAAAGGGCAGGTGTTGCATCTCCTGCGCTTGCATGGGAAGGTGCCGTCGGGAGAGGAGGGGCTGTTGCGGGTGATTGAGGAGTGGACTAGGGTGTTGCGGAGGGAGCAGTCCCTTCAGAATGCTGAAAGGGGAGGTGAGGGGAAGATGTGTTTGGTGGTGGGATCACGTTGGAGGTGGTGGAAATGGCGGAGGTTAATCCATTGAATGTGGAGGCTGGTGGGGTGAAAGGTGAGGACAAGGGGAACACTATCGTGGTTCCGATAGGGAGGGGAAGGGGTGAGAGCAGAAGTGCGGGAAATAGAACGGACATGGTCAAGGGCCATGTCAACTACGGTAGAGGGGAATCCTCGGTTGAGGAAAAGGGAAGACATATCGGAAGCACTGGTATGGAAGGTGGCATCGTCAGAACAGATGCGGCGGAGACGGAGAAACTGGGAGAATGGAATAGAGTCCTTACAGGAAGCAGGGTGGGAGGAAGTGTCGTCCAGGTAGCTGTGGGAGTCAGTAGGCTTGTAGTGGATGTTTGTCGATAGCATATCGCCTGAAATGGAGACAGAGAAGTCAAGGAAGGGAAGAGAAGGGAAGAGTCGGAAATGGTCCATGTGAAGGTGAGGGAAGGGTGGAAATTGGAAGCAATTCCTCTAAGTCTTCTCCTTTTTCTAAAGAAAAACGCCCCAACCCGTTCAATCTTTCCCGATAACTGTAATCTCTCAGTTCTGGTACCATCCTTGTAAATTCTTTTTGCACTTTCTCCAGGGCTTCAATGTCTTTTTTATAGTATGGAGACCAGAACTGTGCATAGTACTCCAAGTTCGGCCTGACCGGGGTCCTGTACAAGTTTAACATAACTTCACTACTTTAGATTCTATACCCCTAGAAATAAATCCCAGTTAGCATTTTTAATTGCTTTGATGACTTGCAATGCTGCTTTTAATGATTTGTTCACCTGTATTGCTATATCCCTTTGCTCTTTGACCTCATTCAGTTTCTTATTTTCTAAGGTGGAGGTGATGTTTCTATTTTTCCTACCAAAGTGTATCACCTCACATTTATCTATGTTAAAGTTCAATTGCCACTTACCTGCCCAGTCTGCATGTTTTCTAATGTCTTCTTGTATTATGCTGTATTCTTCCTCACTGTTAGCTATAACCACCCCACCCTCCTCCAGTTTTGTATCATCTGCAAATTTTGATCATAGAATCATAGAAATTTACAGCACGGAAGGAGGCCATTTCGGCCCATCGTGTCTGCGCCGGCCATCAAAGAGCTATCCACCCTAATCCCACTTTCCAGCACTTGGTCTATAGCCTTGTAGGTTATGGCACTTCAAGTGCACATCCAAGCTCTTTTTAAATGTGGTGAGGGTTTCTGCCACTACCACCCTTTCAGGCAGTGAGTTCTAGTCCCCCACCACCCTCTGGGTAAGGTAATTTCCCCTCAAATCCCCTCTAAACCTCCTACCAATTACTTTAAATCTATGCTCCCTGGTTGTTGACCCCTCTGCTAAGACACATAAGGGGAGAAATTGAGTATAGCCCCGTTTGGGGTGCCAGCCTCGCCAGGGCGCTAAAAACATTCGCGCCCCCGCACCGGAAATTGAGTGGTTGCGTCCCAAAGGGAAGCGCGGCGCTACTGGAGGCGCCCCGCATCCCTCTTGGGGCGCTGCGAGTGAATATCATGGCACAACGTGCCGCAGCGCCACACGCTGCGGCACGTCGCGCTGCGGTATTGCAGGCCTTCCTCCCCTTCTTAAAGGGGAGGGGCCTTGTGCAGCACGATCTGGGGTCCAGCTGGGCCCCCGAGGATCGGGAGTGCAGGCAAAAGAGCCCGGCATCGAGGAGAAGTGCCGGGCTCTTGGAGCGCAGCCGGCACTCTGCGGGGGGGGTGGGGTTCAGGAGGCCGGGGACGGGAGTGCAGGCAGGTGCTGGCAGGCGGCCAACAACAAAAATGGCCGCCCCGCACCTTGCCTTTAATTCGCGCCTCCCCGGCCGCAGGTACGCCACCCTGACCCTGTCAGACATAGCGTCCGGCGGTAAATCAGGGGGCGCTGCCGATGACGGCAGCGGCGCAGCGCTAACGGTTAGCGCCACCAATAACATCCCGCGGAATTTAGCGGGAGGCGTGGGCAGTGCCGCGCCCGGGCGCGAGTTGGTTTGCGACCCACTTAGCGCCCCCTCTTAAGGCGCTAACGGGTGGCGCAGCCAACTGAATTTCTCCCCCATAGATCCTTCCTATCCATTCTATCGAGGCCCCTCATAATTTTATACACCTCAATAAGGTCTCCCCGCAGCCTCCTCTGTTCCAAAGAAAACAAACCCAGCCTATCCAATCTTTCCTCATAGCTAAAATTCTCCAGTCCAGGCAACATCCTTGTAAATCTCCTCTGTACCCTCTCCAGTGCAATCACATCTTTCCTGTAATGTGGTGACCAGAACTACACGCAGTACTCTAGCTGAGGCCTAACTAGTGTTTTATACAGTTTAAGCATAGCCCCCCTGCTCTTGTATTCTATGCCTCGGCTAATAAAGGCAAGTATTCCGTATGCCTTCTTAACTACCTTATTTACTTGGCCTGCTAGCTTCGGAGATCTGTGGACCTGCACTCCAAGGTCCATTTGTTCCTCTACACTTCTCAGTGTCCTACCATTTAATGTGCATTCCCTTGCCTTGTAAGCACTCTCCAAATGCATTACCTCACACTTCTCCGGATTGAATTCCATTTGCCACTGTTCCGCCCACCTGACCAGTTCATTGATATCTTCCTGCAGTCTACAGCTTTCTTCTTCATTATCAACCACACAGCCGATTTTAGTATCATTGGCAAACTTCTTAATCATACCCCCTACATTCAAGTCTAAATCATTGATATATTCCACAAAAAGCAAGCGACCTAGTACTGAGCCCTACGGAACCCCACTGGAAACAGCCTTCTAGCCACAAACACACCCATCAACCATTACCCTTTGCTTCCTGTCTCTGAGCCAATTTTGGATCCAACTTGCCACTTTGCCCTGGATCCTGTGGGCTTTCACTTTCGTGACCAGTCTGCCATGTGGGACCTTATCAAAAGCCTTGCTAAAATCCATATACACTACATCAAACGCACTACCCTCATTGACCCTCTTTGTTACCTCCTCAAAAAATTCAATCAAGCTAGTTAGACACGACCTTCCCTTAACAAATCCATGCTGACTGTCCTTGATTAATCCATGTCTTTCTAAATGAAGATTTATCCTGTCCCTCTGAACTTTTTCCAATAATTTTCCCACCACCAAGGTTAGGCTGGCTGGCCTGTAATTACTTGGTCTATCCCTTTTTCCCTTTTTAAACAAAGGTACAACATTAGCAGTCCTCCAGTCCTCCAGCACCAAACCTGTAGCCAGAGAGGATTGGAAAATGATGGTCAGAGCCTCTGCTATTTCCTCTTTTGTTTCTCTTAACAGCCTGGGATACATTTCATCCGAGCCTGGGGATTTATCCACTTTCAAAGCTTCTAAGCCCCTTAATATTTCATTGAGAAAGCATACTGATATTGAGTTACTTATTCCTAACTCCAAATCATTAATGTAAATTATGAATAACAGCGGTCCAGCAGTGATCATGGTGGAACACTGCTTTCTACCTTCCTCCAATCTGAATAACTACCCTTTACCCCTACTTTCTGTTTTCTATTTATAGCCAATTTGCTATCCATTCAGCTATTTGTCCCTGACTTCACATGCCCTAACCTTTGTCATGTGTCTACTGTATGGTACCTTATCAAAGGCCTTTTGAAAATCCAAGTATATGATATCTACTGCATTACCCTTGTCTACTCTTTCCATTACCTCTTCAAAGAATTTTATCAGGTTAGTTAAGCATGACTTAGCCTTTCGGATTCCATGTTGACTATTTTTTATTATATTTTCTGTTTCTAGATGCACTTCTTTCTTTTAGTATAGATTTCAGTATCTTTCCCATCACTGACGTTATGCTGACATCTATAGTTCCCAGGTTTTGTTCTATCACCCTTTTTGTATATAGAAAGAAAGACTTGCGTTTATATAGCACCTTTCATGACCACCGGACATCTCAAAGCACTCTACAGCCAATGAAGTACTTTTGAAGTGTAATCACTGTTGTAATGTAGGAAACGCAGCAGCCAATTTGCGCACAGCAAGCTCCCACAAACAGCAATGTGATAATAACCAGATAACTGTTTTTTGTTATGTTGATTGAGGGATACATATTGGCCAGGACACCGGGGATAACTCCCCTGCTCTTCTTCGAAATAGTGCCATGGGATCTTTTACATCCACCTGAGGGAGCAGACAGGGCCTTGGTTTAACGTCTCATTCGAAAGACGGCACCTCCGACAGTGAAGCACTCCCTCAGCACTGCACTGGAGTGTCAGCCTAGATTTTTGTGTTCAAGTCCCTAGAGTGGAACTTGAACCCACAACCTTATGACTCAGAGGAGAGAGTGCTACCCACTGAGCCACAGCTGACACATAGAAACAACATTAGCTGTCTGCCAGTCCTCTGACACTACCCCCTCTTTTATGTAATTTTTGTATATATAAACTAGTGCCTCTGCTATCTCCTCCCTAGTTTCTGTGCGTATGCATGGGTGCATATCATCCGGACCTGGGGTTTTAGCCTCTTTAGTTTTGCTACTTTGTCAATTATTTTCTCCCTTTCTATCCCAACTGCATTGATATTCTTTTTACATTCATCCTCTAGTAAAGTGTTGACTTTGTTACCTTCTTTAGTAAAAACTGAGACGAAGTAGTTATTCAATACACCTGCCATTTCTGTCATTACCTGTGAGTTTATCTTGCTCATCCTTTAGCGGCCCTATCCCTACTTTAGTTTTCCTTTTGTTATTTATGTGTGAAGAGAACATTTTATTATTTCTTTTTATATTTCTTGATAATTTGATTTAGTAATTTCTCTTTGCCTTCCTGATGCTTTTTTTTAACTTCTCTCCTCAGTTCTTTGTATTCCCTTTTGTCCCCCCCAGCTTTAGTATCTAAGTACTTCTTATATGTCTTTTTCTTTAGATTCATTGGCCTAGAAATTCAGTTGGTTGCGCCAGCCGTTAGCGCCTTAGGAGGAGTAGATGTCGGGCGCTAGGCGGCTAGTGCCCGGGCGCAGCGCGATCTGCGCCTCGCCCCAACTTCACTAGAGATTTAGCGGCGGCGCAAAGTCTTTGCGCGCGCAGATCATGACGTCATTTCCTCGTGCAACGCCCTTTGTGCACCCCCAGCCGGAACTTCAGTGGCGACGCCCCATTGTGCGCCTGGCGCCCCTAGCGACTGTTAGAGTGGAACGGTGCTCAGCCGATGCGGGGCGCGGGGGGCGCAAATTAAAGGGCACTCCTCCTGCACTATAAAAGGCTGCCATTTCGCAGCACTCCTTCTTGAGAAACGGATCTTTGGAGAGAGACCAAGGTAGATAGCTTTCTGCTTTGGCCCAACACTCGGACAGGTACTTCTGGCTTCAGGCCACAGCTTTCCACTAGTCTTTGCCTTCATTGACATCTCATTGTTTGCCAGCATATTATGGGGGCTGCAATGGGTGGCAACGCTGGCTTTCTCAATTACATCCAAAGGGCTCACAGACGCCGTGAGAGAGTGGCAGCCCTGGCTAGACGGAGAGGGGGCAACAGGTGTCGGGAAAGGAGGCCTTACCCACCCAGGGTATACCGCCAGCAGTTCTCCTATCTCAACACGTCTGAGGAGCAGTGTGTTCGGAGGCTGCGATTCAGAAGGGACGTGGTCACAGAGATCTGCCAGCTGCTTGGCGGTGATCTGCAGCCACAGCTGAGGTGCAGGACGTCTCTGTCGGTGGCAGTGAAGGTGACGGTGGCTCTCAACTTCTATGCCACCAGCTCCTTCCAATCCGCTACTGGGGACATTGCCAACATCTCCCAGTTCGCCGTGCATTGCTGCATCCGCCAGGTGACCAATGCCCTTTTCAAAAGGAGACGTCAGTTCATCTCCTTCTCCATGGCCCTTGCCAAGCAGCAACAGCGTGCAATGGGCTTTGCAGCATTCACGGGCTTCCCCATGGTGCAGGGCGCCATTGACTGCACGCATGTGGCTTTGCGGGCACCTCTGGAGAATGCCGAGGATTACCGCAACCGGAAGGGCTACCATTCGCTGAACGTCCAGCTGGTGTGTGACCACAGGCAGCTCATCCTAGCTGTCAATGCCCGCTTTCCAGGCAGCAGCCACGATGCCTTCATCCTGCGACAGACTTCTGTGGCAGACATGTTCCAGGCACAGCCTCACCCACGAGGATGGCTTATCGGGGACAAAGGCTATCCTTTGTGTACCTGGCTGATGACCCCGCTCCGTGCGCCCAGCACCCCTGCTGCAGAGGGATACAACGAGAGCCATCAAGCGACCAGGAACATCATCGAACAAACAATCGGCGTCCTGAAGCAACGGTTCCGCTGTCTGGATCGTTCCGGTGGAGCCCTACAATATTCGCCGGAGCGAGTCTCCCATTTCGTGGTCGTTTGCTGCATGCTGCACAACCTGGCTATCCGCAGGACTCCGCCACTGCCACCAGAGATTGGAGGACCACCTCAGGAGGAGGAGGAGGAGGAGGAGGAGGAGGACCAGCACAGGAGGGAGGCAGAAAGTGCAAGGGCCGCCCGTCGCCGACCATGCACAGTGCAATTTAACAACAATAATTTATTGAAAACCTCTGCCCTTCCCACATTACATGCTCATGTGGAGAAGCCCCCTCCAAAAACACAAAACTACCAGTCTCGGCCTTACAAAAAGAAAGACACCAGTCTCGGCCTTACAAAAACACAACTGCACCAGTCTCGGCCTTACAAAAAGAAAGAAAGACACCAGTCTCGGCCTTACAAAAACACAACAGGCATTTGAGCATACCTTCTACTTTTTGCCCTGCAAGGGCGATGCCTTTCGCATCCTTGCCTGGCCCCTGCCCGCCCTGCAGCTCCTCCTCAATCGGAGCCCAGTGGCTGCAGCAAGGCTGGGGGAAGGCTGCTGAGGGGCAGATGGCGTGACGGCAGATGCCCTTGGGGGTCGGCCTGCACCAGCTCTGGCCTTGGAGTGGCCGGCTGCTGACTGCTCCAACTCTGGCTGGGCGGCAGCAGTCTGTCCAGCGGCTCGTGGCAGCTGCAATGGCGGAGTGGCAGTGTCGGCTGCAGGAATGGTGCCAACCTGGCAGATCGCAGGTGCTCGCTGGTCGCCTGATACAGTGGCACTCGCACGGGCCAGCACTGCAGCATGCGCAGCAAACAGCTGAAGGACAGACTGCTGGGCTGCTGCTGCGCGGTGGGTGCCCTAGCGATGCCTGGCTGATCCAGCGAGGGTGGCAGCAGTTAGTGCCCGTGTGGCCCTGGTCTGTGTCCGCATGACACCAGCCAGTGAATGGACGGCACGACTGAGCACTTGGCTAGAAGCCGACTGTGCTGCCGCGAAGTCCTGCAGACTCCTGGCCTGTGCTGCACTGAATTGTTCCAGACTCCTGGCCTGTGCTGCACTGAATTGTTGCAGACTCCTGGCCTGTGCTGCTCCGAATTGCTGCACACTCCTTGACAGAGACTCTATGGAGTCAGGCATCCTTGCCACTGCAGCCATGAGCTCAGTGTGCCTGCGCTCAGCCTGGACGGCCATTTCCTCTAGGAGGCGCACCTCCTCTGCGCTGACCGTCGCAGGACTGGAGGCCGCACTCACCCTCTGGGGAGAAGTCCGCCGAGCTTCCCCACCCCTCCCGCGTTGCTGCAGGCCGCTGGGCCCCGGAGCTTCACTCTCCTCCGACCCTTCCCCCCGGCTCCCCTCCAGGGAAGACGTGTCCCCTACATCGCCATGGGCTGGCACGGCTGAGGGTGGTACTGATGGGCCGGCTTCCTCTTCCTCCTCCTCTAATTTGGAAGCGCTGACAGTGGCAGCTTGAGGGCCCGCCGCCTCACCTGGCGATTCACCATCTGAAAGCAGGAAGACACAAGAGTAGCTTTAGAGTGAGGACAGGGCGGCAGCGAGGGAGGCATGAGTGCTGCCATTCACCGCATTGGTCAGACAGTGGCAAAGGATGCTGATCTCATGCGCAAGTGGAACGAGAGAGGTCCAAAAGGTGATGCCCTTACCATTGGTGCCCAGAACAGGGTCGGCATCTCCACTGGCGACGGGGCCAATCAGCCGGCCTGCCATGATGCGCGCCACACGCTGGTCGAGGTCGGAGAGCTCTTTGAGGTCAGGACGGCCTCCCCCGGTCTCAGTTCGGTTGCGCCGGTTGTGCGTCACCTTGGCCTGCAAGAGAAAGGATGGCCTCTAAGTACAGTGTGTAGCCCTGATCTTGTCTGCACTGCCTCCCATGGTCGAATAGCTTGTACAGTGTGTAGCCCTGATCTTGTCTGCAATGCCTCCCATGGTCGAATAGCTTGTACAGTGTGTAGCCCTGATCTTGTCTGCACTGCCTCCCATGGTCGAATAGCTTGTACAGTGTGTAGCCCTGATCTTGTCTGCAATGCCTCCCATGGTCGAATAGCTTGTACAGTGTGTAAAGTGCTGAATGTGCAAGTGATTTTCATGCCAGTCCCATAGCTGCTGGATGAGGGCTGGCCATTAGGGCTTTCAGGTCCCTTTGCCCATAAAGTGAGGTGCACATGCAAGGATGAGGAGGACACTGGAAAGGGTACTCACCCTGACAACCCGAGTGAGGTCGTTGAACTTCTTCCGGCATTGCACAGGAGTCCTGGCAACCACGCTGTTGGAAGACACCCTGTTGGAGACCTCCCTCCAGGCTTTCCGGTAGGCGCTGGGCAGCGGCCTCTTGCCACCTTCTGGGAACAGAACATGGCGCCTGCACTCCACTCTGCCAACCAGCAGCCTCCGGTCACCGTCGCTGAAGCGCTGCGCTCTCTCCCTGGCCTTCTCCATAGCCCTGGGCGTTGTGCAGGTGAAGCTGAAGTGGTCAGGCCTAGGTTGAGGGCTGCAGTGTGCAGGGCGTGGTAGGCAAACAAATCCACCCTCCCCCTTTAAGAGCTGACCGGCGCCAGAGTGTCTGCCGTCAATCAAGAACTCGCCGCACCGGCGCTGCGCCCGGCCTCGGGGGTATCGCTCAGCACCGCCGGCTTAGCGCCTAAAGATAGTCGTGCATCGCCTGTTTTAGCGCAGCAGCAACCTCTTGGGGCGATGCGACTGAATATCGGCGAAGGGGGCGCGACTTTGCGCCGGGCGCAAACTTTAGCGGCCGCCCGACTTTACCGCCCCAAAAGTGGCTATACTGAATTTCTAGGCCATAGTTCCCTTTAGATCTTTATTCAACCACGGTGCCCCATAAGTAGCTTGCTTGTTTTTGGCTTTTAGTGGAATACTTTTCTCTTTAACTCTATTGATTACCCTTTTAAAGGTTCCCCACTGTTTTTCTGTCTCTTTGTTTTTCAAGATTTTCTCCCAGTTTACCTTCATTTCCACCCTCATTTCCTCATAATTTGCTATTTTCCAATCTATTACCTAAGTCACTCTTGATCCTAATGAACCATACTATGTTATGATCCCTACTATTAAGATACACTCCTACTCTTACTTTGCCTATCTGTTCTGGTTCATTATCCACTACAAGATCCAGCAGTGATTCTATTTTTGTTAGACTTCTTAGTACCAAGTGAGAAAGGAGTCCTGTATACACTTTGGTCTGCGGTGTGGTTTAATACCAGCATCTGATTCTGTACAGAAGTTGTCTCAATACTTTCAATGTTCTTTAATGAAGAGGCTCATGAAAGGTGTAACAAGGACTGTTCAACCTTTGTCCTGTTGACTATTGAGGTCAATGGGGAAGGTGATGTACTGCCGAACAGGGCATCAGTGACCTGCTTAATGCAGCTGTGTACTGCAGACTGGGTGATGTGGCCTGTAGCTGACTGGAGGTGGCAAAGAAATTAAAGCCTGTAGTGACATTGATACCCACTGGCAAAACATGCCCCTCTGGTGCAGGTTGCTGAGGTCTGGAGAAGTGCAGCCTTCTGAGGCACTGCTCTCCAGGTAGTTCCAAGAAACTAACTGTTGGCTGTGCATCTTGTGTGCTGGGTATGGCTGGCTACGAGCAGACCTTCCACCTGTTGTCTTCTGATAAACACAGCTGCTGGTTGCTGAAGTTGCTGCTGCTCCTCTTCCTTCAAGTTACAGCTGAGTGCCCCTTTAAATGCAGCTTCAGTGGCTCTGAGACACCAATCCATTAGGTTTTACTGGCGGGTCCAGCTTGGTGCCACTTCTGCAATTTTTAGTTCAAATGGCGTCGGGGTTCTAATTGTATCATAGGATCCCATTTTTAATTATTCATGAGGCCTCCGCCTGGCTGTGGTAAGCGCCTCTCCCTAATCAAAAAACTGCGTGGTTAAAATGGCGGCAGACAGAAGCGCATTGTGAATGCGACCAGAAGCACGCAATCATCATTTTAACCACCTGCTTTGCCCCTTTCCTGCCGGGCGGTTAAAATCAAGGCCTAGAAATTCAGTGGGCTGCGCCACCCGTTAGCGCCCTAAGAGGGCACTTAGTGGGTTTTATGCCACTGGCCACGCCTCCCGCTAAATTTAGCGGGATGCTAATGGCGGTGCTAGCCGTTAGTGCTGCGCCGCTACCGATGACGTCATCGGTGTGCGCAGCGCTCCGCTACCACCCCGATCACGAAATTTAGTAGTGCCCCCTGCTTTAACGCCGGTCACAATTTGCGACCGGCTCAGGGGGGCCTACCTGCGGCGGTAGAGGCGCTGAGGTGCGGGGCGGCCATTTTTTTTGCTGGCCGCCTGCCAACACCTCTCCGCGCCGCCGTCCCCGGCCTCCTAAGCCCCCCCCTAGCGGAGTGCCGGCTTTGTCCCAAGAGCCCAGCACTTCTCCTCGGTGCCAGGCTCTTTTGCCGGCATTTGCGCTCTTCGAGCGTGCTGCAGCAGGCCTTTCCCCTTTAAGAAGGGGAGGAAGGCCTGCAGTACCGCAGCGCGCCGTGCCGCAGCGTGTGGCGCTGCGGCACGTTGCGCTGCGAACTTCAGTTGCAGCGCCCCAAGAGGGATGCGGGACGCCTCGAGTAGCGCCGCGCTTCCCTCTGGAGCGCGCAAACTGAATTTGCGGCGGGTGGCCGCGACTTCTTCCGGGGCGCTACTTCCGGCGCCCTGGTGAGGCTGGCGCCCCCCAGTGAATTTCTAGACCTAAGATTCTATCTGGCAACTTCACAAATGGGATCCATAGTTAAAACTTCCCATTCATGATATCACTGCAGTGAAATTTAATGTTATATATGGGTGGTGGGGTGGGGGGGGGGGGGGGGGGGGCGGCGGGGGGAGGTGGAATTCTGCACTGAATGTCTCCTCACCAGCAATTGGTGTGAATGCTAAAAAATGTAAAACTTAGACCACCATCGTGGTTTCCAACTGACCCCCTTTATCATTCTAAATATTAAGTAACAATTTGATCTTTGAAGTGGGAGTACTAAAATTAAATTTAACTTACCCATCTGTTCTTTTTGCATTAATTAGCAGTATTGGCCGGTGCTGGTTCAATTCCTCATTACTGAGTTCTTCGAGAGTCAAGACCTTCTGGTCTGCTTTTACCTATAAAAATAAACTTTACAGTCAACTCAACCTCTGTGAGCAGTTGTACTGCAGCTTCTGGTTTTTTTTTACGCCCTTAAAAAATGTTCTAGCAAATTGACTTGAAGATCCTCAACCTTGTTTCCAAATATCTCCACAAATGCTCCACACTTTCTTTGGGAAACATTCTCTAGCCATAAATCTCAGGCTAAACCATTATTCTGAATTTCTGGTTGTTCCCGTCTCCTCTCTTCCATCAGAAGCTGATCCTTAAGCCATTATGGCCTTTGCCCTCTGGAACTTTCTCCCTAAGCCACTTTGTCATCTTAATTCTCTCCCTTTCTTCAACAGCCTACTAACTCTAACCATGCCTTCAAAGTCCCTCACCCATTTACTACGTGCTTAGTTAGATGGGCAGCACGGTGGCATAGTGGTTAGCACTGTTGCCTCACAGCGCCAGAGACCCGGGTTCGAATCCAGCCTCGGGCGACTGTGTGTGGAGTTTGCACATTCTCCCTGTGTTTGCGTGGGTTTTCTCCGGGTGCTCCGGTTTCCTCCCACAGTCCAAAGATGTGCGGGTTAGGTTGATTGGCTATGATAAATTGACCCTTAGTGTTAGGGGGATTAAATACGTGGGGTTACAGGGATAGGGTGGGATATGTGTTGGTGTAGGGGTTACGGGGATCGGGTGGGATATGTGTCGGTGCAGGCTCGATGGGCCGAAATGGCCTCTATCTGCACTGTGGGGTTTCTGTGATTCTGTGATCTGTGTGATTTATCCACCTCTCCCCTCCCATCTTCAAAAGAACTATGACATTTTATTTTATGTGAGGAGCACTACAGAAGACCAAGTTGTTCTTGCTTAAAATGATGTGCACACTATTCTGCAGTATATAGAGGCATCATAATGAATACTGATGAGTTGTACTAATATTGGTGTACACCCCAATATATGCAAAGAACAATTTTTTTGATTACATTATATTAGTGAAGTCTTCCAAATGCACACATTAGATGCAATATTTAAGTAGAAGAAATAATTTATTTATTGCAATTGGCATGAATAAATTAAATGGAGCAAAACTCACTGTGTAAAAGAGTACCATGTCACTATTCTGCTTGCAGATGTACAAGATACTGCCTGTGGTGCTTTGACATTCACGGGTAGTACTCTGGATTGGGGATCAGGTTCTCAGAACTGGATGCTGGATCCAGAATACACAGAATATCCGTCACGGGATTTGAGAGCTCTGAATGACAATATCCCAACAAAGTGGAGGAAAATTGTTGGTTTTACATTAGTATAATGAACAAATTGATGGAGAACCAATCTGCTCAACTAACTGTGCCCAACCAAATTGCATAATAGCATATTACCATGTCACTTTGCAATCGGTTATTCCCAGATTGCACACTGGCATGGACATTGTCATCTGCATGATGCATCAAGTGCATACTCTCCTCAAGCAGGCTCTAGGTTTCTGATGGCTGACGTGCTTTATGGTGTGCGGTTGCAAACCCTTTGGCTTGCACAATGTAATCCAGAGAAAGCTGTATAGAGGATCTGTCTATGATGAATGCTGCCTCTATCCTTTATCATGCTATAAACTATTTCTGTGCTGTATTTGTTCATGTGGAACTGTAGCTAGACTAATCTACTTGGATTTTTCTAAAATAGAGCCATAGCCATTGTTTCTGTCAAGATTTTCCTTTCTCATGAGAGCCTGCGGGTAGAGTAAATACACAATGCTGGATAGGCGGCAGACATGTGCTAATTATCTATGATTGCTACAGTCAGCAAAGGAGTGTCAGACAACATGAAATTCTGATAAGGCTTTGTTTCAGGTCTGAACTAGATAAATGACTCATCAGACAGCATACATTTCCCATCCATCCAATTTCCCATCCATCCAGGTGATAGAAATAATTGATTGCTGAGCAGTTGAAAAAGGATTTGGCCTATTGGGAAAAGCCAGCTTTTGATTTTAGATGTCAGGCACTGTTTGGACAAGGCATATCTACTGCAGCACTCCATTGTAGTTCATACCATCCAATCATATTTCCATAATGGTTAGACAGAACTCCATGGGGGAAATGGTGTGTAGAATAATCAGAGGCCATTTAAGAACACAATTTGTAGCTTGGCCTGAAATATATGGTCTAGGAGCATGGTTTTTCCCACCTTTTGGGAGGTCAGGAATATATGGTAGACATCTTGTACTATTTCCAGTTTCCTCAGCCCACCTGCTGCTGAAATACCTTTGTTACCTCCAGAGGCAACTATTCCGATGCTCTCTGGGCTGGCCCCCCACCTTCCACAAATTTCAGCTCATCCAAGACTCTGCGGCCCGTATACTAACTCGCATCAAGTCCTGTTCACCCCCGTGCTCGCTGACCTACATTGGCTCCTGGTCTGGCAACACCTCAAATTTAAAATTCTCACCCTTGTGTGTAAATCCCTCAGGTGCCTCGCCCCTCCTATCTCTGTAACCCCCTCCATCTCTCCGAGATCTCTGCGCTCCTCCAATTCTGGCCTCTTGCGCACACACAATTTCCATCGCCCCGCTCTGTCGTGCTTACAGCTGCCTAGGCCCTAAGTTCTGGAATTCCCTCCCGAAAGCTCTCTACCTCTCCTCCTTTAAGACACACCTTAAGACCTACCTCTTTGAAAAAGCTTTTGGTCACCTGTCCTAATATCTCTTTATGTGGCTCGGTGTCAAATTTTTATTTGATAATGCTCCTGTGAAGTTCCTTGGCATGTTTTACTATGCTGAAGGTGCTGTGTTCTGCTAGCTTTTCTGTTCACTCACCCTATGAGTATTATCGCTGCCAAGGCCCGTTGAAAAATAAGTGGGGAGATGCAAATGAGGACAGGATGACTGACGTAAGAAAACTACTAGGCACTTGGTCTAAAGCGTTAAACAAAGCTTTAATCAACTGTTTTACAACATGGAGGTCTAGTTGTGTCCTTCACTAGTTCCTGTTAAGAATGTCCTGCGCAAGCTGGGCCCGTGCCCGAGTATTTATACTCTCCCTGGACAGCGCCACCCATAGGCCACTCAGTATTATTTCATAAGTCTTTCTTTCATGAATGACTGATTCATGTCACTTTGTATCCCTCTTCACAGTAGAGGAAGTAGAGAAAGAGTCAATGACTATGTGACATCATCTGTGGGATTTCCTGTAAGCTCGCCCTTTCCAACATTCAGTTCAAAGGAGTGGAATAAAAGGGTGAAGAACCATTGCCAGGTCTCCACCCCATTTACGAGCTTCTGGACTTTCTTGTACAGTGTTTGTTCTGCAGCAGGTACAAGCAAAGGGCAGCCATACTTGTGAGGCAGAAGAGGACATAATCTTGCCTCCCATCTCACTGACCTCCCCAATGCTGGTAGAGCACCCATTTTGAGTGTTAGTCAGTAGAAGTGGGCCTTAGGCCTTGCACCCAGCCTCTCTGCAATTGGACGATCAGAAATGGGCAGGGAATATAAAGATGGAGCTCAGAAAAAGTTATGTACCTTTCTTTTATGTAGCTTGCTGCCAGTGACAATTGCCACTGCTGCGGATTTTGTTTCTAGCCTGTGCTCCGGGAGTATCTGGCCATAGGGGGGAGAGGGGCGGTAATGACCTGAACCAGTAAAATCCAGAAGCCCAGACATAGAGGGAGAGGAAAACTAGCCCTTTTTGTATATTAGTCAGTTTATGAAATACAAATATCTCTTTGGCACAAATATTGTTACAAACCACAGGAGGGAAAATACTTGGATAGATTATGGTATCCAAAAATGTCAATAAAGTTTGTAAAATGCCATAGAAATGGAAATGATCAAAGCCTGGCAATGATTAACAACAGCATGGTGGGCAAAGACTCAGTGCTGCACCATTCTGAGTTCTTTTCCGCCCATGCTTGCCATATCTGCACTGGCTTTAGGGTGTGGGGAATGGGGATAGACTATCCAGATCTTAGGCTTCAAGTAGGAAGCATCCAATTAAGCACACAGCAGAAGAGACAAGAAGCAAGTCTATGTAGCAGCAGAGGAGCAGGAACAAGCTGGCTGACAGGCTCACAACATCTATGTGTTGAGGCGGAAGACGTGGGTATGGTTCTTAATGAATACTTTGCATCTGGCTTCACAAAAGAGAGGGACGATGCAAACATTGTAGTTAAGGAGGAGGAGTTTGAAATATTAGATGAGATAAACATGGTGAGAGAGGAAATATTAAGGGGTTTAGCATCTTTGAAAGTAGATAAATCATCCAGCCCGGATGAAATGTATCCCAGGCTTTTAAGAGGAGCGAGAGGAAATAGTGGAGGATCTGACTACCATTTTCCAATCCTCTCTGGCTACAGGTGTGGTGCCGGAGGACTGCTAAGGTAGTACCGTTATTTAAAAAGGAACAGACCAAGTAATCACAGGCCAGTCAGTCTAACCTCGATGGTGGGCAAATTATTGAAAAAAATTCAGAGGCACAGTATTATTCATCATTTAGAAAGGCACGGATTAATCAAGGACAGTCCACGTGGATTTCTTAAGGGAAGGTCGTGTCTGACGAACTTGACTGAATTTTTTAGGATGTAAGAAGGGGGTTCGATGATAGTAGCGCGTTTCATGTAGTCTACATGGATTTTAGCAAGGCTTTTGACAAGGTCCTACATGGCTACATGGTTAGAAAAGTAAATGCCCATGGGATCCAAGGGAAAGTGGCAAGTTGGATCCAAAATTGGCTCAGTGGCAAGAAGCAAAGGGTAATGGTCAACGGAGGTTTTTGTGATTGGAAAGCTGTTTCCAGTGGGGTTCCACAGGGCTCAGTACTAGGTCGCTTGCTTTTTGTGGTATATATCAATGATTTAGACTTCAATGTAGGGGGCATGATTAAGAAGTTTGTAGATGATACAAAAATTGGCCGCGTAGTTGATAGTGAGGAAGAAAGCTGTAGACTGCAGGAAGATATCAATGGACAAGTCAGGTGAGCAGAAAAGTGGCAAATAGAATTCAATCTGGAGAGGTGTGAGGTATTGCATTTGAGGAGGGCTAACAAGGCAAGGGAATACACAATAAATGGTAGGATACAGAGGAACAGAGGGGCCTTGGAGTACATGTCCACAGATCCTTGAAGATAGCAGGACAGGTAGATAAGGTGGTTAAGAAGGCATATGGGATGCTTTCCTTTATTAGCCAAGGCATAGAATATAAGAGCAGGGAGGTATTGCTTGAACTGTATAAAACACTAGTTAAACCACAGCTAGAGTACTACGTACAGTTCTCGTCACCATATTACAGGGAAGATGTGACTGCACTAGAGAGGGTACAGAGAAGATTTACGAGGATGTTGCCAGCACTGGAGAATTTTAGCTATGAGGAAAGATTTGATAGGCTGGTGTTTTCTTTGGAACAGAGGAGGCTGAGGGGAGATTTAATTGAGGTGTATAAAATTATGAGTGGCCTAGAGTGGATTGGAAGGACCTATTTCCCTTAGCAGAGAGGTCAATAACCAGGAGGTGTAGATTTAAAGTAATTGGTAGAAGGATTAGAGGGGAGTTGAGGAGAACTTTTTTTTACGCAGAGGGTGGTGGGAGTCTGGAACTCACTGCTTGAAAGGGTGGTAGAGGCAGAAACCCTCATCGCATTTAAAAAGTACTTGGATATGCACTTGAAGTGCCGTAACCTACAGGGCTACAGACCAAGAGCTGAAAAGTGGGATTAGGCTGGATAGCTCTTTGTCGGCTGGCACAGACACGATGGGCTGAATGGCTTCCTTCTGTGCCATAAATTTCTGTGGTTCTATGATTCACTCAAGGCTACCCACAGCTGCTGAGTTCCAAGATTGGTGCCATTCAGGGCCTGTGTATAAAAGAACTCTGCTTTTCTGACCACTATCAATTCTAAAAATTCGTGGCCGCCACAAGAGATGCCGGTGTCATCGTGGCCTCGGGTTAATGGCCACTGAAAATGGATGAAGTGCTACTAGTGAAAAATTTGCGCTGGGGGCTGAAGATTTTTATCCCAGCGCTAACTTACCATGTAATGCCTTCCTGGTGGCGTTAGTGCAGGCATGGGAGTCAAAGTTCCTGTCCAAGGAGTGGCATTTCAGCTTCCAATAGCTTCTGGAAGTGAGGCAATAGAGTTTGCTAGGCATTGTGGGAAATTAAAAGGGCAATGTCTTCTGAACTAATAAAAATAAAGTGAAAAAAGGCAGTTATCAGCCCTTACTGCTTTTCAAAAAAAATTAAAATTAAAAAGAAATCCCAAATGGGAGTCTTCAGCTCTTAAAGCTGAATTCCAAAAAATGGAAAAGTGCTTCAGCACTAACACAAATAGCTCAGCAAGTTAGGGAAGGGGCACCCAGGGTCTCGCAACTCAGCACTCCAGCTTTGTGCAGGGGGTCAACACTGCAAGAGAGGTCCTCTACCCACAGGGGCCAGGAGGCCCTCCAGAAAGAACGATGTGGGACCACATCACCGAGGTTGTCACTGCCAGCAGTGTTTCCCCCACCACGTGGCTCCAGCGCCAAAGAAGCTTCATGACCTCAGACCACTGGTCAAGGTCAGTGAATGCATCTTCAAAAGCCGTCTCCTACCAACTGCACCACTAGCCTCACACACAGCTTAATGCACTGCTTAATGCCCCCCATCACTCACCTACCAACAAACTGTACCAATCACGAGGCACATCTCCTATTCCTAGTCTCACCTCACCCCCTTGGAGGAGAAGGTGCAGGCCATTCTTTGCAGGGCATAGCTGAGCCCTTGACCAGCAGCAGGGCAGAATGGATACAAGATGCTGGTATCCTCATACGTTAGCCTCCTTCTGGCATGCACCTCTTCCTTTCCGCCCTCCCCTCACCACAACTCCATCCTTGAGCCTTCCTCATTTCACACACCCAAGAAATGCAGCCTGTCCAGCCAGTGGATGACCAAGAAGAGCGAGAGGAGAGTGAAGAAGAAGAAGAAACACCATCACTCAATTTGAGACTCCCAGCCACCAGTTCCTCAAGGTCAGCCAACAAGGCCATTTGCAGTGTCCCCCATTGAAAGTCAGCAGCCTTCCACCAGTCAATGCCTCAGCCACTGGGATAGCACTGCGTGGGATAGGCAAAGGCACACACATGACAGTCACTAAGAGAATGCATAAGGGTGATGAGTTGATTTCTTGATGCCATGTTGGATGGATAGATACACAAAGTTGGATTGGAAAGTTTCCTTTGTGGTGGCTTTTATTTCAGCATCGTGGCCAAGAGGACGCTGTGATGATCAGTAACAGAGGGAAGGGAAGGTGTGGGGTTAATGTTGAAAGGGGAATTGGGGTTGTGGTCACTGGTACCGTAGGCGGATGATTCCATCCCAGATATCCTGGCCAGAAAGGGTTTGTCTGGTTGTATCCTTCCTTCTGCTTCCTCCTCTTCTGCCTCCTCCACTTCTGTTTCCCCCTCTTCTGCTTCCCCCCTGCTTCCCTCTGCGAGCGGATGCTGTAAATCTGAAATGACAGCATAAAATGCTGCAAATACTCAGCAGGTCAGGTAGCATCTTTTCCTGAGACGTGAACTCTGTTTCTCTCTCCACAGATGTTGCATGACCTGCTGAGTATTTGCAGCATTTTCTGTCTTCTCAGAGGCCTTCCTTTACTATTCATGGCCTTGCAAGCGTCCAGCAGCACTCCGTACACACTTAAAAAACATTTAACATCTACTGCAGCAAGCCACTACTTCAATAAAATCAAAAAATCCCAGTCCAAAAGCTTAAATCCAAACTTACCTGAAAGATGTGTGTGTCCCCTTATGAGGTGCTGACAGTGCCTCTGTCAATCTGCTGCACGCTAGGTTTACATGGCGAGTTTAGGTCCCAGCGCTGAATTCAGCACAAAGGTCCAAGTTAGCCGTGGTGACATTAAATTGGCATGTGACGTCACCTCTCCCTCATTTTAATTTGTAGGCTGATGGATCTTACCGGCAGCACTACTGAGCCTGGGAAAATGGAGGGCGTCGTGGGACCCGCTACCAGCTGGTGAAAGAGTGGTGGCTGCTCTCTTTTCACTGTTTTTTGTCAGTAACGGGTGGCGGAAAGTCCCTGAATTTTTAGCCCATAGAGAGTCATCAGAGAGTGTACAATACGCCCTGCAAGATGTGACAGGACAGAGGAGCACACTATAATATGCTTATAGTGATCTTGCCATATTTCTGTTTGTTGCAGGCCAAGGTGACATACATCAGGGCGCAAGGTGACATCCCATCCAGGAATGGGTGGTGCTACATCTGTGAGAATCAATTGCCCCCTTAGAAACAGCAGATGCTGAAATATGTTGGACAGAATACCCTGACTCCAGTTGAACCCACCCAAGTTGGGGAGCTGTCAGCCACAGACAGATATGTATATGTGCTGCAATGGAGCCGGAAAAGAGGACAGTAGTTCAATCTTCAAATACATGCCAGCTCCTATGCATCAATTGTAGTGCTATGCCTGCAAGTATATTGCAGCCAGTTATGTTGCATTAAATAGCAAACAGCCTAGTTAATTAAAAACATTTCCTTGTGCTTTCTCAACAGATGAAGGCAATCCAAGTGAGCACAGGAAGTCTGGAGTGACAGTACTCTCTGAACATCACAGCCACCTTCACTGTCCCTTCCTTTGAGCACATCCAATAGTCCTAGTAGAATAAGCACCTCACTTTCATCAGAAGAGCACAATTAATCAGTCATGGTAGCAATGCTTACGGTCAGGGGATGCATCCAGACAACCTTCAGAAAGGGAAGTTTTCAGAAGTCCAATTCACCTGCTGCCACTCCTGTATTACTGTATTACAAAGGGATGCAAATCTCTGTTCAGATCCATTAGAAGAGAGGATGCTGAAATATACTATGGGTATTTTAAAAAAATCATTCAACTCCATGGTGCATTTTAAATGGTACCTAGGTGGTATGGAATGCAGGACATAACTGTAGTTCAACTGACTAGAAGCATGGAGTAAGGGCTCTCACAGATGAATGCTTGTATCATGCAAATTGCAATCTCAATCTCTGAGGGAATAACTACAATGTACGTAAGCACATACAGCCACTCTGGGTGCTTTGGGTGTCTGAGTGCAGGAAGCTGTCAAGGCCAACTTTTGACACTTTGGGGGAAAAGAGTGGAGCTTCAGAGAAGGAATGCAGGACTCAATCAACCTCAGAGGTCCTTTCTGATTCACGCCCAACCACTGTCTGAGGCCCTGTCCTCTGGTTTGCAATACAGTGCCTGCATACAGGATGCAACAGTTGATCCTTTTTCTCACAAGACTGTAGTTCAGCATTTAGATAAATGACGTGGACTCAGAAATTGGAGGTATGGTGCTGCAATTTGCAGATGATGCCAAATTGGGGGCTATAGCTAAAAATGCGAAGGACTGCACCAAAATACAGGCTTGCAGAGTGGGTGGATAAATGGCAAATGAAATTCAATATAGTGAAGAGTGAGGCGGTTCATTTTGGTAGGAGGAATAAGGAGGCCACTTATTCCTTGGAAGGTATATTCAAGAAAGAGTTGGATATATTTCTTAAGGCTAAAGGGATCAAGGGATATGGGGAGAAGGCAGGTACTGAATTTGGATGATCAGCCATGATCTCATTGAATGGCGGAGCAGGCTCGAAGGGCCGAATGGCCTACTCCTGCTCCTATCTTCTATGTATCTATGTATGTATAAAACTAAATGGGGTAGAGGAGCAAAGAGATCTGTGAATACAGATATTTAAATCACTAAAAGTAGGCCATAAAGAGTGAAAACAAAGTACTGGGGTTCATTTCTAGAGGAATACAATACAAAAGCAGGGAATCTATATCGAATCTTGGTTAGACCACACTTGGCATACCATGCGCTATTCTGGTCTCCACGCTACAAAAAGTTTATTAAAAGCACTAGAGAAAGTGCAGGAAAGATTTACAAGGATGTTACCAAAATTGAGAGGATGCAACTAACAGGAAAGATTGAGTAGGGTGGGGCTCTTTTCTCTGGAAAAGAAAAGACTAAGTGGAGACTTAATAGAGGTCTTTAAAATTATGAAAGGGTTAAATAAGGTGGATGTCGAGCAACTGTTTCCACTTGTGGGTGAGTCCAGAACAAAGGGACATAAATATAAAATATCCAGTAACGGATCAAATAAATAATTTAGGAGAAATTTCTTTACACAGACAATGGTGAGAATGTAGAATTGCTGCCACATGGAGTGGATGAAGCAGATAGCACTGCTGCATTTAAGGGGAGGCTTGATGCATAGATGAAGGATAGAGGGATACAGAGTCAGGGTGGGTAGAGGAAATTAAAGTGGGAGGAGGCTTGTGTGGAGTATAAACACTGGCATAGACCAGTTGGGCTGACTGCCCTGTTTCTGTGCTGTAGGTTAGGTATTCTGCAGCGAGTGTCTCACCTCCTGACTCCCCAAAGCCTTTCTACCATCTACAAGGCACAAGTAAGGAGTGTGATGGAATACTCTCCACTTGCCTGGATGCGTGCAGCTGCAACAACACTCAAGAAGCTCGACACCATCCAGGACAAAGCAGCCCATTTGATTGGCGCCCCATCCACCACCTTAAACATTCACTCCCTCCACCACCAGCGTATCGTGGCTGCAGTGTGTACCGTCTACAAGATGCACTGCAGCAACTCACCAAGGCTTCTTCAACAGCACCTCCCAAACCCACAACCTCTTCCACCTAGAAGGACAAGGGCAGCAGGCGCATGGGAACGCCATCACCTCCAAGTTCCCCTCCAAGTCACACACCATCCTGACTTAGAAGTATGTCGCCGATCCTTCATCGTCGCTGGGTCAAAATCCTGGAACTTCCTACCTAACAGCAATGTGGGAGTACCTTCAGCACACGGAGTGCAGCGGTTCAAGAAGGCGGCTCACCACCACCTTCTCAAGGGCAACTAGGGATGGGCAATAAATACTGGTCTTGCCAGCGACGCCCAGATCCCATAAGCGAATAAAAAAAGATTCTATGGACGACTCTTTTGAAATTAGAGGTATAAATGAGTATCTGGTTTGCACAGCTCTGAACCCATGCAAGAAGAAACAACAAAATCTCTAGTCAGCCCTGAGACCTGAGCCCTGAGCAGGGCTTTTAGGGCTATTTGCATATAGAGGCATGTTCTGCATGCTGATCAAGTGTGATAATATGGAACATGCAATACAAGTTTAATATCTTGCACCCATTTTTTGTGATGTGCCCCTCAAGTAATCCATGCAATGGAACAATTGATTCAAGACTCCAAAAACAGTGCTTACTGAGTACACTGGCTTCAGTGTGGGTCTCATTGTAGCACGACTCAACCCAGTTGGTTATCACACCAAATGGCAACATCAGGCATGGTCAAAGATGAAACTCAGAATCCACTAGTAGCCATCCATTCAGCTAATCATCTCCTTGAAACTTACATAGAAACAGAGAAGATAGGAGCAGCAGTAGGCCATTCGGCCCCTCGAGCCTGCTCCGCCATTCAATGAGATCATGGCTGATCATCCAAACTCAGTACCCTGTCCCTGCCTTCTCCCCATACCCCTTGATCCCTTTAGCCTTAAGAAATATATCTAACTCCTTCTTGAATATATTTAATGAATTGGCCTCAACTGCCTTTTGTGGTAGAGAATTCCACAGGTTCACCACTCTTTGGGTGAAGAAATTCCTCCTCATCTCAGTCCTAAATGGCTTACCCCTATCCTTAGACTGTGACCCCTGGTTCTGGACTCCCCCGCCATCGGGAACATCCTTCCTGCATCTAGTCTGTCTAGTCCTGTTAGAATTTTATAAGTTTCAATGAGATCCCCTCTCATTCTTCTAAACTCCAGCGAGTATAAGCCCAATCGACCCACTCTCTCCTCATATGTCATTCCTGCCATTCCAGGTATCAGTCTGGTGAATCTTTGCTGCACTCCCTCCATGGCAAGAACATCCTTCCTCAGATAAGGTGATCAAAACTGCACACAATACTCAAGGTGAGGTCTCACCAAGACCTGTACAACTGCAGCAAGACATCCTTGTTCCTGTACTCGAACCCTCTCGCTACGAAGGCCAACATACCATTTGCCTTCTTAACCGCCTGCTGCACCTGCATGCTTATCTTCAGCGACTGGTGCACAAGGACACCCAGGTCTCATTGCATTTCCCCTTCTCCCAATCTATTGCCATTCAGATAATAATCTGCATTCCTGTTTTTGACACCAAAGTGGATAACCTCGCATTTATCCACACTATACTGCATCTGCCATGCATCTGCCCAATCACCCAACCTGTCCAAATCATACTGGAGTTTCTCGGCATCCTCCTCACAACACACACGCCCACCCAGCTTTGTGTCGTCTGCAAACTTGGAGATATTACATCTAGTTCCCTCGTCTAGATCATTAATATATATTGTGAATAGCTGGGGTCCTGGGACCAATCCCTGTGGTACCCCACTAGTCACTGCCTGCCACGCGGAAAAAGAGCCGTTTATTCCAACTCTTTGCTTCCTGTCTGCCAAGGAGTTATCTATCCAAGTCAGTACCTTGCCCCAATCCCATGTGCCTTAACTTTACACGCTAATCTCTTATGCGGGACCTTATCGAAAGCCTTCTGAAAGTCCAAGTACACCACATCCACTGCTTCTCCCTTATCTATTCTACCAGTTACATCCTCAAAAAATTCCAGTAGATTAGTCAAGCAGAATTTACCTTTTGTAAATCCATGTTGACTTTGTCCGATCCTGTCACTGTTTTCCAAGTGCTTTGCTATTACATCTTTTATAATGGACTCTAGCATTTTCCCCACTACCGATGTCAGGCTTACCGGTCTATAATTCCCCGTTTTCTCTCTACCACCTTTTTTAAATAGTGGGGTAACATTAGCTACCCTCCAATCCATGGGGACTGTTCCAGAAACTATAGAATTTTGGAAGATGTCCAGCAATGCATCTACTATTTCTAGGGCCACTTCCTTAAGTACCCTAGGATGTAGATTATCAGGCCCTGGGGATTTATCGGCCTTCAATCCCCTCAATTTCCCTAACACCATTTCCCTACAAATACTGATTTCATTCAGTTCCTCCCTCTCATTAGACCCTATGTTCCCTGACATCTATGGGAGGTTATCTGTGTCCTCCTTTGTGAAGACAGAACCAAAGTATGCATTTAATTGGTCTGCCATTTCTTTGTTCCCCATTATAAATTCCCCTGATTCTGACTGCAAGGGACCTACGCTTGACTTCACCAATCTTTTTCTCTTCACATATCTATAGAAGCTTTTATAGTCAGTTTTTATGTTTCCTGCAAGCTTACTCTCATACTCTATTTCCCCCCTCTTAATTAATCCCTTTGTCCTCCTTTGCTGAATCCTAAACTGCTCCCAATCCTCAGGATTATTGCTTTTTCTGGCCAATTTGTATGAAACTGATCTTGAATGTTGGATTGCCGCAGGATGCAGGAGTCGTGGCACCTCACAGATAGCTGACAATATGGACAATGTTTAAGATGGTATCACAAACTACATATTAACTGAGTGATATTCTTTTCTATTTCCATACAGTTGGACATGGCTTGATGGAGTCCAAATATATATGCAATCAATTATGGGTTTGGGAAATGGCAATATCAAAGAAGCCTTACTGGCAGGATGTGTTCTGCTCAAGTATATGCACTGGCTGCGCTATAGCAGAGGTTCTGTGATTTTCTGGATTAATTGCTGCATAAAATAATGGCTCATAACAGCCTGATACTAAAATGACCCGAAAGCATAAATATTCAGTAATAAAAACAGGTCAGGCAGCATCTGTGGAGAGAGAAACAGAGTTAACGTTTCAGGTCGATGACCCTTCATCAGAACTGGAAAAAGTTGGAGATGGAACAATTTTTTAAGCACGTGCAGGGGCAGGGAAAGCGGGGAGGGGAGGAAAGAACAAAAGGGAAGGTCTGTGATAGGATGGAAGGCAGGAGAGATTAAGAGACAAAAAGGATGATGGTGCAAGACAAAAGGAGATGGTAATGGGACAAATTAAGAAACAAAAGATGGCTCTAGATGAAGTGTAAATGGCACTGGCAGCATGAAAGACAGCTGCCATGTGAGAGAGAGAGAAAAAAAATGGAAAAAAAAGATAGGAGCAGAGGTTATGATCTGAAATTGTTGAACTTGATGTTGAGTCCAGAAGGCTGTAAAGTGCCTAATCGAAAGATGAGGTGCTGTTCCTCGAGCTTACGTTGAGCTTCTTTGGAACAGTGTAAGAGGCCGAGGATGGTGAGGTCTGAGTGGGACTGGAGTGGAGAATGAAAGTGACAGGCGACCGGAAGCTCGGGGTCACTCTTACGGACTGAATGGAGGTGTTCTTCAAAGCAGTCACCCAATCTGCGTTTGGTCTCCCCAATGTAGAGGAGACCGCACCATGAGCAGAGAATACAGTATACTGAATTGCAAGAAGTACAAGTAAATCACTGTTTCACCTGGAAGGAGTGTTTGGGGTCCTGGACAGTAAAAGGGCACGTGTTGCATCTCCTGCGCTTGCACAGGAAGGTGCCGGGTGAAGGGGAAGCGGTGTTGGGGGTGATAGAGGAGTGGACCAGGGTGTCGCGGAGGGAGTGGTCCCTTCGGAATGCTGAAAGGGGAGGTGAGGGGAAGATATGTTTGGTGGTGGGATCACGCTGGAGGTGGCGGAAATGGCGGAGGTTGATCCGTTGAATGTGGAGGCTGGTGGGGTGAAAGGTGAGGACAAGGGGAACCCTATCGTGGTTCCGGGAGGGAGGGGAAGGGGTGAGAGCAGAAGTGCGGGAAATAGAATGGACACAGTCAAGGGCCATGTCAACCACAGTAGAGGGGAATCCTCGGTTGAGGAAAAAGGAAGACATGTCGGAAGCACTAGTATGGAAGGCGGCATCGTCAGAGCAGATACGGCAGAGACGAAGAAACTGGGAGAATGGGATAGAGTCCTTACAGGAAGCGGTGTAGGAAGAAGTGTAGTCCAGGTAGCTGTGGGAGTCAGTGGGCAGTGGTCACTGTAAGAGCAACAGGCAAAGCAATGCTCACTGTAGATTGCTCCTCTAGTTCTGGCAGCATGAGATGGCACATCTTACGGACCATCTTCCTGGATTTACTACAAGCATTGATAGGGTGTTTTGCAGTCATATCTAGGATATTGATCCTGAAGTGTCAGACACTCACTGATGGCAGGGACGTGGCAGGACTCACAAGTGCCAGGTAATGACCATTTCGAACAAGAGAGTGTCTAACCACCTCCCCTTGACATTCAATGGCATTACCATTGTCAAATTTCCCCATCATCAACATCCTGGGGATCACCACTGACCAGAAACTTAACTGGACCAGCCACATAAATACTGTGGCTGCAAGAGCAGGTCAGAGGCTGGGCATTCTGCAGCGAGTGACTCATCTCCTGACTCCCCAAAGTCTTTCCACCATCTACAAGGCACAAGTCAGGAGTGTGATGGAATACTTTCCATGTGCCTGGATGAGTGCAGCTCCAACAACACTAAGGTAGCGCAACACCATTCAGGACAAAGCAGCCCGCTTGATCGGTATCCCATCCCCCACCAGCGCAACGTGGCTGCAGTGAGTACCATCTATAAGATGCACTGTAGCAACTCACCAAGGCTTCTTCGACAGCAGCTCCCAAACCCACAAGCTCAACCACCTAGAAGGACAAGGACACCAGATGCATGGGAACACCATCATCTGCAAATTCCCCTCCAAGTTTATGGGATGTGGGCGTCGCTGGCAAGGCCAGCATTTATTGTCCATCCCTAATTGCCCTTGAGAAGGTGGTGGTGAGCCGCCTTCTTAAACTGCTGCAGTCCGTGTGGTGAAGGTACTCCCACAGTGCTGTTTGGGAGGGAGTTCCAGGATTTTGACCCAGCGACAATGAAGGATCGGCGATATACTTCTAAGTCAAGATGGTGTGTGACTTGGAGGGGAACTTGGAGGTGGTGGTGTTCCCATGCACTGCTGCCCTTGTCCTTCTAGGTGGAAGAGGTTGTGGGTTTGGGAGGTGCTGCCGAAGAAGCCTTGGTGGGTTGCTGCAGTGCATCTTGTGGATGGTACACACTGCAGCCACGGTACGCCAGTGATGGAGGGAGTGAATGTTTATTGTGGTGGATGGGGTGCCAATCAAGCGAGCTGCTTTGTCCTGAATGGCGTCGAGCTTCTTGAGTGTTGCTGGAGCTGCACTCATCCAGGCAAGTGGAGAGTATTCCATCACACTCCTGACTTGTGCCTTGTAAATGGTGGAAAGGCTTTGGGGAGTCAGGAGGTGAGACACTTGCCACAGAATACCCAGCCTCTGACCTGCTCTTGTTGCCTCAGTATTTATGTGGCTGGTCCAGTTAAGTTTCTGGTCAATGTTGACTGCCAGGGTGTTGATGGTGGGGGATTCGGCAATGGTAATGCCATTGAATGTCAAGGGGAGGCGGTTAGACTCTCGCTTGTTGGAGATAGTCATTGCCTGGCACTTCTATGGCGCGAATGTTACCTGACACTTAGCAGTTCAAGCCTGAACATCGTCCAAGTCTTGTTGCATGCGGGTATGGACTACTTCATCATCTGAGGAGTTGTGAATGGCGCTGAACACTGCGCAGTCATCAGCGAACATCCCCATTTCTGACCTTATGTTGGAGGGAAGGTCATTGATGAAACAGCTGGGCCTATGACACTGCCCTGAGGAACTCCTGCAGCGATGTCCTGGGGCTGAGATGATTGACCTTCAACCATCACAACCATCTTCCTTTGTGCTAGGTATGACACCAGCCAGTGAAGCATTTCCCCCCCAATTCCCATTGACTTCAGTTTTACTAGGGCTCCTTGATGCCAGACTCGGTCAAATGCTGCCTTGATGTCAAGGGCAGTCACTCTCACCTCACCTCTGAAATTCAGCTCCTTTGTCCATGTTTGGACCAAGGCTGTAATGAGGTCAGGAGCCGAGTGGTCTTGGTGGAACCCAAACTGGGCATCAGTGAGCAGGTTATTGGTAAGTGCCGCTTGATAGCACTGTCGATGACACCTTCCATCACTTTGCTGATGATTGAGAGTAGACTGATGGGGCGGTAATTGGCCAGGTTGGATTTGTCCTGCTTTTTGTGGATAGCCGGGACGTTGTTGGGCCCCATAGTCTTTGCTGTATCCAGTGCGCTCAGCCGTTTCTTGATATCACGTGGAGTGAATCGAATTGGCTGAAGACTGGCTTCTATGATGGCGAGGACCTCAGGTGGAGGCCGATATGGATCATCCACTCGGCACTTCTGGCTGAAGATGGTTGCAAACGCTTCAGCCTCGTCTTTTGCACTCACGTGCTGGGCTCCACCATCATTGAGGATGGGGATATTCTTGGAAATTTATCACCATTCCTTCATTGTCGCTAGGTCAAAATCCTGGAACTCCCTCTCCAACAGCACTGTGGGAGTACCTTCACCACACGGACACTCAAGAAGGCGACTCACTACCACCTTCTCAAGGGCAATTAGGGATGGGCAATAAATACTGGTCTTGCCAGCAATGCCTACATCTCTTGAATGAATAAAAAAAAGTCAGTGTTCTTTGTAGTTTGTACTTCCTTTCAGCTGTCTGCTTTCTGCATCTTTGCACTAAATACAAACATTGGCAATGCTGCTCATTCTGTAAACCTTGCAACATTACTGCATTTATGTTATTTTAAGTCCAGTTAAATAAAGGGCGGGCAGGCAATCACTGGTCATGTTAATACAGATCAGGACATGATCCAGTTGGCAGCAACAACTTTACAACAAACTTTGTAACAATTAATATTAAAATGACTTTAACTGCTAAAGCTCTTTCTCCAGTTTGACATCAGAGAACTCAGATTCTGACATGCAGTTGTAGTTGCTGCTGCCAATTTAAGTTTTGCTATCTTCTACTGGGTTTACCTATGAACTAACCTCAAGTCACAGCAGAGAACAGGGCCCTAGGTCACTTATTTTTCATTGAATTAGTTGTTTATTAGCTCAAAGCGAGATAGATAATTAAAATTTACCCGGCCAGGATCATAGAAACCATCTGTGATGATATCGCTGGATGACAAGTAGCCAGTCAGAGTATATTTGAGAGTTGCGTTATGGTCAAGCAGTCTGTTCACAGCTGCATCACTAAAATGATTCTGGTAACGTGAGGACTGGTTTATCTCTTGCAGGATTTCCAAAGCTCTGTGCAGTAAAATGAAATATAAAAAGAGATTACCTACTTAGAAAGCAAACTGGAAGACTGGGTGACACGTTGGTTATGAAAGTTGTCCTTTCACCTATTGTACTGGACTTTCAGCCAAAAATAAACATAGTTGAAAACAGTTTGAGAAGCCTCTTGGATGGATGTTAAGGGTTCCAAGTAAACTGAATTTGGGAAGTCCAATCCAAGTTAGTGGATGATGTGAGTTCTTTCTTCAAACTCAACAAAGTCAATACCACCTCATGAGACTCACTCAATGGCTGAACAGGAATGTTGGAAATGAAAGTCATGTTAATGCATTAAGAATGCTCTTTTATGAGTCAAATTTAGGCACATTTTGAGGGCAATTAAAGTTCTACATTGTATCTGACCATGGGATTACTGGATGCTTTCATTCCCCAGAATTTGAGTCCCTCATCTCAATAAGCACAAATATTTTTTTTAAATAAATGTATAAAGTAAACTGCAAACATTAAGATAAGTTAATCCACTAATAAGCCTGATAATGCAATTGTTCTGGTTCTCGAAAGCTTATTTGAAGAACTGGCTGTTTCCCTAAATCATCTATTTCAACTACTCCCTGCCAATGTTGTCCATCCAAGTGGAAAGCAGAACACATTGTACCTATTAAAGAGGAATCCAAGTCACATCCACTTAACTACAGACCAGTATCCCCACTGACAACTGTATGAAAGCTCATGGAAACTATAGTGAATGAAAAATTGTGATGTTTGCTGTTTTCCATTTGGATGAAACATCACTAGTTGACAGAAATATAGGTGAGCCATGTGACTATCTTCCATCCTGACAGCCTTTCTGAGAGTTGTACAATTTGGAGCTGATGTTGGACTTACATCTCTACTGAACTGATGATGGGGTCTTTTCAAACTGAGTTTAGTGATAGGTGTTTCTGTCCTTCTGATTGACGAATCTTCCCCATCCACCAAAGCATTTTCACTTTTTAACTAGTAGCATAGTACATCCTCCCTTAAGCTGATGGCAATGCTTAGCCCCTTAAATAGGACATGGCACTCTGTGGCACTAAATATCTTGGCACGAACTCAGATGAAGTCTGTACCTTCCGACCAGGATGCCAATCCAAAGTAACATTTACCTGCTCCAAACTATTCTAATTGGCTCAATCAGACATCCAAACTTTGTGCTCCAAGATACCAAAAAATGGCTGTCTAAATGCAGTCTAAGTGGTATCAGACATGCCACTGGTGCTTTATTGAGCATTTTCAGATGATTAAGGGACCAACTCATATTGGACCTAACTAAACATGACTTGGACAGCAAACTAGCTAGGTAAGGTCATATGTTTCCTTCCCCTTAGGGAGGATGGAAAATCAAAGAGGGAATCATGCTGGAGTACATTACAGCATAGGCAGAGGCCTGAAAGCAGGCAGACCACCTATTTTTCTTAGCGAGATGGCCAAGAAAATAAATGACAAATAGGTAAAATTATTTTAAAAAATTATGCCATCAGTTTTTAATCATCACACTTACATTTTATTACCTAATGCAATATAAATTTACAATTGATTTAAGTTGAATTTATGATAGACTGATATGAGTAAATCTCAGTCAATACTATAATCAATATAATCCATACTGCGTTAGTGGCGACTGCTCCTTGTTGAACATGATCACAAATTCTTACTACCTGTATATGTTTCCATTAAAATAAATGAAACTGAAACTGTTACACAGCACTTACTAGAGAATAACAGAACACAGACTTTACAAAAACACAGGAATGTTTATTCCACCTGTATAAAGTGATTATCTTTCATGACTAACAGATGCAGTAAAATATAATTACTGCATGCACTGGGCAGAAGCCAAGAAAGGCAATTTTAATGCTGCTTCCTGGGGAGAAAAGCTTGCATAAATGCCCAGAAGATTATGAAGGAACTGGAGCGATAAAAGCTATCTAAAGGGCATTTATAATCTAAAACATCTCCTAAGCAGTGTTGTGCACTATAGTTGACTTGTTATGACAAATCACTTCAAAGATTCATGGAATTGGAAAGGATGTTGTATTAATTTTTGTTTCCTGACACTTAGCATCCAATTATAGCTGCTTATTGTTCTCCATACTTACCCCAGTTTACAAAGTTCAGTCGTTGTGGGCTCATCTTTTCCACAGACAAGTACAGCCCAGCATGCATTGCGCCTCACTTCATCGTTATCAGAATTCAGCAATTCAACAAGTGGCTCTAATCCACCAGCATTTCTCAGCTGTGAAAACAGACTCTGTTAGAAATGAGTCTTATTTATATCCAATAGCCAGTTTTTACACAGACAAAAAAGTTAAAAATGCCAGTCAGAAAATAACTATCATCTGTTGACTTTCAGTGGGAATATAAGGCTCAATTCACCTGATATTTAAAAGATATGTGACTTCTACCCTTTTCAGTTCTGAATCTGAGACAATTTCTAACTCCTGTGACAAATAGTTTTATATATTTGTTTAATCTCCAAAGCTCAAAGATTTGTTTAATCTCCAAGAGCTGCTTTCAAAGTTAGTTTTTGTCACAAATCACAGACTTAGCTATAAGGGCTAATTTTGTGATTCTGGCAAATTGAAGCACACATTGACCTGGCTGCCTAAAATTTTCAAGGGTCACTTCATTTGAATAATTAACATGAGCTCTGGCCTTGCACTGACAGCTGCCTATTGGGGCGGGAGGTTGGAATCTGGGTAGCAACTTAAATGTAAAGAAATTGGCTGCATTTCAGTCAAATATTTTTTTAGCTTTTATAAAGGCTCAAAATGGATTTTAAATATATTTCAGCCTTTGTCAAGGCCATGGCAGGAGAAAATGAAATGAAAGGAAACCCAATGTGGAAGCAAGAAATTGAGTCTATAGGCAAGTAGGCAAAGACCATTTAACCCTGTTTGATGACTAGCAAAATAGATGTGCTGCAGGTACAAGGAGTGTTGTGTTGTTTGGCACTCCAAGCCACCTTCCCCACAGGACAGCATGACACCATGCCTGTAAGGAGGTGGCAGCCAAGCTCAACAGTCTATAAAGAACATGGTTGCCATTTGCAGTGCTCTGCACTCTTGGGGGAACCTTGCCACCTGGAAAAAGTCCTGTACCCTGTCTTCTCTCTGAAAGGAAAGTGACAAACATGTCATCCTTTGTAAACAAAGCCTCTGTCACTTGTTTGATGCACCTTGAACAGCTAAAAAACTGATTTAACATAGATTGCTAGTGATGGCTTTGAAGTATTCAGAGGCATAAAAGCTTAATGCAGTGGTGGTCTTCAAACCGGCGGGGAAGAGCTGCCTCTTTGATGTAAGCTGTCTTCAACTCGACCTTCAGGAGATGGTTTGGTACGTGGCAGCCTCCTTTGTGAAGAGGAGATGTTGAAGGCAGGACTCCTCTAACATATTCAGGAAGGACAATCTGGACCAGTAAATGGGAATTCTGGGGTAAGAATGTGTGCGTACATAAAGCATTATGTATAGTTGCACCTGCCTTTCTTATTTCCTCAAGAACTGCTGTTCCTCCTCCAAATCCTCCTCCGCAAATGAGACTCCAGGATGGTATGTTGCCTCCCTGGTGCAAGGGTCAAGGATGTCTCGGAGCGGCTGCAGGGCATTCTGGAGGGGGAGGGTGAACAGCCAGCTGTTGTGGTGCATATAGGTATCAACGATATAGGTAAAAAATGGGATGAGGTTCTAAAAGTTGAATATAGGGAGTTAGGAGGTAAATTTAAAAATAGGACCTCAAAGGTAGTAATCTCAGGATTGCTACCAGTGCCATGTGCTAGTCAGAGTAGAAATAGAAGGATATTTCAGATGAATACGTGGCTAGAGGAATGGTGCAAGGGGGAGGGATTCAAATTCCTGGGACATTGGAACCGGTTCTGAGGGAGGTGGGACGAGTACAAACTGGACAGTTTGCACCTGGGCAGGACCGGGACCGATGTCCGAGGAGGAGTGTTTGCTAGTGCTGTTGGGGAGGGTTTAAACTAAAATGGAAGGGAGTTGGGAACCTGTGCAGGGAGACAGAGGAAAGGGAAGCAAGGATAGAAGCAAAAGACAGGAAGGAGAAAAGCAAAAGTAAATCAACTGTGTAAGTCAAACAGGGCCACAGTAAATAATAATTCTAAAAGGACTAAGAGTGTTAAAAAAACAAGCCTGAAGGCTTTGTGTCTTCATGTGAGGAGCATTCGTAATAAGGTGGATGAATTAGCTGCGCAAATAGTTGTAAACGGATATGATATAATTGGGATTACGGAGACATGGCTCCAGGGTGACCAAGGCTGGGAATTCAACATCCAGGGGTATTCAATATTCAGGAAGGACAGGAAAAAAGGAAAAGGAGGTGGGGTAGCATTGCTGGTTAAAGAGGAGATTAACATGTGATCTCCCAGGAGAGGCAAAAAACCAGATAAAAGACCCCATGGCCAATTTGGGAGAAAAAAATCTGGGAAATTCCTCTCCGACCCATCTAGGTGATCGAAATACTTCCAGGAGATCACTCTGTCCCTATATTTTCTACAGTACTTACCTTCTGTAAAGGCAATCTCCACCCCAGCCAGGAACAGGAATAAAACCATCTCCTGAAATCTAACACAGAATTAGAACACAGTAGGAGCAGAACCAGGCTACACGGCCCCTGGGCCCACTCCACTACCCACAGGGCCATGACCATTCCGAACCTAGACTCATGTCCAATTTCCTGCCCACTCCCCGTAACCCTTAATTCCCTTTACCTCTAGGAAACTATCTATTTCTGTTTTAAATTTATTTAATGATGTAGCTTCCACAGCTTTCTGGGGCAGCAAATTCCACAAACCTACCACCCTCTGAGTGAAGAAGTTTCTCCTCATCTCAGTTTTGAAAGAGCAGCCCCTTATTTTAAGATTATGTCCCCTAGTTCTAGTTTCACCCTTCATTGGGAACATCCTCACCGCATCCACCCGATCAAGCCTCTTCACAATCTTATATGTTTCAATAAGATCGCCTCTCATTCTTCTGAACTCCAATGAGTAGAGTCCCAATCTACTCAACCTCTCCTCATATGACCACCCCCTCATCCCCGGGATTAACCGAGTGAACCTTCTTTGTACTGACTCGAGAGCAAGTATGTCTTTTCTTAAGTATGGACACCAAAACTGTATGCAGTATTCCAGGTGCGGTCTCACCAATACCTTGTACAACTGCAGCAATACCTCCCTGTTTTTATATTCCATTCCCCTAGCAATAAAAGCCAACATTCCATTGGCCTTCTTGATCACTTGCTGCACCTGCATACTAACTTTTTGAGTTTCGTGCACCAGGACCCCCAGATCCCTTTGTACTACAGTACTTTCCAGTTTCTTGCCATTAAGATAATAACTTGCTCTATGATTTTTCCTGCCAAAGTGCATAACCTCACACTTTCCAGTATTGTATTCCATCTGCCAAATCTCTGCCCACTTACTTAGCCTGTCTATGTCCCTTTGCAGGTTTTTTATGTCCTCCTCACTCACTACTTTCCGTCCCATCTTTGTATCATCTGCAAACTTTGATATGTTACACTCGGTCCCCTCCTCCAAATCGTTAATATAGATTGTAAAGAGTTGGGGACCCAGCACTGATCCCTGCAGAACACCACTAGTTACTGGTTGCCAATCTGAGAACGAACCATTTATCCCAACTCTCTGCTTTCTGTTAGAGAGCCAATCCTCCACCCATGCCAGAATATTACCCCCAATCCCGTGATTTTTTATCTTGAGCAATAATCTTTTGTGTGGCACCTTGTCAAATGCCTTTTGGAAGTCTAAATACACTACGTCCACTGGTTCCCCTTTATCCACCCTGTATGTTACTTCCTCAAAAAACTCAAGTAAATTTGTCAAACATGACTTCCCCTTCATGAAACCATGCTGAGTTTGTCCTATTAAATTATGTTTATCCAAATGTCCCGTTACTGTCTCCTTAATAATGGACTCTAACATTTTACCAACCACAGATGTTAGGCTAACAGGTCTATAGTTTCCAGCCTTCTGCCTACTACCCTTTTTAAATAAGGGTGTTACATTAGCAGTTTTCCAATCTGCCGGGACCTTTGCTGAGTCCAGGGAGTTTTGGAAAATTATTACCAATGCATCCACAATCCCTACCGCCACTTCCCTCAAGACCATAGGATGCAAGCCATCAGGTCCAGGGGACTTATCCGCCTTGAGTCCCATTATTTTACCAAGTACCACTTCCTTAGTGATTTTAATCGTATTTAGTTCCTCCCCCCCTAGAGCCCCCTGTTTGTCCAGTGTTGGGATATTCTTAGTGTCCTCTACTGTAAAGACTGATACAAAATAATTGTTCAGTGTTTTTGCCATCTCCATGTTTCCCACCATTAATTTCCCGGTCTCATCCTCTAAGGGACCAACATTTACTTTAGCCACCCTTTTTCTTTTTATATAACTATAGAAACTTTTGCTGTCTGTTTTTATATTTTTTGCTAATTTACTTTCATAATCTATCTTCCCTTTCTTAATCAATCTTTTAGTTATTTTTTGCTGTCTTTTAAAGACTTCCCAATCTTCCATCCTCCCACTAGATTTGGCTACCTTATATGCCCTTGTTTTTAGTCGGATACTATCCTTAATTACTTTACTTAGCCACGGATGGCTATCTTTTCTTTTACACTCTTTTTTCCTCAGTGGAATATATATTTTTTGGAAGTTGTAAAATAACTCCTTAAATGTACACCACTGATCATGTACCGTCTTACCCTTTAATCTATTTTCCCAGTCCACTCTAATCAATTCCGCTCTCATACCTTCATAGTCTCCTTTATTCAAGCTCAGCACGCTTGTTTGAGATCCAACCTTCTCACCCTCTAATTGAATATGGAATTCAACCATGTTATGGTCACTCATTCCAAGGGGATCCTTTACTAGGACATTTTTAATTAATCCTGTCTCATTACACAGGACCAAACCTAAGGTTGCTTGCCCCCTGGTCAGTTCAGTTACATACTGCTCAAGAAACCCATCCCTAATACACTCAATGAACTCATCCTCAAGGCTGCTCGGCCCAATTTGATTTGTCCAGTTAATATGATAATTAAAATCCCCCATAATTATAGCTGTTCCCTTATTACAAGCCTCAACTATTTCCTGATTAATACTCCGTCCAACAGAGTTGCAACTGTTCGGAGGCCTATAGACTACACCCACTAGTGTTTTTTTCCCCTTATTATTCCTTATCTCCACCCATACTGTTTCACTATCCTGCTCTTTTGACCCAATATTATTTCTCTGTCTTATAGTGATTCCTTATAGGAAGGATATTAGCTCTGATGATGTGGAATCTGTATGGGTAGAGCTAAGAAATACCAAGGGGCAGAAAACATTCGTGGGAGTTGTATACAGACCCCCAAACAGTAATGCTGAGGTTGGGGATGGCATTAAACAGGAAATTAGAGATGCGTGCAATAAGGGTATAGCAGTTATCATGGGTGACTTTAATCTACATATAGATTGGGCTAACCAAATTAGTAACAATACAGTGGAGGAGGAATTCCTAGAGTGTATATGGGATGGTTTCCTGGGCGAATATGTTGAGGAACCAACTAGCAATCAGGCCATCTTAGACTGGGTATTATGTAATGAGAAAGGATTGATTAGCAATCTTGTTGTGCGAGGCCCCTTGGGGAGGAGCGATCATAATATGATGGAATTCTTCATTAAGATGGAGAGTGAAGTAGTTGACTCAGAGACTAGGGTCCTGAATTTAAATAAAGGAAACTACGATGGTATGAGTTGCGAGTTGGCTAGGATGGGTTGGGGAATGTTACTTAAAGGGTTGATGGTGGATAGGCAATGGCAAACATTTAAAGATCGCATGGATGAACTACAGAATTTGTTCATCCCTGTCTGGTGTAAAAATAAAACAAAAAAGGTGGTGCAACCGTGGCTAACAAAGGAAATTAGGGATAGCATAAGATCCAAGGAGAGGACATATACATTGGCCAGAAAAAGCAGCAAACCTGAGGATTGAGAGCAGTTTAGGATTCAGCAGAGGACAAAAGGATTAATTAAGAGGGGGAAAATAGAGTATGAGAGTAAGCTTTCAGGGAACATAAAACTGACTGTAAAAGCTTTTACAGATATGTGAAGAGAAAAAGATTGGTGAAGTCAAGCGTAGGTCCCATGCAGTCAGAATCAGGGGAATTTATAATGGGGAACAAAGAAATGGCTGACCAATTAAATACATACTTTGATTCTGTCTTCACAAAGGAGGACATAAATAACCTCCCAGAGATGTCGGGGAACATAGGGTCTAAAGAGAGGGAGGAACTGAATGAAATCAGTATTTGTAGGGAAATGGTGTTAGGGAAATTGACGGGATTGAAGGCCAATAAATCCCCAGGGCCTGATAACCTTCATCCTAGTGTACTTAAGGAAGTGGCCCTAGAAATAGTAGATGCATTGCTGGTCATCTTCCAAAATTCTATAGACTCTGGCACAGTTCCCATGGATTGGAGTGTAGCTAATGTTACCCCACTATTTAAAAAAGGTGGTAGAGAGAAAACGGGGAATTATAGACCGGTAAGCCTGACATCGGTAGTGGGGAAAATGCTAGAGTCCATTATAAAAGATGTAATAGCAGAGCACTTGGAAAACAGTGACAGGATCGGACAAAGTCAACATGGATTTACAAAAGGTAAATCATGCTTGACTAATCTACTGGAATTTTTTGAGGATGTAACTTGTAGAATAGATAAGGGAGAACCAGTGGATGTGGTGTATTTGGACTTTCAGAAGGCTTTCGATAAGGTCCCCCATAAGAGATTAGCATGTAAAATTAAAGCACATGGGATTGGGGGTAAGGTACTGACTTGGATAGAGAACTGGTTGGCAGACAGGAAGCAAAGAGTTGGAATAAACGGATCTTTTTCTGAGTGGCAAGCAGTGACCAGTGGGGTACCGCAGGGATCGGTGTTAGGACCCCAGCTATGCACAATATATATTAATGATCTAGACAAGGGAACTAGATGTAATATCTCCAAGTTTGCAGATGACACAAAGCTGGGTGGGCGTGTGTGCTGTGAGGAGGATGCCGAGAAACTCCAGTATGATTTGGACAGGTTGGGTGATTATACTGCATCTGCCATGCATCTGCCCAATGTGGATAAATGCGAGGTTATCCACTTTGGTGGCAAAAACAGGAAGGCAGATTATTATCTGAACAGCAATAGATTGGGAGAAGGGAAGTGCAACGAGACCTTGGTGTCCTTGTGCACCAGTCGCTGAAGGTAAGCATGCAGGTGCAGCAGGCGGTTAAGAAGGCAAATGGTATGTTGGCCTTCATAGCGAGAGGATCCGAGTACAGGAGCAAGGATGTCTTGCTGCAGTTGTAAAGGGCCTTGGTGAGACCACACCTTGAGTATTGTGTGCAGTTTTGGTCGCCTTATCTGAGGAAGGATGTTCTTGCCGTGGAGGGAGTGCAGCGAAGATTTATCAGACTGATACCAGGGATGGCAGGAATGGCGTATGAGGAGAGATTGGGTCGATTGGGCTTATATTCGCTGGAGTTTAGAAGAATGAGAGGGGATCTCATTGAAACTTATAAAATTCTAACAGGACTAGACAGACTAGATGCAGGGAGGATGTTCCCAATGGCAGGGGAGTCCAGAACCAGGGGTCACAGTCTAAAGATAAGGGGTAAGCCATTTAGGACAGAAATGAGGAGGAATTTCTGCACCCAGAGTGTGGTGGACCTGTGGCATTCTCTACCACAAAAGGCAGCTGAGGCCAAATCATTAAATATATTTAAGAAGGAGTTGGATATATTTCTTAAGGCTAAAGGGATCAAGGGATATGGGGAGAAAGCAGGGACAGGGTACTGAATTTGGATGATCAGCCATGATCTCATTAAATGGCAGAGCAGGCTCGAGGGGCCGAATGGACTACTCCTGCTCCTATCTTCTATGTTTCTATGTTTAAATCTAGGAATGTCATTGGAACCCCCAAAGGAATTACAAATCTGCCTACTTTGTTTGCTGCATGTCAAATAGCAATTGGAAGAAAGAAGTCAAATATTTTGCCATGCAAGAAATCAGGCCCCAACAGCAACAAAAATAATGCATCAATGAAAATGCAGATAAAGCAATGAGCTATATAAACACTGGCCCAAAATTTGCGATCGGAGGCTTCCCGCGGGCGGATGCCTCCGACGTGTAAAAAATCTACGCATTTACCTGGTGGCCCGGGGGGTATGGAGGCTTGTGATCCTGGGCCTCTTCCAGGGTTCACTAGCACCCCTGGGATCACGTGGGCCGGCCCAACCAATAAAAGGGAATTTTACATATGTACGGAACTTCCATGGAGATCACTTAAAAAATACACGAACACATGAAATACATTTTTTTAATTACATATTTAAAATTAATTAAAATGCCTTTTAATTAAATATTTTAAATGAAAATTTCATTCAAATTTTTTTTTAATATATGTTTTTAACGGGGCTAAAAATAAATTTACCTTATTGGGCAGGGCTTTTAATGTATAAATAAGTGATAACATTTTAATTTTCTATTTTTTTAAACTCTTATGCTGGTAGGCCTGCTTATACCAGGCGTAAGAATTTCACAGGCATTCAGCGGGTGGAAGTTGGGCAAATAGCACAACTCTCCACCCACTGAGGCCCATCTCCCGGGGATGCAGAGGATCTGTCAACAGAATTCCTGACAGATCGCAAGTTCCAGTTTTAGCGCATGCGCTTCGCATGCCTAAACCCGGAACTTGCGCGGCCCCTACGGGCGCGTACACACCTCGTACGCACCCGTAGGGGTCGCAAAATACGGCCCAAATTATGTTTTTATTAAATGGGAGGGGGGTAATCTGGGATTTTTACCAATGTTTTGGGTATTCAAATTGATGATATGGTCGATTTTTCCATGAAAAATGTCTATCAGTTGGCTCTGTTGGTTTAGTTATGTTCTAAGGCCATGAAATTCCTGGGGTCCCACTCTGTCATCCATTTCCACTGATCCTCGTTCCTGAAAGGTTTCTGTTTCCTCACCCACCCCGATCCAGAAATGCCTGCACTCCTGGTCTCAGCCTAAGAAAGGCCTCAACTTGCCTCAGGCCCAAGTGGGCTTCATGCTAGCCTTGGCACCACAAATGTCTGCTCTTCTTGCCTTGGCCCCAGAAATGCATACACTTCTAAAGGAACCCAAAAATCTTCTACAGGCACGTAAACAGTAAGCGGGTAGTAAGAGGCGGGGTGGGGCCTATTAGAGACAAAGAAGGTGATATATGCATAGAGGCGCAGGGCAAGGCTGGAATACTCGATGAGTACTTTGTATCGGTCTTTACTAAGGAGATGGATGCTGACAAAGTGGGAAAGGTAGAAACATTGGAAGGGGTGAAAATTGATAGACAGGATGTACTAGAAAGGCTGGGTATACTTAGAGTGGACAAGTCGCCTGGTCCAGATGGCTTGCATCCCAGGTTGCTAAGGGAATTGGGGGGAGGAGATAGCGGAAGGGCTTGCCATAATTTTCTAATCTTCCCTAGATGCGGGGAAGGTCCTGAGGATTAGAAAGTGGCAATTGTGACACCAAACTTGGGGGTGTGGCAAACAGTGATGATGATACCAATCAACTGCAATAGGACATAGAAAGGCTAGCAGAATGGGAAGACAAGTGGCAGATGGAATTTAATACAGAGAAGTGTGAGGTGATGCATTTTAGCAGAAGGAACAGAGAGAGGCAATATACACTTAATGGGACAGTTTTAAAAAGTGTGCAGGGACAAAGGGACCAGGGAGTTAATGTGCATAGGTCCCTGAAGGTGGCAGGGCATATTGAGGGAGTGGTTAACAAAGCATATGGGATCTTGGGCTTCATAAATAGAGGTATTGAGTACAAAAGTAGAGAGGTTATGCTGAACCTTTATAAAGTGCTTGTTAGGCCACAACTGGAGCATTGCATTCAGTTCTGGTCACCACACTTTAGGAACAATGCAAAGGCCCTTTTGAGGGTGCAGAGGAGGTTTATCAGAATGGTTCTGGGGATGGGGGAATCTTAGCTACAAGGACAGGTTGGAGAAGCTGGATTTGTTTTCATTAGATCAAAGGAGGTTGAGGGGTGATTTGATAGAGGTGTACAAGATTATGATGGGTTTGGATAGGCTAGACGGGTAAAAGCTGTTCCCACTAGTTGATGGTACAAGGACTAGGGGACACAGATTTAAGGTTTTGGGCAAGAGATACAGGGGGGATGTGAGGGAAAACTGTTTTACGCAGCGAGTGGTAATGACCTGGAATTCGCTGCCGACAGAAGTGGTGGAAGTGGAGACACTCAATGTTTTCAAGAGGAGACTGGATAGGCATTTGAGGGAAATAAACTTGCAGGGCTACGGGGATAAAGCGGGGGAATGGGACTGACTAGATTGCTCTACAGAGAGCTGGCACGGACTTGATGGGCCGAATGGCCTCCTTCTGTGCCATTATGACTCTATGACTTATGGCTTCAACCCCAGTTATAAGTGCACTCTCTGCCTTGTTCCAGGAACATCTCTGCTCCTGGACTCAACCTCAGGAACACCTCAGCTAACAGCCTCATTCCTGCAAACACCTCTACTACCTGTCTCAGCTTCAGATACATTTCTTTCAACCCTGGCTTTAACATTAAAAATGTCTTTGTCTACCTTAGTCTCCAGGATGGTCAGTTGCAATTCAAAGAATGCCTCAATCTCAGCCATGATCCTAGGAATGTCTATGCTCTGGACACCACCTCCAGGAATATCTGTACTCCTGGCCTTTCCCCAAGAACATTATGTATCCATGCTGGCTCTCCATTTATGTTTTTCTGCCTATGAGAAGAAATACTTTCCCTCCATTTTCTATCCCAAGAGCCATATAATATTGAGAATCATAGGAACACACCAAATCCATTGCACTTTTATAGAGTGTTATATACCCTGATATATTTGGAATTTCTTACAAGTTGTGCAGGATTTTACAAGTAATGCTTTTATATTTATAATTATATTCAACATTCTGAATATTATCACTATTTAGTTTTTGCAGCTTTGAACTAATTCTTACCTCTGTTCTTCCATTTGTATCACAAGCTAATGAAGCTACAAGTAGTGCAGCCTTGCTCTGCACCAGAGTGTTGCTAGACTTCAGTGGTTCCACGATGGCAGTCATAGCCCCATAACTCTGAATACTGGCGCGTATAGGTTCCTGTAGGGCTAGGTTAGTCATTGCAATAGCAGCATTGGCAACAGTGCCATCTCTTGAATTAGCCAGCAATTTCACCAATGGCTTCACGCCATCAGCATCAAACACAGCACTGTTTCAAATGAAATAAATATTAGAAACAAGCTTTTCTTCTTAAACTTGGTCAGAATTAAAAAGGTACCTCTTGGGGAAACTTTTATCTCCATATGTATCTCAAGTAAATATTTATTTAGAGATCTCATTATTTGAAAATAATCACAATTACAGGGTTCCTCTGTGATCTGTACAGGTCTTCCATTGACTCGGTAAAACATCTGTTTCCTATCCCAATGTCAATGGCCTAGAAATTCAGTTGCGTTCGCCAGCCGTTAGCGCCATAAGAGGGGTAGATTTTGAGCGCTAGGCACTTAGCGCCCGGGCGCAGACCGATCTGCGCCTACGCCCAACTTCAGTTGACATTTAGCGCCGGCGCAAAGTGTTTGCGCGCGCTCAGCTGCGCGCGCAGCTTATGACGTCATTTCGTCGTGCAACGCCATTTGTGCGCCCCAAACCGGAACTTCAGTGGCGCCCGCCCAATGTGGGCGTGGCGCTGTTAAGAACTGTGAAGTGGAACGCAGCAGAGGCCCTGCGGGCCTCGGGGAGCGCTAATTAAAGGGCACTTAGACTGAACTATAAAGGCCAGCCATTTTGCTGCAATGACTTTAGTGCTACGGATTTCTGGACAGAGACCAAGGAAGAGACCTTACTGAATTGGGCCAACATAGGAGAGGTATTTTTGGCTTCTGGCCAGAGCTTGCAAATTTGTCTCATTGTGATTTCACTGTTTGCAAGTATATTATGGGGGCTGCATGGGGTTCCAACCCTCAGTTCCAGCATTATGTGCGAAGGGCTCGCAGACGCTGTGTGAGAGGGGCAGCCATGCCTAGATGCAGAGGGGCCATCAGGCGTCGGCAACGTAGGCCTTACCCACTCAGGGAATACCGCCAGCAGGTGTCCTATCTCACCATGACTGCCGCGCATTGTGTTAAGAGGCTGCGCTTCAGAAGGGAGGTGGTTGCAGAGATCTGCCAGCTGCTTCACAGAGATCTGCGTCCACAGCTGATGTGCAGGACGTCTCTGTCGGTGGAAGTGAAGGTCACGGTGGCTCTGAACTTTTATGCAAGCGGCTCCTTCCAAGCCGCTGCTGGGGACATAGCGAACATCTCCCAGTTCGCCGTGCATCGCTGCATCCGGCAGGTCACCGATGCCCTTTTCGCAAGGAGACACCAATTCATCTCCTTCCCCATGACCCTAGAGAGGCAGGAGCAGCGTGCAGTCGGATTTGCGAGGATCGCCGACTTCCCCATGGTGCAGGGCGCCATTGACTGCACGCATGTGGCTATGCGGGCACCTATTGACAATGCCGAGGATTACCGCAACCGGAAGGGCTACCATTCCCTCAATGTACAGCTGGTGTGTGACCACAGGCAGCGCATCCTAGCTGTCAATGCCCGCTTTCCAGGAAGCAGCCACAATGCATTTATCCTGCGCCAGACTACTGTGGCTGACATGTTCCAGGCACAGCCTCCCCCAAGAGGATGGCTTATCGGGGACAAAGGCTATCCTTTGTGTACATGGCTCATGACCCCACTCCGCGCGCCCAGGACCCCTGCTGAGGAGGCATACAACGAAAGCCATCAAGCCACAAGGAACATCATAGAGCAAACGATTGGCATCCTCAAGCAACGGTTCCGCTGCCTGGATCGCTCCGGCGGATCTCTACAGTATTCGCCGGATAGAGTCTCCCAGTTCGTCGTCGTTTGCTGCATGCTGCACAACCTGGCTATCCGCAGGACTCAGGCACTGCCACCTCACGTTGGACCACCACCTCAGGAGGATGAGCAGGAGGACCATGAGGAGGAGGAGGAGGAGGAGGAGGAGTACCAGCCCAGGAGGGAGCCACAAGGTCCAAGGGCCGTCCGCGGCGGCTTATTGAACGACACTTCTAGGCCCCCTGTCAGGGAATGGCTTGTGGCAATGAACGCACCTGAATGCAGCCGCTCCGCAAGCCCTCAGCCGGTTAACGCAACAACCACTTGAAACATCACACATGGACAAGCTGAATAAATAAAAAGCTTTATTTAACAAACTCAGGGCCCTTCCCACATGAAACCCAAAAACAGACAAGACCCCCAAAAAACAGTCAAAAACATATCTCACTCCCACAACCTGGGGAGGAATAACATAACTTGTCCATCCAAATGGCCTTCATCTTCGGCCTTACCAAAATAAACCCCCCCATACAGAACACAAACACCCCCATATAAAAAAACATTTGCCTTCATCTTCGGCCTTACCAAAATAAACCCCCCCCATACAGAACACAAACACCCCCATATAAAAAAACATTTGCCTTCATCTTCGGCCTTACCAAAATAAACCCCCCCCATACAGAACACAAACACACCCATATAAAAAAACATTTGGCAACACACTCTACTTTGTGTGCCGAGAGGGCGAGTCCTTGTCCAGGCTTTTCCGGCCCCTGGCCGACCTGCTGCTCCGCCTCAACCTGGGCCCTGTGGGTGTTGCAAGGCTGGGGGAAGGCTCCTGAGGGGCACAATGCGTGACGGCAGATGCCCTTGGGGGTCGGCCTAGACGAGCTCTGGCCCTGGAGGGGCCGGCTGCTGACTGCTGCAGCTGTGGCTGGGCAGCATCAGTCTCTCCAGCAGCTCGTCGCAGCTTTGCTGGGGCAGTGGCAGTGGCGGCTGCAGCAATGGGGGCAAGCTGGCTGATGGCAGGCGTTCGCTGGTCGCCAGAGACACTGGCAGTCGGCCGGGCTGGCACTGCAGCAAGCGCAGCAATCTGGTGAAGCCCAGACCGCTGTGCTGCAGCAGCGCGGCGGGTGCCCTGGCGATGCGTGCGTGACACAGCGAGTGTGACAGCAGTGAGTGCCCGTACTGCCCTGGTCTGTGCCCGCATCAGACCAGCCAGTGACTGCACGGCACCACTCATCAACTCTGCACTCGCTGCCTGTGCTGCCCTGAAATCGGCCCGACTCGCGTCCTGTGATGCCCTGAATTCTTCGTGACCCCTGGCCTCTGCTGCCCCGAATTGTTCGTGACCCCTGGCCTGTGCTGCCGCGAGTTCTTCTAAACCCCTGGCCTGTGAGGCCCCGAAATCGGCCACACTATGAGCCAGGGACTCAATGGCCTCAGGCAACCGTCCCACAACCCCCATGAACTCGGTGTGCCGACGTTCCGAGTCCGCGGACATTTGATCAAGGAGGCGCACCTCCTGGGCGAGGACCGTGTCCGGACTGGAGGCCGGACTCTCCCTCTGGGGAGAAGGCCGCCGAGCTGCCCGACCCTTCCCGCGTGGCAGGATGCCACTGGGCCCAGCAACTGCACTCCCCTGCAACACTTCCCCCTGGCTCTCCTCCAGGCAAGACGTGTCCCCTCCATTGCCATCCCCTGGCGCGGATGAGGGTTCCCCCGATGTGCCGCCTTCCTCTTGCTCCTCGTCGTCCTCCTCTTCCGAGGGACTGACACTCGCAGCCTCAGGGACCTCCTCCTCACCAGCTGAAAGCAGGAAGGCACAAGAGTAGCTTTAGAGTGAGGACAGGGCGTCAGCGAGGGAGGCATGAGTGGTGGCATTATGCGCATTGGTCGGACAGTGGCAAAGGATGTAGATCTGAAGCGCAAGGGGAACGAGAGAGGTCCAAACGCTCATGTCCTTACCATTGGGGCCCAGCACAGGGTCGGCATCTCCAATGGCAACGGGACCAATCACCCGGGCACCCATGAGTCGACCCACGCGCTCCTCCAGGTCACTGAGCTCCTGGAACTGGGCACGGCCTCCCCCGGTGACAGTCTGGCTCTTCAGATTCTGGGCCAGCTTGGCCTGCAAGAGAAAGGACGGCCTCTAAGTACAGTGTGGTGCCCTGTTGTTGTGTGCACTGCCTCCCATGGTGGAATAGCTTGGCCAGTGTGGTGCCCTGTTGTTGTGTGCACTGCCTCCCATGGTGGAATAGCTTGGCCAGTGTGGTGCCCTGTTGTTGTGTGCACTGCCTCCCATGGTGGAATAGCTTGGCCAGTGTGTAAAGTGCAGAAAGTGCTATTGATGTTCATGCCAGTGCCATAGCTGCTGGGGGAGGGCTGGCCATTAGGCCTTTGAGGTCCCTTTGCCCATAATGTGAGGTGCACATGCAAGGATGAGGAGGACAATGGAAAGGGTACTCACCCTGACCAACCGAGTGAGGTCGTTAAACTTTTTCCGGCATTGGTCACCAGTCCTGGGGACATCGCTGTTGGCTGTGACCCTCTGGGCGATTTCCCTCCAGGCTCTCCTGTACAGCCTCTTGGGAGCCTTCTTGCCACTGTCCGGGCACAAGATATCTCTTCTCTTCTCCAAACCCCTAAGCAGCACCTTCAAATCATGGGCAGAGAAGCGCTGCGCTCGCTCACGGGCCCTCTGCATCGTTGCTGGCGCTATTTCTCTCCAGCAGCAGTGTTTAGGCCTAGCTGGAGGGCTGCAGTATCCAGGGCGTGGCAGCAGACCAAGTCGACCCTTCCCCCTTTAAGAGCTGGCCGGTGCCAGGGTGTCTGCTGTCAATCAAAACATGACCGCACCTGCACTGCGCCCGGCCTCGGCGGTATCAGTCTGCACCGCCGGCTTAGCGCCTAAAGATAGGGGTGCAACGCCAGTTTTAGCGCTCGAGCAAACTCCTTGGCCAAAGCTACTGAATATCGGCGAAGTGGCCTCCACTTTCCGGCGGGCGCAAACTTTAGCGCCCGCCCGACTTTACCGCCCCAAAAGTGGCTATACTGAATTTCTAGGCCAATGTGTTTTGTCTCATCTTTGTTCTATGTTTTATGGAAGAAAGAAGACACACTCTATCTCCTTCAGTAGACATCACTAGAGCACCCTTTGCTAGAGAAATAATAACTGGGCTCCATAATGAACCCTGTAAACAAAATCATTTTCAAAATAAATTAAAAAAAATAACTAGTTACCTCGGAAACATCTATGTAGTAAGAGATTACTATTTGTAAGAAAGGTCAAGGTTGATAAACAGTCACTTGGCACAAGGAAGCTCATCTCTCCCATGTCTCGTACTTACCCCGGATTTCTCTTCATCTTTAAATAAACATTCTCTGTTATTTTGCATATTGTGGTTATAATCAACAACAGCTTGTATGTATTTAGTGCCTTTAACATAGGGAAATGTCCCTAAATGCTTCACAGGAGCATAAAGAGACAAGAAATAGACACCAAACCAAAGAAGGATACATTAAGACGGGTGACTAAAGGCAGGTTTTAAAGGGGTGTTAAAGGAGGAGAGGTGGAGAGGTTAAGGGAGGGAATTCCAGAGCTTAGGGCTTAGATGGCTGAATGCACACCTGCCAATGATGGGGCGAAGGGAGTGGAGCATGTGTAAGAGGCCAGAGTTGGAAGAACAGAGTTGGAGGTTGTAGGGCAAGAGGAGGTAACAGACATAGGGAGTGGCAAGGCCATGGACGGATTTAAACATGAGGATGACAATTTTAAATTTGAGGCGTTGGTGAACTGGGGGCCAATGTCCACAGCGAGCACAAGGATGATGGGTGATCGGGACTTGATCTTAGTTAGAATACTGGCAGCAGAGGTTTGGATGAGCTCAAGTTTATGGAGGGTGGGAGATGGGAGGTCAGCCAGGAGAGCTTTGGAATAGTCAAGTCTGGAGGTAACAAAAGTATGGATGGGGTTTCAGCAGCAGATGGGTGAGGCAGGGGTGGATATGGGTGATGTTATGGAGGTGGAAGTAGGTGGTCTTTAAGGTGGAGAGGATATGTGGTAGGAAGCTCATCTCAGGGTCAAATAGGACACTGTGGTTGCAAACAGTCTGGTTCAACCGACAGTCATCAGGGAGGGGGATGGAATCGGTGATGAGGGAACGGAGTTGGTGATGGGGGCCAAAGACAATGGCTTTGGTCTTTCCAATGTTTAACTGGGAGAAATTGAGGCTCATTCAGGACTGGATATTGGACAAGCAGGCTGACCACAAAGAAGCATGGAGTGGTCGAGAGAGGTGGTAGTGAAGTAGAGCTGGGTGTCATCAGCATATATGTTGAACCTGACGTCATGTCTTTGGAAGATGTCAACGAGGGGCAGCATGTAGATGAGAAATAGGAGGAGACAAAGGATGGATGCTTGGGTATAGGTTTTGGGTCAGGGAGAAAAGCCATTGCAGGAGGTTCCTGGTTATGGCTAGATAGGTAATAGTGGAACCAGGCAAGGGCAGTCCCACTTAGCTGGACAACAGAGCAGAGGCATTGGAGGAGGATGACGTGGTTGACAGTGTCAAAGGCCGCAGAGATCAAGAAGAATGAGGGGAGGATAGTACACTATGGTCACTGTTACAGAGGATGTGACCTCTCAGTCATTTGATTACTCTTTGATTATGGTCATTTCAGTGCTGTGGCTAGGGCAGAAACTTGATTGGAGAGGTTCAAACATAGGTTGCAAGAACGATGGGCACGGATTTGGGAAGTGACAACACGTTCAAGGACTTTGGCGAGGAAAGGGAGGTTGGAGATGGGGTGGTAGTTTGCAAGGACAGAGGGGTCAAGGTGAGTTTTTCGAGGAGGGGGAGATGATGGCAGATTTGAAAGGGAGGGGGACAATACCGGAGGAGAGGGAACTATTTACGATGTCAACAAGCATGAGGATCAGGAAGGGAAGTTGGGTGGTCAGCATTTTAGTGGGATTAGGGCCAAGAGAGCAGGAGGTGGGACAAGATTAGCTCAGAGAGGGCATGAGGGGAGATGGAAGAGAAACTAGAGAAAGATGTGGGTTCAGAACGAGGCAGCAGAGGCAGCTGAACGAGTTGACTCAATCTTAGTAACAAAGAATTCCATGAGCTTCTTGCATTTATTGGAAAAAAGTACAGCCTATCTAATGTCTGACTAATCTACAGGAAACTTTCGATTAACCGGCTCCTAAATAACCGGAATGCTCTATCCACCGGCAAAATTCAGGAGTCGGTTCAGATAACTTTTTTTACTTTTAGTTACTTTTTTTACTCCATTTGTTGCTGTGCAAGGGTGTAGCTGAAGCTGTTGCTAAGTTACAGAGATGCTTGCAACTTGTGCCGATTGTTTTGAAGCTAAGCAACAGGGTTTGTTGCTTTATACGGAGCTCTGAGCTCCGTATCTTTTACTATAACGTTCGGTTGTCCGGCATTGTTGATGAACCGGCAACACGTCGGTCCTGTCCGTGCTGGACACCAGAAAGTTTCCTATAGTTGAATTTTTTAAGGAGGTCACTAATAAGGCAGATAAGGGAGTGTCTATGGATGTTATCTATATGGATTTCCAGAAGGCATTCGATAAGGTTCCACACAAAAGAGTATTGGCAAAAATAAGAGTGCACGGAACAGGAGGCATGTACTCAATTTGGCAGGATGTGACAAGTAGTGTTCCCAGGGATCTGATCCCAGGTATCTGTTCTAGGACCTCAACTTTTCACCATATTTATTAATGATTTGGATGAAAGAATAGAGGGCTAGAAATTCAGTAGGCTTTGTGCCCAGTTTTCGCCCAAAGAGGGCTTTTGCGCCACTTGCTGAGCTTTCGCCGATATTCAGCGCTGCGGTAATGGTGGCGTTAGCCAGTAGCGCTGCGCCGCCACCGATGATGTCATTGGTGTGCGCAGTGCCCCGCTACCGCCCCGCTACCGGCCCGACCGCCATATTTAGTTGCGGCCGCCTCTTCTGCAGTGGCCGCAAACAGCGATCAGAAAACGGGGCCGTCCTGTAGCCTTAGTGGGGCGCTTTAAGGTGGAGGTGCGGCCGGCCGCTTTTTCGGCGGCCACCTGTCCGCACCTCCTTCCCCGGCCTCCTCCACCCCCCCCCCCCCTGCGGCATTGCCGGCTGCTTTCCGCGAACCCGGCACTTCTCCGTGGTGCTGGGCTCATTTGCCGGCACTATCCAGCGGCGATCTCCCCGTTGCAGGCACCTCCCCCTTAAGAGAAGGAGGAGGCCTGCAGTACCGCAGCCTGCCGCTCTGCGGCGGGTGGCGCAGCGGCGCCTAGAGCGCTGAAATTCAGTTTCAGCGCCCCAAGCGGGGGCGGGCACACCCTGGAATAGCGCCCGGTTCTGACTTGGGGTGCAAAAACTGAATATCTGACGGGCGCAACTGGCTCCGCGCTCAGCGCTAACTTTTGGGCGCACGCCAGCTGGCGGGCCCAAAGTGAATTTCTAGGCCAGAGAGTTGTATATCCAAGTTTGGAAAGGACACTAAATTAGGAGGGACAGTGAGCAGTGCAAATGGGAGCAGAAAGTTGCAAAGGGACATAGTGTAGGAATGTCTAGTTCCTATCCAAAGACTGAGGTCCACTCAGGCGATCAAACAAAACAGGTTTAAACAAGTAACTACAGGAGAACATCGAGTGTAAGTCTGCTCAGTTCGGAGGCTCCACGAGGACTGCTCGGGCGGTCCCGTGGTTGACGTCATGACGTCATCACGTTCTTCCCGCCAGTGGGGGATCACGTGATGAATGGCGTGACATCATCGCGTTTACCCGCGCTGTTAAAGTAATCACACTCTGTACAAGTAAACAGTATAAATAAAGATACAGATTCAGGCTGTAGCTAACATGTTGTTAAAGGGAATTATATACAAACGATCTGAGTCCTTTAGTGGCTCCGCCACATGCGCCCCCCCAGAATTGTCTTTAACAGCAAAAGTGAGACGGCGAGGAGGCCTGACGAGCCTGTCCGAGCGACTTCCGTAACCCTGAAGTGGAAACTGACGAACGGTGGTCGAGCTGGCGGGCAGTTGTGGTGGATCTGGCACGGCGACTGTGGGCGGTCGGCCACGTTTTGGCGGTTGAGTGATCTCGACTGGGCGGTCCAGGTCTAAGTGTGCCGGCTTCAACCGGTCAACCGAAATGTGGTCCGGTTTACCGCCGATATCGACCAAAAAGGTTTTGTCTCCCGGCTCTATGACGCGGAAGGGACCAGTGTAAGGGGGTTTAAGCGGATCCCGGTGAGCGTTGTGGCGGATAAACACATACTCGGCGCTCTTCAGCTCAGCTGGGACATGGGAGCTCTGTAAGCCGTGATGCGACGTAGGCACTGGAGCGAAACATCTGGCTGCCTCCTGGTGGCTGATGAGTTGCTGGGATGCGGACCATGGCTCTGTTGGAGATGGGAGGAAATCCCCTGGTACTCGTAGTGGCTGGCCATATACGAGTTCTGCCGAGGACGATTGCAAATCTTCTTTAGGCGCTGTACGAAGACCTAAAAGGACCCATGGAAGTCTGTCCACCCATCCCATGCCTTGAAGACTGGCCCGCAGAGCGGCTTTGAGCGACCTGTGGAATCGCTCGCACAGGCCGTTCGCCTGTGGATGATAGGCGGTGGTGCGATGTAGTTTGGTGCCGAGCCCCTGAGCCACAGCGTTCCAGAGCTCAGAGGAAAACTGCGGTCCACGATCAGCAGAGATTTCCGCCGGTACCCCGAAACGAGCAACCCAAGAGGAGATGAAAGCTCTGGCTACGTCTGCCGAAGTGGTGGCAACCAAAGGAACTGCCTCTGGCCATCTAGTGGTGCGGTCCACCATTGCGAGGATGTGTGTAAAACCTTGAGAAGGTGGAAGCGGCCGCACGAGGTCTACATTCACGTGGTCGAACCGAAAATCCGGAACAGCGAAAGTGGCCAATGGAGCTTTTACATGACGCTGTACCTTGGCCTTTTGGCAGACCACGCAGGTGTTGGCCCAGTCACGGACATCCATGTGCATACCCCTCCAGATGAATTTTGACATCAGCCTTTGCGAGGCCTTCATGCCAGGGTGTGACAACCCGTGTATGGCGTCGAACACTTTTTGGCGCCAGGCGACTGGTACGATAGAGCGGGGAGCTCCCATGGAGACGTCGCAAAGTAGCGTGGTGCCTGCGGCATGGAATTTGACGTCGGCAGCTCGGAAGCTAGAGGGGCTGGTTCTGTATGATTGGACCTCTGGGTCCGAGGCTTGATCCACAGCCATTAGGGCATAGTCGATTCCGAGATGGACTGCATGAACAAGCGCGCAGGAGAGGCAATCCGCCACCAGGTTGTCTTTACCGGACAAATGCTGAATGTCCGTGGTGAATTCTGAAATGAACGTCAGGTGACGTTGTTGCCGAGCTGACCATGGCTCGGCGGTCTTGGCCATAGCAAATGTTAGTGGCTTGTGGTCTACAAAAGCCGTGAACGGACGTCCCTCTAGTAAGAACCGGAAATGGCGGATGGCTAGAAAAAGGGCCAGCAACTCCCGGTCGAAAGTGCTGTACTTTCTTTCGCTTCGCTGTAGTTGACGGCTGAAAAACGCCAGTGGTTGCCATGTCCCATTCACCCACTGTTCCTGCACTGCGCCGATTGCGTAGACCGACGTATCGGTGGTAAGGGCGATGGTGGCACCTGGAAGCGGGTGCGCCAGCATGGTTGCGTTGGCCAAGGCGCCTCTAGTGTCGACAAACGCCTGGTCCATCTCGGCCGTCCAGCTGATCGGATCCTTACCGGACTTGGCCTTGAGGGCCTCGTACAAGGGCTGCATAAGCAGACACGCCTTAGGGACGAACCGGTGATACAAATTGACCATCCCGAGGAACTCTTGTAGGGCCTTGACGGTCTGCGGGCGCAGGAAAGATGTAACCGCCTCAACCTTCGTCTGTAAGAGAATTGCGCCGTCTGATGTGATGCGGTGGCCCAAGAAATCAATCCGCTGCAGGCCGAACTGGCACTTGGCCGGGTTGATAATCAAACCGTGTTGACTGAGTCATGTAAAGAGGGTGTGCAGATGGCAGAAGTGCTCCTCTTTGCTAGGGCTGGCGATGAGGATGTCGTTGAGGTAGATGAAGAGAAATTTTAGATACAGATTCAGGCTGTAGCTAACATGTTGTTAAAGGGAATTATATACAAACGAGCTGAGTCCTTTAGTGGTTCCGCCACAATAGCTAGATTAAGTGAATGGGCAAAGCTATGACAGATGGAGTTCAATGTGGGCAAGTGTGAGGTCCACTTTGGACGTAAGAAAGATAAACTGGAGTGTTTTCTAAATAGTGACAAACTAGGTACTGTAGAAGGATAAAGAGATTTGGGAGTCCAAGTACACAAATCATTTAAAACTAGTAGAGAGGTACAAAAATAAATCAGAAAGGCTAATGGAATATGGGCCTTTGTCTCAAGGGGGCTGGAGGACAAAGGGAAGGAAGTTATGCTCAGTTGTACAGAGCCTTGGTCAGATCCCATCTGGAGTACTGTGTTCAGCTTTGGGCACCGCACCTTAGCAAGGATATATTGGCCTTGGATGTGGTGCGGCAGATTCACCAGAATGATACTTGGGCTAAAAGGGTTAAATTATGAGGACAGGTTGCACAAACTTGGCTTGTATTCCCTTGAGTTTAGAAGATTGAGGAGTAATCTGATTGAGGTGTTTAAAATGTTAAATTGATTCGATAGGGTAGATACAGAGAAACTGTTTCCTCTGGTGGTGGAATCAAGAACAAGGAGACATAGGCCTAGAAATTCAGTTGGTAGCGCCAGCCGCTAGCGCCTTAAGAGGGCGATAAGTGGGGCGCGAAGCGGCTAGCACCCGGGCGCGGCACGATCTGCGCCTCTCGGGAACTTGAGTGAAGAATTAGCGGCGGCGCAAAACCGCAATGCCCGCTCAGCTGTGCGCGCAGATCCTGACATCATTTCATGGTGCAACGCCCTTGGTGCGGCCCGAACCGGAACTTCAGTGGCGCTCCCCTTCTTTCTGCCTGGTGCTCGCAGTGACTGGTTGAATGGAACGGTTCCCAGTCGCTGTGGGGCTGGGGGGGCGCTATTTAAAGGGGACTCTTCCTGCATTCTTTGTGGTAGCCATTTTGGACCATTCCTTCTGTGTGTGAGAGAGAGAGATTTGCAGAGAGACAAAGGGAGAGAGCTTTCTGCTTTGACTCAGCACTCGCACAGGTACTTCTGGCTTCAGCCCAGAGCTTTGCAGTTGGATAGATTTTTCAGTGCCATAGCCTTGAGTGGCCACATATAATGGGGGCTGCAATGGGTGGAAACGTTGGGTTTCTCCATTGCATTGAAAGGGCTCAGAGACGCCGAGAGAGAGTGCCAATCATAGCCAGATGGAGGAGGGCCAACAGGCGTCGGCACAGGAGGCCTTACCCTCCCAGGGTATACCGCCAGCACTTCTCCTACCTCAACATGTCTGAGGAGCAGTGCATTCGGAGGCTTCGATTCAGAAGGGAGGTGGTCACTGAGATCTGCCACCTGCTTCAGAGAGATCTGCAGCCTCAGCTGAGGAGCAGGACGTCTCTGTCGGTGGCAGTGAAGGTGACAGTGGCTCTCAACTTCTATGCCACCGGCTCCTTCCAATCCGCTACTGGGGACATTGCCAATGTCATAGAGTCATAGAGTCATAGAGTTTTACAGCACAGAAAGAGGCCCTTCGGCCCATCGTGTCCGCGCCGCCCATCCACCCCTGTCCTGTCTAATCCCATTTTCCAGCATTTGGTCCATAGCCTTGTATGCAATGGCATTTCAAGTGCTCATCCAAATGCTTCTTGAATGTTGTGAGGGTTCCTGCCTCTACCACCCTTTCAGGCAGTGAGTTCCAGATTCCAACCACCCTCTGGGTGAAAAAGTTCCTCCTCAAATCCCCTCTAAATCTCCTGCCCCTTACCCTGAATCTATGCCCCCTTGTTATTGACCCCCCTACTAAGGGGAAAAGTTCCTCTTTATCTACCCTGTCTATGCCCCTCATCATTTTGTACACCTCAATCAGGTCCCCCCTCAGCCTTCTTTGCTCCAAGGAAAACAACCCCAGCCTGTTTAGTCTTTCTTCATAGCTGAGGCGCTCCATCCCAGGTAACATCCTGGTGAATCTTCTCTGCACCCTCTCCAAAGCAATCACATCCTTCCTATAGTGAGGCGACCAGAACTGCACACAGTACTCCAGCTGTGGCCTCACCAGCGTTTTGTACAGCTCCATCATAACCTCCCTGCTCTTATATTCTATGCCTCGGCTAATGAAGGCAAGTATCCCATATGCCTTTTTAACCACCTTATCTACCTGTTCCGCTGCCTTCAGAGATCTATGTACATGTACACCAAGGTCCCTCTGACCCTCTGTACTTCCTAGGGTCCTACCACTCATTGTGTATTCCCTTGCCTTATTTGTCCGTCCAAAATGCATCACCTCGCACTTTTCAGGGTTAAATTCCATTTGCCACTTTTCCGCCCATCTGACCAACCCGTTTATATCGTCCTGTAGCCTGAGGCTTTCCTCCTCGCAATTTACCACCCCACCAATTTTCGTGTCATCTGCGAACTTACTGATCATACCTTTTACATTCTCATCCAAATCATTTATGTAGATCACAAACAACAAGGGACCCAGCACCGATCCCTGAGGTACCCCACTGGACGCAGGCTTCCAGTCACAAAAGCATCCTTCGACCATCACCTTCTGCCTCCTGCCACTCAGCCAGTTTAGGATCCAACGCGCCAAGGCACCCTGGATCCCATGGGCTCTTACCTTCTTGACCAGTCTCCTATGCGGGACTTTGTCAAAAGCTTTACTGAAGTCCATGTAAACCACATCCACAGCATTTCCCTCATCCACCCCCCTAGTCACCCCCTCGAAAAATTCAATCAGATTTGTCAGACATGATTTACCCTTGACAAAGCCATGCTGACTATCCCCGATTAATCCTTGCCTCTCCAAGTGGAGACTAATTTTGTCCCTCAGAATTTTTTCCAATAATTTCCCTACCACAGATGTTAGGCTCACTGGCCTGTAATTCCCTGGTTTATCCCTGCTACCCTTCTTGTATAATGGTACTACATTAGCTGTTCTCCAGTCCTCTGGTACATCCCCTGTGGCCAGAGAGGTTCTGAAAATTTGTGTCAGAGCCCCTGCAATCTCCTCCTTTGCCTCCAACAGCAGCCTGGGATACATCTCGTCCGGGCCTGGGGATTTATCCACGTTTTGGCTTGCTAAAACCGCTAGCACCTCCTCCCTCTCGATGCTAATATGTTCAAGTATGTCACAGTCCCCTTGCCCGATTTCTATGTCTGCATCGTCTCTCTCCACAGTGAACACAGATGCAAAAAATTCATTTAAAACCCCGCCTACATCATCTGGCTCTACACACAGATTGTCACTTTGGTCCCTAATGGGCCCTACCCTTTCCCTGGTTATCCTCTTGCCCTTAATATACTTATAAAACATCTTAGGATTTTCCTTTATTTTGCTCGCCAGTGTTATTTCATGGCCCCTCCTCGCCCTCCTAATTTCTTTTTTAAGTATGCCCCTGCACTTTTTATACTCCTCTAGGGCTTCTTCCGTCTTTAGTCTTTTGTAACTGCCAAAAGCCCCCCTTTTATTTCTAATGCATTTTTGTATATCCCTTGTCATCCAAGGTTCCCTTTGCTTGTTGGTCCCACCCTTGACCTTTACAGGAACATGTTGGCGTTGTACTCTCTCTATTTCCCTTCTGAAAGTCTCCCACTGTCTTGATGTGGATTTTCCTATAAGTAGCTGCTCCCAGTCCACTTTGGCCAGATCCTGCCTTATCATATTAAAATTGGCCTTCCCCCAATTTAGAACCCTTATTTCCAGGCCGTCTTTGTCTTTTTCCATGACCACCTTAAATCTCACCGAATTATGGTCACTATCGCCAAAATGCTCTCCTACTGACACTTCCACCACTTGCCTGGCTACATTCCCCAGAATTAGGTCCAGTATCGCCCCCTCTCTTGTAGGACTTTCTACATGTTGGCTCAAAAAGCTCTCCTGGATGCACTTTAAGAATTCTGCACCCTCTAAGCCTTTCACACTCTGACTATCCCAATTTATATTGGGGAAGTTGAAATCCCCCACTATTATTACCCTATTATTTTCGCACTTTTCTGAGATTTGCCTACATATCTGTTCCTCTATCTCCCCCTGACTGTTTGGGGGCCTATAGTACACTCCCAGCAAAGTGCTTGCCCCCTTTTTGTTTTTAAGTTCTACCCATATGGCCTCATTAGAGGAACCCGCTAATATATCATCCCTCCTTACAGCAGTAATTGACTCCTTAATTAATATTGCAACACCCCCTCCCCTTTTACACCCCCCTCTATCTCGCCTGAAGATTCTATACCCCGGAATATTGAGCTGCCAGTCCTGACCCTCCCTCAACCATGTCTCCGTGATAGCAACAATATCGTACTCCCATGTGTTCAACAACAACTTCAGTTCGTCCACCTTATTTGCAAGACTCCTTGCATTAAAATAAATGCCTTCCAGCCCTGCCATATTCCCTTTTGCCTTCGCATATTTGCTCTGCCTTGTTTTTTTCTCTGTATTTGGCTGTAAATCACCCCCTGCTATAGCTCCACTCTGTACCCCATCCCCCTGCCAAGTTAGTTTAAACCCCCCCCAGCAGTGCTAGCAAACCTCCCCGCAAGGATATTGGTTCCCCTCTGGTTCAGGTGTAAACCGTCCGACTTGTACAAGTCCCACCTTTCCCAGAAGCAGACCCAGTGATCCAGGAAACTAAAGCCCTCCCTCCTGCACCATCCCTTTAGCCACGCATTCATCTGTTCTATCTTCCCATTCCTATACTCACTAGCACGTGGCACCGGGAGTAATCCAGAGATTACAACCTTTGAGGTCCTGCTCTTTAATCCTTCACCTAGCTCCCTAAATTCTTGCTGCAGGACCTCATCCCTCTTTTTACCTATGTCGTTGGTACCAATGTGGACCACGACCTCTGGCTGTTCACCCTCCCCCTCCAGAATGCCCTGCAGCCGCTCAGTGATATCCTTGACCCTGGCACCAGGGAGGCAACAAACCATCCTGGATTCATGTCTACGGCCACAGAAACGCTTATCTGTTCCCCTTACTATAGAATCCCCTACCACTATTGCTCTCCCACTCTTTTTCCCCCCTTCCTGGGCAGCAGGAGCACCCCCAGTGCCAGGAAGTTGGCTGCTGCTGCCTTCCCCTGGTGAGTCATCCCCCTCAACAGTATCCAAAGCGGCATACCTGTTTGAGAGGGGAATGGTCACAGGGGTCTCCTGCACTACCTGCCTGCTTCTATTGCTCCTCCTGGTGGTCACCCATTTCCTATCTTCCTGTGCAGCCCTTCCCTGCGGTGTGACCAACTCACTAAACGTGTTATCCACGAACCTCTCAGCATCGTGAATGCTCAACAACCCATCCACCCGCAGCTCCAGCGCCTCAATGCGGTTTGCTAGTAGCTGCAGATGGATGCATCTCTGGCACACGTGGTCATCAGGGGCACCGGCAGTGTCCCTGAATTCCCACATAGAGCAAGAGGAGCATATCACGGGGCTGGGCTCACCTGGCATGACCTTCCCTTTACTTAATTTAAATTAATTTACTATCACCAATTAAAAATATCTCTAAGGCGCTTGTATAGTCTACCAACAGTCCCTGCTACACCAGAAAAGACCCTAGTAACTATAAACTACAGAGTTTAAGTTTAAAAAAGAGAAATACTCACCAACCAATCACTTACCTGCTCCCTGATGACGTCACACTCTGATTACTTTTTACCTCTCTCCTCTGCTGTTGATTTGGTATGCCTCTGCTGAACCCGCCGGTTTTAAGTGCCGCCGGTCGCGCTGCTGCTCTCCCACAGGTCCAAGCTCTCTGACCTCGCCTCTGCTGAACCCGCCGGTTTTGAGTGCCGCCGGTCGCGCTGCTGCTCTCCCACAGGTCCAAGCTCTCTGACCTCGCCTCTGCTGAACCCGCCGGTTTTAAGTGCCGCCGGTCGCGCTGCTGCTCTCCCACAGGTCCAAGCTCTCTGACCTCGCCTCTGCTGAACCCGCCGGTTTTAAGTGCCGCCGGTCGCGCTGCTGCTCTCCCACAGGTCCAAGCTCTCTGACCTCGCCTCTGCTGAACCCGCCGGTTTTAAGTGCCGCCGGTCGCGCTGCTGCTCTCCCACAGGTCCAAGCTCTCTGACCTCGCCTCTGCTGAACCCGCCGGTTTTAAGTGCCGCCGGTCGCGCTGCTGCTCTCCCACAGGTCCAAGCTCTCTGACCTCGCCTCTGCTGAACCCGCCGGTTTTAAGTGCCGCCGGTCGCGCTGCTGCTCTCCCACAGGTCCAAGCTCTCTGACCTCGCCTCTGCTGAACCCGCCGGTTTTAAGTGCCGCCGGTCGCGCTGCTGCTCTCCCACAGGTCCAAGCTCTCTGACCTCGCCTCTGCTGAACCCGCCGGTTTTAAGTGCCGCCGGTTGCGCTGCTGCTCTCCCACAGGTCCAAGCTCTCTGACCTCGCCTCTGCTGAACCCGCCGGTTTTAAGTGCCGCCGGTCGCGCTGCTGCTCTCCCACAGATCCAAGCTCCCAGTTCGCGGTGCATTGCTGCATCCGCCAGGTCACGAATGCCCTCTTCAAAAGGAGACGTCAGTACATTTCCTTCCCCATGACCCTGGACAAGCAGCAAGAGCGTGCAATGGGATTTGCAAGAATAGCGGGCTTCCCCATGGTCCAAGGCGCCATTGACTGCACGCATGCGGCTTTGCGGGCGACTCTAGAAAATGCCGAGGATTACCGCAACCGGAAGGGGTACCATTCGTTGTACGTGTAGTTGGTGAGTGACCACAGGCAGCTCATACTAGCTGTCAATGCCCGCTTTCCAGGCAGCAGCCACGACGCCTTCATCCTGCGCCAGACTTCTGTGGCAGACATTTTCGAAGACCCGGCTCACCCAGGAGGCTGGCTTCTCGGGGACAAGGGCTATCCTTTGTGCACCTGGCTGATGACCCCGCTCCGTGCGCCCACCACCCCTGCTGAAGAGCGATACAATGACAGCCATCAAGCGACCAGGAACATCATTGAGCACACAATCGGCATGCTAAAGCAACGGTTCCGCTGTCTGGACCATTCCGGGGGAGCCCTACAGTACTCGCCTGAGCGAGTCTCCCATTTTGTTGTAGTGTGCTGCATGCTGCACAACCTGGCTATCCTCAGGACTCAGTCACTGCCAGCAGACATTGGAGGACCACCAGAGGAGGAGGAGGAGGAGGAGCACCAAGACGGGAGGGAGGCACAAAGTGCAAGGGCCGTCCGTCAGTGGCTTATTGCAAGTCGGTTCTAGGCCCCCTCTCAGGGAATGGCTTGTGCCATTGAAAGAACATGAATGGAGCCGCTCCGCAAACCCTGAGCCGGTCAAGGCAACAAAAATCGTTCAAAGTGCAAACATGCACAATCTGAATAAAGAGAATTATTTATTTAACAAACTCTGTGCCCTTCCCGCATGACAAACAAATACAGAGAAACCCCCCAAAAAACAGTCAGACACATAACTGGCTCTCACAACCTGGAGACAATGAACAAAAGAGTTAAACAAAAATTACCATGATCCTCGGCCTTCACAAAAAAAAAACACAACATTTTGCCACACCTCCTACTTTTTGGCCTGCGAGGGTGATTTGCCTCGCTTGCGAGATTGGCCCCTTCCCGTCCTGCAGCTCCTCCGCAATGGGACCCCAGTGGCTGCAGCAAGGCTGGGGGAAGGCTGCTGAGGGTCAGATAGTGAGTCGGCAGATGCCCTTGGGGGACGGCCTGGACCAGCTCTGGGCCTGGAGGGCCCGGCTGCTGACTGCTCCAACTCTGCTTGGGCGGCAGCAGTCTGTCCTACGGGTGGTGGCAGCTGCAGTGGAGGAGTGACAGTGTTGGCAGCAGGAATGCTGCCAACCTGACAGAGCACAGGCACTCCCTGGTCGGACGAGACACTGGCACTCGCACGGGGCAGCACTGAAGCATGCGCAGCAATCTGCTGAAGCACAGACTGCTGGCCTGCTGCGGCGCGGCGAGGGCCCCGGCGAATCCTGGCCGATCCAGCGAGGGTGGCAGCAGTTAGTGCTCGTGTGGCCCTGATCTGTGTCTGCATCAGACCAGTCAGTGACTGCATGGCACGACTAAGCACTTGGCTGGAAGCCGCCTGTGCTGCACCGAAGTCCTGCAGACTCGCCTGTGCTGCACCGAAGTCCTGCAGACTCCTTGCCTGTGCTGCCCCGAAGTCCTGCAGACTCCTTGCCTGTGCTGCCCCGAATTCCTGTACACTCCTTGCCAGTGACTCTATGGAGTCAGGCATCCTTGCCACTGCAGCCATGAGCTCAGTGTGCCTGCGCTCCGCCTGGACGCCCATTTCACCAAGGAGCCGCACCTCCTCTGCGCTCACTGTAGCAGGACTGGAGGCCACACTCACCCTCTGGGGAGAAGGCCGCCGAGCTTCCCTACCCCCCCCCGCGTTGCTGCAGCCCGCTGGGCCCCGGAGCTTCACCCTCCTCAGGCCCTTCCCCCCTGCTCCCCTCCAGGGAAGACGTGTCCCCATCACGGCCATGGGCTGCCTCGGCTGAGGGTGGCACTGATGCTCCGGCTTCCTCTTCCTCCTCCTCGCCTTCCGATTCACTCACAGTGCCAGCTTGAGGGCCCGCCTCCTCACCTGGCGAATCAGCATCTGAAAGCAGGGAGGTACAAGAGTTGCTTTAGTGTGAGGACAGGGCAGCAGTGAGGAAGGCATGAGTGTTGCAATGCACTGCATTGGTTCGATAGTGGCAAAGGATGCTGGGTTGAGGCACAAGTGGAAAGAGAGAGGTCAAAAAGGTGATGACCTTACCATTGCTGTCCAGAACAGGGTCGGCATCTCCAGTGGCGACGGGGCCAATCAGCCGGCCTGCCATAATCTGCTCCACTCGCTGCTCCAGATCGCTGAGGTCTTTAAGTTCAGGACGGCCTCCCCTGGTCCGTTGCTGCTGCCTCCTATTGTGGGCCAGCTTGCCCTGCAAGAGAAAGGACGGGCTCTGAGTACAGTGTGAAGCCCTGATCTTGCCTGCACTGCCTCCCATGGTGGAATAGCCCTGACAGTGTCAAGCCCTGATCTTGGCTGCACTGCCTCCCATGGTGGAATACCCCTGGCAGTGTGAAGCCCTGATCTTGCCTGCATTGTCTCCCATGGTGAAATAGCCCTGACAGTGTCAAGCCCTGATCTTGGCTGCACTGCCTCCCATGGTCGAATAGCCCTGACAGTGTGTAAAGTGGTGAATGTGCATGTGATTTTCATGAGAGTCCCATAGGTGTTGGATGAGGGCTGGGCATTGGGGCTTTCAGGACCCTTTGGCCATAAAGTGAGGTGCACATGCAGGGATGAAGAGGATACTGGAAAGGGTACTCACCCTGACAACCCAAGTGAGGTCGTTGAACTTCTTCCTGCATTGCGTTGGTGTCCTAGGGACCATGCTGCTGGAGGTCACTCTGTGTGCCACCTCCCTCCAAGCTTTTCTATATTCGCTGGGCAGCGGCCTCCTGCCACTGTCAGGAAAGAGGATAGGTCGCCTGCGCTCCACTGCGCCAACCAGAACCTTCAGGGCCCCCTCACTGAAGCGCTGCGCTCGCTCCCTGGCCTTCTCCATGGTCGTAGGCGTAACGATGTCGCAGCAGGTCTGTCCAGGCCTAGAATCAGGGCTCCAATGTGCAGGGCGTGGCTGCAAGCCAAATCGACCCTCCCCCTTTAAGAGGTGACTGGCGCCAGCGTGTCTGCCTGCAATCGCTAACTCGCCGCACCTGTGCTGCGCCCGCCCTCGGTGGTAGCGCCTTGGCTCGCCAGCTTAGCGCCTTAGGATAGTCGTGCACTGCCTGCTTTAGCGCAGCAGCAACCTCTTGGGGCAATGCAACACAATTTCGGTGAAGGTGGCGCTAAGTTGCGTCGGGCGCTAAATTTAGCGCACGCTCGACTGTAGCGCCCCAAACGTGGCAATACTGAATTTCTAGGCCTTAATGTTAAAATTAAAGCTAGTCCATTTAAGAGGGAAATCAGGAAGCATTTTTCATGCAAAGGGTAGTAGAAATATGGAATTCTCTCCCAAAAGTCCATGGATGTTGGGACAATTGGAGCTTTCAAAACAGATTGATAGGTTTTTGTCAGGTAAGTGTATCAAGGAATAGGGAGCCAAGGTGAGTAATTGAGTTGAGGTTTTGATCAGCCATGATCTAATTGAATGGTGGGGCAGGCTCAAGGGGCTGAATGGCCTACTCCTGATCCTATGTAACACAACCTTTCTCTGTTTCACTTTTTCTTTGAGCTGCAAAGCAATTTTGAGTCTGAGCCCCAAATCTCAACCCATGCTCAGGGTTCTTACATTTTTAAGCAGTACAAAGTACATTAACAAGGGTGTTAACTGGTATAGAAGTTGAGCATATTGTCCTTTCACTTTTTTGGTTTCCATATTTAAGAAAAGATATACTTGCTCTCGAGGCAGTTCAGAGAAGGTACACTCGGTTGATTCCGGAGATGAGGGGGTTGACTTATGAGGAAAGGTTGAGTAGGTTGGGCCTCTACTCATTGGAATTCAGAAGAATGAGAGGCGATCTTATCGAAACATATAAGATTGTGAGGGGGCTTGATCGGGTGGATGCGGTGAGGATGTTTCCACTGATGGGTGAGACTAGAACTAGGGGGCATAGTCTTAGAATAAGGGGCTGCCCTTTCAAAACTGAGATGAGGAGAAACTTCTTCATTCAGAGGGTGGTAAATCTATGGAATTTGCTACCTCAGAGAGCTGTGGAAGCTGCAACATTAAATAAATTTAAAACGGAGATAGACAGTGTGATAAATCCATTAAGTGGAACAAGGACTCAAAGAGGCGATATCGTAGAATTAACACGAGTACTTTATTAACAACTGGGAAACACGTTTACAGACAGGCTGCATCAGCATCCTGGCATTCCACCTTGTGCTGACCTATGCAGGAAGCAAACCCCTGACCTTAACAGGAAGCAAACCTCTGACCTTAGTAGCAGCATTGGCTACAGCACCACCTGGTGGATAACCTTAATCATAACATCCCAGATTACTATATCCCTCCCCCCTTAAGATTTCAGTATGAATTTCTTAACAAACAACCATTCCTGAGGGTCACATAAGGAGTCTCCATTCATCATGTTCCATACTTGACGAATCTAACAGTTCAGTATCAATCTCTCTGGTGGCTTGTGAGTCCTTTGTGAACGTCTAACAGTAAAGTCCCTGCTTGTTTGTGGTGAAGCCACCAGCTGCTCCTGAGCAGTGCTCAGAGTATCTGACTCTGCAACGATAGTTTCCTCTTGATGGATAGGTTCCTGTGGAATTATCTCTGTCCCTGGTGGTGGCACCACAGATGCACTTGGATAACTGGGGGCAACCATGTCTTCAGTCATTGCATCTGGAACCTTCATTTCAATTTCTCCTTGTCTGGGAAGTATCTGATCTACATGTCTGCGTACTACCCTACCATCTCCCAACATGACCTTGTATGATACTGGACCTGTCATTGAGTCTATGAAGCCAGGAATCCACTTTGGTCCATAACTGAAATTCCTGGTAAGGATCGCATCTCCTTCTCCAAAACTTCGGCTCTTTGTTCTTTTGTCATGGTTCTCTTTTTGTTTGTTTTGTCTGTTTTCCATTTTCCTTTTTAGGTCTGGGTGGACAAGGTCAAGAGTGGAGCGTAGTCTACGACCTAATAACATCTCAGCAGGAGAGAGTCCTGTGGTGGATTGAGGTGTTATTCTGTAGCTGAACAGAACCCATGACACTTTGGCTGCTAAACTCCCTTCTGCACTTTTTTCATCATCTCCTTAAATGTTTGTACGGCTCTCTCCGCAAGTCCATTCGAGGACGGATGATATGGAGCCGAGGTCACCTGCACTATGCCATTTTTTCTCAAGAACTCTTTTGTCTCTGTACTCACAAAACAAGTAGCATTGTCACTCACCACGATCTCCGGTAGCCCTTGATTACTGAAGCTCCGATGCAGGCAGTCTATAGAAGTAGTGGCGGAAGCAGAATTTACAGGATAAACATCCATCCATTTGGAATGTGCATCAATGATTATGAGGAACATCTTCCCCATGAATGGACCTGCATAATCTAAGTGCAATCTTCTCCATGGTTTATCCGGCCACTCCCAGGGGTGGAGAGGAGCCGCTGCTGGTGCCTTCCGGTGTTCCTGACAAGTGCTGCATGTCTTGACTAGATTTGTCGGAGCAGGGGCGTCCTGCAGTGCTTGTACCTTCTCCTTGAGTGGATGGAGCCCAGTGGCGTCCACTCTGTGTCCCAGGAACACTGCCTCATTCCCCAGGAAAAAGTGCACTTACTCCTCTTGAGCCGGAACCCTGCCGTCTCCAATCTCTGTAGTACCTCTCGCAGAGTGCTCAGATGCTCCTGGTCGGTTCTTCCCGTCACCAGAATGTCATCCAGATAGATGGAAACATGTGGAATCCCTTGCAGTACACCTTCGATTGTCCTCTGGAAGATAGCTGGACTAGATGAGACACCAAACGGTAAGCGGTTATATGTAAACAAGCCCTTGTGTGTATTTATGGTGACATACTTCTTTGATTCATCATCCAGTGTAATCTGCAAGTAAGCATGACTCATATCCAACTTTGTGAATTTCTTTCCTCCAGCCAGGTTTGCAAAGAGATCCTCTGTTTTGGGAATAGGATACTGCTCTAGTTTGAACACCCGATTGACAGTCAATTTATAGTCTCCACAGAGTCTTACCGAATTGTCCAGTTTTAACACAGGTACTATGGGAGCTGCCCATTCCGAACATTTCACCGGCTCCAGTATGTTCTCTCTCAATAGACGGTCAAGCTCAGCCTCTACCTTTGGCTTCATGGCATAAGGCACAGGTCGTTGTTTAAAAAACCTTGGTGGTGCCTCCTTGTCTACATAAATCTTAGCTGGGGGGGCCATTAAATGTGCCAAGTTCCTCCTTGAACACACTCTCATGTTCACTCAACACTTCTTGCAAAGTCAACTGTTTGCCCGCATCTATTTGATGTACTGCTCCCCAGTCTAATTTAAGTTCTTTTATCCAGCCCCGACCTAACAGGTTTGGTCCGGTACCCGATACTATAACTACAGGTAGCTGTTCTACTGTGTCCCTGTGTTGCACAGTTACCTTAGCTGTTCCTAATGTCGCTACTCGTTCACCTGTATATGTTTTAAGATGCAGGGAGCAAGGCTTTAACTCTGGAACTTTTGCACGGTTCCACAATTTTGAGTACTCTGCCTTGTTCATTATGGTCACGCCGCACCCTGTATCCACTTCAAAGTTCACCTTAGAGTCATTTACTGTCAGTTGCAATATGATAGGAGCCACTTTTGGAATGTTCTCTAACATGCTATACATTATGAACATGTCCTCTTCTTCCTCAGCTTCCCCGCTGATGTGGTGTGCTCCATGTTTTTTCACTTCTCTCCCTTAGTTTTGCTGTCCTCCCCCTTTTGGTTTGGATTCCTCCACAGGTGATTTCGCCCTGCAAGCTCGTTTTATGTGTCCTTGTTTCCCACACTTGTAGCACTTTTCCTCCAGAAACCGGCATTCACTCGCCAGGTGATCGCCCTTGCATCTATAACATGCCTTCACATGCTCACGTTGTGGTTTCTGACGCATGTTCAACTTGTGCACAACAACCTGACCTGCAACTTGCGTAGCATTAGCCCTGTCTGAACCCTGTATTTCTTTTACACCTCGGTTCGCTGTCTCTATGGCTTGAGCAAGTTCCAATGCTTTTTCATAAGTAAGCCCAGTCTCGGATAATAATCTACGCTGCATTCGGTTGTCCATAATTCCGCAAACTAGCCTATCTCGCAGCATTTCCTTCAGGTTGTTCCCATAATTGCAATCTTGTGCTAATTTACGCAACACCGCTACATAGTCCATTACGCTCTCTTCCTCTTTCCTGTTCCTTGAATTAAACTTGAACCGCTGTACAATCTCACTAGGCTTAGGGTTGAAATGTTCTTTTAGCACAGCCACTAATTCAACAAATGATTTGTCTCCAGGCTTCTCAGGACTGAGCAGATTTTTCATCAAACTGTAGGTTTGGCTTCCCACTGAACTAAGCAGAATGGCTTTCCTTTTTCCAGCATCATTTATTTCATTTGCTTCGAAAAAATAACCCAACACTTCACAGTATTCTTCCCAGGTTTGTGCTTGAATATCAAAAGCGGAAACCGTTCCTACCATGGCAGCCATGCTCTCTTCCAACTTGTAGCTAACTTTAGCTCATGATTTTGTTGTTTAAACGTCCCGGCAGACTTTTCTTCTTTATGCAGGGTCCTTAAGTTGCCTCATCGCCAAATGTGATAAATCCATTAAGTGGAACAAGGACTCAAAGAGGCAATATCGTAGAATTAACACGAGTACTTTATTAACAACTGGGAAACACGTTTACAGCCTGCATCAGCATCCTGGCATTCCACCTTGTGCTGACCTATGCAGGAAGCAAACCCCTGACCTTAACAGGAAGCAAACCTCTGACCTTAGTAGCAGCATTGGCTACAGCACCACCTGGTGGATAACCTTAATCATAACATCCCAGATTACTATATTCAGTTTCCTAGCTGATAAGGGAATTAAGGGTTACGGGGAGCGGGCAGGGAAGTGGACGTGAGTCTAGGTTCGGATCAGCCATGATTCTATTGAATGGCGGAGCAGGCCCGAGGGGCCGTATGGCCTACTCCTGCTCCTACTTCTTATGTTCTTATGTTCACTTCTGGGACTAAAGTTTAAATTCAGCAGAAACTGTTGACTGCAATGATCCTATGTAACATACATTTGGACACTCCAAACGGCATGTGGACATAGCCCCATAATACAACCTGTCCATAACATGGTAAAGGCAGCTGGAGCCAGAGAGGGAATAATTCACATTGATGTAATGGGGATACTCTTTTGTGATTGGGATTAAGGCACCTTGTTAGACCACTGTAGATGGAACTTTAGAAACTGAAATTCTGGAGTTCTGCTGTGCTGGCACAAGTGCAGTGGAGCAGGACTCCCGTCTGTCCATACATATGGCCACTGATCCTATCCCAAATTGCGGAGATAGGGTTATTGACTTGATCTGGCCTGTATCCATTCCTGTAAGGGCACAAAGGCGGCTTTGCCAGTCTACCAGCAGATGGCGGAGCAACCCACAACCCTACTGCTAGCCGAATAAAAAATAAGGCAAGTCATTTTTTAGCTCTTAAAGGATCCATACAGTATTTAAATAAACGTAACTGACTTCCTCTGGGATAAATCTTGTAGGTCTGGCAAGATCTAGGGCCTATCCAAAGGTCCCAATTGAAACTCCAATGAAGCCTTAAACTGGGGGAAATGGGCAGAATTTGCATGTAGCCCAGGAACTTGCCTGATGTGTAGGCGGGCAGAAGATGTGCCTTCTTCCTCACTGGAATTTAAGGTTGCACTTTGGACAGGGTAGAATCTCAGCAGAACCAGATTCAGCCCCAAATGCTTACCCCTACCCATCCCCAACCAGAATTCTCCTTTCCACCCTCTTCCAACTCTGGAATTTCAGCCCTTAGTCTGCATCTGATCATGACATACCTGGCTTGACAGTGATTTGTGCTAATACTGGGGCCTTGAAATTATGGTGTGCAAATATTAGCTTGAAACTTTAGTAAAAAACTCCTTTGTTTAAATCCCATTTAAAATAAAACTGCAGACTAAAGAATTTTGGACATATTAAATATTTGTACGCTAATAGTCACATAGTGTAATTTTTGGGTGTGCAAAATGGATAATTGTTCCATTCCTTAACACTCCTATTCCTCTTCTTAATGAACACCAAAATTTACAGGCCAAAATCTGCATGAAACTTCCTTTTCTGGCTCCTATGTTAGCTGATATTTTTAACGGTTCTCTCTCCTCAGGTACTGTCCCCCTCTCCCTCAAATCTGCCGTCATCACCCCTCTCCTCAAAAAAACCAACCCTTGAGACCTCTCCGTCCTTGCAAACTATCGCCCCATCTCCAACCTCCCTTTCCTCTCCAAAGTCCTTGAACATGTTGTCGCCTCCCAATTCCGTGCCCATCTTTCCCGCAATTTCATGTTTGAATCTCTCCAATCAGGTTTCCGCCCTTGCCACAGTACTGAAACGGCTCTCATCAAAGTCACAAATGACATCCATGGCCTCGCCCCTTCCTATCTCTGTAATCTTCTTCAGCCCCACAACTCCCCGAGATATCTGCGCTCCTTTAATTCTGCCCTCTTGAGCATCCCTGATTATAATCGCTCAACATTTGGTGGCCGTGCCTTCTGTTGCCTAGGCCCTAAGCTCTGGAGTTCCCTGCCTAAACCTCTCTGCCTCGCTACCTCTCTTTCCTCCTTTAAGACACTTCTTAAAACCGACCTCTTTGACCAAGCTTTTGGTCACCTGCCCTAATTTCTCCTTATGTGGCTCTGTGTCAAATTTTTTGTCTTAAAATACTCCTGTGCAGCGCCTTGGGACATTATACTACATTAAAGGCGCTATATAAATACAAGTTGTTATTGTTGTTGTTGATGTCAAGTAGGTATAGAATTAATAATAAAAATGCTTACCTAGCATTGCTGGAATTAGCAGTTGTTAGATTTGCTAGCGCTAGGGCTGCAGCCTCTTTTATTTCTGCATTGTCACTCGTCAGTAGTGAAACCAAGCGAAGAATACCTTCTGCAAAGAATATTTTAGAAATCTAGTTTTAACATTACACACATGCAGTTGTCTATTAGAGGATTTACTGTTCATAGAAAAATAATTTTACCTTTGAATAATATTATTATATCATTCATACTTACCTTCGGTTCTGAAAGACTCTTTGCTAGCTGCATCCTCACACATAACTGACACTGCTTCACAAGCTGCTATTCTGACTCCGTCATTGTTGGTTCCTAAAAGCACGACCAGTGCTTTTTCCACACCATCTAGATGGAAAATCTGTCTAATTTCACCTTATATCATTAAGAAGAGACAAATCAAGGAAAGTTTCAAAACAAAAAAGCCATAAAAATAGATACAGGAAACTTTCGATTAACCGGCCCCTAAATAACCAGAACGCTCTATCCACCAGCAAAATTCAGGAGTCGGTTCAGGTAACTTTTTTTACTTTTATTACTTTTTTTACTCCATTTGTTGCTGTGCAAGGGTGTAGCTGAAGCTGTTGCTAAGCTACAGAGACGCTTGCAACTTGTGCCGATTGTTTTGAAGCAGGGTTTGTTGCTTTATACGGAGCTCTGAGCTCCGTATCTTTTACTATAGCGTTCGGTTATCCGGAACTGTTGATGAACCAGCACGTCGGTCCCGTCCGTGCCGGATACCAGAAAGTTTCCTGTACGTCTAATAACTGTAAAAACAAATGAAAAGTATGAAAAAGTGACTGAGTTAATGAGATATATAGGGCCTTTAAATCTTCAAAAATAGTACCTTGCATCACTCTTAAATCAGACATTTTTTGTACAAGCCAGCAGATGGTACATAACTTAATAAAATCAATAGCAAAGAGAGCTTGAGCACAGAGCTGGGTAATATCGCAATCGGAGTGGATCGCAAGCAGAGTGGAAGAATTTGGTGATAGTAGGAATTGGTGGAGAAGAGAAATTCATTGGTAGGTATAAGGTAAGTTAGGTAAGTAATCATCAGATTGGAATTTAACTTTGTCTTGTAACATAAAAGAACCTGCATGGTCAGTGGCGGTTAGCAGTTAACAGCTATCAGCTGTAAGTGGTTGCTTGATTTTTTTAAAATTTGAACATTTTATTTACAGTTATTGACATTACAGAGCTCAGGTCTCGGCTCTTTGTACAAAGTCACAAGCCATCATTCCTTATGAGGCAGGGGTCCCAGTTTCTTCAAGTTGGTGAAGTGGTTGCTTGATTAGGTAGTAAAAGCTGTGAGCTAGAAGCTGAGTTAGCAGTTGTAACTTGCTTGATTCAATAGGTATATATTAGGCACTAGTTTGTAAAAGCACAGTGACTGAAGACAGAGCTGGGTAATATCGCAATCGGAGTGGATCGCAAGCCGAGTAGAAGAATTTGGTGATAGTAGGAATCGGTGGAGAGGAGGAAGGCGGTTTCTCACATGAATTTCGGAGCTTGAGCAGCAGCTGGTGTCACTGCAGTGCAACCGTGAGGCTGAGAGCTTCGTGGATAGCATGTTTCAGGAGGTGGTCACCCTGCAGCTGAAGAGTTTTCAGGCAGTGAAGGAATGGGTGACTGCCAGATAGACAAGGAGGGCCAAGCAGGCAGTGCAGGAGTTCCTGGAGTGCATCTTGCTCTCCAACCGGTATTCTGTTCTGAGTACTAGTGAGGGCGATTGTTCCTCTGGGGAGTACAGCCAGAGCCAAGTCCACGGCACCATGGGAGGCTCAGCTGTGTAGGGGGGGGGCGGAGACGGAAGGTCAGAAAGGCAATAGTGATGGGAGATTCAATAGTTAGGGGAACAGACAGGCGTTTCTGCGACTGTAGATGTGACTCCAGGATGTATGTTGCCTCCTGGTGCCAGGAGCAAGGATGTCTGAACGGCTGCAGGACATTTGGAGGAGAGGAGGGGGTGGGGGGGTTGAATGGCCAGAGGTCCATATTGGTACCAATGACATAGGTGGGAAGAGGGATGGGGGGATGGGGTCCTGCAGGCAGAGTTTAGGGAGCTAGGAAAGAGATTTTTCAGCAGGACCTCCAAGATAGTAATCTCCAGATTACTCCCGGTCCCAAATGCTAGTGAGTACAGAAATAGGAGGATCGAGCAGATGAATGCGTGGCTGGAGAGAATGTGCAGGAGGCAGTGCTTTTGATTCCTGGGGCATTGGGATCGATTCTGGAGGACCTGTATAAGCTGGACAGGTTGCACCTCAACAGAGCCGGGATCAATATCCTCGCGAGGAGGTTTGCTAGTGCTGTTGGGGAGGGTTTAAACTAGCTTGTCAGGGTGATGGGAACCTGAGCATAGATTCAGAAGGGAGAGAAGCAAAGCTGGAAATGGACAGCAGTAAATTAGTAAGTGAGTTTGGAAGGCAGAGGAAACAAAGGCTAGAAAATAGACAACAAAGGGGTTTGGCAGTGCTTAATGGTATATACTTCAATGCAAGGAGTCTAGTTAATAAGGCAGATGAGCTGAGGGCACAGACAGACATGTGGAAGTATGATATCATAGCTATTACTGAAACATGGTTGAAAGAAGGGCAGGAATGGCAGCTCAACATTCCTGGTTACAGGGTTTTCAGACGAGATAGAGAAAGGGATAAAAAAGGAGGGGGTCGCAATATTGGTTAAAGAAACAATTACAGCTGTGAGGAGGGATGATCTGTTAGAAGGATCATCAAATGAGACCATATGGGTTGAACTGAAGAACAAAAAAAGAGCAATTACACTGCTGGGAGTGTACTATAGACCCCCAAATAGTCAGAGGGAGATTGAAGAGAACATTTCTGAGAAGTGCAAAAACAATCTCGGGCAGTAATAGTAGGGGATTTCAACTACGCTAATATTTTTAGGGAATGAAGCTGGGCAGGTAGAAGGGGTATCAGTGAGAGAGCATTTTGGTGATAGTGATCATAATTCAGTTAGATTTAGCGTAGTTATGGAAAAGGACAAAGATAGATCAGGGGTAATAGTTCTCAATTGAATAAAGGTCATGATGTGCCTCAATAATTCCGAGACTCGAAGGTAGCAGAACAAAACAAGGCTTTTATTAACTTAGAACGAAACACGGAGGCGAGAGAGATGTCGTCCTTCTGGAGATTGGGGCTAGACTGAAGCTAGCTTACAAACGGGGCCAGGTATGGGAGGAGCCCTACACACAGCACATTCCAGCACATTCCAGTATACAATACAGCACATTCCAGTACACAATACAATGAGGTCTGGGGGAAGCGAAACCGATCTCAGTCACAGGCAGTGATGAATGGAAATATTTCATCACATTCACCCCTTCTATAGATTTAGTCTGTTCGGGGGTTTGATAGTCCTCTGCGACCGACGTGGCTGTTGCGGTGCCGCGGGTGTCGGCTGGGTGTCCCCGGTAGCCTCCTGGGTCTCTGCCGGGGGTGCCGCCAGGGTTGTTGAAGGGGTAGTTGGTGGGGGTGCCGTGGGTCGGTGTTCTTCCGGGGGTGATGAAAGAGTAGTGGGTGGGTAAGAGTTGCTGTGATCGTCGTTGCCGCTATTGCCGTGGTTGTTGTCGATGCCGGCTGGGGCGACGTCTTTTATGGACACGGTGTCCTCCCTTCCGTCGGCGTGCCGGACATATGCATATTGGGGGTTGGCGTGGAGTAGGTGTACTGGCTCCACGAGAGGGTCCGTCTTGTGGCCCCTCACATGCCTTCGCATGAGTACCGGACCTGGGGTGGAGAGCCATGACGGCATGGATACGCCTGAGGTGGATTTCCGGGGAAAGACAAACATTCGTTCATGAGGCGTGGTATTAGTGGCTGTACACAATAGCGACCATATCGAATGGAGCACATCCGAGAGGACTTCCTGCCAGCGGGAGATAGGGAGGCCCTTGGTCCTTAGAGCTAGAGTGACTGCTTTCCATACTGTCCCGTTCTCTCGCTCCACTTGGCCGTTACCCCGGGGGTTGTAGCTGGTGGTACGGCTCGTGGCGATCCCCCTGGACAGCATGTACTGGCGTAGCTCTTCACTCATGAAGGACGACCCCCTATCCGTATGGATGTAGCTCGGCATACCGAACAGGCAGAACAGGCTGTTGAGGCATTTAATGACCGTGGCGCTGGTCATGTCTGGGCAGGGGAAGGCGAATGGGAACCGGGAGTATTCGTCCACAATGTTCAGGAAGTAAACATTGCGGTCGACGGACGGGAGGGGGCCCTTGAAATCTAAGCTGAGCCGCTCAAAGGGCCGTGTAGCTTTGATTAAGTGGGCTCTATCTGGGCGGTAGAACCGAGGCTTGCACTCAGCGCAAGTGCGGCAGTTCCTGGTCAGGGACCGAACTTCCTCAATCGAGTAGGGTAAGTTACGGGACTTTATGAAGTGGAACAGCCGCGTGACCCCTGGGTGGCAGAGGTCGTTGTGGAGGGTCTGTAGCCGATCCCCGGTGGCGCTGGCACACATCCCTCGTGAGAGGGCGTCAGGGGATTCGTTAAGGGCCCCTGGCCGGTAAATGATGTCGTACTCGAAGGTGGAGAGCTCGATCCGCCACCTAAGAATCTTATCATTTTTAATCTTCCCCCTCTGTTTATTATTGAACATAAACGCTACCGACCGCTGGTCGGTAAGTAGGGTGAAGCGTTTGCCGGCTAGGTAGTGGCGCCAGTGGCGCACTGCCTCCACGATGGCTTGGGCCTCCTTTTCCACGGAGGAGTGTCTGATCTCGGGCCCTTTGGAGGGTCCTCGAGAAGAAAGCTACGGGCCGCCCCGCCTGGTTGAGGGTGGCCGCCAAGGCGAAGTCAGACGCATCACTTTCCACTTGAAATGGAGTGTTCTCGTCCACTGCCTGTAGCGTGGCCCGCTCAATATCCTGCTTAATGCTTTTGAAGGCGGCGTGGGCCTCAGCAGAGAGCGGGAAAGAGGATGCTTTCAAGAGGGGGCGGGCTTTGTCGGAGTAGTTGGGGACCCATTGGGAATAATAAGAAAATAACCCCAGGCATCTTTTCAGTGCTTTGGGAGTGTTGGGCAGGGGCAGCTCCCGTAGGGGGCGCAATCGGTCGGGGTCTGGTCCGATTTCCCCATTCTCCACCACGCTGCCTAGTATGCAGAGGCGCGTGGTGTTGTAAACGCACTTGTCCTCGTTGTAGGTGAGGTTGAGTTTTTGTGCGGTTTTCAGGAACCTCTCGAGGTTCGAGTCGTGATCCTGCTGGTTGTGACCGCAGATGGTGACGTTGTCGAGGTAGGGGAAGGTTGCCTGCAAGTGGTGGTCATCGACCATGCGGTCCATCTCCCTCTGGAAGACCGAGACCCCATTCGTCACCCCAAAGGGGACTCTGAGGAATTGGTAGAGGCGTCCGTTCGCCTCGAAGGCGGTGTACGGGCGGTCCTCTGGTCTGAAAGGGAGCTGGTGGTACGCTGACTTGAGGTCGATGGTGGAGAACACCCGGTATTGGGCGATTTGGTTCACCATTTCTGATATGCGGGGTAGCGGGTAGGCGTCTAGTAGGGTGTACCTGTTGATCGTTTGACTATAGTCGATCACCATCCGTTTCTTCTCGCTACCCCTTACCACTACCACTTGGGCGCGCCACGGGCTGTTGCTGCGTTCAATAATGCGCTCTTTCAGGAGCCTGTCTACCTCGGTCGCGATAAACCGCCTGTCCTCCCAGCTGTACCTCCTGCTTTTGGTCGCTATTGGCCGGCAGTTAGGGGTAAGGTTCGCGAATAGCGAAGGCGGCTTTACCTTCAGGGTGGCCAGACCGCACACTGTGAGGGGCGGCTGGGACCCACCGTACTTGAGCGTGATGCTTTGGTGGTTGCACTGGAAATCCAGGCCCAAGATCACGCTCGCACATAGGTTCTTCATGATTAATACTTTAAAATTATCATATACAGTTCCGTTAACGCACAATTGTACCGTGCAGTAACCCAGAATGGTCGATGTCTGGGTTTTGTCAGCCATAGAGATGGTACCCTGAGTAGGGACCACCTTTAGGGAGAGTTGTTGTGCCAGTTCTGGGTGGATAAAGCTCTCCGTGCTTCCACTGTCAATTAAGCATTTAACCCGGCACCCGTTTACCTCGATGTCCACCATTGATCTGGATAGCGGGTGCGGCCTGGTCTGGTCCACTGTGACCGATGCCACTGTAGGGCCCTGATCGATACAAGATGGCGTCCACGCTGTCTGCTCACAAGATGGCGGACCCCACGAGGTCGGGCAAGATGGCGTCCAAGATGGCCGCTCCCGCGGCGGTGGCGGGTTTTCCGGCGGGGTTCCCTCTGCACACCTTCCCGAAGTGCCCCTTCTTACCACACTTAAAGCAGGTGGTGCCTTTCGCCGGGCACAGGTTTCTGGTGTGCTTTGGCTGCCCGCAGAAGTAGCAGTTGGGTCCCTGACGCGTCGCGGCTGTCGTAGGGCTTCTGGGGGGAGAGCGGGGCCCAGCCGGTGTCGGGCTGTCGGGCGGGGAAGATGCCTTCCAAGATGGCGGCGCCCTCGGTGCACACATGGCGGCGTGGACGGCGCGGGCTGAAGAGTAGGCGTCCGAGTTTCTCTGGGCCACATCCAGGGATCGCGCGGTGTCCGCAGCCTGTTTCAGGTCCAACCCCGTTTTTTCCAGCAGTCTTTGCCGGATGTAAGTGGAGCTGAGGCCTGTGATGAAGGCATCGCGAACAAGCTCGTCAGTGTACACCGCGGCTTTTACATCTCGGCACTTGCAGTCTTTGCCAAGCATTTTCAGGGTGCTTAGGAACTCCTCCACCGATTCCCCAGGTCGCTGTGCGCGGGTGGCGAGCAGGTGCCTAGCATACACCTCATTCGTAGGCTGCTGGTAATGCGCCTTTAAGATGTCGCAGGCGGCCAGGTACGTCTCGGCGTCTTGGATGAGGGGGTAAACCCGGTGGCTTACCCAATTCCGCAGAATTTCGAGTCTCATCCTAGCAGCGTCCGTAGCGTCTTTGACGGCTGCGGAATTGTCCAGGAAGAATTCCATACACTCAAACCAGTGTCCGAAGCGTGCTGATGCGTCCGGAGCATGTTGATCCAAATCCAAACGTTCGGGTTTCAGGAGTTGATCCATAGTGTTGAAAAAATAAGTTAATAAAATTGATGTGCCTCAATAATTCCGAGACTCAAAGGTAGCAGAACAAAACAAGGCTTTTATTAACTTAGAACGAAACACGTAAGCGAGAGAGATGTCGTCCTTCTGGAGATTGGGGCTAGACTGAAGCTAGCTTACAAACGGGGCCAGGTATGGGCGGAGCCCTACACACAGCACATTCCAGCACATTCCAGTATACAATACAGCACATTCCAGTACACAATACAATGAGGTCTGGGGGAAGGGAAATGACACTGAAACCGATCTCAGTCACAGGCAGTGATGAATGGAAATATTTCATCCCAGGTCACTTTTACTAAGCTGAGATGTAATTTAGCAAAAGTGCACTATAATCAGTGTCTGAGCAGTGGGAGACATTCAAGGAGGAGATAGGGAGGGTTCAGAGCAAATATGTTCCCACAAAGAAATGGGGTGGGACTCCCAAATCTAGAGCCCCCTGGATCTCAAGGGACATACAGGGTAGGATAAGGCAAAAAAGGGAAGCTTATGTCAAATACCAAGAGCTAAATACTGCAGAAAGCCTAGAGGACTATAGAAAGTGCAGGGGTGAAATTAAAAAGGAAATTAGGAAAGCAAAGACGGCAAGAAAAAACATTGGCAAGTAAAATCAAAGCTGTTTTATAAATACATAAAGAGGATAACTAAAGAGAGAATAGGGCCTATTAGAGACCAGAAAGGAAGCTTGTGTGTGGAGGCGGAAGACGTGGGTATGGTTCTTAATGAATACTTTGCGTCTGTCTTCACAAGAGAGGGATGATGCAGACACTGTAGTTAAGGAGGGGGAATGTGAAATATTAGATAAGATAAACATAGTGAGAGAGAAAGTATTAAGGAGTTTAGCATCTTTGAAAGTGGATAAATAACCAGGCCCGGGTGAAATGTAACCCAGGCTGTTAAGAGAAATAAGGGAGGAAATAGCGGAGGGTCTGACCATCATTTTTCAATCCTCTCTGGCTACAGGTGTGGTGCCAGAGCACTGGAGGACTGCTAATGTTTTACCATTGTTCAAAAAGGGAGAAAGGGATAGACCAAGTAATTACAGGCCAGTTAGCCTAACCTCGGTGGTGGGCAAATTGTTGCAAAAAATTCTGAGGGACAGTATTAATCGTCATTTAGAAAGGCACGGATTAATCAAGGACAGTCAGCATGGATGTGTTAAAGCAATGTCATGTCTGACTAATTGAATTTTTTGAGGAGGTAACAAGGAGGGTTGATGAGGGTAGTGCGTTTGATGTAGTCTGCATGGATTTTAGCAAGGCTTTTGACAAGGTCCCACATGGCAGACTGGTTAGAAAAGTAAAAGCCCATGCAATCCAAGGGAATGTGGCAAGTTGGATCTAAAATTGGCTCAGTGGCAGGAAGCAAAGGGTAATCGTCGACGGAAGTTTGTGTGACTGGAAAGCTGTTTCCAGTGGGGTTCCGCAGGGCTCAGAACTAGGTCCCTTGCTTTTGGTGGTATACATCAATGGTTTAGACATTAATGTAGGGGGCATGATTAAGAAGTTTGCAGATGATACAAAAATTGGCCGTGTAGTTGATAGTGAGGAAGAAAGCCGTAGACTGCAGGAAGATATCAATGGACAAGTCAGGTGAGCAGAAAAGTGGCAAATAGAATTCAATCCGGAGAGGTGTGAGGTATTGCATTTGGGAGGGCTAACAAGGAAAGGGAATACACAATAAATGGTAGGATATTGAGAAGTGTAGAGGAACAGAGGGGCATTGGAGTGCATGTCCACAGATCCCTGAAGGTAGCAGGACAGGTAGATAAGGTGGTTAAGAAGGCATACGGGATACTTTCCTTAATTAGCCAAGGCATAGAATATAAGAACAGGGAGGTTATGATTGAACAGTACAAAACACTAGATAGGCCACAGCTAGAGTTCTGTGTACAGTTCTGGTCACCACATTACAGGAAAGACGTGATTGCACTAGAGAGGGTACAGAGGAGATTTACGAGTATGTTGCCAGGACTGGAGAATTTTAGCTTTGAGGAAAGATTGGATAGGCTGGTGTTGTTTTCTTTGGAACAGAGGAGGCTGAGGGGAGGCTTGATTGAGGTGTATAAAATTATAAGGGGCCTAGATAGAGTGGATCGGAAGGACCTATTTCCCCTAGCAGAGAGGTCAATAACCAGGGGGCGTAGATTTAAAGTAATGGGTAGAATGATTAGAGGGGAGTTGAGGAGAAATCTTTTCACCCAGAGGGAGATGGGAGGTCTGGAACTCGGTGTCTGAAAGTGTGGTAGAGGCAGAAATGCTCATCACATTTAAAAAGTACTTGGATATGCACTTAAAGTCTCGTAACCTACAAGGTTACGGACCAAGAGCTGGAAAGTGGGATTAGGCTGGATAGCTCTTTTTCAGCAGGCACTGGAAAGTGGGATTAGGCTGGATAGCTCTTTTCCAGCAGGCACAGACACGATGGGCCGAATAGCCTCCTTCTGTGCCATAAATTTCTGATTCTATGAGCAAAGACGCTCAGCAGCAGAAAGCATTCTGCCATATCTGAACTATAATATTGACTTTTTTTCTGGCTATAACCCTCCATGCTAGCACCTTCAGTTCTGAAATTTCTGCACACTTTGCAAAAGACAAGCATATTGTCTACCATCTGCAATTATTGTTAAGATATTCAATAAACTTTACTGAATTATATTAAGGAAATTTTAAAAATGTACATCACACAAAGTGCATTTCTTGACTGTAGAGCAGCATTCTTTAAATGTAAGCATACAACTGTGCATATACTGGCTAGAATTTCCTGTTAACCAAACTTCCTTGAAAACCTGCAGTAATACAAAAACATTCAGTAAATGTTCACTACGAACATCATGCACTAACACTACAAACTACACTGGCATCTGCAATAAAAGCCATTGACTGACCCAAACAAAGTGAAAATCATCCCATTAAGTGAATATGTTTACTTATGTAGAAAAATAGCAAGCTCTGGAGTGATTTCAAGGCAGTAGTGTAAACTTGAAGATCAGACGATAGAATAGTATAGAACAGAAGGCGGCCATTCAGTTACAACCTACAATTTATGATGTCAGATGGAAAGCTTAATTAAATTATCTGCAATCATTCCCAAATATCCATTATTCTGAAAATTATAGGGCAAAATTACAACCACTGTCATTACAATTAAGATCCTACCGGCTTATTTCCAATAAATACAAAATCGTAATATAAACACATGTTACTTGTTGAGGACAGGGAGCCATGGGGCCCAATTTCAAATATTTACTAATCCACAGGATTTTTTTCTGCAAATGGTCCTTGAAGAGTTAATATCGTCACACAATATTTTCAGCCTTATTGTCTGCCTAAACTAAAAACACTTGCTCATTAGCTAAAGGGCAGACTGTAGAAAACAAAGATGTTATTTGAAACACAGATGTTACTCTGTGGTCCTCTATTTTATGTGAGCTAATTAAATTGTAACATGCCTACATTAGAGGACATTTGATAACACTGTATCTTGCTGGAGACCTTTGTAGTAACGCAAACTGTTAAAATTAGAAGACTCTTTCCAGTTTTGACTTGTTTCATGTACAGAAAGAAACATGTTTTGCCCAAAATATTATCCGCGTCAAACATATGGCTTTAAATTACACATATGAGCTCCAGCCATGGATCTGACAGGTCAGCAACCTTTGTAACACAGTAATAAGATTCTCCACACAAATTTTCAGAGCTGGTATCCTGCTCAAATTGGGACTGAGCTTGGCTCAGTTACCTTGAAATTAGTTGCATTTACGCTGCATTTTTTTAAACTTTCTTTTTTTGGGGGTAATTTTGGGTAGGTTTTCCTCCTGTTCTGTATCTTTATTTTAATATTTATCCCTCTGGCCTGCTACCTCTGCAACAATGCTCACAGCTCCTGCTCTCAGGCTGCTTACATTGGCCCAGAATTTCCAATCGGAGGCTTCCTGCGTGCGGATGCCTCCGATCGGAAAAAAATCTATGAACCTACCTGCTAGTTCCGTAGATCCCGAGGCTTGTGATCTTAGGCCTCTCCGGGTCCACGCGGGCAGAGGCCCACGTATCCCAGGGGCGCTCCTGGGATCACGTGGGCCAGGCGAACCAATCAAAGAAGGGAATCCCCCTTCATAAATTTGACAGGTCTCTATGCACAGAACTGTCAAAAGTATGAATGGGGATCACATTTAAAAGCACACTAAAACATTTAAAAACATTAATTACATAATTAAAATTCCATTTAATTAAAAAAAAAATTTTTGAAAAAAAATTACATGTTTTTACGGGGCTAAAAATAAACTTACCTTTTTGAGTATTTTTACTTTATAAATGAGTTATCAAATTACATTTTTCTATTTTTCAACACTCTTAAGCTGGTAAAAGCAGGCCTTATGCCTGCTTTTACCAGGCGTAAGAATTCTATGGCCTTTCAGCGGGCGGAAGTTGTGCAAAAAGTGCAACTCTCCACCCGCAGAGGCACTTTCCCAGGCAGGCGGATTCTCTTGACAGATCGCAAGTGCTGGTTTTCAGCACATGCGCTTGCGAGGCCCCTACGGATGCGTACACACCTCGTATGCACCTGTGGGAGTCAGAAAATCCAGCCCAATGTCCCCTATAGCTGGCTCAAAAAACTGGCCAGGCATGACTTTCTGCTTTAATTTTCCCTCCTTTCTGGTAGGAACTGCCAGTCTATGCTCAGCACCTTCAAAGTCAATACAGCTCAGATGAAGAACTGAGTAGAGAGGGATTCAAACCTGACTCTGTAGCATTGTGTTAGCATATTAACATTCAGGCTCACCAAGCTCTTTCCTCTCCCTCCTGCATATCTTGCTTCCATGAGCAACTCACCAAAATTGGCTGTCACTCCTGTTGCTGTGGAAACCACCCCATTTATACTGAGGAACAACTTGCATTTATATAGTGCCTTTAACGTAGTAAAACTTCTCAAGGCCCTTCACAGGAGTGTTATCAAACAAAATTTGAAGTCAATTCCACTTATACAACTGCGCTCATACAAGATTGTACATGTTCCGTTTTAAGATGCTGGAGCCATTATCAACCCCAATACCAGGGAAAGGTCATACAAGTCAGCAATAATAAAAGCATTTTGCTTCGCTGTACAAGTCAGGAAGGACCACTGCAGCTGTTTAACCTATTCGCAGCAATGTTTTCTCACTACCTCCACCTCCAGTAATAGCGGTTACACTAGTTGTTGAAATGGTGGTAGTGCCGGAGACTCGGCTGAAAATCATCCACTTTGATGGTGGACATTGGCTCCGTTGGCAGGAACACTGATTTATTTACATTGCATTTGCTGCTAAATTAAAAAGTGTCATCAGCATCCAACCACTAATACAAAAATAGTATTGAACTGACTTTGTAGAGGGTGCAGGCTCACATGTAAGAGAGCCATTTTAGTCACCATCTTGAAGAGCCAACTTCACTTCTAGCAGTCTGAATAGAAATAAACAAAACATTGCTTAAATTGGAAAGAAATGATGAGTGACACTGCTAATGGACTGTATGGAGTATGATCTGAAAAGTTAATGAAAAGCTAGATGACGAGTTACTAGCTGCTAAACACAGAACAAACGGAGCTAGTTAATTAATAAAATTCAGCTGTTAGTGAATCAATCTCTACTGTGCAATGGCAAGAACAAAAACAACTTGGGCGAGAAATTGGTCTCGGTAGTGCCCATTTTTTGGGCGCTATGAGTACCAAAATGGCATCTGCAGCGCACGCACACACACTTCTGATGTGAAGCGCGCCAGATGCCATCTTGATAAAGGCATAAGTACCTGTGCAGTTAACGTCAGCCGGAAGTATGCAGATCAGGCAGAAAACGACATCAATCAGCATGCAACGCTGATTTGACGCCAGCACTGCCATTTTGGCGCTCCATGCTCCAGCTGACGCCCTCTCTTAATCTCGCACAGCTGAACACATGTTAAGTAGCATGAAGGACCCCGCACCAGCACTATTTAAAGGGATCATCAATTACTTACAGGTTAGTTGCTGGTCGATTTCTTCTGTCTGTTGTTACAATTAAACACATTTTTGGTGCTTTCCATAGTTGTTTCAAACTTCAAAAAGTGTACAGGGAGTGGTGTGGCAGGTGCTGAAGTATTTTTTGCTGACTTCAAGGCTTCTGCACAAACCAGTTGCTCCCAGACATGGGTGCACTAGTAGACCTTCCTTTTGGAATCGAGCATGACTTGAAGAATGAATAGAGACCACACAGAGCAGGGCAAGCTACTAGAAGAGGGAGGAGGAGGAGGGGGAGAAGGGTTCTTAGTAGGAAGTCATATCTGTCCAGGGAGTAATTCTCCTACCGGAACCTCAGTGACAACCAATGTTTGAGATGTCTGTGCTTCACTAAGGAGGTCCTCACTGAAATCTGCCAACTGCTGCAGCCACAACTGTAACCTCAGAGCAGGGCAAGGACCACACTGTCAGTGTCTGTGAAGGTGACCATGGAAATGAACGTTTATGCGTCTGGCTCCTTCTAGGCTGGTATTGGAGATATTAGCAACATCTCGCAGTTTGCAGTCCACTGTTGCATAATGGGAGACAATTTCATCTCATTCCCTCTTGCCAGAGAGATGCAGGCGGATTTGCAAGGGTTTGCAAGGTTCGCAGGCTTCCCTATTGTGCAAGGTGCTACTGACTGCACGCACATTGCTTTGCAGGCGCCGCCATGTACCGGAACCAAAAGCGATTCTACTCCCTCAACGTGCAGCTGGTGTGTGACCATAGGCAGCGCATCATGCAATTCAATTCCCGGTATCCTGGCAACAGTCATGATACCTTCATTCTGCGGCAGTCAGCTGTGCCAGCTATATTTCAGCCACCACGGCAAACCAAAGGGATCTCTGCTGGCAACATGGCTGATGACTCCGGTTTGAGATAGAGCAGACCATTGGCATGCTGAAGCAACAATTCCGCTGCCTGGAGGAGCCCTGCAGTACTCGGCTGAGCGGGTTTCAAGATTTGTGATGGTGTGCTGCATGCTGCACAACCTTGCCATCATGCGGAAACAGCTCTTGCCACAACCTATCAGGTGAGAAGCTGAGGAGCAGGAGCATGAGGAGGAGAGGAGGAGGAAGAGGAGGAGGAGAAAGAGGAAGGGAGGTTGCAACCTAGACAGCTCCTTTCTGCCTGGGCTGTACGTGAAGAATTAATTCAAGTGCGATAACAGTAACCTCAACCTCAATTCCCCATTTACCAACAGTCCCACACTCCTTACCATCTTCCTGTCATTGACCATCATATCGTCCTCTTGGCCACAATCCAAAAATAAAAGCCAACACAAAATATACATTCAAAACAAATTTATAACCATGCCATACTGCATACAAAATGAAACTAATCACCCTTGTGCATTCCCTTAGTGCCTGTCTTCTGTGTGCCTTTAATAAGAACATAAGAAATAGGAGCAGGAGTAGGCCATTCAGCCCTTCGAGCCTGCTCCGCCATTCAATAAGATCGTGGCTGATTTTCTACCTTAACTTCACCTTCCCACACTATCCCCATATCCCTTGAGTCCCTTAAAGGGGCGATTTTCCCAGCCCCGAGGAGGCGGGTTTGGAGGCGGGATAGTTGGCAAAATGGCAAAAACTGAGGGCGGGTTCGGAACCCGCCTCCAACCCGCCTCCGTACAATTTTGCCAGAGGTGGGTTTGATGGGTGCGATTCAGTCCCGCCTCCATCAGTCGTGAGAGGTAGTTAAGACCCTTAAATAGTAGTTAAGGGCCTCTATAATCCTATTTTGACAGGCCTTTGTTATTTTACCACATTTCCAGTGTGTTGCATGACCCTCCTAAACCATGCCAGCTAACCCTGGTGGGTTGACAAGTGGGTGGCCTCCTCACAGCTGCAGCTCCACCATTAAAACGGAGCTTTCATCAGGGAGCAGTTGCAGGTGGCAGAACATTTGTTCCAAAGGTCTTTCAGCACTTTTAGCAGGCCTACCGAAGTCGGAGGTGCTGCAGCTTCAATCTCTCAACTGTGGGACCGCCTTAGAAGACCCTCTCCCCACTTGAACTAAGCGCTTCCCCAACGGAGGTGTTATAAATCTCAACATTCATCAACAAACTAATCGTGAAATAACACTGGACGGCCAGCTGGTGGCGCCGTCCAAGGAGTATAAATACTCGGGCGTGGGCCCAGCTTGCCAGGGACATTTTGTAAGACAAGGAACTAGTGAAGTACAACTAGACCTCCATGTTCTGAAACAAGTTGATTAAAGCCTTGCTTTATGCTCAAACCAAGTGCGTAGTGAGTTTTAATACGTCAATTTAATCAACTTGATATCGACTCCACTCTTTGGGTGATTCGGGGACAGCCAGCTACGACTCGAACCGTAGAAGGGAACTCAGACAAGTAATCGACCTGGACCCGAATTCACTTACAGCCGCTAAGGTATGGAAACACTGGTATCGTACTTTTAGCAACTTCCTTGAGGAGTGTGGCGAGAATGTTCCTAACAAGTTACGAATGCTTGCTAATTATGTATCCCCTCATGTGTTTGATTATATCGAAGACTGTGTAGACTATGATGCCGCTATCCAAATACTACAGCAGCTATATGTCAAGTCCCCAAATGAAATATTTGCTCGGCATCTACTGGCCACAACTCGACAACAACCCTGGGAATCACTTGACGAATTCCTTCAGAAACTTCGCAGGCTCAGCAAGGATTGTAATCTTAAAGCTGTTACAGCTGAGCAGTACCAGGAGCAGTTAATTTGTGATTCCTTTATTAATGGGATTGCGTCTCCCTTCATACGTCAGCGTCTGTTGGAGAATAAAACCCTCAAGTTACAGGCTGCCTATGGCCAGGCATGTTCTCTGGACTTAGCAAAGACGAATGCAGACACCTATCTTTCACCACGTGCACGGGATGCTGCTATCACTTTTAGTGACTCTTTCGATAGGCCTCGGGCGGAAGCCTTCACGGATGACGACTCCAACCTGGCTGATGACAACCCTACCCTAGAAACCTACACTATGACGACCCCACCCTAGCTGCATCTTGGCAATCTGGAAGGAAGTGTTTCTTCTGTGGAGGTGCGTTCCATTATAGGAAATTTTGTCGTGCTCGTAACGCAACCTGCAATCATTGCAGCAAGAAAGGTCACTTTTCTAAGGTATGCCAGTCAAGAGCCGCTGTTAGTAAGAAAGGCCACTTTTCTAAGGTATACCGGTCGAGAGCTCCTGTTAGTTTTGCAGCTACTATCTATAAAACTGCTCCTCCCCCAAGAGCCACTACTAAGGTTACAGCTGCAATCTATAAAACTGCTCCTCCCCTAAGAACCACTACTAAGGTTACAGCTGTCAAGGGTAAAACTGCCCCTCCTCCCATCACAGCTGTTTTTCCCCAAAGTCTGTCCCATGCAGCCACGACGGTTTTGGTAAATGGACACATTTTGAGTGCACTAATCAACTCATGCAGCTCTGACAGCTTCATTAGTGAGTGGGCTCTCAGTAAGTTAAAACTGCATATTTACCCCTCAGACAGGGAAATTGCAATGGCTCCGATGACACTGACCACCAATTCTTCTGGCTTTTGTCTTGTCGACCTTATTCTCAATGGCCGCACTTATTTCTCCACCCGGCTCGGGATGCTCAAGAACTTATGCAGTGATGTGCTCCTGGGACAGGATTTCCAGAAACAACACAAAAGGCTCACATTTGAGTTTCGAGGGTCAAAGCCGAAGCTTACTATTTCCAAAGTACCGTTTTGTGCACTTTCGGCGGCTTCGCTCAACGAGCCCTCCTTGTTTGCCAATCTTTCCCCCCGATGTAAGCCCATAATCACTAAATCACGACATTTCAGCCAAGATGATTGATCCTTTATCGAGACAGAAATCTCTCGCCTTCTAGCTGACGGTATCATTGAGCCATGTTCATCTTCCTGGCGGGCTCAAGTCACCGTTGTTAAAAATCCTCTGAAGCAACACAAGAAACATCTTTGCATCGATTACTCGTAATCAGTATACTGACCTGGATGCCTACCCACTACCACGCATCGATGACATGGTCAATAACCTTGCCAAATACAAGGTATTTTCAACTTTTGATTTAAAGAGCGTATATCATCAAGTACCGTTAAAGGACTCTGACAAAAAGTATACGGCCTTTGAGGCCAATGGTCGGCTTTACCAGTTTTGTCGCCTTCCATTTGGGGTCACCAATGGGGTGGCCGTCTTTCAACGAGCAATGGATAGCCGAGTCAAATAGGAGAACTTAATGGACACTTTTCCATATCTGGATAATATCACCATTGCTGGTCATGACCAGAAGGAGCATGATGCCAACCTCCAGAAATTTTTTGACGTTCTCCGTCGTCGCAACTTAACCTTAAATGAGTCCAAATCTGTGAAATCAGTACCATCAGTCAACATCCTTGGCTACTGGGTGGGCAACGGTGTCATCAAACCGGATCCGGAGCGACTTCATCCGCTTCAGGAGCTCCCTGCCCCTACGAATCTCGGCTCTCTTCGTCAGGCACTTGCATGTTCGCCTATTATGCGAAATGGATACCCCACTTCTCCAACAAGATCCAGCCCCTGCTTCACACAAAGTCATTTCCATTGGAGGCAACGGCTATTTCAGCTTTCAACCTCCTCAAGCGACAACTGGAAAAAGCCACGCTTCGTTCCATTGATGAAAATCTTCCTTTCGTGGTCAAGTGAGATGCAACGGATGTGTCGATCTCTGCTACCTTGAATCAAGGTGGTCGACCCGTTGCATTTCTGTCCAGAACTTTGCAGGGTAGCAAGCTCCATTATCTTTCTGTCGAGAAGGAGGCTACGGCCATCATCGAAGTGGTACGTAAATGGAGTCATTTTCTCGCTCGTCGCCATTTCACACTTATAACCGATCAGCGCTCCGTGGCCTTTATGCTGGATAACCGGAAACGCACTAAGATCAAGAATAACAAAATACAACTCTGGAGGATGGAATTGGCCGCCTTTGGATACACCATGCATTATCAACCTGGCAAAGAGAATGTGGCCCCGGATACCCTCACGTGGGCATTCTGCTCTTCTATGTCAACTTCGACTCTGGCAGATCTTCATACTGACTTATGCCATCCTGGCATTAACCGTATGTTGCACTTTGTGCGATCTAAAAATCTCCCATTTTCTACGGAAGATGTAAAAAGAACGTGCTCCTCCAGTAGAATTTGTGCGGAATTAAAACCGCAATTCTTCCGTCCATCGGATGGCTCGCTCATACACGCTATGCAGCCTATGCAGCGACTCAGCATTGACTTTAAAGGGCCATTGCCTTCCTCAACGCGAAACACCTACTTACTGACTATGGTGGACGAATATTCACGCTTTCCCTTTGCTTTCCCCTGTCCCAATATGCTTACTTCCACAGTGATCAAATGCCTTGATCAAGTCTTTTCCCTTTGCGGTACGGCCAATTTCATCCACTCTGATCGGGGTCCCTCCTTCATGTCAAGCGAACTCAAAAGTTCTCTCTCCCAACGGGGAATCGCCACAAGTAAAACGACAGCGTACCATCCCATCGGTAAAGGACAGGTTGAGAGATACAACGCTATCATTTGGAACGCTGTTCGTCTTGCGCTGAGGTCACGCAACCTACCAGACCAGCAGTGGGAAACTATGCTCCCTGATGTGTTGCATTCCATCAGGTCTCTCCTTTCTACGTCTACCAATGTCACACCTCATGAGCGATTCTTCAGCTTCCAGCATCGCTCCACCCATGGGACGTCTCTACCGTCATGGTTGGCAGCTCCCAGCCCCGTGCTGCTCCGAAGATTCGTCCGATCATCTAAGAACGATCCTCTCGTCGACGAGGTAGCACTCACGGACATCAACCCCACGTACGCGCACGTCCACCTAGGAGATGGGTAGCCGTCCCGCGCCGGGTCCCGTCTCCTTGGAGGCGGGAAGAGAATAAAGCCTATTAACTGCCTGTTAACAGGCAGAAAATAGTATTATCCCCTTTTTGCCCTCACAAGTGCGGGCTTCCCGAAGGCTCCGAAACCCGCCATCTCAGCGAGGTGAGTAGGGGGTCTGCGGGGGTGCAAAAGTGTGCTGTGAAGGTAAGTGATGGTTCCAAGAGTGTAGAGGTGAGTATCTGAGGTAAGTGCAAAGTGTTATTCAAAGTGTACTTACCTTTGTTTCTTCCTGCAGGCTTCAGCCGGTGTGCATGCGGAGAGTCTCGAACCTCTGCGTTGGGAATGACAGGTGGCCGTTGCATTCACAGATGCAACAACCTGTAAAAGAAAGAAGTTTGATGGGGTCTTGTGTTCAAGACCTCATCAAACTATAGAGACTGTCACTGTTTGATAGCTTCATAGAGCTGTCAAATGATGACAATTCACGTTGACGTGCTCTGCAACCGGCTTTCCCTTAATTGGCCTGCTAAGCCCGCTGGGCAGGCTTAAAAAGGTCAATCAAGGGAAAATAGCGTGGGTTGGCCAGAAGTTGTTGGAGGCGAGACTGAAACCCGACAAGTGGGAGTCCTGCCTCCAAATGCTCTCCATTGGCAAAATCACCCCCATCCTCCCAGCATCACCTGTCAAGCCCCTTAAGAATTTTATGGCCTAGAAATTCAGTTGCTTGCGCCACCAGTTTGCGCCCAAAGAGGCCACTCAGAGGCTTTAGCGCCACTGGCCACAACCACCGCGATATTTAGCGGGGCGCTAATGGCGGCGTTAGCCTGTAGCGCTGCGCCGCCACCGATGACGTCATCGGTGTGCGCAGCGCCCCGCTACCGCCCCAAGTGCCATATTAGGTCGCGCCCGCCTCTTCCGCGCCGGCCGCAAATAGCGACCGGTACACAGGGGCCTACCTGTGGCGGTAGTGGGGCGAGTTAAGGTGGAGGTGCGGCCGGCCGCTTTTTCGGCGGCCGCCTGCCCGCACCTCCATCCCCGGCCCCCTACAACCCCCCCCCCCCCCGCGGCATTGCCGGCTGTTTCCCGAGAGCCCGGCACTTCTCCTTGGTGCCGGGCTCATTTGCCGGCACTCGCGAGCGGGGATCGCGCTGTTGCAGGCACCTCCCCCTTAACAGTGGGAGGAAGGCCTGCAGTACCGCAGCCTGCCGTGCCGCAGCGGGTGGCGCTGTGGCACTTTGCGCGCCGATATTCAGTTTCAGTGCCCCAAGCGGGGCGCCGAAAGCCTTGTTTAGCGGCCGGCTTCCATTTGGGGCGCTGAAACTGAATATCCTGATGGCGCAAGTGGCTCCGCGCGCAGCGGTAATTCCGGCGCCTAGGCGAGCTTGGCGCCCCAAACTGAATTTTTAGCCCTATATGTTTTAATGAGATTACCTCTCATTCTTCTAAACTCTAGGGAATATAGGCCTAGTCTACTCACTCTCTCTTCATAGGAAAATCCCCTGATCCCAGGAACCAGTCTAGTGAACCTTTGTTGCACTCCCTCTAAGGCAAGTATATCCTTCCTTACGTAAGGAGACCAAAACTGTACATGGTACTCCAGGTGTGGTCTCACCAAGGCCCTATATAATTGTAATATAAACTTCTTTACTCTTATACTCCAATCGCTTTGTAATAAAGGCTAACATACCATTTGCTTTTCTAATTGCTTGCTGTACCTACATGTTAGCTTCCTATGATTTGTGTGCAAGGGCACCCAGGTCCCTCTGACGACTAGTCTCTCACCATTTAAAAAAATATTCTGCTTTTCTATTTTTCCTACCAAAGTGGATAACTTCACACTTCCCCACATTATATTCCATCTGCCATGTTCTTGCCCAACCACTTAACTTGTCTCTATCCCTTTGCAGCCTCTTTTTGTCCTCCTCACAGCTTACTTTCCCACCTAACTTTATATTGTCAGCAAACTTGGATACATTACACTCAGTCCCCTCATCTAAGTCATTGATACAGATTGTAAATAGCTGAGGCCCAAGCACTGATCTTTGCGGTACCCCACAAGTTACAGCCTGCCAACCTGAAAATGACCCGTTTATTCCTAACTCTTTGTTTTCTGTCCATTAACCAATCCTCAATCTATGCTAATATATTACCTCCAATTCCATGAGCACTGATTTTGTGCAATAATCTCTTGTCAAATCAAATCAAATCAACTTTTATTGTCATTGTTAGTGCACAAGTGCAGTACAACGAAATGTAGGCTTGCGGCTCCCGAGAGTGTACAATTTGGATTAGGACACTTAAACATTTCAACATACATTTGTACATATATATTAGCATAAATATGACCATAATAAAGTGCAACTTATGGAGCCACTGCCACTCCCCTGGGCGGTGCCTCAGCAATCCTAGTAATCTGTTGGAGGACAGATTGCTGGACTGCTGTGAAACCCTGAACACTGGTATCCACAGCCATGATGGCAGCAGTCTGAGCTTGCAAGTTGGTACCAGACTCCTCCAAGCTCCCTGACATTGAACGCAGGCTTTCTGGCAGGCTACCCATTGCACCAAGCATTTCAGTATGTAGACCCATCAGCTTTCTTCTGCAGGGTAGCCCATCAAAGTCCTCATTTGAGGCCTCTGCAGCAGAACTCGTGTGCAACCTCACTCTCCGGCGAGCTCACCACGTGCAGATCCCACCGCTATGCTATCCTGTACGTGTCAGCACCTGAGCTGGTGGCTGAGAGTGTGAAATCGAGTGATGGTGTTTCTTCATCATCACTGTCTTCTTGTTCTTCCTCCACTGTGTGGCCCTGTTGAGGTTCTTGAATTTCTGAAAGAAAAAAGGGGCAAGGGTAAGGTTGTGGTGAGGGAAGAAGGGAAAGCAAGAAGTGCATGTTTACACCATCTGCAGCTTGTAAATCAGAAGAGACTGTGGGATGAGGGGGAAGTGGGAAGTGAGAAGAAGGATTAGGTATGCGGGTACCGTCATCTTTAATGGATTCAGCCCCGCTGCTAGCCACGGCCTCAGAAATGGCTGTTATGATAATGGCCAGCACCATCTCCTCCATGGGGGTTAGAACATGCAGTTGTGCCTGTCCCCCTGCTGCCTTCGGTTGTGCGCCATCTTGTCCTGCAAGAGAGAGGGAAGTGTGCTAGTGAGTGTCATGCAATCGATTTGGGTGATGTGGCTGTCATGGTTGAATAGCTGGTAGTGTGTGCAAGCTGTGAGATGTGAGGCTTGCAACAGTGCTAAGTCTGTGAGGGTGAGGTGAAGCTATGAATGTTAGGTATGAGTCCTGATTGATAGAGATTGTTGGTAGGTGAGTGATGGAGGTTCGGTGAATTGAGCAGTGGCTGAGACTAGTGGTGCAGTTGGTTGGGTATGGTATTTAAAGATGCATTCATTGACCTTGACCACTCGTGTGAGGTCATTAAACTTCTTGGGGCACTGCATCCAGGTAAACTCCTGGTCGCTTCCCACTTCCCCCTAAACTCCTGGCACTGACCACCGCGGCTATCTGCTCCTGCTGCCTTCTCACCATGTGTCTGTAGGGTCTCCTGCCCCCCTGTGGATACAGGACATCTCTCCTCCTTTTCACCTCCTCTGTCAAGGCCTCCAGTGCAGCGTCAGAAAATCTTGGTGCCACTCTCTTCCATGTTCAGCCATTTTTCTCTCTTTCCCAGGTCAGATTCAGCTTACAAAGGACTCCAAGCACCTGCTCCAGCCACAATGCACCTCCACTTTAAGAGGTGAAGGCTAACTTTAAACAGTGCAGCCTAGCTTTAAGTCATGCTAGCAAGTTATGATTTTGGGCCCCCTGCTAATATGTGCAGCCAATCAACAGTGCGGTTAGCACTAGCTGCATGCAGAAATCATGATAACGTGCAGGTAACACGAAGATGGTGCGCTGCCTGCATTACATCAAACGGGCGCGGGCTAACAGCACATTACGAACCCCACACCCATTTTCAGGGGTTATCCAATTTAGCCCCCCTTATATTTAGCACCATTAATGTAGAAAAACATTCCAAGGCACATCACAAAAGTGTAATCTGAAAAAAATGGACATCGAACCATAGAAGCAAGGGTGACTAAAGCTTGGTCAAATAGGTGGGTTTTAAGGAAGGTCTTAAAGGAGGAGAGGGAGGTGGAGAGATGGAGAGGTTTAGGGAGAGCATTTCAGAGAATAGGGCCTAGACAATTGAAGGCACCGCCATCAAAGGTGGGGCGAAGCGTGGCAGGGGGGGAAGGGTGAGAATGCGTAAGAGGCCAGTGCTGGAGGAAGACGGAGTTCTCAGGGGTTATAGCTGGAGGACGTTACAGACATAGGGTGGAGTGAGGCCATGAAGTGATTTAAATATAATGGCCCATAAATTCCGTTCCCTATGGGTGTGTACGCGCTGTGTACTCACCCGTAGGGCCACCGGAAGTGCCAGTTTTACGCATGCACTGTACATGCGCTGGAAACCGGAACTTCCGGTCAAACGCCTGCGCCGGATAGGCAGCACGTACGGGTGGAACTTCCGTTTTTTTCAGCAGTTGCTTCAGTCCAGGTAAGTCTGAAACAGCTGCATCTGGAAAAGCAGGTGCAAGGCCTGCTTTTAACAAGGTAAGAGGTGAAGAAAGTAAAAGAAAAACATTTTTTCCACTGATTTATCATTTTAAAATACTTTAAAGAAAGGTAAGTTTATATTTAGCCCCGTTAAAAACTTTAATTATTTTTTTCAAAAATTTACATTTTTGTTTATAGTTAATTTATGTAATTTATATAGTCATTTTAAAAATGTGATTAAAAAAAATGTATTTAAAGTTTTACTTATGTTTTGGGGCTGATCTCTATTCATAGATTTAACAGGTCTTCCTGTCAAATCTATGAATGGAGATTCTCTGCTCAGATTGGCTCCCCGTGGCCCACGTGATCCCAGGGACGCTGCGAACTACCTGCGCCCCTGGGGTACGCGTGCCCTGCACACCGGCAGTTTGAAGAGGCACAGCAATGGAATTCTGTGCGTCCCGGAAGCCCTCCGGTCCAGGCGCAGATTTTTCCGGATCGCAGCCCTGCGAATGGAATTTCTGGGCCAATAAGAATTTTAAATTTGAGACATTGGGGGCTGGGAACCAATGTAGGTCAGGGAGGACGGGTGAGTGGGACTTGGTATGGGATAGAATATGGGATGAGCTGAAGTTTATGGAGGGTGGTGGATGGTAGGCAGGCTAGGAGAGCAATTGGAATAGTTGAGTCTGGAGGTGACAAACAACTTGCATTTATATAGCACCTTTAACGTAGAAAAACATCCCAAAGAACTACACAGAGGCATAATCAGACAAAATTGGACACTGAGCCAAAGGAGGAAATATTATGAAAGGTGACAAAGAGTTGAATGTTAAGGAAGGTGTTAAAGGAGGAGAGGGAGGTGAAGAGGCTGAGGGGTTTAGGAAGGGAATTCCAGAGCATGCGTCCCAGACAGCTGAAGGCACAACTGCCAATGGTTGCGGGGAGGGATGCACAAGGTGCTAGTGTTAGGGGAATGCAGAGTTCTGGGGGTTTGTAGGCCTGGAGGAAGTTACACAGATTGGGAGGCACAAAACAGTGAAGAGATTTAAACATATGGATGAGAATTTTAAATTGGAGGTGTTTGAGGACCAGAAGCCAATGTAGGTCAGCAAGGACAGGAGTGATGGGTGAGTAGGGACTTGCTGTAGGATAGGATATGGACAGCAGAAATTTGGATGAACTGAAGTTTACTGAGGGTGGGAGGTCGGTCAAGAGAGCATTGGAATAGCCATGTGTGATGGTGACAAATGCATGGATGAGAGTTTCAGCAACAGATGGGCTGAGGCAGGTCAATGGTGTTTAAATTACCTTTCAACCTTCTAAACTCAAGGGAATACAAACTAAATTCATGTAACCTGTCCTCATAATGTAACCGTTTAAGCCCCAGTATCATTCTGGGGAATCTGCACTGTACCTCCTCCAAGGCCAATATATCTTTCCTAAAGTGCAGTGCCCAAAACTGAACACAATACTCCAGATGGGGTCTGACCAAGGTTCTGTGCAACTGAAGCATAACTTTCTAACTTTTGAATTCCAACTCCCTTGAGATAAAGGCCAACGTTTCAGAGGTAAGTAGCAAGGAGTCCAGTTCTACGGAGCACTGCTTCTACTAAACTCAGGAATTTGGTGAGTGAGGGAATTTGGTGAGGTGGGGGTAAGAGGTGCTGCTTGATACATAAAAAAATATAAACAACTAGGGTTAAATTAGGACTGTGAGCTAAGTTACAGTAAAGACCTAAAGATATAAGTATATTTAATAAATTAAACAAGGTTATTACCTGGATTAAAAACTATTAATAGACAATTGAGTATTTCAAAACTTGAAAACCTAATTAGTTAAAGAAAATACAATAGAGATGGCAGGGCAGGTGATGTGTTGCAACTGTAGCATGTGGGAGCTGGTGGACCCCAGTGTGATCCACAGCAACCACATCTGCAGTAAGTGTCTGCAGCTCGAGGAACTTCGGCTCAGAGTTGATGAGCTGGAGTCCAAGCTTCGGACACTGCGATACATCAGGGAGGAAGTTACCTGGACACTTTGTTCCAGGAGGCAGTCACACCCCTTAGGTTAAATACTTCAGTTTTGAGCCATGGTCAGGGACAAGAAGGTGTGACTATGAGTGAGACAGGTATGGGGATCCAGAAGGTAGCAATGGAGGAGCCTCAGCCTTTGCACTTGGGACGGACTTCACTTGAACCGTGCTGGGACCAGTGTCCTGCTTCATGCAGCCTGTGTGGACGAGAGCAGGGACTGCAGGGAGAATGAGCAAACTGACCACAGCACCGTGGTAGAGGGGGCCATTCAAGTTGGGGGAGTAAAAAGGAATGTAGTAGTGGTAGGGGACAATATAGTTAGAGGGATAGATACTGTTCTCTGCATCTGAGAGCGTGAGTCCCGAATGCTGTGTTGCCTGCCCGGTGCCAGGGTTAAGGACATCTCCTCTGGGCTGGAGAGGAACTTGCAGTGGGAGGGGAAGAATCCAGTTGTCGTGGTCCACATAGGTAGCAATGACATAGGTAGGACTAAGAAAGAGGTTCTGCTGAGGGAGTATGAGCAGCTAGGGGCCAAATTAAAAAGCAGAACCACAAAGGTAATAATCTCTGGATTACTACCTGAGCCACAAGCAAATTGGCATAGGGTCAAAAAGATCAGAGAGTTGAATGCATGGTTCAAGGATTGGTGTGGGAGAAATGGGTTTCGATTCATGGGGACTGGCACCAGTACTGGGGAAAGAGGGAGCTGTTCCGTTGGGCTTCATTTGAACTGCGCTGGGACCAGTGTCCAGGAAAATCGAATAACTAGGGCTGTAGATAGGGCTTTAAACTAAATCGTGGGGGTTGGGGGGGGATAGTTCAGGTGAGGGGAGACTTTGAAAGTTAAAGAGAAAGGACAAGGCAATAGTGCAGGGTAGCGATAGGGGTAATAATAACCAGAGTGTGACAGGAAGGGACAGAGCGTACAAGCATAAGAGTGCATAAGCAAATAGTGTCAGAGTAGGGAAAAGTGGTAAAAAGACAAAATTAAAGGCTCTTTATCTGAATGCACGCAGCATTCGCAACAAGATAGATGACTTGACGGCACAAATAGAAATAAATAGGTATGATCTGATAGCCATTACAGAGACATGGTTGCAAGGTGACCAAGGCTGGGAACTGAATATTCAGGGGTATTTGACATTTCAGAAGGATAGGCAGAAAGGAAAAAGGAGGTGGGGTAGCTCTGTTAATAAAGGATGATAACAGTACAGTAGTGAGAAATGATCTTGGCTCGGAAGATCAAGATATAGAATCAGTTTGGGTGGAGATAAAAAAATAATAAGGGAAAGAAATCACTGGTGGGAGTAGTCTATAGGCCCCCTAACAGTAGCTACACTGTAGGACAGAGTATAAATCAAGAAATAATGGGGGCTTGTAAGAAAGGTACTGCAATAATCGTGGGTGATTTAAATCTTCATATAGATTGGGCAAATCAAATTGGCAAAGGTAGCCTTGAGGACGAGTTCATAGAGTGTATTCAGGACACTTATTTAGAACAGTACGTTGTGGAACCAACCAGGGAACAGGCTATTTTAGATCTGGTAATGTGTAATGAGACAGGATTAATGAATGATCTCATAGTAAAAGATCCTCCAGGGAAGAGTGATCATAATATGATAGAATTTCACATTCAGTTTGAGGGTGAGAAACTTGGGTCTGAAACTAGTGTCTTAAACTTAAATAAAGGCAATTACAAAGGTATGAAGACAGAGTTGGCTAAAGTAGACTAGGAAAATAGATTAAAAGATAAGACGGTAGATAAGCAGTAGCAGACTTTGAAGGAGATATTTCATAACTCTCAACAAAGATATATTCCAGTGAGAAAGAAAGACTCTACGAGAAGGGTGCACCATCCGTGGCTAACTAAGGAAGTTAAAGATGGTATCAAATTGAAAGAAAAGTCATACAATGTTGTGAAGATTAGTGGTAGGCCAGAAGATTGGGAAATTTTTAGAAACTTGCAAAAGATGACTAAAAAAAGAGTGAGAAAATAGATTATGAGAGTAAACTAGCAAGAAATATAAAAACAGACAGTAAGAGCTTCTACAAGTATATAAAAAGGAAGAGAGTAGCTAAAGTAAACATTGGTCCCTTAGAGGATGAGCCTGGGGAATTAATAATGGGAAACACGGAAATGGCAGAGACTTTGAACAAATATTTTGTAGAAGACACTAAAAGCATCCCAATAATAGTGGAAAATAAAGGGGCAAAAGGGAGAGAGGAACTTAAAACAATCACTATCACTAGAGAAAAAGTACTAGGCAAACTAATGGGACTAAAGGTGGACAAGTCCCCTGGACATGGCCTGCATCCTAGGGTCTTAGAAGAATTGGCTGCAGAGATAGTGGATGCATTGGTTGTAATCTTCCAAAATTCCCTAGATTCTGGAAAGGTCCCAGTGGATTGGAAAACTGTAAATGTAATGCTCCTATTAAAGAAAGGAGGGAGACAGAAAGCAGCAAACTATAGGCCAGTTAGCCTAACATCTGTCATTGGGAAAATGCTAGAATCCATTAAAGTCGCAGGACATTTAGAAAATCATAATACAATCAAGCAGAGTCAACATGGTTTTATGAAAGGGAACTCGTGTTTGACAAATTTATTAGAGTTCTTTGAAGATGTAACGAGCAGGGTGGATAAAGGGGAAACAGTAGATGTAGTGTATTTGGATTTCCAAAAGGCATTCGATCAGGTGCCACATAAAAGATTATTGCACAAGATAAGAGCTCATGGTGCTGTGGGTAATATATTAGCATGGATAGTGGATTGGCTAACTAACAGAAAACAGAGGCTGCGATTTTGCCAGCGCTCAGAGGGCGGGTTTGGAGGCGGGTCAGAGGTTAAAGTCGTTTTGATTGCCGGCGGGTTTCGCACCCACTGTCAACCCGCCTCCACACAACCTTCCCAAGTGTTGGGTCCCCGATTTGCGAATAGACCTGACACCTAGCGGCGGGAAATGGATTAAAGGCAATTAACTGCCTATTAACAGGTACTTGTGAGCAGTTTTCACAGTATTTTTCGATTTTCCAGCTTCTGGGTCGGGTTTTACGACATTCAGACAACACGCCAGGTAAGTGTGGCGTGTTGTGAGTCTGGTCTGATGTTTGTGAAAAGATGACAGCTGCAGAGCTGGTGTCAAGGATGTCATGTTGCACATGGTGAGTTTCAGAGCAAGGAAAATGTTGGTTACTGCATTTTTAATACAGATTTCTTTAGCTTACAAGTTTTTAAATCCGACTGTATGTCCAGTGCCACCTCATTGGGAGAACCTCTCTCACCAGTGACAGATCGCTTCTGTCATCTCACCTGCCGCTGCCATCTATTCCAGCAACATCGGAGCCAATGAAACAATCAGACCTTGGTCCTCCGAATCCTTCCACAATCATTCCCAACACCAACATCACCAACCTTCGCCACCATCACCTGATGCTGCACTGGAAACAGGGCATCAGCCCTTGATAAAATTGCTTGCCGGGAGGCCAGCGATGGCATCACCATGGCCAGACTTTCTTCACTTGATGCTGTAAACCCTGGCTGTCACATGATGCGCGAAGTTGACACCATCCCACACCAGCACCGTGAAGCATCCCTTTAATGTCCAACCCATTCCATGCACACACATCACTATAGCGGGGGGGGGGGGGGGGCAGGGGGAGTTATGACTGAACAATCACTGGAACTCAGTAAGACACTTCTCAGTGTACGCTCAGATCTCCAATAAGGGGCACTTTTTGAAAAAGAGATGTCACTGTAAGACAACATTTTACCAAAAACTTCACATGGACATTGGCTAAACCTCTCAAGTGCCCACCCTTGTGTGTTGTTAGTTGGTATGCTTGCAGTAGAATGAGGGTGAGTGTGAGGGGTGGCTAGTGAGATGGGGAAGTGATAAAGTAGATAGAGAGGTTGGGTGGAGCTGCAAGGTAAGTTGGTGTCCTGGGGAGGTCTCTTCCACCCTTGGAAGGGAAGAGAACCTCTCTGTGTGCTGTGACTCCCTCCATAAGCATATGGAGGGAGTCCTTGGAGAGCCCTAGTGTAAGAGTTCCCCTTTGTGCAGTGATTGTCAGTGTTTACCTGGTAAGGCCTCACAGCGTTGGCGGGAAACCTGAGCGGCAGAGCGGGGTATAAAAGTCCCCAGAGACCAGGTAAGGCCTCACAGCGTCGGCGGGAAACCTGAGCGGCAGAGCGGGGTATAAAAGTCCCCAGAGACCAGGTAAGGCCTCACAGCATCGGCGGGAAACCTGAGCGGCAGAGCAGGGTATAAAAGTCCCAGAGACCAGGTAAGGCCTCACAGCGTCGGCGGGAAACCTGAGCGGCAGAGCGGGGTATAAAAGTCCCCAGAGACTAGGTAAGGTGTACCAGTCTCTGAACTTCAGTCTAGAAGGAGAGAGGTAAAAAGTAATCCAAGTGTGACGTCACCAGAAAGCGGGTAAGTGATTGGTTGGTAAGTATTTCTCCCTTTTAAGCTTAAATCTCTTTGGTTTATAGTTTCTAAGGTGTGATATACACCATCTAGAATCGGCAGAGGATATTTAAGAATAATATTAATAAATGTAATTAATTACATAGAATGGGAGATCAGGTGATGTGTTGCTGCTGCAATATGTGGGAGCTGGTGAACACCATTGATGCTCACGGTGATCACATTTGCAGTAAGTGTTGGCTGCTCGAGGAACTCCGGCTCCGTGTTGAAGAGCTGGAGACCGAGCTTCAAACACTGAGACACATCAGGGAGCGGGAGAGTTACCTGGACTCTGTGTATCACGAGGTAGTCACACCAATTAGATTAATTAATTCAGATGTAGTCCGTGGCCAGGGTCAGGATGGTGTGACTAGAAGTGAGGCAGGTACGGGGATCCAGGAGGTAGTGTTGGAGGAGCCGCAGCCCTTGCACTTGTCCAACAGGTTCGAGGCTCTTACTCCCTGTGGGGACAGGAGCAGGGACTGCAGGGAGGATGAGCAACCTGGCCACAGCACCGTGGAGCAGGGGGCCAGTCAAGTGGGGGGAGTTAAAAGAAATGTTGTAGTGGTAGGGGATAGTATCGTTAGGGGGATAGATAGAGTTCTTTGCAGCCGAGAGTGAGAGTCCCGAAGGCTGTGTTGCCTACCCGGTGCCAGGGTTAAGGACATCTCCTCTGGACTGGAGAGAAACTTGGAGTGGGAGGGGGAGGATCCAGTTGTCGTGGTCCATGTTGGTACCAACGACATAGATAGGACAAGGAAGGAGGTTCTGCTGAGGGAGTTTGAGCAGCTAGGGGCCAAATTAAAAAGCAGAACCACAAGGGTAATAATCTCTGGATTATTACCTGAGCCACGAGCGAATTTGGCTAGGACAAATAAAATTAGAGAGTTAAATGCGTGGCTCAAAGAATGGTGTGGGAGAAATGGGTTTTGCTTCCTGGGACACTGGCACCAGTACTGGGGCAGGAGGGAGCTGTTCCGTTGGGACGGGCTTCACTTGGCCAGTGCTGGGACTAGAGTCCTGGCGGATCATATAACTAGGGCTGTAGAGAGGGCTTTAAACTAACTAGTGGGGGGGGAGGTTCCTAGAGAGCAAATAATAAAAATGACAACAGAGAAGGTAATAGACTTAGGTAGCAGTGGGGAAATTAAAAACCAGAGCGTGTCAGGAAGGGGCAGAAGGTATGGAGTAAAAGGTAAAGTAATAAAAAGGGCAAAAGCAGGAACCAAGTGTCACAAAACAGCTTTGAAAGTTCTCTATCTGAATGCACGTAGCATTCGTAACAAAATAGATGAGTTAATGGCACAAATAACTACATATGGGTATGATCTTGTGGCCATTACAGAAACATGGCTGCAGGGTGACAATGCCTGGGAATAAAACATACCAGCTTATTTAACGATCAGGAAGGACAGGCAGGGAGGAAGGGGAGGTGGGGTGGCTATGTTAATAAAGGAAGGAATCACTGTAATACAGAGAAATGATATTGGGTCAAAAGATCAGGATAATGAAACAGTTTGGGTGGAGGTAAGGAATAATAAGGGGAAAAAAACACTAGTGGGCGTAGTCTCTAGGCCTCCGAACAGTGGCAACTCTGTTGGACGGAGTATCAATCAGGAAATAGTTGAGGCTTGTAATAAGGGAACATCTATAATTATGGGGGATTTCAACTATCATATTAATTGGACAAATCAAATTGGGCAGAGCAGCCTTGAGGATGAGTTCATTGAGTGTATTAGGGATGGGTTTCTTGAGCAGTATGTAACTGAACCGACCAGGGGGCAAGCAACCTTAGATCTGGTCCTGTGTAACGAGACAGGATTAATTAAAAATGTCCTAGTAAAGGATCCCCTTGGAGTGAGTGACCATAACATGGTTGAATTCCATATTCAATTAGAGGGTGAGAAGGTTGGATCTCAAACAAGCGTGCTAAGCTTGAATAAAGGAGACTATGAAGGTATGAGAGCAGAATTGAGTAGAGTGGATTGGGAAAACAGATTAAAGGGTAAGACGATACATGATCAGTGGTGTACATTCAAGGAGTTATTTTACAACTTCCAAAAAAATATATTCCACTGAGAAGAAAAGGGTGTAAAAGAAAAGACAGCCATCCATGGCTAAGTAAAGAAATTAAGGATAGTATTCGACTAAAAACAAGGGCATATAAGGTAGCCAAATCTAGTGGGAGGATAGAGGATTGGGAAAACTTTAAAAGACAGCAAAAAATAACAAAAAGATTGATTAAGAAAGGGAAGATAGATTATGAAAGTAAATTAGCAAAAAATATAAAAACAGATAGTAAGAGTTTTTATAGTTATATAAAAAGAAAAAGGGTGGCTAAAGTAAATGTTGGTCCCTTAGAGGATGAGACCGGGAAATTAATGGTGGGAAATATGGAGATGGCAAAAACACTGAATGAATATTTTACATCAGTCTTTACAGTAGAAGACACTAAGAATATCCCAACACTGGACAAACAGGGGGCTAAAGGGGGGGAGGAGCTAAACACGATCAAAATCACTAAGGAAGTGGTACTCGGTAAAATAATGGGACTCAAGGCGGATAAATCCCCTGGACCTGATGGCTTACATCCTAGGGTCTTGAGGGAAGTGGCGGTAGGGATTGTGGATGCATTGGTAATAATTTTCCAATCTCCCTGGACTCAGCAAAGGTCCCGGCAGACTGGAAAACTGCTAATGTAACACCCTTATTTAAAAAGGGCAGTAGACAGAAGGCTGGAAACTATAGACCGGTGAGCCTAACATCTGTGGTAGGTAAAATTTTGGAGTCCATTATTAAGGAGACAGTAACAGGACATTTGGATAATCATAATTTAATAGGACAAAGTCAGCATGGTTTTATGAAGGGGAAGTCATGTTTGACAAATTTGCTGGAGTTCTTTGAGGAAGTAACGTATAGGGTGGATAAAGGGGAACCAGTGGACGTAGTGTATTTAGACTTCCAAAAGGCATTTGACAAGGTGCCACACAAAAGATTATTGCTTAAGATAAAAAATCACGGGATTGGGGGTAATATTCTGGCATGGATAGAGGATTGGCTATCTAACAGAAGGCAGAGAGTTGGGATAAATGGTTCATTCTCAGACTGGCAATCAGTAACTAGTGGTGTTCCGCAGGGGTCAGTGCTGGGTCCCCAACTCTTTACAATCTATATTAACAATTTGGAGGAGGGGACCGAGTGTAACATATCAAAGTTTGCAGATGATACTAAGATGGGAGGGAAAGTAGTGAGTGAGGAGGACATAAAAAACCTGCAAGGGGACATCGACAGGCTAAGTAAGTGGGCAGAGATTTGGCAGATGGAATATAATACTGGAAAGTGTGAGGTTATGCACTTTGGCAGGAAAAATCGTAGAGCAAGTTATTATCTTAATGGCAAGAAACTGGAAAGTACTGAAGTACAAAGGGATCTGGGGGTCCTGGTGCACGAAACTCAAAAGGTTAGTATGCAGGTGCAGCAAGTGATTAAGAAGGCCAATGGAATGTTGGCTTTCATTGCTAGGGGGATAGAATATAAAAATAGGGAGGTATTGCTTCAGTTGTACAAGGTATTGGTGAGGCCGCACCTGGAATACTGCGTACAGTTTTGGTGTCCATACTTAAGAAAGGACACACTTGCTCTCTAGTCAGTACAAAGAAGGTTCACTCGGTTAATCCCGGGGATGAGGGGATGAACATATGAGGAGAGGTTGAGTAGATTGGGACTCTACTCATTGGAGTTCAGAAGAATGAGAGGCGATCTTATTGAAACATATAAGATTGTGAAGGGGTCGGATCGGGTGGACGCGGGGAAGATGTTCCCGATGATGGGTGAAACTAGAACTAGGGGGCACAGTCTTAGAATAAGGGGCTGCTCTTTCAAAACTGAGATGAGGAGGAACTACTTCACTCAGAGGGTGGTAGGTCCATGGAATATGCTGCCCCAAAAAGCTGTAGAAGCTACATCATTACATAAATTTAAAACAGAAATAGACAGTTTCCTAGAAGTAAAGGGAATTAAGGGTTACGGGGAGCGGGCAGGAATTTGGACATGAGTCTAGGTTCGGATCGGTCATGGCCCTGTGGGTAGCGGAGCGGGCCCAGGGGCCGTGTAGCCTGATCCTGCTCCTATTTCGTGTGTCTAATTCTGTTAGATTCAGGAGATGGTTCTGTGATAGTGGATTGGCGGTTAGGATCAGATCAGCCATGATCTTATTGAATGGCGGAGCAGGCTCGAGGGGCCGACTGGCCTACTCCTGCTCCTATTTCTTATGTTCTTATGTTCTTATGTTTTCAGCACTTCAATGCTGTCAAACACTGAAAAATCAACTGTCAAAATAAAATCGTGCATGGTCCCTTTAAGGAAACCGGATGATGACGTCATCAGACCCACTTCCTGTTAATTCGCCGGTAACAAGGCCAATAAAGGGAAAATCATGTCTGCAGAGCGGAGGAAGCTGGGGGCGGGACTGGAACCCGGAAACCAGCTGACCCGCCCCCATCCCGACACCGATGAGAAAATCGCGGCCAGAGAGTTGGGATAAATGGGTCATTTTCAGGTTGGCAAACTGTAACTAGTGAGGTGCCACAGGGATCAGTGCTGGGGCCTCTGCTATTTACAATCTATATTAATGACTTGAATGAAGGGACCGAGTGTACTGCAGCCAAATTTGCTGACGGGTGGGAAAGCAAGTTGTGAGGAGGACACAAAGGGCTCGAATTTATCAATGGGGACGTGATGGAGGCGGGACTCCCACTTTTTGGTTGTAGTCCTGCCTCCATCGACTTGTGGCCAACCCACGCTATTTTCCCTTGATCGACCTTGTTAAGCCCGCCCAGCAGGCTCAGCAGGCCAATTAAGGGACACCTGGTTACTGGTGACGTCAGCAATTGACATTTCATCTGTCACGAGCTTTTGACAGATGAAAAATCAGCGTTTGACAGCTCTGTGAAGCTGTCAAACACTGACAATCTGTCTTCTAACTTGAGTACTTCTACTCAGACTCAGTTAGAGATCTCTCCAGACCAGAAAGCAGAATGCTGCAGCTTTTGACAGTTCAGCGCCCATTCTGCTTTCTGTGCCGGTGAACTGAGGGACTCCCGAGAACTGAAGGAAGGAAGCCTGAATGCGAAAGTAAAGGTAAGTAAAACTTATTAAAACACTTTACACTTACCTCACACACTTACCTCTGCACACATGCACCCATCACTCACCTGCACAACGGACATCTCGACCCCTCCAACCCCTTCAGACCGACGGTCCGCCTCGCCAACTTGGCGTGGTTCGGAGCCATCAGGAAGCCCACACTTCAGGGCTAAAAATAGGGATTAGGCAAAAAACTGCCTGTTAACTACCTGTTAACAGGCAGTTAATTGGCACTAATCCCCTTCCCGCCTTGGGGAGGCGGCTCCCAGCACAGGTCGGATACCCGCCTCCTGGGACATTGGCACGGAAGCGGGTTAGGGGCGGGATGGGTTCCTGCCCCCCGATTCTGCAATTTTCCTACCACTCCTGCCTCCAAACCCGCCTCCACGGGGCTTGGAAATTCGAGCCTAAAGTGTCTGCAGAGGGATATAGATAGGTTAAGTGAGTGGGCAAAAATTTGACAGATGGAGTATAATGTGGGAAAATGTGAGGTTATCCACTTTTGTAGGAAGAACAGAAAAGCAAAATATTATTTAAATGGAGAGAGACTACAGAATGCTGCAGTACAGAGGGATCTGGGTATCCTCGTACATGAAACACAAAAAGTTAGCATGCAGGTACAGCAAGTAATTAGGAAGGTAATGGAATGTTAGCATTTATTGCAAGGGGGATGGAGTATAAAAGTAGGGAAGTCTTGGTACAACTGTATAGGGCATTGGTGAGGTCACACCTAGAGTACTGCGTACAGTTTTGGTCTCCTTATTTAAGGAGGGATATACTTGCATTGGAGGCAGTTCAGAAAAGGTTCACTAGGTTGATTCCTGGGATGAAGGGGTTGTCTTATGAGGAAAGGTTGAGCAGGTTGGGCCTATACTCATTCGAGTTTAGAACAATGAGAGGTGATCTTATTGAAACATATAAGATTCTGAGAGAGCTTGACAGGGTAGATGCTGAGAGGGTGTTTCCCCTCGTGGGGGAATCTAGAACTAGGGGACATAGTTTCAGAATGAGGGGTCGCCCATTTAAAACGTAGCTGAGGAAAAATTTCTTCCCTCAGAGGGTTGTGAATCTTTGGAATTCTCTACCCCAGAGAGCTATGGAGGCTGAGTCACTGAATATATTCAAGGCTGAGATAGACAGATTTTTGAACTACAGGCAAGTCAAGAGTTATGGGGAACAGGCAGAAAAGTGGAGTTGAGGCCAAGATCAGGTCAGCCATGATCATATTGAATGGTGGAGCAGGCTCGAGGGGCCGAATGGCCTACTCCTGCTCCTATTTCTTATGTTCTTATTAGCCTTTTTGATTGCTTTTTGCACCTGTGCACTAACTTTTAGTGAATTGCATACATGGACTCCAAAATCCCTTTGTTTCTCCATAGCTCCTAGTCTCTCATCATTAAGAAAATATTCTGAGTTGTGTTTCTCGGATCGAAATTGGATAACCCCATACTTGCCCACATTGAACTCCATTAGCCATAACTTTTCCTACTCATTTAGTCTGTCTATGTCCCTTTGTAACTTCCTGTGCCCATCTGCACAACTTACTGAGCCTCATCTGCAAATTTGGATGTACAACTCTCTATTCCTTCAACCAAGTTATTAACATGATCATAACAGTACAGATCCCTGCAGAACACCACTTGTCATATTCTGCCAATCACAGAACTTTCCCTTTATCCCTACTCATTGACTCCGACCTCCCAACCAATTAACAATCCTTGTCACATGGTTACCTCCAATTCCATGCTCTTTCAGTTTTGCTACTAATCTCTGAGTGAAACTTTATCAAATGTCTTCAGGAAGGCCATATGGATAGCATCCATAGACGCTCCTCTATCCACCATGCTAGTGACCTCCTCAAAAAAAATTCACTAGTCAGGCATGATCTACCCTTCACAGATCCATGCTTACTCTCTTTAATCAGCTCTTACTTGTCCAAGTGTTCAGTCACTCTGGGCAGAAATTTGCCGGCGCTCAGAGGGCGGGTTTGGAGGCGGGTTCACTGTCAAAATCGAAATGATTGACAGCGGGTTGGGAACCCGCTGCGAACCCACCTCCATGCAAGTTTGCAGAGTGTCGGGTCTGCGATTTCAGAACAGACCCGACACCAAGCGGGGAGGGAGGCATTTAAGATACTTAACTGCTTGTTTACTACTATTTTGCCAGCCTTTTTCTATTTTACCACATTTTTAATGGGGTTCACGTCGTTCGGAGATCAACTTACCTTGCACCTCCACCCATCAGGTAAGTCAGTTGGGTTCTCTATGTCTCCCCATTGCTGTGAATAGGTGACAGCTGCAAAAGTGGTATGAAAGCTTCCATTTCACATCTGGTCACTTTCCAATGTCAGAAGCTTGAGCCTTCATGACTTGGAAGAAACTTTTGAGCTGTATGTAGTTTGGGAGTGTTTGGAGTAAACTGTCACCTCCTTGGAGCAAGCTCTCTCACCACTGACAGGTCACTTCTGTCATCTCAACTTCCGCTGCCATCTATTCCAGCAACATCGGTGTCCTTGAAAAAATCTCACCTTGGTCCTCAGAATCCCCACACAATCAGCCCCAACACCAACATCATCAGGCAGACCAACATCACCAACATCCACACCAACCTTCTCCGCAATCAGCTGATGCTGCACTGGACACAAGGCATCATCACCCATGCCAGCGATGGCCTTATCATGTCCAGATTTGCTTCACTTAACACTGTACACCCTGACGGCCACATGATGCACCAGGTTGGCACCACCCCACGCCAGCACAATAAAGCATCCCTACAATGTCCAAGCCATTCCTTTCTCACTCATCACCATTGTGGGGGCAGGGACGTTATGTCTCACCATTCTCTGCAACTCACTAAGCCACTTCCAAAGGTGCACACAAATCTGTCCAAGAACGCAAAGTGTTCAAAATAAAGATGTCAATGTTTGACAGTACATTAACAGAAACTTCACATGACCATTGGATAAACCACCCAAGTGCCTACCCTTTTGTGTTCTTAGTTGGCATGCTTGCAGTAGGAGTGTGAGGGGTGGCTAGTGAGATGGGGAAGTGATAATGTAGATAGAGAGGGATGGGTGGAGGTGCAAGGTAAGTTGGTGTGAGTAAAGATGTGCAGAAGTATGGTAGGGAAGGCAGAGTGATGGGGATGTGATGAGTGGCACAGCAGGATGAGGTTGAGTGTGGCTTGGCAGTAACGTTTCCTGATCACTGCAGCCTGGTCCTCCTGACGACATCCCTGCTTGTGCCCTCCTGTGCAATGTGCAACCAGGCTGCGTTGGTCTCCTGGGGAGGTGTCTTCCGCCCATTGGAAGGGAAGAGAACCTCCCTGCGTGCTGTGACTCCTTCCATAAGCATATGGAGGGAGTCATGGGAGAGCCTGGTTGCAGCCGTGCACCTTTGTGCAGTGCTTGTCAGTGTTTGCAGCACCTCAATGCTGTAGAACACTGAGAGCACAACTGTCAAAATGAATGCGGCCATGGTCCCTTTAAGGAAACCGGCTGATGACGCGTCATCAAATGACGTCATCAGACCCGCTTCCTTTTAATTGGCCGGCAACCCCGCAGGGCGGGCTTAACAAGCCCTATTAATGGAAAATCCTTTTTGCCAAGTGGCTGCAGCCAGGAACGGGACTGGGACCGGTACCCGCCAACAACCTCTTCTGCCGCGATCTCGCCTCTGCTGGCGAAATCGCGGCCTCTGTCCCTGATGATAGATTTCAGTAATTTCCCCACAACTGATGTTAAACTGACGGGTCTGTGGTTACCTGGTTTCTCCCTCCCTCCCTTCTTAAATAATGGAGTGACATTTGCAATAAGATCATGAATGGCAAAGACCTTGTTCATTAGTGAATGCAAAGAGGGACAGTGATTGTTGATCCACTGCAGAGTCCAAGAGGGCGGTACAAGGTGGGGTAAACGGTACGGGAATGAAGTTGGCAAGATTAGCAATTGCTGATAAGGATATTGTCCCTTTAAAAAGCTGATGTCCTTGTAGCTTGAGAGACCATAGTGATGGGTTGGGGCAGGAATTGGGGGGGTGGGGGGGTGGGTGGCGGGCAAAGTATCTGAGACATGAAAAATGAAAGGTGGCATGAGTGAATAACAGGAAGGGAAGGAGGCAAGAGATAAGGGCCCAAGAGAAAAAGAAGGGAGACAGAAGTAGTAGGTTTATAGACATTTGAATGGTCGCAGAGGGAATTCAGGTTACATTGGCATGGCAAAGATTAGGAGCATGTGTCCTGGTTGTAAACTGGAGATATGGAGGAGTCAATATGAGAAAGTCAAAGTTAAAGTCTGCGATCCTGTGGTGGAATGAAGTTGACGTAGACTGGGTGGAGTCAGCGTGGAAGATCGACGAACCAGTGACCAGGTTCGGACACAATTGTAGATTACTTTTTAAAACTGTTTATGTACTATTTTAAGTTAATAGGAGTAATTACTTTGCTTTGAAAATGCTTTCTACTGCAGTACAATTTTCCTTTAATTGTGCGGATGCCAGCAACAGGAGATTATTATTAGTTCCCTGTTAACTGTAACATAGGATTTCTATATAACTTTACTACAGAGGAAGAGGCAGGTAATTCATAATCATAGCAGGGCTTAGAGGGTAAAATTATGAAGACAAGTTGCATAAACTTGGCTTGCATTCCCTTGAGTATAGAAGATTGAGGGGTGATCTGATTGAGGTTTTTAAATGTTAAAAGGATTTGATAGGGTAGATACGGAGAAACTATTTCCTCTGGTGGAGGAATCAAGAATAAGGGGACGTAAACTTAAAATTAGAGTTAGGCCATTCAGAAGCGCAACGAGGAAACAATTTTTCATACAAAAGGTTTTGAAATCTGGAAATCTCTCCCCCAAAAGGCTGGGAGCTTTCAAGACTGAGATAGATAGATAGATTTTTGTGTATCAAGGGATATGGAGCTGAGGTTGATAAATGGAGGTGCAGATCATCCATGATCAAATTGAATGATCGAGGGGCTCAAAAGCCTACTCTTGTTCCTAATGTTCCTATGTCCCTTAATGTGGCACTGCACAGGCAGTTCTGCAGTTAGTAGTTGTTATTTTCTCTGAAAGCAATTGTACCTAGAGGAACAGTTACTTTGTGGACTGGCACCACGGGTGGCTCTTCTTCCTCAGTGGTATAGTTTAAAAATGGCAGCAGGATGCAAATATGACAGTACTTAAAGTAAGATTTGAATTCTGATTCTTTAACATCTCATTTGACACTATGCTGCAGAAAAAATATGCTTTAGCACTGTGATAACATGAACAAATTCTTAGCAAGAAATGTTACAGCAACAGAAATAGAAAGGAAAAAAGGACATAAGAGCTGCTGCTGGTATTCACAAAATGGGTAACCACAACCAGGGCCACAGGTACCTTCTTGCAACTTGTACCAGTTTCTGGACTGTTTCTTTCTTTGTATGAAAGGGAAGCATTGTCTTCGCATCATACTTAGTGAACAGTGCACACTCTGATTTCTCGTGGTACATGTCCAGTTACAATCCCCGTGTGTTGGGGGAAGGAATTCCATTGAATTGTATTAAAATTTTCAACCATATACAGTTCCACCCAGACTGACAGTGCCCACTGGTTATCCCTTCAAAGGTGCTTGCAAATTTTTAGTTTAATGCAAGTTATTGGCCCGTAATTTCCAATAGGAGGCTTCCTGCGTGCGGTGCCTCCTATCGGGAAAAAATCTACGCCCTTACCTGAGGGCTCCCAAGGTCCGTCCATTTCTGATCCTGGGCCACTCCACGACGAAATGTGCAGGGCCCTCGTATCCCAGGGGTGCATGCGGTTCGCAAGCGTCCCTGGGATCACGTGGGCCAAGCGGGCCAATGGGAGAAAAGAATCCCCCTGTCAAAAGTATGAATGGGGATTACTGAAAAAAGACATCAAAACATTAAATACTTTTTTTTTAAATCATGTTTTTAAAATTAGTTAAAATTACATAATATTAAATATTTTAAACAAAAATGTAATTTTTTGAAAAAGAAATTCAAGTTTTTTACAGGCCTAAAAATAAACTTACCTTTGTTAAAAGTATTTTAAAATTATAAATGAGTGAAATTTTTTTTTAAACTTTTTAAAACTCTTATGCTGGTAAAAGCAGGCCTTATACCTGCTTTTACCAGGCGTAAGGTTTTTAAGTGATTTCAGCGGGTGGAGGTTCTGCAGAAAGTGGAACTCTCCACCCGCAGAGGCTCTTCTCCAGGGCAGGCGTGCGATCTTGACAGATCGGAAATGCTGGTTTTCAGCGCATGCGCTTCGCATGCCTGAAACCGGCATTTCCGATGTCCCTACGAGTGTGTACACACCTCGTACACACCCATAGGCATCGGAAAATAAGGGCCATTGATTTATTACATATTTGTCTAACTTTTCATTAAAATTGTCTGGGCTAAAAATTGAGTAGCGCCCCTACTTTTAGCGCCCCGGAAAAAGTAGCGCCCCCGCACCGGCACTTGAATGGTTGCGCCCCAAGAGGGAAGCGGGGCACTACTGGAAGCATCCCCCATCCCTCTTGGGGCGCTGCAAATCAATATCGCGGCGCTACGTGCCGTGGTATTGCAGGCCTTCCTCCCCTTCTTAAAGGGGAGGGGCCTTGCGCAGCGCGACCCAGGGCCCAGCTGGGCCCACGGGGGCTAGCTGGGCCCCTGGGGATCGGGAGTGCTGGCAAAAGAGCCCGGCACTCAAGAGAAGTGCCGGGTTCTTGGAGTGCAGCCGGCACACCGCGGGGGGTGGGGGCTGCGGTTCAGGAGGCCGGGACGGGAGCGTAGGCAGGTGCCGGCAGGCGGCCAGCAACAAAAATGGCCACCCCGCACTTCTCCTTTAAATTGCACCTGCCTGGCCGCAAGTAGGCCCCCGACCCCGTCAGACATAGTGTCCGGCGGTAAGTCAGGGGGCGCTCCTGAAGATCGTGGCTGGGGCGTGAGCAGGGCGCTGCGCACGGCAATGACGTCATCGCCGGCAGCGCAGCGCCGTGGGGCACTACCGGTTAGCGCCACCGCTAACCTCCCGCTGAATTTCACGGGAGGCATGGGCGCTGCCACGCCCGGGTGCTAGTTGCTTTGCACCCCGTTAGCGCCCTCTTAGGGCGCTAACGGGAGGCGCAAAGCAACCCAATTTTTTCCCCTCTATGTTTAAGCCATTTGTTGTAAAGTGGTCTTTTCAAGTACATCGTTAAATATCTGTGAAATAGACCAAATCATCAATGACTTTGGTAAAATAGGTTTTTAATATACTGACAAAAGAAAGTGACAAATTTCAAGAATAAAGTAAAGGCTTGATTCTATTTCTCTCGTTGCACTTAGAATGTTTTTCGGTCATGTTTTGTGGTGTGACTACAAACTGTGCAGTGTACAAATGTTAAATCATGTTCTGCCCTGAAACATACATTAGCAGCAGCACACAACTAAGTAGAAGGGAGGAGGCCGCAGAGTGTGGTAAGTGAGGCATTGCCGTTGTCATTTTATTTTAAGTTAGGGAGTGCAGCAGCCTAAGCACATGATGCACATAAGGCCAAACTTGCAAATTATTTCAAGTGGACAGTTAGCATTAAACTACCAAAAAGTTTAAAAAGTGAACATACAAGAGATTTCTCATCCAGGGGGCAGCACTTTCTAAAAATTTCTGCATAAATTTATGTCTTTGATATTTCCTATTAGTAATTATTTACTTTTCATACAAAAATCTACTATACTATATTACACATATCAGTGAAGGCAGACAAAAAATAAACAATGGCCCAGAAATTCGTGTCGGGGGCTTCCCGCGGGTGCAAGCCCCCGACCTACACTTACCTAGCGCGCCGACAGTTGAAGCCTGGGCCTGCGTGGATTTCCTGTCTATGGCCCGGTTCAGCTCCCGGCGCGCTGTGCTTGTGTGTCCCAGCGGCGTACTTAGTGCGATGCGTCGGCTGGGATCACGTGAGCACTGGGCAACCAATCGGAGGATGCAAAAGTTCATTCATGAGTTTGACAGTAAGAACTATTTAAATGAACTATAAATAACTTTAAATAACTGTTTTAAACAATAAATTAAATTTTTGAAAAAAATAATTTAATAAAAAATCGGGGCTAAAAATACACTTACCTTACTGTAAAGTCTTTAAAAATAATAAACCTGTGGGAAAAAAATTCTAATTCTAATTATTAGACCACTTACCTTTTAAAATTAAGTCCTTACGTCTGCTTTTTTCAAGTGTAAAAAGTGGAGGCCTTCACGCACGGGCAAACCTGGAAAAAAAAAGGAAGTTCAACGCGCACGCGCAGACTCCTGCGCGCATGCGTTCGACCTCTGAACCCCTTGGTTCAGAGGATCGGAAATGCCGGTTTCCCGCGCATGCGTAGTGCATGCAAGATTCCGGCACTTCCATCAGGTCCACGCGTGAGTACTCCGTCCGTACTCACGCGTTGGGACCCGAATTTCTGGGCCATTATCTACTGTATCAACCTAGAGTTCTAAGAAACATTTTTGATCTTTAAGTTTTAACACTAAATAATAACCTATAGAAACTTTCAATTGCTTCAATTTAGGTAATAATGCATCGTAAATGTATTTTGCAAAATTAAGTTCTGACATACTGTTGCGAGCTGATCTTGTTATTGCTTTAGTTGCGTGCTTCTGTGCCTCTGGAAAAGTGGCTGTAGTTACAAATAACAAAAACTTTTCCAGGGCTCCTGATTCACGGATAAGCATCACATTGTCTTCCTCTTCCAGACAGTTTGCCAGTACAAGCAATGCATCTGCATGAAGATCACTAAATTCCTGGGGAGAGAAAAAAATTAAACGCAATCACATACAATTAAAATATTGTACTAAGGATATTAGCAGTGTTGTGCAAAAATGGTTAAATATTCTTGATATTAGCGCAAAATTGGGAAACATAAATTACAAATAATGTCTGTCTTTTTTACTCTGTAAAACATTTTTTGGAGTTTGTATAACAGAAACATTAAATTCCACTGAATCAGGCAAAGTAAACTCTAGCAGAAACAAAGATCACCTGTAATTGGAAGTGAATTGTAATTCTATGACATAATTCCACATGTGCCCACTGGTCACGCAAAGCGGCCAGTGAGCTGGTTTTCACCAAAGCAAATTTCATAAGAATCCTATCTTAAATAGACCAGTGGACTATAATCATATGCCTCACCTGATTTGTACACCCAACCATGTGATGAAAAGATCATAGTTTAGATAGACCGGTTTAATTACAGAGCCAAGTATACCCAGTCCAAAGCGTCCAAAATCAAGTGCCACTCTTAAAAGGGCAACACCACTAAAATTTCAGTGAGCTTTTATTGGGTTGGCCCACCCTAACTGATTTTCCACAAAAATGTAACAAAATTAAAGCAAAATGGTAAAACCCCAAGGAAATCAAAACAAAAATGTTATATTTTGCCCACCAGTCACAGAAGGTGTTCAGAGAGCCAGTTGATACCACAGTAGAGTATATAAGGATCCTAGTTTGTGATAGGTTAGTTTAAAGGAATGGCCAGGCAAGTACAGCTCCACATGAACACATTAATTCCTATTAAGAAGGCAATACCAGTACAATTTCCAGAAAGGGGATAGCCCTCCCAAACTGATTTTTAAAGCAAACTCTAACTAAAATAACAGAATTAAATCAAAACAATAACATCAAGGGAAATAAATACAAAACTTTCACATGATAATTACTGGTTATGAAATGGATTTACTGAAATACAGGGCCAGGCAAGCCTATCCTAACAGGCATATAATCAAGTGCTTCCCCTTACAGAGGTAACATTACTAAAATTTCAAGGGAGGGATTAAGAACATAAGAAATAGGAGCAGGAGTAGGCCATTCGATCCTTCGAGCCTTCTCCGCCATTCAATAAGATCATGGCTAATCTTCTACCTCAACTCCACCATCTCGCACTACCCCCATATCACTTGATTCCCTTAGTATACAAAAATCTATTGCTCTCTGTCTTGAATATACTCAACGATTGAGCCTCACTGCCCTCTGGGGTCAAGAATTCCAAAGATTCACCACCCTCTGAGTGAAGAAATTTCTCCTCATCTCAGTCCTAAATGGCAGACCCCTTATTCTGAAACTGTGACCCCTGGTTCTAGACTCCCCAGCCCGGGGAAACATCCTCCCTGCATCTGCCTGGTCAAGCCCTGTAAGAATTTTGTACCTTTCAATGAGTTCACCTCTCATTCTTCTAAACTCTAGAGAATATAGGCCTAGTCTACCCAGCTCTCCTCATAGGACAATCCCCCCCATCCCAGGAACCAGTTTGGTGAACCTTTGTTGCACTCCCTCTATGGCAAGTACATTCTTCCTTAAGTAAGGAGGCCAAAACTGTACATAATACTCCAGATGTGGTCTCACCAGGGCCCTATATAATTGCAGTAAAACGTCTTTACTCTTATACTCAATTCCTCTTGTAATAAAGGCCAACATACCATTTGCTTTCCTAATTGCTTGCTGTACCTGCATGTTAACTTTCAGTGATTCGTGTACAAGGACACCCAGGTCCCTCTGAACACCAACATTTCGCAATCTCTCACCATTTAAAAAATACTCTGCTTTTCTATTTTTCCTACCAAAGTGGATAACTCCACATTTCTCCACATTATATTCCATTTGCCATGATCTTGCCCACTCACTTAGCCTGTCTATATCCCCTTGAAGCCTCCTTGCATCCTCCTCACAACTTACATTCCCATCCAGCTTTGTATCATCAGCAAACTTGGATATATTACATTTGGTCCCCTCATCCAAATCATTGATGTAGATAGTGAATAGATGAGGCCCAAGCACTGATCATTGCGGTACCCCGCTGTTTACAGCCTGCCAACCCAAAAATTATCCGTTTATTCCTAATTTCTGTTTTCTGTCCGTTAACCAATCCTCAATCCATGCTAGTATATTACCCCCAATCCCATGAGCCCTAATTTTGTTTAGTAACCTCTTGTGTGGCACCTTGTCGAATGCCTTCTGAAAATCCAAATACACCACATCCACTGGTTCCCCCTTATCTATTCTGCTAGTTACAACCTCAAAAAACTCCAACAGATTTGTCAAACACGATTTCCCTTTCATAAATCCGTGTTAACTCTGCCCAATCCTGTTACGATTTTCTAAGTGCCCTGTTACCACGTCCTTAATAATAAATTCTAGCATTTTCCCTACTACTGATGTCAGGCTAACTGGTCTCTCCTTCCTTCCTTCCTTTTATAGACATATACAATGAAGCTTCAAGATTTGTTCACATTCTATTCAGAAAAGGGGAAGTTAAGCTAATGCGCCATCTCACTTCAAGTGAATGAATGAATTCCTAATGTGGTGTCTCACTGCACTACTATTTTCCACAATGGCAAGTGGCTCAAACTTATCATACGTTTTGTCTGAGTGGGGGCAGGAGAACATAAAACACTTTGGAAAAGAATTTTGAGCCAACAGTAGCTGTTTATATAGGACATATGGAATCAATAATTAATTTTATGATGTTGCCACATGACAAAGGGTACTGATTTTCATTTATATTTAGTATTGCATGTTGGTCATTATGGTAATGCCTACCATATGATATCGCAGTTGCTCAAGAAAGAACTGAGACTACTTTCACAACTGCATCACATTGTTAACAGTTGGATCAAACACTGAGCACATTTATCCAATACAAAATTTACAATAATTTACTGCACAGATTTTATTACCGGCGTCGCAAGAAGCTGCAGAAGGCTTTCATGGGCTTCATGCTGACACAGTGCCATTCTGCTCTCTGCATCACTGGAGATGGTTATTAGAGTTTGCAGTGCCAAGTGCTGGATGACAGGGTATTCAGAGTTCAGTAAGTCCAGCAGAGAAAAAATTCCATTAATTTCATTAAATGAAGTACGACTCACAAAGTCCTAGGAAAAAGTCGTCAAGAATAAAATAATCTCCATGATTTTAATTCGTTGATGAACATAAGTTTAAAAGCTACAAATTTAATTTTATCGATGTGAAACCTATTTACACCTATACTTTGTAACTGTATTTACTGTGTTTGAATTTAAAGCTGCACACTGTATCTCTCAATTATTAAAAGTCATACATTATTGTTATTTTTAGTTCAATTTCATGGTCATCGATAACAGTAAGATATATGCAGGTTAAATTGGCTAACCCCTGAAAAATGACGTGGGGATCACGGTACCCGATTAACCCATCAGCATGTTAAATTCGTGCTGTCTGCTGTTTTATAGGATTGCTGCATGCAGCCAGCGCTACCTGTGCTGTTCATTGGCTGCACGCATTAGCAGGGAGCCCGATAACGTGAGTGGCTGGTACTACTTAAAGGCGGCCTGCACCTCTTAAAGGTGAGGTGCATTGTGGTTGCAAGGAGTGGTGGGAGAGCGAGCTCCAAGGTTATCGGACAATGCATTGAAGGTCTTAGAGCAAAGTGTGAAGAGAAGGAGAGACATCCTTTATCCGCAGGAAGACATATGCTCAGGAGACAGTGGGAAGAAGTAGCGGCTGAGGTCAATGCCAGTAGTGTTGCTCCAAGAACATGCATGTTGTCAAGGTAAGTGAGTTCATCTTCAAATGGCATATCCTACCAACTGCACAACTAGCCTTATCCACTGCTCCGTTCACTGCACCCCCATCACCCACCTAGCAACAATCTCTGTCAATCAGTACTCAACCCTTCAATTCATATTCTTTACCTCACCCTCACACACATAGCACTGTTGCAAGCCTTGCACCCACAACTCACATCTCACAAACACAGGAAGCTATTCAACCATGACAGACACATCACCCAAACATATTGCAGGACACTCAGTGACATACTTCCCTTTTTTTTGCAGGAGAAGGTGGCGCATAACAGGAAGCAGCGGGAAAGAACTGGAGGAGGACAAGCACGCCTGCATGTTTTAACCACCATGGAGCAGAAAGTGTTGGCCATCATGGGAAGGGCATCGTATCTGCATACCTAATCCAACTTCACTCATCCCACTCCTCCCTCATCCCACAATCTCTTCTGACTCACAAGCTTCAGTATGCACTTCTTTCTTTCTCCACTCCCCTGACCACAAACCAACCATTGTCCCTTTTCCATTTCAAATACCCAAGAATTGGAATCTTCTCAGTCAGAGGAGGAAGATGAGGAAACACTGTTACTCGATTGTACACTCGCAGCCACCAGCTCAGAGATTGACGGTGCAAAAATTTTAGCGGCTAGGATAGAGGATAGAGGAGGGATCTGCATGTGGTGAGACACTGTGCCCAGGAGCCAGGGCAGGGGGGAAAGGATAGCGCAGGTGCCAGCATGCCAGACGGTGAGGTCGCACATTAGGCGGGGGGCAGGCACGACTGCAGATCCTGACCCAGCTGGAGGAGACAGTGCTAGAAATCATTGGAGGGGCCATCACTGAGGCTGTGGCGATCGGCGAGGCTAAAAGCATTGATGATGATGGTATGCTCATACCTAATCCTCTTTCTCACATCTCACTTACCCGTCATCCCAGAATCCCTTCTCACTTACAAGCTGCTGATGGTGTAAGCATGCACATCTTTCTTTCCCCCCTCCCCTCACCACAACCCTACCCTTGTGCCTTTCTCCTTTCAGATATCCAAGAACTCCAACCAGCCCAGCAAATGCAGGAAGAACAAGCGGAGGAGAGTGATGGAGAAGAAGACACACCGTCACTCGATTGTACACTCGCAGCCACCAGCTCAGAAAATGGCACTGCGCATATTTTAGAGGGTAGTATAAAAGCGGGATCTACATGTGGTGAGTCACCAGGCACAAGTGGCCTGCAGCCAGGTCAGGGGGAAAGGATAACGCAGACGCCAGCTCCAGAGGACTCAGATGAGGACTTCGATGGGGCGGCCTTCAGAAGGAAGGTGATGGGCATGCACCTAGAAATGCTTGGTGCACTGGCAGGCCAGCCAGAGAGCCTATTGTCACTGTCAAGGAGCATGGAGGAGTCCGGCTCCAATCTTGCACAGGGCTTTGCGCAGAGCTTGGGACCCATGATTTCCAGATGGAAGTGATGGGAAACTCCATTAGAACACTTGTGGACCCAACCATGATGCAGGGTCTGATAGGCAATATCTCAGCTTCCATTGCAGCACAAGCGGAAGTGATGCAACGTCTGAGTGCTGCAGTGGAAGCTTAGACTGCTGCCATCGTGGTTGCGTTTACCAGTGTGGAAAGGGGCTTGCAGGGTTTCACAGCAGTCCAGCAATCTGTCGTCCAACAGATTACTAGGATTGCTGAGGCGCCACCCTGGGGGTTGTGCCAGTGGCTCCGCGGAGCAGGAACCTGCTGTCCTCTCTCAGAATGTCAGCATTCGTACTTCCACCGCTGCCACTCCGCCAGTGCCCTTGCTGTTGCCCGTCAGTCAGCCAGCCCAGACTGCTGCGACCCATCCCGAGGTGATGCAGTCTACAGCCGGGCCTTCTAGGCCCAGAGCTGCTCAAGGTCATCCTGCAAGGCCAACTGCAGTCTCACCCACTGAAAGTCAGCAGCCTTCCACCAGCCATTCAATGAGATCATGGCTGATCTTCTGCCTCAACTCCATTCACCGGCCCTATCACCATATCCCTTGATGCCTTTACTAGTCAGAAATTAATCAACTTCTGTTTTGAATATACCCAATGACTGCGCCTCCACAGCCCTCTGGGGTAGAGAATTCCAAAGATTCACCACCCTCTGTGTGAAGAAATTTCTTCTCAACTCAGTCCTGAATGGCCTTCCCTTTATCCTGAGGCTGTGGCCCCTGGTTCTAGACTCCCCAGACAAGGGAAACATTCTCCCAGCATCCATCCTATCAAGCCCTGTAATAATTTTGTATGCTTCAATGAGATCCCCTCTCATTCTTCTGAATTCAAGAGAATACATGCCTAGTTTACTCAATCTCTTCTCATACGACAGTCCCGCCATCACAGGAATCAATCTCGTGAACCTTTGTTGCACTCCCTCTATGGCAAGTATATCCTTCCTTAGGTAAGGAGACCACAATTGTACACAATACTCCAGGTGTGGCCTCACCAAGGCCCTATATAATTAGAGTAAGATTTCTTTACTGCTGTACTCAAATCCTCTTGTAATGAAGGCCAGCATGCCATTTGTCTTCCTAATGGCTTGCTGCACCTGCACATTCACTCTCAGTGACTCATGTACAAGGACACCCAGGTCCCTTTGAGCATCTGCATTCCCCAATCTTTCACCATTTGCTTTGTATCATCAGCAAATTTGGAAATGTTACATTTAGTCCCCTCATTCAAATCATTGATATAGGTTGTGAATAGCTGGGGCCCAAGCACCAATCCTTGCGGTACCCCACTAGTCACAGCCTGCAACCATCCTGAAAAAGACCCGTTTATCCCTACTCTTTGTTTTCTGTCTGTTAACCAATTCTCAATCCATGCTAGTATATTACCCCCAATTCCATGTGCCCTAATTTTGTTCACCAACCTCTTGTGTGGGACCTTATCAAAGGCCTTCTGAAAATCCAGATACCACATCTACCGGTTCCCCTTTGTCTACTCCACTAGTTACATCCTCAAAGAACTCCAATAGGTTTGTCAAACAGGATTTCCCTTTCATAAATCCATGTTGACTCTGCCCAATCTTACTATTAGTTGCTAAGTGCCCAGTTATTGCACCCTTTATAATAGATTCCAGCATTTTCCCAACTATTGATGTGAGGCTAACAGGTCTGTAGTTCCCCGTTTTCTCTCTCCCTCCTTTCTTAAATAGCGGGGTTACATTTGCTATCCTCCAATGTGCAGGAACTGTTCCAGAATCTATAGAATTTTGGAAGATGACAACCAATGCGTCCACTATCCCAATGGCCACCTCTTTCAAAACCCTAGGATGTCGGTCATCCGGTCCTTGGGGTTTATCCACTTTTAGTCCCTTTAATTTTGCTAGTACTGTTTTTTTACTAATAATAATTTCTTTAAGTTCCTCATTCTCGCCACACCCTTGGCTTTCTCGTATTTCTGGGAGGTTCTTTGTGTCTTTCTCCGTGAAGACAGAAACAAAGTATTTATTTAATTTCTCTGCCAGTTCCTCATTCCCCATTATAAATTCTCCCATCTCTGACTGTAAAGGACCTACATTTACCTTCGCCAGTCTTTTCCTTTTCACATACCTATAGAAGCTTTTACAATCCATTTTAATATTTTTCGCTAGTTTGTGCTCATATTCCATTTTCCCTTTATCAATTTCTTGGTCCCCCTTTGCTGATTTCTAAAAAGATCCCAATCCTCAGGCTGACCACTTTTTCTGGCAACTTTATAAGCTTCCTCCTTTGACTTAATACTTGCTTTAGTTTTTTTTTTAGCCATGGTTGGCTCACTTTTCCTTTTGGGTTTTTATGCCCTAGAAGAATATATGTTTGTTGCAAATTATGCATTATTTCCTTGAATGTTAGCCATTGTATGTCCACCTTCATACCTTTTAGTGTTGTCTCCCAATCTACCATGGCCAACTTGTCCCTCATACCCTTGTAGTTTCCTCTGTTTAGATTGAAGACCTTAGTTTCAGATTGGACTACATCACTCTCAAACTTAATGTAAAATTCAATCATATTATGGTCACTTGTCCCTACAGGCCCCTTTACCACAAGATTATTGATTAGCCCTTTCTCATTACTCCAGGTGCGGTCTCATCAGCGCCCTGTAAAGTTGCATCAAAACTTGCCTACTTTTATACTCCATACCCCTTGCAATAAAGGCCAACATTCCATTAGCCTTCCTAATTACTTGCTGTACCTGCATGCTAAGTTTGTTTCATGTACTAGGAACCCCCAGATCCCTCTGTACCGCAGCATTTTGTAGTCTCACTCCATTTAAATAATCATTTGCTTTTTCATTCTTCCTTCCAAAGTGGATAACCTTACATTTTCCCACATTGTACTCCATCTGCCAAATTTTTGCCCACTCACTTATCCTATCTATATCCCTTTGCAGACTCTTTGAGTCCTCCTCACAACTTGCTAACCCACCTATCTTTGTATGATCAGCAAATTTGGCTACAGTACACTCGGTCCCTTCATCCAAGTCATTAATATAGATTGTAGATAGTTGAGGCCCCAGCACCGATCCCTGTGGCACCCTACTAGTTACTGGTTGCCAACCTGAAAATGACCCATTTATCCCAACTCTCTGTTTTCTGTTAGTTAGCCAATCCCCTATCCATGCCAAAATATTACCTCCAACCCCGTGCGCTCTTATCTTGTGCAGTAACCTTTTATGTGGCACCTTATCGAATGCCTTCTGGAAATCCAAGTACACCACATCCACTGGTTCCCCTTTATCCACCCTTTTTGTTACATTCTCAAAGAACTCTAGCAAATTTGTCAAACACGTTTTCCCTTTCATAAAACCATGTTGACTCTGCTTGATTGTCTTATGATTTTCTAAATGTCCTGCTATTACCTCCTTAATAATGGATTCCAGCATTTTCCCAATGACAGATGTTAGGCTAACTGGCCTATAGTTTCCTGCTTTCTGTCTCCTTCTTTTCTTGAATAGTGGCGTTACATTTACGGTTTTCCAATCCACTGGGACCTTTCCAGAATCCAGGGAATTTTGGTAGATTACAACCAACGCATCCACTATCATTGTAGCCACTTCTTTTAAGAACCTAGGATGCAGGCCATCAGGTCCAGGGGACTTGTCGTCCTTTAGCCCCATTAGTTTGCCTAGTACTTTTTCTCTAGTGATAGAGATTGTTTTAAGTTCCTCCCTCCCTATAGCCCCTTGATTATCTATTATTATTGGGATGTTTTTAGTGTCTTCTACCGTGAAGACCAATCCAAAATAATTGTTGAGTCTCTGCCATTTCTCTATTTCCCATTAATTCCCCAGTCTCATCCTCTAAGGGACCAACGTTTACTTTAGCTACTCTCTTCCTTTTTATATACCTGTAGAAGCTCTTACTGTCTGTTTTTATATTATTTGCTAGTTTACTCTCATACTCTATCTTCTCCCTCTTTATAATTTTTTTAGTTATCCTTTGCTGGTTTCTAGAAATTTCCCAATCCTCTGGCCTACTACTAATCTTCGCAACATTGTGTGCCTTTTCTTTCAAATTGATACCATCCTTAACTTCCTTAGTTAGCCATGGATGGCGCATCCTTCTCGTAGAGTCTTTCTTTCTCACTGGAATACACCTTTGCTGAGATTTATGAAATATCTCCTTAAATGTCTGCCATTGCTGATCTACCATCTTACCCTTTAATCTATTTTCCCAGTCCACTTTAGCCAACTCTGTCCTCATACCCTTGTAATTGCCTTTATTTAAGTTTAGGACACTAGTTTCAGACCCAAGTTCCTCACCCTCAAATATGAAATTCTACCATGCTATGATCACTCTTTCCTAGGGGATCCTTTACTATGAGATCATTAATTAATCCTGTCTCATTACACATTACCAGATCTAAAATAGCTTGGTCCCTGGTTGGTTCCTCAACGTATTTCTAAGAAACCATCCCGAATAAACTCTATGACCTCGTCCTCAAGGCTACCCTTGCCAATTTGATTTGTCCAATCTATATGATGATTAAAATCGCCCATGATTATTGCAGTACCTTTCTTACAAGCCCCCATTATTTCTTGATTTATACTCTGTCCTACAGTATAGCTACTGTTTGGGGGCCTATATACTACTCCCACCAGTGACTTCTTACCCTTACTATTTCTTATCTCCACCCAAACTGATTCTACATCTTGAGCTTCTGAGCCAATATCATTCCTCACCACTGCAGTGATCTCATCCTTTATTAACAGAGCTACCCCACCTCCTTTTCCTTTCTGCCTATCCTTCCGAAATGTCAAATATCCCTGAATATTCAGTTCCCAGCCTTGGTCACCTTGCAACCATGTCTCTGTAATTTCTATTTGTGCCATCAACTCCTCTATCTTGTTACGAATGCTGCGTGCATTCAGATAAAGAGCCTTTAATTTTACCTTATCATTTTGCCTTACTCTGACTCTATTTTCTAGTGCACTCTTATGCTTGTACGCTCTGCCCCTTCCTGATACATTCTGGTTATCGTTACCCCTGTCGTTGCCCTGCTCTATTGCCTTCTCCTTTCTCTTTGCCTTCCTAAATACCCCTTTATCTGAACCCCTATCATCTATTTCCAACTTAGCTTTTCTCCCTTCTGCTTCTACCCTCAAGTTCCCATCCCCCTGCCAAGCTAGTTTAAACCCTCCCCAACAGCACTAGCAAACCCTCCCACGAGGATATTGGTCCCATTCTCATGGAGGTGCAACCCGTCTGGCTTGTAGAGGTCCCACCTCCCCCAGAAACGGTTCCAATTCCTCAGGAATCTAAAGCCCTCCCTCCTGCACCATCTCTCCAGCCACGCATTCATCTGCTCTATCTTCCTATTTCTGTATTCACTAGCACGTGGCACTGATAGTAATCCGGAGATTACTACCTTTGAGGTCCTGCTTTTTAACCTCTTTCCTAGCTCCCTAAACTCTGCCTGCAGGACCTCATCCCTCTTTCTACCTATGTCGTTGGTACCAATATGGACCACGACCTCTGGCTGTTTACCCTCCCCCCTCAGAACGCCCTGCAGCCATTCAGTGACATCCTTGACCCTGGAACCAGGGAGGCAACATACCATCCTGGAGTCACGTCTGCGGCCGCAGAAACACCTGTCTGCTCCCCAACTATTGAATCCACTATCACTATTGCTCTCCCTCTCCTCTTCCACCCCCGCCACCCACCCCCTCCACCTGTGCAGCTGAGCCTTCCATAGTACTGTGGACTTGGCTCTGGCTCCACTTCCCAGAGGAACCATCGCCCCCACCAGTACTCAGCACCGAATACTGGTTGGTGAGCAAGATGGGCTGGGCGTGGTCGCACACCAACTGCCCATTAAGTGAGTGGTACCCTTTGCAGTTACAGAACATCTCACCATTGATATGCAGCGCCCGCAAAGCCACCTGTGTGCAATCGATGGTGCCCTGCACCATGGGGAAGCCTGATATCCTGGCAAAGCCATGTACGCGCTCCTCCTGCTTCTCTCTGTTTAGAGAGAAGACAATGAAGTCCCTTCTGCTGGAGTACAGAGCCTCTGTGACTTCCTGGATGCAGCGATGGACGTTGAGATGTTTGCTATGTCATCTGTTCCAGCCTGGAAGGATCCGCTGGTGAAAAAATTCAGGGTAACAGTCACCTTGAGGACCACTGGCAGAGGCATCGCTGCTCTCGAGGTTGCAGGTCTGGTTCTAAGGGCGAAAGGGTTTCTGTGATCACCTCCTTGGTGAAGCGGAGCTGTCGAACACCCTGCTCCTGGCTTAGGTGCAGGTAGGAGACGTGCTCCCTGAAGACCCTAGGTGGGTAAAGTCTCCTGCTGAGAGTCCTCCTCCCCCTTCCTCTGCGAGCAGTTTATCTTCTTTGCTGACTCTGCTCCATCTCCCTGACATGCTGCAAAGCGAGGGGGACTGCAAGTAGAGCCCCCATGACTGGGAGCAAGTGGGGTACTCAGAGGCCTTCCAGTAGCAGCCAACGCCTTCCCAACGTTCAGCAGCACTTCCTGCACACTTTAACAACTTTTGAAATGTCTTCCAGCAACTGAGTATTCATACAAACTCTGCAAGAGCCAGTACAAGAGAAATAATCAACTTACTTGTAAGTTGGATATTTCCCTTTAAATAGCGCTGGTGGGGTGTCTCTCGTGCAGCTGAACGCATACTAAGGGGAGGGCGTTGAATGGAGCGGTGATGTCCAAAATGGCAGATCGTGCGTCAAATCAGCATTACACACTGACTGACGTCACGATCTGCCTACTCAGTATGCTGCCGGTGCACACATGTCCCACCCACGCTATCACCCTCACCAAGATGGAGCACAGTGCGGACTGCGCCAGAAGTGGGCGGAAGCGAGGCGGATGCCTTTTTTCTTTCAAAACCGGCCTTAACTACCACCGCTAAGGTGCTGAATTTTGCGGCCTGAAAGTCTCCGTTATAATGACTTAAAGTCAAATTAAATGTGTTTAACCCATTAATTCAGTTCTGAGTGCATACCACAAAACTGCCAATAACTTGTCAGTCTCAGAAAGATGGTTATTGTTGGAAATGGAAATGTCACTGTGATAAATGATTGGAGTAAGACAGTGTAAAAGGATACTGGCCTAGAAATTTGGCCGCATACTGTCCATTTTTCAGGCACTATGGAGCCTACTATGCCCCCCAATATGGCAGGAAGTCAGTGTGAGCACACTTGCGGCCAGAAGCGCACCGCCTGCCATGTTGGTACAGGATGTCACGCTGGCGGCAGGAGCGCATGCTAAGCTCTGCATAAGGTTTGTAACTTAGGGTCTTGCTTCTTGCAGGACCCGATTTCCATTTTTGGTCACCCCAGTGCTTCAGTTGTCACCTGCTGACCTCACACAGCACAACATGGCGCTAACCGGCAGGAAGGCCCTATTTAAAGGCACTTACAGGTGAGTTGCTGGTTTATTATTTCTGGCTACTGCTTGGCTTCTAGGCATTTGCTGCCATGTTCTATCACGTAGTCTGCACAGAGAGAGGTTTTGCTGCTCTTGCACTGTTGTTGCTCTTTGCTTCACAAATAGTCTGGTTGCAGACATAGGTGGTCTCATAGGGCTGCCTTTGGTGCTGGAGGACTAAGGGAAACAGCAAGGAAGACACCACAGAGCAGTAGAAGCTGCTGTAGAAGAGGGAGGAGGAAGGCACGGAATAGGAGGCCATTTCCCCAAAGGGTCTTCAGGGAGCAATTTTCCTACATCAGCTTCACTAAGGTGTCTGTCACCGAGCTATGTTGGCTGCTGCAGCCACAACCAAACTTCAGCCCAGAGCATGGCTAGCACTACCTGTGGCTGTCAAGGTCACTGTGGCCCTCAGCTTTTATGCCACGTACTCCTTTCAAGCTGCATCAGGTCACAGCAACATCTCACCATTCACATGTGTCAGGAGAAACACCTACATCTCCTTCCCTATTGACAGAGCGAAGCCGAACGAGAGAGCATTTGGTTATCCCCTCCAGACACAGTGCATGGCTCCCATCATGAATCCGTGCACAGATGCAGAGCACACTTACAGTGAGACCCATAATGCCACAAGGAACATCATCAAGCAAACAATCGGCATAGTCAGGCAACGCTTCTGCTGCCTGGACAATTCCGGAGGAGCTTTGCAGTACACCCGAGTGGGTATCCAGATTTGACGTCACCTACTACATGCTCCACAGCTTTGCCACCATGAGGAACCAGCCCTTACCACCTGCTGGGCAGCAACAAGTACAGGTGGAGGAGCAGGAGGAAGAAGAAGAGGAGGAGAGGCAGCAACCACCAGAATCCCCATTTATCCAAGCTCAGAGGCAAGATCATCGAAGAGCGCTTCAACTAAATCAACCCTCCCATTTATAGACTGATGAACAAGGTCAGAAAATGCGGAGTCAAGGGACAAGCAGCAGAATGGATAGCTAGCTGGCTTCAAGACAGAAAGCAGAGAGTAGAGGTAAACGGTAGCTATTCACAGTGGCAGAAGGTGGGTAGTGGTGTTCCACAACGATCGATGCTGGGACCACTGTTGTTCACAATTTACATTAACGATTTAGACTTTGGAATCAAAAATACAATTTCTAAATGTGCGGATGACACCAAATTGGGGGGATAGTCAATACTGAGGTGGACTGCAACAAATTACAGGAGGACATTAATAAACTTGCAGAATGTGCATATAATTGGCAAATGAAGTTCAACACAGATAAATATGAGGTATTATATTTTGATAGGAAGAATAGGGATGTCACTTATTACTTGGAGGGTGTAAGTCTAGGTAGGGTAGAGGAACAAAGGGATCTCGGAGTACAAATACACAAATCACTAAAAGTTGCGAAACAGGTTAGCAAGGCCATAAAAAATGCAAACCAAGCACGAGGATTTATTTCTAGAGGTATACAATTGAAGTCTCATGGCTTCAGGTCAAGCATGGGCCAGGAAACCTCCTGCTGATTACCACCTACCGCCCTCCCTCAGCTGATGAATCAGTACTCCTCCATGTTGAACACCACTTGGAAGAAGCACAGAGTAGCAAGGGCACAGAATGTACTCTGGGTGGGGGACTTCAATGTCCATCACCAAGAGTGGCTCGGTAGCACCTCTACTGACCGAGCTGACTGAATCCTGAAGGACATAACTGCCAGTCTGGGCCTGTGACAGGTGGTCAGTGAACCAACAAGAGGGAAAAACCTACTTGACCTCGTCCTCCCCAAGCTACCTGTCGCAGATGCATCTGTCCATGACAACATTGGCAGCAGTGACCACCGCACAGTCATTGTGGAGACGAAGTCCCATCTTCACACTGAGAACACCCTCCATCGTGTTGTGTGGTACTACCACCGTGCTAAATGGGATAGATTCAGAACAGATCTAGCAGCTCAAAACTGGGCATGCATGAGGCGCTGTGGGCCATCAGCAGCAGCAGAATTGTATTCCACCACAATCTGTAACCTCATGGCCCGGCATATCCCTCACTCTACCATTACCACCAAGCCAGGGGACCAACCCTGGTTCAACGACGAGTGTAGAAGAGCATGCCAGGAGCAGCACCAGGCATACCTAAAAATAAGGTGCCAACCTGGGGAAGCTGCAACACAGTGCATGCTAAAAAGTAGAAGCAGCATGCTATAGACAGAGCTAAATGGTCCCACAATCAACGAATCAGATCAAAGCTCTGCAGTCCTGCCACATCCAGTCGTGAATGGTGGTGGACCATTGAACAACTAATGGGAGGAGGAGGCTCCAAGAATATCCCCATCGTCAATGATGGTGGTGAGTGCAAAAGACTAGGGCCTAGAAATTGGGTTGAGGCGCCAAACTGGCGCCAAGTTCGCCTGGGCGCTGATTTTTGCACTGCATTGGGAGTAATACCGATCGCCAGAAATTCAGTTTCAGAAACCCTCGAGGGACACGGGGCGCGGCTCGAGGCGCTCCGCATCCCTCTTAGGGCGCAGAAACTGAATATCGCAGCGCAACGTGCCGCAGCGCCACACGCTGCGGCACGGCACGCTGCGGTACTGCAGGTCTTCCTCCCATTGTTAAGGGGGAGGGGCCTGCAACAGCGCGATCCCCGATCGCGAGTGCCGGCAAAAGAGCCCGGCACCGAGGAGAAGTGCCGGACTCTCGGGAAACAGCCGGCAATGCCGCGGGGGGGTTGGGGGGGGGGGGGTCAGGAGGCCGGGGACGGAGGTGCTGGCAGGCGGCCGCCTTTTTTGGCGGCTGCCCCGCACCTCCACCTTAACTTGCGCCGCTGCCGGCACAGCAAGGCCCCGTGAACCGGGCGCGGGTAGCAAACGGCGCTACAGCGGCGTTCGCTACCAAATATCGCGAACGGGGCGCTAATGGGGCGCTGCGCACACCGATGACGTCATCGGTGGCGGCGCAGCGCAACAGGCTAACGCCACCATTAGCACCCCTGCTGAATATCGCAGGAGGCACAGCCAGTGGCGCTACAGCCACTGACTGCCTCTTTAGGCGCTAACAGGTGGCGCTACTCACCCAATTTCTCCCCCTAGGTTTGCAAACAACTTCAGCCAGAAGTGCCGAGTGGAAGATCCATATCGGCCTACTCCCGAAGTCCCCACCATCACAGAAACCATTCTTCAGCCATTTTGATTCACTCCACGTGATATCAAAAAACGGCTGACCGCACTGGATACAGCAAAGGCTATGGACCCCGACAACATCCCGACTATCGTGCTGAAGACTTGTGCTCCAGAACTAGCTGTGCCTCTAGCCAAGCTGTTCCAGTACAGCTACAACACTGGCATCTATTCGACAATGTGGAAAACTGCCCAGGTATTTCCTGTCCACAAAAAGCAGGACAAATCCAACCCAGACAATTACCGCCCCATCAGTCTACTTTCAATCATCAGCAAAGTGATAGAAGGTGTCATCGACAGTGCTATCAAGCGGCACTTATTCACCAATAACCTGCTCACTGATGCCCAGTTTGGGTTCCGCCAAGACCACTCGGCTCCCGACCTCATTACAGCCTTGGTCCAAACATGAACAAAGGAGCTGAATTCCAGATGTGAGGTGAGAGTGACTGCCCTTGACATCAAGGCAGCATTTGACCAAGTCTGGCATCAAGGAGCCCTAGTAAAACTGAAGTCAATGGGAATCAGGGGGAAAATGCTCCACTGGCTGGAGTCATACCTAGCACAAAGGAAGATGGTTGTGGTGGTTGAAGGTCAATCATCACAGCCCCAGGACTTCGCTGCAGGAGTTCCTCAGGGCAGTGTCCTAGGCCCAACCATCTTCAGCTGCTTCATCAATGACCTTCCCTCCAACATAAGGTCAGAAATGGGGATGTTCATTGATGACTGCACAGTGTTCAGCGCCATTCGTAACTCCACAGATAATGAAGCAGTCCATGCCCGCATGCAACAAGACCTGGACAACGTTCAGGCTTGGGTTGATAAGTGGCAAGTAACATTCGCGCCACAGAAGTGCCAGGCAATTACTATCTCCAACAAGCGAGAGTCTAACCACCTCCCCTTGACATTCAATGGCATTACCATCGCCGAATCCCCCACTATCAACATCTTGGGGGTCACCATTAACCAGAAACTTAACTGGACCAGCCACAAAAATACTGTGGCAACAAGAGCAGGTCAGAGGCTAGATATTTTGCGGCAAGTGTCTCACCTCCTGACTCCCCAAAGCCTTTCTACCATCTACAAGGCACAAATAAGGAGTGTGATGGAATACTCTCCACTTGCCTGGATGAGTGCAGCTCCAACAACACTCAAGAAGCTCGACACCATCCAGGACAAAGCAGCCTGTTTGATTGGCACCCCATCCACCACCTTAAACATTCACTCCCTCTACCACCGGCGTACCGTGGCTGCAGTGTGTACCATCTACAAGATGCACTGCAGCAACTCGCCAAGGCTTCTTCGGCAGCACCTCCCAAACCTGCGACCTCTTCCACCTAGAAGGACAAGGGCAGCAGGCGCATGGAACACCATCACCTCCAAGTTCCCCTCCAAGTCACACACCATCCTGAATTAGAAGTATATCGCCGATCCTTCATCGTCGCTGGGTCAAAATCCTGGAACTCCCTACTTAACAGCACTGTGGGAGTACCATCACCACACGGACTGCAGCGGTTCAAGAAGGCGGCTCACCACCACCTTCTCAAGGGCAACTAGGGATGGGCAATAAATGCTTGCATTGCCAGCAACGCCCTGATCCCATAAATGAATTTTTTTTTAAATTTAGGGAAGTTCTGCTAAACCTGTATCGAACCTTGGTGAGACCACACTTAACAGTACTGCGTACAGTTCTGGTCGCCATATTATAAAAAGGATATGGAGGCACTGGAGAGGATGCAGAGAAGATTTACAAGGATGATACCAGAAATGCGAGGGTATACATATCAGGAAAGGATGAACAGGCTGGGTCTCTTTTCTCTTGAAAAAAGGCTGAGGGGTGACCTAATAGAGGTCTTTAAAATTATGAAATGTTTTGATAGAGTGGATACAGAGAGAATGTTTCCACTTGTGGGGAAGAGCATAACTAGAGGTCATCAATATAAAATAGTCACCAAGAAATCCAATAGGGAATTCAGAAGAAAGTTCTTTACCCAAAGAGTGGTGAGAATGTGGAACTCTCTACCATAGGGAGTGGTTGAAGCGAAAAGTATAGATGCATTTAAAGGGAGGCTAGACAAGCATATGAGGGAGAAGGGAATACAGTGTTATGCTGATAGATTTAAATGAGGAAAGACGGGAGGAGGCTCGCGTGGAGCATAAACGCCAGCATGGACTGGTTGCGCTGAATGGCCGGTTTCTGTGCCGTATATCCTATGTAATCACACGTAATTTACCATTCACCAACAGTCCTTACCACCATCCGATTGCCTTCCTTCACTGCAAACGTATGGGGCTTGACCTCACTTCACTACAAAGACAAATACCAACACCAAATCCAGATCAAAAAACAAATTTATCAAACAAGTCCTTTCAGCATTGACAAAAAAGTGACTGATCACCCTTTAGTGCCTGTTTTGTGTGCTTGTTTTCCTATCCAGGTACTCCTATGAGGTGCATCCCCAGTGGCTACAACTTGGGAGATTTATGGCTGCTGAGCTTCCATTGAGGACACTTCAAATGGCCTTGGAGGACAACCTCGAGCAACTCTGGGCCTAGGCGTGGGCTGCAGCAGTCTGGGCTGGCTAGCTGAAAGGCACCAGCAAGGGCACTGGCGGAGGTACAGGCATGCTGTCATCCTGAGAGAGGACAGGAGGTGCCTCTCCCATGCATCTAGCATTTCCTGGTGTATGTCCATGAGCCTTCTTCGATAGCCTGGGCCCTCAAAGTCAGCATGAGTCCTCTGCAGCAGAACTAGTATGCAACCTCGCTCTTTGGCGAGCTGGCACCTGTGGCATCCTATCCCCCTGCCCTAGGTTCTGCGCACATGTGCCTGGTGAGTCACCACGTGCAAATCCCTTCTCTAACCTAGCTTCTAAAGTACGTGTGGTGTCAGTATCTGAGCTGGCACTTGTGAGAGTTAGATCAAGTGAAAGTACATCTTCAGGAACACTGTGCTCCTCGTCCACTGGGTGAGCCGAGTTAACATTCTCAGCAGTTGAAATGAAAGAAAGGGACAAGGATTAGATTGTGGTGTGAGGGAGAACAGAAAGATAGAGAAGTGGCTGTTGAAAGCATGTGCAGCTTGTCATGCAGAGTGCGTGGGGTGAGTGAGAAGTCAGAAGAGACAAAGGGGGAAAAATTGGGTCGCGCTCCCTTTGGGGCGTTAACTTCGCTACTTTTAACGCCCTGAAAAAATTAGCACTGCCTTGCCCGAAATTCACCGGTAGCACCCTAAGAGGGAGGCGGGGCTCTACTGGAAGTGCCCCGCCTCCCTCTTGGGGCGTTGCGAGTGAATATCACCGCGGTACTGCAGGCCTTTCTCCCCTTATTAAAGGGGAGGGGCCTTGCGTAGCGCAACCCGGGGCCCAGCTGGGCCACCAGGGATTCAGAGTGCCGGGCTCACGGAGCGCAGCCGGCACCCCGCGGTGGGGCAGCACAGAAGGCCGGGGACAGCAACTGGGGGAGGTGCTGGCAGGGGGCCAGTAACAAAAATGGCCGCCCGGCACCTCCCCTTTAATCTGCGCCGCCCCGGCCGCAGGTAGGCCCCCCTGACCCTGTCGGACATAGCGTCAGGCGGCGCTACCAAAGTTTGCAGCCGGGGCGTGAGTGGGGCGCTGCGCACGGCGATGAGGTCATCGCCGGAGGCGCAGTGCCATGGGGTGCTAACGGTTACCGCCACCGCTAGCCTCCTGCTGAATTTCGCGGGAGGCATTGGCGGCGCTGCGCCCAGGCACTAGTTGCTTTGCGTCCCGAGGCGCAAATCAACCTAATTTTCCCCCCAAAGAATATAAAGTAACCCTGCTACTCCAGCATTGCCAGTGACCACGGACTCCATTCTGCCCCTTCTCATGATGGCCAGGACGCTGTCTTAAGCAGGGGTGGGAAGAGATGGTGTGCAGATGGGCTCTTCCTCCTACGGTGGCAACCTGTTGCCCTGTACTGTGCGAGACCTGCTGCAATAACGAGGTAGTGTGTTAGTGAGACTCTTGTGAGGTGTTTGGAGAATGTAGCTGTCATGGTGAAATAGCCGCTAATCTGTGTATAAGTTGTTGGTAACTGAGAGTTGCAATAGTGGTAAGTCATAGAGTCATAACGGCACAGAAGGAAGCCATTCAGCCCATTGAGTCCGTGCCGGCTCACTGTGGAGCGATCAGTCAGTCCAATTCCCCCGATCTATCCCCATCGCCCTGCAAGTTTATTTCCCTCAAGTGCCTATCCAGTCTCCCCTTGAAAACACTGAGGGCTAGATTTTCAGTATAGGCAGTTTTGGGGCGCTAACCTTAGCGCCCGCCCGAAGTTAGCGCCCGCCCCAAAGTAGCGCCCCGTTGCCGGGAATTCAGTGGCTTCGCCCTAAGAGGTTGGTGGAGCGCTAAAAGAGGCGTTCCACTACTATCTTTAGGCGCTAAGCCGGCGGTCCAGAGGGATAGCGCCCAGGCGGGGCGCAGCGCGGGTGCGGTCATTTTTGGACTGACAGCAGACCCCGTGGCGCCGACCAGCTCTTAAAGGGGGAAGGGACGAATTGGTCTGCTGCCACGCCCTGCACACTGCAGCCTTGCAAAGAGGCCTCAACACTGCTGCTCAGCCCCAGGGAGTCATGGCAACGCCAGAGAAGGCCCGTCAGCGTGCCCTGCGCTTCTCAGAGGGTGATCTGGACATAATGGTCACAGCTCTGGAGGTGAGGCGCAAGATCTTGTTCCCAGAAAGTGGGAGGAATCCAACCCACCACGACTACACCAAAGCCTGGAAGCAGATCGCCCAGAGGGTGACGTTCACCGGTGATGCCCCCAGAACCCACAAACAATGTCGTAAAAAATACAACGACCTGACCAGGATTGTCAGGGTGAGTACCCTTTCCAGTCTCCTCCTCATTCTTGCACGTACACCTGACATGATGGGCAAAGGGAGCTGAAAGTCCTATTGGCCAGCCCTCAGCCAGCAGCATTGGGACAGTCATGAGCATCAATTGGCCATTCGGCACTCTACACGCTGGCCAAGCTATTCCACCATGGGAGGCTGTGCACACTACATCAGGGCTTCACTCTGTCCAAGCTATTCCACCATGGGAGGCAGTGCACACTACATCAGGGCTTCACTCTGTCCAAGCTATTCCACCATGGGAGGCAGTGCACACTACATCAGGGCTTCACTCTGGCCAAGCTATTCCACCATGGGAGGCAGTGCACACTACATCAGGGCTTCACTCTGGCCAAGCTATTCCACCATGGGAGGCAGTGCACACTACATCAGGGCTACACTGCGCACTTACAGCCCGTCCTTTCTCTTGCAGGCTAAAGTAGCCTTTAATCGCCAGGCCCGTGCCAGGGGTGGCCGCGCCAAGCTGCAGAAGCTCACTCGGCTGGAGGAGCGCGTGTGTGTGCTCATGGGAGCCCGTGTGATCGTCCCCACAGCGTGCGGAGTATCCGACCCTCCACTGCCCGGCAATGGTAAGGACCTCGCCTTTTGGCCCTCTCGCGTCGCACTGGCCCATCCGAGCTACCTCCTTTGCCACTGTCCCACCAATGCGCTGAATGCCACCAGTCCTAACTCCCTCGCTGATGCCGTCTCCACACTCTGAAGCTACTCTTGTGCATTCCTGCTTTCAGCTGGTGACGACCAGGACCCTGAAGCTGCCAGTGACAGCACCTCCGACCAGGAGGAGGAGGAGGAGCAAGCCGGACCATCGGGGGAACAGTCACGTCCCGCAGGAGAGGAGGAAATGCTTGACACCTCCTCACTGGACGAGTGCCTGGAGGAACTGTCGCAGGGCAATGCAGCTTCTGGGACCAGTGGCGTCCAGCCACCCAGGAGCCGTGCGCGTGGCCCGCGGCCTTCCCCCCAAAGGGGGGAAGGATCAGAGGGGAGTGCTGCTGATCGGCACACTCGCCGCCACCAACGTGGCAAGGGTCCCCTAGTTCGGCCCCCTCCTCCCCAGCGGGAGAGTCGCGACTCCAGTCCGGACACCTTCACCTCGGAGGAGGTGCGGAAGCTGGATAAGATGACCGAGGATTCGGACCGGCGCCACACGGAGCTCATGAGCGTGGTGGGGCGCATGCCTGAGGCCATCGAGTCGCTGGCGACCAGTGTGCGCGAGTTCGGGGCAGCAACTGCCGCGAGTGGCCGCATGCTGACTGATGCCGTCAAGACCCTGGCGGATGTGATGCGCGCGCACACCAGGACAACAGGGGCACTCACTGCTGCCACACGCGCTGTCTCAGGCAGGCATCGCCAGGGCAGCCGCCGCGCTGGACCATCCCAGCAAGCCGCCCCTCGGCTGATTGTTGCGGATCCTGCAGTGCGGGCCCGGCCGAGTGCCACCGCGCCACAGCACCAGCCAGCGCATCCCAGACGCCAGCTGGCCCACATTGCGCCATCCGTCGCCGCCATTCCCCCACTGGGGCGTCAAGGGCAAGCGGCTGCAGCTGATGGTGGCCAGGCTCAGGTGCACCACTCAGCAGACGGCCCCTCGAGGCCCAAACGCCGTGTAGGCCGCCCCCCAGCGGCATCTGGCGGAAGGGCATCTGAGCCTCAGGCGCCTTCCCCCAGCCTCGCAGCAGCCACTGGGCAGAGCTTGCGAAGGAGCAGCAGGCCGGGCAGGGGAGGCAAAAGGCTGGGCAAGGTCTCGCCCTCGCGGGCCACTCAGTAGAGGGTGTGGCCAGCTTTCCTTTTATATGGCGGTGGCCATCTTTATTTTGCCCATGGTTGTGTTGTTGGAGGGCTTATTTTTTGCGTTAGGCCGACGTTGAGGCCCGGTTTGAAGAAAGGTGGAGTGACTCCTCCCCAGTTTGTGGGAGTGAGTCGTTTGTTGGGCTTTTTGTGGGGCCCGTTTATTGTTTTTGGGGATTCATGTGGGAAGGGCTTTTCATTTTTGTGTAATAAAAAATTATCTTTATTCATGCAGTCTCCATGGTTGTTCTTCTTAGTGTTTGTTGGCTTCGCCGGCTGAGGGCTTGCGGAGCGGCTGCATTCATCTTCCCTCATGGCCCCTGGCCATTCCCTGACAGGGGGCTTAGAAGTACCGTGTAATAAGGTGGCGTCGTGCGGCCCTTGGCCCTGGTCGCTCCCTCCTGGGAACGTACTCCTGCTCCTCCTCCTCCTCCTCCTCATGCTCCTCCTGCTCCTCCTCCTGAGGTGCTGGTCCAACGTCAGGTGGCAGTGCCTGAGTCCTGCGGATAGCCAGGTTGTGTAGCATGCAGCAAACCACCACAAATTGGGAGACCCGGTCCGGCGAATACTGGAGAGCTCCTCCGGAGCGATCAAGGCAGCGGAACCGCTGCTTGAGGACCCCAATAGTTTGCTCGATGATGTTGCGGGTGGTTTGATGGCTCTCGTTGTAGGCCTCTTCAGCAGCGGTCCTGGGCGCGCGGAGCGGGGTCATGAGCCAGGTGCACAAAGGATAGCCTTTGTCCCCGAGTAGCCATCCTCTTGGGGGAGGCTGTGCCTGGAACATGTCATGCACAGTACTCTGCCGCAGGATAAAGGCATCGTGGCTGCTGCCTGGGAAGCTGGCATTGACTGCCATGATGCGCTGCTTGTGGTCACACACCAGCTGCACATTCAGAGAATGGTAGCCCTTCCTGTTGCGATACTGCTCGCCATGCTCCAGAGGGGCCCGCAAAGCCACATGCGTACAGTCAATGGCGCCCTGCACCAACGGGAATTCCCCGAGTCTGGAAAATCCCAATGCGCGCTGATGCTGGCTCTCCAGGGCCATGGGGAAGGAGATGAATTGGCTTCTCCTTCTGAACAGTGCTTCGGTCACCTGGCGGATGCAGCGATGCGTGCCGTACTGGGAGATGTTTGCTATGTCCCCAGCAGCGTATTGGAAGGAGCCGGTGGCATAGAAGTTCAATGCCACCGTCACCTTCACTTCCACCGACAGAGACGTCCTGCACCTGAGCTTTGGCCGCAGATCTCGGCGAAGCAGGTGGCAGATCTCTGCAATCACCTCCTTTCGGAATCGGAGCCTTTTAACACATCGCGCGGCACTCATGTTTAGGTAGGAGCGCTGCTGGCGGTATAGCCTGACTGGGTAAGGCCTACGTGGCCGACGCCTGTAGCCCCCTCTGCCTCTAGCTAGGGCTGCCCCTCTCACAATGCGTCTGCGAGCCCTACGGACATGGAGCTGCAGCTCCGCGTTGGCACCCCATGCAACCCCCATCAAATCCTGGCAAACACTCAAATTTCCAAAAGGCCACTTGCAGCACTCTGGCCTGAGTCCAAAAATACCTGAGCTCTTGCTGCTTGAAACCAGTTAGCTATCCTCCTTGTTGTGTCTCCAGAAATGCGTTGCACAAGAGTGTTTTCTGAAAAAAGGCTGGCCTTTATACTGGAGAGCACGTCCCCTTTAATTTGCGCCCCCCGGGGCCCGCGCTGGTTGTGTTGCGTTCCTTTTTCCAAACGCTCCGGCCGCCAGCCGCACAATGGGGCGGTCCGACTGAAGTTTGGAATCGGGGCGGCCAAAGGGCGTTGCACGAGGATGTGACGTCATTTTCTGCGCGCGCATCCGGGCGGGCGCTAAACTTTGCGCCGGCGCTAACGGGCAACTTAATTTGGGGCGGGGCGCAAACTGCGCTGCGCACGGGCGCTACACGCATAGCGCCCGAAAATCACTTCTCTTAAGGCGCTAACTGCTGGCGCTAGCAACTGAAAATCTAGCCCTGAGTGTCTCCGCTTCCACCACTTCTGTCAGCAGCGAGTTCCAGGTCCTCACCACTCGCTGCGTAAAAAAGTTTTCCCTCACATCCCCCTGTATCCCAAACCTTAAATCTGTGTCCCCTAGTCCTTGTACCATCAACTAGTGGGAACAGCCTTTCCCCGACTAGCCTATCCAAACCCGTCATAAGCTTGTACACCTCTATCAAATCACCCCTCAACCTCCTTTGCTCTAATGAAAACAAATCCAGCTTCTCCAACCTGTCCTTGTAGCTAAGATCCCCCATCCCCGGAACCAACCAAGTGTGCACACATGAGGAAAAGGAAATCTAGAGAAGTTTGGTGCAGTGTTTGCAGGACAGTGCAAGATAGTAGGGGAGGGCAGTGTTGTAATTAATGAGGCTGTGAGTGGTGCAGCTGTGATCAGAAAGTATTTTAACAGTCTTCTTTCCTTAACAACCCTGGTTAAATCATTGATTTTTTTCTGCAAGGCGAGTTACCTGAATCCTGGGGTAAAAATGAAGTCCCTCCTTCTCTCCCCTACCTGCACCAGTGCTGCATAAGAGAACCATGATGTCCACTCACTCGCTCACTCCTTCAGCCATTTCTTCCTCAACTTGTTCCAGTCTTTGCAGCCAAAATGCACCTCCCTTTTAAGAGGTGCTGGCTTCCTTTAAGTAGCATCCTGAACTCCCAATATCGCACCCCCCCCTTCCTGATAGGCATGCAGCAAATAGCGTGGGTAGCGTTGGCTGCACGCATGAATGATTGTAATTAGCAGGCAGCACAGACACTGCCTGCATTGATAGTAACTGGTGCCAGTCCACGCTCCACCCACTGCATGCCAGTTTTCAGGCACAATCCAGTGTCTAGGTCATTTACTAATATTTTTCTAATTTTGATACCTGGGCTCCGATTTTTACCCGAGATGGGAATGTGCCATTAGACATAGAAACCTGGCCGATTTTAACTGCCAGGTGTCATTTAAATGAAGCTGCCGGGATCCTCATCATATTGACACATCTGCGGGTGTGCTGCCCACCTGCGTGACACAATTTCCCAGTCACTATTTAAAGGCTCAGTTCTCCTCTGCAACCAGAGGTCATTGGCAGCGATAATCTCAGGAGTGGTTTTTATTTGTAAAATGAGCCTGATTTGGCATCCAATGAGATTTGTTATACGAGTAAAAAGTTAAATGCATTTAACTCTTCCCTATGTAATCTACCATTTTTATAACCAGTTTGGCTCTCTTCAATCTGTGTTTATTATGCTGGACTCTTGTTGGTCATATTTGATAGTTTGAGATTACTTTATGCAGAGCATGGTATATCTGGAAGCAACATTTGGACTTGAGACTCTTTTGAATTCTGCAATTCAGACATCATCATTCTGCAAGTGACAGCAGAGGAATATACAACAGTATTGAAATGAAACAGGCTTGTGCCTGGCATAAAATGGAGCAACCTGCGATTCATTGAGGATATTTACCAGTCACTCTTTAAAAAAAAAATGCATCCATGAACTGCAGAAAATGCTAATAAAGATAGCTGTTTTTTTAAGCAACTCAAACTTTGCAAAAATATGTTATGTTGAAATAATTACTAGAATCTGATCAATAGATGTCTTCCTTATTAATCCATACCATAACTTAAATTAGATGAGTTCGGATTGGCTTGGTTTGGGATTACTTTGCAAATAGTCATAATAGTAACCCTCATGACATTTGAATTTTTTAAGTGGTTTCATATATTGATTATATTTGTTGAATTAAGAAAATCAGTGATATAGCTTTAAGTCTGAGAATATACTTATCAATCATAAATGGAGAAAAAGAGATACTACCTTAACCAAATTTGAAATACACTCAATGGAATTCTTTTGAACATCAGGATCAGGGCTTGAAAGAAGATTAATGAGTGGTTCCATTCCACCTTTCTCATAAATTTCCACTTTACTGGTGAAATCGATAGACATGGAAGCTAGGCACAGTGTAGCAAGTTCATGGACAACAATATCTTCTGTAGAAAAGGCAAAAGAAACAATAACAAATCTTTCTCTCTCCCTCTGTCTGTCACAGTTCAAAGTGTCACACTTTGTTACAGATGCAAAAACATCTTAAACTTAAAAATCTGAATAAAATAGAATCTTACTCATTCATGATGAGTTCTTCTGACCTGGAGCCAGAAATTTAACAGCAGTTAAAATTGCCCTCTGATTGACCGCAAGAGTTTAAAAGAGCTACGATTACCTGGATTTGCTTTTTTAGGCTACTTTTTCCACGGAGCAGTGACCTTACAGGGAGGCCAAATCTAACAGCTAAATATCACAACTATGTTCCAGACCTCAGGCTACCCGTGAGCAATGCCACGTGTGCATATTTCATTTTCTTCATTATAGTCTAGATGATTTCTAGCACTCAAGATGGGATATGTCAGTGCTGAAGAGAGATACAGGGGGAAAAAATCGCTGCCATTGAAAAATTGGCTCAGGAGGTTGGCGATGTGGAGTGCAGCACTAATTTACCATTCAACATCCTCCTGATGGCATTAATGGAGGCCTCCAACCTGAATTACCCATCCAGTTGGCTTTGCTGCTTCTTACAGCCTCTGTGAGCGAGGCTGTGAGCAATTAAATGGGCTATGAATTAAAGAGGCAATGCAATCAAAACTAATAAAAATTAAAATCAATTGAAAAAATACATTTTTTAGCAATTACTGCCTTTCAAAAAAAACATAGACATTAAAAATAATTCCCAAATGGCAGTCTTCAGCTCTTAAATCTGAATTGACTTCCACACCTAAAAAAATGGTAAAAGTGCTTCAGCACTAACACAAATGGCTCAGCAACAAGCCAAGGAAGGAGCACCCAGGGTCTCACATGCAGTACTCCAGCTTTGCGCAGGGGGTCAACACTGCAAGTGAGATTATCTACCCAGAGGCCAGGAAGAACGATGTGGGACCACATCACCAAGGCCATCACTGCCAACAGTGTCGCTCCCACCATTTCATGGCGCTACAGAGTGGCAGTAAGTAGATGAATTTCTAACCCACAGTTTCCACACTTGGGACCAAGCATTAACATTGATATTTCCACATCTGGTATAGTATAGGTCAAGTGCAAAGTAAAGCTCTCTGTGCTGACTCACCAACATGTCTCCCTCACAAGAATGTTACTAAAATTACTCAATATGTTGTTTTGAGATGTCTGAAAACAACTAAAGGAGGCACAAAATCAGCCATGATCTCACTGAATGGCGTAGCAGGCTCGAGGGTCCGAATGGCCTACTCCTGCTCCTATCTTCTATGTTTCTATGTTTCTAAAATGTCAGGTCTCCCCATCAGAAGAGACCCATCCAGATGAAATATTTCTATTTTGATGACATATCATTACTGAGAAACGAATGAAATCAGAGATTAGAAGCATTTCTTTTTCTCATACCCTGTATATGGAACAGAAATCCAGCAAAATCAGTTAGGTACATACTGAGATGATAAAATGCTCCATGGTCGATTGTATATGTGGGGGAGGCGGGGAGCCTGGGAGCCAAGGGGTGACTGAAATCATGGAGAATTTTATTTGATTATATTTGGGGATCAGTACCAATGTAGTATTTTCTCTCAGGAGTCCATTGTAGGAAAATTTGCAAATGGTCTGTGGAAGGTGTGGGCTGAATGTTTTAAAAAATATATTACTCCATGCTTTCTGATGTCCATAATTTGTATCAGCATCCTTCTCACTCCTGGATGACAATATCATCACTAAAACCCATGTCAAACGCCCACTACCATTCAGGACTGTCAGTCAGTAGTGAGCCTATTAGCATGCATTTCATTTCTGGGGATATTCATGTATTCCAATCATGGATTTCTTCAACAGCTACTGAATGTGTTAACCGGGGTTGTACATTTTGTGCAACACAGAGGGATAGTGTGTGCTGGAGGTGCAAGGGGGCCAGAACGACGTCAACGAAGGGAATTTCTTTGTATTGCATCTGTTCCATGCAACAAAATAATTTGCATTCATACAGCATTTTTAGTGTAGAAAAAAATTCCAAGGAGCTTCATAGAGGCATGAGAAAAACAGACAATAAATCAAAGAAGATATTAGGAGGGATGACCAAAATCTTTGTCAAAGAGGGTTTTAAGAAGGGAATTTCAGGGAGTGGAAACTTAGGTAGCTGAAGGTGTGGCCACTAGTGGTGGGATGCAAGAAGGGAGAAACACAAGGGGCTGAACTCTGAGGAACAGAGAGGGTGGTGGAGGTTACAAAATAGGGAGGGGAGAGGCCATGGAGGTATTTAAACACAAGGCTATGAATTTTAAATTGAAGGCCTTTGGAGACAGGGCGCCAATATCGGTCAGCAATGACAAGAGTGGGGGGAATACGATATTAGCATCAGAGTTCAGGAACATCAGGAACAGGTGTAGGTGATTCAGCCCCTCGAGCCTGCTCCATCATTCAATTAGATCATGGCTGATATGTAACTCAACTTAATTTACCTGCTTTTTCTCCATATCCCTTGATACACTTCCCTAACAAAAATCTATCTATCTCAGTCTTGAAAGTTCCAATTGTCCCGGCATCCACAGCCATTTGGGGGAGAGAATTCCAGATTTCTTCTACACTTTGTGTGAAAGACTGCTTCTTGACTTTGGTCATGAAAGCCCTAGCTATAATTTTAAGATTGTCCCCTTGTCCTTGATTACCTCACCAGAGGAAATACAGGAAACTTTGGTTTATCCGGAGGTTGTATGTCCGGAATACTCGATCTAACGGCAAAAATCAGGAACCGTTTTCTGTAAGTTTTTTTAGATCTCGTTCTTTTTATTTCCCAGTCAGCCACTACAAGGTCTGTAGCTAGAGCAACAGCTTCAGCTAGAGATGCTTGCAGCTGCAGCCGACTCTTTAGAAGCGGTTGCTAAGCAACAGTGTTTGTTGTCAGATACGGAGATAAAAACCTCCGTTTGCTTCAACATTAACTTTGTATGTCCGGCAGTTTTGATAGATCGGCAACACGCCGGTCCCGTCGGTGCTGGATATCACAAAGTTTCCTGTAGTTCCTTTGGCCTTGATTTTCATTGGGCCGTGAGGCAGGCTTTTAGGCGTGCGGGGGGTTAAAATCGCAAAACTTAGGGGTCGCGACCCCCCCCCCGCCTGGTTCCAACCTCCACGCCATTTTAACCTAGGTGTGTCTGATTGACCTGAATCAGTCTCGCCTGCAACAGGCGGGATTGGTCCTTAGGGCCCTTAAGCAGCACTGACTGGCCTTTATAATCCCATTTTAACAGGCCCTTGCCTGTTTAACCCTTTTCCCATGCAAAACGCACCTGGTGGGGATGACGCCTGTGAAACCTGGCGTGAACACTATTGGCTTGCTGACTATCAGCTGCAGGTCCAACATTAAAGAGGATATTTGATCAGTCATCATTTGCAGGTGGCAGGACTTTGCTGTCTCAGGCCTGGGGGAACTTTTAGAAGGCATAACCACAGCTGTGGAAGTTTGGAGCCTCACACACTTCTCCAATGTGACCTCCTGCAAGACCCCTCTCGCCACCCTCACTCAGCGCTTCCTCAACTGAGGCACCTACCAGAAGCATGGGTGTTGTGTATGTACCTTTAAGGGAATAACTGGTCTCAGACTGCAGTACCGGCAGTCACCACCCCTGTATAAAAGGCCCTAGCAGGCTTCTGTAGTTTCAGTTTCCAGGTTGTCTCCATTCAGTAAAGACTTGTTATAATCAACTCCTGCAGTCCGTGTCTCAATTATACACGGACATAATACTGGCGACGAGTAAGAAACGAACTTACCTGCAACTCGGCAGCACCTCAGACGACGTTATTGAAGGTCGAAGCCAGAAGAAAGAAAAAAAAAAAATCCAAAGAAACTTGAGAAACGGGCGTCGACCGTGGGCAACCGCCCTCCAAATCATCGAATTGAAAAGTGCAGGAGAGACTGTCGAGAGCCAGGCTTGGTCTCCAGTCTGTGGTTTCCCAGCTAATCGGGCTGGTGGCAGGTAGTGCACTGATCCTTCCTGGGCTGCGGCGGGCTAGAGCTCGATCGGGTGGCTCTGCAACGGGGCTGGGCAGCGAGTCGGGAAGCAAAGAGAGAGAGAGAGGGTGGAGCACACAGGGCGCGGCCGGTGCTTCGCAGCCGGGCAGCGTTCGGACCTAAGAAGAGGGAGGGAAGTGTCCCAGAGGGTCCGCTCCACGACGGGAACGGTTCTTCAATTAACGGAGCAAATATTGAAGCGCGATAGAAAAATAAAAATACCGCGGAGAGCGGCGTTGGCAGCAGCGATCGGGGAGGCGCGAAGACCATAGGGCGTCGCCATTACACGATAGTAAAATAAATATAATCGCCACCAACAGCGTTGGCACCAGCGGCAGCGGCGGGAAAGCGCGGGAGGCGCCATCTTAACTCGGCGGGGAAGAAGGAAAAGTGCGGGAGACGCCATCTTAGATTTTCAAGATGCCAAAGACTGGTGATAGCACTGCCTTCGATAATGCAATAGAAGACTGGACCACGTATGTGGAAAGAGTCGAGGTATATTGCGAGGCAAATGAAATAGCCGATGAGAAAAAGGCATCGGTATTGCTAAATTTAATGGGCGCAAGAACATACGGCCTATTGCGGGACCTGATTACTCCAGCCAAACCGAAGGCGAAGAGTTTTAACGAAATTGTTGCTATCCTACAGGAACACCTAAATCCTACACCGCTGCTGATAGCAGAAAGATTTAAATTCCACAGGAGAAATCAGCATAAAAATGAGAGCAATGTTGATTACCTTACGGAACTACGCAAGCTATCAAAGCACTGCCAGTTCGGAGCAGGACTGGCAGATACCTTACGGGACAAATTTGTCTGTGGACTCCTGAGTGAAGGAACCCAGAAGAGGTTACTCTCAGAGAAAGAGCTGACGCTAGATAAGGCTTTCAGCGTGGCAGTATTGTACGAAGCAGCAGCAAGGGGAGCTGCGGAAATACAACAAAAGCCACAGGAATACGGCACCCACGAAATGACACGGGGATTTGCAAAATGTTATCGCTGCGGCAGAACAAACCATGACCAGAAGGACTGCTGGTCCAAGGACAAAATATGCAGGCAATGCGGAAAGATGGGACACATTGCACGAGTTTGCAGGTCTGGGAAGAAGACCAACGACAACAAAAAGGCTACTAAGGAACCGTACAGGAAAGTACAAAAGATGACGGACAGTAGTTATGAAGACCAGATGAGCGATAGTGAATCCGGGAACAAGAGACTAAGCTGTCTCAAACTTCAAAACGTAATCACAAAAGAGGATCACCGAACCATTTGGGTCACCCTCACGATAGCAGGGTCCCAAGTCAAAATGGAATTGGATACAGGATCAGCTCTAACCGTCATGAATCGACGAGACTACGAGTGGCTATTCTCACACATACCCTTGAGAGAGACATCCATTGTCTTGAGGACGTATATGGGGCAAAAAGTATACCCCAGAGGGAAAATAAGGGTGCCTGTCGAATACAACGGCAAGAAAATACGGAAATTGTATCTCTACATTCTGCAAGATGGTGGACCACCGTTATTGGGATGTGAATGGATCAGAAAGATAAGTTTAGACTGGCACTCCATTCAGGCACTGACGGTGGCTGGTAAAAAGGATGACGACGTCACTCCTGGACGATTGTCAACAATCTTAGCTGACGCCAAAGAGGTATTTCAACAAGAACTGGGCACTCTTAAAGGCTTAACCGCCTCGATAAAAATAGAAGAGAATGCAATTCCCAAGTTTTTCAAAGCAAGACCGGTACCATATGCAATTCGCCCAGCCATCGAGGCAGAGCTAGAGAATCTGGAGAAGGCAGGCGTGTTATCTAAGGTAGACTGGAGCGAGTGGGCGACACCCATCGTTCCTGTCATGAAGAAAACGTTAAACAATAAGTCTGGGGAGCCAAGGAAGGTTCGCATCTCTGTGGACTTCAAGGTGACGGTGAACCCAGTCCTTCACACAGTACAATATCCTCTTCCAAGGATAGAAGATATCTTCGCCTCACTATCTGGAGGGAAGCGTTTTACAAAAATTGACCTAGCACAAGCATATTTGCAGATGGAGGTTGAAGAATCCTCTAGGAAGTATCTCACGATAAACACTCACAAAGGTCTTTACCAGTATAATCGACTGGTATTCGGAGTAGCATCAGCTCCGGCGATATGGCAAAGAGCGATGGAACAAGTCCTGCAAGGGATTCCGGGGACTCAGTGTTACTTGGACGACATCCTAGTGACAGGTGAAGATGACAGTGAACACCTTGCCAACCTAGAGCAGGTGCTCACTAGACTACGTGAACATGGGCTACGAGCCAATCGCCCTAAGTGTGAGTTTTTTAAGTAACAGATATCGTATTGTGGCCACGTGATTGATGAAGAGGGGTTGCATAAGTCCCCTGACAAAATTGAAGCGGTAGTTAAGGCTCCAACGCCTGAAAATGTGTCGCAACTGAGGTCATTCCTCGGATTGGTGAATTACTACCATAAGTTTTTGCCGAATTTGTCCACAATTCTGCATCCACTGAACGCCCTACTACGAACGGGAGTAGCATGGAAATGGAGCGATGAATGTAAGCGGGCCTTTCAGAAGAGTAAGGACCTAATCACTTCAAGAGAAGTATTGGCTCACTACAACCCATCGCTACCGATAAGACTGGCGTGTGATGCGTCTCCCTACGGTGTTGGGGCGGTACTGTCACATAAATTCCTTGATGGTTCAGAGAGGCCGATAGCTTTTGCGTCACGCTCGTTAACTTCAGCCGAGTGTAACTACGCCCAGATTGACAGAGAGGCCCTCAGCCTGGTGTGGGGGGTGAAGAAGTTCAATCACTACCTGCACGGTCAGAAATTTACTCTACTAACTGATCATCAACCTCTCGTCTCCATTTTCAACCCTCAGAAGGGCGTACCGATAATGACGGCACAACGGCTACAGAGGTGGTCCCTTTTCCTAGGGGCACACCAATATGACATCGAGTACAAAGGAACTAAACAGCATGGGAATGCTGATGGATTGTCGCGCCTACCGTTGCCGACGGTGGAAGAAGAACTGGCAGTGGATCCAGTGGAGTTATTCCACTCGACTATAGTCGAATGTCTCCCTGTGACGAATGCAAACATAGAAAAGGAAACACGAAATGACCCGACACTCTCCTGGGTCTATGATTTAACGGTGAAGGGATGGCCAGCACATGGCAAACCACTGCTGCCAGCATTCTCGCCGAGAAGAGAACAGCTGTCAGTGTGCAGAGGAACCTTGATGTGTGGATCCAGAGTAGTAATTCCACCCAAATTGAAGGTCAGAGTGCTCAATGAGCTTCATGAAGGTCATCTGGGAGGGGTAAAAATGAAGAACTTAGCCAGAGCGTTTGTGTGGTGGCCGGGAATCGATAGAGAAATCGAAGAGATGACCAAGAGCTGTACAGGATGCCAGAAGGTCCAAAACGCCCCACCACAAGCCCCTCTACATCCATGGGAGTGGCCCTCATCTCCATGGCAAAGGGTGCACATTGATTTTGCGGGTCCCTTTATGGACTCGATGTTTTTAATTGCGGTGGATGCACATTCAAAGTGGCCAGAGGTAATAAAAATGTCCTCAGCCACCACAGAAAAAACTATCACAGTCTTACGAACCATATTCGCCAGGAATGGGCTGCCTGAACAGATTTGCTCTGACAATGGACCACAGTTTGTGTCTGAAGAGTTCCGGAGGTTCTTAAAGAACAATGGTGTTAAGCATTACACATCCGCCCCATATCATCCAGCCACTAATGGATTGGCCGAGAGGTTTGTTCAAACATTCAAGAAGGCTATCAAGGCAATGTGTAATGAAGATATACCCCTACAACACAAGGTGGATAACTTCTTGTTTGCCTACCGGAATGCGACACATGCGGTTACCAACCAAACTCCAGCCATGATGTTCTTCAATCGAAGACTACGATGCCGCTTGGATTTGGTTAAGCCAAACGTCAGAAGAGATGTGGAGAACAGGCAGTTTCAGAATATGAATGAAAGGCCGACCAGGAGTTTTTAGATAGGTCAACCAGTTTTGGACCGGGACTACCGCACAGAGAAATGGCAGCCAGGAACGATCTGTACACGGCAAGGACCTCTAATGTATACCGTGGACGTTGGAGAGAGCATTGTAAGACGCCATGCTGACCAGATTCTAGAGTCACTGGAAAACGTCAACTCCACACCACGATCTGATACACCTGGCGATGAAACCGAAGTACCAATTGCATCTACCGCAGAATCGGTGATATTGGAAGCAGACGAACCAAACAATGACATTGATCCCGACGCAACCTTGCCAGAAGAACCTGATATCCCAAAGAGGCGTTATCCAGACAGAATCAGGAAGCCTCCTCAAAGACTGAACTTATAATTGCTTAACTTCAACCAATGTATCTAGCAACCGTAATTGTAATTGTAATTAGTTATTATTTAGTTGTTAAATGAATGTTATGTACTGTTTATCTAAAAGGGGAGGAATTGTTGTGTATGTACCTTTAAGGGAATAACTGGTCTCAGACTGCAGTACCGGCAGTCACCACCCCTGTATAAAAGGCCCTAGCAGGCTTCTGTAGTTTCAGTTTCCAGGTTGTCTCCATTCAGTAAAGACTTGTTATAATCAACTCCTGCAGTCCGTGTCTCAATTATACACGGACATAATAATGGGAGGCCTTTTTTTCCTTCCCCTCTTGGCATTAGAGGACCTCCAGCCCCATTCGCGAAATGACACACGCCACAACTGCAGAAGTTGCCATCAGCAATTTTATTTACAATAACCAACTGATGGCATTTTTAAAATAAACACATTTCACCCAAGTGACTACCCTTGTGACTATTAGTGCTTTATTTTCCTCTTACGCGTGCTCCTACGTAGTGGTTCCCCTGTGGCTTCAGCAGATGTGGAGGCCCCTTGCTCACTTTCCTGCTGCTCCTGTCTCAACACCTTTGGCGGGCGTCCTCTGGGATGGCGAGCCTGTGAGGGCTCACCAGCAGTCTGCTGCTCCTGCGGCTATGCAGGGGTTGAGACCTCTATCACCGTTGGGTATGGACTCCAGCGGGGCTCTGACCGAGGGCTCTGCAGTGGCATGGAAGTGTGAGCACTTGGAGAGGAGCCCCCACTTCCTTGAAGTCTGCCACCAACCTCCCTCTCATGGGTCAGGTCCCCCTCACTGCCTGCAAGTGGCTTGAGAGCAGCTTGCTGCACATCAGGGGGGCCATGGGGACCCGTTTCTACAATGGCAGTCCCACTCAGAGGGCCTGCCATGAAGGTCTGGTTTCTCTGTTCAATAGCTCACCATCGCTCCTCCAGAGATGTCAGTCTATTCTGAACACTCACCATGTTTTCAACACTCTGGCGACTTAGCTCCTCCATGGCCGTAGCCATCCTCTCCTCTACTGTAGCCATCCTTTCCACATAGGTTGCCATCCTTTCCGTGGTGATGCATTCATGCGCCTATGACTCCACAAAGGCTCTGCTCATGTTCGCTGTGGATTCCTCCATTCGCTCCACACTCGCAGCGACCCTAGAGACAAAACCTGCCAGAGACTCCTGCATCTGTGCATGGAGTTCCATCACCTCTGATCTTACGGATGGACCCAGAGGCAGAGGGTCGACATGCAGCTGAGCCGAGCTGGCAGAGTCCTGCGCCCTCCGATGAGGACGCTCCACTGCTGTCCCTGTCTCCACAATCTGCTGATGCTCACTTGTGAGCTGTGATACACCAGGTGACAACTCTACTCTATGTCCCGAAGGTCCCGCCGAGGTGTGAGTGTCTGCGCTGGTGCTGGGTGCGCTTATTGCTGATGATGCTGCGCCCTCAGAGGTTGCAGATTCCTCTGAGGAGTCTGGCTGCTCAGGCTCTTCCTCCTGCAGAGTGGGGACGGGGGCTCTCGATGGTCCTGTGGGGGAGTGAAGGGAAAAGTTCGAGATGTGATGCCAAGGTTACATGCACATTGCATTCTGCAGATGAGCGGCGGCGGCGGACCAGCGGGAAATGAGGCGGCGGCGAGGCTTAAAAGAGGCGGCGAGGACCAGGTAGGCCTCAGAGCGGCGGAGCCAGACCTGCGGGAAACGAGGCGGCGATGAGGCTTAAAAGAGGCGGCGAGGACCAGGTAGGCCTCAGAGCGGCGGCAGCGGACCTGCGGGAAATGAGGCGGCGGCGAGGCTTAAAAGAGGTGGCGAGGACCAGGTAGGCTTACCAATCTCAGAGGGAGGGAGAGAAGTAAAAAGTAATCGAAGCGTGACATCACCAGAAAGCAGGTAAGTGATTGGTTGGTGAGTATTTCTCTCTTTTTTAAACTTAAACTCTGTGGTTTATAGTTTCTAAGTTCTCTATGGTGTAGAGGGGACTGTTGGTAAACCAGGGCCCTTAATTATATCATTTAACTGTAGTGTAATTGGTGGGATTGATTTGATTTAATTTAATTTGAATTAATTAAAGGGTAAGTCATGGCAGGAGAACTCGGCCCTGTGGTATGCTCCTCCTGTGCTATGTGGGAACTCAGGGACACTTCCTGTGTCCCTGACAACCATGTGTGCAGGAAGTGTGTCCAGCTGCAGCTATTGGCAGACCGCATTGCAGCGCTGGAGCTGCGATTGGATACATACTGGACCATTCGCGATGCTGAGGACGTCGTGGATATCACGTTTAAGCAGTTGGTCACACCGCAGGCAAAGGTTGCACAGGCAGAAAGGGAATGGGTGACAAACAGGCAGAGTAGTAGTCGCAGGCAGGTAGTGCAGGAGTCCCATGTGGACATCCCCTCTCAAACAGATATACCACTTTGAATACTGTTGAGGGGAATGGCCAGGACGGTGTGACTACGAGTGAGGCAGGTACGGGGATCCAGGAGGTAGTGTTGGAGGAGCCGCAGCCCTTGCTCTTGTCCAAAAGGTTCGAGGTTCTTACTCCCTGTGGGGACAGGAGCAGGGACTGCAGGGAGGATGAGCAACCTGGCCACAGCACCGTGGAACGGGGGGCCATTCAAGAGGGGGGAGTAAATAGAAATGTTGTAGTGGTAGGGGATAGTATTATTAGGGGGATAGATAGAGTTCTCTGCAGCCGAGAGCGAGAGTCCCGTAGGCTGTGTTGCCTACCCGGTGCCAGGGTTAAGGACATCTCCTCTGGGCTGGAAAGAAACTTGCAGTGGGAGGGGGTGGATCCAGTTGTCGTGGTCCATGTTGGTACAAACGACATAGATAGGACTAGGAAGCCGGTTCTGTTAAAGGAGTATGAGCAGCTAGGGGTCAAATTAAAAGACAGAACCTCAAGGGTAATAATCTCTGGATTATTACCTGAGCCACGAGCGAATTTGGCTAGGACAAATAAAATTAGAGAGTTAAATGCGTGGCTCAAAGACTGGTGTGGGAGAAATGGGTTTTGCTTCCTGGGACACTGGCACCAGTACTGGGGCAGGAGGGAGCTGTTCCGTTGGGATGGGCTTCACTTGGCCAGTGCTGGGGCTAGAGTCCTGGCGGATCATATAACTAGGGCTGTAGAGAGGGCTTTAAACTAACTAGTGGGGGGGAGGTTCCTAGAGAGCAAATAATAAAAATGACAACAGAGAAGGTCATAGACTTAGGTAGCAGTGGGGAAATTAAAAACCAGAGCGTGTCAGGAAGGGGCAGAAGGTACGGAGTAAAAGGTAAAGTAATAAAAAGGGCAAAAGCAGGAACTAAGTGTCACAAAACATCTTTGAAAGTTCTCTATCTGAATGCACGTAGCATTCGTAACAAAATAGACGAGTTAATGGCACAAATAACTACATATGGGTATGATCTTGTGGCCATTACAGAAACATGGCTGCAGGGTGACAATGCCTGGGAATTAAACATACCAGGTTATTTAACGATCAGGAAGGACAGGCAGGAAGGAAGGGGAGGTGGGGTGGCTCTGTTAATAAAGGAAGGAATCACTGTAATACAGAGAAATGATATTGGGTCAAAAGATCAGGATAATGAAACAGTTTGGGTGGAGATAAGGAATAATAAGGGGAAAAAAACACTAGTGGGCGTAGTCTATAGGCCTCCGAACAGTTGCAACTCTGTTGGATGGAGTATCAATCAGGAAATAGTTGAGGCTTGTAATAAGGGAACATCTATAATTATGGGGGATTTTAACTATCATATTAATTGGACAAATCAAATTGGGCAGGGCTGCCTTGAGGATGAGTTCATTTAGTGTATTAGGGATGGGTTTCTTGAGCAGTATGTAACTGAACCGACCAGGGGGCAAGCAACCTTAGATCTGGTCCTGTGTAACGAGACAGGATTAATTAAAAATGTCCTAGTAAAGGATCCCCTTGGAATGAGTGACCATAACATGGTTGAATTCCATATTCAATTAGAGGGTGAGAAGGTTGGATCTCAAACAAGCATGCTAAGCCTGAATAAAGGAGACTATGAAGGTATGAGAGCGGAATTGAGTAGAGTGGATTGGGAAAATAGATTAAAGGGTAAGACGATACATGATCAGTGGTGTACATTTAAGGAATTATTTTACAACTTCCAAAAAAAATATATTCCACTGAGAAGAAAAGGGTGTAAAAGAAAAGACAGCCATCCGTGGCTAAGTAAAGAAATTAAGGATAGTATTCGACTAAAAACAAGGGCATATAAGGTAGCCAAATCTAGTGGGAGGATAGAGGATTGGGAAAACTTTAAAAGACAGCAAAAAATAACAAAAAGATTAATTAAGAAAGGGAAGATAGATTATGAAAGTAAATTAGCAAAAAATATAAAAACAGATAGTAAGAGTTTTTACAGTTATATAAAAAGAAAAAGGGTGGCTAAAGTAAATGTTGGTCCCTTAGAGGATGAGGCCGGGAAATTAATGGTGGGAAATATGGAGATGGCAAAAACACTGAATGAATATTTTGTATCAGTCTTTACAATAGAGGACACTAAGAATATCCCAACACTGGACAAACAGGGGGCTATAGGGGGGGAGGAGCTAAACACGATCAAAATCACTAAGGAAGTGGTACTCGGTAAAATAATGGGACTCAAGGCGGATAAATCACCTGGACCTGATGGCTTACATCCTAGGGTCTTGAGGGAAGTGGCGGTAGGGATTGTGGATGCATTAGTAATAATTTTCCAAAACTCCCTGGACTCAGCAAAGGTCCCGGCAGACTGGAAAACTGCTAATGTAACACCCTTATTTAAAAAGGGCAGTAGACAAAAGGCTGGAAACTATAGACCAGTTAGCCTAACATCTGTGGTAGGTAAAATTTTGGAGTCCATTATTAAGGAGACAGTAACAGGACATTTGGATAATCATAATTTAATAGGACAAAGTCAGCATGGTTTTATGAAGGGGAAGTCATGTTTGACAAATTTGCTGGAGTTCTTTGAGGAAGTAACATATAGGGTGGATAAAGGGAAACCAGTGGACGTAGTGTATTTAGACTTCCAAAAGGCATTTGACAAGGTGCCACACAAAAGATTATTGCTTAAGATAAAAAATCACGGAATTGGGGGTAATATTCTGGCATGGATAGAGGATTGGCTATCTAACAGAAGGCAGAGAGTTGGGATAAATGGTTCATTCTCAGACTGGCAATCAGTAACTAGTGGTGTTCCGCAGGGGTTAGTGCTGGGTCCCCAACTCTTTACAATCTCTATTAATGATTTGGAGGAGGGGACCGAGTGTAACATATCAAAGTTTGCAGATGATACTAAGATGGGAGGGAAAGTAGTGAGTGAGGAGGACATAAAAAACCTGCAAGGGGACATAGACAGGCTAAGTAAGTGGGCAGAGATTTGGCAGATGGAATACAATACTGCAAAGTGTGAGGTTATGCACTTTGGCAGGGAAAATCGTAGAGCAAGTTATTATCTTAATGGCAAGAAACTGGAAAGTACTGAAGTACAAAGGGATCTGGGGGTCCTGGTGCACAAAACTCAAAAGGTTAGTATGCAGGTGCAGCAAGTGATTAAGAAGGCCAATGGAATGTTGGCTTTCATTGCTAGGGGGATAGAATATAAAAATAGGGAGGTATTGCTTCAGTTGTACAAGGTATTGGTGAGACCGCACCTGGAATACTGCGTACAGTTTTGGTGTCCATACTTAAGAAAGGACATACTTGCTCTCGAGTCAGTACAAAGAAGGTTCACTCGGTTAATCCCGGGGATGAGGGGATGGACATATGAGGAGAGGTTGAGTAGATTGGGACTCTACTCATTGGAGTTCAGAAGAATGAGAGGTGATCTTATTGAAACATATAAGATTGTGAAGGGGTTGGATCGGGTGGATGCGGGGAGGATGTTCCCGATGATGGGTGAAACTAGAACTAGGGGGCATAGTCTTAGAATAAGGGGCTGCTCTTTCAAAACTGAGATGAGGAGGAACTACTTCACTCAGAGGGTGGTGGGTCCATGGAATATGCTGCCCCAAAAAGCTGTAGAAGCTACATCATTACATAAATTTAAAACAGAAATAGACAGTTTCCTAGAAGTAAAGGGAATTAAGGGTTACGGGGAGCGGGCAGGAATTTGGACATGAGTCTAGGTTCGGATCGGACATGGCCCTGTGGGTAGCGGAGCGGGCCCAGGGGCCGTGTAGCCTGATCCTGCTCCTATTTCATGTGTCTAATTCTGTTCGATTCAGGAGATGGTTCTGTGATAGTAGATTGGCGGTTAGGATCAGATCAGCCATGATCTTATTGAATGGCGGAGCAGGCTCGAGGGGCCGATTGGCCTACTCCTGCTCCTATTTCTTATGTTCTTATGTTTATCAGAGGAAGGCAGCAGCAGCCAACTTCCTGGCACCAGGGGTAGTTCTGCTGCACAGGATGGGAGGGAAAAGAGGGGTAGAGCTATAGTAATAGGCGATTCTATTGTAAGGGGAATAGATAGGCGTTTCTGCGGCCGCAAACGAGACTCCGGAATGGTGTGTTGCCTCCCTGGTGCAAGGGTCAAGGATGTCTCAGAGCGGCTGCAGAACATTTTAGAAGGGGAGGGTGAACAGCCAGTTGTCGTGGTGCATATAGGTACCAACGATATAGGTAAAAAACGGGATGAGGTCCTAAAAGCTGAATATAGGGAGTTAGGAGGTAAATTAAAAAATAGGACCTCAAAGGTAGTAATCTCAGGATTGCTACCAGTGCCACATGCTAGTCAGAATAGAAATAGAAGGATATTTCAGCTGAATACGTGGCTAGAGGAATGGTGCAAGGGGCAGGGATTCAAATTCCTGGGACATTGGAACCGGTTCTGGGGGAGGTGGGACCAGTACAAACCGGACGGTTTGCACCTGGGTAGGGCCAGGACCGATGTCCTAGGGGGAGTGTTTGCTAGTGCTCTGGGGGAGGATTTAAACTAAAATGGCAGGGGGTTGGGAACCTGAGCGGGGAGACAGAGGAAAGGGAATCAAGGATAAAAGCAAAAGATAGGAAGGAGAAAAACAAAAGTGGCAGTCAGAGAAATCAACGGTTTAAATCAAACAAGGCCACAGTAAATAATAATTCTAATAAGTCTAAGGGCGTTAAAAAACAAGCCTGAAGGCTTTGTGTCTTAATGCGAGGAGCATTCGTAATAAGGTGGATGAATTAGCCGCGCAAATAGAGGTAAACGAATATGATTTGATTGGGATTACGGAAACATGGCTCCAGGGTGGCCAGGGGTATTCAATATTCAGGAAAGATAGGCAAAAAGGAAATGGAGGTGGGGTAGCATTGCTGGTTAAAGAGGGGATTAACACAATTGTAAGGAAGGATATTAGCTCTGATGATGTGGAATCTGTAATGGTAGAACTGAGAAATACCAAGGGGCAGAAAACGTTAGTGGGAGTGGTAAATAGATCTCCAAACAGTAATGCGGAGGTTGGGGATGGCATTAAAAGGGAAACTAGAGAAGCGTGCAATAAGGGCACAGCAATCATCATGGGTGACTTTAATCTACATATAGATTGGGCTAACCATATTAGTAACAATACTGTGGAGGAGGAATTCCTGGAGTGTTTACGGGGTGGTTTCCTGGACCAATATGTCAAGGAACCAACTAGAGATCAGGCCATCTTAGACTGGGTATTATGTAATGAGAAAGGATTAATTAGCAATCTTGTTGTACGAGGCCCCTTGGGTCGGAGCGATCATAATATGATAGAATTCTTCATTAAGATGGAGAGTGAAGTAGTTGACTCAGAGACTAGGGTCCTGAATTTAAATAAAGGAAACTACGATGGTATGAGGCGCGAGTTGGGTAGGATTGATTGGGGAATGTCACTCAAAGGGTTGATGGTGGATAGGCAATGGCAAACATTCAAAGACCGCATGGATGAACTACAGAATTTGTTCATCCCAGTTTGGCATAAAAATAAAACAAAAAAGGTGACTCAACCGTGGCTAACAAGGGAAATTAGGGATAGCATAAGATCCAAGGAGAGGACATATAAATTGGCCAGAAAAAGCAGTAAACCTGAGGATTGGGAGCAGTTTAGGATTCAACAAAGGAGGACAAAGGGATTAATTAAGAAGGGGAAAATAGAATATGAGTGTCAGCTTTCAGGGAACATAAAAACTGACTGTAAAAGCTTTTATAGATGTGCGAAGAGAAAAAGATTGGTGAAGTCAAGTGTAGGTCCCTTGCAGTCAGAATCAGGGGAATTTATAATGGGGAACAAAGGAGGACACAAATAACCTCCCAGAGATGTCGGGGAACATGGGGTCTGATGAAAGGGAGGAACTGAAATAAATCAGTATTTGTAGGGAAATGGTGTTAGGGAAATTGACGGGATTGAAGGCCGATAAATCCCCAGGGACTGATAATCTACATCCTAGGGTACTTAAGGAAGTAGCCCTAGAAATAGTAGATGCATTGCTGATCATCTTCCAACATTCAATGGAATCTGGAACAGTACCCATGGATTGGAGGGTAGCTAATGTTACCCCACTATTTAAAAATGGTGGTAGAGAAAAAATGGGGAATTATAGACCGGTAAGCCTGACATCGGTAGTGGGGAAAATGCTAGAGTCCATTATAAAAGATGTAATAGCAGAGCACTTGGAAAACACTGACAGGATCGGACAAAGTCAACATGGATTTACAAAAGGTAAATCATGCTTGACTAATTTACTGGAATTTTTTGAGGATGTAGCTGGTAAAACAGATAAGGGAGAACCAGTGGATGTGGTGTATTTGGACTTTCAAAAGGCTTTCGATAAGGTCCCGCATAAGAGATTACCATGTAAAGTTGAGGCACATGGGATTGGGGGCAAGGTATTGACTTGGATAGAGAACTGGTTAGCAGACAGAAAGCAAAGAGTGGCAGGCAGTGACTAGTGGGGTACCGCAGGGATCGGTCCTTGGACCCCAGCTGTTCACAATATATAGTAATGATCTGGACAAGGGAACTAGATGTAATATCTCCAAGTTTGCAGACGACACAAAGCTGGGTGGGCGTGTGTGCTGTGAGGAGGATGCCGAGAAACTCCAGTATGATTTGGACAGGTTGGGTGATTGGGCAGAAGCATGGCAAATGCAATATAACGTGGATAAAGGCGAGGTTATCCACTTTGGTGTCAAAAACAGGAAGGCAGATTATTATCTGAATGGCAATAGATTGGGAGAAGGGGAAGTGCAATGAGACCTGGGTGTCCTTGTGCACCAGTCGCTGAAGGTAAGCATGCAGGTGCAGCAGGCGGTTAAGAAGGCCAATGGTATGTTGGCCTTCGTAGCGAGAGAGTTTGAGTACAGGAACAAGGATGTCTTGCTGCAGTTGTACAGGGCCTTGGTGAGACCACATCTTGAGTATTGTGTGCAGTTTTGGTCACCTTATCTGAGGAAGGATGTTCTTGCCATGGAGGGAGTTCAGCGAAGATTCACCAGGCTGATACCTGGGATGGCAGGGATGACGTATGAGGAGAGATTGGGTCGATTGGGCTTATACTCGCTGGAGTTTAGAAGAATGAGAGGGGATCTCATTGAAACTTATAAAATTCTGACAGGACTGGACAGACTAGATGCAGGAAGGATGTTCCCGATGGTCGGGGAGTCCAGAACCAGGGGGGTCATAGTCTAAGGATAAGGGGTAAGCCATTTAGGGCAGAAATGAGGAGGAATTTCTTCACCCAGAGAGTGGTGAACCTGTGGAATTCTCTACCACAGAAGGCAGTAGAGGCCAATTCATTAAATATATTCAAGAAGGAGTTGGATATATTTCTTAAGGCTAAAGGGATCAAGGGATATGGGGAGAAAGCAAGGACAGGGTACTGAATTTGGATTAACAACAGAAAATGCTGGAAAAACTCAGCAGGTCAGGCAACATCCGTGGAGAGAAATTTGAGTTGACGTTTCGGGTTGGACCGTTCTTCAAAACTGGAAAGAAAAGAAACTAGATCGGAGGCAGGGCTGCGATCGGACAAAAGAATAAAAGAAACAAAAGAAGTAAAAGAGATTAGAAGCTCGACGAGATGGTAATAGGCTGGGATTAGGTGTAAAGTGTACTGGCAGGGCAAAAGATAGCTGCCAGGTGTGAGAGAGAAACAAAAGGAAAGGGGGGGAGGGGGAAAAGGAGTGGAACAATTACAAGAGAAAATGAAATGGGGGCCGAGCTTATGATCTGAAATTGTTGAACTCGATATTGAGTCCGGAAGGCTGCAGACTGCCTAATCGGAAGATGAGGTGCTGTTCCTCGAGTTTACGTTGAGCTTCCGTGGAACAATACAAGAGGCCAAGGACGGTGAGGTCCGAGTGGGAATGGAGCGGTGAATTAAAATGACAGGCGACCGGAAGCTCGGGGTCACCCTTATGGACTGAACGGAGGTGTTCCGCAAAGCGGTCACCCAATCTGCGTTTGGTCTCCCCAATGTAGAGGAGACCGCATCGTGAGCAGCGAATACAGTATACTAGATTGCGAGAAGTACAAGTAAATCGCTGTTTCACCTGGAAGGGGTGTTTGGGGCCCTGGACAGTGGGAAGGGGGGAGGTATAGGGGCAGGTGTTACATCTCCTCCGCTTGCACGGGAAGGTGCCAGGCGAAGAGGAAGGGCTGTTTGGGGTGATAGAGGAGTGGACTAGGGTGTCTCGGAGGGAGCGGTCCCTGCGGAATGCTGAAAGGGGAGGGGAGGGGAAGATACGTTTGGTGGTGGGATCACTTTGGAGGTAGCGGAAATGCCGGAGGATGATCCGTTGAATGTGGAGGCTGGTGGGGTGAAAGGTGAGGACAAGGGGAACCCTATCGTGGTTCCGGGAGGGAGGGGCAGGGGTGAGGGCAGAAGTGCGGGAGATAGAACTGACACGGTCGAGGGCAGTGTCAACCACAGTAGAGGGGAATCCTCGGTTGCGGAAAAAGGAAGACATGTCTGAAGCACTGGTGTGGAAGGTGGCGTCGTCGGAGCAGATACGGCGGAGGCGGAGAAACTGGGAGAATGGAATAGAGTCCTTACAGGAAGCGGGGTGGGAGGAAGTGTAGTCCAGGTAGCTGTGGGAGTCAGTGGGCTTGTAGTAAATATTGGTCGATAACCTATCCCCAGAGATGGAGACGGAGAAGTCGAGGAAGGGAAGGGAAGAGTCCGAGATGGACCATGTGAAGGTGAGGGAAGGGTGGAAATTGGAGGCAAAGTGAATGAAATTGTCAAGTTCGGGGCGAGAGCAGGAAACGGCACCGATACAGTCATCAATGTATCGGAAAAAGAGGTGAGGGAGGGGACCCGAGTAGGACTGGAACAAAGATTGTTCCACATAGCCCACGAAAAGGCAGGCATAGCTAGGACCCATGCGGGTACCCATGGCAACACCTTTGATTTGGAGGAAATGAGTGGAGTTAAAGGAGAAGTTGTTCAATGTGAGAACAAGTTCAGCCAGGCGGAGGAGGGTCGTGGTGGATGGGGACTGGTCGGGCCTCTGTTCAAGGAAGAAGCGGAGCGCCCTCAGGCCATCCGGGTGGGGGATGGAGGTGTAGAGGGATTGTACGTCCATGGTGAAAAGGAAGCGGTTGGGGCCAGGAAACTGGAAACTGTTAAAGTGGCGGAGGGCGTCCGAAGAGTCGCGGATGTAGGTGGGAAGAGACTGGACAAGGGGAGAAAAGATAGAGTCAAGATAGGAAGAGATAAGTTCTGTAGGGCAAGAACAGGCTGAAACGATGGGTCTACCAGGGCAGTCCTGTTTGTGGATCTTGGGAAGGAGGTAGAAGCGGGCTGTGCGGGGTTGGGGAACTATGAGGTTGGTGGCAGCAGGGGGAAGATCTCCAGAGGAGATGAGGTCAGTGACAGTCTTGGAAACGGTGGTTTGATGTTCGGTAGTGGGGTCATGGTCCAGGTGGAGGTAGGAGGAGGTGTCGGAGAGTTGGCGTTCAGCTTCCGCTAGGTCGAGGTCAGTACGCCAAACAACAACAGCACCACCCTTGTCAGCGGGTTTAATGACAATGTCAGGGTTGGATCTAAGAGAATGGAGTGCTGCAAGTTCAGAGGGAGGTAGGTTGGAGTGAGTGAGGGGAGCAGAGAAATGGAGACGGCCGATGTCACGGCGGCAGTTAGCGATGAAAAGATCTAGAGAGGGTAAGAGGCCAGGGGGAGGGGTCCAGGTAGAACGGGAATTCTGCAAGCGGGAGAAAGGGTCAGTTGTGCGGGGGGAAGACTCCTGGCCAGTGAAGTGGGCACGGAGACGAAGGCGGCGGAAAAAGAGCTCAACATCGTGCCGAGCTCGAAATTCATTGAGGTGGGGGCGTAAGGGGATGAAGCTCAGGCCTTTGCTGAGGACTGATCGTTCAGGGTCAGAGAGTGGAAGGTCAGAGGGGATAGTGAAAACGCGGCAGGGGGTGGGATTGGGAGAAGGGGGGTCAGAGGAAAGTGAAGGGGAAGAAGGTTCCGGAGGGGCGTTGAGATCTTCTCTTCGACGGGATCTCCGTTTGGCTCTTCAACCTTGTTCATCTTCATTACTTTCAGTTTCCCTTCTCATGTTTGATCAGGTATCTGCCAAGACTCGGTTTCACAGCCACATCATTTTCCTCAGCAACTGTCTCCGGTTCCGACTTACTCCACGTGGATTCCAACTAAACTTCCACCCTTCGTGCTTCGGATCCACCCAGGATTCCAAATATCTCCAAGATATTCATCGTTCCTCGAACTACTGCTCTCGCCGCATCCTGAGATCCACGCTCAACGCCATGCGGCGCCACATGAACACACTCGACTTCTCTCTTCAGCAACACCGGCGCACTCTATCTCAAAGCTGTCCGGGTCCACAGTTCCATTTCATCCTTCGACTCATCCGACGCTTCAACAAAAAACTTTTCTTCTTCCTTTCCGATGTCAAGGATCGCAAGCTTCATCAACTCTTGGACACCAACGCCCCTCCGGACTCAATATCGAGTTCAACAATTTCAGATCATAAGCTCGGCCCCCATTTCATTTTCTCTTGTAATTGTTCCACTCCTTTTCCCCCCCCCCTTTCCTTTTGTTTCTCTCTCACACCTGGCAGCTATCTTTTGCCCTGCCAGTACACTTTACATCTAATCCCAGCCTATTACCATCTCGTCTAGCTTCTAATCTCTTTTACTTCTTTTGTTTCTTTTATTCTTTTGTCCGATCGCAGCCCTGCCTCCGATCTAGTTTCTTTTCTTTCCAGTTTTGAAGAAGGGTCCAACCCGAAACGTCAACTCAAATTTCTCTCCACGGATGTTGCCTGACCTGCTGAGTTTTTCCAGCATTTTCTGTTGTTATTTCGGATTTCCAACATCTGCAGTATTTTGCTATCGTACTGAATTTGGATGATCAGCCATGATCGCATTGAATGGCAGAGCAGGCTCGAGGGGCCGAATGGCCTACTCCTGCTCCTATCTTCTATGTTTCTATGATCATAAGTCCATATGATGTAGCTTCAGAATCATTATCAGCGACTCATGCAATGCCAATGAGATGGAAAACTATTCTGTCACCAGCTTGTGGGGATGCTCCTGCCTGTCCTTCCCCAACGTCCACATCTCAGTCAGCCCCGGCAATCTCCAAGACGCCTTCCTCCCAGGGGGTGAGCTGGGCTAATGAGGGCGGCCCTCCTCCTGTCCTGGCTCGCTCTCTCCTGTTGTGAGCTCTCTTCTCCTCCAATGAGGGAGATAAGTGGAGGTTGAGCGAGAATGGAGGAATGAGTGCAGAGATTGCATAGCATAGATACTTAGAAGGAGACAAAGATGGAGTGAGGTTGCAAGACCAAGGGCCCTCCCTGTGTGTTGTCAGTTGTGTTCAAAGCATCAGAGTGAGAGGGAGTGTGAGGGCTGCATGGTGGCATAGTTCTGTGAATGTGAGCATAGAGAGAGAGGGAATGGCTAAGGGTGCATGGATGTGAGTGTCTAGTGGGATGTGCAGGAAGAGATTGCTAAAGCTGAGTGCTGGTGAGGAAAGGCAATGGGGATCAGATTGAGGGTGATGGAAACATCATACAGTACTTACTTTTCCAGTGCGAAGAAGGTCATGGAATCTTTTCCTGCACTGCAACCACGTTCTTCGTGTTAGCCCCAATGAGTTGACTTGACCTGCCACCTCTAGCCACACAGCCTTGGTCTGGCTGGGAGGCCTCTTCCTCCTTCAAGAAGGGAAGAGGACCTCCCTGTGGGCCCTAGCACCATCCAATAATGCCTGTAGTGAAGCCTCATCAAACTTGGGTGCAGATCTGGCCCTCCTGCTGGCCGTTCCTCCTGCAGGCTCCTGTGCCATCTTAATGTGGAAGGTTGGAAGCCTGCAGAGGAAGCAAGGCTTGCTGTGAACCCTAAAAGCAGCAGCAATGATGACGTCATATTCTGCGACTTTCTGACTGGAAATACTCAATTGCCAAGGCTTCCCACACGCTGGAAATCAATTGACCAATTGTGTTAAATTTGCATCAATCTCACAGACCCATTTACAATCGTGTCAGAATCACTATATTCGGGGAAACCGCCAATTCCCCGCACCTGAACGAAAATCGACCCCTTTGTGTCTACCCTATCAAAGCCTTTTAACATTTTAAACACCTCAATCTTCTATACTCAAGGGAATAGAAGCCAAATTTATGCAACCTTTCCTCATAATTTAACCCTCTAAGCACTGGCTCGTTCTGCGCTGCACCTCCTCCAAAGCCAATATATACTTTCTGAGGTGCGGTGGCCAAAACTGAATACAGTACTCCCAAATCCTCTACAACTGCTAGTTTCTCACAATCTAGAAAATACGACAATTTATCTTTCTTGGGTCCAAAGTGGATGACATTACACTTGCCCACAAGACAAGCTTAAGTTTATGGAGGCTGAAGCATAGGAAACCAGCAAGGAGAACATTGGTGTAATCAAGTCTGGAAGTAATAAAAGCATGTATGAAGGTTTGCATGGGAGCTGGGCTGTGAGAGGGCAGAGGTGGGCAATGCTATTGGAGAGGATACTGAGTTGGAAGCTTAACTCAGAGTTGAACAGGACACCAAGGTTGCAAACAGTCTGGTTCAGCCCAAGACAGTAGCCAGGGAAGGAGATTAAATCAGTGGCAAGGAAGCAGAGTTTTTGGTGGGGGCTGAAGATGATGAATTCTATCTTTCCAATGTTTAACTGGAAGAAGACTCATCCAATACTGGATAGGAACATACGAATTGCTATATAAAAAAAAGAACAGGGTCAATCTATAATAATAATTCAACTTTATTGTCATTGTACAATGCACAACGAAATGTGATCTTGCAAGCTCCCATGAGTCCAGTACAAATAACATTAACATTAAACGTAAATAGCACTGTCCTGGGAGAAGCAAAGCTGCTGCGTCTGTGCGCGCCGCCATTCCATTTCCACCATTCCTCCTGTCCGACAATCTTCAGCCCAACACCCGGGCCTGCTCACCAGCCGCCCCTCCTGTGACTTTCTCACCAACCACCCCTCCTCGGGGTTCCTTCCGTGACCTTCTGCACCTGGTCTTCCCTGATGGTCACCCCTCCAGGTACTAACCAGGCCTGGCTCTGCTTAGCTTCCAAGCCTTGCCAGTGACCCTGTCCCTAGTCCCAGGAACAGGGCGTATTCTAGTCCGTGTTCTACTCTCCTAGTAATCACATGATACAACAATAATGGAGCTGTTGATTAATGCAATCAATCTCCATCAATTAGTCTACAACAGACCCAGACATGAGGTGAGGAAATCCCCTGTGTGGAAAGCTTTGGCAACCAGAGATCCAAAATTGTCTTCTCCTTCCAAGCATTCTACACTTACCATATGTCATATCTGAAATTATTCACATACTGCATCCCAAAATATTATTTTCTGAAAGCAATCTATCTAATTTGCATTTGAATGAATCAACACTATCAGCTTTCACTGGCTCCCTAGGAAGCCTGTTCCTCTGGTTCTACTGTTCTATACAAGATGAAACAGCTTGTCTGCATTATCTAGTTCCTTCAGAATCCTGGATGTCAAACAAGCAGTCCAGAAGTAAATTTTGAGATCTGATGTGGCTTCCTCTCTCTCTCTCTATTGCCAGTGAATACTTGCTAACAGTTGGAAATACTCAACAGACACATTAAAAAATAACAAAACATCCAGTTCATGACTGGTCTTTAAGACTACTAATAATGATGTTGAGTAATTTAGTTGTAAGGAAATCCTGTTAGATTCGGTTAGGCACAATGTCACAGTGGGGGGAGGTACTAGATAGAGTTCTGCAGCAGGCAGTGAATAGCCATTTCTTGTTCCTTATGTACATAATAAATAACGTGGATACAGAAACCAATTATAAGCTTGTTAAACTTCCAGACAGCATTAAAATAGGGAATGCTGTGTAGATTGCTGCAGAAGGATTTAGCTCAGTTATGTAATGGGACAGATAAATGGCAAATTACATTTCCTATTGACAAATGTAAAGTATCGCATTTTGGAAGAAAATATAAGCAGTTGTTTACTACAATATTGGGGGGGGGGGGGGGGAAATAGCACACGAAAACTTAGAAAAGGACCTGGGAGTGATAGTAGATTAATCACTTTCAATGTCAAGACAATGTACAGAAGCAAATAGAGTTTTGGGGATAGATAGCTAGAACAATGCAGCACAACAGAGGTTATGGTAAGGTTTACAATGCACTAGTCAGACCTCACTTGCAATACTGCATGCATTTCTGGTTGCCACATTTCAAAAGGAATACACATGCATTAGTTAGAGCGGGAAGAAATACAGAAAGAATGATGCCACCTGTAAAGGGAATGAACTATAAGGAAAGATTAGAATAGCTTAACAAAAGCAAAATACTGCAGATGTGTGGAAATCTGAAATAAAAACAGAAAATGCTGGAAAGATGCAGCAGGTCAGGCAGCATCTGTGGCTAGAGAAACAAAGTTAACGGGGTCAATTTTAACTCAGGTGCGGGGAATTATCGGGTTCCCCGAATTTAGTGTTTCCCACACAAATCTAAATGGGTCTGTGAGATTGATGCAATTTTAACTCAATTGGCCAATTGATTTCCAACGTGTGGGAACCCTTGGCAATTGAGTATTTCCAGTCAGAAAGTCGCAGAATATGACGTCATCATTGCTGCTGCTTTTAAGGTCCACAGCAAGCCCTGCATCCTCTGCAGGCTTCCAAACTTTACCATTAAGATGGCACGGGAGCCTGCAGGAGCAATGGCCAGCGGGAGGGCAAGAGCTGCCCCAAAATTTGATGAGGCTTCACTCCAGGCATTGCTGGATGGTGCTAGGGCCCACAGGGAGGTCCTGTTCCCTTCTTCAGGGAGGAAGAGGCCTCCCAGTCAGACCAAGGCTGTGTGGCTACAGGTGGCTGGGGAAGTCAACTCATTGGGGCTCACATGGCGCACCTGGATGTAGTGCAGGAAAAGATTCCATGACCTTCATCGCACTGGAAAAGTATGAAGTTTCCATCACCCTCAATCTGATCCCCATTGCCTTTCCTCACCAGCACTCAGCTTTAGCAATCTCTTCCTCCACATCCCACTTGACACTCACATCCATGCACCCTTAGCCATTCCCTCTCTCTCTATGCTCACATTCACCTAACTACTCGATCATGCAGCCCTCACACTCCCTCTCACTCTGATGCTTTGAACACAACTGACAACACACAGGGAGGGCCCTTATCTTGCAACCTCACTCCAGCTTTGTCTCCTTCTAAGTATCTATGCTATGCAATCTCTACACTCACTCCTTTATTCTCACTCAACCTCCACGTGTCTCCCTCATTGCAGGAGAAGAGAGCTCACAACAGGAGAGAGCGAGCCAGGACAGGAGAAGGGCCACCCTCATTAGCCCAGCTCACCCCCTGGGAGGAAGGCGTCCTGGAGATTGTCGGGGCTGACAGAGATGCGGAAGTTAGGGAAGGACAGACAGCTGCATCCCCGCAAGCTGGTGACAGAATAGTTTTCCATCTCTCTCATTGGCATTGCATGAGTCTCCGATAATGATTCTGAAGCTACATCATATGGACTTATGATCATCTGCAAAATGCAATGTGCATGTAACCTTGGCATCACATCTCTAACTTTTTCCTTGACTCCCCCACAGGACCATCGAGAGCCCCCGTCCCCACTCTGCAGGAGAAAGAGCCTGAGATGCCAGACTCCTCAGAGGAATCTGCAACCTCTGAGGGCGCGTCAGCAGAAATAAGCACACCCAGCACCAGCGCAGACACTCACATCTCGGTGGGACCTTCGGGACATAGAGTAGAGTTGTCATCTGGTATATCACAGCTCACAAGTGAGCATCAGCAGATTGTGGAGACAGGGACAGCAGTGGAGAGTCCTCGTCGGAGGGCACAGGATTCTGCCAGTTCGGCTCAGCTGCATGTCGACCCTGTGCCTCTGGGTCCATCCGTAAGATCAGAGGTGATGGAACTCCATGCACAGATGCAGGAGTCTCTGGCAGGTTTTGTCTCCAGGGTTGCTGCGAGTGTGGAGTGAATGGAGGAGTCCAGAGTGAACATGAGCAGAGCCTTTGTGGAGTCAGTGGCGCATGAACGCATCAACACGGAAAGGATGGCTACCTACGTGGAAATGATTGCTGCCTCCGTGGTAAGGCTGGTTACCGTAGAGGAGAGAATGGCTACGGTAGAGGAGAGGAGGGCTACGGCCATGGAGGAGGTTAGTCGCCAGGGTATGGAAAACATGGTTAGTGTTCAGAATAGAATGACATCTCTTGAGGAGCGATGGGCATCTATTGAACAGAGAAACCAGACCTTCATAGAAGTCCTTCTGAGTAGGACTGCCATTGCAGATACGGGTCCCCATGGCCCCCCTAATGTGCAGCAAGGTGCTCTCAAGCCACTTGCAGGCACTGAGGGGGACCTGACCCATGAAAGGGAGGTTAGTGGCAGACCTCAAGGAAGTGGGGGCTCCTCTCCAAGCGCTCACACTTCCATGCCACTGCAGAGCCCTCGGTCAGAGCCCCGCCGGAGTCCACACCCAAGTGAGATAGACGTCTCAACCCCTGCACAGCCGCAGGAGCAGCAGACTGCTGACGAGCCCTCACAGGCTCGCCACCCCAGAGGACGCCCGCCAAAGGTGTCGAGACAAGAGCAGCAGGAAAGTGAGCAAGGGGCCTCCACATCTGCTGAAGCCACAGGGGAACCACTACGTAGGAGCACGCGCAAGAGGAAAATAAAGCACAAATAGTCACAAGGGTAGTCACTTGGGTGAAATGTTGTGTATTTTGTAAAAATGCCATCAGTTGTTTGTTTTGCATAAAAATTCTGATGGCAACTGCTGCAGTTCTGGCGTGTGTCATTTCGTGAATGGAGCTTTCACATTGAGGGCTTAGGATTACTTGCAGTTGTCAGGATGCTGGTCAAATAGCTCGGAATCCGCGTGGTTTGGCCATTGTCGATACTCAGGTAAGAAGCTGCGAGGCAAAAGAGTTTGATTTACTAGGCTAAGCAAATCTGGCCAGGATGACTGCGTTCCTTGCATCCTGGGCAGCAATGTTCTCGTGTAATGCTGCCGCTGGTTGATGGGCCTCTGCAGAATGCTCGTTTTCGCCCTCCTCCTCCTCCTCATCATCATCTGAGGAGGGTATGTGAGGAGCCACTTGGTCCTCAGGAATCTGCAAGCCATGACACTGTGCCATGTTGTGGAGTGCACAGCAAACCACGACGATTCTGGAGACCCTGGCTGCTGTGTACTGTAGGGCTCCACCTGATCTATCCAGGCATCTGAAGCGCATCTTCAGCGAGCTAATGGTTTGCTCGATTCTGGATCTGGTGGAAATGTGGCTGGAGTTGTAGCGCTCCTCAGCTTCGTTGGCTGGCCTCCTCAACAGCGTCATTAGCCAAGTCCTCAGGGGATAGCCCTTGTCTCCAAGTAGCCATCCGTGAAGTTGGTCTGGTGGCCTGAATAGCGGAGGCACACTAGACTGGCGCAGTATGAAGGAGTCATGGCAACTGCCAGGGTACTTGGCACAAACATGCAAAATCTCCTTCTTGTGGTCACACACCAGCTGAACGTTAAGGGAGTGGAAGCCCTTGCGGTTGACAAAAATACCTGGATTGCGATGGGGTGCCCTAAGGGCCACATGTGTGCAGTCAATGATGCCCTACACTCTTGGAAAGTCTGCCAGATGAGCTAATCCAACCGCTCGCACCGTCACATTTGCGCGATCCCTGGTGAAATGGATGTGATTGTGCGTGAGGGCAAAGAGGGCATCAGCTACCTGCGGGATGCAAGTGTGTGCGGCCGACTGGGAGATGCCACTGATGTCTGCTGATGATCCCTGGAATGAGCCTGAGGCAAAAAAGTTGAGTGCGGTGGTGACTTTGATGGCCACTGGTAAGGAGTGTCCACCTGGTCCTCTGGGCAGCAGGTCTTGCTGTATCATTGTGCAGATGTCAGTCACTACCTGTCACGAAAGTCGGAGCCGCCTTTGGCACTGCTGCTCAGTCATGTTGAGGTAGCTGACCCTGTGTCTGTAGACTCTGTTTGTGGGGTATCTCCTGCGCCGACGGGCTTCCATGCGCTGGCCCCTTCTGGCCTGTGCTGCCTCAGGTGGTTGAGCAGCAGCTTGTCGCTCCTGTTGCTGCTGCTGTTGCTGGTGCTGCTGTTGTTCCTGGTTCTGCTGCTGCTGCACCTGGTGCTGGAGGTCCTCTAATGCCAAGAAGGGAAGGAAAAAAAGGCCTCCCATGCTTCTGGTAGATGCCTCAGTTGAGGAAGCGCTGAGTGAGGGTGGCGAGAGGGGTTTCGCAGGAGGTCACACTGGAGAAGTGTGTGAGGCTCCAACCTTCCACAGGTGTGGTTAAGCCTGGTAAAAGTTGCCCCAGTCCTGAGACAACAAAGTCCTGCCACCTGCAAATGATGACTGATCAAATCCCCTCTTTAATGGTTGACCTGCAGCTGATAGTCAGCAAGCTAATAGTGCTCACGCCAGGTTTCACAGGCGTGATCCCCACCAGGCATGTTTTATGTGGGAAAAGGGTTAAACAGGCAAGGGCCTGTTAAAATGGGATTATAAAGGCCAATTAGTGCTGTTTAAGGGCCCAAAAGACCGGGACTATTTCGGGACTATCAGACACGCCTGGGTTAAAATAGCTAGGTGTCGGGAACCAGGCGGGGGGGTCCCGACCCCCAGGTTTTGCGATTTTAACCCCCCACACGCCTCAAAGCCCGCCTGACAGCTGAGTTAAAATTGAGCCCAACATTTCAGGTCGATGACCTTTCATCAGAACTGGAAGAAGTTAGAGATTTAACAGTTTATAAGCAAGCACAGAGCCAGGGAAAAATAGGTGCGGGTAGCGGGTGAGGGGGAGGAAAGAATATAAGTGAAGTTCTGTGATAGGATGGAGGGCAGGAGTGATTAAATGACAAAACGGAGACAATGCAAGGCAAAAGGAAGATGGTAATAGAGTCATAGAGTCATAGAGTTATACAGCACGGATAGAGGCCCATCGTGTCCGCGCCGGCCATCAAGCCCTGTCTAATCTAATCCCATATTCCAGCATTTGGTCCATAGCCTTGTATGCTATGGCATTTCAAGTGCTCATCCAAATGCTGCTTAAATGTTGTGAGGGTTCCTGCCTCCACAATCCTTTCAGGCAGTGAGTTCCAGACTCCAACCACCCTCTGGGTGAAAAAGTTCTTTCTCAAATCCCCTCTAAACCTCCCGCCCTTTACCTTGAATCTATGCCCCCTAGTTATTGACCCCTCTACTAAGGGAAAAAGCTCCTCAGCATCCATCCTATCTATGCCCCTCATAATTTTGTACACCTCAATCATGTCCCCCCTCAGCCTCCTCTGCTCCAAGGAAAACAAACCCAATCTGCCCAATCTCTCTTCATAGCTGAAGCGCTCCAGCCCTGGTAACATCCTGGTGAACCTCCTCTGCACCCTCTCTAACGCGATCACATCCTTCCTGTAGTGTGGCGACCAGAATTGCACACAGTATTCCAGCTGTGGCCTAACCAGTGTTTTATACAGCTCCATCATAACCTCCTTGCTCTTATATTCAATGCCTCGGCTAATGAAGGCAAGTATCCCATATGCCTTTTTTACCACCTTATCCACCTGTTCCGCCGCCTTCAGGGATCTGTGTACTTGCACACCCAGATCCCTCTGACCCTCCGTCTTGCCTAGGGTCTTTCCATTCATTGTGTATTCCCTTGCCTTGTTAGTCCCCCCAAAGTGCATCACCTCGCACTTTTCTGGGTTGAATTCCATTTGCCACTGTTCCGCCCATCTGACCAACCCATCTATATCGTCCTGCAGACTGAGGCTACCCTCCTCGCTATTTACCACCCTACCAATTTTTGTATCATCCGTGAACTTACTGATCATACCTTTTACATTCATATCCAAGTCATTAATGTAGACCACAAACAGCAAGGGACCCAGCACCGATCCCTGTGGTACCCCACTGGCCACAGGCTTCCAGTCACAAAAACAACCTTCGACCATCACCCTCTGCCTTCTGCCACTAAGCCAGTTTTGTATCCAATGTGCCAAGGCACCCTGGATTCCATGGGCTCTTACCTTCTTGACCAGTCTCCTGTGCGGGACTTTATCGAAGGCCTTACTGAAATCCATGTATACCACATCCACTGCGTTACCCTCATCCACACACCTAGTCACCCCCTCAAAAAATTCAATCAAATTAGTCAGACATGATCTTCCCTTGACAAAGCCATGTTGACTATCCCTGATTAATCCTTGCCTCTCCAAGTGGAGACAAATTTTGTCCCTCAGAATTTTTTCCAATAATTTTCCTACCGCTGATGTTAGGCTCACTGGCCTGTAGTTCTCCGGTTTTTCCCTACTACCCTTCTTGAATAATGGTACTACATTAGCGGTTCTCCAGTCCTCTGGCACATCCCCTGTGGCCAGAGAGGTCCTGAATATATGTGTTAGAGCCCCCGCAATCTCTTCCTTTGCCTCACACAGCAGCCTGGGATACATTTCATCCGGGCCTGGGGATTTATCCATTTTTAGGCCAGCTAAAACCGCCAATACCTCCTCCCTCTCGATGTTAATATGTTCGAGCATATCACAGTCCCCCCGCCCTATTTCTATGTCTACATCGTCCTTCTCCATAGTGAAAACAGATGCAAAAAATTCATTTAGAACCCCTCCTACATCTTCCGGCTCCACACACAGATTGCCACTTTTGTCCCTAATGAGCCCTATTTTTTCCCTAGTTATCCTCTTACCCTTAATATACTTATAAAACATCTTAGGATTTTCCTTTATTTTGCTCGCCAGTGTTATTTCATGGCCCCTCCTTGATCTCCTAATTTCTTTTTTAAGTATCCCCCTGCACTTTTTGTACTCCTCTAGGGCTTCCTCCGTCTTTAGCCTTTCGTATCTGCCAAAAGCCCTCCTTTTTTTCCTAATCCATTCTCGTATATCCCCTGACATCCAAGGTTCCCTGTGGTTTTTGGAACCACCCTTGACCTTTACGGGAACATGTTGCCATTGTATGATCTCAATCTCCCTTCTGAAAGCCTCCCATTGCTCCGATGCGGATTTTCCTACAAGTAGCTGATCCCAGTCCATTTTGGCCAGATCCTGCCTTATCCTATTAAAATCGGCCTTCCCCCAATTTAGAACCTTTATTTCCGGCCCATCCCTGTCCTTTTCCATGACCACCTTAAATCTTACCATATTATGGTCACTGTCACCAAAGTGCTCACCTACTAGCACTTTTTCCACTTGGCCGGCCACATTCCCTAGAATTAGGTCCAGTACCGCCCCCTCTCTTGTAGGACTTTCTACATGCTGGCTCAAAAAGCTCTCCTGGATGCACTTTAAGAATTCTACACCCTCTGAGCCTTTCACACTCTGACTATCCCAGTTAATATTGGGGAAGTTGAAATCCCCCATTATTATTACCCTATTATTTGCACATTTCTCTGAGATTTGCCTACATATCTGTTCCTCTATCTCCCCCTGACTATTTGGAGGCCTATAGTACACTCCCAGCAAAGTGCTTGCCCCCTTTTTGTTTTTAAGCTCCACCCATATGGCCTCATTAGAGGAACCTGCTAATATATCATCCCTCCTTACTGCAGTAATTGACTCCTTAATTAATATTGCGACACCCCCGCCTCTTATACCTCCCCCTCTGTCTCGCCTGAAGATTCTGTACCCCGGAATGGGATAATAAAGAAACAAAGATAGGTCTAGAGGAGGTGTAATTGGTAACCACAGAACCATTACCAGCATCTGCTGTCTGAGAAAATGGGAGCAGTGGTTATGATCTAAAGTTGTTCAATTCAATGTTTAGGCCCAAAGGCTATAAAGCCCCTAATCGAAAGATGGAGGTGCTGTACCTCGAGCTTGCATTGAGCTTCATTGAAACAATGTAGGAGCCAGAGGAAAGAGAGGTCAGAGTGGGAATGGGATGGAGAATTAAAGTGGTAAGTGACCGAAAGCTCAGGGTCCCGTTTGTGGACTGAACGGAGGTGTTATGCAAAGTGTCACCCAATCTGCGTTTGGTCTCCCCAGTATAGAGGAGACTACATAGTGAGTGGCAAATACAGTATACTAAGCTGGAAGAAGTACAAGTAGATCACTGTTTCACCTGGAAGGAGTGTTTGGGACCCTGGATGGTGGGCAGGGAGGAGGTGAAAGGACAGGTGTTGCATCACCTGCGCTTATGTGAGAAGGTGCCGGGAGAAGGTGAGATGGTGTCGGGGGTGATGGAATAGTGGAGGAAGAAATATGTAAACAAATCTTTGAAAGGAGTAAAAAGCATAGGGGGAAAAATTCGGTTGCTTTGTGCCTCCCGTTAGGGGCGCTAACGGAGCGCAAAGCAACTAGCGCCTGGGCGCGGCGCCGCTAATGCCTCCCGCAAAATTCATCGATGACATCATCGCTGTGCGCAGCGCCCCGCTTGCAGCCCGGCCGCAAACTTGGCTTGTGGCTCCTAAGCTACCGCCGGACTCTATGTCCGACAGGGTCAGGGGGACGTTTTGGCGGCCGGGGCGGCGATAATTAAAGGGCAGGTGCTGGGCGGACATTTTTCTTTAGGGCCACCTGCCAGCACCTGCCCCCCTGGCCTCCTACTGCGGGGTGCCGGCCACAATCCGTCAGCCTGGCGCTCCTCTTGTGTGCCGGGCTCTTTTGCTGGCACCCCACTCCCTGGTGGGCCAGCAGGTCCCCGGGGCGTGCTGCGTTAGGCCCTTCCCCTTTAGTCAGGGGAGGGAGGCACGTGGTACTGCTGCACATAGTGCCGCGATATTCCATGGGAGCGCCCCAAGAGGGAGGGGGGAGCAATTCCAGTAGCGCCCCGCCTCCTGCTTGGGGCGCTGCCATTGAATTTTATTGAGGCCGTAAAAGTAGCGCCCCGGCTAAGTTATCGCACCAAAGAGGGCATGAGCCAATTTCCCCCCATAGTATAATGATCATGGGAGATTTCAACTACCCCCAAATGAACTGTAAAGAGGTAGGGAAAGGGGAAAAGGGAATTAAGTTTTTAAAGTGTTTCAGGACTCCTTTCTTATCAACATGTAAGAAGCCCAACCAGAGAGGAATCACAGCTGGATCTAGCAATGCAAAGTAAACCAGAGCAGATAAGAGAAGTAAGCGTAGGGAAACATCTAGGCAACAGCGATCATAACGTAATAAGGTTAAAAATAATGATTAAGAAAAACATAAGTAAGACAAAGACCAAAGTAATATATTGGAAAAAAGCTAATTTTGAGATGAGAAGGGATCTCAGTAAATGGAAGGTAAACTGGAAAAAATTGTTGACAAACAAAGAGACAGAACAGCAGTGTGAAATATTTAAAATGTTGATCAATAGGGTTCAGGCGACATATATTCCTCGAAAAACTAAGAACAAACTAGCCAATAATGGCATTTATTTCAATGCAAGGAGTCTTGCGAGTAAGGCAGGTGAATTGAAGGTGTTGATGAACACATGGGAGTATGATATTGTTCCTAATACAGAGACATGGTTGAGGGAGGGGCAGAACTGGCAGCTCAATATTCCAGGGTATAGAATCTTCAGGCAAGACAGAGGGAAGTGTAAAAGAGGAGGGGGTGTCGCAATATTAATCAAGGAGTCAATTACTGCAGTAAGGAGGGATGATATCTTAGCAGGTTCCTCTAATGAGGCCACATGGGTAGAACTTAAAAACAAAAAGGGGGCAAGCACTTTGCTGGGAGTGTACTATAGGCCCCAAACAATCAGGGGGAGATAGAGGAACAGATATGTAGGCAAATCTCAGAGAAGTGTAGAAATAATAGGGTAATAATAGTAGGGGATTTCAACTTCCCCAATATTAACTGGGATAGTCAGAGTGTGAAAGGCTTAGAGGGTGCAGAATTCTTAAAGTGCATCCAGGAGAGCTTTTTGAGCCAGCATGTAGAAAGTCCTACAAGAGAGGGGGCAGTACTGGACATAATTCTAGGGAATGTAGCCGGGCAAGTGGTAGAACTGTCAGTAGGAGAGCATTTTGGTGGCAGTGACCATAATTCGGTGAGATTTAAGGTAGTCATGGAAAAGGACAAAGATGGACCGGAAATAAAGGTTCTAAATTGGGGGAAGGCCGACTTTAATATAAGGCAGGATCTGGCCAAAGTGGACTGGGATCAGCTACTTGTAGGAAAATCCACATCAGAGCAGTGTGAGTCATTCAGAAAGGAAATAGAGAGAGTACAGCGCCAACATGTTCCCGTAAAGGTCAAGGGTGGGACCAACAAGTCAAGAGAACCCTGGATGTCCAGGGATATACAAGAATGGATTAGGGAAAAAAAGGAGGCGTTTGGCAGATACAAAGGACTAAAAACAGTAGAAGCCCTAGAGGAGCATAGAAAGTGCAGGGGGGTACTTAAAAAAGAAATTAGGAGAGCGAAGAGGGGGCATGAAAAAACATTGGCGGGTAAAATAAAGGAAAATCCCAAGGTGTTTTATAAGTATATTAAGGGCAAGAGGATAACCAGGGAAAGAGTAGGGCCCATTAGGGACCAAAGTGGCAATCTGTGTGTAGAGCCGGAAGATGTAGGTGAGGTTTTAAATTAATATTTTGCATCTGTGTTCAATATGGAGCAGGACGATGTAGGCATAGAAATCAGGCAGGGGGATTGTGATATACTTGAACAAATTAGTATTAAGAGGGAGGAGGTACTAGCGGTTTTAGTGGGCTTAAAAGTGGATAAATCCCCAGGCCAAGACGAGATGTATCCCAGGCTGCTGTGTGAGGCAAGGGAGGAGATTGCAGGGGCTCTGACACAAATTTTCAGAACCTCTCTGGCCACAGGGGAGGTGCCAGAGGACTGGAGGACAGCTAACGTAGTACCATTATTCAAGAAGGGTAGTAGGGATAAACCAGGGAATTACAGGCCAGTGAGCCTAACATCAGTGGTAGGGAAATTATTGGAAAAAATTCTGAGTGACAGAATTAGTCTCCACTTGGAGAGGCAAGGATTAATCAAGGATAGTCAGCATGGCTTTGTCAGGGGGAGATCATGTCTAACCAATTTGACTGAATTTTTCGACGGGGTGACTAGGTGTGTGGATGAGGGTAGTGCAGTTGATGTAGTCTACATCGACTTCAGTAAGGTTTTTGACAAAGTCCCGCATGGGAGACTGGTCAAGAAGGTAAGAAGGGCCCAAGGGATCCAGGGCAATTTGGCACATTGGATCCAAAATTGGCTTAGTGGCAGGAGGCAAAGGGTGATGGTCGAAGTTTGTTTTTGTGACTGGAAGTCTGTGTCCAGTGGTGTACTGCAGGGATCGGTGCTGGGTCCCTTTCTGTTTGTAGTGTACATTAATGATTTAGATATGAATGTAGGAGGTATGATCAGTAAGTTCACAGATGACACAAAAATTGGTGGAGGGAAGCCTCAGGCTACAGGACGATATAGACGGTTGGTCAGATGGGCAGAACAGTGGCAAATGGAATTTAAACCTGAAAAGTGTGAGGTGATGCATTTTGGGAGGACTAACAAGGCAAGACAATGAATGGCACGACCCTAGGAAGGACAGAGGATCAGAGGGACCTTGGTGTGCATGTACATAGATCCCTGAAGGCAGCAGGACAAGTAGATAAGGTGGTTAAAAAGGCATATGGGATACTTGCCTTCATTAGCCGAGGCATAGAATATAAGAGCAGGGAGGTTATGATGGAGCTGTACAAAATGCTAGTTAGGCCACAGCTGGAATACTGTGTGCAGTTCTGGTCGCCACACTATAGGAAGGATGTGATTGCATTGGAGAGGGTGCAGAGGAGATTCACCAAGATGTTACCTGGGCTGGAGCATTTCAGCTATGAAGAGAGACTGGACAGGCTGGGGTTGTTTTCCTTAGAGCAGAGAAGGCTGAGGGGGGACCTGATTGAGGTATACAAAATTATGAGGGGCATAGATAGCGTAGATAGAAAGGAACTTTTCCCCTTAGTAGAAGGGTCAGTAACCAGGGGGCATAGTTTCAAGGTAAGGGGCAGGAGGTTTAGAGGGGATTTGAGGAAAAACTTCTTCATCCAGAGGGTGGTTGGAGTCTGGAACTCACTGCCTGAAAGGGTGGTAGAGGCAGGAGCCCTCACAACATTCAAGAAGCATTTAGATGGGCACTTCAAACGCCATAGCATACAAGGCTACGGACCAAGTGCTGGAAAATGGGATTAGAATAGACAGGGCTTGATGGCTGGCGCAGGCACGATGGGCCGAAGGGCCTCTTTCTGTGCTGTATAACTCTATGACACTATGAAATAACATGGATGAATAAAGACATAAGGGCAAAATTGAAACTAAAGAAAAGTACATAGACAATAAAGGAGAGGATGATAAAAGGCAATATGAAAAGGATAGGAAGAAGTAAAAAAGAAATTAGGAAAGCAAAGAGGAACTACAAAATTACATTATCAATGAATATAAAAAGAAATAGTAAAGTATTCTACAGATGCATAAATAACAAAAGAAAAATCAGGATAGGGATAGGATCACTAAGGGATGTACAAGATAAACTCACAGATAATGACAACGAATGGCAGAAGTATTGAATAGTTAGTTTGCCTAATAGTGCCAGAGGACTGGCAGACAGCTAATGTTATTCCTTTATCAAAATCCACGACAAGGCCTTGGACAAATTGGACCACTTTCCATACCTCGGGAGCCTACTGTCAACAAGGGCAGACGTCGACGACGAAGTCCAACACCACCTTCAGTGTGCCAGTGCAGCCTTCAGCCGCCTGAGGAAGAGAGTGTTTGAAGACCAGGACCTCAAACCCGGCACTAAGCTCATGGTCTACAGGGCAGCAGTGATACCCGCCCTGTTGTATGCCTCAGAGACATGGACCATGTACAGCAGGCACCTCAAAGCACTGGAGAGGTACCACCAACGCTGCCTCCGCAAGATCCTGCAAATCCATTGGCAGGATAGGCGCACCAATGTCAGTGTTCTTGCTCAGGCCAACATCCCCAGCATCGAAGCTTTGACCACGCCCAATCAGCTCCGATGGACGGGTCACATTGTCTGCATGCCCGATATGAGACTCCCAAAACAAGCGCTCTACTCGGAGCTCCGGCACGGCAAGAGAGCCCTAGGTGGGCAGAGGAAACGCTTCAAGGACACCCTCAAAGCCTCCTTGAAAAAGTGTAACATCCCCACTGACACCTGGGAGGAGAAGCATCCGGGAAGGCACCGAACACCTCGAGTCTCTTCGCTGCGAGCAAGCAGAAGCCAAACGCAGGCAGCGCAAGGAGCGCACGTCAACCCAAGCACCCCACCCACCCGCCCCTTCAACCACCGTCTGCCCCACCTGTGACAGAGACTGTAGGTCCCGCATTGGACTAATCAGTCACCTGCAAACTCATTTTTAATGTGGAAGCAAGTCATCCTCGGTTCCAAGGGACTGCCTAAGAAGAAGAAGAATGTTATTCCTTTATTTAAAACTGGAGATTGAACAAGTCCCGAGAATTATATACCATTTAGCTTAATGTCAGTGGGAGGAAAGATAATGGAATCTTTACTCAAAGATGTGATAGAAAAACTGAAAATATAATGAAGAGTAGTCAGCACAGATTTCAAAAGGGAAGGTCATGCTTGACCAACCTTACTGAATTCTTTGAAAAAGTAACAGAAAGGGCAGACAAGGATAATGCAGATGTAATATACTTGGATTTTCAAAAGGTCTTCAATAAGGACCGCATAGTAGACACATGACTAAGTTGGAGTCAGGGGACAAGTAGCAGAATGAATAGAAAGCTGGCTACAAAACAGAAAACAGATTAGGGGTTAAGCGTAGCTACTCAGACTGGAAGAAAATGGAAAGTGGTGTTCCACAGAGCTCGGTGCTGGGACCACTGTTGTTCACAATTTACATTAACGATTTGGTCTTGGGAGTCGCAAACTTTGCTGACGGCAACAAATTGGGGAGTATAGGACGGCAACAAATTGGGGAGTATAGTTAATACTGAGGAAGATTGTGACAAATCACAAAAAGACATTAATAAACTTGCAGAATAGGCATGTAATTGGCAAATGAATTTCAATATAGATAAGTGTGAGGTGGTGCATTTTGGTAGGAAGAATAAGGAGGCCGCACACTGCTTGGATAATAAATCATAGAATGACAGAATGATGCAGCACAGGAGGTGATTCAGCCCATCGTGCCTGTGCCTGCTCTTTCGAAGAGCTATCCAATTAATCCCACTCCCCTGCTCTTTCCCCATAGCCCCATAAATGTTTTCCCTTCAAGTATTTATCCAATTCCCTTTTGAATGTTACTATTAAATCTGCATCCACCACCGTTTCAGGAAGTGCATTCCAGATCACAACAACTCGCCGTGTAAAAAAATGTTTCCTCATGTCGCCTCTAGTTCTTTTGCCAATCACCTTAAATCTATGTCATCTGGTTATCAACCCTTCTACCACAGGAAACAATTTCTCTTTATATCAAATCCTTCATTATTTTTAACACCTCTATCAAATCTGCTCTTATGAGAACAATCCCAGTCTCTCCAGCGCCTCCACATAACTGAAGTCCCCCATCCATGGTACCGTTCTAGTAAATCTCTTCTGCAGCCTCTGTAAGGCCATGACATCCTTCCTAAAGTGTGTGCCCCAAATTTTTTTTAATTCGTTCATCGGATGTGGGCGTCGCTGGCAAGGCCAGCATTTATTGTCCATCCCTAATTGCCCTCGAGAAGGTGGTGGTGAGCCACCTTCTTGAACCGTTGCAGTCCGTGTGGTGAAGGTACTCCCACAGTGCTGTTAGGGATGGAGTTCCAGGATTTTGACCCAGCGACGATGAAGGAACGGCGATATATTTCTAAGTTAATTTGTTGTGTGACTTGGAGGGGAACTTGGAAGCGGTGGTATTCCCATGCGCCTGCTGTCCTTGGCCTTCTAGGTAGTAGAGTTTGCAGGTTTGGAAGGTGCTGTTGAAGAAGCCTTGGCGAGCTACTGCAGTGCATCTTGTAGATGGTACACACTGCCATCAAGGTGCACTGGTGGTGGAGGGAATGAATGTTTAAGGTGGTGGATGGGGTGCCAATCAAGCAGGCTGCTTTGTCCTGGATGTTGTCGAGCTTCTTGAGTGTTGTTGGAGCTGCACTCATCCAGGCAAGTGGAGAATATTCCATCACACTCCTGACTTGCGCCTTGTAGATGGTGGAAAGGTTTAGGGAGTCAGTAAGAATATAAGAACATAAGAAGTAGGAGCAGGAGTGGGCCATACGGCCCCTCGGGCCTGCTCCGCCATTCAATAGGATCATGGCTGATCCGAACCTAGACTCACGTCCACTTCCCTGCCCTCTCCCCGTAACCCCTAATTCCCTTATCTGCTAGGTAACTGTCTATCTCCGTTTTAAATGTATTTAATGTTGCAGCTTCCACAGCTCTCTGGGGTAGCAAATTCCATAGATTTACTACCCTCTGAGTGAAGAAGTTTCTCCTCATCTCAGTTTTGAAACGGCAGCCCCTTATTCTAAGATTATGCCCCCTAGTTCTAGTCTCACCCATCAGTGGAAACATCCTCACCGAATCCACCCGATCAAGCCCCCTCACAATCTTATATGTTTCGATAAGATCGCCTCTCATTCTTCTGAACTCCAATGAGTAGAGACCCAACCTACTTAACCTTTCCTCATACGTCAACCCCCTCATCTCCGGAATCAACCGAGTGAACCTTCTCTGAACTGCCTCGAGAGCAAGTATATCTTTTCTTATAGTTGAGGTGAGTCACTCGTCACAGAATACCCAGCCTCTGACCTGCTTTTGTAGCCATAGTATTTATGTGGCTGGTCCATAAGAACATAAGAAATAGGAGCAGGAGTAGGCCATATGGCCCTTTGAGCCTGCTCCGGCATTCAATAAGATCATGGCTGATCTTAGACCTCAACTTCACTTTGCCACCCGATCTCCATATCCCTTGTTTCCACTAGAGGCCAAAAATCTAACTATCTCAGTCCAGTTAAGCTCTGGTCAATTGTGACCTCCAGGATGTTGATGGTAGGGAATTCGGCAATGGTAATGCCATTGAATGTCAAGGGCAGGTGGTTAGGCTTTCTCTTGTTGGAGATTGTCGTTGCCTGGCACAAATGTTACTTGCCACTTATCACCCCAAGTCTGAATGTCGTCCAGGTCTTGCTACATGCAGGCATGGACTGCTTCATTATCTGAGGAGTTGCGAATGGAACTGAACACTGTGCAATCATCAGCGAACATCCCCACTTCTGACATTATGATGGAGGGAAGGTCATTGATGAAGCAGCTGAAGATGGTTGAGCCTAAGACACTGCCCCGAGGAACTCCTGCAGCGATGTCCTGGGCTGAGGTGATTGGCCTCCAACAACCACAACCATCTTCCTTTTTGCTAGGTATGACTCCAGCCAGTGGACAGTTTTCCCCGATTCCCATTGACTTCAATTTTACTAGTTAGTGCCGTATGACATGTGGGTCATTGATATTTAATTGTGTCACCAAGTAGCTGGTAGGTCCCCGTCTCCCCATCTCCAACGGCCAGGAACATCATAACTCCACTGGTCTCCAGCGCGATGTCCTGTCTTCTGCATTTGTGAGCTGGAAAATCTGTGGAGGCCCACCTCTGGTTCTTTCCCGTTCCCTCGTGTTCTGTGGTCTCTTCTCCTGCAACAAGGGAAAGAACAGATCTATGACTGACTGTAATGGCGTGTGTTCACCTGATGGATGCAGTGCATTTGGTGAGGGTGACTATCAGGGAGAGGCATCACATTGCATAAGGATCAGGGTGAGTGGCAGTGGTGGAGGGATAGATGGGGATGTGAGAAAGTGCATAGAAAGAGAAGGATGGGTGTGCTTGCACTGTAAGTGGGTGTGAGGAATGATGTGATGGAGTAGGCTGGACAAGGCAGAGTGAGAGGGTGGGGTGATGTGCACAGCAGGATGTAGGAAAATGTGCAACTGTACTCACCTTTCCAGACCTGGTTAGGTCATTAAAGCGCTGCCTGCACTGAATCCATGAGCATGGCACAGCGCTCCTGCTGCTGATCTCCAGGGCCACCTTGAGCCATGTCTTCTTGGTGTCAGCAACAGGTTTCTTCCTCCCATTGCTGGGGAACAGTATCTCTCTCTGGCTCTTCCCTGACCCCAGCAGCACATCAAGCGAGGCATCAGTGCAGCCTTTGCCCATCTGGAATGCATTCTTAAACTTCTTCTTCTGTTGTATCCAACTCCAATTCCTCCAAATTCCATCTTTCGATTGGCCCTTTAAATACTGGAGTTGAGATCACGTCATGTAGGTGCTCATCACGCCTGCTGCTGCACACTGGACGCCAAACCCGGTAGTAAAATTCTAACGAGCTGGCTGAGTGAAAAAGCTACTGACAGGCGCACTGAACTTTCTTCCGGGTTTCCCACACAAACGCTCCCAACGTGTCTCCGAGTTAATATTGTAACAATGTATATTAACTATATAAAAAGGTAATATTACTTCAATTTAGATTTATTGCCTTAACTAATCTTATTGAATAGTAAATTTAAAACAGGTCTTAGAAAAATTTCTTTACGCCAGGGGTGATAAACATTTGGAATGATCTGCCAAGTACAATAAAAACCATTCAGGAGTTCAAGACACAGCCGGATGCTAGACTGGTCAAGTTAAAATACGAGAAGGACAAGCTTGATGGGCTGACTGGCCTTTCCTCATCTTTGATTATTCCTTATCTTCTCGTATGTCATTTTAGTAACTCCACTCCAGTCTACCCTGCATCAACAAGTGGAATGAAAGGCTACACGGAGGATCCATATAAATAAAAATATGGGCATTATAAAAACTTTGGAGGTTGATAATTATATAGCTTTGACTATAACTTCTTTTAAAACATTGAGTAGAATCTGTTTAAAATGAGTTTTGTAGTCAAAAAGTACTAATTAGTAACAAAAGCAGTCTAGATTATAATTTTGTAGTTGATGTCAAGATGTTTTTGCTGGCAGAGCATAGGTTAGTTAATGTAAGCAATTATCTAGACAGAACCACATTCTTTCTCTTTGGAATGTTATTTCTCAGAATTATGCTATTTGTGGATTCCTAATAATAAGTGAAATTTAAAATTACCATCTGGAGCTAGACATGCAATAATTGATGGTAGAAAATCCAGCTGCCTCATTGATTTTCGAACTTCACCTGAAAAAAAATAAAAACATCAGCATGGAGAAAAATGCATGAACTGCTTTAAGTATTTTTGCTCACTTTACCAAAGCAGAACTGCTGCAAACAAAGGCTACTTTACTCAAAGGTGTTACAAATGATCAAAAAGAGACAAAGGGGGGAATTTTAATGTGAAGCAGCCCATGGGTTTAGGTGCCGGGTTAAAGTGGCCAAAAATGTGATCGCGTCTGGAAACCAGCTCCGACACGTTGACTTCCGGGTTTAATACAGGCTCGTTCGGCAGGTTGCATGTAACCCCCTCCAGAGAGGGAGGTTACTAATTTAAATATGTTAATCGCTCCATTGTAGCGATATTTCAACATAGAATTGAATTTAACGGCGCTTCCATGGGTTTCCCGGGCTTCATGAAACTAGCCATTGAAACCAATGTGAGAACAAAATGATAATTCATGGGGCTTATTAAAAATCAGGCAAATACTGCAATAAATACTCGGTGCTCACAGCTGCTTTCTTACCTACTACTGAGAAAGGGTTTGTTCAGGGTACTTGTGGTGAGAGGTTAGTGTCTACACTTTGGAGGTTTTCAGGCTCAGATCAGGATGCATGGCGCCTTGGCTGCCTTAGATTGGACCTCGGCCGATGAGCAAGGTGACCATTAGCAGCAGCAACAGCCAGATGTTGAGAGACCTGCAGGTGCTGAGCAGAGAGGGGAGCAGCAGAGAGATTGAGCTCGCAGGATGCAATACCCACGTAACAGGGTGTACAGGCAGAGGCTTAGCTTCCTAGACCTCCCGGAAGAGCAGTGCTTCTGTAGGCATAGGTGTTGCTTCAGGTGGTAGCAGACATCTGCAGCCTCCTAGAAGACCTGCTCCCTGCTGGCCATGCATTACCAGTGGCTGTGAAAGTGACCACTGCCCTCAATCTTTTGCCTCCAAATCCTTCTAGGACACGACCAGAGACATGTTCAGTATCTCCCAGTTCGCTGCACACAAATGCATAAGGCAGGTCACTGATGGGATGTTTGCCAGGTCCAGCAATTATGTCAACTTAGCCTGTGATAATGCCAGTCAGAATTAGTCAACGCTTGGGTTTGCGTCTCTAGATGGCTTCCCGCAGATGCAGGGCATCATCGACTGCACACACATGGCAGTCTGCACACCCCAAGATCAACCAAGAGTATTCATAAACCGCAAGGGGTTCCACCCCATCAATGTGCAGCTGGTGTGCAACCACAAGAAAAAGTTTAAGCAGGTGTGCACCAGATTCCCGGGGAGCTGTCATGAGGCTTTCATCCTGCTGCAGTCCAAGCTCCCTGACCTCTGGATCTGCAAGCAGACTTAAGGGGTGCCTGCGAGGAGACAAAGGATACACACTTCAAACTTGGCTGATGACATCCATGAAAAACCCAACTAATGAAGTCCAAGAGTGGTACAACAAAAGTCAGTTGACAACCAAATGTGTCATTGAGCAAATGATCAGCATGCTCAAGATGCGCTTCAGGTTCCTGGACAGATCTGGAGGCACCCTTCAGTACTCACCAGCCAGGTAGTGTGCTACACTCTGCACAACATTGCACAGCATCGAGGGTTGGACCTGCAGGAGGAACAAGATGCTGAGCACATATCGTCTGTGGATGAATCCAAAGAGGAGGAAGAGCAAGAGAAGGAGGAGGAAGATGGCGCCCCCCATTGCAGCACCAGCCACTCACATTGTTGCCCGGGATGCCAGGAATTCCCTTATAGCTGTAAGGTTCAGTTAGTTACCGGTACTGGACCCATGTAACAACCACATCCAATGGCCACTCTCATACCCCCACCCGTTATGTTAATTAATAACTAGACATTCTTATTATGAACACAGCTAGCTTTTGCTAGTTACTTTATTGAGCCATGTGGACTAGGTACAGTATCTGTAGAGGCTTCCATCTTGACTGTTGCCTTGTGGGTAGCCTAGTGCCTCATGGGTAATGTAGTTTTAATATATATACAGCTGGGTAGTGTAGTCTTATACATACAGCTATATCCAGCTCTACACAGCTCTACGGCTCCACCTAGTGTCCACTATAGAATGACATGTTATTGATCGTTACATCCCCCTTTCTTTGAGGTGTAACAAAATCAATATCAATCAACTTTCAAGAAAACAATAAAGATAATATCAGTAACACTTTTGTTAGTGCTCTATAAACATAAACATTTTCAAAACAGTCAACACATTTTCAAAGCTTTACATTGTACTCAAAGATTAAGTCTATCAGGCTTTTTTACTTCACGTGTGGATCTTCTGAACATGGGTAAGTCTGATGTGTCTTCATGAGATTGTTCTGGCGGTGAATGACAAGATGCAGTTGCGGCATTGTCATCGATCTGCTCTTGTATAGATCGAGGTCTCCTTGCGATCTTTGCTTGGAGAGGGTTTCAGTGTTTCCTTCACTCTTCATGCCATAACTCTCAATGTAGTCAATGCACTCTCGAAAAACTGCTGGCAGCTGGATCCCATCATACAGCATAGTCCTCTCAGCAGCCTCGGCTAATGGAACACCAAAGATTGGCCTGAGGAAAGACGGAGTATCCACCGGAACTGCTTCCTGCTCTGGTGCAGGCTTCTTCTTTTTCTTTTTCTCTTTCCACTGCTTAACAACATCTGCTGCGGTTATATCTTTGGACTTTTTCTCCTTGTGTTTTTCCTCTTTGTGCTTTTCTTCCTTTGGCTTCTCTTTGACCTTAAAGTCTTTTTCTTTCTTCTTGGAGAAACTAGGCTTTTTGAAGACATGGATACCCTTTGGCCTTTTCATCCTTGATGGGCTCTCTGCTTCATCACCTGAGTCATCTGGTCTGCTTATGGCACAGTTTATATGGTAGACTCTCTTGACCAGTTCTAAGTCTTCACAAGCTTTGTCACCTAGTATCGAATCAAGTCTTTCAGCCACAACAGAAAACATGAGATGATGCACTTTGTCTTTGACTGTCACTTTAAGTCTGCATACACCTAAGCTATCTATTTTCTGTCCATTATAGCTCTTCAGTAGTACTGACTTTTTCTGTATTTTGGGCTTTTCTTTCATATTTTTTATGTCACTCATACTGATTAAGTTTGCTTTTGCCCCAGTGTCCAGTTTCAATGTAACTAATGCTCCATTTATCTGCAGTGGGATCATCCATTTGTCCACTTTTACTGCATTGACTTTATGTTCAGCATTGTCCATTTCTGAGGGCTGCACATTTTCTGTATCTTTTTTGATATCGTCACATGACACCATTCCTACAAAAAATGTCTCACTTAAATCAGTGTCCTCAATCACATTAACTTGTTGCCCTTTCGTTGTTTTTACTTTTGAAAAGCATTGTTTGGCAAAGTGATTCTTTCCATTACACTTTGTGCACATTTTTCCAAACGCTGGGCATTGTCTTAACTGGTGTTTGTAACCACAGCGTTTACAATTAAAAATTTCATCCTCCGATTGCTTTTCATTTCTGTTCTGCCCACGTTTCTTCCCCTTGTAGGACACAGCACCGACAGCAGCATTATCACTCATTACATTCGCATCATTATTGATTTCACTGAAAGTCTTCGCGTGATTTCGAGCTAGCTCGCTGGCTTGGCATATTTTCACCGCATTTTCCAAATTTAGTTCGGTTTCTCTCAACAGACGTTCCCTGACTTTTTTTATCATGAATACCAAACACAATCTGGTCACGAATCATGGATGCTTTGAGCTCAGAGAAATTACATGTCTGTGCTTTCAGTTTCAGATCAGTTATAAAGCTATCAAAAGTCTCATTTTGCTGCTGTGTCCGAGAACAGAAGATGTATCTTTCATAGGTCTCATTCTTTTTGGGAGAGCAATGTGCATCAAATTTTTTTTAGCACATCTTCTAATTTTTCTCTGTTCTCCTCTGGATTAAATACAAATGTACTAAATACCTCTATCGCCTGTGGGCCTGCAACCGTAAGCAGCAACGCTATCTTCCTTGCGTCTGGCTTCGTACCGAATCCGATGGCTGCAATGTAGAGTTCGAATTGCTGTTTAAAAGTCTGCCAGTTGTAGTCGATTTTTTCTGTGAGATTCAAATTCTCCATGTCGCTTTTCACAATTTTCAGCAGATCTTCACCACCCTGGTACCATGTTATGTTCATTAATAACTAGACATTCTTATTATGAACACAGCTAGCTTTTGCTAGTTACTTTATTGAGCCATGTGGACTGGTACAGTATCTGTGGAGGCTTCCATCTTGACTGTTGCCTTGTGGGTAGCCTAGTGCCTCATGGGTAATGTAGTCTTAATATATATACAGCTGGGTAGTGTAGTCTTATACATACAGCTATATCCAGCTCTACACAGCTCTACGGCTCCACCTAGTGTCCACTATAGAATGACATGTTATTGATCGTTACAACCCCCAATCCCACTGACACAAAGCAGTCCTGCTACCAACCACTTATTCCACAACCCCCATTGGTCCCCGTCAATTCATGTCTTCGCATTCATCAACAAACAACTGAAAAGGCGAGTTGCCACCCAGCAACCAAGAATGGGCAATACAGTAAAATGGTGCAAAGTAATACATTTTTTGCGATTCTACCGAAGTATGGAGACTTCACAACATAACATTTTCTCATACATCCATGTGCATAACCTTGTGCAACTACAAAACTTTAGTCTTCCTTTTCCCTAACGCTCCTATGTAATGCAACCCCCATGGCATCAGCAGAGGTAGAAGCAGGCTCCTTAGATACCTGATGTGACTGCTGAGACTCTGGGTTTTGGAGCCCATGAGAGCCCCGCCAAAGACTGCTCCACCTGCACCTGTGCAGACTTGGCCATCTGGAGAGGAGGAAGCATGTCGGGTACTGACTGAGGGGTGCACAACGGGTAAGAAGTGAGGGTGCTTTGAGTGGAGTTCCCTATTTCATGTCCCCTTTCGCCATTATCCCTCTCATGGGCCAGCTGTAATTCACTCCTACCATTCTGCTGGAGACCAGCTTGATGCAGATCAGTGACGCACTGTAAGGCCAAGGCTAAGGAGCCTGTCAATCTATTTAAGGCGCCAGACATGTTGGCATCTAGAATCTGCAAGGCCATGGTCAAAGGCTGCATGGATTCATTTGATTGTCACGATTGATGTTCCACAGAGCTGGTCATTCTAGCTATGCCCTGTGACATCAACCCACTCATGCTTGAGGTGAACTCCTCCATTCTCTCTGCAATCGTGGACAGTGTGCGTGGAAGGCCCGTCAGTACATCGCAGATTTTCTGCTGCTGCTCAATGATTATCCTATCATCGACGGTCCCCGGGATATAGCATCTGTGTCCAGCTGAGCCAGGCTTGGCGAGGGCTGTGCCCTCTGACACGGAATCTCCATAGTTTTCTCTGTCACCACTGTCTGCTCTTGTTAACTTGTGAGTTGTGAGTCACCAGGTGAAATTCCAAATATCTGTCTAACTGGACCCTCCGAAGTGCGAGTATCTGTGCTGGTGCATGGTAGGCATGAGTCCTGTGCCGGTGCAACCTCAGAAGGAATCAGCTCCTCTGAGGAATCGTCATCTGCGAGGTCCACCGATGGCTGCTGCATGCATGAAGGCCCTGGTGAAGAGAAAAAATATGAATTAGTACTGGCTAGGTAAGATTATTGCAACTTAGCAGTATGAAGATGATCATATTTTACTCGCTGCTGAAATCAAGTCAACATGACCGAGTGTTATATGACATGTGGGTCGATAACATTTAATTCTGTCACCAGGTAGCTGGGAAGTCCCCATCTCCGATGGTCAGGGACGCTGAGACACTACTGATCTCCAGACTTCCTCCTCTGCAGTTGTCAGCAGTGAGATCTGTGGAGGACCACCTCCTATTCTCTCCCTCTCCTTCGTGTTTTGAGCTCTCTTCTCCTGCAACAGGAAAGAGTGGCTGTAATGGCATGTATTTCACCTGATGGATGCAGTGCATTTGGTGAGGGTGAGGGAGAGGCATTAAAATGCATAAGGATCAGGATGAGTGGCAGTGGTGGATTTACAGATGGGGATGTGAGGAAGTGCATAGAAAGAGAAGGATGGGTGTGCTTGCAAGGTAAGTGGGTATTAGGAGTGATGTGATGGAATAGGCTTGACAAGGCAGAGTGGTGGGGGAGGGGGGAGTGTTGGTGATGCGCACAGCAGGATGTAGCCCCAGGACAGTGACAGGGTAACACAAAGAATTCGACCCAACACAATCGTCGCTAAGCAAAAGGAAAAATATCTGACATATTGGGCAGAAACAACAAAAACCCAAAGCAAACTCAATTGCTACTTGTCCCTAAACAGACAATACAACATAGCTGATTACCTGACCATGGTAAAGGATAACAAACTGAGAAGAACCTTGACAAGGTACAGACTTAGCGAACATAGCCTAGCGATCGAAAAAGGCAGACACAGGCAGACCAGGCTGCCAAGAGAAGACAGGATATGCTCTCACTGCAGTCAGGGAGTAGTGGAGACAGAGATGCACTTCCTCACAGCCTGCGGAAAATATCAGGGCATCAGGGAGAATTTCTACCAAAAATTCTCACAAATATGCCCTGATTTCAGAAATCTGAATGACAACCAAAAACTCCCATTCCTACTGGGAGAGGAGAGAAGCTGTGTAACACTGGCGGCACACTATGTTACAGCTTGCCATGAACAGAGGGACAACCAGTAAACTAAGAAAAGAATATATATAAACAATGCGAATGTATATTTATACACTCAGGGATATACCTGTTTATACACTGTATGAATAGAACTGCGTTTATGTGCTAAACCATAAATGTATTTTGATGCTTTGGCAACATAAGATGTAACTTATCATGCCAATAAAGCGATTTGAATTGTGAATTGTGAATTGTGAATGTTTAACTGTACTCACCTTTCCTGACCTGGTTAGGTCATTAAAGTGCTTGCTGCACTGAAGTCAGGAGCATGGCACAATGCTCCTGCTACTGATCTCCAGCGCCATCTCCAGCCATGCCTTCTTTGTAGCAGCAGCAATTTTCTTCCTCCCATTGCTCAGCAAGAGTATCTCTCTCCAACTCTTTAATGCCCCCAGCAGTACATCAAGGCAGCATCATTAAAGCAGGGCACAGCCTTTGACTGTCCCGATCCTTATTTTGCAATTACTGTCTCTGTGCCAAACCTCCCAACTCCTCCAACTTCCATCTTTGGATTGGCCCTTTAAATACTCAATTGAAATTGCATCATGTGGGTCCATACCACGCCCGCTGCTGTGCATTCAACACCAAACCTGGAAGTAAAATTATATTTGCCTGCATTAAGATTCACAGACAGGCACACTGAAATTACTTCCAGGTTTCCCACGCGATATCAGACCACCACCACCCCCTCCCCGCCCCTAATGCACCTTGAAGTTAATATCAGGGCCAAAGAGTGCGAGTGTGCATAATTAATACTAACCTAACTATAATTGCATACCACCTAAATATAGGACATTAGCACAATTTCAAAGAAAGCTCTTAAAGATAGATTTTTTAAAAAGTTACTAGATAATGAAAGCCAAATGATTTTTTCTAAATTACCACTATAGGATAAACAAAATGAACAATGGACTTTACTGTACAAATGCTAGTAACTTTTAACTTGCCTACACACCTATTAAGCTGCCTACACTTCCCTTTACTGGTGTGTACACTTAGCTGGTACTAGCTTTTGCTGGCTTAAAGGCATCTAGGCCAATATCCAGGATCTGGATGCTGATTTCCAGGTTTCTATATGAAATTGATTCCTGGCACACCTGTAACCAACATCAAAGTAACTTCCTGATGTGTGGGGAGACCCAGTGTTTCATGGTCGGAAAAGAGAGGGAGAAATCAACATTGAAAACCAGGGCATCTCCTACAAAGAAAAATATTTTTACCCAAATTTTAGATATTCTGTAAACTGGGGAGTACCTTAAATAAACACAAGATATAGCAAAAACAGAACCAACAATTCTTTTTGACACATACTTTAAAAAAATCAATATAATTTCAATAAATGGGGAACTATTGGTGGAGGCAGAAGGCATGGCTGAGGTACTAAATGAGTACTTTGCATCAGTGTTTACCAAGGAAGAGGACCTTGCCAAAGCTATGATAAACGAGGAGGTTGCTGGGATACTGGATGAGATGAAAATAGATAAAGAGGAGGTACTAGACAGGCTGGCGGTAATTAAAGTGGCTATGTCTCCTGGTCTGGGTGGGATGCATCCTAGGTTGCTGAAAGAAGTAAAGGTAGAAATTGCAGAGGTGCTGGCTGCAATCTTCCAATCCTCCTTAGATACTGGAGTGGTGCCAAAGGACTGGAGGATTGCAAATGTTACACCCTTGTTCAAAATAGGGAGAAGGATAAACCTGGCAATTACAGGCCTGTCAGTTTAATGTCGATGGTGGGGAAGCCTTCAGAAACAATAATCCGGGAGAAAATTAACAGCCATTTGGACAAGCATGGACTAATAAAGCATGGATTTTTTAAGGGGAAATCGTGTTTGACTAACTTGATTGAGTTTTTTGATAAGGTAACAGAGACGGTGGATTAGGGCAGTGAAGTTGATGTGTATATGGACTTTTAAAAAGCATTTGATAAAGTTCCACATCTTAGTTTTTTTAGCAAAATTGAAGCCCATGGGATAAAAGGGACAGTAGCATAAGAACATAAGAATTAGGAGCAGGAGTAGGCCATACAGCCCCTCGAGCCTGCTCCGCCATTCAATAAGATCATGGCTGATCTTCGACTTCAACCCCACTTTCCTGCCCTATCCCCATATCCCTTGATAGCAGCATGGATACAAAATAGCTAAGGGATAGAAAACAGATTGGAGGGAGGTATACAGTAGCATTCCCCAAGGTTCAGTACTGGGACCACTGCTGTTTTTGATATACATTAATGACTTGACTTGGGGTTATTTAGAAATTTGCAGATGACACGAAACTTGGAAGTGTAATAAAACGAGGAAGATACTCATAGGCTTCAAGAATACATAGACAGACTGGTGGAATGGGCGCACACATGGCAGATGAAAGTCAACACAGAGGTGATATATTTTGGTAAGAATGAAGAGAGACCATAGACATTAAAAGGTATAATTTTGAAGGGGGTGCAAGAACAGGGAGACCTGGGGGTACTTGTGCACAAATCTTTGAAGGTGGCAAGACAGGTTAACAAAGCAGTTAATAAAGAATATGGGATCCTGGGCTTCATAAATAGAGGCATAGAGTACAAAAGCCAGGAAGTTATGCTAAACCTATATAAAGCACTTGTTCGACCTCGCTGGAGTATTGTGTCCAATTCTGGGCCCCACACTTTAGGAAGGACGTGAATGCTTTGGAGAGGATACAGAAGGGATTTACTAGAATGGCTCCAGGGATGAGGGATTACAGTTACGTGGATAGACTAGAGCAGCCGGGGTTGTGCTCCTTGGAGCAGAGAAGGCTGAGGAGATTTGATAGAGTAGTTTAAAATCATGGAGGATTAAGATAGGATAGTACAGCACAGAAGGAGGCCATTCAGCCCATTGAGTTTGCACCGGATCTTTCGAAGACCAATCCAATAAGTTCCCCTCCCCCACAATTTTTTCACCTAGATTTTTTGTTGGGTAAGGGTATTAAGGGATATGGAACAAGGCAGGTAAATGGAGTTGAGGTGTAGATTAGCCAAGTTCTAAGTGAATGGCAGAGCTGGCTTGAGGGACTGAATGGCCTACTCCTGCTCCTAGGCTCCCCAGCCCCAGGCTCACTCCCCACCCCCCACCAAAATTGTAAACTTTTACCGATTTCCCCTTCTCCATTCCTGATTTACCTTGCTGGGGACCATTTCTGTGGGACCCAAGTTCAAATCTGGGCTAATATTTCTCATTTACATTTTCTGGACTCAGTTTCCTGATTCACTTTGAAATAATGACCTGTGTTGATCCTCTTACTTTTTTTCAAGGGTGTAGATTTTTTAATGTAAATTCTTATCAATTTAGGTAGATGCCAAAATTATACATTACTGGTGGACAGGACCTGTAATACAAAAACACTATTTTAGACACAATCGCTAGACTGCCCACAAGCTCTATAAAATGAATGCCATGGTTATACTGAGATCTGGCACCATAATCTGCCGATAATGTATTGAATCCACCCAGGCAGCATTGAGCAGTATAACTGGGAGATCTTACTGGGGCGATATCCGTACATGCAATTTCCTCCATTGAGTAATTTGCTGAATTGAAACAAAGCAACAATTGAGTGAGGTAGCTGCGCTAGGTATGGGGAGGGGCTGCAATTGGGTGGGGTTCAACATCACACCTGCTGGCAAGTTATATTGGTACTTGTCTGAATCAATAGTGACATTTAACCACCACTGGGTCTAGTTTACACCACTGCCAATTGAATTATTGCAAAAACGATAGAGTAAATAAAGAGTTTTACGAAAGGAAAATCATGTTTAACAAATTTGCTGGAGCTCTTTGAGGATGTAACGAGCAGGGTGGACAAAGGTGAGCCAGTGGGTGTGGTGTATTTGGATTTCCAGAAGGCATTCGATAAGGTGCCACATAAAAGTTTACTGCACAAGATAAGAGTTCACGGAGTTGGGGGTAACATATTAGCATGGATAGAGAATTGGCTAACTAACAGAAAGCAGAGAGTCGGGATAAATGGGTCATTTACCGGTTGGCAAACAGCAACTAGTGGGCTGCCACAGGGATGGGTGCTGGGGCCTCAACTATTTACAATCTATATTAATGACTTGGATGAAGGGACCGAGTGTAATGTAGCCAAGTTTGCAGATGATACAAAGATGGGTGGAGTTGTGCAGAGGACGCAAATAATCTGCAAAGGGATATAGACAGGCTAAGTGAGTGGGCAAACATTTGGCAGGTGGAGTATAATGTGGGAAAGTGCGAGGTTATCCACTTTGGCAGGACAAATAAAAAAGCAAATTATTATTTAAATGGAGATTACAAAATGCTACAGTTCAGAGGGACCTGGAGGTCCTTGTGCATGCAACACAAAAAGTTAGCATGCAGGTACAGCAAGTAATCAAAAAGGCAAATGGAATGTTGGCCTTTATTGCAAGGGGGTTGGAGTATAAAAGCAGGGAAGTCCTGCTACACCTTGAGCACTGCGTACAGTTTTGGTCTCCTTATTTAAGGAAGAATATACTTGCATTGGAGGCAGTTCAGAGATGATTCACTAGGTTAATTCCAGAGATGAGGGGGTTGACTTATGAGGAAAGGTTGAGCAGGTTGGGCCTATACTCATTGGAATTTAGAAGAATGCGAGGTTATCTTATTGAAATATATAAGATACTGAGGGGGCTCGACAAGGTAGATGCAGAGAGGATGTTTCCCCTCATGGGGAAATCTAGAACTCGGGGGCATAGTTTCATAATAAAGGGTCACCCTTTTAGAACTGAGATGAGGAGGAATTTCTTCTCTCAGAGGGTCATAAATCTGTGGAATTCTCTGCCGCAGGGAGCTGTGGAGGCTGGGTCATTAAATACATTTAAGGTGGAGATAGACAGATTTTTGCAAGATAAGGGAGTGAAGGGTTATGGGGAGCAGGCAGGGAAGTGGCTTTGAGCCCAAGATCAGCCATGATCTTACTGAATGGCAGAGTAGGCTCGAGGGCCCAAGTGGCCTATTCCTGCTCCTATTTCTTATGTTATATTCTTATGTTATGATCTTATGAAATGGTTTCCAATGGCTGAAGGGTCGATAGTGAGAGGGCACAGATTTAAGGTGATTGGCAAAAGAACCAGAGGTGGCATTAGGAAAAACTTTTTTAATGTAACGAGTGGTTAAGATTTGGAATGCATTGCCTGGTAGGGTGGCGGATACAGATTCAACAGTAGCCTTCAGAAAGGAATTGGATAACTACTTGAAGGAGAAAAAATTACAGGAATATGGGAAAAGAGCAGGGGAGTGGGACTAACTGGATTGCTCCTCGAAAGAGCCGGCACAGACGTGATGGGCCAAATGGTCTCTGACGTAATAAAACTCACTACGCACTTGGTTTAAGCATAAAGCAAGGCTATAATCAACTTGTTTCAGAACTTGGCGGTCTAGTTGTACTTCACTAGTTCCTTGTCTTACAAAATGTCCCTGGCAAGCTGGGGCCGATGCCTGAGTATTTATACTCCTTGGACGGCGCCACCAGCTGGCCATCCAGCGTTATTTCATGAGCAGTTTCTTGATGAATGATGAGATTTATAACATTCTTCCTACCTAAAAGATTTGGAAGTCCGACGACTTCCTCTTAGCGGATCCGGCGGACCACAAATAGCCGCAGTCTTTTAGATTTTTCTTTATGGCTAGAAGGCACGTCTCCCCAGACCGTGCCTTGGTCCCTGGGCCGCTTGATCCGTACCGGTGGATCGACAGGGGCTGTGTTGCTCCGATCGACCTGAGGGAGGCTGGGGAGATCGGTGACTCCGGGTGCGGGTCCCCACAGGCGCAGAACTGGCTTCATCCTGTTGGATAGCCGGGGATTGACCGGCGTCCTGGCCTCGGGTGGCCATCCCACGGGGAGCGTTCTGCTCTCCGAGTGGATCCGGTGGGGCAGCTGGCAGATCTCTCGATGCTCCAGGTAGAGCGTCATCTTCGGGGGAGCGCAGAGTGTCGGCATCATCCCCGTGGGTCCCTCTATCGGTTGGGTCCGTAGAACCGGCCAGACAGGGAGCCAGGTCCCGGAGCGAAACGGTGGGCTCCCGGCCATCAGGGTACCGCACGTGCGCGTACGTGGGGTTGACGACCGTGAGTTCTATCTCGTTGACGAGAGGATTGGTTATAGATGAACGGATGAATCTTCGGAGCAGCACGGGGCCGGGAGCTGCCAACCGTGACGGTAGAGACGTCCCATGGGTGGAGCGATGCTGGAAGCTGAAGAATCGCTCGTGAGGTGTGACATTCGTAGACGTAGAAAGGAGAGACCTGATGGAATGCAACATGTCAGGGAGCATAGTTTCCCACTGCTGGTCTGGTAGGTTGCGTGACCTCAGCGCAAGACGAACAGCGTTCCAAATGATAGCGTTGTATCTCTCAACCTGTCCGTTAGCGATGGTATGGTATGGTGTTGTTTTACTTGTGGCGATTCCCCGTTGGGAGAGATAACTTTTGAGTTCGCTTGACATGAAGGAGGGACCCCGATCAGAGTGGATGAAATTGGCCGTACCGCAAAGGGAAAAGACTTGATCAAGGCATTTGATCACTGTGGAAGTAAGCATATTGGGACAGGGGAAAGCAAAGGGAAAGCGTGAATATTCGTCCACCATAGTCAGTAAGTAGGTGTTTCACGTTGAGAAAGGCAATGGCCCTTTAAAGTTAATGCTGAGTCACTGCATAGGCTGCATAGCGTGTATGAGCGAGCCATCCGATGGACGGAAGAATTGCGGTTTTAATTCCGCACAAATTCTACAGGAGGAGCACATTCTTTTCACATCTTCCGTAGAAAATGGGAGATTTTTAGATCGCACAAAGTGCAACATACAGGTAACGCCAGGATAGCATAAGTCAGTATGAAGATCTGCCAGAGTCGAAGTTGACATAGAAGAGCAGAATGCCCGCGTGAGGGTATCCGGGGCCACATTCTCTTTGCCGGGTCGATAATGTATGGTGTATCCAAAGGCGGCCAATTCTATCCTCCAGAGTTGTATTTTGTTATTCTTGATCTTAGTGCGTTTCCGGTTATCCAGCATAAAGGCCACGGAGCACTGATCGGTTATAAGTGTGAAATGGCAACGAGCGAGAAAATGACTCCATTTACGTACCGCTTCGATGATGGCCGTAGCCTCCTTCTCGACAGGAAGGTAATGGAGCTCGCTACCCTGCAAAGTTCTGGACAGAAATGCAACGGGTCGACCACCTTGATTCAAGGTAGCAGAGATCGCCACATCCGATGCATCGCACTCGAGCACGAAAGGAAGATTTTCATCAATGGAACGAAGCATGGCTTTTTCCAGTTGTCGCTTGAGGAGGTTGAAATCTGAAATAGCCGTTGCCTCTAATGGAAATGACTTTGCGTGAAGCAGGAGCTGGATCTTGTCGGAGAAGTGGGGTATCCATTTCGCATAATAGGCGAACATGCCGAGTGCCCGACTGGGAGAGCCGAGATTCGTAGGGGGAGGGAGCTCCTGAATCGGACGAAGTCGCTCCGGATCCGGTTTGATGACACCGTTGCCCACCCAGTAGCCAAGGATGTTGACTGATGGTACTGATTTCACAGATTTGGTTAAGTTGCGACGACGGAGAACGTCAAAAAATTTCCGGAGGTTGGCATCATGCTCCTTCTGGTCATGACCAGCAATGGTGATATTATCCAGATATGGAAAAGTGTCCGTTAAGTTCTCCTGTTTGACTAGGCTATCCATTGCCCGTTGAAAGACGGCCACCCCGTTGGTGACCCCAAATGGAAGGCGACAAAACTGGTAAAGCCGACCATTGGTATCCGCTCTTTAAATCAAAAGTTGAAAATATCTTGTAGTTGGCAAGGTTATTGACCATGTCATCGATGCGTGGTAGTGGGTAGGCATCCAGGTCGGTATACTGGTTAATAGTTTGCGAGTAATCGATGCAAAGACGTTTCTTGTGTTGCTTCAGAGGATTTTTAACAATGACGAATTGAGGCTGCCAGGAATATGAACATGGCTCAATGATACCGTCAGCTAGAAGGCGAGAGATTTCTGTCTCAATAAAGGATCGATCATCTTGGCTGAAACGTCGTGATTTAGTGACTATGGGCTTACATCGGGGGGAAAGATTGGCAAACAAGGAGGACTCTTGAGCGAAGCCGCCGAAAGTGCACAAAACGGTACTTTGGAAATAGTAAGCTCCGGCTTTGACCCTCCAAACTCGAAAGTGAGTCTTTTGTGTTGTTCTGGAAATCCTGTCCCAGCAGCACATCACTGCATAGGTTCTTGAGCACCCCGAGCCGGGTGGAGAAATAAGTGCGGCCATTGAGAATAAGGTCGACAAGACAAAAGCCGGAAGAATTGGTGGTCAGTGTCATCAGAGCCATTGCAATTTCCCTGTCCAAGTGGTAAATACGCAGTTTTAACTTACTGACAGCCCGCTCACTAATGAAGCTGTCAGAGCTGCATGAGTCGATTAGTGCACTCAAAATGTGTCCATTTACCAAAACCTTCGTGGCTGCATGGGACAGACTTTGGGGGAAAACAGCTGTGATGGGAGGAGGGGCAGTTTTATCCTTGACAGCTGTAACCTTAGTAGTGGTTCTTGGGGGAGGAGCAGTTTTATAGATTGCAGCTGTAACCTTAGTAGTGGCTCTTGGGGGAGGAGCAGTTTTATAGATAGTAGCTGCAAAACTAACAGGAGCTCTCGACCGGTATACCTTAGAAAAGTGGCCTTTCTTACTAACAGCGGCTCTTGACTGGCATACCTTAGAAAAGTGACCTTTCTTGCTGCAATGATTGCAGGTCGCATTACGAGCAGGACAAAATTTCCTATAATGGAACGCACCTCCACAGAAGAAACACTTCCTTCCAGATTGCCAAGATGCCACTAGGGCGGGGTCGTCATCAGTGTAGGTTTCTAGGGTAGGGTTGTCATCAGCCGGGTTGGAGTCGTCATCCATGAGGGCTTCCGCCGGAGGCCTGTCGAAAGAGTCACTAAAAGTGATAGCAGCAGCCCGTGCACGTGCTGAAAGACAGGTGTCTGCATTCCTCTTTGCTAAGTCCAGAGAAAATGCCTAGTCATAGGCAGCCTGTAACTTGAGGGTTTTATTCTCCCACAGATGCTGACGTATGAAGGGAGACTTAATCCCATTAATAAAGGAATCACAAATTAACTGCTCCTGGTACTGCTCAGCTGTAACAGCTTTAAGATTACAATCCTTGCTGAGCCTGCGAAGTTTCTGAAGGAATTCGTCAAGTGATTCCCTGGGTTGTTGTCGAGTTGTGACCAGTAGATGCAGAGCAAAAATTTCATTTGGGGACTTGACATATAGCTGCTGTAGTATTTGGATAGCGGCATCATAGTCTACACAGTCTTCGATATAATCAAACACATGAGGGGATACATAATTAGCAAGCATTCGTAACTTGTTAGGAACATTCTCACCACACTCCTCAAGGAAGTTGCTAAAGGTATGATACCAGTGTTTCCATACCTTAGCAGCTGTAAGTGAATTCGGGTCCAGGTTGAGACGGGCAGGTCTGAGTAGTTTCTCCATGATGGATCGATTACTTGTCTGAGTTCCCTTTTACGGTTCGAGTCGTAGCTGGCTGTTCCCGAATCACCCAAAGCGCGGAGTCGATATCAAGTTGATTAAATTGACGTAATAAAACTCACTACGCACTTGGTTTGAGCATAAAGCAAGGCTTTAATCAACTTGTTTCAGAACATGGAGTTCTAGTTGTACTTCACTAGTTCCTTGTCTTACAAAATGTCCCTGGCAAGATGGGGCCGATGCCCGAGGAGTTATACTCCTTGGACGACGCCACCAGCTGGCCGTCCAGAGTTATTTCACGAGTAGTTTCTTGATGAATGATGAGATTTATAACAGTCTCCTTTTGTGCTGTACTATTCTATGATTCTATGATTTCACAACACCTAATTAGTTAGCCTTTGAGCTCTTTCACAGAACCCTCTAGTAATATCACAGACCAGTTGACTATCCCTTCTACTATAAGACAATGCACTTCTAGGGTGTTACATCTAATGTGCTAAACAAATGGAATATATAATAGGACACTGTACATCTCTTTCCTCAGCAACTGTCTCCGGTTCCGACTTATTCCACGTGGATTCCAACTGAAATTCCACCCCTCATGTTTCGGATCCACCCAGGATTACAAATATCGCCAAGATATTCAGCGTTCCTCGAGCTGCTGCTCTCGCCGCATCCTGAGATCCACGCTCAACGCCATGCGCCGCCACATGAACACTCTCGACTTCTCTCTTTAACAGCACTGATGCACTCTATCCCAAAGCTGTCCTGGTCCACAGTTCCATTTCATCCTTCGACTCATCCGGCGCTTCAACAAAAAACATTTTTTCTTCCTTTCAGATGTCAAGGATCGCAGGCTTCGACAGCTCTTGGACACCAACACACCTACGGAGCCTTTTTCCCCTTCACTTTCCTCTGACCCCATCCCTTCTTCCAATCTCACCCTATGTCGTGTTTTCACTATCCCCTCTGACCTTCCCCTCTCTGACCCCGAACGTTCAGTCCTCAGCAAAGGCCTGAGCTTCATCCCCTTACGCCCCCATCTCAATGAATTTCGAGCTCGGCACGATGCTGAGCTCTTTTTCCATCGCCTTCGTCTCCGTGCCCACTTCTTTGGCCAGGAGTCTTCCCCCCGCACGGCTGACCCTTTCTCCCGCTTTCAGAATTCTCGTTCTACCTGGACCCCTTCATCTGGCCTCTTACCCTCTCTAGATCTTTTCATTGTTAACTGCCGGCGTGACATCGGCTGTCTCAATTTCTCTGCTCCTCTCACTCACTCCAACCTACCTCCCTCTGAACTTGCAGCATTCCGTTTTCTCCAATCCAACCCTAACATTGTCATTAAACCTGCTGACAAGGGTGGTGCCATTGTTGTTTGGTGAACCGACTTCTACCGTGCGGAGGCTGAACGCCAACTCTCTGACGCCTCCTCCTACCTCCCCCTGGACCATGACCTCACTACCAAACATCAAGCCATTGTTTCCAAGACTGTCACTGACCTCATCTCCTCTGGAGATCTTCCCTCCATGGCTGTCAAGCTCATAGTCCCCAAACCCCGCACAGCCCGCTTCTACCTCCTTCCCAAGATCCACAAACAGGGCTGCCTTGGCAGACCCATCGTTTCAGCCTGTTCTTGCCCCACGGAACTGATTTCTTCCTATCTCGACTCTATTTTTTCTCCCTTTGTCCAGTCTCTTCCCACCTACATTCGCGACTCTTCTGACGCCCTCCGCCACTTTAACAGTTTCCAGTTTCCCGGCCCCAACCGTCTCCTTTTCACTATGGACGTCCAAGCCCTCTACACCTCCATCCCCCACCAGGACGGCCTGAGGGCGCGCCGCTTCTTCCTTGAACAGAGGCCCAACCAGTCCCCATCTACCACCACCCTCCTCCACCTGGCTGAACTTGTTCTCACATTGAACAACTTCTCCTTTGACTCCACTCACTTCCTCCAAATTAAAGGTGTTGCTATGGGAACCCGCATGGGCCCAAGCTATGCCTGCCTTTTCGTGGGATATGTGGAACATTCTTTGTTCCAGTCCTACTCAGGTCCCCTCCCTCACCTCTTTTTCCGGTACATTGATGACTGTATTGGTGCCGTTTCCTGCTCTCGCCCTGAACTGGAAAATTTCATTCACTTTGCTTCCAATTTCCAACCTTCCCTCACCTTCACATGGTCCATCTCCGACTCTTCTCTTCCCTTCCTTGACTTCTCTGTCTCCATTTCTGGCGATAGGCTATCGACAAACATCCACTACAAGCCTACTGACTCCCACAGCTACCTGGACTACACTTCCTCCCACCCCACTTCCTGTAAGAACTCTATTCCATTCTCCCAGTTTCTCCGTCTCCGCCGCATCTGTTCTGATGATGCCACCTGCCATACCGATATGTCTCCCTATTTTCTCAACCGAGGAGTCCCCTCTACCATGGTGGGCATGGGGCTCGACTGTGTCCGTTACATTACCCGCACTTCTGCTCTCACTCCTTTCTCCCTCCCAGAACCACGATAGGGTTCCTCTTGTCCTCACCTTTCACCCCACCAGCCTCCACATTCAACGATCATCCTCCGCCATTTCCATCACCTCCAAAGTGATCCCACCACCAAATGCATCTTCCCCTCACCTCCCCTTTCAGCATTCCGAAGGGACCGCTCCCTCCGCAACACCCAGGTCCACTCCTCAATCACCCCCAACAGCCCCTCCCCTCCCCACGGCACCTTCCCATGCAAGTGCAGGAGATGCAACACCTGCCCTTTTATCTCCTCCCTTCCCACTGTCCAGGGCTCCAAACACCCCTTCCAGGTGAAACAGCAATTTACTTGTACTTCTTGCAATTTAGTATACTGTATTCGCTACTCACGATGCGGTCTCCTCTACATTTGCGGAACACCTCCATTCAGTCGGTAAGGGTGACCATGAGCTTCCGGTCACCTGTCACTTTAATTCTCCGCTCCACTCCCACTCAGACCTCACTGTCCTCGGCCTTTTACACTGTTCCAATGAAGCTCAACGTAAGCTCGAGGAACAGCACCTCATCTCTCGGTTAGGCACTTTACAGCCTTCTGGACTCAACACTGAGTTCAACAATTTCAGACTATAACCCCCCCATTTTTTCAGGTGGCAGCTGTTGATTCTGCCATCCCCATTTGCAACATTTAATCTCTCCTGCCTTCAATCCTAGCACAGACTGTGCCTTTAATTCCTTCCTCCCCTCCCCCCCTTTCCCTGCCTCTGCACCTGCTTAAAACCTGTTACATCTCCAACTTTTTCCAGTTCTGACGAAGGGTCATCGACGTGAAACGTTAACTCTGTTTCTCTCTCCATGGATGCTGCCTGGCCTGCTGAGTGTTTCCAGCATTTTTTGTTGTTATTTCGTATAACCTATTAGTGTGTTGTTTTTTAAAAATTCTTTGTCTCGCAAAAATTGGTTCTAAATGTGCACATAAGACCAGGGGTGGACTGGCTGCACCGAAAGGGCGTGAGATTCTTTGGGAATCCCATGTAGAAACTAGGGGGGTGAAATTGGGTATCGCTCCGTTTGGGGTGCTAACTTTTGAAATTTTGAAAATTTAGCACCAGGCGCTAAGGATTCTGAACTTCTACTAAATTGAGTGTTAGCGCCCCACGGAATGGAGTGGGGTGCTAAATCAAGCGCTAATGATCTCAGTAGGGCACTACAGGGGTGCTAACAGCAGAGCGCTAATGAGTTTCAGGTGCAATGCATTCAGCAATGATCCTTCACACTGGTTCCTTCCAGCTCTTAAAGGGGATTGTGAAGATGCTCAATTTCCGCATTGCTGGCTTTGAGGAGACCTGTGAGCAAGTGAATCCCCCGATGGGTGTGGCTGTTCCCATTCCCAAGGAGAGAGCTCGTCGGTTCACAGACGTGGCATTGGAGGCATTGGTGGCTGGAGTGGAGTGAAGGAGGGCAATGCTGTTCCCAGCCACTGGAAGGAGGCCATCGCCTCAAGTGTTCAGGGCAATGTGGAGGGAAGTGGCCCAGGAGGTCTTGGCCAGTAATGTGGTGGAACGCAGCCTGACACAGTGCCGCAAGAAATTCAACGACTTCAGTCGGGTGGTCAAGGTGAGTACATGCTTCAACAGCTCCTACATATCAGCATCTGAACCTCAGTCTGCGCAACCAACCACACCACCAACACACACCCACCAAACATCTTCACTTACTCAAACTCACATCAAGGGAGGAAAAAGAGTGGGAGAGTAATAGTGGTAGGGGATTCTATCGTAAGGGGAACAGATAGGCGTTTCTGTGGCCGTAGACGTGACTCCAGGATGGTTTGTTGCCTCCCTGGTGCCAGGGTCAAGGATGTCACTGAACGGCTGCAGGGCATTCTGAAGGGGGAGGGTGAACAGGCAGAGGTCGTGGTTCACATTGGGACCAATGACATGGGTAGGAAGAGGGATGAGGTCCTGCAGCAAGAATTTAGGGAGCTAGGTAGCAGATTAAAGAGCAGGACCTCAAAGGTTGTAATCTCTGGATTACTCCTGGTGCCACGTGCTAGTGAGTATAGGAATAGGAGGATAGAGCAGATGAATGCGTGGCTAAAGAGTTGGTGCAGGAGGGAGGGCTTTAGTTTCCTGGATCACTGGGCCTGCTTCTGGGGAAGGTGGGACTTGTACAAGTCGGACGGGTTGCACCTGAACCAGAGCGGGACAAATATCCTTGCGGGGAGGTTTGCTGGCACTGTTCAGGGGGGTTTAAACTAAAATGGCAGGGGGTTGGGAACCTGAGCAGGGAGACAGAGGAAAGGGAAACAGGGATAAAAGCAAAAGATAGGAAGGAGAAAAACAAAAGTGGCAGTCAGAGAAATCAACGGTTTAAATCAAACATGGCCACAGTAAATAATAATTCTAATAGGTCTAAGAGCGTTAAAAAAACAAGCCTGAAGGCTTTGTGTCTTAATGCGAGGAGCATTTGTAATAAGGTGGACGAATTGGCTGCGCAAATAGAGGTAAACGAATATGATTTGGTTGGGATTACGGAAACGTGGCTCAAGGAAGGCCAAGACTGGGAACTCAACATCCAGGGGTATTCGATATTCAGGAAAGATAGGCAAAAAGGAAAGGGAGGTGGGGTAGCATTACTGGTTAAAGAAGGGATTAATACAATTGTAATGAAGGATATTAGCTCTGATGATGTGGAATCTGTATGGGTAGAACTGAGAAATACTAAGGGGAAAAAAACATTAGTGGGAGTGGTATATAGACCTCCAAACAGTAAGGCAGAGGTTGGGGTGGCATTAAAAGGGAAATTAAAGAAGCGTGCAATAAGGGCACAGCAGTCATCATGGGTGACTTTAATCTACATATAGATTGGGCCAACCAAATTAGTAACAACACTGTGGAGGAGGAATTCCTGGAGTGTGTACGGGATGGTTTCCTGGACCAATATGTCGAGGAACCAACCAGAGATCAGGCCATCTTAGACTGGGTATTATGTAACGAGAAAGGATTAATTAGCAATCTTGTTGTACGAGGCCCCTTGGGTCTGAGCGATCATAATATGATAGAATTCTTCATTAAGATGGAGAATGAAGTAGATGACTCAGAGACTAGGGTCCTCAACGTAAATAAAGGAAACTACGATGGTCTGAGGAGCGAGTTGGGTAGGATTGATTGGGGAATGGCACTCAAAGGGTTGACGGTGGATAGGCAATGGCAAACATTCAAAGACCGAATGGATGAGCTACAGAATTTGTTCATCCCAGTTTGGCATAAAAATAAAACAAAAAAGGTGACTCAACCGTGGCTAACAAGGGAAATTAGGGATAGCATAAGATCCAAGGAGACGACATATAAATTGGCCAGAAAAAGCAATAATCCTGAGGATTGGGAGCAGTTTAGGATTCAACAAAGGAGGACAAAGGGATTAATTAAGAAAGGGAAAATAGAATATGAGAGTAAGCTAGCATGGAACATAAAAACTGACTGTAAAAGCTTTTATAGATATGTGAAGAGAAAAAGATTGGTGAAGTCAAGCGTAGGTCCCTTACAGTCAGAATCAGGGGAATTTATAATGGGAAACAAAGAAATGGCAGACCAACTAAATTCATACTTTGGTTCTGTCTTCACAAAGGAGGACACAAATAACCTCCCAGTGATGCCGGGGAACATAGGGCCTGATGAAAGGGTGGAACTGAAAGAAATCAGTATTTGTAGGGAAATGGTGTTAGGAAAATTGATGGGACTGAAGGCCGATAAATCCCCAGGGCCTGATAATCTACATCCCAGGGTACTTAAGGAAGTGGCCCTAGAAATAGTAGATGCATTGCTGGTAGGGTTGCAAAGGGGTGGAAAGTTTCCGGTAAATTTCCGGTAAATTTCCGGAAATTTTCCACGGGAAGTTTAGCTTGGGAATTTTGGGAATTTTGACCAAAAAAGCACATGCTAGCATAATATTGTTTTTTTTGTATTTCTTTCTTTTTTTTCCCCACAGGTCCTCTCTTAAAATTACTAACAGAGATGGAATCTTAATTATTAAGGAATTTCTTAATCAATATATGTTTATCTTCTTACTTGGCTTGTTTTAATAATTACAAGTTTTGTGTGTGACTGTGAACAAATGTGTCCTGATTGGTTGGATGAGTGGATGAGCGACTCGCTCCCTCTATTTGTAATATTTGCATATTGAATTGTGATTGGCCTGCAGGCATCTGTAAGACTGCTATAGTTTTTTTAAGATCCAGGTTAGGGGTCCTGAGGGAAGTCACTTTGTTTTCTGCTGATGTTGTGATGATGCAGTAAGTAAATCAGACTTTACACCAAATAAACCAGTTACTTGTTGAACTCTGTTGTCCTTCAATTTAAAATATACAAAATAATACACTATTGGTGATGTCGCGTCGTGTGTGTACAGGGCAGGTCATGCTTCCATCACATGGAGCATCAGCAAAAATGTACTCACCCTGTTGCAATCGTGCTGATCGACCGCAGTTCGACACAGAGATGAATGCCCTTTATTTCTCTGCATAGAACAATGCCACGTTTACCGTCGGATGTGTGGAAGCATTTTACCCCAGGCATTAAAGATGGAAAGACTGTGTACATGTGCAAACACTGTAGAAAGCCATATGTAAAGAATGCCACAAAGATGCAGCAGCATTTATCCAACGATCTTGGATCACAAAAGGTCTTTGCAGTAGTTACTGACAATGCTGCGAATATGAAGGCTGCTTGGGCTCAAGTGGAGGAGGCCTACCCTCATATTACGTTTATTGGGTGCGCAGCTCATGGGCTTAACCTGCTCCTCAAGGACATCATGGGTTTGAGAACCATGGAAGCACTGTACAAGAGAGCCAAGCAAGTTGTTAAGTATGTCAGGGGAAAACAGGTAGTTGCAGCAACCTACAACTCCAAGCAAATGACAAAGAACAAGAACACCACACTGAAGCTGCCCAACAACACTAGATGGGGTGGTGTTGTCATAATGTACAACAGCCTTCTGGGGGGTAAGGAGTCGCTGCAAGAAATGGCAATATCCCAGTCTGGGGATATGGAAACCACCATCAAGAAAATACTGCTGGATGATGTGTTTTGGGAGAGAGTGGTTAGCAGCCTTAAACTACTCTCACCAGTAGCATCTGCAATTGCTCAGATTGAAGGAGATGACGCTGTCTTGTCAGATGTTCTCAGGCTTTTTACTGATTTAAAAGAACAAATCAGCATTGCCCTACCCACATCCCTGCTGCTCAAAGCAGAGGAGAAGGCAATTGTTCAATTCATACAGACGCGTCAAGAATTTTGAGTCAAGCCGATTCATGCTGCAGCATACATGCTGGACCCAAAGCATGTTGGGAGACCAATACTTTCTGGAGAACAGATCAACAGCGCTTACAGTGTGATTTCTACCCTCTCACACCATCTCAATCTGGATGTGGGCAAAGTTCTGGGAAGTCTGGCAAAGTTCTCTACCAAGCAAGGTCTTTGGAATGGGGATGGGATATGGGAATCATGCAAGCATATCAGTGCACATACCTGGTGGAAGGGACTTTGTGCATCTGAGGCCCTGTCACCTATTGCATCGGTGATACTCCAAATCCCACCTTCATCAGCGGCCTCTGAACGAAACTGGTCACTTTTTGGGAATACGCATACAAAGGTGCGCAACAGGCTGACTAACAAGAGAGTGGAGAAGCTGGTGGCTATCCGGGCGAACCTACAACTTATTGAGCCAGATACAGAAGTGTCCACCACACAGCTAGACACTGACACAGAGGAGGAAATGGACACGTCAGAGCCAGAGTCAGAGAATCAGGAGGAGCAATGAGGAGTAGAAGACTCAGAAGGCTCATGAGTAGAAGACTCAAAGGGACAAAATAAGGACAAATTACAGGCTAAATAAGCTGACGCTCTTTTTATTTGATTTTAGATGGGTCTTTTTTGTGGGGGTTCAATAAAGTTCAAAATTATAACCTAAATAAAGTTTTGAAAGCCTGTTTTTATTTGTATGGAACAGTATGTCTATTTTGATGACAAAGATAATATAAGGGTCAGAGACAAAAACCATCAGTGTGCAAAAAAACTCAAAATTCCCATAAATTCCCAAAATTCCTATAAATTCCCGAAAATTCCCATGGAAAGTTTCCTCTTTTAAAAATTCCCAGAATTTTGCAACCCTAATTGCTGGTCATCTTCCAGAACTCGATAGACTCTGGAACAGTACCCATGGATTGGAGGGTAGCAAATGTTACCCCACTATTCAAAAAAGGTGGTAGAGAAAAAGCAGGGAATTATAGACCGGTAAGCCTGACATCGGTAGTGGGGAAAATGCTAGAATCTATTATAAAAGATGTAATAGCAGAGCACTTGGTAAGCAGTGACAGGATCGGACAAAGTCAACATGGATTTACAAAAGGAAAATCATGCTTGACTAATCTACTGGAATTTTTTGAGGCTGTAACTGGTAAAATAGATAAGGGAGAACCAGTGTATTTGGACTTTCAGAAGGCTTTCGATAAGGTCCCACATAAGAGATTACCGTGCAAAATTAAGGCACATGGGATTGGGGGCAAGGTATTGACTTGGATAGGGAACTGGTTGGCGGACAGAAAGCAAAGAGTTGGAATAAACGGGTCGTTTTCCGAGTGGCAGGCAGTGACTAGTGGGGTACCGCAAGGATCGGTCCTAGGACCCCAGCTGTTCACAATATATATTAATGATCTGGACGAGGGAATTGGATGTAATATCTCCAAATTTGCAGACGATACAAAGCTGGGTGGGAGGGTAAGCTGTGAGGAGGATGTCGTGAAACTCCAGTACGATTTGGACAGATTGGGTGATTGGGCAGAAACATGGCAAATGCACTATAATGTGGATGTGGTAAACCACTGTTTGTATTCCTGTTTGTCCTGTTTGTATTCCACTGTGTACATGCCTGGACATGCCTCGGCTGACTCCTCCCACAGGTCCTAGTATAAAGGTGACTGCTCCCCAGCCCTTTGTATCCTGGACCGGTCGACCACGCGAGGCAGACCTCCATTCTGTTGTTAATAAAAGCCTTCAGTTACTCTTCTAACTCTCAGTTTTTTATGAGTAATTGATAGCACATCAATTTTATTAACAACATTTTTATAATGGAGAAGATCCTCACACCAGCATGCCTGGACTTAGATCATCGGGAGGCGGACTCATCCACCAAGTTTACTCACTGGCTTAAGTGTTTCGAAAAATTCCTGACCGCCTCCGAAGCAATCAAATCGGACGAGGACAAACTGGATGTCCTGACCTCCAAAGTGAACCACCGAGTGTAATCGGTCATCCAAGACGCGACCTCGTACGCGGACGCTATCAAGCTCCTCAAGGACCAGTACACGCGCCCAGTGAACGAAGTGTACGCCAGGCACCTCCTGGGGAGTCGTAAACAACAACCTGGGGAATCGACCGTGGAATACCTTCAGGCACTGTCTGTGCTTGGCCGGGCCTGTGGTTGTAAGGATGTAAAGGCCGCCGTGTACACAGAGGAACTTATCCGGGACGCTTTTGTAGCGGGCCACAGATCCAATTACACCCGACAGCGACTGTTGGAGCAGAGTAACCTCGACCTCAACAAGGCCTCTGAACTCGCACTATCGTTGGATGCAACCTACCAGGGCATGGATGCCTACTCCTCTGCACCGTGGACGCCGCGGGGAATGACAGCCTGGGACACGGTAGGACCGCCTCATAGCGCCGTGCCACCCCAGCCACACCCCAACAGCCCAACTACCGCAGCAGTGTCCCAAGGCCAGACGGCAGTGCCCCAAGGCCAGAAATGCTACTTCTGTGGCCAGGCAAAACACCCCAGAGCGCGCTGCCCGGCGAAAAACGCGATCTGCTCGGGCTGCGGGAAGAAGGGACACTACGCTAGCGTCTGCAGGGCCAAAGCCACCCCGAACCCCAGCAGCGCCGCGTGTGGGCCATGCAGGCCGCCATCTTGGACCTCCCCGGCCGTGTGCGAATCACCGGTACAGCAGCCATTTTGGACGCCTCCAGCCACATGGGCATCATGGACGCCGCCATCTTGGACGACAGCCGGGACGCAGCAGGCCCCCGACACCGCCTCATCTGATACCCGCAGCGACACACCGACCCCTACGCTGGCATCCGTTACACTGGACCAAGCGAGACCGCACCAACTGGCCAGTTCCACAATGGACATTAAGGTAAATGGTCACGATACAATCTGCCTTTTTGACTCTGGGAGCACGGAGAGCTTCATCCACCCCGACACGGTGCGGCGTTGCTCTCTCCCAGTCCTGCCTGCGCAACAGCGGATTTCTATGGCCTCCGAGTCCCAGTCGGCGGACATCGGCGGCTACTGCGTGGTGACACTCGTAGTAGACGGGACCATGTACGATCATTTTAAACTTCTGGTCCTGCCTGACCTCTGCGCTGCCGTCCTGCTGGGGTTAGATTTTCAGTGCCACCTTAAAAGTGTTACGATGGCGTACGGTGGACCCCTACCCCCACTCACAGTCCGCAGCCAGCAGCTTCCAAATTGCCCGCCGCGCACCAGGTGCAACCTCTCCACACTCAGAGTCACCCCCCCACCACTGTTTGCTAACCTCACCCCCGACTGTAAGCCCATCGCCACAAAGAGCAGGCGATACAGTGCCGGGGACAGGGTTTTCATTAAAACCGAAGTGGAGCGGCTCCTGAAAGAAGGGATTATTGAGGGCAGCACCAGCCCCTGGCGAGCCCAGGTTGTGGTCGTTAAGACCGGCGAGAAGCAGCGCCTGGTCATCGACTACAGCCAGACAATAAATCGCTACACCCTGCTGGACGCCTACCCACTCCCCCGTATAGCTGATATGGTCAACCAGATCGCGCAGTACCGCGTCTTCTCGACCATTGACCTGAAATCAGCGTACCACCAGCTCCCCATCCGCCCTGAGGACCGCCAGTACACTGCCTTTGAGGCAAACGGCCGCCTCTATCACTTCCTTAGGGTTCCCTTTGGCGTCACCAACGGGGTCTCCGTCTTCCAAAGGGAGATGGACCGGATGGTAGATCAAAATGCGTTGCAGGCCACTTTCCCATATCTGGACAATGTGACCATCTGCGGCCGTGACTTGCAGGACCATGACGCAAACCTCGAAAAATTCCTCCGCACCGCCCAACTCCTAAACCTGACATATAACAAGGAGAAGTGCATATTCCACACAAACCGCCTCGCCATCCTTGGCTGTGTTGTGGAACACGGAGTCATCGGCCCCGACCCCGACCGGATGCGTCCCCTTATGGAACTTCCACTGCCCCACTGCCTCAAGGCCCTGAAGAGGTGCCTAGGGTTTTTCTCCTATTACGCCCAGTGGGTCCCCTACTATGCGGACAAGGCCCGTCCGCTGATCAAGTCCACCTCTTTTCCCTTGACGGCAGAGGCCCGCTTAGCCTTCCACCGTATCAAGGAGGACATTGCCAAAGCCACCATGCACGCAGTGGACGAATCCATCCCCTTCCAGGTGGAAAGCGACGCGTCCGACTTTGCCCTGGCCGCTACCCTCAATCAGGCGGGGAGACCCGTGGCCTTCTTTTCACGAACCCTCCAAGGCCCGGAGACCAGACACTCCGCTGTTGAGAAGGAGGCCCAGACGATTGTGGAGGCTGTGCGTCATTGGAGGCACTACCTGGCCGGAAAACGATTTACCCTGCTCACTGACCAGCGTTCAGTTGCTTTTATGTTTAACAACAAGCAGAGGGGCAAAATCAAAAATGACAAGATCTTGAGGTGGAGAATCGAACTTTCCACCTACAACTACGAGATCTTGTACCGGCCCGGGAAGCTAAATGAACCCCCGGATGCACTATCGCGTGGCACCTGCGCCAGCGCGCAGATCGATAGACTGCGGGCCCTCCACAATGACCTCTGCCACCCGGGGGTCACCAGGTTCTTCCACCTCATCAAGGCCCGCAACCTGCCTTACTCTATTGAGGAGGTCAGGACCATGACCAGGAACTGCCAAGTCTGCGCTGAGTGCAAACTGCACTTTTATAGACCAGACAGGGCCCACCTGATAAAAGCCACTCGCCCCTTCGAGCGCCTGAGCGTTGGTTTTAAAGGGCCTCTCCCCTCCTCCGACCGCAATGTGTACTTCCTCAATATTATTGATGAGTACTCCCGTTTCCCGTTCGCCTTCCCCTGCCTGGACATGACCAGTGCCACGGTCATTAAATGTCTGAACAACCTCTTCACCCTGTTCGGCTTCCCCAGCTATATCCATAGCGACCGGGGCTCATCGTTTATGAGCGACGAACTCTGCCAGTACCTGCTAACTAGGGGTATTGCCACAAGCAGGACCACCAGTTACAACCCCCGGGGGAACGGACAGGTGGAAAGAGAAAATGCGACAGTTTGGAAGGCCGTCCTGCTAGCCTTAAAGTCTAGGGGCCTTCCAACCTCCCGCTGGCAGGATGTGCTCCCCGATGCGCTCCACTCTATTCGGTCACTGCTCTGCACTGCCACTAACGCCACCCCTCATGAGAAAATGTTTGTCTTCCCAAGGAAGTCCACATCGGGGACATCGCTACCGCCATGGCTGACGTCCCCAGGGCCGGTCCTACTGAGAAGACACGTGAGGACCCATAAAACGGACCCCCTGGTCGAGGGGGTCGACCTCCTCCACGCCAACCCCCAGTATGCTTACATCGCATACCCGGACGGGCGGGAGGACACAGTCTCCATAAGAGACCTTGCACCCTCGGGGGCCGCAGTAACCCACTACCCACTACCACCCCCCCCCCACGATCCGATATCCAGCCCCAGCAGACGGCAGGCCTGGGCCCCGCGACCCGCTCGACATCTACGAGGACGACACGCCTGTGCCACAGCCTACGCTGGACTCGACGCCGGAAGCTTCACTACCCCTGCCGTCGCCACGCCGATCACAGCGGCAGACAAGACCTCCGGAGAGACTCCAATACACTAACTTTTAATACACTTCACCCCGCCGGACTCAATTTTAAACAAGGGGTGAATGTGGTAAACCACTGTTTGTATTCCTGTTTGTCCTGTTTGTATTCCACTGTGTACATGCCTGGACATGCCTCGGCTGACTCCTCCCACAGGTCCTAGTATAAAGGTGACTGCTCCCCAGCCCTTTGTATCCTGGACCGGTCGACCACGCGAGGCAGACCTCCATTCTGTTGTTAATAAAAGCCTTTAGTTACTCTTCTAACTCTCAGTCTTTTATGAGTAATTGATAGCGCATCAGAAATGTGAGGTTATCCACTTTGGTGGCAAAAACAGGAAGGCAGATTATTTGAATGGCAATAGATTGGGAGAAGGGGAAGTGCAAAGAGACCTGGGTGGTCTTGTGCACCAGTCGCTGAAGCATGCAGGTGCAGCAGGCGGTTAAGAAGGCAAATGGTATGTTGGCCTTCGTAGCAAGAGGGTTCGAGTACAGGAACAAGGATGTCTTGCTACAGTTGTACAGGGCCTTGGTGAGACCGCACCTTGAGTATTGTGTGCAGTTTTGGTCGCCTTACCTGAGGAAGGACGTTCTTGCCATGGAAGGAGTGCAGCGAAGATTCACCAGGCTGATACCTGGGATGGCAGGAATGACGTATGAGGAGAGATTGTGTCGATTGGGATTATACTCACTGGAGTTTAGAAGATTGAGAGGGGATCTCATCGAAACCTATAAAATTCTGTCAGGCCTGGACAGACTAGATGCAGGAAGGATGTTTATGATGGCCGGGGAGTCCAGGACCAGGGGTCATAGTCTAAGGATAAGGGGTAAGCCATTTAGGACTGAAATGAGGAGGAATTTCTTCACCCAGAGAGTGGTGAACCTGTGGAATTCTCTGCCACAGAGGGCGCTGGAGGCCAGTTCATTAAATATATTCAAAAAAGAGTTGGATATATTTCTTAAGGCCAAAGGGATCAAGGGATATGGGGAGAAGGCAGGGACAGGGTACTGAATTTGGATGATCAGCCATGATCTCATTGAATGGCGGAGCAGGCTCGAAGGGCCGAATGGCCTACTCCTGCTCCTATCTTCTATGTTTCTATGTTTCTATCTCACGCCTTGACTCCAATCACACCTTACCTACAATCACAGCTATGCATCGACAGCAGGCATATCTCCCAAACACATAGCTGGACTCTGACTCAAACACATTTGCTTCTCTTGCAGGCCAAGATGGCTCACAATAGGAGGGAGCAGCAGAGAACAGACGGGGGTGATGCGCAGCTCCAGCAGCTCTCAGACCTTGAGCAAGTGCTGCGACTCATTGAGCAGCAGGTGGTGGGCACCGTGGCCGTCGGCGACGTCGACCCCGTTGGGGGCAAAAACGGTATCTTCAGCCCCTCTCCTACTCTCATCCCACTTACCCTACACACCACAAACCTTTCTCACTTTCCACCTCCTGAGAATGTCTGCATTCCTTGCTCCATTCCTGCCCCCTGCCCTCGCCTTAACGCAAGTGTTGTACCTTTATGCTTTCAGATAATCAACCAGATGACGAGCCTATCCCTGAGCCCCACAGTGAGAGTGAGGAAGGAGAAGAGTAGAAGGAGCAAAGCACTGCATCACCTCATACTGGCACTACGCACACTTTAGGTGCAAGTTTAGTAGAGGGGTCTGCACTGGGTGATGCACCAGGGATGAGCGGGCTGCAGCAAGGCCAGGAGAAAAGGGTAGCTTGGTAGGGCGAGTTCACACACGAATTCTGCTACAGAGGACTCCGATGAGGACCTCGATGGAGAGGCATTCACAAGAAGGGTGATGGCCATGCACACCAAGATGATTGGTGCGATGGCAAGGGTGCCCAAGCGTCTCTTGACAATGGTAAAGAGCGTGGAGGAGTCCGCTTCCAACATTGCACAGAGTCCTGTGCACACCATGGAGCCCATCATTTCCACTGTGCAGAGGATAGTGGACTCACAGAGAGACCGTGCAAATCCAGACCTCATGACGCGTGTTATGGGCGATGTGGCAGCTTCCATTGCAGCACAGGCGGAAGTGATGCAACGTCTTAGTGCTGTAATGCAGTCAATGGTTGCTGCCATTGAATCTCAGACTGCTCTCATGCAGTCTCATCTTGATGCCACAAAAGCTCTGACTGCTGCCATTGTCGCTGGGTCCGCCACAGTCCACTAGGGATCTCACGGTATCGCAGCAGGCCAGCAATCTGTACTCCAGCAGATTGGTAGGGATGCTGAGGTGCTGCCCCGGGGGAGTGGGAGCGGTTCAGTGGAGCAGGAACCTGCTGTCCTCTCTCAGGATGACAGCATTCCTAATCCCACCATTGCCACTCCGCCATTGCACTTGTCGCTGCCTGTCAACAAGCCAGCCCAGACTGCCGCCGCCCAGCCTGAGGCGCTACAGTGTACAGCCGGGCCTTCCAGGCCCAGAGCTGGTCGAGGGCATTCTGCAAGGCCATCTGTAGTCTCTGGCACTGACACTCAGCAGCCTTCCACCAGCCCTGCTGCAGCCACTGGGGAGACACTACGTAGGAGCACTAGATTAGGAAAAGCGACTGTAAAGTGGGGAGGCAAGGCTTTGCACAAGTGTGGTTAGTCAATATTGTTGTTGTATATATGTGGTTAATGGCTTTTGATAAATTTATTAATGGAATGTTGCAGTGGTATAGAATCACAAAGCGATGGAAAGATGGCGACGTGCTCAGCAACAGGAAAGAGGACTCAAAGTCACTGGAAACTAAGTCTGATGAGGCAATTACGGACCGACCTTACAAAACGCCGATTGAGTGGCTGCCTCCTCCGTCGCTGCTGTTCGTCCTCCTGTTCCTCCTCCTCCTCCTCGTCCTCTTCCTCCTGAGGTGGCGGAGTTATGCCTAGTGGCAATGGCTGTGCTCTCATAATGGCCAAGTTGTGCAGCATGCAGCAGGCGATGATGAAAAGTGACACCCGCTCAGCCGAGTACTGGAGGGCTCCTCTCGAGCGGTCAAGGCAGCGGAACCGTTGCTTGAGCACTCCAATGGTCTGCTCAACAATGTTCCTGGTGGTGGCATGGCTCTCATTATATGAATGCTGGGCAGGAGCGTTGGGGTTGTAGAGGGGAGTCATGAGCCAGGAGGAGAGCGGATAGCCCTTGTCTCCCAGCAGCCAGCCGCAAGCTTGATGTGGTGGCTGGAATAGATCTGGCACACCGGTCTGGCGCAAGATGAAGGCATCGTGGCTGCTGCCAGGATAGCGGGCATTGACAGTCAGGATTTGCCGTGTGTGGTCACATTTTTATTACCTCTGGCCACTTTGAATGTGCATCCACATCACGGAAGACCTCTCATGGTCCCTCAACACCTCCTCTCTGGTGAAGAAGGCCCAGCAGCGCCTATATTTCTTAAGGAGGCTGAAGGGATGTAATCTGTCACCCCTGATCCTCTCTAACTTTTACCGCTGCACTATAGAGAGCATCCTGACAAACTGTATCACAGTATGGTATGGCAGCTGTAGCTACTATGACCGGAAAGCCCTGCAGTGGGTAGTCAAAACTGCCCAACGCATTACCGGCACCCGGCTACCGACCATAGAGCACATATACCAGAAACGCTGTCTATGGAGGTCACGGTCCATCATCAAAGACCCTACCACCCCAGCCACAGTCTGTTCACCCTCCTACCATCTGGGAGACGCTACAGATGCATTCGCACCCGTACGACCAGATTTAGGAACAGCTTCTTTCCCAGGGCTGTCATCCTACTGAACTCCACAAATAAACTCTAAAGCCTGCACATCTGCCAATGCACTTTATTATGGTCATATTTATGTTAATATACTACAAGCCAAATGTATGTTGAATGTTCAAATGTCTTAATCCAAATGTACACTCTCGGGAGCCGCAAGCCTACATTTCGTTGTACTGCACTTGTGCACTAACAATGACAATAAAAGTTGATTTGATTTGATTTTTTGATTTGATTAAAAACATCGAGTCCATAAATGGACCAGCAAAATCAATGTGCACCCTTTGCCATGGAGATGAGGGCCACTCCCATGGATGTAGAAGGGCTTGTGGTGGGGCGTTTTGGACCTTCTGGCATCCTGTACAGCTCTTGGTCATCTCTTCGATTTCTCTATCGATTCCCGGCCACCACACGAACGCCCTGGCTAGGTTCTTCATTTTTACCCCTCCCAGATGACCCTCATGAAGCTCATTGAGCACTCTATCCTTCAATTTGGGTGGAATTACTACTCTGGATCCACCCATCAAGGTTCCTCTGCACACTGACAGCTGTTCTCTTCTCGGCGAGAATGCTGGCAACAGTGGTTCGCCATGTGATGGCCATCCCTTCACCGTTAAATCATAGACCCAGGAGAGTGTCGGGTCATTTCGTGTTTCCTTTTCTATGTTTGCATTCGTCACAGGTAGACATTCGACTATGGTCGAGTGGAATATCTCCACTGGATCCACTGCAGGTGCTTCTTCCACCGTCGGCAACGGTAGGCGCGACAATCCATCAGCATTCCCATGCTGTTTAGTTCCTTTGTACTCGATGTCATATTGGTGTGCCCCTAGGAAAAGGGACCACCTCTGTAGCCGTTGTGTTGTCATTATCGGTGATGCGCTATCAATTACTCATAAAAGACTGAGAGTTAAGAGAGTAACTAAAGGCTTTTATTAACAAAAGAATGAAGGTCTGCCTCGAGTGGTCGACCGGTCCAGAATACAAAGGGGGCTGGGGAGCAGTCACCTTTATACTAGGACTTGTGGGAGGAGTCAGCCGAGGCATGTCCAGGCATCTACACAGTGGAATACAAACAGTGGTTTACCACATTCACCCCTTGTTTAAAATTGAGTCCGGCGGGGTGAAGTGTATTAAAAGTTAGTGGCCTAGAAATTGAGTAGCCTTAGCGCCGCATTTGAGGCGCTAGAGGGCCTAGCGCCGGAGTTATGGCCAGTTGGGAAATTGAGTGGGGCCCTTCCGTCGGCGTTAAGCCGGTAGCGCTGCGCCGGCACCGATGACGTCATCGGTGTGCGCAGCGTCCCGGTTGCCATGCCGACGGGCCCCAGCGCCGAAATTCAGTTGCGGCCGCCTCGCCCGTGGCAGCCGCAACTAAGACTCTGGCAACCGAGTCTTCCCCGAGTTAGCGCCGGCGCATTAAGGTCGCGCGGCGGCCGGCCGCTTTCCCGCCGGCCGCCTGCCCGCACCTCCCTCCCCGGACTCCTCCACCCCCCCCCCGCGGAACAGATGCGTCTGGCCTGCAAGCCCGGCACTTGTCCGAGGTGCCGGGCTCATTTTTTTCAATATTTGAACGGACAGCAGGCGGGTGCAGGCAGCTCCTCCTTAACTGAAGGAGGAGGCCTGCACTTCCCCAGCCTGCCGCACCGCATCGGGTCCCGCAGCGCCGGATTAGCGCCGCAATGCGGCAGTCAGCGCCCATTGGGAGGCGCTCACGCCCGCCAGTAGCGCCGGCAGCCGTCTGGGCGCGGCGCTACTGAATTTTTGGCGCGCGCAAGGGAATTAGCGCCGGCGCTAAATTTCTGGCGCTAAAGCCCTGGCGCGGCGTCAACTCAATTTCTAGGCCAGTGTATTGGAGTCTCTCCGGAGGTCTTGTCTGCCGCTGTGATCGGCGTGGCGACGGCAGGGGTAGTGGAGCTTCCGGCGTCGAGTCCCGCGTAGGCTGTGGCACAGGCGTGTTGTCCTCGTAGCTGGCGAGCGGGTCGCTGGGCCCAGGCCTGCCGTCTGCTGGGGCTGGATATCGGATCGTGGGGGGGGGGTGGTAGTGAGTAGTGGGTTACTGCGGCCCCCGAGGGTGCAAGGTCTCTTATGGAGACTGTGTCCTCCCGCCCGTCCGGGTATGCAATGTAAGCATACTGGGGGTTGGCGTGGAGGAGGTCGACCCTCTCGACCAGGGGGTCCGTTTTATGGGTCCTCACGTGCCTTCTCAGTAGGACCGGCCCTGGGGACGTCAGCCATGGCGGTAGCGATGTCCCCGATGTGGACTTCCTTGGGAAGACAAACATTTTCTCATGAGGGGTGGCGTTAGTGGCAGTGCAGAGCAGTGACCGAATAGAGTGGAGCGCATCGGGGAGCACATCCTGCCAGCGGGAGGTTGGAAGGCCCCTAGACTTTAAGGCTAGCAGGGCGGCCTTCCAAACTGTCGCATTTTCTCTTTCCACCTGTCCGTTCCCCCGGGGGTTGTAACTGGTGGTCCTGCTTGTGGCAATACCCCTAGTTAGCAGGTACTGACGGAGTTCGTCGCTCATAAACGATGAGCCCCGGTCGCTATGGATATAGCTGGGGAAACCGAACAGGGTGAAGAGGTCGTTCAGACATTTAATGACCGTGGCACTGGTCATGTCCGGGCAGGGGATGGCGAACGGGAAACGGGATGCCCTTCTGAGGGTTGAAAATGGAGACAAGAGGTTGATGATCAGTTAGTAGAGTAAATTTCTGACCGTGCAGGTAGTGATTGAACTTCTTCACCCCCCACACCAGGCTGAGGCCCTCTCTGTCAATCTGGGCGTAGTTACGCTCGGCTGAAGTTAACGAGCGTGACGCAAAAGCTATCGGCCTCTCTGAACCATCAAGGAATTTATGTGACAGTACCGCTCCAACGCCATAGGGAGACGCATCACACGCCAGTCTTATCGGTAGTGATGGGTTGTAGTGAGCCAATACTTCTCTTGAAGTGATTAGGTCTTTACTCTTCTGAAAGGCCCGCTTACATTCATCGCTCCATTTCCATGCTACTCCAGTTTGTAGTAGGGCGTTCAGTGGGTGCAGAATTGTGGACAAATTCGGCAAAAACTTATGGTGGTAATTCACCAATCCGAGGAATGACCTCAGTTGCGACACATTTTCAGGCGCTGGAGCCTTAACTACCGCTTCAATTTTGTCAGGGGACTTATGTAACCCCTCTTCATCAATCACGTGGCCACAATACGATATCTGTTTCTTAAAAAACTCGCACTTGGGGCGATTGGCTCGTAGCCCATGTTCTCTTAGTCTAGTGAGCACCTGCTCTAGGTTGGCAAGGTGTTCACTGTCATCTTCACCTGTCACTAGGATGTCGTCCAAGTAACACTGAGTCCCCGGAATCCCTTGCAGGACTTGTTCCATCGCTCTTTGCCATATCGCCGGAGCTGATGCTACTCCGAATACCAGTCGATTATACTGGTAAAGACCTTTGTGAGTGTTTATCGTGAGATACTTCCGAGAGGATTCTTCAACCTCCATCTGCAAATATGCTTGTGCTAGGTCAATTTTTGTAAAACGCTTCCCTCCAGATAGTGAGGCAAAAATATCTTCTATCCTCGGGAGAGGATATTGTACTGTGTGAAGGACTGGGTTCACCGTCACCTTGAAGCCCCCACAGATGCGAACCTTCCTTGGCTCCTCAGACTTATTGTTTAACGTTTTCTTCATGACAGGAACGATGGGTGTCACCCACTCGCTCCAGTCTACCTTAGATAACACGCCTGCATTCTCCAGATTCTCCAGCTCTGCCTCGACAGCTGGGCGAATTGCATATGGTACCGGTCTTGCTTTGAAAAACTTGGGAATTGCATTCTCTTCTATTTTTATCGAGGCGGTTACGCCTTTAAGAGTTCCCAGTTCTTGTTGAAATACCTCTTTGGCGTTAGCTAAGATTTTTGACAATCGTCCAGGTGTGCCGTCGTCGTCCTTTTTACCAGCCACCGTCAGTGCCTGAATGGAGTGCCAGTCTAAACTTATCTTTCTGATCCATTCACGTCCTAATAACGGTGGTCCACCATCTTGCAGTATGTACAGATACAATTTCTGTATTTACTTGCCGTTGTATTCGACAGGCACCCTTATTTTCCCTCTAGGGTATACTTTTTGCCCCGTATACGTCTTCAAGACAATGGATGTCTCTTTCAAGGGTATGTGTGAGAATAGCCGCTCGTAGTCTCGTCGATTCATGGCGGTCAGGGCTGATCCTGTATCCAATTCCATTTTGACTTGGGACCCTGCTATCGTGAGGGTGACCCAAATGGTTCGGTGATCCTCTTTTGCGATTACGTTGTGAAGTTTGAGACAGCTTAGTCTCTTGTTCCCGGATTCACTATCGCTCATCTGGTCTTCGGAACTACTGTCCGTCATCTTTTGTACTTTCCTGTACTGTTCCTTAGTAGCCTTTTTGTTGTCATTAGTCTTCTTCCCAGACCTGCAAACTCGTGCAATGTGTCCCATCTTTCCGCATTGCCTGCATATTTTGTCCTTGGACCAGCAGTCCTTCTGGTCATGGGTTGTTCTGCCGCAGCGATAACATTTTTCAAATCCCCGTGTCATTTCATGGGTGCCGATATCCTGTGGCTTTTGCTGTATTTCCGCAGCTCCCCTTGCTGCTGCTTTGTACGATACTGCCACGCTGAAAGCCTTATCTAACGTCAGCTCTTTCTCTGAGAGTAACCTCTTCTGGATTCCTTCACTCAGGAGTCCACAGAAAATTTGTCCCGTAGAGTATCTGTCAGTCCTGCTCTGAACTGGCAGTGCTTTGATAGCTTGCGTAGTTCCATAAGGTAATCAGCATTGCTCTCATCTTTATGCTGATTTCTCCTGTGGAATTTAAATCTTTCTGCTATCAGCAGCGGTGTAGGATTTAGGTGTTCCTCTAGGATATCAACAATTTCGTTAAAACTCTTCGCCATCGGTTTGGCTGGAGTAATCAGGTTCCGCAATAGGCCGTATGTTCATGCGCCCATTAAGTTTAGCAGTACCGATGCCTTTTTCTCATCGGCTACTTCGTTTGCCTCGCAATATACTTCGACTCTTTCCACATACGTGGTCCAGTCTTCTATTGCATTATCGAAGGCAGTGATATTGCCAGTCTTCGGCATCTTGGAAATCTAAGATGGCGCCTCCCGCGCTTTGCCTTTTTCCCCGATTTAACAAAATGGCGCCTCCTGCGCTTTCCGTCTTCTCCGCCGCTGCTAGCGCTGTTGCTGGCGTTTTATGCCTTGATGGCGACGCCCTATGGTCTTCGCGCACTTCCCCCCCGCGCTGCTGCTAACGCCGCTCTCCGCGGTTCCCGTGGCAAACTGCAGCTCCTCGCGGCTTTCTGCGCTTCTAATTTCTTTTATCTTCCCCATCGTCGGAGCAACCCTATGGGACACTTTCCTCCCTCTTCTCGGGTCTGTACACTGCCCGGCTTCGTAGTACCGGCCGCGCCCTGTGTGCTCCACCCTCTCTCTCTCTCTCCTCTTCCCGACAACGCTGCTCGGCCCCGTTGAAAAGCCACCCGATCGAGCTCTAGCCCGCCGCAGCCCAGGAAGGATCAGTGTACTACCTGCCACCAGCCCGATTAGCTGTAACACCATCGACAGGATAACCAAGCCCCGCTCTCGACAGCCTCTCCTGCAAATCTTCAACTCCAATGAATCAGAGGCAGTTGCCCACGGTCGACGCCCGTTTCTTCTGTTTGGTTTTTTTCTTTCTTCCTTCTGGCCTCGACCTCTGGCAACTTCGCTTCAGGGATGGATCCCCATGAGGTGGTGCAGACTGTAGGTAAGTTCGGGTCTGCTCGTCGCCAGTATTATCTCCGTGTGTAATTGAGACACGGACTGCAGGAGTTGGCTTTAACAGGTCTTTACTGAGTGGAGACAAACGGGAACTACTATGCAAAAGTTACTACACAGGCTTATATACCGGGGTGGTCACTATTGGTACTGCAGTATACAGGGGCTGCAGAATATAGTTCCTTCTGCAAAGTACATACACTACACCTAGGGTGCTCATTAATGGTTCATTCTCTTACTCTTTGTTCAGCACTTAGATTCTTATGGCTCTGCATTCTCTCCCAATCTATCTGTTCCTTCTTCATATCATATCCCAACCCTGCTACCCTTTTGCTAATGATTTTACTCTACATTCATGAACTTCCTTCAAATTGCAAATCCTCAATGCACACAAACTTCAGTCCTCTCAGTGTAGTAGCTGAATCACTATATATATTGTGGTCTTCTCCGTGTCCTTCAATGCAACCATGAAATTCTTCTTTCTTCAGTTTTTCAATATTCTCATGTCTCTCACAAGGCTAACCAATGACTACCACCTCTTACCTTTGATGGCTACAGCCTTAGGGGGGAAAATTCGGTTGATTTGCGCCTCCCATTAGCGCCCTAGGGCACTAACGGGGCGCAAAGCAACTAGCGCCTGAGCACGGCGCCGCTAACGCCTCCTGTGAAATTCAGCGGGAGGTTAGCGGCGGCGGTAACCATTAGCACCCCACTCGCGCCCTGGCCGCGATCTTCGGTAGCGCCCCGACTTACCGCCGGATGCTATGTCCGACAGAGTCAAGGGGGCCTACCTGCGGCCGGGACAGCGCAAATTAAAGGGGAGGTGCCGGGCGGCCATTTTTGTTGCTGGCTGCCTGCCAGCACCTGCCCCCGTTGCTGTCCCCGGCCTTCTGTGAAGCCCCGCGGGGTGCTGGCTGCGGTCCGTGAGCCTGGCAGTCCTCCTGAGTGCCGGGCTCTTTTACCGGCACTCTGATCCCTGGTGGCCCAGCTGGGCCCCGGGTCGCGTTGCGCTAGGCCCCGCCCCTTTAATAAGAGGAGGAAAGCCTGCAGTACCGCACGTATTCACTCGCAGCGCCCCAAGAGGGAGGCGGGGCGCTTCCAGTAGCGTCCCGCCTCCCTCTTGGTGCGCTACCAGTGAATTTTGGGCGCGGGGCGCCAACTTTTCCGTAGCACCCCAGCGAAGTTAGCGCCCCAAAGGGGGTGCGACCCAATTTTGCCCCCTTAGTTTTTTCATTAACTAACATTATTGGCCTCATTCATTCCTCTGACCTCAAATAGAACTCCAATATCTCCTTACTGCCTCCATGCACCTCGTTTTTGCTTTTTGATGTCAAACACTTCTGGGACTGAAATCCTGCAATGCAGCTCCCGGGGACAGAAGTGTGGAAGGCGGGGGGGCGGTGGCGGGGTGGGTTCCACCCACCACTGTGGCCTGCTACTAATCCTAAATCCTGGGGACAGTGTATTAGAATATTCAGAGTGTGTGCCCATGCCTGTAGAGGTGCAACGGGGAGTTCTGCCTTGTTGAGGTAGTGGAAGTCAGGGCGGCACCTTACTGCTCCGAAAGTAAAATCCCAAAGCATAAATTGAACCGAAGAATACTGATGCCGTAATTTTTTGGATTCCCCTTGCCGAAAACAGGGGCAGCTTGGTTAAGGTGATCAATCCACCTGGGTAAATTGCAGCACAATTTGTCCCATAAGTCATGAGGGGCAAAAACCTGATGGATATGGGTTCTGTCAGGATTGTATGACAATTATTTGCTCCACCCCAAATCATGCAATTTCAGGGTGTTCGTTTCCTCTCAATAACACTCAACTCTCATTAAGCTGAAGTTCGTTCATGACTTAAACCCTGATCAACTAGCATCTCTCACAAAAAACTTGTTGTCTGATAGGCAATTCCTCTATCACATCTTGCCTCCTCTATCTCTCTACTTTTCCTGCATCTCTTCCTTTCTATTATAACAATATTACTATGTTCAGTGCTTCTCTCAGCCTTCTTTTTTGTTTATTCTAAACTAAAATTATGCCTCCTACCTACATCATAACTGTGACAGAATCAAGATTCATCGTACAGTCTTCTACTCAATCATTCTTTCTCTGGACCCAAAACTGTAGAACTACTTACCTCTAACAGTCTTTCCTTTCTCCTACAATCTTTGGGATTTTAAAGCCAAGCTTGGCATCATCTAGTTGCTATTTCCTGATTTAGCTTGTCTTCTCTTTCACTTTTTTCAATTTTGGTGGTGCCCTGCACTGTGGGCTTTGGTTCATTACCTTGTTTTCCCTTTATTAAAAACATTAAAACTGGTTATAGATACTTACTATGAGTAGCCATCACTCCAAATGCCATGGTAGCATACATATGGATTTGTTTGTCATCGTGGGGTATTAATTTCGCCAATCTTGGAATAGCTCCAAGCGCCAGGAGGTTTATTTTGTTTTCATCCCCTATAACAAAAAGCACCATCATCATTATCCATTGTGTCAATGTTAAAAATTAACAATTTAATTCTACCAATTTAAATATACTAATAAATATATTATAATTAAAAACAGCCTGTGAAGTGATTTGGCAAGATTCAAGCATATTCTGTCTTTTAAATGTTTACCAGTCTAAACATTAATATATGAAATTATATGGGGTTATTTTCCTCATTGCTGATTCTGAGGTCAGGTCGCAGAAATTATGTAAAGGAAAAGCCATCAGGTCTCCCCCCCGCTGTGCTGCCCCACGATTTCCACAGCTTTTTCAAATGGCCATAACTTGGCCTGCGTGAGAAGGTGCACTCCAGTACTCATGCCGCACTTTCCTCTATGTCCATCCGTGGTCACCCAAACACATGGGTGCTGAAGATGGGACTTGTGCAGAGATCTCCTCACACCGGAGTGTTTGAGATGGCCCAAGAGAAACCCAAAGAGGACATCAACAGCTGGCAAGTTCCTGTTCTTTTCCTTCCGGCAGGATATTCAGATCCAAGGTCTTAAGGTTGGTGGCTAGAAGCATAGCTGCAGCCCACTCAAGCCTGCAGTTGCACTCCTGTTTCACCCCCCAGTTCCCAGGGGGTGTGCCAAGATATTTTGGAATGGTCTAAAGCAAGATATCTGAGTAATCCGTGACCTTCGCAGGTGCAGTACACTTCAAGAATGCTGCGCCTGTCTGGCACCCAATATAGAGAGAAGGGAGAAGGAAAATCAGCCCTGTTGTTTCTACATATTGGCATAATTTGGCATTTAGACTTAATGCCCCCTATGGTAAAATAACCTTTCAAGACTCTCTGTTCAGGGTCACACATGAAGAATGGGCGTCTCTGCCCCTGCCTCAGGTAACCTGCCATTGAAACTCTCATCAATGTCTTTGTTACCTCTAGACATGACTATTCCAATGTTTGCCTGGCTGACCTCCCAGCCTGCACCCTCCGTAAAATTTAGCTCATACAAAACTCTGCTGCCCATATACTAACTCGCACCAAGTCCCCTTCACCCATCACCTCTGTGCTCGCTAACTTACATTGGCTCCCGATCCGGCAGCACCTCAATTTAAAAATTCTCACCCTTGTTTTCAAATGCCTTCATGGTCTTGCCCCTCGCTATCTCAGTAACCTTCTGCAGCTCTACAACCCTCCAAGATCTCTACGCTCCACTAATTGTGGCCTCTTGAGCTTCCCCAATTTTAAATGCTTTACCATTGGCGGCTGTGCCTTCTGCTATCTAGGCCCTAAGCTCAGGAATTCCCTCCCTAAACCTATCTGTTTCTCTTCCCCTCTCTCCTCCTTTAAAGTACTCCTTAAAACCTACCTCTTTGACTAAACTATTGGTTACCTGGCCTAATATCTCCTTATGTGGCTCGGTGTCAAATTTTGTTTGACAACGCTCCTGTGAAGCGCCTTGGGATGTTTTACTATGTTAAAGGTGTTATATAAATGCAAGCTGTTGTTGTTGGATGAGACATCAGAGCACTGTCAGTACTCACGGAACTGATCCCCACTATCCGTTACCTCCTTCAGGTGAGATGGGGAGAAGTGGAGAGGACACGAGGCCGGGGGGGGGGGGGGCGGGGGGTGCTGGAGGTAGGAGGCGATTACTGTTTTATTGTTTATATGCTTTAATCTACTCTACTCTGCAGTGTCGAATGATTAGATGATGAAGTAGTTTAATTCAAATTGGCACTTTAGAACCTGGTCATCATACTTAAAATATCAAGCTGTAAACATCAATTTTATTGACAAAGAAAATTAACATTTTTATGTTGAGGTGGTTACTTTTATTTGCAACTGTAATATTGACTAAATGAAAACATTAGTTTTGAACAATTGGTCAGCAAAAGGTTCTTCTGTCTGTGGAATACAGTATGTCAATGAGGCAAGTCTCATCTCAGCATGTAATGTACCTTACTTTTAATTTTCTTCCCACTTTTAATCTTTTATTTTATTTTCTCTTTTTTCCTGTAGGTGTATTCACACATGCCATTAGTCAATCACAGAATCACAGAATCCTCACAGTGCAGATAGAGGCCATTTCGGCCCATCGAGCCTGCACCGACACATATCCCACCCTATCCCCGTAACCCCACGTATTTAATCCCCTAACACTAAGGGTCAATTTATCATAGCCAAATCAACCCAAATCAACCTAACCTGCACATCTTTGGACAATGCTGAACAATCAATGACAAACCACTGGCTGCTTTGTTAAATGAAGAACATTTTGATTGAAATTGCTAACAATGATTTAAATAGGCCAGTTACCTACAGATTTCTCCTAACATTCTCTGTTCTAATGAAAAAAGCCACAGTTTCTCTAGTCTCTTCTCATAACTAAGGCTCTTATTCCTAGTATCATCTTAATGATTCTCTTCTGTACCCTGTACATGGCCTTAGCACCCGTCCAAAACAAAAAGCATAGTTTTACATAGTATTTACAGTAGAGAAACAGGCCATTCAGCTCAATGGGTCCATGCCAGTGTTTATGCTCCATACGAGCCTCCTTCCACCCTTATTCATCTAACCCCATCAACATATCCTTCTATTCCTTTCTCCTTCATGTGTTTATCTAGGTTCCCCTTAAATGCACTACGCTATTCGTCTCAACTACTCCCTGTGGTAGCGAGTTCCACATTCTAACCACCCTCTGGGTAAAGAAGTTTCTCCTGAATTTCTTATTGGATTTATTAGTCACTATCTTATATTTATGGCACCTATACAAAGTTCTGGTCTAGCCTGCAAGTGGACACATCAGGGGAGAAATTGGGCACCTTAGCGCCCCCCGTTAACCCCTACGGGGGGGGCACTAACGGGGTGCTACCAGCTTTGCGACCGGGTGCAGCGATAGTACCGACGCCCACCACAAAATTGAGGTGGAGGTTTGCGGCGGCAGTAATCACTAGCGCCACGATCTCCTGCGCCCGGAGATCATGACGTCATCCGGGGGCGCAGCATCCCGGCTCTGAAATTCACTCTCAACCCCTGCCTGAGTGCCTGCCATTAGCAACAACAGGTAGAGGAGCCGGAATGTAGTTGGATGAGCGCTGGAGGAGCACGATATAAAGGAGGCAACTTCCTTTTTTTTTAGATGGCAAAGAATGCTGCCTTGTCAGTTTGACAAAAGCAAACAGGCATTTTGAGCAATCTGAGCGTTCTCAACTTGAAGGAGTATTCTGGCTGAGAAAAATTATCACTTTCAGTTGGGTTACATTTGATAGTGCAACATTTCCATCATTTAATGGGGGCTGTACTGGTACTGGACCTCACCCGCCAGCGTCACCATCGGAGGCAGCGAAAAAGATTGAAAAATGTGGCCAGAGGAAGGAGGGCCAACAGGGCTCTCAACAGGAGGCCTTACTCTCTCAGGGTATTCCAGCAGCATTTCTCCTACATCAATCTCACTGAGGAGCAGTGTCTTAGAAGGCTCCGCTTCACCAAGGGCGTGGTCACAGAGCTCTGCCACCTCCTGCTGCCAGACCTCGAGCCTCACATCAGGAGCACGTCTCTCTCAGTGGCAGTCAAGGTCACCGTCGCCCTCAATATCTATGCCAGCAGATCCTTCCAGTGTACAACAGGAGACATATCTAACATATCACAGTTCGCTGTCCATTGCTGCATCTGTGAGGTCACAGATGCTCTCTACAGAAGAAGAAGGGACTACATTTCCTTCCCCATGATCAGAGAGAAGCAGCGCGAGCGTGCATGTGGCTTTGCCAGGATAGCGGGCTTCCCCATGGTGCAGGGCGCCATTGACTGTACCCACATCGCTTTGCAGGCACTTCATAACAATCCTGAGGTATTCCGTAACCGCAAAGGCTACTACTCACTTAAGGTGCAGTTGGTGTGCGACCACACACAGTGCATCTTCACCGTCAATGTCCGCTATCCTGGCATCAGCCACAATGCCTTCATCCTGCGCCAGACCGGTGTGCCAGCTCTCTTCCAGCCACCACATCAAGCTTGCGGATGGCTTCTGGGAGATGAGAGGTATCTGCTCTCCACCTGGCTCATGACTCCATTCCGCTTAACACTCATACAATGAGAGACATGCTGCCACCAGGAACATGACTGAGTAGACCATCTGAGTCTTCTTCTTCTTCTTAGGCAGTCCCTCGGAACCAAGGATGACTTGCTTCCACACTAAAAATGAGTTCTCAGGTGACTGATGAGTCCAATGCGGGACCTACAGTCTCTGTCACAGGTGGGGCAGATGGTGGTTGAAGGGGCGGGTGGGTGGGGTGCTTGGGTTGACATGCGCTCCTTGCGCTGTTTGTGCTTGGCTTCCGCTTGCTCCCAGTGAAGAGACTCGAGGTGTTTGGCGCCTTCCCAGATGCTTCTCCTCCACTTTGTGCGGTCTTGGGCCAGGGATTCCCAGGTGTCGGTGGGGATGTTGCACTTTTTCAAGGAGGCTTTGAGGGTGTCCTTGAAGCGTTTCCTCTGCCCACCTGGGGCTCTCTTGCCGTGTCGGAGCTCCGAGGAGAGTGCTTGTTTTGGGAGTCTCGTATCAGGCATGCGGGCGATGTGGCCCGTCCATCGGAGCTGATCGAGCGTGGTCAAAGCTTCAGTGCTGGGGATGTTGGCCTGAGCGAGAACACTGACGTTCGATTTGCAGGATCTTGCGGAGGCAGCATTGGTGGTACCTCTCCAGTGCTTTGAGGTGCCTGCTGTACATGGTTCATGTCTCTGAAGCATTCAGGAGGGCACGTATCACTACTGCTCTGTAGACCATGAGCTTGGTGCTGGGTTTGAGGTCCTGGTCTTCAAACGCACTCTTCCTCAGGCGGCCGAATGTTGCACTGGCACACTGAAGGCGGTGTTGGACTTCGTCATTGATGTCTGCCCTTGTTGACAGTAGGCTCCCGAGGTATGGAAAGTGGTCTATGTTGTCCAAGGCCTCGTGGTGGATTTTGATAATTGGGAAGCAGTACTGTGTGACGGGGGCAGGTTGGTAGAGGACCTTTGTCTTACGGATGTTTAGTGTAAGGCCCATGCTCTCGTACGTTTCGGTGAAGGTGTTGACGATGGTTTGGAGTTCAGAGTGTGCGCAGAGGCAAGCGTTGTCTGCATACTGTAATTCGATGACAGAGGATGGGTCGACCTTGGATCTGGACTGGAGGTGACGGAGGTTGAACAGTTTCCCATTTGCTCTGTAGATTAGCTCCACTCCAGTGGGGAGCTTACTGAGGGTGCGATGGAGCAATGCAGCCAGGAAGATCAAGAAGAGCGTTGGTGCGATGACACAGCCTTGCTTGACCCTGGTCCGTACGTGAATTGGGTCTATGGTGGATCCGTTGGTCAAGATCACGACTTGCATGTCGTCGTGAATCAGGCGGAGGATGGTGACAAACTTTTGAGGGCAGCCGAATTTGAGGAGGACACTCCATAATCCCTCACGGTTGATGGTGTCGAAGGCCTTTGTGAGGTCAAAGAAGGCCATGTACAGCGGTTGGTGCTATTCCCTGCATTTCTCTTGTAGTTGACGCGTGGTGAAGATCATGTCCATTGTGCCCCTTAGTGGGCGGAATCCGCATTGCGACTCTGGGAGGAGCTCTTCAGCCACTGGGAGAAGGCGATTGAGGAGGATTCTTGCGATGACTTTCCCTGTGGCAGACAGCAGGTAGACTCCTATGTAATTACCACAATCGAACTTGTCACCTTTCGTGAAGATGGTCACGATTACGGCATCTCTGAGATCCCCTGGCATGCTCTCCTCCTTCCAAATAAGAGAAATGAGTTCATTTATTCTCCGCCATGTTTTAGCGCCTCGGTGGCGATTCCATCTGCTCCTGAGGCCTTGTTGTTCTTCAGTTGTCAGATGGCCTTTTCAACCTCATGCCGGGCTGGGGTTGTGCTGAGGTGGTGGCGGGTAGCATGCTGCAGGACGGAGTTGCGGACACTCACGTCGAAGACAGAGGTTCGGTTAAGGAGATCTTTGAAGTGGTCCTTCCAGCGGGCACTGACTGCCTCTCTATCCTTGATGAGTACCTCTCCGTTCTTGGCCTGCAGTGGGGTAGGACCTTGGGTGCTTGGGTCATAGGTGGTCTTGACTGCGCTAAAGAATCCACGCACGTCGTGGTTGTCGGCTAGCTGCTGGATCTCCTGCGCTTTCTCCACCCACCATCTGTTCTTTAGGTCGCGAGTTTTTTGTTGGACCTCGGCCTTCAGGAGTCTGTAGAGCTGCTTTCTTGCTCTCGAGCTCTGTTGCTGTTTCCAGATCAGGAATGCCTTGCGCTTGCGGCTTATTAGCTCCTGGATCTCCCACAAGCAGCGCGAGCATGCATGTGGCTTTTCCAGGATAGCGGGCGTCCCCATGGTGCACGGCACCATTGATTGCACCCATGACGCTTTGCAGGCACCTCATAACAATCCTGAGGTATTCCGTAACCGCAAAGGCTACCACTCACTTAAGGTGCAGTTGGTGTGCGACCACACAAGCGCATCCTCACCGTCAATGGCAGCAGCCACGATGCCTTCATCCTGTGCCAGCACTCTTCCAGCCACCACATCAAGCTTGCGGATGGCTTCTGGGAGATGAAGGGTAGCCGCTCTCCACCTGGCTCATGACTCCCCTCCGCAACCCCAGAACTCGTGCCCAACACTCATACAATGAGAGGCATGCTGCCACCAGGAACATCACTGAGCAGACTATCGGAGTGCTCAAGCAACGGTTTCGCTGCCTTGACCGTTCAGGAGGAGCCCTCCAGTACTCGGTTGAGCGGGTATCCCTTTACATCGTTGTTTGCTGCATGCTGCACAACTTGGCCATCACGAGGGTGCAGCCATTGCCACCAGGCATAGCCACACCACCTCAGGAAGAATGTAAGAAGTCACACAACACCAGGTTATAGTCCAACAGTTTTATTTGAAATCACAAGCTTTCGGAGCGCTGCTCCTTCGTCAGGTGAAGTGGAGCGATGCATAAAGACACAGCTTATATAGTCAGAGAATAATGCCAGATGATTACAGGTAATCTTTCTAACTGCCATTTATCACACCTCGGCAGAGAGATAATCACAGCAATCAAAGGTGTGAATGGTGTCCAAACAGGTCAGTCAGGAAAACATTACATCAAAGAACAATGAGGTGGGGTCACAAGGGGTCAAATGTTGCAGATGCTGGGGTCTGTATGAAAAACAAAAAACAGACAAAAAAACATTTTTTTTGCTGGAAATCACAGCAGGTCTGGCCGCATCTGTGTAGAGAGAACCAGCCAATGACGACTCGAGTCTGGATGACCCTATGTTAGGTGGGGTTACATGTAGCGTGACATGAACCCAAGATCCCGGTTGAGGCCGTCCTCATGAGTGCGGAACTTGGCTATCAGTTTCTGCTCTACGATTTTGCGTTGTCGTGTGTCTCGAAGGCCTCCTTGGAGAATGCTTACCCGAAGATCGGAGGCTGAATGTCCTTGACTGCTGAAGTGTTCCCCGACTGGGAGGGAACACTCCTGCCTGGCGATTGTTGCACGGTGTCCGTTCATCCGTTGTCGTAGTGTCTGCATGGTCTCGCCGATGTACCATGCTCCGGGGCATCCTTTCCTGCAACGTATGAGGTAGACAACGTTGGCCGAGTCACATGAGTATGTGCCATGTACCTGGTGGGTGGTGTCCTCACGTGTGATGATGGTATCTGTGTTGATGATCTGGCATGTCTTGCAGAGGTTGCTGTGGCAGGGTTGTGTGGTGTCGTGGTCGCTGTTCTCCTGAAAGCTGGGTAATTTGCTGCAAACGATGGTCTGTTTGAGGTTAGGCGGCTGTTTGAAGGCGAGTAGTGGAGGCATGGGGATGGCCTTAGTGAGGTGTTCGTCGTCATCGATGACATGTTGAAGGCTGCGAAGAACATGGCGTAGTTTCTCCGCTCCGGGGAAGTACTGGATGACGAAGGGTACTCTGTTGGTTGTGTCCCGTGTTTGTCTTCTGAGGAGGTCTATGCGATTTTTTGCTGTGGCCCGTCACTGAAAGACGCCCTCGTAAGAACGGGATATGATGCTCGACTCATTGATCGACAGTTCCGACGGCCCATCTTTCAGCGACGGGCCACAGCAAAAAATCGCATAGACCTCCTCAGAAGACAAACACGGGACATAACCAACAGAGTACCCTTCGTCGTCCAGTACTTCCCCGGAGCGGAGAAACTACGCCATGTTCTTCGCAGCCTTCAACATGTCATCGATGACGACGAACACCTCGCTAAGGCCATCCCCATGCCTCCACTACTCACCTTCAAACAGCCACCTAACCTCAAACAGACCATCGTTCGCAGCAAATTACCCAGCTTTCAGGAGAACAGCGACCACGACACCACACAACACTGCCATGGCAACCTCTGCAAGACATGCCAGATCATCAACACAGATACCATCATCACACGTGAGGACACCACCCACCAGGTACATGGTACATACTCATGCGACTTGGCCAACGTTGTCTACCTCATACGTTGCAGGAAAGGATGCCCCGGAGCATGGTACGTCGGTGAGACCATGCAGACACTGCGACAACGGATGAACGGACACCGCGCAACAATCGCCAGGCAGAAGTGTTCCCTCCCAGTCAGGGAACACTTCAGCAGTCAAGGACATTCAGCCTCCGATCTTCGGGTAAGCATTCTCCAAGGCAGCCTTCGAGACACACGACAACGCAAAATCGTAGAGCAGAAACTGATAGCCAAGTTCCGCACTCATGAGGACGGCCTCAACCGGGATCTTGGGTTCATGTCACACTACATGTAACCCCACCTGACATAGGGTCATCCAGACTCGAGTTGTCGTTGGCTGGTTCTCTCTACACAGATGCGGCCGGACCTGCTGTGATTTCCAGCAAAAAAAATGTTTTTTGTCTGTTTTTTGTTTTTCATACAGACCCCAGCATCTGCAACATTTGACCCCTTGTGACCCCACCTCATTGTTCTTTGATGTAATGTTTTCCTGACTGACCTGTTTGGACACCATTCACACCTTTGATTGCTGTGATTATCTCTCTGCCGAGGTGTGATAAATGGCAGTTAGAAAGATTACCTGTAATCATCTGGCATTATTCTCTGACTATATAAGCTGTGTCTTTATGCATCGCTCCACTTCACCTGACGAAGGAGCAGCGCTCCGAAAGCTTGTGATTTCAAATAAAACTGTTGGACTATAACCTGGTGTTGTGTGACTTCTTACATTTGTCCACCCCAGTCCAACACCGGCATCTCCACACCTCAGGATGAGGAAGAGGAGAAGGAGAACGAGGAAGAGGAGGAGGAACAGGAGCATGAACAGCAGCGACGGAGGATCCAGCCACTCCATCGGCCTTGTGACCACCTCATCAGACTGCGGTTCCAATGAATTCGAGACCACTTCCCAGTTGCTCATCCAGTCCCCATCATCCCATCAATTTCTCATTCCATACCACACCCCAAAGCTGAATGAGACACAGCACCATTTCTGCAACATTCCAATAATAAATTTATACACAATCAGTAACCACATATCTACAATAAAAATATTAACTAATGACCCTTGTGCAAACCCTTACTTGCCCTCTTTACAGTGCGCTCTGTGGCCCAGTGCGTAGCACGGCAGAACGCAGCGCCCCAATATTCAGGGTTAGTGCTCTAAGAAGGAAGTGGAGCACTTGATAAAGTTGAGCTCATCCAAAACTCTGCTGCTCCTAACTCGCACCAAGTACCATTTACCCATCAGCCCTGTGCTCGTTCCCGGTCCAGCAAAGCCTCCATTTTAAAATTTTCATCCTTGTTTTCAAATACCTCCTTGGCCTTGCACCTCCCTCTCTGTAATGTCCTCCAGCCCTACAACCCTCCGAGATCTCTGCGCTCCTCCAATTCTGGCCTCTTGAGCATCTCCGATTTTAATTGCTCCACCATTGGCGGCCGTGCCTTCAGCTGCCTGGGCCTAAAGCTCTGGAATTCGCTCCCTAATCTTCTCTGCCTCTCTACCTCTCTGTCCTCCTTCAAGATGCTCCTTAAAACCTACCTCTTTGACCAAGCTTTTGGTCATCTGCCCTAATATCTGGCATGGTGTCAAATTTTGTTTGCTAATGCTCCTGTGAAACGCCTTGGGACATTTTACTACATTAAAGGCTCCGTATAAATGCAAGTTGTTGTTGTTTTGGGGATAAAGATCAAAATCCTCTTATACTACTGTAACCAATTCTTCATTTCTGTGCAAGGGGGCGGGGGTGAGTCCGATCTCAGAGAAGCAGGTAAGCTTAGGGGCGCGGGAGTGGGGGGGTTAGCACACCATTACAGGAGCCCAAAGTTGGAGAGGTCAGAGTAGAAATGAGAGGGAATGTTAAAGTAGCAAGCCCTGCTTGAGCATCTGTTATCCCTGATTAATCATACCCTAAAAATCAATAGTTACCCATCCCTGGCCTCTCTGTATTTTTATATAATGCTTCTGCAACTCAAATAATTGTGTAATAAGTTTCCTACTTTCTAAATTATGTAGCAGTAATCCATATAAATTCTTTTTAAAATAAATTTTGCCACTATTGATTATTATGCAAAATCTTATTTTTCTCAGCCCACAAAAAGTAAAATGGCAACTGCCAGCCTCAAACTTTCATCCACTAGGAAGACCAGAACGCCTTCCACTTTTCATGGAGAGCTTCTAGCTGCAGTATTACCTCATTTGGAATTTGATTTTAAATTACATTTTAACTTACAAAAATATAAAATATATAGTGGATTTAAAAAAGGAAAATCATTTGAAAATGCCACCAGGTAGGAAATACTTGCAAGTATTTTCCTTAAAAAAATACCAAAACATCCAAATTAAAGCATATATTTAATTTAAGTTTATTTCTATAAATTCAATGCAAAAAGGAATGCAATGATAAAGTAAGTATTCAAAACTGTAACATGGACTGTTACATGGTGAATGTCTTGCAGTATCAACATTCAATAAGACAAACGTCAATGAAAACAAACCAACCTTTTTCGGCAAATTTGTATATGGCTTCACAGGCTTTAAGCAAAATTTCATCCTCTGGTGAATCCAGCATAAGCACAACTGTGTGTACGTTTTTGCTTTCGATAATAAGCGAATTAAACTGTGGAAGAGAGCAGAGTTCATATTTTGTGTAGTTTTTAATAATACTTGAAGAAGTGAATAAACATGTTTGGTGTAATATTATCCATCATCCACTAAAACTAAAACACATGTTTAAAGCATCTATCAGATGAAAATCTTGATTTAGATGCCTTATTACTGTATATGCTAAAAATCATTTCAGTAAGATGTGTAGTAGAAGATTAGAAGATATAACCTGTCAATTTAATTCATATTTTCCTGTTCAGAATGGCATCCATGAGCAAATAGGATTAGTTCAAAATGAATCAGAGCTACTGGATAACACTGTGGGGGAAAAAAATCAGTATCGCCCCGTTTGGGGCGCCATTATCGGCCGTGCGCAAAGTTTAGCGCCTGGCGCTAATTATTGCCTCTGACGGCAAACTTGGTTTTTATCGCCCCTGGAGGTGATTGGAGTGCTAAATCAGGTGCTTCACACCTGTCTTAAGGCGCAAAGGCCGAGGAGCGAGGCGCTACCTCAGAGCGCTGGCGAAGCTCATGTGATGTCAGTCAGCAATGGAACACAGACACAATGGCGCCGGCCAGTTCTTAAAGGGGAGTTCTGACGAAAGGTGATCGACCTGAAACATTAACTCTGTTTCTCTCTTCACAGATGCTGCTTGACCTGCTGAGTTTCTCCAGCATTTTCTGTTTTTATCTTAAAGGGGAGGATTGATTTTGCTCTCCATCCATATCCTGCTCATTGCAGCCTTGAATCTTGGCCTGGAGAGACCTGTACATCAAATCTGCTGGAAAGAACAATAGAGACCCCCAGGGAAAGAGCTCAGAGTGCAGCCCCCACAGTCTCTTCTAAATCGATACAAGGGCAAATCAAAATGAACCTGCAAAGTGCTGCTCAGTACCCAAAACTCCTTCACAAAGCGTTGAATCTCTCCAGATATCTCTCTCTCTCTCTCTCAGAATGCGTGGTGCAAAAATGTCACCAACAAAAAAAGGCAGGAAGCGGTCGCTTTTAAATAGCCAGTCCCTTTCTGACTGCAAAACACTCCCCTCAACCTGTCGTTGCTAGCAGCAGGCGGTAAGGCAGGGGGCGCCATTCAATATCTGGTCCGGGGCACTACCAGGGCGTTGCGCACTCGACTGACGTCACGATCTGCCGTTAATTTCGCGAGTGGCGCAAACATTGCCGCGCCCTCTTAAGGCGCTAACAGGAGGCGCAAACCAACTGAATTTTTCCCCCTAGCTCTTTTACAATTTTCATTATAATTTCCAAAATGCACAGAAAAATCAGTAAAAATTATTTCTGTAACCTCTGATGTTTTATAGCAAAACTAAAACAATGCAGAGAATGAAATGTTTTATTCTGTTTCCTGTGCAAAAATTTTAAATGTTGCTATAGTTTAATCCTGGCATTTGTGATAAATGAAGTAGTTTGCCAGCAAGAAATATAAACCTAAATTTCTAAAACCTAAACATTTATCCACCTTAAAAATCTTTATAAATGAAAAAAATAGCCCATATTTGAATGGAAGCAAACATTTTGAAAATGTGCTGGTGTCTCTAAGTAAACTTTGGCAGTAAGTTCACAAAGTGCATCATGCTGATCATTTAAAAAACATAACTGGATCCTATATATCATGAAACTCTATACAATGGGAACAAGCAGCTAGGCATATTAAGATTCTGTGCTTGGATTGACATTATGCTTCAGTCAAATATTCTTATCTGGAATCAATTATAAGCTATTCCTCAGAGAATACAAACGTTCGATCATGATAAATGGATATTTGTCTTATCACAATACCTATGTGTGGCTAAGCAAGCTTAGTGCTATTCTGGTTCTAATCAGTGTGAAGTTGTTCTCTTTACTGATTAATCTCTCCAGAATGTTTTTCCTCTCCAATATTTTCCCCTTCTCTCTTGAAGGAGCTTATTCTTCCTAGAATACAGTTCCACAGGCATTGGCAGCCTTCTAGTACTTCGCCCATTTTGTGAGAGCTTGGACAGTGAATGTTATTGAGCTTTTTGACTATGCATATAATTATATCCAAGCCTATTTTCCAGCAGAGCGCTAGTATCAGAAGAGGGAACAATAAGTGATTCCTCCTCCTCCTTCTCTGCCCCACTGACCCTAGCCCAGGGACGCCAAGACCAATTTTAGCACCTTTATTTTTGCCCCAACTGAGGTCAGCTAACTTGGCCCTGCAGGGAATGGAACCAAGGACCTTGTGTTCTACCCTCACTTGGTAGTCCTAATTATTTGAACGTAACCAAAGCATCTCTAGGAATGGCTTCTCTTCCCAAACCTGCACAGTCACCTCCAGAGTCTCCATGATCTAACCTTGGCCCCTCCTCTTCCTCATCTACATGTTACCCTCAGTGGCATCTGCAGAGATGGGGTCAGCTTCCACAAGTATGCAAATGACATCCATCTACCTCTACCTCTTCACCACTTCCTTTAGCCCCCACCCCCTCCCACCCACCCCCACAACTAGCTCTGTGTTGTCAAACTGATGATCTGGTCATCAGTCCTGGATGAATCACAACTTCCTCCAGCTCAACAGTAGGAAGACCAAAGCTATCGTATTCAGTCTCCATCACAAACTCCACTCCTTTGCCACAGATTCCATCCCCCTCTATAGCTACTCTTTCAGACTGAACCTCACTATTTGCAACTTAAGAGTTCTGTTTGACCTTGAGCTGAGCTTTAGATTCCATATCATGACCTTCACAAAGACTGCATACTGCACACCTTTGCAAAATTGCCAGCCTCCCTCCCTACTTACCTCAGTAACTCCATTGTTGAAACTCTCAAACATGCCTTCATTGTCTCCAGACTCGATCACCCCTAACACTTGCTTACTGGCCTCCCATCCTCCACCCTCCATAAACTCCAGTTTGTCAGAAACTCTACCACACATATCCTGTCCCACACTAGTGCCGCTTGTCCATCATCCATGTCCTCACTCAACTACACTGGCTCCCTGTTTTCCAACACAGGAAATTTAAAATCCTCATCCATGTATTTAAATCCTTCCATGGCCTTGCCCTACCCTAACTTTCACCCAAAATTCTCAATTTCTCTGACTCCAGCTTCTTGTGCTTTCCCCAATCGCTCCCTTCTCCTCCAGCCAACTATTGGCAGCACAGCACTCAGCCATTCTACTCTTTGGAAATCCCTCCCTAAACCCCTCCATCTTTCTCCCCCTTTAAATACCTCCTCAAAACCCAACTGTGTTCTTGGGATCTGGGCGATGTTGAAAAGGCCTATTTATGCCCCATTCCTAGTTGCCCTCAGAAGGTAATGGTGGCCAATCTGCTTGTAATCCCACAATGGTATTAGATAGGGAATGCCAAGATTCTGACCCAAAGCTGATGAAGGAACAGCGATATATGCCCTAGTGAGAATGGTGCGTGGCTTGGAGGGAAACTTGAACGTGATGGTGCTTGAGAACAACTTTGCTGCTCTTGTTCTTCTTGGTGGTAGAGGTCACAGAGCAGGGAGGTGTTGTCGAAGCAATCTTGAAGAGTTATTACACTGCATCCTGTAGCTCATACATACTGTAGCCATGGTGTTACTGTGGAGGAGATGGATATTGAGTCCAGTAGTGGGGCACCATTCAAACCTACTGCTCTGTCTTGGATAGTGTCAAGCTTTATGAGTGCTGGTGCAACTGAAGCAGCTGAAGATGGTTGGGCTGAGTACACTTCCCTGAGGAACTCGTGCAGTGATGATTTAGAAATAATGGGGCTCGCCATATGAATTATTTGAGTAGGTTGTGAAGTAATGGAATGGGGGTTATCTAATAGGTATAATTTGAAGGTATTTAATAAAGTTCCACATGAGGCTTTTAAAAAGAAATTAACATGCATGGAATAGACACAAAGTTGAGAATAATTGGAAAAAACTCTTTCCAGCTGGAGAAATGAGGAGTGGTGTTCTATAAATATCTATTGAGTCTCTTGCTGTTTACACCATTCATAAATATAAGAAGAAATTTCCCTGATGGCTCAGTGAGTTTGTCCAGTTCTCTAAATAATAACTGCAACCATTTGTTTACTGATAGGGCAAATAATCATCTGTAATTTGGCTTTTGTAGAAAACAAAATTCAAATAAATGTGGATCTACGTTTATCATATTCTCGTCTCAGGTATCAGTCAGTGAAAAGTTTTAAACAAATAGTCACAATATGAAATATTTCACTGAGTGGCTAATGATTATTTGCAGGCTTTTATATTTAAGACTGTAACTTACTGTCTCTTTTGGAGATGGCTCAACTTCCTTCTTTTGTTTCTTACCCATCCTATGTAAAAGAAAAATACAGATAGGCTTCAGAGAATTTACACAGATGCAGTATGTCTTAAATTTTTAATTTTCAATCTATTCGATACATGAAGAGTACTTCATAAAAGTCCCCATAATGTAAATGGAAAAAACCTCTGTTTAAGGGCTAGTGACATGGAGTTCTACATGGATTCTGATATTCATAAATGAAAACGAGTGCACACAGAATCACAGAAACCCACAGTGCAGATAGAGGCCATTTCGGCCCATCGAGCCTGCACCGACACATATCCCACCCTATCCCCGTAACCCCACGTATTTAATCCCCCTAACACTAAGGGTCAATTTATCATAGCCAATCAACCTAACCTGCACATCTTTGGACTGTGGGAGGAAACCGGAGCACCCGGAGTAAACCCACGCAAACACGGGGAGAATGTGCAAACTCCACACAGACAGTCATCCGAGGCCGGATTCGAACCCGGGTCCCTGGCGCTGTGAGGCAACAGTGCTAACCACTATGCCACCGTGCTGCTACACCTTGAAATATTAAAGCTTTGATACAATTATAATGGGAAAATGTTGTATTCGTATTTTTCTTTCAATGCATGAGATCATCCTATAATTAACGAATAATTGCTGCAAGTATGCAGTGGTCAGCATTATAAATAGAAACACAAGCATTCTACTAATATCAGGTGTCAGTTATGGCACAGCAGTAGCACTCTCGCCTCTGAATCAGAAGGTTGTGCGTTCAAGTCCCACGCCAGAGACTTGAGCACAAAATCTAGGCTAACACCTCAGCGCAGTACTGAGGTGCTGTCTTTCAGATGACTCATTAAACTGAGGTCGCATCTGCCCACCATGGGATGTAAAAGATCCCATGGCACTGGGTTTTGATCGAGTAAATAAGGAGAAACTGTTTCCACTGAGAAGGGTTGGTAACCAGAGAACACAGATTTAAGCTGATTGGCAAAAGAACTAGAGGTAAGATGCGGGAAAAAAATTTTATGCAGCAAGTTGTTTCTGATCTGGAATGCACTGAAAGGGTGGTGAAAGCAGATTCATTAATAACTTTCAAAAGGGAATTGGAACTTGAAGGGGAAAAATTGCAGGGCTATGGGGAAAGAGCAGCGGAGTGTAACTAATTGAATAGTTCTTTCAAAGAGCTGCCACAGGCACAATGGGCCAAATGGCCTCCTTCTGTGCTGTATCATTCTATGATTCCATTTCGAAGAAGAGCAGGGGAGTGTTCCCGGTGTCCCGCCCGATATTTATCCCTCAACCAACATCATTAAAACAGATTATCTGGTCATTATCACATCACAGTTTGTAGGACCTTGCTCTGAGCAGATTGGCTGCCACATTGGCTGCCACATTTCCTACATTGAGTGCGAGTCATCAAAGAGTGCTCTGAGTTTGGGTAAGTGTGAGAGTTCTTTAATTGTTATTTCTCTTTAAATCATTCTTGATAAGATTACTTAAGCAGTTTAAGTAAAGGGGAAAAGTTAAATATTTGGGATTCTGTTGGTTTAAGAAGAGTAAAACAAGGTTACACTGCAGTAGGAGTAAATTGGCACAGCAGGCAGTGGAAACCAGTTTTCTAACCAATCAGCAGGGGTGACTCATTTGGCTGTAAACAAACAAACAGTATAAAAAGACCAGTCCTAGTGCGAGCAAGCACTGAGTGCGAGTCATCAAAGAGTGCTGTGAGTTTGGGTATGTGTGAATTAGGGTAAGTGGGGTGTTAGGTGCTCTTTTCAAACTTTAACTCTGTGGGTTGTAGTTAATAAGGCCTTTCTGGTGCAGAGTGACTGTTGGTAAACCATTTAACTGGTGTAACTAGAGGGATTGATTTAATTTAAATCCAATTAATTAAAGGCGATACTAGCATCTAAAATCGGGCAGAGGGTGTCCATAACTAACAATAAAAAATTTCATGAATTACATAGAATGGAGCAGGTGATGTGTTACTGTTGCGAGATGTGGGAGCCGGTGAACCCCATTGAGGCTCACGGTGATTACGTCTGTGACAAGTGTCTGCTGCTACAGGAACTCCAGCTCCGTGTTGATGAGCTGGAGTCTGAGCTTCAGACACTGCGACACATCAAGGAGGGGGAGAAGTACCTGGAATCTGTGTATCAGGAGGTGGTCACATCTATGAAGTTAATTAATTCAGATGTAGCCCATGGTCAGGGACAGGACGGTGTGACTACGAGTGAGGCAGGTACGGGGATCCAGGAGGTAGAGCTGGAGGAGCCACAGCCCTTGTTCTTGTCCAACAGGTTCGAGGTTCTTACTCCCTGTGGGGACAGGAGCAGGGACTGCAGGGAGGATGAGCAACCTGGCCACAGCACCGTGGAACGGGGGGCAATTCAAGAGGGGGGAGTAAATAGAAATGTTGTAGTGGTAGGGGATAGTATTATTAGGGGGATAGATAGAGTTCTCTGCAGCCGAGAGCGAGAGTCCCGAAGGCTGTGTTGCCTACCTGGTGCCAGGGTTAAGGACATCTCCTCTGGGCTGGAAAGAAACTTGCAGTGGGAGGGGGTGGATCCAGTTGTCGTGGTCCATGTTGGTACAAACGACGTAGATAGGACCAGGAAGCCAGTTCTGTTAAAGGAGTATGAGCAGCTAGGGGTCAAATTAAAAAACAGAACCTCAAGGGTAATAATCTCTGGATTATTACCTGAGCCACGAGCGAATTTGGCTAGGACAAATAAAATTAGAGTTAAATGCGTGGCTCAAAGACTGGTGTGGGAGAAATGGGTTTTGCTTCCTGGGACACTGGCACCAGTACTGGGGCAGGAGGGAGCTGTTCCGTTGGGACGGGCTTCACTTGGCCAGTGCTGGGACTAGAGTCCTGGCGGATCATATAACTAGGGCTGTAGAGAGGGCTTTAAACTAACTAGTGGGGGGGAGGTTCCGAGAGAGCAAATAATAAAAATGACAACAGAGGTCATAGAATTAGGTAGCAGTGGGGAAATTAAAAACCAGAGTGTGTCAGGAAGGGGCAGAAGGTATGGAGTAAAAGGTAAAGTAATAAAAAGGGCAAAAGCAGGAACTAAGTGTCACAAAACATATTTGAAAGTTCTCTATCTGAATGCACGTAGCATTCGTAACAAAATAGACGAGTTAATGGCACAAATAACTACATATGGGTATGATCTTGTGGCCATTACAGAAACATGGCTGCAGGGTGACAATGCCTGGGAATTAAACATACCAGGTTATTTAACGATCAGGAAGGACAGGCAGGAAGGAAGGGGAGGTGGGGTGGCTATGTTAATAAAGGAAGGAATCACTGTAATACAGAGAAATTATATTGGGTCAAAAGATCAGGATAATGAAACAGTTTGGGTGGAGGTAAGGAATAATAAGGGGAAAAAAACACTAGTAGGCGTAGTCTATAGGCCTCCGAACAGTTGCAACTCTGTTGGACGGAGTATCAATCAGGAAATAGTTGAGGCTTGTAATAAGGGAACATCTAAAATTATGGGGGATTTTAACTATCATATTAATTGGACAAATCAAATTGAGCAGGGCTGCCTTGAGGATGAGTTCATTGAGTGTATTAGGGACGGGTTTCTTGAGCAGTATGTAACTGAACCGACCAGGGGGCAAGCAACCTTAGATCTGGTCCTGTGTAATGAGACAGGATTAATTAAAAATGTCCTAGTAAAGGATCCCCTTGGAGTGAGTGACCATAACATGGTTGAATTCCATATTCAATTAGAGGGTGAGAAGGTTGGATCTCAAACAAGCGTGCTAAGCTTGAATAAAGGAGACTATGAAGGTATGAGAGTGGAATTGAGTAGAGTGGATTGGGAAAATAGATTAAAGGGTAAGACGATACATGATCAGTGGTGTACATTTAAGGAGTTAATTTACAACTTCCAAAAAATATATATTCCACTGAGAAGAAAAGGGTGTAAAAGAAAAGACAGCCATCCGTGGCTAAGTAAAGAAATTAAGGATAGTATTTGAATAAAAACAAGGGCATATAAGGTAGCCAAATCTAGTGGGAGGATAGAGGATTGGGAAAACTTTAAAAGACAGCAAAAAATAACAAAAAGATTGATTAAGAAAGGGAAGATAGATTATGAAAGTAAATTAGCAAAAAATATAAAAACAGATAGTAAGAGTTTTTACAGTTATATAAAAAGAAAAAGGGTGGCTAAAGTAAATGTTGGTCCCTTAGAGGATGAGGCCGGGAAATTAATGGTGGGAAATATGGAGATGGCAAAAACACTGAATGAATATTTTGTATCAGTCTTTACAGTAGAGGACACTAAGAATATCCCAACACTGGACAAACAGGGGGCTATAGGGGGGGAGGAGCTAAACACGATCAAAATCACTAAGGAAGTGGTACTCGGTAAAATAATGGGACTCAAGGTGGATAAATCACCTGGACCTGATGGCTTACATCCTAGGGTCTTGAGGGAAGTGGCGGTAGGGATTGTGGATGCATTGGTAATAATTTTCCAAAACTCCCTGGACTCAGCAAAGGTCCCGGCAGACTGGAAAACTGCTAATGTAACACCCTTATTTAAAAAGGGCAGTAGACAGAAGGCTGGAAACTATAGACCGGTTAGCCTAACATCTGTGGTAGGTAAAATTTTGGAGTCCATTATTAAGGAGACAGTAACAGGACATTTGGATAATCATAATTTAATAGGACAAAGTCAGCATGGTTTTATGAAGGGGAAGTCATGTTTGACAAATTTGCTGGAGTTCTTTGAGGAAGTAACATATAGGGTGGATAAAGGGGAACCAGTGGATGTAGTGTATTTAGACTTCCAAAAGGCATTTGACAAGGTGCCACACAAAAGATTATTGCTTAAGATAAAAAAATCACGGGATTGGGGGTAATATTCTGGCATGGATAGAGGATTGGCTATCTAACAGAAGGCAGAGAGTTGGGATAAATGGTTCATTCTCAGACTGGCAATCAGTAACTAGTGGTGTTCCGCAGGGGTCAGTGCTGGGTCCCCAACTCTTTACAATCTATATTAACGATTTGGAGGAGGGGACCGAGTGTAACATATCAAAGTTTGCAGATGATACTAAGATGGGAGGGAAAGTAGTGAGTGAGGAGGACATAAAAAACCTGCAAGGGGACATAGACAGGCTAAGTAAGTGGGCAGAGATTTGGCAGATGGAATACAATACTGGAAAGTGTGAGGTTATGCACTTTGGCAGGAAAAATCGTAGAGCAAGTTATTATCTTAATGGCAGGAAACTGGAAAGTATTGAAGTACAAAGGGATCTGGGGGTCCTGGTGCACGAAACCCAAAAGGTTAGTATGCAGGTGCAGCAAGTGATTAAGAAGGCCAATGGAATGTTGGCTTTCATTGCTAGGGGGATAGAATATAAAAATAGGGAGGTATTGCTTCAGTTGTACAAGGTATTGGTGACACCGCACCTGGAATACTGCATACAGTTTTGGTGTCCATACTTAAGAAAAGACATACTTGCTCTCGAGTCAGTACAAAGAAGGTTCACTCAGTTAATCCCGGGAATGAGGGGATGGACATATGAGGAGAGGTTGAGTAGATTGGGACTCTACTCATTGGAGTTCAGAAGAATGAGAGGCGATCTTATTGAAACATATAAGATTGTGAAGGGGTTGGATCGGGTGGATGCGGGGAGGATGTTCCCGATGATGGGTGAAACTAGAACTAGGGGGCATAGTCTTAGAATAAGGGGCTGCTCTTTCAAAACTGAGGATGAACTACTTCACTCAGAGGGTGGTAGGTCCATGGAATATGCTGCCCCAAAAAGCTGTAGAAGCTACATCATTACACAAATTTAAAACAGAAATAGACAGTTTCCTAGAAGTAAAGGGAATTAAGGGTTACGGGGAGCGGGCAGGAATTTGGACATGAGTCTAGGTTCAGATCGGACATGGCCCTGTGGGTAGCGGAGCGGGCCCAGGGGCCGTGTAGCCTGATCCTGCTCCTATTTCGTGTGTCTAATTCTGTTAGATTCAGGAGATGGTTCTGTGACAGTAAATTGGCGGTTAGGATCAGATCAGCCATGATCTTATTGAATGGCGGAGCAGGCTCGAGGGGCCGATTGGCCTACTCCTGCTCCTATTTCTTATGTTCTTATGTTCTTATTACAACAATCACTACACTTCAAAGGGTACTTAATTGGCTGTAAAGTGCTTTGGGACGTCCTGAGGTTGTGAAAGGTGCTATATATATGCATGTCTTTTTTCTTAATAATACCTATGCTAGATTTCACTATTATAGATTATAACCATATAAAACAAATATATATTACTTGATTTGTGGCATGCTTTTGCATGGAAATTCAGTGGACATGGATTTAAAGAGCAAATACTGATCCTGTAAGAATACAATTAATTTGTATTGCAAAACAGTCACATAAAGCTAAAAGGGAGCATTCGGTAAAACACAAAACCTCTATAATCATTGTATTTGATTTGTCATTGTAGAAAGTGTGTCATAGAAATGTCACTGTACTTTTGTTTAAGCGGCTATATACATAAAACTGTTTCACCCCTAAAACATGATGCCAAGGATAAAATTCGCTCGGTCGCCCATTCGCTGCTAGTATTTCTCCACCCACTTAATCAATTGGAAATATTCAAAGCACCAGGTCCATGATTCACTGTAAAAGGCAGAATCGTGCAGTATATACAATCTCACAAAATCAGAATATTCAGTAATGCATATTTGGCATAAATAGTTTATTGTGGCAGATGGTTTCCATTGTGCTACGATGAGAGCGTCAGCTAGGAAATAGGAGATTCCCTACACAAGTGGGATTGGGGGAAACCCAAACATTGCATGTAGGTGGGAAGGAGAAAGGATGCCAGTGGGAAGGTTATGGAATCTTGACAGTGTGTCTAAAACATCAGATAAATTAAACCCATTTAAAATCATTGAGAACTATCAAATGAGAACAGAACATTATTACACTGGTGATGTTGCCACAATAGACCTTGCCCCGATGTCTCCAAATACAACAAAAATGGAGGTTTTTTTTATCCTTACACATTTACCTTTCTATGCAGTTATTCCAATAAAGAGAAAACGTGCACAAGGCATTCAAAACAAAATTGGAAAGTTACAAGCAATAATTTTTAAAAACGTTTTCTTTCTGTTTCTTTCTTTCTCTCTCTATTAATCCAATCTTTCTTTCCTTGTCTGTTTCACTTTCTGTACCCGATTTGACACTGAATTCATTATTCTAACTTCCTGGTTCAGACTGCCCTGTTCATTAACAATACATCAATCTGATTGGTTAATGAGACACACAGTTGCTTGCGCTGTTCACACAGGTCCCACATGCTCTGTGGAGGGCGCCGCGTTGTTTGGATCCCTAATTTACAGCAACTTCCAGTGCAAAAGGTCATAGGGCAAGGGCAAATTAACTAACACCGCTACAGTAAACTCTGGCATAATAACTGAAGGAATAAGAAGCTCGACACCATCCAGGACAAAGCAGCCCGCTTGATTGGCACCCCATCCACCACTTTAAACATTCACTCCCTCCACCACCGGTTTACCGTGGCTGCAGTGTGTACCATCTACAAGATGCACTGCAGCAACTCGCCAAGGCTTCTTCGGCAGCACCTCCCAAACCCGCGACCTCTACCGCCTAGAAGGACAAGGGCAGCAGCTATATAAATGCAGGTTGTTGTTGAATATTAGTTCAAAAATGCTCGTAAATTTCTTCCTTATTCATTTATGAAGTGGATGCCAATGTGATGAGAGGCATTGAGACAAAGTGACATGACCAATGTAACAGCTTTTAAAACTGGTGTCTTTATCCACTAGGTGATATGGGGAACTCAGTTTTCCCATTTTTAACAAATTATCAATCAAGGTTGATATTGCCGATCACTTTCAATAACCCTATGAGAACAAGAGTTGATAAAAGGATTGAGCTCAATGAATATCTCTGTTTTATACTCAACGGACCCAATTTGGCCTGGGGACACAGATACACACAATATTGATGGGGGCAAAAATTCCTTTGCATAGCAGAAGTCCAAACTGAGAGTTGGCAGTTGCACTTTATGTATTTTCATTCCATTATGTTCCACATTCTGCAACGAGACAGCCCTGGCCAAAGTCACAAATGTCATCCTCTGTGACCTTGACTGTGGTGGATTAGCCCTCCTTGTCCTTGCAGTATTTAATACAGCCAACTATACCATCATCCTCCATTATCCAGCTCTGTGGACTTACTTTTTCATGATTCCATTCCTACATATCCAAACAAAGTCAGAGCATCTCTAGCAATGGCGTCTCCTCCCATCTCAGCACCATAATCCTCTGCTGGCCTCAAAGTTCTATCCTCTGCCCATCCTTTTCCTCATTTACATAGTACCCCTCAAATACGTCATCCACAGGCATGGGAATAGATTCCAATGTATGTTGATGATGTCCAACTCTGTTGCTCCACCATCTCCCATGATCCCACAACTGTCTCCATGCTGTTCAACTTCAAGAAACAGTTCTTCACGCAAAAGGGTGGTAGAAGTGTGGAAATCACTCCCACAAAAAGCAGTGGCTTAGAAATTTGGGTGGTTTGCGCCACCCGTTAGCACGGCGTAATGTCGAGAAAGTGGCGGCCACCGCTCTTCCACCAGCTGGTACCGGGTCCTGCAGCATCCTCCATTTTTGTGAGCCCAGTAGCAGTTAAGTAGTAACGCCCTGCAAAGAAAAATGGAGGAGTGGTGACGTCACATGCTGACTTAAAGGGCTGGATTTTGATACTGGAGGCGTGATGGAGGCGGGACTACAACTTTCGGGGTTGTAGTCCCGCCTCCATCGAGTTTGGCCAACCCACGCGATTTTCACTTGATTGGCCTTGTTGAGCCCGCCCAGCGGGCTCAGCAGGCCAATTAAGGGCCACCTGGCAACGTCACAGATTGACATTTCATCTCTCAAGAACTTTTGACAGATGAAATATCAGTGTTTGACAGCTCTTTGAAGCTGAAACACACTGACAATCTGTACTCCAAGTTAATTCCTTCCTCTCAGGCTGATTTAGATATCTCTCCAGAACAGAAAGCTGAATGCTGCAACTTTTGACAGCTCGCGGCCATTCTGCTTTCTGTGCCGGTGAGATGAGGGACTCCCGGGACCTGAAGGAAGGAAGGCTATAAAGGTAAGTAAAGGTAAGTAAAACTTTTTTAAACACTTTACACACACCAAACACACTTGCCTTTGCACTCATGCACCCATCACTCACCTGAACACCGGACATCTCGAACCCTCCAAGCCCTTCAGCCCGACAGTCCGCCTCGCTACCTTGGCGTGGTTTGGAGCCGTCGGGAATCCCACACTTCAGCAATAAAAATAGAGATTAGGCTAAAAACTGCCTGTTAACTACCTGTTAACAGGCAGTTAATTGGCACTAATCCCCTTCCCGCCTCGGGGAGGCGGGTCCCAGCACAGGTCGGGTATCCGCCTCCTTTGAAACTGGCATGGCGGTGGGTTGGGGCGGGATGGGTTCGTGCCCCCCGATTTCTAGATTTTAACCCCCCCACACGCCTCCAATCCCGCCTCCACGGCCCAATGAAAATCCTGCCCAGAGTGTCCACAGCGCCTGGTCTGCACTCAAGGCCTCCATAATCAGCACCTGTGATGAAACGCTGGGTCACTCGACCAGGAAACACCAAGACTGGTTCAACGAGAACAACCAGGAGCTAATAAGCCGCAAGTGCAAGGCATTCCTGATCTGGAAACCTCAACAGAACTCGAGAGCAAGAAAGCAGCTCTACAGATGCCTGAACGCCGAGGTCCAACAAAAAACTCGCGACCCAAAGAACAGATGGTGGGTGGAGAAAGCGCAGGAGATCCAGCAGCTAGCCGACAACCACGACGTGCGTGGATTCTTTAGCACAGTCAAGACAACCTACGGCCCAAGCACCCAAGGTCCTACCCCACTGCGGGCCAAGAACAGAGAGGTACTCATAAAGAATAGAGAGGCAGTCAGTGCCCACTAGAAGGAGCACTTCGAAGATCTCCTTGACCGAGACTCTGTCTTCGACGCGACTGTCCTAAACTCCATCCCACAGCATGCTACCTGCCACCACCTCAGCACAACCCCAGCCCGGCATGAGGCTGAAAGGCCATCCGACAACTGAAGAACAACATGGTCTCAGGAGCAGATGGAATCCCCGCTGAGGCACTAAAACATGGTGGAGAAGCACTATTGGCGTGAATACATGAACTCATTTCTCTTATTTAGAAGGATGAGAGCATGCCAAGGGATCTCAGAGACGCCGTAATCGTGACCATCTTCAAGAAAGGTGACAAGTTTGATTGCGGTAATTACAGAGGAGTCTCCCTGCTGTCTGCCACAGGGAAAGTCATCGCAAGAATCCTCCTCAATCGCCTTCTCCCAGTGGCTGAAGAGCTCCTCCCCGAGTCACAATTCGGATTCCACCCACTAAGGGGCACAATGGACATGATCTTCACCGTGCATCAACTATAAGAGAAATGCAGGGAACAGCACCAACCGCTGTACGTGGCCTTCTTTGATAAGGTCCCACATAAGAGATTAGCGTGCAAAATTAAGGCACATGGGATTGGGGGCAAGGTATTGACTTGGATAGAGAACTGGTTGGCGGACAGAAAGCAAAGAGTTGGAATAAACGGGTCATTTTCCGAGTGGCAGGCAGTGACTAGTGGGGTACCGCAAGGATCGGTCCTAGGACCCCAGCTGTTCACAATATATATTAATGATCTGGACGAGGGAATTGGATGTAATATCTCCAAATTTGCAGACGACACAAAGCTGGGTGGGAGGGTAAGCTGTGAGGAGGATGTCGTGAAACTCCAGTACGATTTGGACAGATTGGGTGATTGGGCAGAAACATGGCAAATGCACTATAATGTGGATAAATGTGAGGTTATCCACTTTGGTGGCAAAAACAGGAAGGCAGATTATTATTTGAATGGCAATAGATTGGGAGAAGGGGAAGTGCAAAGAGACCTGGGTGTTCTTGTGCACCAGTCGCTGAAGGTAAGCATGCAGGTGCAGCAGGCGGTTAAGAAGGCAAATGGTATGTTGGCCTTCGTAGCAAGAGGGTTCGAGTACAGGAACAAGGATGTCTTGCTACAGTTGTACAGGGCCTTGGTGAGACTGCAGCTTGAGTATTGTGTGCAGTTTTGGTCGCCTTACCTGAGGAAGGACGTTCTTGCCATGGAAGGAGTGCAGCGAAGATTCACCAGGCTGATACCTGGGATGGCAGGAATGACGTACGAGGAGAGATTGTGTCGATTGGGCTTATACTCACTGGAGTTTAGAAGATTGAGAGGGGATCTCATCGAAACTTATAAAATTCTGTCAGGCCTGGACAGACTAGATGCAGGAAGGATGTTTATGATGGCCGGGGAGTCCAGAACCAGGGGTCACAGGCTAAGGATAAGGGGTAAGCCATTTAGGACTGAAATGAGGAGGAATTTCTTCACCCAGAGAGTGGTGAACCTGTGGAATTCTCTGCCACAGAGGGCGGTGGAGGCCAGTTCATTAAAATATTCAAGAAAGAGTTGGATATATTTCTTGAGGCTAAAGGGATCAAGGGATATGGGGAGAAGGCAGGGACAGGGTACTGAATTTGGATGATCAGCCATGATCTCATTGAATGGCGGAGCAGGCTCGAAGGGCCGAATGGCCTACTCCTGCTCCTATCTTCTATTTTTCTATGTTTCTATGTTGACCTCACAAAGGCCTTCGACACCGTCAACCGTGAGGGATTATGGAGTGTCCTCCTCAAATTCGGCTGCCCTCAAAAGTTTGTCACCATCCTCCACCTGTTTCATGATGACATGCAAGCCGTGATCCTGACCAACGGATCCACCACAGACCCAATTCATGTACGGACCGGGGTCAAGCAAGGCTGTGTCATCGCACCAACACTCTTCTCGATCTTCCTGGCTGCAATGCTCTATTTCACCCTCAGTAAGCTCCCCGCTGGAGTGGAGCTAATCAACAGAACAAACGGGAAACTGTTCAACCTCCGTCGCCTCCAGTCCAGATCCAAGGTTGCCCTGTGAAGGAATAGCCATATTCAGAAAAATACACCATCCTATGAACAGAATTTTGACTTTATTAAAACATGACATACTGGGTCTGGAAGTCTGGAAGCCTTAACAATCAAAAGATGTAAACAGCATACAGGCTTCTGAGATAAGATAGGTTGGGCGATTGGGCAGATGCATGGCAGATGCAGTATAATGTGGATAAATGCGAGGTTATCCACTTTGGTGGCATAAACAGGAAGGCAGATTATTATCTGAACGGCAATAAATTGGGAAAAGGGGAAGTGCAACGAGACCTGGGTGTCCTTGTGCACCAGTCGCTGAAGGTGAGCATGCACGTGCAGCAGGTGGTTCAGAAGGCAAATGGTATGCTGGCCTTCATAGCGAGAGGATTCAAGTACAGGAGCAAGGATGTCTTGCTGCAGTTGTACAGGGCCTTGGTGAGACCACACCTTGAGTACTGTGTGCAGTTTTGGTCGCCTTATCTGAGATAGGATGTTCTTGCCATGGAGGAAGTGCAGCAAAGATTCACCAGACTGATACCTGGGATGGCAGGAATGGCGTATGAAGAGCGATTGGGTCGATTAGGCTTATATTCGCTAGAGTTTAGAAGAATGAGAGGGGATCTCATTGAAACTTATAAAATTCTAACAGGACGAGACAGACTAGATGCAGGAAGGCTGTTCCCGATGGTGAGGGATTCCAGAACCAGGGGCCACAGTCTAAGGATAAGGGGTAAGCCAATTAGAACTAAGATGAGGAGGAATTTCTTCACCCAGAGAGTGGTGAACCTGTGAAATTCTCTACCACAGAAGACAGTTGAGGCCAATTCATTAAATATATTCAAGAAGGAGTTAGATATATTTCTAAGGCTAAGGGGATCAAGGGATATGAGGAGAAAGCAGGGACAGGGTCCTGAATTTGGATGATCAGCCATGATCGCATTGAATGGCGGAGTAGGCTCGAGGGGCCGAATGGCCTACTCCTGCTCCTATCTTCTATGTTTCTAAACAATAGCCTTATTGAAGCAGCAGGTTGGAGGTTCCAGGAAGTCTGCAGTTTGGAAAGAACGCAATAGCCATACCCAGTTTAAGTGTTATAAACCAACACTTCGGAAAGAAACACAGAAAGATTTAAGAAACATGTGCCTTTGTAAAAATGACATCAAATAAAACATGGAGAGACGAGTCTGTGGTACAACCACTTGAGTTGTTCTAAATGCAAAAGATACAAACAGGAGACTTTGATAAAAATGACATCAAATAGAACCACTGCTGTCACATTGTTTTTATGATAAGCTTGAGACACCTACACAGCAGACATAATTCTGCAAGCTACAAGCTGAACTGACTGTAAGAATAGAAGGAGTCAACAGAAAAATGACTAGAGATAATTAGCTTACATCAGCAGAAAACTTCAAAGGATATACCACTGCAAAAAGGGTAAAAATATAGAACTTTCAAATGGCAAGCTAGATTCGCTGAAAAAGGCAAAGCGATTCTCACGCTTCAGAGACAGGCTCTGTAAGTTTTTAACTCTTTGCATCTCGGATATCAAAGGTATTTGATTTTGGTGGATATTCTGGGATAAGACTAAGAAATGTAAAAATGTAACAAAGTTAAGATTTGAGAATAAGGATCTCTGATATTAAGAATTGTAAGCTATTTGTATTTGGAACTGTTAATGTTGCAACTGAATCATCAGCTGTAAGTTACATGTCGGTTCTTTAATAAATCTATATTTTTTTAGAATTGTCTCACATAGTACTTCTGTATCAAACTCGCGAACTCAATATCTGTACACTCTTTGGTGAGGAGTTGCAGAATTCTGGAGGAGTTTTCAGGACCCTCATAATATCCGGAAGGTTACAGTCTAGTTAAACTTATTAAAAGTGCTATCTGGAGGATGGTAACATCTTCAGGTCGTTCCTTTCCTTTAGGGAGAGATAGTCTGAACCTTTAGACCCAATTAAGCGTCTTTAGGATTTGGCTACCTCTAACTTTAGTTGAAGGTGTACGTCTGGGGAATACGCCTGATCTGGGGTAGCCTGAAAGGGGCTAGGACTAGTAACAATCCTTTCAGTCCCATCTGCTGGCATCGAATTACAGTATGCAGATGACGCTTGCGTCTGCGCACACTCTGAGGCCGAACTCCAAACCATCATCAACACCTTCACCGAAGTGTACGAGAGCATGGGCCTTACACTAAACATCCGTAAGACAAAGGTCCTCTACCAACCTGCCCCTGCCACACAGTACTGCCCCCGATTATCAAAATCCATGACGAGGCCTTGGACAATGTAGACCACTTTCCATACCTCGGGAGCCTACTGTCAACAAGGCAGACGTCAATTACGAAGTCCAACACCACCTTCAGTGTGCCAGTGCAGCCTTCGGTGGCCTGAGGAAGAGAGTGTTTGAAGACCAGGACCTCAAACCCAGCACCAAGCTCATGATCTACCGAGCAGTAGCGATACCCGCCCTCCTGTATTCTTCAGAGGCATGGGCCATGTACAGCAGGCACCTCAAAGCACTGGAGAAATACCACCAATGCTGCCTCCGCAAGATCCTGCAAATCCATTGGCAGGATAGGCGCACCAACGTCAGAGTTCTCGCTCAGGCCAACATCCCTAGCGTCGAAGCTTTCACCACGCTCGACCAGCTCCGATGGACGGCCCACATTGTCCGCATGCCTGATACGAGACTTCCAAAATAAGCGCTCTACTCAGAGCTCCGACACGGCAAGAGAGCCCCAGGTGGGCAGAGGAAACACTTCAAGGACACCCTCAAAGCCTCCTTGAAAAAGTGCAACATCCCCACCGACACCTGGGAGTCCCTGGCCCAAGATCGCACAAAGTGGAGGAGAAGCATCCAGGAAGGCGCCGAACACCTCGAGTCTCTTCGCCGGGAGCAAGCGGAAGCCAAGCGCAAACAGCGGAAGGAGTGCACGTCAACTCAAGCACCCCACCCACCTGCCCCTTCGACCACCATCTGCCCCACCTGTGACAGAGATTGTAGGTCCCGCATTGGACTCATCAGTCACCTGCGAACTCATTTTTAGTGTGGAAGCAAGTCATCCTTGGTTCCGAGGGACCGCCTAAGAAGAAGTAACACTGATTTGATGCCAGCGCTGCCATTTTGGAGCTCAATGCTCCAGCTAATGCCCTCTCTTAAGCTTGCAGATCTGAACATGTGTTCAGAAGCAGGAAGGACTTCCCACCAGCGCTTGTAAAGGGATCATCAACTACTTTCAGCGTAGTTGCTGACTGATTTCTGCAGGCTGTTGCTATGATTGTACAAGTGTTTGGTGCTTTCTAGAGTTCTTCAAATTTGCTAAAGTCTACACAGAGTGGCGTGACATTTTTTTTAATTCATTCATGGGATGTAGACGCCGCTGGTAAGGCCAGCATTTACTGCCCATCCCTAAATGCCCTTGAGAAGATGGTGGTGAGCCGCCTCTTGAACCGCTGTAGTCCATGTGCTGAAGGTACTCCCACAGTGCTGTTAGGGAGGGAGTTCCAGGCTTTTGACCCAGCGACGATGAAGGAACGGTGATATACTTCCAAGTCAGGATGGCGTGTGACTTGGAGGGGAACTTGGATGTGGTGGTGTTCCCATGTGCCTGCTGCCCTTGTCCTTCTAGGTGGAAGAGGTCGCGGGTTTGGGAAGTGCTGCCGAAGAAGCCTTGACGAGTTGCTGCAGGCACGGTACACCAGTGGTGGAGGGAGTGAATGTGCTGAAGGATTTTGTCTTGACTTCAAGGCTTCTGCACAAACCAGCTGCTCCCAGACACAGGTGCAGTAGTAAGCATTCCCCTTGGAATACGGCATGACTGGGAGAATGAGCAGAGGCCAAGCAGAGCAGGACAACCTGCTAGAAGAGGGAAGAGGAGGAGGCCGAGAAGGGCTCTTAGCAGGAGGCCATATCCGCCCAGGGTATTCAGGGAGCAATTCTCCTACCTGAACCTCAGTGAGGAACAGTGTGCGAGATGTCTGTGCTTCAGTAAGGGCGTCCTCACTGAAATCTGCCACCTGCTGCAGCCACAACTGCAAGCTCAGAAGAGGGCGAGGGCCGCATTGCCAGTGGCTGTGAAGGTGACCCTGGCCATGAACTCTGCACAAACATCTCACAGTTTGCCATCCACTGTTGCATAAGGGAGGTCACTGAGGGCCTGTATTCAAAGAGAGCTGACTACATTTCATTCTCTCTTGCCAGAGACCAACAGGCGGAGCAGGCACGCAGCTTTGCGACGATTGCACACACGTCACTTTGCGGCCACCTTGTCAACTCTGAGATGTACCACAATTGAAAGGGATTCCACTCCCTCAGTGTCCAGCTGGTGTGCGATCATAGGTAGTGGGTAGTGAATCATGCAGGTCAATTCCCAGTATCTGGCAGCAGTCATAATGCCTTCATTCTGTGGTAGTCCACTGTGCCATCTGCATTTGAGCCACCATGGAAAACCAAAGGGTGGCTACTGGGCGACAAGGGCTATCCACTGACGATTTGGCTTATGACTCTGGTGCGCATGCCATGCACACGTGGGCAGCATGCATACAATGAAACCCAAGCTGCCACACAAAATGCAATAGAGCAGACCATTGGCGTGCTGAAACAACGCGTCCACTACCTGGACCGCTCTGGAGGAGCCCGGCAGGATTCGTGGTGGTCTGCTGCATGATCCACAACCTCGCCACCATGAGGGCACTGCCCTTGCCAACAGCTATACAGCGAGCAGTGGAAAAACAGGAGGAGGAGGAGGAGGAGGAGAAAGAGGCAGGGAGGAGGCAGCCAAGACAGGCCCTTTTTGGCCAGTCTGTCCTTGAACAACTCATCCGACTGCGATACCAGTAAACACAACCCCAATTCCCCATTCACCAACAGTCCCACACCTTAACTTCCCTCTGTCGCTGACCAACACAGCATCTGCTTGGCCACAAAGCAAAAGTAAAAGCCAACACAAAATAAACATTCAAAACCAAATTTATAAACCAAAGCATGCCATATTGCATACAAATGTAAACTAATCACCCTTGTGCATTCTCTTAGTGCCTGTCTTTCATGTGCCTTTGCCTGTCCTAGTGTTCCTATGCAGTGCTTTCAGTGGGGGAGACTGCAGATGGCCTTGGATGACCACCTCAAGCAGCTCTGGGCCTAGAAGGCCCAGCTTCGTACTTCACCATCTCAGCATGGGTGGCAGCAGACTGGACTGGCTGGCTGACAGGCAACAGCAAGGGCACTGGAGAGGGGCAGTGGTTAGGCAACAAAAGCTGTCATCCTGAAAGAGGACAGCAGGTTCATGCTCCACGGAACCACTGCCACCTACCCCATCTGCCGCCCCCCACCCCACCCAGGGGCGACACCTTAGCAATCCTAGTAATCTGTTGGAGGGCAAATTGCTGAACTGCTGTGACACCCTGCATGCCTCTTTGAACCCTCCGGCGAGCTGGCACCGGCACAACGCTTGCCCCTGTCCTGGCTGCTATCATGCCCGATGTCTCACCACATGCAGATTCCGCCTCTATGCTAACCTCTAAATTATGCACAGTGTCAATATCTGAGCTGGTGGCTGCGAGTGTGAAATCAAGTGACGGTGTTTCTTCATCAGCAGTGTCTTGTTGCTCTTCCACCTGTTGCTCTTCCATCACTGCCTGGCCAGGTGGCATTTCTTGGGTATGTGAAAGGAGAAAGGCACAAGGGTAAGGTTGTGGTGAGCAATGTTCCACCCAATTTTATTTGGGGCTGCGCGGTCCATTTAAACTTCCATGCATGCACAGTCTTTTGCATTGGGAAACCTGCTCACCGGCTGTGCAGGACCTCGAGACAGCTGCGTGGCCCTTAAAGGGAATTGCTGGTGAGGGGAGAGGGAGTTGGGGGAAGCAAGAGGTGCATGCTTACACCATCTGCAGCTTGTAAATCAGAAGAGATTGTGGGATGAGAGGGAAGTGGGATGTGAGAAGGAGGATTAGGTATGAGGATACCATCATCTTCTATGGTTTCAGCCCCGCCGTTGGCCATGGCCTCAGCTATGGCTGCTCCAATGATGGTGAGCTCCGTCTCCTCCATGGAGGTAAGGACATGCAGGCGCACTGTCCCTCTGCTGGTTAGCACCTGCTGCCTCCAGTTGTGCGCCACCTTGCCCTGCAAGAGAGAGGGAAGTATGTCAGTGAGTGTGGTGCAATCTGTTTGGGTGATGTGGCTGTCATGGTTGAAAAGCTGGCAGTATGTGCAAGCTGTGAGATGTGGGTTTGAGGCTTGCAGCAGTGCTAAGTGTGTGAGGGTGAGGTGCAGCTATGAATGTTAGGTATGAGTCCTGATTGATAGAGATTGTTGCTGGATGAGTAATGGGGGTGTGGTGCATTGAGCAGTGTCTGAGGCTAGTGGTGCAGTTGGTGGGGTATGGCATTTGAAGATGAATTCACTGACCTTGATCACACGTGTGAGGTCATTGAACTTTTTGCGCTACTGCATCCAGGTCCTTGGGATCTGACTCCTGGCATTGACCGCCATGGCTATCTGCTCCCATTGTCTTCTGAATATTTGTCTGAAGGGCCTCCTGGCACCCTGTGGATACAACACTTCTCTCCTCCTTTCCACCTCCTCCACTAAGGCCTCCAGTGCAGCATGTTAGAACTTTGGAGCACGCTATCTCCCATGTTGTGCCATTATTCAGTCTTTTTCCACATCAGGGTGACTTGTACAAGGTCTTCCACCACCTGCTCCAGCCACAATGCGCCTCCCCTTTAAGAGGTGCAGGCTAGATTTAAGTAGTGCAAGCTAGTTTTAACTCATGCTAGCCTCTCACAATTTTGGGCCCCTTGCTGAGGCATACATCTACTCAACAAAGTGGTTAGCGCTGGCTGCACGCTACAATCATGCAATCATGGTAATGAGCAGGCAGCACAAAATTGGTGTACCGCTTGCATCACATATCCAATTTAGCCCCAAAGTGTTTCATTCTCCAGCACTGACACACTTACCTTGGTGAGCAGAAAATTTAACAAAAAGATTTTTTTTTTTTAAAGGGGGCAAAAAATTGATTTTATACAAGTATCGTCAAAACCACTGTTTAACTCTAACATTAAGATATCAAAAAATTGTTGCGATCAATATTCTGAAATATATGTGCCTAATGCAGGATAAAGAAATTCCAAATTGCTATTCCCACGTTGTGCGCACTAACAATGATCACTGTTTTATATCTTGTCCATTTAGTTGTTAGTGGTGTTTGTCCTGGTGGCGTTGCGTTCACATCTACCAGCCCAGATTCAAAGCAGAACCCATTTATTTGTGATTTCAATGGCCTGGAATTCGCGGTCAGCGGGGAAGCGATGGCGATTGCTGCTGATCCCAAAGAAAGCTGCCCACAAAGATCTTGCAATCTCTGTGGGGAAAACTTTAACGTTAATTTGATTGTAGCACTGTCTATAGGGAATCTCCAGTGTACAGCAGCAGCGATGTCATCCAGCTGGCTAAATATTGAAGAATTCTCACAGACAGCAAACCAGGAAATAAAAAGCACTGATTCAATTCACTTTTTTAAATTTTACAGGGAGCAAAATAAAGACTGGGACTTCACATTAGGTTAAAGTAGAAGCTGAAATGTCATAAACAAACTTAAAAAACACATTTGTTAGCATTTTAAAAATCTAGTAATTTTTATCATAATAGAGAAAATTCATTCCACAACTATAAAATTAGTTTTTCAGGACCAGACGGTTGTTCAGCAGTAGTTATTGCTCTGAACACTGTTAAAAACCTAGTTGCACCTCATTCAAAAAGGCTTAACTTTTTATGGGGTTTTTAACAGCGATATTAGCGTGTAAATATATCCGTGGCTTTAGTTTAATTCCCATTTCAATTCTTTCAAAAAAAAATCTACTGTATATTGGTAGCCAACAACAATCCTTCATCAAGTTCTATGAATTAATTTATCTGGAGGACCTGCAACCTTAGGCTACACAAAATGTTATCTAATTGTATTGCTGATTTTCTCAGTAACGCGACAGCAACCCTACACATTATGGGTGAATATTTTTCTTAAAACTAACGATTGTTCTCGGCGACTTGTTCGGACAACTTTATCTTTATAATAACGGGAACATTCGCAAGAAATGAAATTTTCGTCCCACGAATGACTCTTTAGTAGAAGCTGATTGCTCCTCGTTTTAGAGTGACAGCCCGCGGCAGGCCAGCATCACTGACCGACTGAGCACCGCCATCGCCGCAGGCTCCGTCAAAGGCCTCGGCACCGGCACCAGACGTGTCCTACCGTGCGGCAAGAAGGAATCATCCGAGAATAAATGAATCAATTACGCATTGATCGCCGCCTCTGCGGGCACCGGACGGGCTCTCCGCGGGTACTGAGCCTTCCCTGCGGACACTGACCCGGCTGCGAAGGCTTCCCTCGAATCTTGACTCCCAACACTGAGGCCCCTGGGCGGTTGCTAGGCGATGGGGAAAACAGACCGCGAGCCGGTCACGTGAACAGCCTCTTCCACGTGGCCCATTTCGTGAAGTGAAAGCAGAAAGGGAGGGTTGGAGAGAGGAGCGTGGCGAGGGAAAATTGATCCCTTCGGCTCTTTACATCCAGGGAATGTTGGCAGGCAGATTAACCATCAGAAATGTTTTAAAAAAGTGAGACTGGTGGCTTTCCCCATTTAAACACATGAAGCGGTGTATTTTCAGACTGAGAGGTGCATTGCAATATGCTACCTTTTTACATCAAAATTCCATATTACATCCAGTCTACAGCACAGAAATAGGCCATTCGGCCCAATTGGCATATGACGATGTTTATGCTCCACAATCACCTCCTCTCACCCTCTTTGTCTAACCAGGATACATAACTTTTAGGCAAAATGGAAAAGGAGGAGGGGTAACCCTGATAATAAAGGATGGGATAAAGTCAGTAGGGAGAAAGGATCTTAGCTCCGAAAACCAAGAAGCAGAATCAGTTTGGGTGGAGCTAAGAAACAGCGAAGGGCAGAAAACATTGGCGGGAGTTGTTTATAGGCCTCCAAACAGTTGTAATGTAAGGCAGAGTATAAATCAGGAAATTAGAGGCACTTGTAACAAGGGCAATACAGTAACCATACGTGTAATTCAGCAGGTGATTAGTGGCGGCAGTAACCAATAGCGCCCGCAGCGCTGCGCCTCCGGAGATGACGTTGTAGGAGTGCTTGAACTCCTAACGAAAGTACTGAGACTGAAACTAGCAGTTAACCAAACGTGGTTTAATGCACTAGTAAAAGTTACAAAGAAAAACGCAGGAGAAACTCTATACAGGTCTGTACACCAACTGGTTGTACGAGGACTGAGGGGGAACGCCTCTCCTCTCTGACGTCATGACGTCATCACGTTTCCCGCCGTTGGGAACGTCACGTGACCTGCGCAATGACGTCATCGTGCTGGATTGCCATTTTACTGAACCTGCGCTGTTTATGCAGAGCAAACACTTAAAGGTAACAAGCCCCTGTTAAAGGCAATTATATACATTACTGCAAGAGTCTCTTGGTGGCTTTGCCACATACGCCCCCCCAGAATTGTCTTTAATAAGGAAAGTCAATCGCAGAGGAGGCCGGACAAGCCTGTTTGAACGACTCCTAAATTCCCGGAGAGGAAAACGCTGAGCAGCTGGTGAGCTGGAGGGTATAGCGGCCTGGTCAGGTGCAGCAGCCTGCGGTCGACCCCTACGCGGTGGCTGAGTGGGCTCGACTGGCTGTTCAAGGTCCAAGTGCGCGGGCTTGAGGCGATCGATGGAGATGTGGTCTGGCCTGCCCCCGAGGTCGACCAAAAAAGTCTTAGCCCCTGTCTGTAAAACCCGGAAAGGACCCGTATACGGAGGCTGGAGCGGGCTGCGATAGGCGTCTTGACAAACGAACACGAATTTGGCCTTCATCAACCCCACTGGAATGTGGGAGGCAGGAAAACCACGTTGCGACATCAGAACTGGCCTGAAGCACTGGGCCGCTTCCCGGTGGGCTTCCCGCTGACTGGCTGTGGACCATGGCTGTGTAGGGGATGGCACGAATTCGCCTGGTACCCGGAGTGGCTGGCCGTAAACCATTTCCGCGGCCAAAGCCTGCAGGTCCTCCTTTGGCGCCATGTGCAACCCCAGCATAAGGCAGTTTATCGACCCATGCCGCGTCCAGGAGGCTGGCCCTGAGCGACGCCTTCAATGAACGATGAAAACGCTCACACAGCCCATTCGCCTGCGGGTGGTAGGCCGTGGTGCAATGGAGTTTGGTGCCTAAGGCTGAGGCCACCGCGTTCCAAAGCTCAGATGAGAATTGTGGGCCGCGGTCGGACGAAATATCCATCGGAACCCCAAAGCGTGCTACCCATGACGAGATAAAGGCTCGAGCGACATCCGCAGAGGTGGTAGACGTCAGGGGAACCACCTCTGGCCATCTCGTGGTGTGATCCACCATCGCCAGGAGGTGTGTGAAACCCCGCGATGGTGGGAGTGGCCCCACAACGTCGACGTGGACGTGGTCGAACCAACGCTCCGGTACCTCGAAGGTGGCCAAGGGGGCCCTGACGTGTCGTTGTACTTTGGCTCGTTGACAAACCACACATGTGTTCGCCCAGTCGATGATGTCCTTGCGCAGCCCTCTCCAGACGAATTTGGATGCTAGCAACTTCTGCGATGCCCTCACACCAGGATGCAAAAGTCCGTGTATGGCGTCAAAAACTTTCCAACGCCAGGTGGACGGAACAATCGGACGGGGGTCTCCCAAGGAGACGTCACAGAGTAAAGTGGTGCCCGCCGAATGGAACGGCACATTCTTCAGTTGAAGGCTGGCGGAGTCAGAATGAAAGGCTTGAGTGTCCGGGTCGGCAGCTTGGTCGGCCGCCATTCTCGCATAATCGATCCCCAATTGCACGGCTTGGATGGTGGCGCGGTAAAGGCAATCCGCTACCACGTTGTCCTTGCCGGCCATGTGCCGGATGTCGGTTGTAAATTCAGAAATAAATGTAAGCTGTCGCTGCTGTCGAGCCGACCACGGTTCGGCAGTCTTGGCCATCGCGAATGTCAGCGGTTTGTGGTCGACAAACGCAGTGAAGTGGCACCCTTCAAGCAGAAAATGAAAATGGCGAATGGCCAAAAACAATGCCAACAGCTCCCTGTCGAAGGTACTGTACTGGCATTCGTGCCGTCGCAGCTGGCGGCTAAAAAACGCCAGTGGTTGCCACGTGCCGTCGACCCATTGCTCTTGGACGGCCCCTGTAATGAAATCTGCTTGTCTTGCCTGTATTCGTTTTGCACTCATGTATATTACCCTCCCCCACACGGTGTATAGTTTCACTTCCTCTTCCCTGACTTACTTAAAGATCCCAGGATCTGTATGACTCATTCCTGTGAGCCAGTCAGTGTGTTGAGATGTTAGCTCTGATCTTAGTGATTAAAAGCCAACTTGTTAAAGTCTATAACTTCTAGTTTTGTGGTTATTGAAGGCACATCAGCCCCTATGGCGTAGTCCGACGCGTCAGTCGCGAGAGCGATGGTGGCTCCTGGCAGGGGGTGTGCCAACATTGTCGCATTCACTAGGGCGGTCTTCATGTCCCCGAAAGCGCGGTCCAATTCCAGCGTCCAAACTACGGGCTCCTTTCTCGGCTTCCCTCTGAGGGCCTCATAGAGCAGCCGCATGAGCTGTGCAGCCCTGGGAACAAAACGATGGTAAAAATTTACCATACCCAGGAACTCCTGGAGTGCCTTCACGGACAGCGGCCGCGGGAATGCGGCGATCACCTCCACCTTAGCCCGAAGCGGCATTGCCCCCTCTGAAGTGATGCGGTGGCCTAAGAAGTCGATTTGCTGCAGGCCGAAGTGGCATTTGGCCGGGTTGACAATGAGGCCGTGCTGCTGAAGGCGACGAAAGAGAATGCGCAGATGCTTGAGATGGTCCTCCTTTGTGGCGCTGGTGATCAGTATGTCATCCAGATAGACGAACAAAAATTTGAGATCCTGCAGCACCGAATCCATTAGGCGTTGGAATGCCTGCGCCGCGTTTTTAAGTCTGAAAGGCATGCGGAGGAACTCCAACGTCTTTTGGACGTCCTGGGGATGCACCAGTACCTGATGGTACCCATGGATGAGGTCGACCTTGGAGAAGATCGAATTCCCCGCCAAGTGTGCGGAGAAATCCTGTATGTGCGGTATGGGGTACCGGTTGGGGGTCGTGACATCATTGAGGTGGCGGTAGTCACCGCAGGGCCGCCATCCACCCCCGGGCTTAGGGACGATGTGGAGAGGCGAAGACCAGGGACTATTCGACCGGCGAATAATCCCCAACTTTTCCATGACGGCGAACTCCGCCTTAGCAGCCGTGAGCTTGCTGGGCTCTAGCCGCCGTGCCCTGGCGTAGGCGGGAGAGCTGGTCGTCGTTATATGGTGCTCCACCCTATGTTTGGCGGTCGAAGCCGAGAATGTGGGCTTAGTCAGCTCTGGAAAGTCCCCGAGGAGGCGGGAGAAAACATCGGGGGGTGGCCGAGCATAGGAGACCGAGTGCGGTGCAACTGTGCCGCGCGCACATGGAATACAGTCGAACGTGGCGGCGTGAATGAGCCGACGATTTTTTTAATCAACCAACAGGCCGTTGGCGCATAAAAAGTTGGTGCCTAGGAGTGCCTGTGAAATTTTGGCGGTGACGAAGTCCCATATAAAGCGTTGACCACTGAAGCAGACCTGGACCCGCCGTGTCCCGCAAGTACGAATCGCACCCCCGTTGGCAGCTTGGAGGGGAGAACCACGCCTGCCGGACCAAAGGTCGAGGACTGACGCGGGAAGGATGCTGCACTGCGCCCCTGTGTCACACAAAAAATGACGGCCCGAGATGGAGTCGGTTAAGTAAAGTAGTTTCCCGGAATCGCCGATCGCCATCGTGGCCGCGGGGCACGCCCCGGAGTTGGTGTTCTTGACGCGCAGTTGCTTGTTAGGTGTTTTGGGCATGAAACTGCAAGGCGGACGGCAGCTTCTGGCCTTCACGCCAAACCGAGCGTGGTAATAACAGAAACCGGTTGTTGGAGGCGTCGAGGCAGGCCCTTTGGGGCGGGGCGTCTCGCGATGACGCAGTTTTGTTGTCGGGCCGCGTATATTTTATCCGTCTCTTCGGCGAGCGCTATGCCATCCCCGGCGTTCGATCTGGCGAGGGCCACCTGCACCTGTTCGGGCAGTTGACTGAGGAACAGTTCGCGGAACAGGAAACATTGCGGTTCAGACCCCAAGAGTGTGAGCATCTGGCTCATCAACTCTGAAGGTCTGGAGTCTCCTAACCCGGGCAGCGTGAGTAGGCGGCGTGCGCGCTCTGCCTTTGTAAGGCCGAATACCTGCATTAGCCGTGCCTTAATGGCGACATACTTGTTGGTGGCCGGGGGGTTCTCCAGTAGGCTGATGATCCTCGACGCCGTCGAGCTGTCGAGTGTGGAGACCACGTAAAGATAACGGGTCTGATCCTGCACGACATTGCGGAGCTCGAACTGCGCCTCCGCTTGTACGAACCAGGAGGCCGCCTGTTGTTCCCAAAATTGGGGGAGCTTCAAAGCCACTGCGTTGGCTTCCATCATGGCTCTGCGTTCTGTTTCCGCCGCGAAGAACGTCCGTGAGGATTCGGGGTCACCAATGTAGGAGTGCTTGAACTCCTAACGAAAGTACTGAGACTGAAACTAGCAGTTAACCAAACGTGGTTTAATGCACTAGTAAAAGTTACAAACAAAAACGCAGGAGAAACTCTATACAGGTCTGTACACCAACTGGTTCCACGAGGACTGAGGGGGAACGTCTCTCCCCTCTGACGTCATGACGTCATCACATTTCCCCCCGTTGGGAACGTCACGTGACCTGCGTGATGATGTCATCGCGTTGGATCGCCATTTTACCGAACCCACGCTGTTTATACAGAGCAAACACTTAAAGGTAACAAGTCCATGTTAAAGGCAATTATATACATTACTGCAAGAGTCTCTTGGTGGCTTTGCCACAACATCACTGCCGTGCGCAGCGTCCCACTCATGCCCCGGCCGCAATCTTCGGTAGCACCCCCTGACTTATCGCCGGACACTATATCCCAGAATAAGAGGACGGCCATTTAGGACTGAGATGAGGAGAAATTTCTTCACTCAGAGGGTGGTGATTCTTTGGAATTCTCTACCCCAGAGGGCTGTGGAGGCTCAGTCGTTGAGTATATTCAAGATAGAGATCGATAGATTTTTGAATATTCAGGGAATCAACAGATATGGGGATAGTTCAGCAAAGTGGAGATGAGATAGAAGGTCAGCCATGATCTTATTGAATGGCGGAGCAGCCTCGAAGGGCCAAATGGCCTACTCCTGCTCCTAATTCTTATGTTCTTATGTTCTTAACCCTATCAGCATATCCTTCTATTCCTTTCTCCCTCATGTACTTATCTAGCTTCCCTTTAAATGCATCTATGCTATTCGCCTCAAATCCTCCTTGTAGCACGTTTCACATTCTTACCACTCTTTGGGTAAAGAGATTTCTCCTGAATTGCATATTCGACTTATTTGTGACTGTATTTACTCTAAATGATAGAGACTTCCATTTTGGTGTTAGGAACAGGTGCAGGCCACTCAGCCCCTCCAGTTTGCTCTGCCATTCAATTAGATCATGGCTAAGCTGCACCTCAACTCCATTTACCCATCTTTGCTCTATATCCCTTGATATGCGTACTTAATAAAAATCTATCTATTGCGGTCTTAAAAGCTTCAATTGGCCTAAAATAAAATAAAACAAGTGTATACCTTCAAATTTCATGTTTTTTTTGTTTTGTTTTAGTCACTTTACTTTTAATTTTAGCTCACCTGTAGTGGAAGATCAACATAATGGGCCATATTTTCCAATCGGAGGCTTCCCGCATGCGGAGGGCTCCGATCTGGAAAAAATCTACGGACTTACCTGAGGCCTCCCGAGGTCCGGACACTTCAGCTCCTGGGCCTCTCCAACTCAAAATGTGCAGGGCCCACGTATCCTCGAGGCCCATGCGGTTCGCAAGTGTCCCTGGGATCACGTGGGCCATGGGGAGCCAATCAAAGAGGGAATCTCCCTTCATACACTTGACAGATAGACCTGTCAAATATATGAATGGAGATCACCTCAAAAACACTGTAAAACATTAAATACATTTTTTAATCACATTTTTAAAATTAGTTGAAATTACAAAAAATTTTATATTTTAAACAAAAATTTAATTTTTCAAAAAAAATAATTAAAGTTTTTTACAGAGCTAAAAATAAACTTACCCTTTTTAAAGTATTTTTAAATGATAAATGAGTGAAAAAAAATTGATTTTTTACTTTTTTTCAAATCTTATGCTGGTAAAAGCAGGCGTTACACCTGCTTTTACCAGGCATAAGATTTCTAAGGGTTTTCTGTGGGCGGAGGTTCTCCAGAAAGCGGAACACTCCGTCCGCAGAGGCCCTTCTCCAGGGCAGGCGTCTGATCTGTCAAGAGGATTCTTGACAGATCGGAAATGCCGGTTTTCAGCGCATGCGCTTGGCATGCCTAAAACCGGCATTTCCGATATCACGACAGGTGTGTACACAGCGCGTACACACCCATAGGGATCGGAATATACGGCCCAATAAATAAGGCTAGGGAGGAACAAAATTGTAACAGATGGGCATTGGAGGTTCTGGCTGAGAGTTCAATCTGAATGGATGTTTCTGACCAATCCTTGAGTACATATTCTCGACCTGTCAAATAAAAAGAAAATAATGCAAATGTTGGAAATGCAGGTCAGTCAGCATCTGTAAGGACAAAAGACCATAAAGGGTTGGTGTATAATTCTCATAACTGAGTTGATCTGACCGCTGATCCAGAGAAAGAGTTTGGTTTATCTCTGGTGACAAAAAGACAACAGACTTCAAATAAATCAATGACTGTTCACATGTAAGACGACAAGTTTAGTTAGAAAACTGAAGAATTTATTGTTCAATGATCTCAGCACAAGCAAATATTAGAAAGATTTACAATAAAATGTGAAATATTTTATTACCAAACCTTAGAATATCTATTATATTGTGGTGTCCACCTAACCAAACCATCATATTATGATTGGAACAAAAAATCAGTAAATACTGGAAACACTCAGCAGGTCACACGGTATTTGTGGAATGAATAGACAAGTTAAAGTTCCGGGTGTGGAACCTGCTTTTTGTTCCTATTATTTAATTCAGTGCCACTTCTGTTCCAGGAATGCCTATCTTTATGACGTTCTGCTCTTTCCACAGATGCTGACTGATCTGCTGTGTTTCCAGCACTTTGTGTTTTGGTTTCAGATTTCCAGCATCTGCAGTATCTTGCTTTTGTTACTATATCTAGCAATGTCTTAACAGTTACCTGAACGATAACTTCTAAAGATTTGGTGCCCGCTGCTTGCTGGCCTGACGTAAATGAGGCCAGGGCCTCAAAATCGCGGCCGCCTCTTTACTTCGAATGCGGGAGGCTGGCCAGCGTGCATCATTGGTCGGTTGCTCAGAAGTCAAAATCAATCCCAATATGTGCAGTATAACTTACAAATCACATTGCAAATTTATTGCATACATATTGCCAATCTATGGAAAACAGTCTTCTCACAGAATCACAGAATCACAGAAACCCCACAGTGCAGATAGAGGCCATTTCGGCCCATCGAGCTTGCACCCGATCCCCTTAACCCCTACACCAACACATATCCCACCCTATCTCCGTAACCCCACGTATTTAATCCCCCTAACACTAAGGGTCAATTTTTTATCATAGCCAATCAACCTAACCCGCACATCTTTGGACTGTGGGAGGAAACCGGAGCACCCGGAGGAAACCCACGCAAACACGGGGAGAATGTGCAAACTCCACACAGACAGTCACCCGAGGCCGGATTCGAACCTGTTGTGGATTATCCCTCAAATGGATTGATGATCCTGAAAGTCACTTGTTAAGGAATACTTAACAAAGCAGCATCATGGTTACCATTTAAAAAATCCCAGCACATAGATATATCTACAAATTCATATGAAGCTATACGATATCGAAACTCTTGTAGTTTGAAATTGGATGGACCTAGTTTCATTACACTGGCGTCATCGTTCTTATCTGGAAAAATGGAAAGTTCATCAGTGCAAATGTATTTTATCTGTCACAAACTGGAGGGATTTCTATAAGAGCTATTAAAGATATTTTCAGTGTTTACTTTTTAATGTGTTGTTGAGCAGTGAAAGGTGATACTAATGACTGCTGGATATTAGATGGTACAGTGATAGCAGAAACTTGCATTTATTTTCAGCAAGATGCAGCATGTTTAGGTACAGTAATTTGGAGCACTAACGGGCAATGCTATAGAGTGGAGGGGCACAGCTTCAATTCTCTCCCTTGGTTGAGTTCTGATCTGACCCATGCTGCTGTGTGTGGTGTCAAGTAGAGTTGAGACAGCTCCGAACAGGAGGGGAATACCTCTGCAAGTAGAATGTAATCACGGACCTCCTAAAAATGATGGCCTGCCCTCTCAGCCATAGGGAGTGCTTTGCCAAATGAAATCCTTATAGGGCAAGGAAGGAGGGAGGAATATAGCCTGACCCACGGAGACATTTTCAAAACTGAAAAAATCATCAGTGAGCAACACTTTAGAAGCAGCTGATAATTTTCACAGTTCTTGTAATTAAAATGCTTCCCTCAAAGGAGTATTACCATAGCAGTAGTAACAGAAACATAGAAAAAGTCACGCTAGAAGAGACCAGAGTCCAATTAGTCTGTCTCCTGCTGTACTAGCAGTTTTATCTGGTAATTCTTTTCTTTAAGATACATTTCCAAAATTACCTTAAAGAGATATAAACTATTTGCCCCTATACATTAATTCCATAATATTCTCTCTCAATAAAGTAATGTTATCTTACATCCTGCCTGAATTAATAAGGCTGAAGGATGTATACAATTACATCTTCTCCCAGTCTCCTTCTCTCCAATGAGAAGAGTTCCAGATTGAACTTGGTTAAACCACACTTGGAGTACTGTGTACAGTTCTGGTCATCATATTATAAAAATGATATAGAGGCACTCGAGAAGGTGCAAAAAAATTTACAAGGATAATACCAGAACTGCGAGGTTATATCTATCAAGAAAGGATGAACAGCCTGGGTCTCTTTTCTCTTGAAAAGAGAAGGCTGAGGGGTGACCTAATAGACATCTTTAAAATTATGAAAGGTTTTGATAGAGTAGACAGAAAAAGAGTGTTTCCACTTATGGGGAAGAGCAAAGCTAGAGGTCATCAATATAAGTTGGCACCAAGAAATCAAATAGGGAATTCAAAGAAACTTCTTTACCCAGAGAGTGGTGAAAATGTGGAACTTGCTACCATAGGGAATGGTTGAGGTGAATAGTATAGATGCAATTAAGGAGAAGCTAGATCAGCATATGATTGAGTATTTTGATGAGGTAACAGAGAGGGTGGATGAGGGCAGCGCAGTTGATGTTGTGTATATGGACTTTCAAAAGGCCTTTGATAAAGTATCACATATGAGTCTTGTTAGTAAAATTGAAGCCCATGGAATAAAAGGGGCAGTAGCAGCATGGATATAAAATTGGCTAAGGGATAGAAAACAGAGTTGTGGTGAATGGCTGTTTTTTGGACTGGAACTTGAGGGAGCTATACAGTGGCGTTCCCCAAGATTCAGTACTAGGACCACTACTGTTTCTGATATACATTTATGACTTGGACTTGGTGGTTAAAGAAGGGATTAACACAATTGTAAGAAAGGATATTAGCTCTGATGATGTGGAATCTCTATGGGTAGAATTGAGAAATACCAAGGGGCAGAAAACGTTAGTGGGAGTGGTATATAGACCTCCAAACAGTAAGGTGGAGGTTGGGGATGGCATTAAAAGGGAAATTAAAGAAGCGTGCAATAAGGGCACAGCAGTCATCATGGGTGACTTTAATCTACATATAGATTGGGCTAACCAAATTAGTAACAATACTGTGGAGGAGGAATTCCTGGAATGTTTATGGGATGGTTTCCTGGACCAATATGTCGAGGAACCAACCAGAGATCAGGCCATCTTAGACTGGGTATTGTGTAATAAGAAAGGATTAATTAGCAATCTTGTTGTACGAGGCCCCTTGGGTCGGAGCGATCATAATATGATCGAATTCTTCATTAAGATGGAGAATGAAGTAGTTGACTCAGAGACTAGGGTCCTGAATTTAAATAAAGGAAACTACGATGGTCTGAGGCGCGAGTTGGGTAGGATTGATTGGGGAATGTCACTCAAAGGGTTGACGGTGGATAGGCAATGGCAAACATTCTGCATGGATGAACTACAGAATTTGTTCATCCCTGTTTGGCATAAAAATAAAACAAAAAAGGTGACTCAACCGTGGCTAACAAGGGAAATTAGGGATAGCATAAGATCCAAGGAGAGGACATATAAATTGGCCAGAAAAAGCAATAATCCTGAGGATTGGGAGCAATTTAGGATGCAACAAAGGAGGACAAAGGGATTAATTAAGATGGGGAAAATAGAATATGAGAGTAAGCTTGCAGGGAACATAAAAACTGACTGTAAAAGCTTCTATAGATATGTGAAGAGAAAAAGATTGGTGAAGTCAAGCGTAGGTCCCTTGCAGTCAGAAACAGGGGAATTTATAATGGGGAACAAAGAAATGGCAGACCAACTAAATACATATATTGGTTCTGTCTTCACAAAGGAGGAAACAAATAATCTCCCAGAGATGCCGGGGAACATAGGGTCTGAAAAAAGGGAGGAACTGACAGAAATCAGTATTTGTAGGGAAGTGGTGTTAGGGAAATTGATTGGATTGAAGGCCAATAAATCCCCAGGGCCTGATAATCTACATCCTAGGGTGCTTAAGGAAGTGGCCCTAGAAATAGTAGATGCATTGCTGATCATCTTCCAACATTCGATGGAATCTGGAACAGTACCCATGGATTGGAGGGTAGCTAATGTTACCCCACTATTCAAAAAAGGTGGTAGAGAGAAAACGGGGAATTACAGCCAGACATCGGTAGTGGGGAAAATGCTAGAGTCCATTATAAAAGATGTAATAGCAGAGCACTTGGAAAACAGTGACAGGATCGGACAAAGTCAACATGGATTCACAAAAGGTAAATTGTGCTTGACTAATCTACTGGAATTTTTTGAGGATGTAACTGGTAAAATAGATAAGGGAGAACCAGTGGATGTGGTGTATCTGGACTTTCAGAAGGCCTTCGATAAGGTCCCACATAAGAGATTAGCGTGTAAAGTTAAGGCACATGGGATTGGGGGCAAGGTATTGACTTGGATAGAGAACTGGTTGGCAGACAGAAAGCAAAGAGTTAGAATAAACGGGTCTTTTTCCGAGTGGCAGGCAGTGGCTAGTGGGGTGCCACAGGGATCGGTCCTTGGACCCCAGCTATTCACAATATATATTAATGATCTAGACAAGGGAACTAGATGTAACATCTCCAAATTTGCAGACGACACAAAGCTGGGTGGGCGTGTGTGCTGTGAGGAGGATATCGGGAAACTCCAGGATGATTTGGACATGTTGGGTGATTGGGCAGAAACATGGCAGATGCAATATAACGTGAATAAATGTGAGGTTGTCCACTTTGGTGGCAAAAATAGGAAGGCAGATTATTATCTAAATGACAATAGATTGGGAGAAGGGGAAGTGCAACGAGACCTGGGTGTCCTTGTGCACCAGTTGCTGAAGGTAAGCATGCAGGTGCAGCAGGCGGTTAAGAAGGCAAATGGTATGTTGGCCTTCGTTGCGAGAGGGTTTGAGTACAGGAACAAGGATGTCTTGCTGCAGTTGTACAGGGCCTTGGTGAGACCACATCTTGAGTATTGTGTGCAGTTTTGGTCGCCTTATCTGAGGAAGGATGTTCTTGCCATGTAAGGAGTTCAGCGAAGATTCACCAGGCTGATACCTGGGATGGCAGGAATGAAGTATGAGGAGAGATTGGGTCGATTGGGCTTGTACTCGCTGGAATTTAGAAGAATGAGAGGTGATCTCATTGAAACTTATAAAATTCTGACAGGACTGGACAGACTAGATGCAGGAAGGATGTTCCCAATGGTCGGGGAGTCCAGAACCAAGGGACACAATCTAAGGATAAAGGGTAGGCCATTTAGGACAGAAATGAGGATGAATTTCTTCACCCAGAGAGTGGTGAACCTGTGGAATTCTCTACCACAGAAGGCGGTGGAGGCCAGTTCATTAAATATATTCAAGAAGGAGTTGGATATATTTCTTAAGGCTAAAGAGATCAAGGGATATGGGGAGAAAGCAGGGACCGGGTACTGAATCCGGATGATCAGCCATGATCGCATTGAATGGCAGAGCAGGCTCGAGGGGCCGAATGGCCTACTCCTGCTCCTATCTTCTATGTTTCTATGTTTCTATGTGCAGGGCACAATTTCGAAATTTGTAGATGACACGAAACTTGGAAGTGTAGTAAACAGTGAGGAAGCTAGTAATAGACTTCAAGAAGACATAGACAGGCTGGTGGAATGGGCAGACACATGGCAGATGAAATTCAATACAGAGAAGTGTGAGGTGATATATTTGAGTAGGAAGAATGGGGAGAGACCGTACACACTAAATGGTACAATTTTAAAGGGTTACAAGAACAGAGAAACTTGGGGGTGCTTGTGCACAAATCTTTGAAGGTGGCAGGACAGGTTAACAAAGCAGTTAATAAAGCATATGGGATCCTGGGCTTGATAAATAGAGGCATAGGGCTCGATTTTGCCATTGGAGACAGGCTGGGGGCGTGTCAGGTGGTTGTCGCGTCAGGATCCCGACTTCAATGTGAAGTGGGACAAAAGTGCGATTTTGCCCCAATTGGGCACTTGATTTCCAGCGTGTGGAAACCCCTGGCCCAATGAGCCTTTTCATACAGGAAGTCGCCTATGATGATGTCATCAATGCTGCTGGCTTTAAGGCCTGCAAGCAGCCTTGCTTCTTTTTCAGCCTTTAAACTTTATGCCCATTGTTCTGAGCGCTTCCTTCAGCATTTATGTCCACCAATAGACCAAAGTGTGCTCCAAGATTCGATGAGGCCTCCCTCCACGCTCTGGCGGAGGGAGCAAGAGCAAATAAGGAGGTGCTCTTCCCTTCCTCAGGGAGGAAAAAGCCTCCCCAGCGCACTAAGGTTTTGTGGCTGCAAGTGGCCCAAGAGGTAAAAGCAATTTCTATGTGCAGCAGAACCTGGCTGCAGTGCAGGAAGAGGTTTCATGCCCTTCTCCGCACAGGAAAAGTGAGTATGACTTTCCCATCAGCCTCAATCGGATCCCCATTGCCTCTCATCACCAGCACTCTGCTTTGCCAACCTCTTCCTCCACATTCCACTTGACCCTTATATCCCTGCACCCTTACCCATTCCCTCTCTCTCTCTGGTCACATTCACTTAACTATTCGACCATGCAGCCCTCACACTCCCTATCATTCTCACTCAAACTCCACTTGTGTCCCTCATTGCAGGAAAAGAGAGCCCGCAATAAGAGGGAAAGAGCCATGACAGGAGAAGGGCCACCCTCAGTAGCCCAGCTCACCACTTCAGCGGAGGCGTCGCTGGAGATTGCCGGACGCAAGTGGGGGACGGACAGACGGGTGCATCACAGCAAGCTGGTGACAGAATAGCTTTGCATCTCTCTCATTGACATTGCATGAGTGACTGATAATGATTCTGATTCTCTAACAGATTGACTTATGATCATCTGCACAATTCAATGTGCATGCAACCTTTACCTCACATCTCTAACTCTTTCCTTTACTCCCCCACAGGACCATCGAGTGCCCCCGTCCCCACTGTCCAGGAGGAACAGCCTGAGCCTCAAGACTCCTCAGAGGAAGGTGCAACCTCTGAGGGCGCTGCGTCAGCAGAATTCAGCGCACCCAGCACCAACGCAGACACTCACACCTCGGTGGGACCTTTGCGAGATAGAGTAGTGTTGTCACCTGGTGTATCACAAAGCACAAGTGAGCATCAGCAGATGGCGGAGCAGTGGAGAGTCCTCGTCGGAGGGCACAGGACTCTGCCAGCTTGGCTCAGCTGCATGTGGACCCTGTGCCTCTGGGTCCATCCAGAAGGAGAGCGGTGCTGGAACTCCAGGAACAGGTGCAGGAGTCTTTGGCGGGTTTTGTCTCCAGGTTCGGTGTGAGTGTGGAGCGAATGCAGGAGTCCATCATGAACATGAGCTGAGCATTTGTGGAGGCATTGGCGCATGAATGCATCACCACGGAAAGGATGGCAACCTCCGTGGAAAGGATGGCTACCTCCGTGGTAATGCTGGCTACCGTAGAGGAGAGGATGGCTACAGTAGAGGAGAGGATGGCTATGGCCATGGAGGAGCTTAGTTGCCAGGGTATTGGAAACATGGTCATTGTTCAGAATAGACTGACATCTTTTGAGGAGCGATGGTCAGCTATTGAGCATAGAAACCAGACCTTCATGGAAGTCCTCTGGAGCAGGACTTCCAGTGCAGAAACAGGTCCTCATGGCCCCCCTGAAGTGCAGCAAGGTGCTGTCAAGTCACTTGCTAGCTCTGAAGTGGGGCTGACCCATGGCAGACAACAAGTAAGTGGGGGCTCCTCTCCAAGCGCTCACACGACCATGCCACTGCAAAGCCCTCGGTCAGAGCCCCACCAGAGTCCTCACCCAACTGAGATGGGCATCTCAGCCCCTGCACAACCGCAGGAGCAATAGACTGTTGCTGAGCCCTCACAGGTTCGCAACCCCAGAGGACGGCTGCTAAAGGTGTCGAGGCAGGAGCAGCAAGAAAGTGAGCAAGGGGCTCCACATCTGCTGAAGCCACAGGAGAAACACCACGTAGGAGCACGTGTAAGAGGAATATAAAGCACAAGTAGTCACAAGGGTAGTCACTTGGGTGTTCTGTTGTAGTGATTTTTGACAAGCCATCCTTGAAATGTGATGATAAATAGATTTGATGGCAAACTGTTGCAGTTGTGGCCTGTGTCATTTCGCAAATGGGACTTCCACATTGAGGGCTTAGGGTGACTTGCAATTGTCAGTATGGTGGTCAGAGTGGTAGGAATCGGCAGGTTCTTGTCCATTGTCGATGCTCTGGTAAGAAGGTGCAAGGCAAAAGTGTTTAATTGTGCAGGCTAAGCAAATCTGGCCAACATGAGTGCCTCCCTTGCATCCCGGGCAGCAATGTGGTCGCGCGCTGGCACCTTCTGGCCTCTGCAGCTTCAGGTGGGTGAGCAGCAGCTTGGCACTTTTGTTGTTGCTCCTGCTGTTGGTGCTGCTGTTGTTCATGGTTCTGCTGCTGCCGCGGCTGGTCTTCATCCAAATCTGATGTCCAGGGGGAAAGGAAATAAATGGTTCCCATGCTTCTGGTATATAATTCAGTTGAGGAAGCGCTCAATCAAGGTGGGGAGATGGAGTTTCCCAGGAGGTCACACTGGAGATGGGTGTCAGGCTCCAAACTTCCACAACAATGAGTAGACCTACTAAAAGTTCCCTAGGCCTGAGACAACAAAGTTCTGCCACCTGCAAATGATCATTGGTGAAAACTCCTTTTTACTGATGTAGCTGCAGCTGTTAGTAAGCAATCCACTTGCGAGGCTGCCAGGATTAACTGCCATGTTCCAAAGGAGATGTGCAGGATGGGGGAAATGTGTTAAAATCAGAAAGGCCTCTCAAAATAGGATTATAGAGGCAATTAACTGGTTGTTAAGGACCTTAAGGGACTATCCCGCCTCTTGGAGGCGGGATGGAAACGGGGTCTGAAGCCACGAATGTGGGAAAATTGCTCAGAGGCAGGCTGGAGGTGGGATTGGACCCACCCACCATTTTTTGCGATTTTGACAACTCACACGCCTCCAAACCCTCCTCCTCGGGCCTGGTAAAATCGAGCCCAGTGAGTACAAAAGCCAGGAAGTTATGCTAAACCTATATAAAACATTTGTTCGGCCCCAGCTGGAGTATTGTGTCCAATTCTGGGCACCACACTTTAGGAAGGACATAAAGGCTCTGGAGAGGGTACAGAAGAGATTTAGAAGTGCATAGGTTGATCCAGGAGTCAATCCACATTTGGTAAAGGCAAATACTGTTCGATAAATTGAGTCGAGTTTTTTTGAAGAAACAATCAACTTGATAGATACAGGGAATACAGTAGATGTGATATATGGATTTTCAGAAGGTGTTCAGTAAGGTACATCTTAGAAAGATTCAGGTGTATGCTATAAGAGGAAGTATAGCAATGTGGATAAATTGGTCGATTAACAGGAAACAAGCAGGGTCAATAGGTTTTGTTTGGATTGAAGAATAGTTGAAAGTGGTGTACACCAGGGATCAGTGCTGGGCCAACTTTTGTCCTCGGTATATATAGATGATTTGAACTTGAACACAGGGACCAGAATCTCAAAATTTGCTAACAACGCAAAAGTAGGAGCTTTGCAAACCACGAGGAGGATTATAAAAGACTTCAGGAGGAAACAGACAGGTTAGTGGAATGGGCAGACAGAGGGCAGATGCAACTTAATGTGGAGAAGCATAGGCTAATACATTTTGGGGGTAAAACCAAGGAATGGGAGTGTACACTAAATAGAAAGACACTGAAGTGTGTGCATGAACAAAGAGACCTAGGGGTTCAAATATACCATTCCCTGACATGTGAGTCGAGGTAGATAAAGTCATAAGAAGGCAAACAGCATTTTGGACTTTATAAATAGAGTACGAATAAAGAAGTGATAATAAAATTGTACAAAATATTGGTTAGCTTGCAGTTAGAGTACCTTATGCAGTTATAGAAAAGATATAGAAAACATACTAAAGCCATACAGAGTGTACAGTATAGATTCACCAGGATGATACCAGGGATAGGAAACTAGTTATGAAGAGTTATGATAAGAGACTTGAGATATTGGGACTATTTACATTGGTACAGAGAAGACTAAGAGGAGAGTTAATAGAAGTTTTTAAAATTCTGAAAGATTTTGATAAAGTGAATAAGGAAAGGCTATTTCCTCTGCTTGGGGAGTCAGTGATGATTATCTATTAAATATTGTCACTGAGAGTGAGGAGAGAGGTTAGGCAAAAATGTCTTTACACAGAGTGTTGCTGGAATATGGAATACTTTGCCACAGGTAATGGTTGTGACAGCAACCATTGCATCTTTTAAGGGAAAATTGGATAGCTAATTGAAGTAGATGGTACAGTCAGCGGCAGGCCCGTAGGATTAGTTTTGGATTCCTGGTCACACTTTGAATATTTACTTCTTTATTTCAATGTCCATTGTTTGATTACATTTCTGTGAAGTGCTTTAGGATGTTTCCTACTTTAAAAGTGCTATATAAATGCAAGTTGTTGTTGCTGTTATTGAATAAACAATATTCACTCCAATTATACTTTGCAGCAAAAACATCCAAAGTTTTGACCTGACTGCAACAAAAATAGAGTATTTTTGACTATGGTGTACAGGGTGAGTGTCCTGAATCCAGCAACCTTGGGACCGAGGCCGAGCCGGTTTTCGTGTTTTTCCGGACTTCTGCGTTTCTGGACTTCGGACATCAGAAACACGTTCCGAGTCCAGAAATGCCTGGGCCCAGGTTGCGATATTTTCGGTTTTTGGACGTCACCTTGTAGTTCTTCTACTCGCAGGCCTTGTAGTCCTCACTTCTTCGCAACACACGGTAAGCCTCCCTCTCTTGTTTTTGCAGTATTCTGTAACTGTACTTAATGTGAGCTTCCCGGCCTGTATCTTTTGCTAGCATCTTCAAATTTGAAAAGGAATGTACAGTACTCAAAGCATGAAATATACTAAAGGTTTTTAGTTGTAAAACAGTTAAGTTATGAAATATAATACAGTAAATGAAGGCTTTTATTTGTTAAACAGAGTAAAAATAAACAGGTACATTTACAATTGGCTGGAGGTTGTGTTTGAGGTAGAGGGCTCAGCTATGATGTCTGGGGCTGATGATGGGCCAGCAATAGGATTATCAAATGTGGAAATTACTGGTATAGTTGCACGCTGTAGATCTTGGGCCTTCTGTTGCGACATCTTTTGAAAGATATTTAATATTGTTGTTTGTTTAAATAATTTGGGCTTTTCTTTCACTAATCTTTCTTGAATTCTGTAGACCTGCAGTATTTCTTCTTCACTTATGAAGCTTCGTTGCTCTAAGGCATGAATTAATTCTTGACAAAGATTGATTGCTTTGTCAATCGGCACTTTTTTGACTTGATCACAGGCATCATCATCATCCTCACTGCTATCATCCTTTTCTTCTGGATGGAAACCCTCTGCGTGATTTCTTCATCTGTCACTGCATGCACAATGGGAGCATCGTTGTCTATGTCCATGACTTCTGCGACATCGTCCTCATTCAATTCCTGCGCAGCTTTGCAAGTCAGCCCTCTTGCATAATCTAAAAGTTGAGCAATCATTGCTTTCTCCCTGGACACACGAAAGCCTTGAAAGTCCTGAGGAGCATCATCAGCATCATCGTCAGCAAACATAGTTGATGGCCAAATGTTATGCCAAGCATTGACCAAGGTGTTTGCAGTTACCAAGGTCCATGCATCCGCAGCTGTCCATATGGCGTCCTTGATAGAGAAAGTTTTTGAGAATGCTTTTATTCCCATGCCTGTGTTCACAGCATTAAGTAAACACCTCATAAACTCGTTTTTGTACAGACACTTCATCGATCTCAAAATTCCTTGGTCCATTGGCTGTATCAGTGATGTAACATTTGGAGGTAAGTAGATTCCATGGACATTATCCTTTACCAAAAGCTCAAAATCGAAATGTGCTGAGCAATGGTCTAGCAACAAGTATATTTTGCAGTTTTCCTCAAGGCCAGCTTCCATGCGATGGTCACATTTCGGCTTATGCATACTTTTCCTCTTACTCATTTCCTTATGAACAACACTTTCCGCATAAAACTTCATGAGCTGTTCTTTCTGTTTTCTAATATCATAGATGGTGGAGAGTCCAACACCATACTCCTCACTCAATCTTCTCACTGAAGCACCTCTATCTAATCTCTGAAGTAACTCAACCTTCTTGGCAATTGAAAGTGAACTATGCTTCCTCTTTCCTTTATCTGAACCCATTGGGGTATCTGTTGGCCTTTTTGACATGTTTGCAATGACAACACAAATTCACAATCTTTACCTGCGCAGATCTTTAAATCGGGAAAAACACCACAGCAATGGAGTCAGGTTGGGTGGGGTCTAATCATGGGATGTAAGTGGGTCACCTGGGGTTGAGTCTGGCCAAAGCGACTTGTGTGCTGTGCAGAGTTGCTGTGGACCCAGGAGCAGCGGTGCGGTGACTGTGAAGACCTGGCCTGGAATAGGTAGGATTGGTGTTTTTATTCTTGCAATATTTGTCACTGTACAGTAGTTGGATTTCATTTTTTGACTTTTCACTGGGCCCGGCTGGCGGCGGAAATGGTTTGACAGGGTGTGCGGATTCCTGAACATTTTACAGATTCCGGATGACCCTGCCACCAATCGTCCCGGATTCCGGATTCCGGAACATGCTGGATTCCGAAACTCCGGATTTTGGATGCTCAACCTGTATTATCTCTTTCTCCTTTTTATCATTATATACATGTGGGATTAGATACTCAGGTTCTCTTACAGAAAATTGGCAGGCCATTTAATACACAAAATCCTTAGAAGATATATTGGAACTAAAGATTATAAAGAATGTAATTTGTAACTGCATTAGACTGTACACCCTTCATAGAATTCAAAATAATGTTTACCCTCACAAAATACAGCTGCTAATGAAACGTATTTCAAAAAGGATGCATAGGAATTGAACACACTGCCAAACTATCCTGTCCTACCTGATTGCTAATGTAACAATTCAATTGTCACCTGTTTGCAACAGCATTTTGGAATACAGTACAGGACCTAGATGGGTTGTCAGTACGGACATCAATGGATTAATGCAACCCTGTGGCTGATTACTTGGTCCATTGTATTCCAAAATGCTTTTGCAAACAGGTGACAATTGAATTGTTACTGTAGTAATTCTTCGTCGACTACTTCTTTGAACGCTTCTGTGGTCTCCTACTATTTGCTGTGAGCATGTGTGTTTTATATCCTTCGTTTCTAAGGTCTGTTACTGTGCAGAATAGCTTATTGTTTTCCTCTCAGTTCTCTTGGTCCAGCAGACAGCTATTTTATCTTTTTCCCTTAGTTTTCTCTCATTGTCAGCAGAATGAGTAAATGTCCTTGGAGTATACAGTGCATTCTCTCTCAAAGCAGCTTTGAGCAATAACAAGCTCCAGCATCCTTTCTGATTTTGGCCAAGCATAACAATTATGGTCCTCAATTGGTATCTGGATACAGTGATCTGTTCCGTGGTAGGCAATCGATCCCAATTTAGTTTACCTGTAATTTTGTTTGGATTATATTGGCTGTATGAGTTATCCCTCATTTGCTGTTCATACTTTTAACAACAACTTGTACTTATGTAGCGCCTTCAACGTAATAAAATGTCCCAAGGCACTTATTAATCAAATATGCTCTTTTACCAAGCATTCACCCTGCTAATTCAAGATTTGAAGTTCATTTCTTTATCTATTTTATGGTTCCTGGGCAAGCATCATGCAGACAGTTTCTGCTCTTCCAGGCAATGACTATCTCCAACAAGAGAGAGTCTAACTACTGCCCCTTGATGTTCAACGTCATTACGACTGCCGAAACCCCCACCATCAACATCCTAGGGGTCACCATTGACCAGAAACTTAACTGAACCAGTCATATTGTGAGGGAACAAGCCATATTTCAGAAAGATACACCATAATATGAACAGAATTCTGATATTTATTAATACATGATATACTGGGTTGTATTTATTAATACATGATATACACAGGCTGCAAACTGAAAACAGGCTTCTGAGATGGGATGGTTTGATAACAAAGTTATAAAAACCAAACAAGCTTTGAAATGGCAATTAGTTAAATATACTAAAACAATGACCCTATTGAAATGGCAGTTTGGCGATTCCAGAGGGTCTGGAGTTTGGGAATAACACAATGGAAGACCCAGGTGTTATAAGCTAACACATTGAACAGAAACACAAACATTAAAAGAGGCATGTGCCTTTGAAAAGATGACATCAAGTAAAAGAAACACCTGATGGTCAAATAGTTTTTATGTTAAACTTGGAAGACAGGAAACATAAGATTACATATGCAACCAATTGAGATAGCTAGAAAACAAGTAAACACTCAGTCAAAGTGTCTTTAATATATACATAGTAAATATGATACCAACAAGAACACTTTGAAGATATGACTTCAATAGATACACCAAGCAATTACATTGGGGGTGATTTTCATTCAGAAGTCGGGAAGGAGGCGGGACTACAACTTTCGGGGTTGTAGTCCCGCCTCCATCGAGATGCAACCAATCCACGCGATTTTAACTTGATTGACCTTGTTGAGCCCACCCAGCGGGCTCAGCAGGCCAATTAAGGGCCACCCGGCAACAGGTGACGTCACAGACTGAAATTTCATCTGTCAAGACGTTTTGACAGATGAAATATCAGTGTTTCACAGCTGTCAAACACTGACAGTCTTACTTCTAACCTGAGTCCTTCTACACAGACTCAGTTAGAAATCTCACCAGCACAGAAAGCTGCAGGCGGTCACTTTTGACAGTTCGCAGCCATTCTGCTTTCTGTGCTGGTTAGATGATGGACTCCCAAAACCTAGAGGAAGAAAGGCTGAAAAGGTAAGTACAAGTAATTTAAACTTCTTTACACACTTTAGACACACCAAACACACTTACCTTTGCACTCATGCACCCATCACTCACCTGAACACTGACATCTCGACCCCTCCAAGTCCTTCAACCCGACGGCCTGACTCCTCTAACTTGGCGTGGTTTGGAGCCATTGGAAATCCCACACTTCAAGCTTTAAAATAGGGATTAAGCTAAAAACTGCCTGTTAACTACCTGTTAACAGGCAGTTAATTGGCACTAATCCCTTCCAGCCTCGGGTAGGTGGGTCCCAATGTGGGGTGGGTACCCGCCTCCTTTGAAATTTACATGGAGGTGGGTTGGGAGCGGGATGGTGTCGGGACCCCCGAATTCAGGACTTTAACCCCCCGCATGCTTCCAATCCCGACTCCACAGGTCAATGAAAATCGACCCCATTGTGTTTGTATTGAACTTGGAGCAGTAAGGAGACTCAACATCTGCTAAAAACCAGTTAAGCCAATATTAAGAATTGAATAAAAGCATTTTGTAAGAATGGCATCAAACAGAAACCATTGCTGTGATATTGTTTTTGTGATAGTTTTTGGAACACCTAAAGGTAGAGACATAATTATGCATGCAATAGTTGAACTGACAGTAAGATAGAAAGCATTCAACAGCGGTATTAATAAAGACAATTAGCTTAGCAGAGAACTTCAAAGAATAAACCACTGCAAAAAGGGTATAAAAAATAGACATTTTCAAACAGAAAGTCAGAAGTCGCTGAACAGGCCAAGCGTTTCTCAACTTCACAGGCACCATCTGTAAGTTTTTAACTTTGAGTCTCGGGGATCAAACGGTACTACAATTTGATTTTGGTGGATAATCTGGATGTAGAAATAAGTAAGAAATGTAGAAGTGTAACAAAGTTAAGATTTGAAAATAAGGATCTCTGAGAAATAAGAAATATAAGCTACTTGTTTTTGAACTGTAGTGTTGCGATGGACTCACCAGCTGTTAACTACATGTCGGTTCTTTAATAAAGTTATATATCTTTAGAATTGTCTCACAAAGTATTTCTGTATAAACTCACAAACTCAAATCTCTGTACGTTCTTTGGTGAAGAGTTGCAGAGTTCTGGGGGGTATTCCGGACCCTCATAATATCTGGAAGGTTACACTCTAGTTAAACTTATTAAAAGTGCTATCTGGAGAACGGTAATATCTTCAGTTCATTCCTTTCCTTTAGGGAGAGATAGCCTGGACCTTTAGACCCAATTAAGCATCTTATAGAATTTGGCTATCTCTAACTTTAGTTGAAGGTGAACGTCTGCGGAGTACGCCTGATCTGGGGTAGCCCGAACAGGGCTAGGACTTGTAATTATCCCTTCAATATAAATACTGTGGCTGCAAGAACAGGTCAGAGGTGGGGTATTCTATGACGAGTGTCTCACCTCCTGACTCCCCAAAGCCTTTCCACAAAGCACAAGTCAGGAGTGTGATGGAATACTCTCCACTTGTCTGGATGAATGCAGCTCCAACAATTGATTGGGACCCCATCCACCACCTTAGACATTCACTCCCTCTACCACCGGCACACCGTGGCTGCAATGTGTACCATCTACAAGATGCACTGCAGCAACTCGTCAAGGCTTCTTTGGCAGCACCTCCCAAAACTGTGATCTCTACCACCTAGAAGGATAAGAGCAGCAGGTGCATATGAACACCATCACCTCCAAGTTCCCCTCCAAGTCACACACCATCCTGACTTGGAAATATATCACCGCTCCTTCATTGTCGCTGGGTCAAAATCCTGGAACTCCCTCCCTAACAGCACTGTGGGAGTACCTTCACCACATGGACTGCAGCGGTTGAAGAAGGCAGCTCACCACCACCTTCTCAAGGGCAATTAGGGATGGACAATAAATGCAGGCCTTGCCAGCGACGCCCACATCCCAAGAACGAATTTTAAAAAATTACGCCTTACTCAATCTTCCTTAAGAGCAGGCACCAAAAAGTCCATATCAAATAGCTCAAAATCCTTCACCTTCATGGCATCATACTTCCCTACCTCTATAACTTGCAGCCAAACTGTGTCCTATGGTCCTCTCACTCTGGCCTCCTGTGTGCATCCCCTCTTTTGCCACAGCTCTTTCATGCCAGAGCCTTCAGCGATCTCGGTCCTACTCTCTGGAATTCCCTCCTTAAAACTCTTGCTAGTTTTGTTTTCCTGCTTTTAAAAGTCTCCTCATCTTTTTAAACATGCATTCAGTCATCTCTTCTAGGTCTTTATTTCCTGCTTGATGTCCTTGCTCTCCTATGTGAAGAGCTGTGTGTCATGTAATTACATTAAAGGTACTATAAAATGTAGGTTGCTATGAATGCAAAAACACATATTAACAAGGTTTGAAAACAATTAAGTATAATGTAATAGGTTTGCACTAAACAAAATATAAAGGTGTGACTGAATTCTGTAAGAATCTTCAAACTTGACCTAGTTTGATGTGAAGACTAATTAACTCCTTAAATATCCAATGTGTAGCAGAGCCGGGACCAATATTCTTGCAGGGAGGTTTGCTAGTGCTGTTAGGGAGGGTTTAAACTAGCTTGGCAGGGGGATGGGCACCAACATATAGGAGTAGAAAAGAGGAATAAGTTGCATAAATGGGTTTAGAATGCATGTACGTAAACGCACAAAGTGTGGTGAATAAGGTTGGTGAGCTACAAGCACAATTAGTCATGTGGCAAAATGATGTTGTGGCAATAACGGAAACGTGGCTTAAAAATGGTGAGGACTAGGCACTTAATATTCAAGGGTACAAGGTATTCAGAAAAGATAGGGAAGGAAAAAAGGGAGGTGGGGTGCCAGTGCTGATTAAGGAAGACATTGCAGTGTTGGAAAGGGAGGATGTTCTTGAGGGGACAAGGACAGTATGAATTTGGTTAGAGTTGAGGAGTAAAAAGGGTATGATCACGCTGTTGGGGTATTCTACAGGCCTCCAAATAGTGAGAGGGAGGTAGAGGAGCAAATTTGCAGGGAAACCACAGAGATATGCAAGACCTATAGACTGGTGATATTGGGGGACTTTAATTACCCAAATATCGATTGGGATAATGCTAGGGTAAAGGGAAAGGAGGGGGGGTGGAATTTCTGGAATGTGTTCAGGAGAATTTCCTTGACCGATATGTTCTTGGCCCAACTAGGAAGGAGGCATTGCTAGAGCTGGTGCTGGGGAATGAGGTGGGCCAGGTCGACCAAGTGTCTGTGGGAGAATACTTGGGTACGAGTGATCATTGTATCATAAGATTTAGATTAGCAATGGAGAGGAGGAAGAAACAATCTAGAGTGGAACTTCTAAACTGGAATAGGGCTAACTTCAATGGGATATGAAAGGATCTAGCCAGGGTAAAATGGAACCAAAGACTGACAGGAAAAACTGTAACGGAACAATGGGTGATCTTTAAGGAGATGTTTCAAGTACAGGCTAGATACATTCCAACAAGAGGGAAGGGTAAGGGAACCAAAGCAAGGCCTCCTTGGATGACGAGGGAGATAGAGAAGATGATGAAACAAAAAAAGAGGGTGTATGATGCATGTCAGGTGGATTCTTCAAGGGAGAACCAGAGCAAATACAATAAGTTGAGAGGGGAAGTGAAGATGAAAATAAGATTGGCAAAGAGAGAATGGCGGTTAACATAAAAGGGAACCCAAAAATCTTCTACCGGCATGTAAACAGTAAGCGGGTAGTAAGAGGCGGGGTGGGGCCTATTAGAGACAAAGAAGGTGATATGTGCTTAGAGACACAGAGCAAGGCTAGAATATTCAATGAGTACATTGTATCGATAGCAAAATACTGCAGATGCTGGAAATCCAAAATAACAACAGAAAATGCTGGAAAAACTCAGCAGGCCAGGCAACATCTGTGGAGAGAGAAATAGAGTCAACGTTTCAGGTCAAAACACTTTGTCAAGTACTTTGTATCGGTGTTTATAAGGAGGTGGATGCTGACAAAATATCGATAGAAGTGGAAAAGGTAGAAACAATGGAAGGGGTGAAAATTGATAGACAGGATGTACTAGAAAGGCTGAGTATGCATAGAGTGGACAAGTTGCCTGGTCCAGATGGCTTGCATCCCAGGTTGCTAAGGGAATTGGGGGAGGAGATAGCGGAAGGGCTTGCCATAATTTTCCAATCTTCCCTAGATGTGGGGGAGGTGCCTAAGGATTGGATAGTGGCAAATGTGACACCATTGTTCAAGAAAGGGTGTAAGGACAATCCTAGTAACTATAGGCCGGTCAGTTTAACATCAGTGGTGGGTAAAGTTTTAGAAACAATAATCAAGGAAAAAATTAACGGGCACTTGGAGAGATTTAAGCTAATTTACGGAGAGCCAACACGGATTTGTAAAAGGCAGATCGTGTTTGACTAATCTAATTGAATTTTTTGATGAAGTAACAGAGAGGATTAGAACATAAGAACATAAGAAATAAGAGCAGGAGTAGGCCATATAGCCCCTCGAGCCTGCTCCGCCATTCAATAAGATCATGGCTGATCATCAACCTCAACTCCACTTTCCTGCCCCATTCCCCTAGAGTCCAAAAATCTATCTATCTCAGCCTTGAATATACTCAAAGACTCAGCATTCACAACTCTCTGGGGCAGAGAATTCCAAAGATTCACAACCCACTGAGTAAAGAAATTCTTCCTCATCTCAGTCTTAAATGGCCAACCCCTTATCCTGAGACTATGCCCCCTAGTTCTAGACTCTCCAGCCAGGGGGAACAACCTCTCAGCGTCTACCCTGTCAATCCCCTTCAGAATCTTGTATGTTTTAATGAGATCACCTCTCATTCTCCTAAACTCCAGAGAGTATAAGCCCATTCTACACAATCTCTCATCATAGGAGAGCCGTCTCATCCCAGGAATCAATCTAGTGAACCTTCGTTGCACTGCCTCCAAGGCAAGTATATCCTTCCTTAGATAAGGAGATCAAAACTGTGCACAGTACTTCAGGTGTGGTCTCACCAAGGCCCTGTACAATTGTAGCAAGGCTTCCTTACTCTTATACTCCAACCCCCTTGCAATAAAGGCCGACGTGCCATTTGCCTTCCTTATTGCTTGCTGTACCTGCATGCTAGCTTTCTGTGTTTCAGAGGCCAGTGTTGGGAGCAGTGAGAGCGGAGGTTCAGTGAGTATTTAAACTCACTTTCGTGGACTTTTTTACAGAGACTTACCAATCTCACAGACCGGCGGCGGCGTTCCAGAGCCACGTCACGATTCAAAACGTGACACGGGCAGGAGAAAGCAGCTGATTGGGTGAGTACTTATACTACTCTATAGTTTGACAGTTAAGGTTCATAGTTTATAAAGTTTAGAAGGTCTTAATTTTGCGGTTATAGTTTCTAAGGTCTCTGTTGTGTAGCAGGGAGTGCTAGGAAACAAGGGCCCTTGAGTATATCATTTAATTGTAGTATAATTGGTGGTATTGATTTAATTTAAATTAATTAAAGGGTAAGTCATGGCAGCAAAGCTCGGCCCCATGGCATGCTCCTCCTGCACTATGTGGGAAATCAGGGACTCTTCCTGTGTCCCTGACGACAATGTGCGCGGGAAGTGTATCCAGCTACAGCTACTGGCAGACCGCATTGTGGCGCTGGAGCTGTGAATGGATACATACCCCTCTCAAACAGATATACTGCTTTGGATATTGTTGGGGAGGATGCCTTATCGGGGGAAGGTAACAGCAACCAACATCCTGGCACCATGGGTGGTTCTGCTGCATGGGACGGGAGGAAAAAGAGTGGGAGAGCTATAGTGATAGGGGATAGGGGATTCTATTGTAAGGGGAATAGATAGGCATTTCTGCGGCCGCAAATGAGACTCCAGGATGGTATGTTGCCTCCCTGGTGCAAGGGTCAAGGATGTCTCAGAGCGGCTGCAGGGCATTCTGGTGGGCGAGGGTGAACAGCCAGTTGTCGTGGTGCATATAGGTACCAACAATATAGATAAAAAATGGGATGAGGTTCTAGAAGCTGAATATAGGGAGTTAGGAGGTAAATTAAAAAATAGGACCTCAAAGGTAGTAATCTCAGGATTGCTACCAGTGCCATGTGCTAGTCAGAGTAGAAATAGAAGGATATTTCAGATGAATACGTGGCTAGAAGAATGGTGCAAGGGGGAGGGATTCAAATTCCTGGGACATTGGAACTGGTTCTGGGGGAGGTGGGACCAGTACAAACTGGACAGTTTGCACCTGGGCAGGATTGGGACCGATGTCCTAGGGGGAATGTTTGCTAGTGCTGTTGGGGAGGGTTTAAACTAAAATGGCAGGGGGTTGGGATCCTGTGCATGGAGACAGATGAAAGGGGAGCAAGGATAGAAGCAAAAGACAGGAAGGAGAAAAGCAAAAGTGGAAGTCAGAGAAATCAAGAGTGTAATCAAACATGGCCGCTATAAACAATAATTCTAAAAGGTCTAAGAGTGTTAAAAAAACAAGCCTGAAGGCTTTGTGTCTTAATGCGAGGAGCATTCATAATAAGGTGGATGAATTAGCTGCGCAAATAGATGTGAACGGATGTGATATAATTGGGATTACGGAGACATGGCTCCAGGATGGCCAAGGCTGGGAATTCAACATCCAGGGGTATTCAATATTCAGGAAGGACAGGCAAAAAGGAAAAGGCGGCGGGGTAGCATTGCTGGTTAAAGAGGAGATTAACACAATAGTAAGGAAGGATATTAGCTCTGATGATGTGGGATCTGTATGGGTAGAGCTGAGAAATACCAAGGGGCAGAAAACATTGGTGGGAGTTGTATACAGACCCCCAAACAGTAATGCTGAGGTTGGGGATGGCATTAAATGGGAAATTAGAGATGCATGCAATAAGGGCACAGCAGTTATCATGGGTGACTTTAATTTACATATAGATTGGTCTAACCAAATTAGTAACAATACTGTGGAAGAGGAATTCCTAGAGTGTATACGAAATGGTTTCCTGGACCAATATGTCGAGGAACCAACTAGAGATCAGGCCACCTTAGACTGGGTATTATGTAATGAGAAAGGATTAATTAGCAATCTTGTTGTGCAAGGCCCCTTGGGGAGGAGCGATTATAATATGAATTCTTCATTAAAATGGAGAGTGAAGTAGTTGATTCTGAGACTTGGGTACTGAATTTAAATAAAGGAAACTATGATGGTATGAGGCGCGAGTTGGGTAGGATGGATTGGGGAATTTTACTTAAAGGGTTGACGGTGAATAGGCAATGGCAAACATTTAAAAATCGCATGGATGAACTACAGAATTTGTTCATCCCTGTTTGGCATAAAAATAAAACAAAAAAGGTGACTCAACCGTGGTTAAAAAGGGAAATTAGGGATAGCATAAGATGCAAGGAGTGGACATATAAATTGGCCAGAAAAAGCAGCAAACCTGATGATTGGGAGCAGTTTAGGATTCAGCAAATGTGACAAAGGGATTAATTAAGAGGGGGAAAATAGAATATGAGAGTAAGCTTTCAGGGAACATAAAACCTGACTGTAAAAGCTTCTATAGATATGTGAAGAGAAAAAGATTGGTAAAGTCAAGGGCAGGTCCCTTGCAATCAGAATCAGGGGAATTATAATGGTGAACAAAGACATGGCAGACCAATTAAATACATACTTTGGTTCTGTCTTCACAAAGGAGGACACAAATAAACTCCCAGAGATGTCGGGGAACATAGGGTCTAATGAGAGGGAGGACCTGAATGAAATCAGTATTTGTAGGGAAATGGTGATAGGGAAATTGATGGGATTGAAGGCCAATAAATCACCAGGGCCTGATAATCTACGTCCTAGGGTTATAAGGAATTGGCCCTAGAAATAGTAGATGCATTGTTGGTCATCTTCCAAAATTCTACAGGCTCTGGAACAGTTCCCATGGATTGGAGGGTAGCTAATATAACCCCACTATTTAAAAAAGGTGGTAGAGAAAAAACAGGGAATTATAGACCAGTAAGCCTGACATCGGTAGTGGGGAAAATGCTAGAGCCCATTATAAAAGATTTAATAGCAGAGCACTTGGAAAACAGTGATAGGATCGGACAAAGTCAACATGGATTTACAAAAGGTAAATCATGCTTGACTAATCTACTGGAATCTTTTGAGGATGTAACTGGTAGAATAGATAAGGGAGAACCAGTGGATGTGGTGTATTTGGACTTTCAGAAGGCTTTTGATAAGGTCCTGCATAAGAGACTAGCGTGCAAAGTTAAAGCACATGGGATTGGGGGTAAGGCACTGACTTGGATAGAAAACTGGTTGGCAGACAGAAAGCAAAGAGTTGGAATAAACGGGTCTTTTTCCAAGTGGAAGGCAGTTACTAGTAGGGTACTGTAGGGATCGGTGCTAGGACCGCAGTTATTCACACTATATATTAATGATCTAGACGAGGTAACTAGATGTAATATCTCCAAATTTGCAGACGACACCAAGCTGGGCGGGCGTGTGTACTGTGAGGAGGATGCAGAGAAACTCCAATACAATTTGGACAGGTTGGGCGATTGGGCAGATGCATGGCAGATGCAGTATAATGTGGATAAATGCGATGTTATCCACTTTGGTGGCAAAAATAGGAAGGCAGACTATTATCTGAACGGCAATAGATTGGGAGAAGGGGAAGTGCAACGAGACTTGGGTGTCCTTGTGCACCAGTCGCTGAAGGTAAGCATGCACTTGCAGCAGGCGGTTAAGAAGGCAAATGGTATGCTGGCCTTCATAGCGAGAGGATTCGAGTACAGGAGCAAGGATGTCTTGCTGCAGTTGTACAGGGCCTTGGTGAGACCAGACCTTGAGTATTGTGTGCAGTTTTGGTCGCCTTATCTGAGGAAGGATGTTCTTGCCATGGAGGGAGTGCAGCGAAGATTCACCAGACTGATACCTGGGATGGCAGGAATGGCGTATGAAGAGAATTGGGTCGATTAGGCTTATATTCGCTACAGTTTAGAAGAATGAGAGGGGATCTCATTGAAACTTATAAAATTCTAACAGGACTAAACAAACTAGATGCAGGAAGGCTGTTGCCGATGGCGGGGGAGTCCAGAACCAGGGGTCACAGTCTAAGGATAAGGGGTAAGCCATTTAGGACTGAGATGAGGAGGAATTTCTTCACCCAGAGAGTGGTGAACCTGTGGAATTCTCTACCACAGAAGACAGTTGAGGCCAATTCATTAAATATATTCAAGAAGGAGTTAGATATATTTCTTAAGGCTAAGGGGATCATGGAATATGGGGAGAAAGCAGGAACAGGGTACTGAATTTGGATGATCAGCCACGATCGCATTGGTTGGCGGAGCAGGCTCGAGAGGCCGAAAGGTCTACTCCTGCTCCTATCTTCTATGTTTCTTGCACGAGGACACCCGAATCTCTCTGAACGTCAACATTTGAAAGTTTCTCACCATTTAAAAAATATTCTGTTTTTCTAATCTTCCTACCAAAGTGGATAACTTACATTTCCCTACATTATACTCCATCTGCCACCTTACTGCCCACTCACTTAGTCTATCTATATCCCTTTGCAGACTCTTTGTGTTCTCCTCACAGCTTACTGTCCCACCTAGCTTTGTATCATCAGCAAACTTGAATACATTACACTCGGTCCCTTCATCTAGGTCATTAATATAGATTGCAAATAGCTGAGGCCCCAACACTGATCCTTGCAGCACCCCACTAGTTACAGCCTGCCAACCTGAAAAAGATCCATTTATCCCTACTCTCTGTTTTCTGTCCATTAACCAATCCTATATCCACGCTGCTATATTAACCCTAACCCCATGAGCCCTAATCTTGTGTAATAACATTTTATGTGGCACCTTATCGAATGCCTTTTGGAAATCCAAATATACTACATCCACTGGTTCCCGTTTATCTACCCTGCTAGTTACATCCTCAAAAAGCTCTAATAAATTTGTCAAACACGATTTCCCTTTAAAAAACCATGTTGACTCTACCTAATCATGTTATGATTTTGTAAGTGACTTGACACCACTTCCTTAACAATGGATTCCAGCATTTTCCCGACGACTGAAGTCAGGCTAACTGGCCTGTAGTTCCCTGTTTTCTCTCCCTCCTTTCTTGAATAGCGGTGTTACATTTGTGACCTTCCAATCCGCTGGGACCATTCCAGAATCTAGGGAATTTTGGAAGATCAAAACCAATGCATCCACTATCTCCTCAGCCACCTCTTTTAGATGTAGGCCATCAGGTCCAAGGGATTTGTCGGCTTTTAGTCCCATTAGCTTCTCTAGTACTTTTTCTCTACTTACATTAATTATGTTAAGTTAGGACTGATGAAGGGAATGCAATGGATGTTGTCTCTTCTTCTTCTTAGGCAGTCCCTCGGAACCGTGGATGACTTGCTTCCACATTAAAAATGAGTTCTCAGGTGACTGATGAGTCCAATGTGGGACCTACAGTTTTTGTCACAGGTGGGGCAGACGGTGGTTGAAGGGGCGGGTGGGTGGGGTGCTTGGGTTGACATGCGCTCCTTGCACTGCTTGCACTTGGCTTCCGCTTGCTCCCGGCGAAGAGACTCGAGGTGTTCGGCACCTTCCCGGATGCTTCTCCTCCACTTTGTGCAATCTTCGGCCAGGGATTCACAGGGGTCAGTGGGGATGTTGCACTTTTTCAAGGAGGCTTTGAGGGTGTCCTTGAAGTGTTTCCTCTGCCCACCTGGGGCTCTCTTACCGTGCCGGAGCTCCAAGTAGAGCGCTTGTTTTGGGAGTCTCGTATCAGGCAAGCAGACGATGGGACCCGTCTATCGGAGCTGATCGAGCGTGGTCAAAGCTTCGATATTGAGGATGTGGCCTGAGCAAGAACACTGACGTTGGTGCGCCTATCCTGCCAATGGATTTGCAGGATCTTGCGGAGGCAGCATTGGTGGTACCTCTCCAGTGCTTTGAGGTGCCTGCTGTACATGGTCCATGTCTCTGAGGCATACAGCAGGGCGGGTATCACTGCTGCTCTGTAGACTGTGAGCTTAGTGCCAGATTTGAGGTCCTGGTCTTCAAACAATCTCTTCCTCAGGCAACCGAAGGCTGCACTGGCACACTGAAGGCAGTGTTGGACTTCGTCATCGATGTCTGCCCTTGTTGGCTCCCGAGGTATGGAAAGTGGTCCACGTTGTCCAAGGCCTCATCTTGAATTTTGATAATCGGGGGGCAGTACTGTGTGGTCGGGCCAGGTTGGTAGAGGACCTTTGTCTTACAGATGTTTAGTGTAAGGCCCATTCTCTCGTACGCTTCGGTGAAGGTGTGACGATGGTTTGGAGTTCGACCTCCGAGTTAGCGCAGACGCAAGCATCGTCTGCATACTGTAATTCGACGACAAGAGGATGGGACTACCTTGGATCTGGACTGGAGGTAACGGAGGTTTAAAGTTTCCCGTTTGTTCTGTAAATTAGCTCCACTCCAGTGGGGAGCTTATTGAGGGTGAGATGGAGCATTGCAGCAAGGAAGATCGAGAAGAGCGTTGGTGCAATGACACAGCTTTGCTTGATCCCGGTCCGTACGTGAATTGGGTCTGTGGTGAAACCATTGTCTATATGGAAGGCGTTTGACAAAGTACCACATAGAAGGCTGGTTAACAAAATTGAGGCTCATGCAATATGTGGATCAGTGGCAGCTTGGGTAAGGAATTGGCTTAATGACAGAAAACAGCGAGTTGTGGTAAATGGCTGTTTTTCAGACTGGAGGATGGTAGACAGTGGTGTTCCCCAAGGGTCAGTGCTGGGGCCACTGCTTTTTTTGATATAAATAAATGACCTGGATATTGGAATACAGAGTAGAATTTCTAAATTTGCCGATGACACCAAACTTGGGGGTGTGGCAAACTGAGGATGATACCAATCGACTGCAGCAGGATATAGAAAGGCTAGCTGAGTGGGCAGACAGGTGGCAGATGGAATCTAATACAGAGAATTATGAGATGATGCATTTTGGCAGAAGGAACAGGGAGAGGCAATATACACTTAATGGCACAGCTTTAAAGAGTGTGCAGGGACAGAGGGACCTGGGAGTTAACGTGCATAGGTCCCTGAAGGTGGCAGGACATATTGAGAGAGTGGTTAACAAAGCATATGGGATCTTGGGCTTCATAAATAGAGGTATTAAGTACAAAAGTATAGAAGTTATGCTGAACCTTTATAAAGCACTGGTTAGGCCACAACTGGAGTATTGCATCCAGTTCTGGTCACCACACTTTAGGAAGGATATGAAGGCCCTTGAGAGGGTGCAGAGGAGATTTAGCAGAATGATTCCGGGGATGGGGGATCTTAGCTACAAGGACAGTTTGGAGAAGCTGGATTTGTTTTCATTAGAGCAAAGAAGGTTGAGGGGTGATTTGATAGAGGTGTACAAGATTATGACTGGTTTGGATGGGCTAGACTGGGAATGGCTGTTCCCATTAGTTGATGGTACAAGGACTAGGGGACACAGATTTACAGTTTTGGGCAAGAGATACAGGGGGGATAAGAGGGAAAAGCTTATTTACAAAGCGAGTGGTGAGGACCTGGAACTCGCTGCTGACGGAAGTGGTGGAAGCGGAGACACTCAATGTTTTCAAGGGGAGACTGGATAGGCACTTGAGGGAAATAAACTTGCAGGCTACGGGGATGGAGCGGGGGAATGGGACTGACTGGATTGCTCTACAGAGAGCTGGCATGGACTCGATGGGCCGAATGGCCTCCTTCTCTGCCGTATGACTCTATGGGCTGGATTTTCCCTTTCGATGCGGCTTGGTGGTGGGACAGCTGCATTCCATTTCTGATCCCCCCCCCCCCAACGACGTCCAACGCACAGACGATATTTTGCATCAATTGGCCTGGTTAAGCCCGCCCTGTGGGCTTGCCGGCCAATTAAGAGAAAGCCGATGTCAGATGACATCAGTTGATGACACGTCATCTGCCGGTTTTCTTAAAGGGGCCACACACAATTTTTTTTGAAAGGTGATTTTTCAGTGTCTGACTGCATTGAGGTGCTGCAAACACTGACAATCACTGTACAAAGGTGAGCCCTTGCCCCCAGGCTCTCCAGTGACTCCCTCCTTAGGCTAGAACAGATGGCAGCTGCTGGTGAGGTTGCAGAAGCGATCTGTCACTGGTGAAAGAGGTTCTCCCAATGAGGTGGGACTACATAATCACTTCAAAACTTGTTACCTGCAGACAAGACTAAATACATTAAAAATGATTTTCCCAACATTTTCTTACCTCTGAACCTCAACAGTGTACCATTGGATCCTTCACACCACTTCTGCAGCTGTCATCAATGAAGAAACATTACACTACATCCACAGCACGCCACACTTACCCTGGCGTGGTGTCCGGACATCGGGAAGCCCACAGTAGACCTGTCAAAATTGGAAAAAGCCTCTTAAATGCCTGTTAGCAACCTGTTAATGAGCAGTTAAGTGCCTATAATCCTCTTCCCACTGCTAGGTGTCAGGTCCATGTGCAAATCGGGGACCTGACATCCGGGAAGATTGTTTGGAGGCTGCTTGACAGCGGGTTTGTGACCCGCTGTCAATCTTTGCAATTTCGCCACCGGTCCCGCCTCCAAACCCGCCCCCTGAGCGCCGGCAAAATTCCCCCCATGACTCTATGACACCCAAAATATGTTGCATACTATTTTATGATTCATTGTGAAGTTAATTTTTGTGTAATAAAACTCCCATTTTGCTGCTATAAAATTTATCTTAATACCTTAGAGCATTTTTGTGTACAGTAATTCTAAATAAAAAAACACATTTCCTTTTCCTTTTTTTTTCTCTCTCACATGGCAGCTGTCTTTCATTCTGCCAGCGCATTTCACACTTCATCTAGAGCCATCCTTTGTCTCTTTACCTGTCCTATTACCATCTCATCTCGCCTTGAATATCTCTTAATGTCTTGTCACCTCTCACAGTACTTCCCTTTTGTTCTTTCACCCCCTCCCCCATTTCCCAGCCCCCTAACTTGCTTTTTAATCTGTTTCAATTCCTGCTTTTTTCTCAGTTCTGAAGAAGGGTTTCGACCTGAAACGTTGGGGTCGATTTTCCTTAAGCTGTCGGGAAGGAGGCGGGACTACAACTTTCGGGTTTTAGTCCCGCCTACATCGACGTCCGGCCAATCCGCGCGATTTTCCCTTGATTGACCTTGTTGAGCCCGCCTAGCGGGCTCAGCAGGCCAATTAAGGGCCACCCGGCAACAGGTGACATCACAGACTGAAATTTCATCTGTCAAGAGTTCTTGACAGATGAAAATCAGTGTTTCACAGCTGCTTGAAGCTGTCAAACACTGACAGTCTGACTTCTAACCTGAGTCCTTCTACACAGACTCAGTTAGAACTCTCACCGGCAATGAAAGCTGAAGGCTGTCACTTTTGACAGATCGCAGCCATTTTGCTTTCAGTGCCGGCTGAATGATGGACTCCCGAAACCTAGAGGAAGAAAGGCTGTTAAGGTAAGTACAGGTAATTTAAACTTCTTCACAAACTTTAGACACACCAAACACACTTACCTTTGCACTTATGCACCCATCACTCACCTGAGCACCGACATCGCGACCCCTCCAACTCCTTCAACCCGATGGCCCGACTGCTCTAACCTGGCGTGGTTTGGAGCCGTCGGGAATCCCACATGACACCCCTCAAAATAGGGATTAGGCTAAAAACTGCCTGTTAACTACCTGTTAACAGGCAGTTAATTGGCACTAATCCCTTCCCGCCTCGGGTCGGCAGGTCCCAGTGTGGGCCAGGTACCCGCCTCCTGTGAAACTTACGTGGAGGCGGGTTTTGGGTGGGATGGTGTCGGGACACCCGAATTCGGGATTTCCCCCTCCCCCACACGCCTGAAACCCCGCCTGACGGCTCCAGGAAAATCTACCCCGTTAACTCTGTTTCTCTCTCCACGGATGTTGCCTGGCCTGCTGAGTATTTCCAGCCTTTTCTGTTGTTATTTAGGAAAAATAATCAGTTCTGTCTGCAAATTACAGGCAGCAGATGCAAGCCCTCTGGTAATTTTTTGAAGTAAACTGGATAATAGGTAGTATTTTCTGTCTTTACTGTGCAGCTTTCTTTTCTAATTTTACCCTAATCCCAACAAAGATATGTCAAATTCATCAAATTAAAGAAAAATTCTGTTTCAATTAACTTAATAAGGCTAGTTCAATCTCTGTCTGCTCTCAGCTCAGACAAAACGACTGAGACTAGGGGCTCAATTTTAATAACAGATGCGGGTTGAGGGCGGGCCCGCTGTTCGGCAGCTTTCGGACCCGCACCTGGCTGCCGCCTCCCAGCACTTCTGATTTTGGCTCCATTACGGCCGACATGCGGGTCCCTCCAGGCAATTACTTGCAGGATATCAGTTTCTCGCGTCTGATGGCGCGTTGTTTGTTTGAAAATTTAAAGGGGCCATGTCCCCTTTGCATACAAATGTCATTGGCATGGCTTGGTGCCTTATTATCTTGAAAGGGGAGTTGACAGCATCTGTTCTGAGCAAAATTTAAGGAATGATATTGCTGGTCATATTATTGCAGAAAGAGATTCATGATGTTTTGATATATGACTTTATTATCTGACTATGAAATGAAAAAGATGCCAGATCTGTTCCAATCATTTGCTTAGTAATATTAATGCTTTTTTCTCTTAAAGGTGGTGGGAGCTGCAGGAATGGCAGCCCCAAAAGCTAAGGCTGCATCCAGGTTCAATGAGGGCTCTCTCCATGCTCTTGTTGAGGGAGTTAGAGGACGTCAGGAGCTTCTCTTCCCTGGAAATGGAAGGAGGAGGCCTCCTCAGCAAACCAAGACAGCTTGACTGCAAATTGCTGAGGAGGTGAGCTCGAGGTCTGTGTGCAGACACACATGGGTTTAGTGTCGAAAAAGGTTTAATGATCTACTGAGATCACCTAAAGTGTGGCCTCTGTGTTGTGGGACATGGAAGTTCAAAAGTGAGGGCTCAGGGCGATCTCCATGCAGAATGTTGGTGGTGACACTGAGCGCAAAGCACCATTTATTGGACAGATGATGCCTGGGGTTTGAGACTGTCGGACTTATATTCATCTCCATGTGCCAGCCACCTGTGGTTGAAGCGTTAGCTTATGTGATGAGTGCATTCCTTGCCTGATGGCCATCAATGTGGTCGCCTGCTACTGGATTGGCCACATCCGGCCCCGCAAGGTGTCGCTCTCCATCCTCCTACTCATCCTCCTCCTCGTCCTCTTCATCTTCCTCCAAGGAGCCTGTGTGCTGGGTCACTTGTTCATCCGGCAGTACTAAGCCGCGCTGCTCTTCCTCCGAATCTGACGACCAGGATGAGAGGATGTAAATGGTTCCCATCCCATTGCTATAGATTTCAGTTGAGGCAAGAAGCTTGCAAGCACACACTCAAAGTGGCCTGAAATTATTCCAATCAGTTCAAACAGCAGATGTGTGTCAGCTTGACCAGTCACAAGGTCAGTAGATTTGCAAAATCTTATCCCAAACCTCCAACAAAGTTGTTGCATTTGAATGCCAGCCATGTTACAGGAGTGCTTTTAAAGTTCTGCACCAATAATGACTACAGATCATGTCCTCCACCAACTCGTCTCCTCGCAGCTGGACTGTTTCTGACATGACGGAAAACAGGAGCCAGAGGAATGAAAATGGGAAACCTCTAGCAAAATAGTATTATCAAGGCAGTTAACAGGCTCGTAACTGCCTTAACTACCTGTCCCACCGGTTGGAGTCGGGTCAGTTTGGGAGCAGCTGAACAGACACTCATGAAAATCGTGTGGGGGCGGGATGGAAGTGGATTGGTTGTCTGAAGCCATTTTTTCAAATTTTCCCGCCTCCAAACCCGCCTCCTCAGGGCTATTAAAATTGAGCCTTAGGACTCAGAATTTAGTAGTTTTAAGCTTTGTGCCATTGTGACTAAAAAACAAGTTAAGATATTCTGGAGTTCTTTGATCCCAAATGTACCTAGCCTTACAGACCAGGAAGATCATAGGTTTGATCTCTGGTCTGTGGGGTTTACAATTACCCTGGACAACCGAAGGAAAAATATTTTAGCCAGGATTCCTGCTCCTAATCAGAATCCAATGCCTCTTGCTGGAAAGAATCTATGTCTGGATGGCAGGTGAAGAAGGATCAGGCTTGATTTTGATTTCCCCCCACCCCAACCCCACCCCACCCCACCCCCCACCACTTCCATCAACATTCATTGTCTAGCCTCATGCTCATACGGAGGATAAACACTAATACGGACTAGTTGGGGTGAATGGCATGTTTCTGTGTTCCAATTTCTATGTAAATCTATGCATGACTACTGGGTGAAGACTACTATCATTGGTGGAACGTTATGCCAGTGTGAAATATTCCTATCAAGACAAGAGGTAAGAAAAGTTTTTGTTTTAAATGTTTTTTTTAATTGCTCTGACCGGCTAACTGTTGTCATAATGAGTGCAGATGCAAACATTTATCAGAGATATCAGTAGTCCTGTAGCTTGATTCACCTGATGGATATGCTTTAGAACATATAATAATGATGCAAAAAATAACAACAAAATACATTTATTTAACGGTATTAGCATACCAAAATGCCACAAGATGCTTCATAGCGGGAATGAATACTGAGCAAAAGGAATCAGCTCCAATGTATAGCGAAGGCACAAAGCTAAATTCCTGCTGGGAATATGGAAGACTCCGCAGATTGTGAGGTGAGCCCAAATATTTTCCATACACATTTAACAAAGAAATAACTTGCATTTATACAGTGCTTTTCATAACCTCAGGACACCCCAAAGCACTTTACAGCCAAAGAAGTATTTTAGAAATGTAGTCACTGTTGTAATTTAGGGAAACACAGCAGCCAATTTACACACAGCAAGGTCCCACAACAGCAATTAGATACTGACCAGATAATCTGTTTTAGTGATGTTAGTTGAGGGATAAATATTGGCCAGGACACTGGGGAGAACTCCCCTGCTCTTCTTCGAATAGTGCCACGGGATCTTTTATGTCTACCTGAGAGAGCAGACAGGGCCTTGGTTTAATGTCTCATTTGAAAGACAGCGTCACCAAAAGTACAACAACAACAACAACAAGTATTTATATAGTGCCTTTAATGTAGTAAAACGTCCCAAGATGCTTCACAGGAGCGTTATAAAACAAAATTTGACACCGAGCCACATGAGATATTAGGGCAGATGGCCAAAAGCTTGGTCAAAGACGAAGGTTTTAAGGAGCATCTTAAAGGGGGAAAGAGAGACAGAGAGTGGAGAGGTTTAGGGTGGGAATTCCAGAGGTTAGGTACTTGCCAGCTGAAGGCACTGCCACCAGTGGTGTTGTGAATTAAATCGTGGATACACAAGAGGCCAGAATTGCAGGAGCGCAGATATCTCAGAGTGTTGTAGGGCCGGAGGAGGTTACAGAGATAGGGAGAGGCGAGGCCATGAAGGGATTTGAAAACATGGATGAGAATTTTAAAATTGAGGTGTTGCTTAACCGGGAGCCAATGTAGGTCAACCAACACAGGAGTGATGGGTGAACGGGACTTTGTGTGAGTTAGCACACGGGCAGCAGAGTTTTGGATGACCACAAGTTTACAGAGGGTAGAACGTGGGAGGCCGGCCAGGAGTGTATTGGAATAGTCAAGTCTAGAAGTAACAAAGGCATGGATGAGGGTTTCAGCAGCAGATGGGTTGAGGCAGTAATGGAGTCGGGCAATGTTCTGGAGGTGGAAATAGGCATTCTTAGCGATGGCGTGGATATATGGTCAGAAACCACCTCAGAGTCAAATTTTTTTTTTATTCGTTCATCGGTTGTGGGCATTGTTTACAAGGCCAGCATTTATTGCCCATCCTTAACTGCCCTTGAGAAGGTGGTGGTGGTGAGCCACCTTCTTGAACCACTGCAGTCCGTATGAAGGTCCTTCCACAGTGCTGTTAGGTAGGAAGTTCCAGGTTTTGACCCAGTGACGATGAAGGAACGGCGATATATTTCCAAGTCAGGATGGTGTGTGACTTGATGGGGAACTTGGAGGTGATGGTGTTCCCATGCGCCTGCTGCCCTTGTACTTTTAGGTGTTGAGGTCATGGGTTTGGAAGGCGCTGTTGAAGAAGCCTTGGCGAGTTGCTGCAGTGCATCTTGTAGATGATATACACTCCAGCCATGGTGCGCCAGTGGTGGAGGGAGTGAATGTTTAAGGTGGTGAATGGGATGCCAATCAAGTGGGCTGCTTTGTTCTGGATTGAGTCGAGCTTCTTGAATATTGTTGGAGTTGCACTCATCAGGCAAGTGGAGAGTATTCCATCACACTCCTGACTTGTAGATGGTGGAAAGGCTTTAGGGGGACAGGAGGTGAGGCACTTGCCGCAGGATACCGAGCCTCTGATCCGCTCTTGTTGCCACAGTATTTATGTGGCTGGTCCAGTCAAGTTTCTGGTCAATGGTGATCCCCCCAGGATGCTGATGGTGGGGGATTCAGCGATCGTAATGCTGTTGGTTGTCAAGGGGGTGGATAGACTCTCTCTTGTTGGAGATAGTCATTGCCTGGCACTTGTGTGGCGCGAATGTTACTTGATACTTATCAGCCCAAGCCTGGATGTTGTCCAGGTCTTGCTGCATGCGGACATGAATTGCTTCATTATCTGAGGAGTTGCGAATGGAACTGAACACTGTGCAGTCATCAGCGAACATCCCCACTTCTGACCTTATGATGGAGGGAAGGTCATTGATGAAGCAGCTGAAGATGGTTGGGCCTAGGACACTGCCCTGAAGAACTCCTGCAGCGATGTCCTGGGGCTGTGATGATTGACCTTCAACCACCACTACCGCCTTCCTTTGTGCTAGGTAAGACTCCAGCCAGTGGAGCATTTTTCCCCCAATTCCCATTGACTTTAGTTTTACTTAGGCTCTTTGATGCCACACTCGGTCAAATGCTGCCTTGATGTCAAGGGCAGTCACTCTCACCTCACCTCTGGAATTCAGCTCTTTTGTCCATGTTTACACCAAGGCTGTAATGAGGTCTGGTACCGAGTGGTGCTGGCGGAACCCAAACTGAGCATCAGTGAGCAGGTTATTGGTGAGTAAGTGCCGCCTGATAGCACTGTCGACGACACCTTCCATCACTTTGCTAATGATTGAGAGTAAACTGATGGGGCAGTAATTGGTTGGATTGGATTTGTCCTGCCTTTTGTGGACACCCTGGTTGCGAACAGTCTGGTTCAGCCTCAGACAGTTGCCAGGGAGAGGGATGTATACAGTGGCTAGGGGTTGTACAGTACTGCACTGCAGTGTCAGCCTAGAATTTTGTGCTCAATCTCTGGAGTGTGACTTGAACCCACAACCTTCTGACTCAAGCGAGAGTGCTACCACTGAGCCAATGTGGATACCTTTTATCTACAATAAAATGCCAAAATTCTACACTGCACTGATATTAGCAACCAATTCCTAATACAATATATTTGTCTTTGATTTCTCTTTTTCATTCACTCATGTTACTGATCTCATCAAATAACGCATTCACCCCAAGGTGGCGCACTCCTATGGCAAATAACTCCACCAACAGGCATGGTTGAAAACTGGCAAAAATAATCCCAACTGTGGCTAACAGATGCCAGGCAGCCCCAGGGCTCCATTCTAAGATGTGATGCAATATTTCTGCTCAGCTATGAATAGTTTCTACCACAATCCAAATTGAAACTGGACCTTTAAATAGTTGCTTGTTCCATATGATCCAATCTATGTGAACATACTAGTTTGATGCACTTTAGTGTGACACTTCTACACCTCTACTATATAAAACTGTCCCAGGAAGCCACAGAATTAGCAAGAAATCAACCTAGCACCCAAGAATCAAATAACTGTGTGAGGTACACTAAATCTTCTCTGCTTTAGGAAGTTGTCAAATAGATGAGAACTGATGAGTGCATTGTAGTTTTTGTATAGTTTTAAGAACATAAGAAACTGGAGAAGAGGGAGGACATTTAGCCCTTCGGGCCTGCTCTGCCATTCAATAAGACCATGGCTGATCTTCTACCTCAACTCTACCTTCCCGCACTATCCCCAATCCCTTGATATCTAAGAATCTATCGATGTCAGTCTTGAATATACTCAACAACGGAGCATCCACAGCTCCCTGGTATAGAGAATTCCAAAGATTCCCAACCTTTTGAGTGAAGAAATTTCTTCTTATCTCAGTTGTAAATGGCCGATCCCTTATTCTGAAACTGGGGGGGGATTTTAACTCAGGTGCGGGATGGTGTTGTGTTATCCGAATTTCGTGTTTCCCACACGAATCTAAATGGATGTGGGAGATTGATGCAATTTTATCTTAAGTGGCCAATTGATTTCCAACGTGTGAGAAGCCTTTGCAAATGGGTTTTCCATGACTGAAAGTTCCCTCCAATTATGTCACATTGCTGCTTCATTTAAGGTCCACAGCAAGCCTTGCTTCTTCTGCAGACTGCCAAGCTTCTTGACTGTGCAGTGTGAGGGAGCTGCAGCAAAAATGTCATCACTTCGTTAATGTACATAAAATTTCTGATGGCAAATGTTGCAGTTGTATCGTCTGACATTTTGCTCGTGGGACTTCCACATTGAGGGCTTAGGCATACTTGCAACTGTCAGTATGGTGGTCAGAGTGCTAGGAATCCTCTGGTTCTTGGCCATTGTCAATGCTCTGGTAAGAAGCTGCAAGGCAAAAGTGTTTGTTTGACTAGGTTAAGCAAATCTGGCCGGGATGAGTGCATTCCTTGCATCCCGGGCAGCAATGTTCTCGCTTAATGCTGCCGCTGATTGATGGGCCTCTGCAGGATGTTCGTTTTCGCCCTCCTCCTCCTCCTCATCTGAGGAGGATATGTGAGGAGCCACTTGGTCCTCAGGAGTCTGCAAGCCACGACGCTGGGCCATGTTGTGAAGTGCACAGCAAACCACGACGATTCTGGAGACCCTGGCTGCTGAGTACTGCAGGGCTCCACCTGATCTATCCAGGCATCTGAAGCGCATCTTCAGCAAACCAATGGTTTGCTCAATAATGGATCTGGAGGAAATGTGGCTGGAGTTGTAGCGCTCCTCAGCTTCGTTGGCTGGCCTCCTCAACGGCGTCATTAGCCATGTCCTCAGGGGATAGCCCTTGCCTCCAAGTAGCCATCCGTTAGGTTGGTCTGGCAGACTGAATAGTGGAGGCACACTAGACTGGCGCAGTGTGAAGGAGTCATGGCAACTGCCAGGGCACATGGCACAAACATGCTAAATTTCCTTCTTGTGGTCACACACCAGCTGAACGGTGAGGGAATGGAAGCCCTTGCGATTGACAAAAATACCTGGATTGCGATGGGGTGCCCTAAGAGCACTCTGGAGGGGGAGGGTGAGCAGCCAGTTGTCGTGGTGCATATAGGTACCAATGATACAGGTAAAAACCGGGACTTGGTCCTAAAAGCTGAATATAGGGAGTTAAGAGGTAAATTAAAAAATAGGACCTCAAAGGTAGTAATCTCAGGATTGCTACCAGTGCCATGTGCTAGTCAGAGTAGAAATAGAAGGATATTTCAGATGAATACGTGGCAAGAGGAATGGTGCAAGGGGGAGGGATTCAAATTCCTGGGACATTGGAACCAGTTCTGGGGGAGGTGGGGCCAGTACAAACTGGACTGTTTGCACCTGGGCAGGACCGGGACCGATGTCCTAGGGGGAGTGTTTGCTAGTGCTGTTGGGGAGGGTTTAAACTAAAATGGCAGGGGGTTGGGAACCTGTGCATGGAGACAGAGGAATGGGAAATAAGGATAGAAGCAAAAGACAGGAAGGAGAAAAGCAAAAGTGGCAGGCAGAGAAGTCAAGGGATTAAATCAAACATGGCCACAGTAAATAATAGTTCTAAAAGGTCTAAGAGTGTTTAAAAAAACAAGCCTGAAGGCTTTGTGTCTTAATACGAGGAGCATTCATAATAAGGTTGATGAATTAGCTGCGCAAATAGATGTAAATGGATATGATATGATTGGGATTACGGAAACATGGCTCCAGGGTGACCAAGGCTGGGAACTCAACATCCAGGGGTATTCAATATTCAGGAAAGACAGGCAAAAAGGAAAAGGAGGTGGGGTAGCATTGCTGGCTAAAGAGGAGATTAACACAATAGTAAGGAAGGATATTAGCTCTGATGATGTGGAATCTGTATGGGTAGAGCCGAGAAATACCAAGGGGCAGAAAACGTTAGTGGAAGTTGTATACAGACCCCCAAACAGCAATGCCGAGGTTGGAGATGGCATTAAATGGGAATTTAGAGATGCATGCAATAAGGGCACAGCAGTTATCATGGGTGACTTTAATCTACATATAGATTGGGCTAACCAAATTAGTAACAATACCGTGGAGGAGGAATTCCTGGAGTGTATATGGGATGGTTTCCTGGACCAATATGTCGAGGAACCAACCAGAGATCAGGCCATCTTAGACTGGGTATTATGTAATGAGAAAGGATTAATTAGCAATCTTGTTGTGCAAGGCCCCTTGGGGCGGAGCGATCATAATATGATAGAATTCTTCATTAAGATGGAGAGTGAAGTATTTGACTCAGAGACTAGGGTCCTGAATTTGAATAAAGGAAACTACGATGGTATGAGGCGCGAGTTGGGTAGGATTGATTGGGGAATGTTACTTAAAGGGTTGATGGTGGATAGGCAATGGCAAACATTTAAAGATCGCATGGATGAACTACAGAATTTGTTCATCCCTGTTTGGCATAAAATAAAACAAAAAAGGTGACTCAACCGTGGCTAACAAAGGAAATTAGGGATAGCATAAGATCCAAGGAGAGGACATATAAATTGGCCAGAAAAAGCAGCAAACCAAAGAATGAAGAGCAGTTTATGATTCAGCAAAGGAGGACAAAGGGATTAATTAAGAGGGGGTAAATAGAGTATGAGAGTAAGCTTCCAGGGAACATAAAAACTGACTGTAAAAGCTTCTATAGATATGTGAAGAGAAAAAGATTGGTGAAGTCAAGTGTAGGTCCCTTGCAGTCAGGATCAGGGGAATTTATAATGGGGAACAAAGAAATGGCAGACCAATTAAATACATACTTTGGTTCTGTCGTCACAAAGGAGGACACAAATAACCTCCCAGAGATGTCGGGGAACATAGGGTCTAATGAGAGGGAGGAACTGAATGAAATCAGTATTTGTAGGGAAATGGTGTTAAGGAAATTGATGGGATTGAAGGCTGATAAATCCCCAGGGCCTGATAATCTACATCCTAGTGTACTTAAGGAAGTGGCCCTAGAAATAGTAGATGCATTGCTGGTCATCTTCCAAGATTCTATAGATTCTGGAACAGTTCCCATGGATTGGAGGGTAGCTAATGTTACCCCACTATTTAAAAAAGGTGGTAGAGAGAAAACGGGGAATTATACCACCTGACATTGGTAGTGGGGAAAATGCTAGAGTCCATTATAAAAGATGTAGGCCTAAAAATTGGGGGGCTGCGCCACCAGTCAGCACCCAAAGAGGGCACTTAGTTGGTTCAGCGCCACTGGCCACGCCTCCCGCGAAATTTAGCAGGGCGCTAATGGTGGCGTTAGCCTGTAGCGCTGCGCCGCCACCGATGACGTCATCGGTGTGCGCAGCGCCCCGCTGCCGCCCCGATCGCGAAATTTGGTAGCGCCCCCCACTGTAACGCTGGTCGCAATTTGCGACCGGTTCAGGGGGGCCTACTTGCAGCGGTAGAGGCGCGGAGGTGCGGGGCGGCCATTTTTTTTGCTGGCCGCCTGCCAGCACCTCTTCGCGCAGCCGTCCCCGGCCTCCTAAGCCCACCCCCCGCGTTGTGCCAGCTGTCTCACAAGAGCCCGGCACTTCTCCTCGGTGCCGGGCTCTTTTGCCGGCACTCGCGATCTCTGATCGCGCTGCAGCAGGCCCCTCCCCTTTAAGAAGGGGAGGAAGGCCTGCAGTACCGCAGCGCACCATGCCGCAGCATGTGGCGCTGCGGCACGTTACGCTGTGATTTTCAGTTGCCGCGCCCCAAGAGGGATGCGGAGCGCCTCGAGCAGTGCCCCGCTTCGTTTGGGGCGCTGAAACTGAATTTCCGGGTGGTGCTCATGGCACCTTCCGGGGCGGTACTTCTGGCGCCCAGGCGAGACTGGCGCCCCAAATGGGGCGCCACCGAATTTCTAGGCCGTAATATCAGAGCACTTGGAAAACAGTGACACAATCGGACAAAGTCAACATGGATTTACAAAAGGTAAATCGTGCTTGACTAATCTACTGGAAATTTTTGAGGATGTAACTGGTAGAATAGATAAGGGAAAACCAGTGGATGTGGTGTATTTGGACTTTCAGAAGGCTTTCGATAAGGTCCCGCATAAGAGATTAGCGTGTAAAGTTAAAGCACATGGGATTGGGGGCAAGGTACTGACTTGGATAGAGAACTGGCTGGCAGACAGGAAGCAAAGACTTGGAATAAACAGCTCTTTTTCCCAGTGGCAGGTAGTGACTAGTGGGGTACCGCAGGGATCGGTGCTAGGACCCCAGTTATTCACAATATATATTAATGATCTAGACGAGGGAACTAGATGTAATATCTCCAAGTTTGCAGATGACACAAAGCTGGGTGGGCGTGTGTGCTGTGAGGAGGATGCCGAGAAACTCCAGTATGATTTGGACAGGTTGGGTGATTGGGCAGATGTATGGCAGATGCAGAATAATGTGGATACATGTGAGGTTATCCACTTTGGTGGCAAAAACAGGAAGGCAGATTATTATCTGAACGGCAATAGATTGGGAGAAGGGGAAGTGCCACGAGACCTGGGTGTCCTTGTGCACCTGTCGCTGAAGGTAAGCATGCAGGTGCAGCAGGCGGTTAAGGAGGCAAATGGTATGTTGGCCTTCGTAGCGAGAGGATTCGAGTACAGGAACAAGGATGTCTTGCTGCAGTTGTACAGGGCTTTGCTGAGACCACACCTTGAGTATTGTGTGCAGTTTTGGTCGCCTTACCTGAGGAAGGATGTTCTTGCCGTGGAGGGAGTGCAGCGAAGATTCACCAGACTGATACCTGGGATGGCAGGAATGACGTATGAGGAGAGATTGGGTCGATTGGGCTTATACTCGCTGGAGTTTAGAAGAATGAGAGGGGATCTCATTGAAACTTATAAAATTCTAACAGGACTAGACAGATTAGATGCAGGAAGGATGTTCCTGATGGCGGGGGAGTCCAGAACCAGGGGTCACAGTCTAAAGATAAGGGGTAAGCCATTTAGGACTGAGATGAGGAGGGATTTCTTCACCCAGAGAGTGGTGAACCTGTGGAATTCTCTACCACAGAAGGCAGTTGAGGCCAATTCATTAAATTTTATCAAGAAGGAGTTAGATATATTTCTTAAGGCTAAAGGGAATCAAGGGATATGGGGAGAAGGCAGGGACAGGGTACTGAGTTTGGATGATCAGCCATGATCTCATTGAATGGTGGAGCAGGCTTGAGGGGCCAAATGGCCTACTCCTGCTCCTATCTTCTATGTTTCTATGTGTGCAGTCAACGACACCCTGCACCAATGGAAAGCCTGCCACATTAGCTAATCCAACCGCTCGCGCCGTGACACTTGCCCAATCCTTGGAGAAATGGATGTGATTGTGCGCAAGGTCAAAGAGGGCATCAGTTACCTGCGTGATGCAAGTGTGTGCGGCCGCCTGGGAGATGCCGTTGATGTCTGCTGCTGATCCCTGGAATGAGCCTGATGCAAAAAAGTTGAGTGCGGTGGTGACTTTGATGGCCACTGGTAATGCGTGTCCACCTGGTCCTCTGGGCAGCAGGTCTTGCTGTAGCATTGCGCAGATGTCAGTCACTACGTCTCGCGAAAGTCGGAGCCGCCTTTGGCACTGCTGCTCAGACATGTTGAGATAGCTGACCCTGTGTCTGTAGACCCTGTTTGGGGGGTATCTCCTGCGCCGACGGGCTTCCAGGCACTGGCCCCTTCTGGCCTGTGCAGCCTCAGGTGGGTGAGCAGCAGCCTGGCACTCCTGCTGCTGCTGCTGTTGTTCCTGGTTCTGCTGGTGCCGCTGCTGGTGCTCGAGCTCCTCTAATGCCCAGATGGGAAGGAAATAGATGGCTCCCATGCTTCTGGTATATGCCTCCGTTGAGGAAGCGCTGAGTGAAGGTGGCGAGAGGGGTTTCCCAGGAGGTCACACTAGAGATGGGTGTCAGGCTCCAAACTTCCACAGGTGTGGTTAAGCCTTCTAAAAGTTGCCCCAGGCCTGAGACCACTAAGTCCTGCCACCTGCAAATGATGGCTGATCAAATCTCCTCTTTAATGGTTGACCTGCAGTTGATAGTCAGCAATTCAATAGTGCTCCCGCCAGGTTTCACATTCGTGTTTCCCACCATGCTTGTTTTACGTGGGAAAAGGGTTAAATTTGCAAGGGCCTGTAAAATAGGATTATAGAGGCCATTTAGTGGTTATTAAGGGCCTTAAAGACCAGTCCCGCCTGTTGGATGCGGGACGGAGTCGGGACCATCAGACACGCCCGAGTTAAAATTGCTCGGAGTCGGGAACCAGGTCGGGGGGGGGGCGGGGGTCCCGCCCGCCCGCCAGTTTTTGCAATTTTAACCCCCCGCACGCCTCCAAGCCCGACTCCACGGTTCAGTGAAAATCAAGCCCCATGACTCCTAGTTCTAAACTCCCCAGCCTGGTGAAACATGCTCCCTGCATCTACCCTGTCAAGCCCCTTAAGAATGTTATATATTTCAATGAGATCACCTCTCATTCTTCTAAACTCTAGAGAATATAGGACTAGTCTACTCAATCTCTCCTCCTACCATAATCCCCTCATCCCTGGAATCAGTCTAGTAAACCTACATTGCACTCCCTCTAAGGCAAGTATATCCTTCCTTGGGTAAGGAGACCAAAACTATAAACAGCACTTCAGGTGTGGTCTCACCAAGGCCCTATATAATTGTAGTAAGACATCTTTACCCTTATACTCCAATCCCTTTGTAATAAAGACTATCATACCTTTGCTTTCCTAATTGCTTTCTGTACCTACATGCTACTTTTCTGTGATTCGTGTACAATGACACCCAGATCCCTTTGAACACCAACATTTCCCAGTCTCTCACCATTTATAAAATATTCAGCTTTTCTATTTTTCCTACAAAAGTGGATAACTTCATACTTCTCCACATTATATTCCATCTGCCATGTCCTTGCCCAATCACTTAGCCTGTCTTAGTCCCTTTGCAGCCTCCTTGCGTCCTCCTCACAGCTTACTTTTCCACTTAACTTAGTATTATCAACAAACTTGGATACAGTACACTCAGTCCCCTCATCTAAGTCATTGATATAGATTGTAAATAGCTGAGGTCCAAGCACTGATCCTTGCGGTACCCCATTAGTTGCAGCCTGCCAACTCAAAAAATGGCCCATTTATCCCTACTCTCATACAATAGCAAAATACCGCGGATGCTGGCAATCTGAAATAACAGAAAATGCTGGAAAAACTCAGCAGGCCAGGCAGCATCTGTAGAGGGAGAAACGTTAACTTTGTTTCTCTCTCCACGGATGCTGCCTGGCCTGCTGAGTTTTTCCAGCATTTTCTTTTGTTATCCCTACTCTCTGTTTTCTGTCCATTAGCCAATCCTCAATATATGCTAATATATTACCCCCAATCCCATGAGTCCTAATTTTGTGTAATAACCTCTTGTGTGGCACCTTATCGAATGCTTTTTGTAAATCCAAATACACTACATTCACTGGTTCCCCCTTATCCACCCTGCTAGTTACCTTAAAAAGCTCTAACAGATTTGGCAAACAGGATTCCCCTTTCATAAATCCATATTGACTCTGCTCAATCATATTATGATTTTCTAAGTGCCCTGTTATCACATCCCTAAAAATAGAATGTAGCATTTCCCCTACTAATGATGTCAGTTTTAACTCTTAGCATGCTGCAGGCATTTCCTTTTGTGGTCAGTTCTTCCTGCTGCTGCCAACTATTTTACTTGTCTATCAGAAGCATGAAAAATGTATTAAATATTTACACACAAACTTGTCAGTCTTGAATTCTTTGTTATTTGACTTGTTGAAGATCTGGCCTTATTAGCCACTTTTTAGTTTGTTAAATCACAAATTCTCTAAAGTTGCTCTCGCTTCCAAAACGGACACTATGAGCTGGAAGGCAGAAAAAATGTTTAATATAGTAAAGTTAAAAAAAGGTTAAGATGGGTAAAATTACATAGAATAAAGAAACTAAACTAAAGTTAATATTAAAGATAGGTGAGAAAACAGGGAAGAAAAAATGGCAGGAAAAAGTGGATTACAGGATGGGCGCAGGTAGTTTTTTTTAATGAAAATGTTATTTTGGTAGTTAATATCGCAGTATTACAGTTCTTCCAGATGTTTTAGAACCGTTACATTTTGTCTCAATGTTCTAGTGAAGCGACTTGGGCATTTTTACTCTGTTAAAGACGCTATATAAACGCAAGACGCTGTATGCAAGTTGTTAACTGCTGTAATATTGGTGAAATGCTGAACAATTACAAAACCCATTCACCTAGAGCGACAGGAGTTACCTGAATCTGTCGACAGTATAAGGGCTAATTCAAAACACAATGTTAAGGCAGGAAAGCCTTGAAATTTGAACTACTGTACCTTTACTGTGATCAATCCTAATTAGGGTTATCCTACATCCTAGTGGAGGAGAAACGTAGTGCACACCACTAACCAGGCAGCGGCGTTATTTCATAAACAACATTAAAGATACTGTTAACATAATTACTATACAGAATTAACATTTTATTCCTGGAATAATTCTGGTTCTGTCGTTCCCACCATTATGCATTTCAGAATGCCGTTATATCTACCTGGCATTCAAGAATCTCTTTACTTGAAATGCACGATTATTTTTGTACAGGACTTCAAAGACGTGCAATTTGTACACGTGTATTGTTATTCCGAATGTCCTTCTCGACTAATCGATTTACTTTTTGCAAATAACGGAAGTTGTAAAAGTTACAGCCATTTTTCAAATATTTTCTAAAATACCACATTACGCCCACTCACGAACACTGCCCTCTACAACCGAACTTAATGGCTTTTATTCTCAAGATGCACGCGGGATCAAATTATCTCGTGCAACCCTGCCATTGGTCGCGCGTCTCCGGGCGCCGTTCTCTTTCGAACGTTGCAAAGTGGGAGTCCCGCTTTGTTTGGTTGTTGCCGCTGTCAATCACACGCTATTGTTCCCCGCCTGGTCTCCGTTTCCAGGCTGCGTTGCAGCGTGCAATGCGTGTGTGCGGATTGTAGATGTAGAGCCTCGCCTCCTTACAGTTCTCACACACATTCATCAAGGTCCGGAAGCGGCAGGGCATTGGAGAATATAGTAACCAGCCTGTGCTGCTACTACTACCACCACCACCCAAAAACAAATTCTGATCATAACCGTTTTAACTTCTTGTTTTCCATGAGTGGAGAAAGAAGACGGAATAAGTTTTTATTATAAACATTTCCATTTTAAAAATTGCAAAAAAAAAGAATTTGGTGAATAAAACGCAGTGAATTGAAGTAAAAGGAAAACGCGAGACAGGGGGAAAGATGGCAGCGAACAGTACGACATTCGCCAGCAAAACGAAAAGCAAGAAGAAACATTTTGTGGCTCAGAAAGTGAAGCTGTTCCGAGCTAGCGACCCATTGCTCAGCGTCTTTATGTGGGGAGTCAATCACTCGGTAAGTCTGTTTTAAAAACGTCATGAAATGCGTTAACTGCTGCGGAGAACTTGTGCAGGAAATCACATCAGCCGGATTTTCTTGGACAGGTTACTATTTTTCTGCGTATAGATTTTACTTCGTGTGATGCACCAAAGCTAAGCGACATAGATTTTTTAAAGCTCTTTTCAAATCGTTTGCTGTGAATGTGCCTGAGCAACGTTACAGCGTTAGCAGATGTGACACTTCAAGATAAATATCAGTGCCCTGCACCATTCTGTTTTAGGCGATTCTGTGAAATGACAGCCCCTTTTTTATAAATGTTTCACTTGATAAATAAAAGCAACGTTTGTCTTTTGGTAAACGTGCTTCGTATTATGATGTGAGTGAGCTGAGGTATTTGGCCCAGGGCCTGCACCCTGTTCATGTGACACCTAGCGGTTTTTAAGACCAAAGGCGACGGCCTGGAAACCCCTCAGTGTCAACTTGGTGTCTGATTGTGACGTAATTGTGATTGACGGCTCGGTTGACCAATTGGACGATCGATCCTGAGCTCAATGCGATTCCTAAAAGGAAAGCCCAATGCGAAGGGGGCGGGGCTGAGAACTGCAGTTTAAAAAAAAATGTGCAGCGGCTTGGGAAATGACAGCTGCATTGAATCCTGTTTGCCTGTCTTGGTCAACTCAGGGTAACCCCAAAATTATATGTCTGAGAATGACCATCTAAGCAAATACGCCGACTGCTGTGCCTCTCGGCTGTCGCATCGCCGTCATGGCTCATACTCGCGTTCTGACCTCCAGTTTTGCATGTCAGCATTATATGTTGTGGAGTGTCAAGGTGAGAGGCTCATTCATTGATCTACAATGTTCTGCCATTAGAACTTGTGGGTGTGCAACATCACCTCCTCACTTGTGTTCAAAGCAGGGTTGTTGCCGAACACACAGTTTTCGGTTCTGATCGAATGTCAGGTCAAGCTATCGAAACTGTGCCAGTCCACAGTAGTCTGGACTTTGTGTGCCAACATACTATACCACAATTTTAGTACGTGTGCATCAACATAACCAATTCCTCATCTCAGCCAAAGATGAAAGGTGCTTCCTCCATCTGGAGGAAGAAAAATTGGTACCCAGTTTATTCAGGTTTCTCTTCCACACTGATGGCATTAGAAGAGGCTTGGATGTTAGATGCTTGTACCAACTCTGAGCAGTTAAGGGCACAAAATACATCTTAAATGGGTTATAACAAACCAGCTCTAGCATGTTCAAACAATTATAAGTACTACTAATAGGGCTGTCTGAGCATTGCTTTGGAGCCTGAATCATAGTTACCGAGATTTGCCATGGCTCTGAGGTCCTGGGTGGACATTTGCATCCTGTTGCTCCATCTCACTGGCTTGTTGCCACTACTGCTTGATTGGGGTGGCGGGTGAGGGTGGCTGACATTAACTGCCTACTGATGCTGCTCAGTTGTTACTGGTTCCCCACAAAGTTAAACTTTTAAGTCTGTTTGGTTTTGCAGTCTGGACCCTGGTGGGCTTTAATCTTGCGTACATAAAACTTTATTATAGTGAAACGTGACTGTTTTATTTGGAACAACAACATTAACTCTAACATTCTGCAGTTTGTTTTAGTACATCATGGTTATTGGGCTGTAATTCTCTTCTTATGTGGACTTTCATTCCTTCCCCTTTCTCCCCTCTTCTGCATTGTGTATTGAGAGTTCTTCATGTCAGCTATGAAATTAAATGTAGCAATAAGGGAAAGTGAATTGTTGGGCTTCCATGCATTACCACGGCTCCGTCAAGTGGCATTGACAGTACCTGTGGAACTGTGCCATGCTGTGTAGCCTTCCTTCCCTGTATTTGGGGGGAATGTCTGTGTTGAGGAGGCACATTTTCAAAATAAAACTGCATGCTTATCTTTTACATAAGTCCATTTTTGGAAGTACTGTATCCCAAACATTTTGATATAGTATTGTAGAAAATACTCCAGTTTTTCATTTATAATTAATAGATCATCATTCATTTAAATTGTGGTATTCAAAATATTTAATCTTGCAGTAATTCTCAGGATTTTGATTGGAACACAGATTAATTTTGCAATTTAACTTTCTTGTAGTTACACTGATGTTGGAGTTGAACTGTGGACATGTTTTGGGTTCATTCTGCTCCTATCTTTGTGAAAACAATAGGTCATCTTTATGATATAATATTAGAAGAAGGCTAGTGGGATGAAGGTTGGCAGTTGCAGGAGTGTGACTTTTGTTTATTTTTGTAAACAAATAAGGATTGTAGAGATAAGCACCAAAAGCAATGGACATTGAAAATAATGGAGATTCTCTGCAGCAGACAGCTGGGGATGTGTTCTAAAATTGTATGGATTGTATGGTATTCTTGACGTGGGGGGCCCAAGCTCAATGAATGCATGCCAGCGCACCTTGCTAAAACAATTTGGGGAAACCCTTTTGACTAGATTTCCATACTCCCGTAGTCTCTGCTTTGTGGTTCCGAAGGAAATGGTCTTCTATTGCTTACAGATATCATTTACTAAAGACTCTGCATTTCACGGGTTCCAGTAGTTTCCTGAACTGCAAGAGAGATGGGGTGGGGGGTGTGTCGTGTGAAAGTAATCTTAGCAGCAGGATTGTGTTACAGGCTTCAACTCTGGATTTACTTAGAATAGAATCATAGAATGGTTACCGCACAGAAAGAGGCCTGTCAAGCCCATGCTGGCTCGCTGCAGGAGCACTTCAGCTAGTCCCACTCCCCCGCCCTTTCCCCGTAGCCCTGCAAATTTTTTCTCCTCCGGAACTTATCCAATTCTCTTTTGAAAGCCATGATTGAGTCTGCCTCCACCACCCTTTCAGGCAGTGCATTCCAGATCATAACCACTTGCTGCGTAAATAAGTTTTCCCTCATGTCGCCCTTGGTTCTTTTGCCAATTACCTTAAATCTGTGTCCTCTGGTTCTCAAACCTTCTGCCAATGGGAACATTTTCTCTCTCTCTACTCTGTCTAGACCCCTCATGATTTTGAACACCTCTATTAAATCTCCTCACAACCTTCTGCCACGTGTCCACCCATTTCACCAGCCTGTCTATGTCTTCTTGAAGTCTATCACTATCCTGTTCACTATACCTCCAAGTTTGGTGTCACCTGCAAATTTTGAAATTGTGCCCTGTATTCTATATATGTTCATAAAGGTCAAATACTGAATATAAACACCTTCTGATTCAGTGGCGAATTAGAGGTATGCATCGAACCTTTCAATTCAGATTATTCTCCAGAATACATTTCTGGGGTTGGAGAACAGTGGTAAAGATGTTCATTTTTCATCATCATGATGTTGAAGAAAGAGTCCCGCATTGGACTCATCAGTCACCTGCAAACTAATTTTTAATGTGGAAGCAAGTCATCCTCGGTTCCGAGGGACTGCCTAAGAGAGAGATGGGGGAAAGAGATGGGGCATGTAATTGGAGTAGAACACCTCTGATGTAAAGCTAGCAAAAGACTGGTACGATGGGTCAAATGGTCTCCTACTGTGCTGAAATTTCTATGTATCTGTGTTGCACAAAAGCCGTGCAGTGCTATGGTGATAACTTTTTTGATACTATTTATATCTGTGTCACAATGTTTCAAAAATATGTTTGCTAAAAGGCAGTCTTACTGCATAATTGTATAAATTTGTTGCTGTTACTGACTATGTGATGCGCTATCAATTACTCATAAAAGACTGAGAGTTAAGAGAGTAACTAAAGGCTTTTATTAACAAAAGAATGAAGGTCTGCCTCGAGTGGTCGACCGGTCCAGAATACAAAGGGCTGGGGAGCAGTCACCTTTATACTAGGACTTGTGGGAGGAGTCAGCCGAGGCATGTCCAGGCATGTACACAGTGGAATACAAACAGTGGTTTACCACATTCACCCCTTGTTTAAAATTGAGTCCGGCGGGGTGAAGTGTATTAAAAGTTAGTGTATTGGAGTCTCTCCGGAGGTCTTGTCTGCCGCTGTGATCGGCGTGGCGACGGCAGGGGTAGTGGAGCTTCCAGCGTCGAGTCCTGCGTAGGCTGTGGCACAGGCGTGTCGTCCTCGTAGATGTCGAGCGGGTCGCGGGGCCCAGGCCTGCCGTCTGCTGGGGCTGGGTATCGGGTCGTGGGGGGGGGGGTGGTAGTGAGTAGTGGGTTACTGCGGCCCCCGAGGGTGCAAGGTCTCTTATGGAGACTGTGTCCTCCCGCCCGTCCGGGTATGCAATGTAAGCATACTGGGGGTTGGCGTGGAGGAGGTCGACCCTCTCGACCAGGGGGTCCGTTTTATGGGTCCTCACGTGTCTTCTCAGTAGGACCGGCCCTGGGGACGTCAGCCATGGCGGTAGCGATGTCCCCGATGTGGACTTCCTTGGGAAGACAAACATTTTCTCATGAGGGGTGGCGTTAGTGGCAGTGCAGAGCAGTGACCGAATAGAGTGGAGCGCATCGGGGAGCACATCCTGCCAGCGGGAGGTTGGAAGGCCCCTAGACTTTAAGGCTAGCAGGGCGGCCTTCCAAACTGTCGCATTTTCTCTTTCCACCTGTCCGTTCCCCCGGGGGTTGTAACTGGTGGTCCTGCTTGTGGCAATACCCCTAGTTAGCAGGTACTGATGGAGTTCGTCGCTCATAAACGATGAGCCCCGGTCGCTATGGATATAGCTGGGGAAACTGAACAGGGTGAAGAGGTCGTTCAGACATTTAATGACCGTGGCACTGGTCATGTCCGGGCAGGGGATGGCGAACGGGAAACGGGAGTACTCATCAATAATATTGAGGAAGTACACATTGCGGTCGGAGGAGGGGAGAGGCCCTTTAAAATCAACGCTCAGGCGCTCGAAGGGGCGAGTGGCTTTTATCAGGTGGGCCCTGTCTGGTCTATAAAAGTGCGGTTTGCACTCAGCGCAGACTTGGCAGTTCCTGGTCATGGTCCTGACCTCCTCAATAGAGTAAGGCAGGTTGCGGGCCTTGATGAAGTGGAAGAACCTGGTGACCCCCGGGTGGCAGAGGTCATTGTGGAGGGCCCGCAGTCTATCGATCTGCGCGCTGGCGCAGGTGCCACGCGATAGCGCATCCGGGGGTTCATTGAGCTTCCCGGGCCGGTACAAGATCTCGTAATTGTAGGTGGAAAGTTCGATTCTCCACCTCAAGATCTTGTCATTTTTGATTTTGCCCCTCTGCTTGTTGTTAAACATAAAAGCAACTGAACGCTGGTCAGTGAGCAGGGTAAATCGTTTTCCGGCCAGGTAGTGCCTCCAATGACGCACAGCCTCCACAATCGCCTGGGCCTCCTTCTCAACAGCGGAGTGTCTGGTCTCCGGGCCTTGGAGGGTTCGTGAAAAGAAGGCCACGGGTCTCCCCGCCTGATTGAGGGTAGCGGCCAGGGCAAAGTCGGACGCGTCGCTTTCCACCTGGAAGGGGATGGATTCGTCCACTGCGTGCATGGTGGCTTTGGCAATGTCCTCCTTGATACGGTGGAAGGCTAAGCGGGCCTCTGCCGTCAAGGGAAAAGAGGTGGACTTGATCAGCGGACGGGCCTTGTCCGCATAGTAGGGGACCCACTGGGCGTAATAGGAGAAAAACCCTAGGCACCTCTTCAGGGCCTTGAGGCAGTGGGAGTTCCATAAGGGGACGCATCCGGTCGGGGTCGGGGCCGATGACTCCGTGTTCCACAACACAGCCAAGGATGGCGAGGCGGTTTGTGCGGAATATGCACTTCTCCTTGTTATATGTCAGGTTCAGGAGTTGGGCGGTGCGGAGGAATTTTTCGAGGTTTGCGTCATGGTCCTGCAAGTCACGGCCGCAGATGGTCACATTGTCCAGATATGGGAAAGTGGCCTGCAACGCATTTTGATCTACCATCCGGTCCATCTCCCTTTGGAAGACGGAGACCCCGTTGGTGACGCCAAAGGGAACCCTAAGGAAGTGATAGAGGCGGCCGTTTGCCTCAAAGGCAGTATACTGGCGGTCCTCAGGGCGGATAGGGAGCTGGTGGTACGCTGATTTCAGGTCAATGGTCGAGAAGACGCGGTACTGCGCGATCTGGTTGACCATATCAGCTATGCGGTGGAGTGGGTAGGCGTCCAGCAGGGTGTAGCGATTTATTGTCTGGCTGTAGTCGATGACCAGGCGCTGCTTCTCGCCGGTCTTAACGACCACAACCTGGGCTCGCCAGGGGCTGGTGCTGCCCTCAATAATCCCTTCCTTCAGGAGCCGCTCCACTTCGGTTTTAATGAAAACCCTGTCCCCGGCACTGTATCGCCTGCTCTTTGTGGCGATGGGCTTACAGTCGGGGGTGAGGTTAGCAAACAGTGGGGGGGGGGGTGACTCTGAGTGTGGAGAGGTTGCACCTGGTGCGCGGCGGGCAATTTGGAAGCTGCTGGCTGCGGACTGTGAGTGGGGGTGGGGGTCCACCGTACGCCATCGTAACACTTTTAAGGTGGCGCTGAAAATCTAACCCCAGCAGGACGGCAGCACAGAGGTCGGGCAGGACCAGAAGTTTAAAATGATCGTACACAGTCCCGTCTACTACGAGTGTCACCACACAGTAGCCGCCGATGTCCGCCGACTGGGACTCGGAGGCCATAGAAATCCGCTGGTGCGCAGGCAGGACTGGGAGAGAGCAACGCCGCACCGTGTCGGGGTGGATGAAGCTCTCCGTGCTCCCAGAGTCAAAAAGGCAGATTGTATCGTGACCATTTACCTTAATGTCCATTGTGGAACTGGCCAGCTGGTGCGGTCTCGCTTGGTCCAGTGTAACGGATGCCAGCGTAGGGGTCGGTGTGTCGCTGCGGGTATCAGATGAGGCGGTGTTGGGGGCCTGCTACGTTCCGGCTGTCGTCCAAGATGGCGGCGTCCATGATCCCCATGTGGCTGGAGGCGTCCAAAATGGCTGCTGTACCGGTGGTTCGCACATGGCCGGGGAGGCCCAAGATGGCGGCCCGCATGGCCCACACGCGGCGCTGCTGGGGTTCGGGGTGGCTTTGGCCCTGCAGACGCTAGCGTAGTGTCCCTTCTTCCCGCAGCCCGAGCAGATCGCGTTTTTCGCCGGGCAGCGTGCTCTGGGGTGTTTTGCCTGGCCACAGAAGTAGCATTTCTGGCCTTGGGACACTGCTGCGGTAGTTGGGGTGTGGCTGGGGTGGCACGGCGCTATGAGGCGGTCCTACCGTGTCCCAGGCTGTCATTCCCCGCGGCGTCCACGGTGCAGAGGAGTAGGCATCCATGCCCCGGTAGGCTGCATCCAATGATAGTGCGAGTTCAGAGGCCTTGTTGAGGTCGAGGTCACTCTGCTCCAACAGTCGCTGTCGGGTGTAATTGGATCTGTGGCCCGCTACAAAAGCGTCCCGGATAAGTTCCTCTGTGTACACGGTGGCCTTTACATCCTTACAACCACAGGCCCGGCCAAGCACAGACAGTGCCTGAAGGTATTCCACGGTCGATTCCCCAGGTTGTTGTTTACGACTCCCCAGAAGGTGCCTGGCGTACACTTCGTTCACTGGGCGCGTGTACTGGTCCTTGAGGAGCTTGATAGCGTCCGCGTACGAGGTCGCGTCTTGGATGACCGAGTACACTCGGTGGTTCACTTTGGAGGTCAGGACATCCAGTTTGTCCTCGTCCGATTTGATTGCTGCGGAGGCGGTCAGGAATTTTTCAAAACACTTAAGCCAGTGAGTAAACTTGGTGGATGAGTCCGCCTCCCGATGATCTAAGTCCAGGCATGCTGGTGTGAGGATCTTCTCCATTATAAAAATTTTGTTAATAAAATTGATGCGCTATCAATTACTCATAAAAGACTGAGAGTTAAGAGAGTAACTAAAGGCTTTTATTAACAAAAGAATGAAGGTCTGCCTCGAGTGGTCGACCGGTCCAGAAATACAAAGGGCTGGGGAGCAGTCACCTTTATACTAGGACTTGTGGGAGGAGTCAGCCGAGGCATGTCCAGGCATGTACACAGTGGAATACAAACAGTGGTTTACCACACTATGTCTGGCCTCTTCAGGTATTTTAAGACAGACAAATGTTCAACACTCACTTGTTTCAATTATTTACCAAACAATCTAAGAATCCTAATTGTGACGCTGCAAATGCATTTATTAAAACTGTTTCTGATTTTGTGATGTACACTAATCATAACTGATATACATCATATGTAAGAATGCAGGATTGGTGAGATTACCTACATACATTGTCAAGCATGCAACAATCTTGGCACTTAAATGGTAAACAAATCCTCCGTTACAGTTGGCAGTAGTCAATGCTTGTTTTGATTTTTACTGCTACATTGCTGCTCGTCATCTTACACAAGTGGATATAGTCAAAACTAAAATGTGGTGGTTATACGAATGCCTGTACATTGCGCTATGGGTTGCTAGGTCATGGAATTGGCCTAGGCCACTGTTGTTATTTAGCCATAGAGCGGCATGGAAGAGGGTTGGTAATAGATTACCTTGCCTTGCTTTTGACGACGAATTGATGCATGGCTTGAGGAGGAAAATATGCAGTTTTTACAAATTGAAAGAAAGACTTGCATTTATATGGCACCTAGTTAACATTAAAGGGAACCCAAAAATCTTCTACCGGCACGTAAACGGTAAGCGGGTAGTAAGGAGCGGAGTGGGGCCTATTGGGGACAAAGAAGGTGATATCTGCTTAGAGGCGCAGGGCAAGGCTAGAATACTCAATGAGTACTTTGTATTAGTGTTTACTGAGGAGGTGGATGCTGACAAAATATCGGTAGAAGTGGAAAAAGTAGAAGCAATGGAAGGGGTGAAAATTGATAGACAGGATGTACTAGAAAGGCTGGGTATGCTTAGAGGGGTTAAGTTGCCTGGTCCAGATGGCTTGCATCCCAGGTTGCTAAGGGAATTGGGGGAGGAGATAGTGGCAGGGCTTGCCATAATTTTCCAATCTTCCCTAGATGCGGGGGAGGTGCCTGGGGATTGGAAAGTGGCAAATGTGACACCATTGTTCAAAAAAGGGTGAAAGGACAATTCTAGTAACTACAGGCCGGTCAGTTTAACATCAGTGGTGGGTAAAGTTTTAGAAACAATAATCAAGGAAAAAATTAATGGGCACTTGGAGAGGTTTAAGCTAATTAAGGAGAGCCAACATGGATTTGTAAAAGGCAGATCATGTTTGACTAATCTAATTGAATTTTTTGACAAAGTAACAGGGAGGATTGATGAAATCACAGAAATCCCACAGTGCAGATAGAGGCCATTTCGGCCCATCGAGCCTGCACCGACACATATCCCACCCGATCCCCGTAACCCCTACATCAACACATATCCCACCCTATCCCCGTAACCCCACGTATTTAATCCCCCTAACACTAAGGGTCAATTTATCATAGCCAATCAACCTAACCCGCACATCTTTGGACTGTGGGAGGAAACCGGAGCACCCGGAGGAAACCCACGCAAACACGGGGAGAATGTGCAAACTCCACACAGACAGTCGCCCAAGGCCGGATTCGAACCCGGGTCCCTGGCGCTGTGAGGCAACAGTGCTAACCACTATGCCACCGTGCCATGGATGTTGTCTACATGGATTTTAGGAAGACGTTTGACAAAGTACCACATAGAAGGCTGGTTAACAAAATTGAGGCTCGTGGAATAGGTGGGTCAGTGGCAGCCTGGATAAGGAATTGGCTTAAGGACAGAAAACAGCGAGTTGTGGTAAATGGCAGTTTTTCAGACTGGAGGATGGTAGACAGTGGTGTTTCCCAAGGGTCAGTGCCAGGGCCACTGCTTTTTTCGATATATATATATAAATGACCTGGATATGGGAATACAGAGTAGAATTTCTAAATTTGCCGATGACCCCAAACTTGGGGGTATGGCAAACAGTGAGCATGATACAATCGATTGCAACAGGACATAGAAAGGCTGGCAGATGAGGCAAGAGAGGCAATATACACTTTAAAGAGTGTGCAGGGACAGAGGGACCTGGGAGTTAATGTGCATAGGTCCCTGAAGGTGGCAGGACATATTGAGAGAGTGGTTAGCAAAGCATATGGGATCTTGGGCTTCATAAATAGAGGTATTGAGTACAAAAGTAGAGAAGTTATGCTGAACCTTTATAAAGCGCTGGTTAGGCCACAACTGGAGTATTGCGTCCAGTTCTGGTCACCATACTTTAGGAAGGATGTAAAGGCCCTTGAGAGGGTGCAGAGGAGATTTACCAGAATTGTTCCGGGGATGGGGGATATTAGCGATAAGGACAGGTTGGAGAAGCTGGATTTGTTTTCATTAGAGCAAAGGAGGTTGAGGGGTGATTTGATAGAGGTGTACAAGATTATGACGGGTTTGGATAGGCTAGACAGGGAAAGGCTGTTCACATTAGTTGATGGTGCAAGGACTAGGGGACACAGATTTAAGGTTTTGGGCAGGAGATCCAGGGGGGATGTGAGGAAAAACTTTCTTATGTAGCGAGTGGTGAGGTCCTGGAACTCGCTGCCGACGGAAGTGGTGGAAGCGGAGACACTCAATGTTTTCAAGGGGAGATTGGATAGGCACTTGAGGGAAATAAACTTGCAGGCTACGGGGATAGAGCGGGGGAATGGGACTGACTGGATTGCTCCACAGAGAGCCACCACGGACTCGATGGGCTGAATGGCCTCCTTCTGTGCCGTTATGACTCTTTGGCACCTTTCACAACCTCAGGACCTCCCAAAGCACTTTACTCTCAATCTAGCTGGCTGCAGCTGGGAAACAGATTCCCAAAATGCTAATGCAGAATTTAACAGTAGGACCTGAGGAAAACCTGTGCTTCTGGGTTTCTCGATCGCTAAACTTACCTCCCGTAGCTATCGGGGCTCAAGAGTCAGACAGACACAGAAATAGGGAGATAAGAGTAAGAAGTAGAGTTGCAGATGTGGAGATATGATAGCATGAGAAACAAAGAGAAATGGAGTTGAAGACAGGAATGTGTAGTTGGAGATTTGCAAAGAGACAGTTTCAGGAAGAGAGAAACATTTTTTTAATGTTGTCTTAAGTAAATCCATGGGAGACTAAAAAGCTTTAACTTAAAAATGCATTTTAAATATGGTCTTCATTTTTATTGAAGTGCTATGTGGTATTTGAAGTGCATTTCCTTCCACATTCAGGTTACACATTTGTAGCTTAATATAGTTACTTACTACAGCATGTATGTCACCTACTGTATGCAACACATAGGACTTCCTAATATTGGTTAGCATAATACCTGAATGATGTATGCCACAGACCAATAGTATAAATGTTTCTTCCTCTTCCATGCCCAAGCCATCATTTCAGGGACATTAACAATGTATCTATAAAGTTGTACAGTATCATACTTACATTTGTGTGGCTTAATGCAACAATTATTGACAGCTTGACTGTTTAATGGGGGGAAAAATACATACTTTACTGGCAGATTGAAGACCTGTAGTTTTATTCACCAGTTGCTGGCAGTTTGCAGCAAATTGGGTCCTGAAAGGATGGTAGACTGCAACAGCAGACTTTTTTAATATCAAACTGTAAAGTATATAGTGGAGTTTTACAACAATGGGATGTTTTAAACGGAAATAGAAGCTTATGCTGTTTATGGCCCGGAATTTGCAGTGGGGATGACTGCGAACCGGCAGCGTTTGCCGTCATTCCGTCTTTGAAACTGACCGCAACTTTGGGATTTGACGTATGTGCAAGCGGAAATCACGAAGTTGCAGTCTGTCAGCTCCGAAACTGGCTGCACTGTGCCCCGCTCTCTCTCCCCACCCCACCCTCCTCCCCTCCCAAACCCCTCCCTCCCCCTCTCTCTCGGCCCCCCCCTCTCTCGGCCCCCCCTCTCTCTCAGCCCCCCCCTCTCTCTCGGCCCCCCCCCCTCTCTCTCGGCCCCCCCCCCTCTCTCTCGGCCCCCCCCCTCTCTCTCGGCCCCCCCCCCCCCCTCTCTCTCGGCCCCCCCCCCCCCTCTCTCTCGGCCCCCCCCCCCCCCCCTCTCTCTCGGCCCCCCCCCCCCCCCCCTCTCTCTCGGCCCCCCCCCCTCTCTCTCGGCCCCCCCCCCTCTCTCTCGGCCCCCCCCTCTCTCTCGGCCCCCCCCCTCTCTCGGGCCCCCCCCTCTCTCCGCCCCCCCTCTCTCTCTCTCCGCTCCCCCCCCCCCCCCCCCACCGAGCCAGCAATCTGTGAAATCTTGTAAATCATTGAAACTAACAAAAACGCCGGCTCTCTCACTAAGTATGCAGTTAAATTCCTCCTAAAAGTTAGACCCAAAGGGATTAGGTGTAACTGGGGATTTAACAGCGTATTGACTGCTAAACAAAGGTTAAGAGCCTGGAAAACTAATTTTAATTTTGTGCAGTGTTTTAGCGATTCGTGTGCATCACCACTAAATAATCGAGTTCGACTTCAACGAACTATAAATAAGTTGTTTATTTATAGGAACAGGTTAAATACAACAGGTAAGGTAGCAGGTAAGATGGCTGACTGTAGGAGCACCGTGGTGTAGGTCTTTCCCCAGCAGGGACGCCACAAGGACTGACTAGAAGTTTACGAGCTCAACTGCTAGCAGGTTCCGAGCTCTACTGTTGGAAGGCTCCAAGCTCTGACGTCATCACGTTCTTCCTGCCGTTGAGGAATCACGTGATGGACGGCGTGATGTCATCACGCAGAGTACAGGAGAGAAGCCTGAGTATAGTAACAGATACATACAGTAAGGTAAGTTAAAGGGAATTATGTATCTAAATGTAAGGGACAACCGGTGGTATCGCCACATAGGCCCCCCCCAGAATTCGCTTTAACGAAAGTCCAAGGATGAGATGGTCTGACGAGCTGGTGGTCACGGCGGTCGTGCTGTCTCGACTTGGTAGGCGAGGTCTGAAGATGCTGCTCGTGAGCGGATCCTTACGCGCGTCGTGGTGAATAAAGTGTATCCGTCAGGCGAAGGACCGTGGAGACGTGCAAAACAGCAGGCCTTGTCAGAGTGATGGGCAGGTCGGGCAGACGCGGGCGATGACTCTGTTGATGTTGGAACAAGTCCTTGTTCTGACGAAATCTGCAGGAACGCCGACAGGCGATCCAGAAGGACTTGATAGGCGAGGTGAGTGAACTCGCTGACAGGTGAGTGAAACCTTCAGGAGGCTGGAACACGCGGAACGGTGCATGCCGTAGTGCTACGACGTTAACACAACAGAGGGTGAAGAGTTACTGCATTGACCAGTGATCGGTGAGGCCAGCAACTTTCATGTGGCTGATCGCGGCCGCAGGATGCCCGTTGGACCCGTCCTCTGTGTGCAGCGTCAGTAGAGGTTTGCGTTTGTTAAAGGGAAAACTGGAGAAAGGGCGGCAATGGTCCGGGTTGTTGTTGCTTTCAGGAGAGGTCAACTCTGCCTGGAGGGCGGCAACACTTGTAACTGTTGTAGATTTAAGAGAACACAGCCGGGAGGGTGGCACGCTTTTTGTTCACGCCGAATCGTGTAGTAGGTAACACAACCAGCAGGCTGAAGGGCTGGTGCGTCGTCGGCGGAGAAGGAGTCGTCGCTTTTCACGAGGGATAGGTCCTCGTGGTTCGCGAGGGATGGGTCCTCGTGCGCGAGGAGTGCGTCCTCGTGTTTCGTGGGGGTGAGTCTTCATGGTATCCCCGCAGGGCGCGCTCCGATTTTGTGGGCCCGAACATGCTGTACCCTGCGCTTGGAGAGATGTATACTTGCTGTTGCTTTGGACGTAGAGGCGGACGATCCATTTGGCGGTAGGAAAGACGAGTACGGGGACCGTAAGCAAGTGCATGGTCGGCGCCGTATCGATGTTCTCGTCGAACGGGGCTTCTACCTTTATAAAGCACGAGGGAGACTGTGGCTCCTTGGATTGCGGTAGCGACAGCAAAACGGCTGGTGCTTCCATGGCGTGCTTCTTTTGTGAAAATTGCTCACAAAAAAACGGGGTCCGGTTGAGTTTTGTTCGTGTCAAACAGGATCTGCTCCAGGCTGCGCTTACCTTGCGAATACGTTCGCAAAGACGGGGTCGCCTTTGGAGGAATCGGTGTTAGGCGGTTGCTGTTTCGTGGTTGTTCGTCGGTTGTGCGTCGGTCGTCTTGTGGGAAGACGAGGTTCAGGCGCGCGTTGCTACCGTGAAAATCATTCACGGATACGGGTTCACCAATTGTAGTGTTGGAATTGATGAGCTCCCGTACTCATGTCGTTGGGTCACCAATGTAGCGATTCGTGTGCATCGCCACTAAATAATCGAGTTCGACTTCGACGAACTATAAATAAGTTGTTTATTTATAGGAACAGGTTAAATACAACAGGTAAGGTAGCAGGTAAGATGGCTGACTGTAGGAGCACCGTGGTGTAGGTCTTTCCCCAGCGGGGACGCCACAAGGACGGACTAGAAGTTTCCGAGCTCAACTGCTAGCAGGTTCCGAGCTCTACTGTTGGAAGGTTCCAAAGCTCTGATGTCATGACGTCATCACGTTCTTCCTGCCGTTGAAGAGTCACGTGATGGACGGCGTGATGTCATCACGCAGAGTACAGGAGAGAAGCCTTAGTATAGTAACAGATACATACAGTAAGGTAAGTTAAAGGGAATTATGTATCTAAATGTAAGCCACATTTGTCCATTTTAATAAAAATTAAAATTTTTAAGAAGCATTCAAACATTTTTTTGATATAAGTTTTTGCATCTTTATTTTAGATTTGCCTTCTCCCCATGTGACAGCCCCAATCTTTTGTTTGCTCTCTCTAACTATTTAAAAAAGTTAGAATTTTAAGGGCTTACTCACTTCCTTGTTTGCTGTATGTGAGAATCCTGTCTTTTGATTGGCAGCTTAGACTGCCTGTTGACGTCACAGCAGTTCAAACGAGGGGATCCCCATTAAGGTCGGAACGCCCATAGTTCTCGACACAGGGGTCGCGAGATCCTTGTGCGGAGCGTACATCGGGGCCAGCAGCGAACACCTTCGCTTCACTGCTGGCCGCAAATTCCGGGCCATTATCTGAAACTGTGGAACCGTATCGAATACTCTCCAATCTCTTAAAAGAAAAGTCTTCAGAGCTGCTTCACATCATTGTGAAGCCTTAAACAGTGGAAGGTAGAGCTTACACTAGTAATATCAACGCAATCCGGATGGACTCAGCCGAGCCAGTGCATAAGATTGGGTATTTTAAACATAAGTGAGTTAAGCCCAAAACCACTGATGTTCGTGTTTTCCGTAATATTTTACACTGGTTTAAGATTCAGTTCATGTCCCGCCCACAAACTGGTCACCCCCACCTCCCCCCAGTCAAAATTGTGAGCTTCTGACGATTGCACTGATTAGGGAAGGCTCTTTAAATTGTGTTTATTTTCTTCGGTGCACAGGCACTACTACTATGCACATTTTAAAAGTTTTTTCATATCAAATATTTAATTTACTAAGAAACTGACTAGTGTACACCAATGAAACAATTAAATGGTTCAGTATAGTTTTTTGAAGTAATTTTTAGTGATTTTCAAATCGAGCTACTGGACTGTAGAGGACTGGACACTTATTAATAATGCATATTTTGGTGATAAACGCATTTTCAGCTGTATTAATTAATACAATTGCACTAGATTACCACACTTAAATACATCAAGGGATACCTTTTAATGGAAAGACAAAAAAAGAAATGATTACATTCTATTAGGCTGCCCGGTTGCACTGGGTCATTGAAGATTTTACATTTGTGATTATGTAAATGAATTTTAGTGGAAACTTGAACTATAACCTGACCAGCGCAGTTTGGGTGCATTTTGCCGATTGCGCCCAAAGTGGAAACTCTACCCTGGGGACACTTTGAAGCATTTGTGAAGTAAGCAAGTATAGCATTTTTTGAGGAGAAACATACATTTTTTTTTTTAAAAAGGAACTTGAATGAAAAGTTTCTTATACTACTCCTTCAGTAAACGTGTTCATGAAACTTTCATTTTCAAACTGTTTTCAGTGGAACTGAAAATATTCTAAGATCAGGCACTTACTGTGTCTTGTGTTTTTATAGAACCAAACCCTTTTTGGCAAGCTATTCACTACCTCATAAAGGGATAATAGCTGGTTTGGAGTGTATAATCATGCAAAGTGAGCTTAAAACAATTTATAAAGTGATCTGATTTCTGATTGCATTGCAGACATTTAACATGCTTCCAAACCAGAGCTGTTTATCTACGCAGACTATATTCCATTCTGCTGCATATACTTGTATCTTCAGCCAATACCATATTTTGCTGAAAACAGAAAAAGCTGGAAAAATCCAGCAAGTCAGGCAGCATCTGCGAAGAAGCAGAAGTTCATGAAGTCATTCAACAGTTCAGGTCCAAGACCTTCCTGAAGAAAGATCTTCGACCTGAAACATCAGCTGACTGGCTGCCTTTTGTTTCTCCACAGGTGCTGCCTGTTCTGCAGACTATTTCCAGCCTTTTCTGTTTTTCTTTTCAGATTTGTAGCATCTGCAGTATTTTTGCTTTTTGTTTACCGTGTTTTGCTATTTGGGTTTGATCTCCTGCAGCTCCTGCAGCTATTGTGAGGTAAATACTCACAGTGGGACAGCACCATGTGATGTGAATGAAAAGGTGAGATGGATTTATTTAGTCCCCTTTTTAAAAAAAAAAGTCTTGCAGCAAAATACTATTTTACATAAGAAACACTGCCGAAGATGAGTAGAAAATCCCACCTTCAATCATTCATAATAAATAGTGTCATCTGGAGGTGCTACATCCCTTCAGAAAGCTAGAGCAAGGAATCTTGCAGTTTTGTCATTAATCTTCATATTAAAGCCACACAGTCTTTATTAATTAGAGAATTTTTTTTAAAACCTTATACTGTAGTACAGCAGCTTATTTATTAAACACTTTGTTTTGAGGTTTTACAATTCAAGTATTACCTCTTGAGCTGCGCACAGGTGCAGAGGAGAAATATTACCCAGCTGCTGTTTTAATTAGTGCTGTGATATTCTCGAGGGAAGTGATCCATTAAAAATACACATTGGGTGCTTGCCAACTGGCTGTGGTAGATGTGCTGTTAAGGTCCTCTTTGTTGTTGTCCACAAATTACAAAGATTTCTAATAGAATTCAGTTTCTGGTGTGAAAATGCATAATATGTTTTGTATTTTGATTCATTTAATGAGATGGTTGTGCAATGTGTGTTACTGTAACCAGCAAAATCCCACTGATTCCAGGCTTGGGAAATGGAACTTCAGAACCAGAAAGTGACCATAATAATCTTTTACCTGTATATGGCATTGTGTTTGTGTAAATAGATTTGACTAACATGGCATGTTCAGTCCTGAAATTTAATTGATCTAATTATTAGCACCTCTTAGCAGGTCCGCTGTAACCTTTTAACATGAGTAGAACAGCTTAGAATAATATGATTAGGCAGAGTCAACACGGTTTTATGAAAGAGAAATCATGTTTGACAAATCTGTCAGTTTTTGAGGGTGTAACTAGCAGGGTAGATAAGGGGGAACCAGTGGATGTAGTACATTTGGATTTTCAGAAGGCATTCAATAAGGTGCCACACAAGAGGTTGTTACACAAGTTAGGTCTCATCGGATTGGGGGTAATACATTAGCATGGATTGATTAACAGACAGAAAACAGAGTTGGAATAAATGTGTCATTTTCGGGTTGGCAGTGTGTAAGTAGTGGAGTGCCGCAAGAATCAGTGCTTGGGCCTCAGCTATTTACAATCTATATCAATAACTTAGAGAAGACCAAGTGTAATGTATCCAAGTTTGCTGACAATGCAAAGTTAGGTGGTAAAGTAAGCCGTGAGGAGGATGCAAAGAGGCTGCAAAGGGATATAGACAGGTTAAGTGATTGGGCAAGAAGGTGGCAGATGGAGTATGATGTGGGGAAATGTGAAATTATCCACTTTGGTTCTTCTTAGGCAGTCCCTCGGAGCCGAGGATGACTTGTTTCCACATTAAAAATTAGTTCTCAGTTGACTGATGCGTCCAATGCGGGACCTACAGTCTCTGTCACAGGTGGGGCAGATGGTGGTTGAAGGGGCGGGTGGGTGGGGTGCTTGGGTTGACGTGCGCTCCTTGTACTGCTTGCGCTTGGCTTCCACTTGCTCCCGCCGAGGAGACTCGAGGTGTTCGGCACCTTCCCGGATGCTTCTCCTCCACTTTGTGCGGTCTTCGGCCAGGGATTCCCAGGTGTCAGTGGGGATGTTGCACTTTTTCAAGGAGGCTTTGAGGGTGTCCCTGAAGCGATTCCTCTGTCCACCTGGGGCTCTCTTGCCGTGTCGGAGCTTCGAGTAGAGCGCTTGTTTTGGGAGTCTCGTATCGGGCATGTGGACAATGTGACCCATCCATCGGAGCTGATCGAGCGTGGTCAAAGCTTCGATGCTGGAATGTTGGCATGACCGAGAACACTGACGGTGCGCCTATCCTGCCAATGGATTTGCAGGATCTTGCGGAGGCAACGTTGGTGGTACCTCTCCAGTGCTTTGAGGTGCCTGCTGTACATGGTCCATGTCTCTGAGGCATACAGCAGGGCGGGTATCACTGCTGCTTTGTAGGCCATGAGCTTAGTGCCGGGTTTGAAGTCCTGGTCTTCAAACACTCTCTTCCTCAGGCGACCGAAGGCTGCACTGGCACATTGAAGGCAGTGTTGGACTTCGTCATCGACATCTGCCCTTGTTAACAGTAGGCTCCCGATGTGTGGAAAGTGATCCACGTTGTCCAAGGCCTTGTTGTGGATTTTGATAATCGGGGGGCAGTACTGTGTGGCGGGGGCAGGTTGGTAGAGGACCTTTGTCTTACGGATGTTTAGTGTAAGGCCCATTATCTCGTACACTTCGGTGAAGGTGTTGACAATGGTTTGGAGTTCGACTTCCGAGTGCGCGCAGACGCAAGCGTCATCTGCATACTGTAATTCGATAACAGAGGATGGGACGACCTGTATAGACCGGTAAAGTGATTGGGCAAGAAGGTGGCAGATGGAGTATGATGTGGGGAAATGTGAAATTATCCACTTTGGTAGGAGGTGAGAGACTAGTAAATGTTGGTATTCAGAGGGACCTGGGTGTCCTTGTACACGAATCACAGAAAGTTAACATGCAAGTACAGCAAGCAATTAGGAAAGCAAATGGCATGTTAGCCTTTATTGCAAGGTGGTTGGAATATAAGAGTAAGGAAGTCTTGCTGCAATTATATAGGCCTTTGGTAAGACCACACCAGGAGTACTGTGCACAGTTTTGGTCTCCTTACCTAAGGAAGGATATACTTGCCTAAGATGGAGTGCGACCAAGGGTTCACTAGATTGATTCCTGGGAGAGGGGTTGTCTTGTGAGGAGAGATTGAGTAGAATGGGCCTTTATTCTCTGGGGTTTAGAAGAATGAGAGATGATCTCATTGAAACAAATAAAATTCTTCGAATGCTGAGAGGCAGTTTCCCCTGGAGAGTCTCAGGATAAGGGGTTGGTCATTTAGGACTGAGATGAGCAGAAATTTCTTCACTCAGAGAGCTGTAGACACACAGTCAATGAGTATATTCAAGACTGAGATCGATAGATTTTTGGGCACTAGGGGAATAGGGGGATACAGGGAAAGTGCGGGAAAGTTCAGCCATGATCTTATTGAATGGCAGTGTAGGCTCAAGGAGCCATAGGGCCTACTCCTGCTCTTATTTCTTATGTCTTAGTGCTTGCTATCACTGGTGCCCATGAAGTTGAATTTGAATTAGCAGTCCATGACTGGGTATTTTATTAGTTTTAAAATACCTGGCAGTGGTGTGTCCAGGTCATTATTTTTCCAGTTTGAACGGTTATAGTGCTTGATTTAGCCTTACTGTGTAGCAACTGGCAGAAGTTATAGGAAGTGAAATTGTGCTTTTATTTCAGTGTCTTCTCATTGTGCTATAGACCTAGAAAGTGATTCTTCTGATTGGAAGCTCCAGCTGTTCCAGCTTTATTGCAGGGCAGTATAAATTACTCGGGTTTGTTTATTGTGCAGAAGCACTTTAAAATATCAATGCAAACATCAGGTATTTCAGAGCTCCCTTGGTGACTCCATGTACAAATTGCCTGGTGTGTTTCTAAGCCATACAGACCAGGAAGATTCCAGATCCAATCCTAGTTCTGTGCCGAGTTTAACCAGTCTCCGGTGGTGAGGGCGTCATATTTGACCCAGGCTTACTCGACTAATGTTGGCCTAAGCCTTAAATTCACTGACGAATCACAGGAGTGAATCTCCTTCCTATTAAAAAGAAAGGAAGAAAGACTTCCATTTATATAGCGCCTTTCATGACCATGATTATAGAATTATAGAAATTTACAGCACAGAAGGAGGCCATTCGGCCCATCGTATCTGCGCCAGTCGAAAGAGATATCCACCCTAATCCCATTTTCCAGCTCTTGATTTGTAGCCTTTCAGTTTACAGGGCTTCAAGTGCATATCCAAGTACTTTTTAATTGTGATGAGGATTTCTGCCTCTCCCACCTTTTCAGGCAGTGAATTCCAGACCCCCGCCACCCTCTGGGTGAAAAACGTTTTCCTCAAATCCCCTCTAATCCTTCTACCAATTACTTTAAATCTATGCTCCCTGGTTATTGATCTGTCTGCTAAGGGAAATATGTGCTTCCTATCCACTCTATCTCTAGGCCCCTCATAATTTCATACACCTCAATTAAGTCTCCCCTCAGCCTCCTCTGTTCCAAAGAAAACAACCCCAGCCTATCCAAAAGCAAAATACTGCAGATGTTGGAAATCTGAAACACAAAATGCTGGAAATACTCAGCAGATCAGGCAGCATGTGTGGAGCGAGAAACAGAGTTAACGTTTCAGGTCAAATGTTTCCAGCATTTTCTTTTTTTTATCCCAGCCTATCCAATCTTGCCTCATAGTGAAAATTCTCCAGTCCTGGTAACTTCCACATTAGCTGTGACCTAACTAGTGTTTTATACAGTTCTAGCATAACCTCCCTGCTCTTGTATTTTATGCCTCGGCTAACAAAGGAAAGTATCCTGTATGCCGCCTTCTCTACCTGTCCTGATACCTTCAGGGATCTGTGGACATGCACTCCAAGATCCCTCTGTTCCTCTACACTTCGCAGTATCTTACCATTTATTGTGTATTCCCTTTTCTTGTTGGCCCTCCCCAAATCCTCTCCAGATTGAATTCCATTTGCAACTTTTCTACCCACCTGACCAGTCACAGAATCACAGAATCACAGAAACCCCACAGTGCAGATAGAGGCCATTTCGGCCCATCGAGCCTGCACCGACACATATATCCCACCCGATCCCCGTAATCCATTGATATCTTCCTGCAGTCTACAGCTTTCTTCCTCACTATTAACTACATGGCCAATTTTTGTATCATCTGCAAACTTCTTAATCATGCCCCCCTACATTGAAGTCTAAATCATGGATATGTACTGCAAAAAGCAATGGAGCTAGTACTGAGTCATGTGGAACACCACTGGAAACAGCCTTCCAGTCACAAAAACATCTGTCGACCTTTATCCTTTGCTTCCTGCCACTGACCCAATTTTGGGTCCAACTTTCCCTTGGACCCCATGGGCTTTTACTTTTTTGATCAACTTGCCATGTGGGACCATGTCAAAGGCCTTGCTAAAATCCATGTAGACAACATCAAATGTACTACTCTCACCGACCCTCCTCATTACCTCACCAAAAAATTAAATCAAGTTAGTCAGACATGATCTTCCCTTAACAAGTCCATGCTGATTGTCCTTGATTGATCCGTGACTTTCTAAATGACGATTAATACTGTCCCTCAGAAGTTTTTCCAATAATTTTCCCACCACCAAGGTTAGGCTGACTGGCCTGTAATTACTCGGTCTATCCCTTTCTCCCTTTATAAACAATGGCACAACATTAGCAGCCCTTCAGTCCTCTGACACCATGCCTGTAGCCAGAGAGGAAAATGGTCAGAGCCTCTGCTATTTCCTCCCTTGCCTCAACAGCTTGGAATACATTTCATTTGGGCCTGGCGAATTATCTACTTTCAAAGATGCTAAACCTCTTAATACTTTCTCTCTCTCTGTTTGTCCCATCTAATATTTCACACTCCTCTCCACCCCTCTCCCCCTCTCTTCTCCACCCCTCCCCCCACTCTCTTCTCCCCCCACTCTCTTCTCCCCCCCCTCTCTTCTTTCCCCCCCCCCCCCCCCCCTTGCACAGTGCAAAGTATTCATTAAGAACCACCACATCTTCCGCCTCCACACACGGGTTACTTTTTGGTCCCTAATAGGCCCGACTTGTTCCTTGGTTATTCTCTTGCTCTTTATGTATTTATAAAACATCTTTGGATTTTCCTTGATTTTACTTGCCAATATTTTTTCATGCCCTCTCTTTGCTTTCCTAATTTCCTTTTTCATTTCACCCCTGCACTTTCTATACTCCTTTAGGCTTTCTGTAGTATTGAGCTCTCTGTATCTGACAAAAGCTTCCCTTTTTTCCTTATCCTACCCTGTATGCTTCTTGGGACCCAGGTGTGAGGTAATGCATTTGGGAGTCCCACCCCTTTGTGTGAACATATTTGCTCTGGACCCTCACTATCTCCTCACTATTAGTCTGGCACAAATCATATTTGTGGAGTTTTTTTTTTAAATGACCCATGTGCCATAACTTATTAAAACTGCTGCAAGAATAATGCAATGGGTCTATTTAATAAACATGAGAAAATATAAGGAAACTACTTTGTCATAGCACTTTCTTTCTGATGTCATGCTGATATAAATATTTCTACTAGTATTTCTCCACATCATTGTTATGAATAGATGCTAATAAGTGGCTGTCAGTGAGTTACAAGACAGTAAGCCAGTGAAGTATTTCTGATAAACCTAAACTGCAAGTGTAAGGCTTGAGTGCTTTACGAATGTCAGCAGAACTCCGATTACTGTCTTAATCTCACTGTCAGCTGCCTGTTCTTTGAGATGTATACTCTTTAAAGTGCCTTTCTCCCTGTTAAATGGTGATAATAAAATATTAAGGACCTGGGAGCTGAGGTAAGATTTGTGGGCAGGGGGTGAAGAAAAGTGAATTACTGGAATATAAACTATTTAGTAATGGTGACATGGAGCATACTGTTTAGGAGGGTTGAATATCACATTTATTTCTGTGAGCTAGCATAATAACTTAAATTGGAGTGAAAGCTATACATGGGAGTTTTCTTTTCTTCTGCCCAACACATCTGTATATACGATAGCAAAATATACCATTGCACCAATGTTATACAAATGAAAATACTTATTGATTAGTAAGTGGTTGTAGAAGATAGTGAAAAGCGCTTGAGGATTTAGTGGTTGGAAACTGAAAAGAGAAGAAGCAGCTCTGACTGTTGACCTTTGGGTATTTATTTCCATGCCAATTTGTTATTCTCCAATACCTCGCCCATTGTGATCCTTGACAGCCTGTATGGCTAACAGCAGCATCACAGCCAAGTCCAATCCTATCTCACCCAACACCCCAACTCCATTTCGAACAGTAATTACTGATCAGGAGAAGGAACTCTAGCTGATTTCCATCCCCTTTCACCCACCCGCCACGCCCCCCCCCCCAGAGTTGTTCAGGTTAATTGTAATACACCTGCTGCTGCTCAACTGAAACAAGTTAACTCCTCAGATTGTGGATGAAACTTAGGACTTAGCTGACCTGTATGGCTCAGCTAGCCATTGAAGTAACTCACTGAGCTGTCGGGGAAGTTTTTCTGAAAAAACATATATTGAACCGACCTCTACCGTGCAGAAGCTGAACGCCAACTCTCCAACACCACCTCCTACCTCCGCCTGGACCATGACCCCACTAGCAAACATCAAGCCATTGTTTCCAAGTGTGTCACTGACCTCATCTCCTCTGGAGATCTTCCCTCCATGGCCGCCAACCTCATAGTCCCCCAACCCCGCACAGCCCGCTTCTACCTCCTTCCGAAGATCCACAAACAGGACTGCCCTGGTAGACCCATCGTTTCAGCCTGTTCTTGCCCCACGGAACTTATCTCTTCCTATCTCGACTCTTTTTTTCTCCCCTTGTCCAGTCTCTTCCCACCTACATTTGCGACTCTTCCGACGCCCTCCGTCACTTTAACAGTTTCCAGTTTCCTGGCCCCAACCGTCTCCTTTTCACCATGGACATCCAATCCCTCTACACCTCCATCCCCCACCAGGACGGCCTTCGGGCGCTCTGTTTCTTCCTTGAACAGAGGCCCAACCAGTCCCCATCCACCACCAGCCTCCTCCGCCTGGCTGAACTTGTTCTCACATTGAACAACTTCTCCTTTGACTCCACTCACTTCCTCCAAATTAAAGGTGTTGCTATGGGAACCCGCATGGGCCCTAGCTATGCCTGCCTGTCCATGGGACATGTGGAACATTCTTTGTTCCAGTCCTACTCGGGTCCCCTCCCTCACCTCCTTTTCTGGTACATCGATGACTGTATTGGTGCCGTTTCCTGCTCTCGCCCTGAACTGGATAAGTTCATTCACTTTACTTCCAATTTCCACCCTGCCCTCACCTTCACATGGTCCATCTCCAACTCTTCCCTTCCTTGACTTCTCCGTCTCCATTTCTGGCGATCGGCTTTCAGCAAACATCCACTACAAGCCCACCGACTCCCACAGCTACCTGGACTACACTTCCTCCCACCCCGCTTCCTGTAAGGACTCTATTCCTTTCTCCCAGTTTCTCCGTCTCCGCCGCGTCTGTTCTGACGATGCCACCTTCCATACTAGTGCTTCTGACATGTCTTCCTTTTTCCTCAACCGAGGATTCCCCTCTACCGTGGTTGACACGGCCCTTGACCATGTCCGTTCTATTTCCCGCACTTCTGCTCTCACCCCTGCCCCTCCCTCCCAGAACCACGATAGGGCTCCCCTTGTCCTCACCTTTCACCCCGCCACCTCCAACGTGATCCCACCACCAAACACATCTTCCCCTCACCTCCCCTTTCAGCATTCCGAAGGGACCGCTCCCTCCGCGACACCCTGGTCCACTCCTCAATCACTCCCAACAGCCCTGCTCCTTCACCTGGCACCTTCCCGTGCAAGCGCAGGAGATGCAACACATACCCTTTTACCTCCTCCCTTCCCACTGTCCAGGGCCCCAAACACCCCTTCCAGGTGAAACAGCGATTTACTTGTACTTCTTGCAATTTAGTATACTGTATTCGCTGCTCACGATGCGGTCTCCTCTACATTGGGGAGACCAAATGCAGATTGGGTGACTGCTTTGTGGAACACCTCCGTTCAGTTCGTACGGGTGACCCTGAGCTTCCTCTGAGCCTGTCACTTTAATTCACCGCTTCACTCCCACTCTGATCTCTCTGTCCTCGGGCTATTGCATTGTTCCAATGAAGTTCAACGTAAGCTCGAGGAACAGCACCTCATCTTTCGATTGGGCACTTTGCAGTCTGCCGGACTCAACATTGAGTTCAACAATTTCAGATAATTATCCCTGCCCCCATTTTTCATGCAGTATGATTTTTGCCATTCCCATTTGCAACATTTTATCTCTCATGCCTCTTACAAAAGTACAGGATGTTCTTTCTATTTCTTCCTCCCCTCCTAACCCCACCCGCCCCCCCCCACCCCCTCTGTCTCTGCACCTGCTTAATATCTGTTACATCTCCAGCTTTTTCCAGTTCTGATGAAGGGTCCCAGACCTGAAACGTTAACTCTGTTTCTCTCGCCACGGATGCTGCCTGGCCTGCTGAGTATTTCCAGCATTTTCTGTTGTTACTATTGAAGTTTTGGGTTTGGCGGGGGGGAGAAGAGGAAGCTCTGTCATGCAGTGGGTCAGACACTGGCCTTTCACCTCTGGGTTCAGATCCAGCACAGACTGCTGTAATGGAAAGTCTCTTTTACCTGCTAGCTATAAGAGTTCCATGTAGTTTGCGTTTGAGTCCTCTCAGTCAAACTCCTGTGGGCATGTGCCGCAGCACAAAACTAGTTATTTCAACACCAAATTGGCAGTCACATTTAGAGAGACCACAGAATGGCTGGTGTGGGAAATAGAAAAATGTCACTGGTGTAATAGGGAGCAATCATCTGAGGCTGGGACTGAGGCATGTTGATGGGCCAGAGTAGAGAGAGCTTTATTTTGCATCTAACCTGGGTGCCTCAAATGGAAATGTCCCATTCCCAATGTTGATATCGCTCACTTTGAAATTCACAATTGTTTTTATTTTGAGAAGTAATGTTATGTGTTTGTGTTTAAAGGTCATACTTGATATACCGTGTGCTACTGAACTAGATTTCCTGTTAATTTTTTGAGGTACTTTATATCATCTGACATTGTCAACCTGCATTGTATTTTCTTCCTTTTTAAATGCATGGGAAACAGGACTGTGTGGCAGCATTGAAGCAGTAAAGTTAGCAGACCGCTAGAGTATGGCAGTGTTGGCAGTACACGGGAAATATGCACTATATTTAGCTCTAGAATGTGGCCTTTTCAGTGTTCTGCCTTCACTAGTGCCACCACTCTGCAATGAGCTGTACTTTGTCTCTTTTGAAATATTGAGACTGAAAAGGTTACATATTGATGCAGTCATTTTTTTGTTGTGCAAGGCTGAGTAGTCCATTGATTGCTCTATTCCGTTTGTGAGAAATGTTCTTTTTAGGGATACCTGTGAAGACTTACTATTTAGGAGATGGTGTAAATGGATTACTTGTTAAATTTTGTACCACTCTTGTTGGATCCGTGGTTCAGTGGATATGCTGTTATTAAATAATCACACGGATGCTGTACATTAACAATAAACAGGTCTTTACTGGAGGAGGGTAGTCTCAAGACTGGGGGTACAGAGGCATGCGCAAGCTTATATACAGGTGTGGTCACTGCCGGTACTTACAGTATACAGGAGCTGTAAAAGTAGTTCTGACTTAAAGGCACATACACTACAATTCCTCCCCTTTTAGATTAGTAGTACCCCTAATATTCAAATAACAATTAACATTTCAACATGTACATTAAACAACAAAAGTCCATTTATAGATTCAGTCTTTGGGGCGGCTTCCTGACCCTTTTGGGATAGCGCCTTTCCGGAGGTTCTTGTTCTTGGTGCAGAGGCGATTCTGACCCCTTTTCATCGGGTAGTTCATCGGGTTCCACTGCTACTGGGTCTGAGGTAGATGCTACCGGTATGTCGGGTTCATCCACAGGTACTCGAGACATGGGGTTGACGCGTTCCTGTGACGCTAAGATCTGATCGACGTGGCGTCTCACAATGTTCTCCCCGACATCCACTGTGTACATTAATGGCCCCTGCCTTGTACATATCGTTCTGGGTTGCCATTTCTCTGTTCAATAGTCATGGGCCAAGACTGGTTGCCCTACATTGAAGCTCCTTGTCGGCTTCTCATTGATGTGCTGGAATTGTTTGTCCTCAACATTTCTTCGCACATTTGGTCTGAGCAAGTCCAGACGAGATCTCAACCTTCGGTTAAAGAACATCATGGCCGGGGTCTGGTTGGTAACTGCATGTGTCGCGTTTCGGTAGGCTAATAAGAAATTGTCCATCTTCTGCTGTAGTGGAATTTCATCGTCGCACATGGCCTTTATCGCCTTCTTAAAGGTTTGTACGAACCTCTCAGCCAATCCATTTGTGGCTGGATGATACGGGGCAGATGTGTAATGCCTTACCCCATTCCTTCTCATAAATTTTTGGAACTCGTCGGACACAAACTGTGGTCCATTATCAGAGCAAATCTGCTCTGGCAAACCATTTCTGGCAAATATGGTCCGTAGGACTGCAATCGTTTTCTCTGTAGTGGTTGAAGACATTTTTATCACCTCAGGCCACATTGAATGAGCATCCACTGCTATTAAGAACATTGAGTCCATGAATGGACCAGCAAAATCAATATGCACCCATTGCCATGGAGAGGAGGGCCACTCCCATGGGTGTAGAGGGGCATGTGGTGGTGCATTTTGGACCTTCTGACATCCTAAGCAGCTCTTAGTTAGGTCTTCGATTTGTTGATCGATTCCCGGCCACCACACAAGCCCTAGCAAGGCTTTTCATTTTCACTCCCCCCAGATGACCTTCATGGAGCTCATTTAGCACTCTCCCTTAACTTGGGTGGAATCACCACTCTGGATCCACACATCACTGTCCCCTGGCATACTGACAGCTGTTCTCTTCTGGATGAGAATGCTGGCAACAGTGAGTCGCCATGAGTTGGCCATCCCCTCACCGTCAATTCATATACCCGAGACAGCGTCGGATCATTGTGGGTCTCCTCTATATCCGCGTTTGTTACTGGCAATCGTTCAATTATTGACGAATCAAATATCTCGATAGGGTCCACTGCTGGTGCTTCCTCCACAGTAGGCAGTGGCAGGCGCGATAGCCCATCAGCGTTCCCATGCTGTTTCGTGCCTTTATATTCTATTTCATATTGATTCGCCCCTAGAAACAGGGACCATCTTTGTAACCGCTGTGCAGTCATCACTGGAACGCTCTTCTTAGGATTAAAGATGGAGACAAGTGGTTGGTGGTCAGTCAGCAAGGTGAACTTCTGCCCATGCAGATAGTGGTTGAATTTTTTTACTCCCCATACTAGGCTGAGGGCCTCCCTGTCAATCTGGGCGTAGTTGCGCTCGGCTGAGGTTAGTGACCGAGATGCAAAGGCTACTGGCCTCTCAACCCGTCTGGGAATTTGTGCGACAGCACCGCTCCAATACCATAGGGTGATGCATCACATGCCAAACGAATTGGTAGTGCTGGGTTGAAATGGGCCAACACCTCTTTTGATGTGATCAATTCTTTACACTTCTGGAAAGCTCGTCTACATTCGTCATCCCACTTCCATGGTACCCCTGTTTGCAGTAGGGTGTTCAGTGGGTGTAATACCGTAGACAAATTTGGTAAGAACTTGTGGTAGTAGTTTACCAGCCCGAGGAACAACCTCAGTTGTGACACATTTTCCGGTGCTGGAGCCTTGACTACTGCCTCAATCTTTTCAGGGGACTTATGTAACCCCTCTTCATCGATGATGTGGCCACAATACGAGATCTGTTTCTGGAAAAACTCGCACTTGTGGCGATTAGCTCGTAGCCCATACTCTAATCTGGCGAGCACCTTCTCCAAGTTGGCGAGGTGATCACCGTCATTTTCGCCCGTGACCAAGATGTCGTCCAAATAACACTGGGTCCCTGGAATCCCTTGCAGGACCTGATCCATCGCCCTTTGCCAGATAGCCGGAGCCGAGGCTACTCCAAACACCAGCCAGTTGTATTGATAGAGACCTTTATGAGCGTTGATCGTAAGGTATTGTTTCGAAGCTTCTTCTACCTCCATTTGCAAGTACGCCTGGGCTAGATCAATTTTGGTGAAGCGTTTACCTCCAGATAGCGAGGCGAAAATATCCTCAATTCGTGGAAGCGGATATTGTACCGTGTGAAGGACTGGGTTCACTGTCACCTTAAAATCCCCACAGATGCAGACCTTCTTTGGTTCCCCAGGCGTACTACTCAACGACCTCTTCATTACAGGAACGATGGGTGTAGCCCACTCGCTCCAGTCCACTTTGGACAGTACTCCTGAACGTTCCAACCCTTCCAGCTCTGCTTCAACAGCTGGTCTGATCGCATAAGGCACTGGTCTGGCCTTCAGAAACTTTGGGCTTGCATTTTCCTCTTTTAATCGTTGTTGTTATTCCTTTTAGTGTTCCTAGTCCCTCCTGGAACACTTCTTTTGCATCAGTTAGCATTTTTGACAGTCGTCCAGGTGTGACGTCGTCATCCTTTTTGGCCTCAACCTTCAGTGCCTGTATGGAATGCCAATCTAATTGTATCTTCCGGATCCATTCACGTCCTAGCAGTGGTGGTCCTCCATCTGGCAATACATATATATCCATTTTAGGTATTTCCTGGCCTTTATATGTCACTTTCACCCTTATTTTTCCTTTGGGGTAGACTTTTTGCCCCGTATACGTCTTCAAGACAATCTCCGTAGCTTTCAAGGGTATGTGTGAAAATAGCCGCTTGTAGTCTCTTTGATTTATGATTGTTAACGCTGACCCTGTGTCCAATTCCATTTTCACTTGGACTCTGTCTATCTTGAGTGTAACCCAGATAGTCTGGTGATCCTCCATTTTTGTTACCTTATGTAGTTTCAGACAACCCAGCTCCTTGATTCCGGAGTCTGTATCACTTTTCTGTTCGTCTGAACCACTGTCCATCACCTGGTGTACCTTTTTGTACTTCTCCTGTGGAGATTTCTTACTCTTCCCAGACCTGCAGACTCTTGCTATGTGTCCTGCTTTCCCACACTGTCTGCACACTTGGTCCTTGAACCAACAATCTTTCTGGTCATGTGTTGTTCTGCCGCAGCGATAGCACTTCCCTGTTCCATAGGACATTTCATTGGTGCCATATTTTTGCGGTCTCCGTTGTATCTCTGCAGCGCCCCTTGCGGCTGCTTCATGTGATACTGCCATACTGAAAGCTTTGTCCAGCGTAAGGTCCTTTTCTGATAGAAGCCGTTTCTGGGTTCCTTCACTTTGTAGCCCACACGCAAACTTGTCCCTTAACGTATCTGCTAGTCCCGCTCCAAACTGGCAGTGTTTCGATAGCTTGCGCAGTTCCGTTAGGTACTCAGCATTGCTTTCGTCTTTGTGTTGGTTCCTTTTATGGAACTTAAATCGTTCTGCTATCAGCAGCGGTGTGGGGTTTAAGTGGTCCTGTAGGATTTCTACTATGCTTTCAAAATTCTTGTTTACCGGCTTCTCTGGGGTTATTAGATTTCGCAGTAACCCATAAGTTTTTGCACCCATGGAATTTAACAGAACCAGTGCTTTATTAGCATCTGGCACTTCATTCGCCCTGCAATACACCTCAATACGTTCCACATATGTCGCCCAATCTTCGACTTCATTGTCGAACGTAGAGATACTGCCACTCTTCGGCATTCTTGGGTGTGAGTTAACTGTCAAAAATGGCGCCTCCTGCGCTTCCCCTTCTTCTCCGCTGGCACAAAATGGCGTCTCCCGCGCTTTCCTTCCTTCCCGCGCTCGCCCTTCTTCTCCGCTGCGGCTTCTAAAAATGGCGTCTCCCGCGCTCGCTCTTCTCCGCGGCTCAATGGAGTCTCCCGCGCTCCCCTTTCTTCGCCCCGCGGACCCTGTACAGCCCGTGAGCCCTGGCTGTGCTCTGCGCGTTCCACTTTTAATATTTTTCGACGCCGCTCAGTCTAGAACCCGGCTGTTTCTCTACCCTCTCTCCGGTTTGTTTTCTTTTTCTCGACGCCACTCAGTGTTCAACCCCCGGCTGCGCCCTGCGCTCTTCACCCTCTGTCTTACCCCGTCGATGCTGCTCGGCTTTCTCTCCGCCGTCGGTCGGCTCCAGCCGCCGCTGCTCGGGAAGGGTCTGCGCTGGACCTGTCATTGGTCTCTTGCTGCTCGTCGTGGCTGGGGAACCAAGCCCGGCTCTCCACAGCCTCCCCTGCGAAGTTCAATCTCTGGCTGACTGCTGGGCGGTTGCTCGTGGTCGACGCCCGTGTTCCTGGCCTCGACTTTTTTTTATGTTGCAGGTAGATTCGAATCGACACTCGTTGCCACTGTTGGATCCGTGGTTCAGTGGATATGCTGTTATTAAATAATCACACGGATGCTGTACATTAACAATAAACAGGTCTTTACTGGAGGAGGGTAGTCTCAAGACTGGGGGTACAGAGGCATGCACAAGCTTATATACAGGTGTGGTCACTGCCGGTACTACAGTATACAGGAGCTGTAAAAGTAGTTCTGACTTAAAGGCACATACACTACAACTCTGAAGTTGAGAACATAAAGAGTACTTTAATAGTGTTAACATAGCTCATTACAGTGCTGTATGTGGAATTTGAACATACAGAGACTGTAGGTCATTGTGCATGTGGAATCTGCATATTTAAGCTTTAACCACAGTGGAAAAAGGCCAGGGCACAAATATACAGACCTTGCTGTGATCTGGGATTAGACCAACATATTTCAGTCTTCTCAGACTTTCAGTTTTTAAATTTTGATTTCTGGTAGGTAATTGAGCCTGTGGAAGCTACATTGTGTGTGTATATATGTGATAATGGCAAGATGTCTTATTAGCTGGGTATCATTCACTCTCAGACAATAAATAGACACCCTGCCATGTCTGGCTATTGAATAGTTTTATGCATGTGTCTGAACCCAGGCGTGTGTTCCTTGATCTAACCGTGCTTATGGAGCAAACATCCTTTTTATGAAAAACACGAGACTGAAGGCAGTGAATTAGTTTGAAAGTAGTTGTCCTACAGTAACATTGATTTTTATTTCACAGGATGTTAGAGAAATAGTACACTGTGTGTATATATATTTTTGATAACAATCATGATTGTCTAATCAAATTTGCTGAGAGCATTCTATTATACCCTTTGTATTCCCAAAGCAGTGCTATAGAGAAGGTTATTTGCAATGATTCTACGAACACTGGTTTCTTTAAGTGATGCTTGCTTGATATTCCTATTTGAAGATATTAGTCACTTGGACTCATTAGAAGTAAGTCAGTGAATGTGTTATTGCGCATACTGCCTTCTATTCTGAATGTAAGTTTGGGTTGAAGCTATCTTGTTCAAGTTTGACTGACTAAGCAGTGTTAAATGTAACTAATTCAGTCACTGCCACTTCCAATCAAGTGTCAATCACATAACAGTAAGTGCAGCCTTATTTTTAAAAAAACACTGCATAATTATTTTCAGCAAGGCTTTCATTATACAACACTGTAATCCAAACAGTACAAAGGAATGGCTGATGATAACTATTATGATATTACACTTCTTGCATGATTCTGTTAATTGATCAACAGCAAACTGTACCTATAATCTAGATCCTTGTATTTTTATTCACCTTTTATTTATTGTACCAATCACTAATGGACATAACTGGGAGGTGCAGAGCTGTCAACCAGATGTGTTCTTTTATGACATCCAAAACAAGCTCAATCTCTGGCAGTATAAATGTGGCAAATTTGTTTAATCTTTCATTGTCAAATGTGACTATGGGTGGGGGCTGGGGAAAGAGAGAAATTGCAACTTGTGTGTGAAAATGTAGCAAAATTGGCCCGGATTTTGTGGTCGGTGGTGTCGTTCATTAGGCTTACAGCTGCCCACAGACTTTTAGTGGGTTTTTGTGTGGCAACTTATGGTTATTAGAAATCCATTTCAGAGTGGCGCCCTCTACAGGAGATCTGGAACTTGTGTGAGTAGAGCAAGCAACAGCGTGTCTCCTCAACCAATCAGATTGAAGAATTGTTACTAAGACACGCGGAGTCTAAACCAGGAAGTATAAGTTAGAATATTTAATTCAATGTAAAATCATGTACAGAAAGCTAAATAAAGAGAAGGAAAGTGCGAGATAAGAGACAAAGAAAAAGTTTTTAAAAATTATTTTAATTTAAAAAAAATCTCCAAACAGTAATTAAAATCTGAAGGAATGAGACTCCACACTTGTAAAATTTCAGTGCCAGAGAGGTTGTTTGGTAAGACTCATCACAGTTTAAAAATTCACTTACACTTGAATGGAGAAGCCCTAACAACTTCACGCTCTTCTTGTGTTTTAATGCTGAGTCTCTTGGCAAGGTACTGGTATTGGTAAATCTTGTGGAGGAGCAGGGCAAGTCGGACAGCAACTTCCTGATTTCTGCATTTAACCGCACGTGCAGACGCTGGAAGTTGCTGTCCGATTTTTCAGTTGATTCTCTTGAGGACTGCAGTAGCATATCTACAAGAATATTCTTTAGGTTTCTCGTACAGTATTTCTTTAAGGTACACCATTATGCTTTTTCTTAGTTCTTCTCTGGATATAAGTATATGGGAGGTATACTGTTGTGAGAATAACATAGTACAGTGTTATAGTCTTAAACTTTTGGGGGGAAAACACAACCTCACACTATCTGCATGGAAATCAAATGATCTAATTGTATATTAAAATCAAAGCTATATAATTCGACTGGATACTTTAAATCCAAATGTGAGGTTCTCAATTGAAGAGTTATAAAGTACTGTGCTAATATGAGGCCTTCCTCTCCAGAAAGCAACATATGGCCTCTGGTCAGAAATTCCTGTTTAATGTTCTCTTCCATTTTTCTAATGCTAATACTTTGTGGTGGTGAGGGATATTATTTCAGATTGGAATAATAAATGTTTATTACTGGAAACTTTCGATTAACTGGCCCCTAAATAACCGGAAATGTCGGTTAACCGGCAAAATTCAGGAGTAGGTTCAGGTAACTTTTATTATTTTTTTACTCCATTTGTTGCTGTGCAAGGGTGTAGCTGCAGCTGTTGCTAAGCTACAGAGACGCTTACAACTTGTGCCGATTGTTTTGAAGCTGTGGGTTTGTTGCTTTATACGGAGCTCTCCGCTCCGTATCTTTTACTATAGCGTTCGGTTATCTGGAATTTTTGATGAACCGGCACCACGTCGGTCCCGTCCGTGCCGGATAAAATAAAGTTTCCTGTATATTTCTGAAAGGTGAAAACCACATTTATGAACTCGCTACCACAGGAAGTAGTTGAGGCAAATAGCTTAGATGCTTTCAAAAGGAAAGTAGACGAGTACATGAGAGAAAAGGGAATAGAAAGATATGCTGAAAGGCTGAGATGAGGCAGAGGGAATGGGAGGAGACTCGTGTGCAGTATAAACACCAGCACAGGCTCGTTGGGCTGAAAGGCCTGTTTCTATGTAATAGACCCAGCAGATTATTGATTGTGAACAGGCATTCTCCCTTACCAACTAATTACTGTAGTCTTGCCAGAAAATCAAGTTTCTAAGCATTTTTTATTTTGATTACCACTTGGTGTTTAGATTAGAAACTTTTAAGTCACACCAATCTTTAAGTCACCCCATATTTAGAGGTTACAAAAGATGCAGCAATGTGCCAGTTTGCCGCTTGCCAAACTCTTGTGTGCAATGCTGATATTAGTCAGGATTTGAAATTGTCTACAGACTGCTAGTGTTCTTTTGGATACCATGTCTTTTTAAATGTTTACACTTTTCTTTTGAAGCATTTTGCTGGTTAGGGTGAACATAAGAAACAGGAGCAGGAGTAGGCTAATCGGCCCCTCGAGCCTGCTCCGCCATTCAATAAGATCATGGCCGATCCAATCTTGGCCTCAACACCACTTTCCCGCTCTCTCCCCATACCCCTGGACTCCCCTGTAGCTCAAATGTCTGTCAATCTCCGCCTTGAATATATTCAATGACTCCACCTCCACAGCTCTCGGGTAGAGAATTCCAAAGATTCACGACCCTCTGAGAGAAGAAATTCCTCCTCATCTCCGTCTTAAATGGGCGACCCCTTATTCTGAAACTATGCCCCCTAGTTCTAGATACCCCCACTAGGGGAAACATCCTCTCTGCATCCACCCTGTCAATCCCCCTCAGAATCTTATATGTTTCAATAAGATCACCTCTCATTCTTCTAAACTCCAATGAGTATAGGCTCAACCTTTCGTCATACGTCACCCCTTCATCCAGGAATCAACCTAATGAACCTTCTCTGAACTGCCTCCAATGCAAGTATATCCTTCCTTAAATATGGAGACCAAAACTGTACACAGTACTCCAGGTGCGGTCTCGCCAGCGCCCTGTAAAGTTGCATCAAAACTTCCCTACTTTTATACTCCATACCCCATGCAATAAAGGCCAACATTCCATTAGCCTTCCTAATTACTTGCTATAAATGTATGCTAACTTTTTGTGTTTCATGTACTAGGACCCCCAGATCCCTTTTGTACCGCAGCATTTTGTAGTCTCGCTCCATTAAAAAAAATAATTTGCTTTTTCATTCTTCCTTCCAACGTGGAAAACCTCACATTTTCCCACATTATACTCCATCTGCCAAATTTTTGCCCACTCACTTAATCTATCTATATCCCTTTGCAGACTCTTTGGGGGTGATTTTGCCAGCCCTGGGGAGGTGGGTTTGGAGGCGGGACTGCCGGGAAAATGGCAGACTCTGGGGGCGGGTACCCATCCCGCCTCCGTGCCATCTTCCCAGGAGGCGGGTAGCCGACCCGCGCCGGGTCCCATCTCCTGGAGGCGGGAAGGGGATTACAGCCACTTAACTGTCTGTTAACAGGCAATTAAGAGGATTATCCCCATTTTTCCACCAGAGGCGCGGGCTTCCCAACGTCAGGAAACCCCGCTAGGGTCACCGAGGCGAGCAGTGGGTCTGTGGGGATCGGAGGAGTGCAAAAGTGCACTGTGGAGGTAAGTGATGGGTGCAAGGGTGGAGAGGTAAGTATGTGAGGTGAGTGGAAAGTGATAGAAAATGTTTACTTACCTTTGTTTCTTCCTGCAGGCTTCAACCATTGGGGATGCGGAGACTATCGCGTCTCACCGGCAGAGATGACAGATGGCTGCTGCATTCTCTGATGCAACAACCATCTAATTTCTGCTCAAGAGATTTGATGAGTCTTGAATACAAGAACTCATCAAACAACAGAGAATGTCAGTGTTTGACAGCTTCACAGAGCTGTCAAATGGTGACAATTCAGCTGTCAAAAATTTTTGACCGATGAAACGTCATACGCTGGCATTCTCTGTAACCAGCTGCCCCTTAATTGGCCTGCTAAGCCCGCTGGGCGGGCTTAACAAGGTCAATCAAGGGAAAATAGCGTGGGCTGGCCAGAAGTTGATGGAGGCGGGACTGAAACCCAACAAGTGGGAGTCCCGCCTCCAAAAGCTCCCCATTGACAAAATCCAGCCCTTTGTGTCCTCCTCGCAACTTGCAAACCCACCTATCTTTGTATCATCAGCAAATTTGGCTACAGTACACTCGGTCATCCAAGTCATTAATATAGATTGTAAACAGGGTGCATCTCAGTAGCTGTCAAGAGGGAGGTGTGAACCCTTGTTTTTGTTTGTGGTTTGGTTATGCTTGTAATGTGCACTTCCATTATGCAAACCAGGAAGCAATGATCACACCGTTCTCTATGACCAGTAAATTATCAGGACTCTTAGACGGCAGTGCATGTTGCAGGTTGAATTTTGTCTTCAAGTACCAATGTTTTTCTTACCTGACTGTTGTATTTTAACTGACATTTTTTAAAAATGAGGTGGCGTGTCAGTTTCTGAAAACCATTAAAGGGCTCTATTTCACCCACAAATAAAAGTAGGATACTGTGTCTTGGGTCAAGGGTTATTACTGCTCCCATAGCAAATTTAGTAGAAGCTTTCAGATGATTATTGTTTGCCTAAGGAACCTATGGTCACATTTTAATCAAGGCACAAGAAATTGCACAAACTGGTTTCTTATTTGGGATTTTTCCTATTTGACCTCCGGATAGTAGCACAATATCATACGTACAATGCATTCACTTACATTAGAGGGAATCCATTCCGTTTTGATTGTATTTTTTTTTTCCCAAAGCAACTTGTATGCTTGAGACACTTGAACTTTGCCTAAGAAATTCAATACAGCTAACAACATCCACTAAATTAAACAGTGCAAATTAAATGCAAACCATTAATTATCTTTGCACATGGAAGAAACTGAATGTTCCATAGTTTCTGACCATGTTTGTAGTGTTTTTGATTTTTCACTGCTCTGTTTGATAGTTCTTAAGATTTGTGCCAGCTTGTTTTGACAAACTTTGGTTTTATTTAAATGTTCACAGCATACTTATTTTATGGGAGGCCTGCAGGCTGATATACTGCATGCAAGGCTGCTTAATGACTTGACTTTACTCTTCAAACAAAGTTATTTTTGGCCACTAATGGCAGAGAGTGTAAGATGATTGGAGTGTAGCAGTATTTTGTGCCTTTGACTTGGCAAAGATCCCATGGCACTATTTGAAGAAGCGCAGGAGCTCAGTGTCCTGAACCCATGTTTATTCCTCAACCAACATTTCCAAAACCAATTAATTGGTCATTTATCTCATTGTTGATTGTGGGACCTTGCTGTCTGTAAATTGGTTGCCAGATTTGTCTACAAAACAACAGTGACTACACTTCTAAATTAATTCATTGGCTATGAAGCACTTTGAGACATTCTGAGGATGTGAAATGCAACCCTTATTTTTATTTAAATGGCCACTTTGTTTTGTCAAAAGAACCCAACAATTAAAGTTTAGTATATAAATTTAAATCTGCTTGGCCAAAAAGGCAAATTAAAATACTTTCTGTTTCCAACAGTAGCCATGCATACACGTTGAACAAGTGTCATGTTGTGCATGCAGCTACTATTTGCGTGATCATAGAATCACGCAAATTTACAGCACAGAAAGAGGCCATTCGACCCATCGTGTCTGTGCCGCTTTTGAGTATTTCAGCAAAGGGCAGATTAAGTTTTGTGATGTACGGTTAGAAAATGTACATCTCAATGAAATAATTGCTGAAGGAGGAAGAATGGGGGAAAAAATTAGATTAAAGGAACTATTTAAAAATTACAGGACATTTATCTTAATATGGTGAAGTCAGAAGAGAGTGGGAGGAAGATGGGGAAAATTCAAATAAAGAAATAAGTGCAATTTAAAAATGATTGACCTCTGTCATAGGGAATACAGAATGATTTCAAAATGTATTGTGTGTGAAACCTGGAGCACCCGAGAGAAAGGGAAGTGCAGCTATTAAATAATAGCAAGGAGATTTTGTTGAGGAAGCCAGGTTAGTTAAATCTCTAATTGCAAACTCTGGGTTTTTCCTGCTGATTATCAAAGAAGAGTGGTCAGTACTAGACTCAGTAAGTGAACCATCATGTCAGTCAAGTTTTCAGGTCAGCCCTGGATTTCAAAAGCAAGTCGTCAGGAATCAACGGTCAGCACCAGTACAACCAGGTACAAAATTGCTAATAAAAAGGGTAAATCCTGAGGGAAACAAAGGAAATAGGGATATTGGATAGAATGAGGTATGGAAAATGAACAAGAAAGGTAAGATATCTGAAAGTGTAGGAAAGCTGTCTGTCTAAATTTTGACCTCAAGTTGCACAAATGTAATTGGCAGTTTAAGCATCCAATGTGTAATGTAAATACAAGTTGACACCGAATGGAACACTGTTGTGCATTCATGCCTCTTGGGCGCCTTAGTACAGGGATAAAAGAGGGAAAAGGATGTTTATGATTTACACTTAAAATACAGCAGCTCAAATGCAAGCATGTCACAAATATTGTCACGTTGTTTAGTAACAGCTGTTAGCTTTTTATGTTCTGGTTTGTCCAGCCTTTCATCTGTCCTTGAAGAGTAATTTACCCCTTCACGTGAACATGGCGATTGGCCATATCGCCAAGCACTGAATGAGGTTTGGAAAATTTCACATGTTCACTACCCCTCTCTCTATATGAGGTTTTAGTAACCAAAATGTTGGAGGTTGAAACAACTGACTGAAGTTGAATGAAATAGCTTAAGAATGTAGATTGCAACTGGGCAGCATGTGAACTTGATCGTAATAAACTTGCATCCAGGGTCTCAGCTGTTGAGTAACCATTTGTTCTAGCTAGATTATGAACCTAAACCCAAAAAGCCCATTACTCAGTACTCTGAATTAGCAGAAGCTTTCCTCTTTGAATTGCAGTTTAGGATTATTCTATTCATTCAGGTTTTTTTTCCTGGAGAGAGTGGGGTGGGGTGGGGGGGTGGTTGGTGGTGGGGGAAGAGACAGGAAGTGTGTGCCAGTGAGGTTTTTTTTGGTGTTTCTATCCGTGAGTAAGCAATATCTAATTTGCAACACCTTGGGGATGTTTTACTACATTAAAGGCACTATATAAATACAAGTTGTTTTTCAAAGGTCATGTATCATTGTTAGAATGAGGAAATGCTTTATCAATTGCACTTAAATGTAATTATTGTTGTCTTAATCTTTAAAAAAGAAACTGGTTCAAATTCAATATTACTGTATTAAAAAGTAGATTTGCCATACATTAAAATGTGTAGGCAACTGCTTACATTTTATGTCACACTCTCACCCATTCACTTCCTGTACTCTATTTATAAAAAAAAAACCAACCTGAATACATATACTGATAATCCTAAACTACAGCAGGTGGAACAAAACTTTTAATCCAGGGCACTGGTTTAGTGGACTTATGCTTTATTATGATTGAAACGATTAATTGTCCAAGTAAGACTAGGAATGTAAGATTACTTGGACTGATCAAATTAATTTCTAGCTTAGAAACATGATAAAAGTCCACCCTTTCACTGTCATATGCTACACAATTTTCTAGGTTCTTCTCTAATCCTATTATGGCTTGAATGCCAGCTGTCCCTTTGTTCTACCACTGACAGCCACCTGGCATTGGAAAATCTAAGCAACAGCTGAGATCCAACTCGAGCCATCCAATAACATGCGCAGTATAACACTGAACACTTGCCAACCACTGGGGTTGATTTTTGGGAGGGAGGTGGGCAACACATTTTTTATTCCCCTTAACTTGAGTCCCAATTTTAATCACCTTTATGGAGTTCTCCTGCGTTCACCCTACCGTTTTCCAAATGTCTCAAAACTTGTAGTTGAGTTCTCGTTCTCGTATCTTACTAACATTGTGGCATATCACTGCTGAGATCGGCTTGCTGAGTCAAACCGTCCTCATTTCTCCTCCCAAAGTTGTAACTTAATCCCATGCCTGTCTGATTTTGGATAACAAATCTTAGCATATAGTTAGCAATACCACATTCCACAAAATAGACATAATGGAAACTATACTTTATGTATGTCTGCAAATACTTAGTTGTCTCAATTTCAAAATATTTTCATTTTTAGTAAACATATATGATTTTGTCTTTCAAAACTCATGTTTGAAACAGTATATTTGTCTGAATGCTTTCTAGTCACTTCCACTGCCACTTAGGATAGGGATGGGCTTGTTGGCCTTAATAATCTTTTTCCTGTTCTTAAAAAAAAAAAAAAAAAAAAAAAAATGTTGTGTGTTCTTTAAAGATGATAAATGTTTCCAGGTCATGGATTAATTTTCAAAGTAAACCTACTGGAACAATGTGCTTATTTGCAACTATGCTCTTAGTAAGTGTGCTGAAGTACAGATTTTAAATCTATTTAATAGCAAAAGGATACTGATATGTTGGTGGGTTTTAGTGAAGAATGGCAAAGATGATTCTAGGATTTGGGGCTGTAAGTTTATGAGAAAACCTTTGGAGCTGAAGTTTTCTTCTTTGGGGAATGTGATTGAGCTGTTCTAAATGGTGAGAGGCGTAACGGGCAAGTTGAGTTCGACTGTGAGCACTGAACTAGAGGACACTGCTTCAAAGCTAAGTTTGAAGCAAGGCTAGGTGAAAGATTATCCCACGCAAGTAGACGTACGGAACAGACTCTCCGCAGTTAATATTGTGTTGATTATAAGTACAAACAGAGATCAAATATTTCAAGAGATATGATTTCTGTGCTGGTACTGCGGGAGGGGAGGAAGTGGGGATGTTATCTTTGGAAGACAGGCAGCTAGGTTGAATATTCTGTTCAATGACATTTAAGGATCAGGCGGTATTTATGCGCAACTTTCGGGTGATTAATTCGGTGGGATAGAGTCCATGACTGGGTAGACTGCACATTGTGTCTGGAAGGAGCAGGTTTGATGGGCCAAGTGTTTTTTTCCTATCATTCCATGCTTTCTTAAGGTAGCAAACTCAGCAATAGAGACAAATCACGTGTGCATTTGAAGACACCTGTAGTTGCAGTAAGTTAAAACTGCAATTTATTTTGTAGTTTGTGTAAATAGGTGCTCCTTTGTGGTAACAAAACTACAAAAATGTTTAAATGCTGTAGATGTGGCCTCATCATGTGATCAAAGAATGTAGACATCAGCCTCTCAAGTTTTTGTACAGTAATTTATGCATTGCTAAATTGTATTTGTATCAAATTGACATTTGATTTTTTTTAATTAGGGTATTAAATAAAGCTTTAAGTGTAACTTACTACTTTCTTAATGCCCCATCTAGAAGGCCAGATGGAACACAATTATTCAAGTGTGTTATAAATTGCATTACCCTGCAATGTATGTGGTTGAGGCACTATCGGTATAATGCATTAAACAAAAATAGAAAATGCTGGAAATGCAACAGGTCAGTCAGCATCTATGTAAAGAACAGACTGGTCATTGACTTGGACTGGGCCCTTCTTCATAATGTAAAATGCTAGTTAACTGAAATTGTGACTTTAAATATCAGAAGAAATAGTTTGTTTTTTAAAAAAAGACTTCACCATTTTGTAGGAGTACTGTGATTTCTGTAAATCTGAGGTCTATGCCCTGAGATCATGGCCTTTAATGTGCAACTTGTCGTTCAAGAAAATTTATGTGGTTCTTGCTTCCCAATTCTGTCATGGTTTAGAGACCAGATTGTAAATAGTGCAGACTAAAAAGTAGCTGTGTTAAATTAAATTCAGGACAATTGCCATTATATCTTGGGAACTAATGGATTTAAATCTTGAGTTTTCCAGGGGCCAAGAGTTCCATGTTGCTGTGAGTATTATTGATTTCAATACAAATTGTAGAGTAATGGAAGCTGCAAAGGGCATTTAACAACAAAAACTTATTTGTTGAAGTATATAATGCTATAGTTGCAGAATCTGATATATTAAATTTGTTATATTTCCTGCCACAGCATATTCTGTTCCACACAATTGCTATTTCTTATGTTTGCCTGTTTTTTTGCTTTTTACACTTAAAAAAGTGTGTGTGTGTGTGTGTATATATTTATTCTTGGCAATTTTCTCCTCTGCTGAAGGCAATGAGTCTTGCTTGCATACTGCTCCACTGATGCTAACAGCCCTCCGGTACTTCACTCAAATCACCATTCTTCTTTTGAGTCTTGATGGTTGAAATGTGCACAGGCTATTCCCCCGTGGTGAATGAAATAATTTAAAAAGCTGCAGTAATATTTCTTGGTGGATCACGGCAACAATAACTGTTTGCATTTATATAGCGCCTTTCACATAGTAAAACGTGCCAGGGCGCTTCACAGGACCGCTATCAAACAAAATTTGACACCGAGCCACACAGTATGATATTAGGACAGGTGACCAACAGATTGATCAAAGAGATAGATTTTTAAGGAGCATTTAAAGGAGGAGAGAGCGATAGAGTGGTTTAGGGAGGGAATTCCAGTGCTTGGGGCCTAGACAGTCAATGGCAGGGTGAAGGAAATCGAAGATGCACAAGAAGCCAGAATTGGAGGAATGCAGAGCTCTTGGAGGGTTATAGGGCTGGAGGAGGTTACATATATAGGGAGGGGTGAGGCCATGGAGAGATTTGAACGCAAGGCTGAGAATTTTAAATTTGAGGCATTGCTGGACTGAGAACCAATGTAGGTCAGCGATCACAGGGGTGATGGGTGAATGGGACTTGGTGTGAGTTAGGATACAGGCAGCAGAGTTTTGGATGACGTAGGGTAGAACGTGGTAGGTCAGCTAGGAGAGCATTGGAATAGTCGAGTCTGGAGGTAAACCAAGGCATGGATGAGGGTTTCAGCAGCAGATGAGATGGGGCAATATTACCGAGGTAGAAGTAGGCGGTCTTAGTGATGGAGAGGATATGGGATCGGAAGCTCAGCTCAGGGTCAAATAGGACACCAAAGTTGCAAACAATCTGGTTCAGCCTCAGACAGTGGCCAGGGAGGGGGGTGGAATCGGTGGTTCGGGAACGGAGTTTCTGGAGGCAGCTGAAGACGATGGCTTCGGTCTTCCCAATATTTAATTGAAGGAATTTTTTGCTCATCTAACACTGGATGTCGGACAATTAGCATGACAAATTGTAGGCAGCGGAGGGCTAAAGAGAAGTGTTGGTAAGGTACAGGTTGTAAGAATACTCCTTCTGTGCAATAACACTAAAAATACATTTGTGTATGCAGAATGATACGTAGTCATATCACTGAAACATTATAGAAGTTCTTCCGTTCTTGTTGCAGATGGTTTCCCTAAGAGAAATGTAGGTGCTATGACAAAAATTATGCATTTTCTTAGAGTTTGGTATACACTACATTATTGGTTATTGCTAGCTGATTTTTTCCCCAAGCTACAGGGAATATATATTATGATCTAGAAAACCGAAGGCATTAATGTGTTAACTGTGATTCAGTGGGTAGCACTCTCGCCTCTGCGTCAGAAGGTTGTGGGTTCAAATCCCACTCCAGAGACTTGAGTGCAAAAATCTACGCTGACACTTCAGTGCAATACTGAGGGAGTGCTGCACTGTCGGAGGTGCTGTCTTTCGGATGAGATGATAAACCGAGGCCCTGTCTGTTCTCATGGCACTATTTCGAAGAAGAACAGGGGGTTATCCCCAGTGTCGTGGCCAATATTTATCCCTCAATCAACATAACAAAAACATTATCTCATTGCTGTTTGTGGGACCTTGCTGTGAACAAATTGGCTGCCATGTTTCCTACATTACAACAGCCTTCGGTCACCTGAGGAAGAGAGTGTTTGAAGACCAGGACCTCAAACCCGGCACTAAGCTCATGGTCTACAGAGCAGCAGTGATACCCGCCCTGCTGTATGCCTCAGAGACATGGACCATGTACACCAGGCACCTCAAAGCACTGGAGAGGGACCACCAACACTGCCTCCGCAAGATCCTGCAAATCCATTGGCAGGATAGGCGCACCAACGTCAGTGTTCTTGCTCAGGCCAACATCCCCAGCATCGAAGCTTGGATCACGCTCAATCAGCTCCGATGGACGGGTCACGTCTGCATGCCCGATACGAGACTCCCAAAACAAGCGCTCTACTCTGAGCTCCGGCACGGCAAGAGAGCCCCAGGTGGGCAGAGGAAACACTTCAAGGACACCCTCAAAGCCTCCTTGAAAAAGTGTAACATCCCCACCGACACCTGGGAATCCCTGGCCCAAGACCGCACAAAGTGGAGGAGAAGCATCCGGGAAGGCGCCGAACACCGAGTCTCTTCGCCGGGAGCAAGCGGAAGCCAAGCGCAGGCAGCACAAGGAGCGCACGTCAACCCATGCACCCCACCCACCCGCCCCTTCAACCACCATCTGCCCCACCTGTGACAGAGACTGTAGGTCCCGCATTGGACTCATCAGTCACCTGCGAACTCATTTTTAACGTGGAAGCAAGTCATCCTCTGTTCCGAGGGACTGCCTAAGAGAAAATTACAACAGCTACTGCACTTCAAAAGTACTTCATTGGCTGTAAAGTGCTATGGGACATCCGGTGGTCGTGAAAGATGCTATATAAATGCAAGTCTTTCTTCAGAAATCACAATGATTCAAAATGGCTGAGAAAACATTCTTTGTAATTGACAACCTGTGAATGTCTGATTCATGTTGTCAAGAGAAATAAAGTTTTTAATGTCCTTTCTTCCAGTTATATCTTCAAAGAAATTTGGGTTACATGTTGACTGAATTGCAGCCAGAGGGCAGATAATCTGAAAGCATTGTTGTGACTAACTGCAAGGGAAGTATCTGTTGATTTTGACATCCAAAGAGAATAGGATAGTTTATAATTATTATAAATTATGTTTGTACTGAGTATTGTTCATTTACCTGTTTAATGTTAAATAAATGTATCTTTTTTTGCCTGAGCCATGGTCAGATGGAATGTTATTTTTCTGTCTCTGGAAGTTGAGGTTGTGTGCTTGCACGTGATAGAGGAGCTGAGCTTTGCTTGTAGGAATGTGTTGTCAGAGTCCAAGCAGAATATCTAGTATAAAAATCCAAAAACGTAACAATTGCAATGATACAAGTGCATTAACCTGTACAATGCCAGGAAGTTATCTGAAACTCTTATCTTCCTGGACCCACTGGTTTATGTTTTCAGTTCATATGATACTGAAAGTTATGTGGACCAGATGTGACAATGTACAACTTTTTTCACACCCAAGTGTTCAAATTATGCATCTTTCATCCTTAGGACCATACATTGGTAACAATATTTGCTGTAAAGGCTGCTTAACTATGATTAATAACCACCTGAAAATGTAAGTGTGTCAGAATGCAATGAAAAAAACCTAGTCTAAATAAAATAGCCAGCGAGTCGTTTTCTCCTTTTACAGAGATTACAAGTAGGATTAGTATAATTTTTTTTCTTTTTATATCGAGGCAAACAGATTGCATTGCACCCACAGAACAGGATATCCCTGTCATACATGGAAAGAAATGACATGAAAAACTATGAGTTGCACAAAGGCAGCTACAATACTGGTGACTGTGTGTAAACAGATGGTGCACTCGGTTGTATTCAAATTCAACATCTGAATTCTTGCTGGCTTAGTACACTGCCCCATTGATGAGATTGATTTTTTTTTTCCAAATTCAGCAGGTAGGAGAAAAAATGGCCGCCCTCCTCTTCTCGCTCCTCTTGCCTGTAATTAAAGTTAATAAGTGTAAGCACTTTGGCAATATCTTTTTTTTAAAGCTATAAAAGGTGATGCTAGGTGAGCTAGTTACAGGAGGAAAGAAATTAGGGAAATGTTCCTAGACGTCTGGGATTCAAAAGTTGGGGCCTGTTAATCCGTCAGTTCTGAGTTAGGTTGTTTTCCAGACTAAAGTCTGAAGTTGATCTAGATTTACATTTGTGTGTCTCCTCTCTCTCGTTCTCTTCCTCCTGCCTCGCTTGTTCAAATTTTACAAACTTTGTTGAGCAATTTTCTTGCCTCTAGATACAACACCAAGTGTTCTGTTTGCCTCTTTTAATGCCCTTATCTACTTGTACTGCCATCTTTTTAAAGACCTGTGTATTTGCATAATGGGTCTCCCTGCTCCTCCACTCTATTTAAATTCTCACCACCTAATTTGTATTTTTTTTTTTACTATTCTTACTTCCAAGATATATTACTTCACGTTTTCTACATTGAACTGCAATTGCCGCAATTGCCACTGTTGCCTATCAATGTCTTCCTGCCATCTTTCAAAATTACCATTTGACATATTCCCCAGATTTGGGGTCATTAGCAAATTTCAATATTCTCTTAATTCAGATAACTTGTGTATAGTAAATGAGTGTACCCCTAACATCTTTCCATTCAGAGAACTTTCTTTTTACCCTTCACCTTTGCTCTCTGCCTTTCAACCATCTCAATCCATGTGGTTGCATTCCTGTTTATTCCATGTGCCAGTGTCTCTGCCATAAGTCTCTTTATCAAATCATAGAATAGTACAGCACAGAAGGAGGCCATTCGGCCCATCGAGTCCATGCCAGCTCTTTCGAAGAGCAATCCAGTTAGCCCCACTCCCCTGCTCTTTCCCCATATCCTTGCACTTTTTTTCTCCTTCAAATATTTATCTAATTCCTTTTTGAAGGCTACTGTCGAATCTGTTTCCACCATCCAATCAGGCAGTGCATTCCAAATCCTAACTGCTCGTCACATTAAAAAAAAGTTTTTCCTCATTTCCTTATTGACCCTTCAGCCTTTGCAAACTATTTCTCTTTATTTACTCTCTCTTTATTTACTCTACCTAAATCCTTCGTGATTTTAAACACCTCTATCAAATCTCCTCTTGGCCTTCTATTCTCTAAGGGGAACAACCCCAGCTTCTCCAATCTATCCATGTAATTGTAATCCTCGGAACCATTCTAGTAAATCTTTTCTGTACCCTCTCCAAAGGCTTCACATCCTTCCTAAAGTATGGTGCCCAGAATTAGACACAATACTCCAGCTGGGGCAGAACTAGTGTCTTGTATAGGTTTAGCATAACTTCCTGGCTTTTGTACTCTATGCTTCTATTTATAAAGCCCAGGATCCCATGTGCTTTATTCAATGCTTTGTTAACCTGTCCTGTCACTTTCAAAGGCTTGTGCACAAACACACCCAGATCTCTCTGTTCTTGTACCCCCTTTAAAATTGTATCATTCTTCCTACCAAAATATATCACCTTGTGGCAGAGCCACCAGGGGGACTCTGATCTAATGTACATAATTATCTTTAACAAATTATTAGCTACAGAATGAATCTGTATCTTTGTTCATATCATTGCATGTACATAGCGCGGTCCCTTTAAGAATGAGACCAAAGGCGATGACGTCATCACGTTGATCACGTGATCCTCCAGCGGCGGGAAAACGTGATGACATCATGACGTCAGACTGGGGAGCCGCTCTAGCCAGTCCTCGTGGAACCAGCAAAGAGTACAGACCTGTAATGTAGTTCTCCTGTGTTTTCGTTTTAAACTCTGTTGATTAGTATTAAACATCGTTTGTTTGATAGACTGACTCGACCTCAGTCCTTTAGTTAGGAATCTAGCCATTCTTACAACCTCACACTTTTCTGCCTTAAATTTCATCTGCCATGTGTTCGCCTGTTAAACCAGCTTGTATATGTCCTCTTGAAGTCTATTACTATCTTCCTCACTGTTTACTATACTTCAAGTTTCATGTCATCTGCAAATTTTGAAATTGTGCCCTGTCGCCCAAATGCTTTTTGAAAATCCACATCTATTACATTTCTTTTATCCTCTATTTCTACAATAGTTCCATATGATTAGTCAAGCACCATGTGCCTTTCAGAAATCCATGTAAAATGACCTTGATTAATTTATGTTTCTCCAAGCGCTTGGTATTTTCATCCTAAATTATAAATTCTAGTAATTTAGCAACAACTGAAGTAAGTGATTAAAAAAAATTCTCATCTTTGTTTTCAAATCCCTCCATGGCTTTGCCCCTGTCTATCTCCTGCAGCCTTCTCCAGCCCTACAACCCTCTGAGATCTCTGCGCTCCTCCAATTCTGGCCTCTTGTGCATCCCTGATTTTCTTCACTCCACCATTCAGCTGCCATGGCCCTAAGCTCTGGAATTCCCTCCCTAAAACATTCTGTCTCTCTACCTCTCTCCTTTAATTCAATCTTACTGCTCCTTAAAGCCTACCTCTTTGACCAAGCTTTTGGTCACCTGTTCTAATATCTCTATGTGGCTCAGTGTCAAATTTGTTAGATAGTTGCTCCTTTGAAGTGTGTTAGGATGTTTTACGACGTTAAAGATGCTGTATAAATGCAAGTTGTTGTTGTAAGGCGAACTGGCCTGTCATTACTGTGGGAGTTGGGGAGGGGAGGTTTGTGGTGATGTTTTGGCCCAGCTGTAGTGTATGTACCTTTTAAGAGAGAACTACTTTTACAGCTCCTGTATACTGTAGTACCGGCAGTGACCACACCTGTATATAAGCCCTGAGCAGGCATCTGTACTGTTAGTTTTTAGACTACCCTCATCCAGTAAACACCTGTTGATTGTTGATCTGCAGTCTCCGTCTATTTATTGAAGAACATCATACCTTAAGATTCACGGATTTAATAGTGGCGATGAGGCCGATTCGAACCTACCTGCAACTCTGCATTTCCTCCCAAGGATTCGCTCCTGGAGGACAGTGGAAGAAAGTCGAGGCCAGAAGCACGGGCATCGACCACGAGCAACCGCCCAGTCATCCGGCAGAGAGTGAGCATCGCAGGGGAGGCTGTTGAGAGCTGGGTTTGGTTCTCCAGCCACGACGATCCAGCAACAGGCTGGCAACAGGTACAGTGCAGACCCTTCCCAGACAGCGGCAGCTGGAGCCGACTGACGGCACAGAAAAGGCCGAGCAGCGTCGACGGGGTAAGAGAGAGGGTAAAGCGCACAGGGCGCAGCCGGGGGTTGAAGACCGAGCGGCGTCGACGGAAAACAAAAAGAGAGGGTAAAGCACAGCCGGGGTTCAGGACCAAGCGGCGGCAACGAGAGAGGTGCACAGGAAAACGCGCAGAACGCAGCCAGGGCTCAAGGGCTGAGCAGCGTCCGTGGGGGAAGAAAGGAAGCGCGGGAGACGCCATTTGAGCTGCGGAGAAGAAGGGAGAGCGCGGGAGATGCCATTTTTGAAGCTGCAGCGGAGGAGGGCGAGCGCGGGAAGAAAGGGAAGTGCGGGAGACACCATTTTGAGCCAGCGGAGAAGGGAGAGCACGGGAGACGCCATTTTAGCCAGTCTAACCACACCCAGGGATGCCGAAGAGTGGCAGTGTCACAGCGTTCGACAATGAAGTCGAAGATTGGGCGACATATGTGGAACGCATTGAGGTGTACTGCAAGGCGAATTAAGTGTCAGATGCCAGGAAAGCACTGGTTTTGTTGAATTCCATGGGTGCAAAAACGTATGGCTTACTGCGAAACCTAATAACCCCAGAGAAGCCAGTGGATAAGGATTTCGAAAACATAGTGGAAATCCTACAGGACCACTTAAACCCCACACCGCTGCTGATAGCAGAAAGATTTAAGTTTCACAAAAGGAACCAGCTTTGTAATGCTGAGTATTTAACGGAACTGCGCAAGCTATCGAAACACTGCCAGTTTGGAATGGGACTAGCAGATACGTTAAGGGACAAGTTTGTGTGTGGGCTTCAAAGTGAAGGAACCCAGAAACGGCTTCTATCAGAAAAGGATCTTACGCTGGACAAGGCTTTCAGCATGGCAGTATCACACGAAGCAGCCGCACGGGGCGCTGCAGAGATACAACGGAGACCGCAAGAATATGGCACCAATGAAATGTCATATGGAGCAGGGAAGTGTTATCGCTGCGGCAGAACAACACACGACCAGAAGGATTGTTGGTTCAAGGACCAAGTGCGCAGACAGTGTGGAAAAGCAGGACACATAGCAAGAGTCTGCAGGTCAGGGAAGAAAACCAGCAGCAAGAAATCTCCACAAGAGAAGTACAAAAAGGTACATAAGGTGACGGGGAGTAGTTCAGACGAACAGAAAAGTGATAGACTCCGGAAGCAAGGAGCTGGGTTGTCTGAAACTACATAATGTAATCAAAATGGAGGATCACCAGACTATCTGGGTCACGCTCAAGATAGACGGAGTCCAAGTGAAAATGGAATTGGACACAGGATCAGCCCTAACGGTCATAAACCGAAGGGACTACAAGCGGCCATTCTCACATATACCCTTGAGAGCTACAGAGATTGTCTTGAAGACGTACACGGGGCAAAAAGTCTACCCCAAAGGAAAAATAAGGGTGAACGTGATATACAACGGCCAGGAAATACCAAAAATGGACCTATATGTATTGCCAGATGGAGGACCACCACTACTAGGACGTGAATGGATCTGGAAGATACAATTAGATTGGCATTCCATACAGGCACTGACGGTAGAGGCCAAAAAGGATGACGACGTCTCACCTGGACGACTGTCAAAAATGCTAACTGACGCACAAGAAGTGTTCCAGGAGGGACTCGGAACACTAAAAGGCATAACAGCGACGATTAAAATATAGGAAAATGCAAGCCCAAAGTTTTTTAAGGCCAGACCGGTGCCTTATGCGATCCGCCCAGCCGTCGAAGCAGAGCTGGAAGGTTTGGAACGTTCAGGAGTACTGTCCAAAGTGGACTGGAGCGAGTGGGCTACACCCATCGTTCCTGTAATGAAGAGGTCATTGAGTAATACGCCTGGGGAACCAAAGAAGGTTCGCATCTGTGGGGACTTTAAGGTGACAGTGAACCCAGTCCTTCACACGGTACAATATCCGCTTCCGCGGATTGAAGATATTTTTGCCTCGCTATCTGGAGGAAAACGCTTCACTAAGATTGATCTGGCCCAGGCGTACCTGCAAATGGAGGTAGAAGAAGCCTTGAAACAATACCTCACGATCAACACTCATAAAGGTCTCTACCAATACAACCGGCTGGTGTTCGGGGTAGCATCGGCTCCGGCTATTTGGCAAAGGGCAATGGATCAAGTCCTGCAAGGGATTCCAGGGACCCAGTGTTATTTGGACGACATCCTGGTCACGGGCAAAAATGACAGTGATCACCTCGCCAACCTGGAGCAGGTGCTCACTAGATTGAAGGAATATGGGCTACGAGCTAATCGCCACAAATGCGAGTTTTTTCCAGAAGCAGATCTCGTATTGTGGCCACGTTATTGATGAAGAGGGGTTACATAAGTCCCCTGAGAAGATTGAGGCAGTAGTCAAGGCTCCAGCACCGGAAAATGTGTCACAACTGAGGTCGTTCCTCGGGCTGGTGAACTACTACCATAAGTTCTTGCCAAATTTGTCTACAGTATTACACCCACTGAACACCCTACTGCAGATGGGGGTACCATGGAAGTGGAATGACGAATGTAAACGAGCTTTCCAGAAGTGCAAAAAATTGATCACATCAAAAGAGGTGTTGGTCCATTTCAACCCAGCACTACCAATTCGTTTGGCATGTGATGCATCACCCTATGGTATTGGAGCGGTGCTGTCGCACAAATTCCCAGACGGGTTGGAGAGGCCAGTAGCCTTTGTGTCTCGGTCACTAACCTCAGCCGAGCGCAACTACGCCCAGATTGACAGGGAGGCCCTCAGCCTAGTATGGGGAGTAAAAAAAGTTCAACCACTATCTGCACGGGCAGAAGTTCATCTTGCTGACTGACCACCAACCACTTGTCTCCATCTTTAATCCAAAGAAGGGCGTTCCGGTGATGACTGCGCAACGGCTACAAAGATGGTCCCTTTTTCTAGGGGCGAACCAATATGAAATCGAGTATAAGGGCACGAAACAGCATGGAAACGCTGATGGGCTATCACGCCTGCCACTGCCTACTGCGGAGGAAGCACCAGCAGTGGACCCTGTCGAAATATTTTATTCGTCGATAATTGAACGCTTGCCAGTAACTAACGCGGATATAGAGAAGGAGACCCGAAATGATCTGACACTGTCTCAGATATATGATTTGACGGTGAAGGGATGGCCAACACATGGCGACTCACTGTTGCCAGCATTCTCATCCAGAAGAGAACAGCTGTCAGTATGCCAGGGGACAGTGATGTGTGGATCCCAAGTGGTAATTCCACCCAAGTTAAGGGAGAGAGTGCTCAATGAGCTTCACGAAGGCCATCTGGGAGGGGTGAAAATGAAAAGCCTTGCTAGGGCTTGTGTGGTGGCCGGGAATCGATCAACAAATCGAGGACCTAACAAAGAGCTGCTCAGGATGCCAGAAGGTCCAAAATGCACCACCACATGCCCCTCTACACCCATGGGAGTGGCCCTCCTCTCCATGGCAATGGGTGCATATTGATTTTGCTGGTCCATTCATGGACTGAATGTTCTTAATAGCAGTGGATGCGCACTCGAAATGGCCTGAGGTGATCAAAATGTCCTCCACCACTACGGAGAAAACGATTGCAGTCCTACGGACCATATTTGCCAGGAACGGCTTGCCAGAGCAGATTTGCTCTGATAACGGACCACAGTTTGTGTCCGAAGAGTTTCGGAAATTTATGAGAAGGAATGGGGTAAGGCATTACACATCCGCCCCGTATCATCCAGCCACAAATGGATTGGCTGAGAGGTTCGTACAAACCTTTAAAAAGGCAGTAAGGGCCATGTGCGATGACGACATTCCACTGCAGCATAAGGTGGACAATTTCCTGTTAGCCTACAGAAATGCGACACATGCAGTTACCAACCAGACCCCAGCCATGATGTTCTTTAACCGAAGGTTGAGATCTTGTCTGGATTTGCTCAGACCAAATGTGCGAAGAAATGTTGAGAATAAGCAATTCCAGCACATCCATGAGAAGCCGACAAGGAGCTTCAATGTAGGGCAACCAGTCTTGGCCCGCGACCACCGAACAGAGAAATGGCAACCCGGAACGATATGCACAGTGGAGGTCGGGGAGAACATTGTGAGACGCCATGTCGACCAGATCCTAGCGTCACAGGAACAAGTCAACCCCATGTCTGGCGTACCTGGTGATGAACCCGACATACCGGTAGCATCTACCCCAGAAACAGTAGCATCGGAAACTGATGAACTAACCGACGACAGGGGGCCAGAATCGCCTCCGTACCAAGAACAAGACACTCAAGAAAGGCGCTATCCAGAAAGGATCAGGAAGCCGCCCCAAAGACTGAATCTATAAATGGACTATTTCAGTTAATGTGCATGTTAAAAGTGTTAACTGTTATTTGAATGTTATGGTACTGTTAATCTAAAAGGGGAGGAATTGTAGTGTATGTACCTTTAAGAGAGAACTACTTTTACAGCTCCTGTATACTGTAGTACTGGCAGTGACCACACCTGTATATAAGCCCTGAGCAGGCATCTGTACTGTTAGTTTTTAGACTACCCTCATCCAGTAAACACCTGTTGATTGTTGATCTGCAGTCTCCGTCTATTTATTGAAGAACACCATACCTTAAGATTCACGGATTTAATACCAGCCATTTATAAAAAATAAAAAAATAAAAAAGTTTTTAGCATGTGTTTTATTTTGATGTAACAATATTACAGTAGTAGAGCTACTCTAATATCGGGAATAGTTTTGTAATAAGCCTATAACCATTAAAATAATCTTTCTAAGTGTATATTTTAACACGTCCTGTCTTCTCTTTTGCCTCATCTTCTTTCTCTCCCAGTTATTTTAACTCTACTTTAACTTTTGTTCTAAGTAATATGATTTAACTATTCTGTTCCTTTTAATCTTTTAAAAAGTTTTTGTTCTTTTTATTTATCTTGGTTTCCTCTACCTCCCAGGTAGCTTAGTCCATTTTGCAGTTAGAAATCATAGAAAAATAGGAGCAGGAGTAGGCCATTCGGCCCTTCAAGCCTGCTCTGCCATTCAATATGATCATGGCTGATCCTCTATCTCAATACCATATTCCCGCTCTCTCCCCATACCCCTTGAGGCCTTTTGTGTCTAGAAATCTATCTATCTCCTTCTTAAATATATTCAGTGACTTAGCCTCCACAGCCTTCTGTGGTAAAGAATTCTACAGGTTCACCACCCTCTGAGTGAAGAAATTTCTCCTCATCTCAGTCCTAAATGTCCTACCCTGTATCCTGAGACTGTGACCCCTCGTTCTAGACCCCCCAGCCAGGGGAAACATCCTCCCTGCGTCCAGTCTATCTAGCCGTATCAGAACTTTATACGTTTCAATGAGACCCCCTCTCATTCTTCTAAACTCTAGTGAATACAGGCCTAGTCTACCCAATTTCTCCTCATACGACAGTCCTGCCATCCCAGGAACCAGTCTGGTGAACCTGCGCTGCACTCCCTCTATGGCAAGTATATCCTTTCTTGGGGAAGGAGACCAAAACTGCACACACTACTCCAGGTGTGGTCTCACCAAGGCCCTGTATAACTGTAGTAAGACATCCTTGCTCCTGTACTCAAATCCTCTTGCAATGAAGGCCAACATACCATTTGCCTTCCTTATTGCTTGCTGCACCTGCATGTTTGCTTTCAGTGACTGGTGTACAAGGACACCCAGGTCCCTGTGTACATCAACATTTTCCAATCTACCACCATTTAAATAATACTCTGCCTTTCTGTTTTTCCTACTGAAGTGGATAACTTCACATTTACCCACATTATACTGCATCTGCCATGTATTTGCCCACTCACTCAACTTGTCTAAATCGCCTTGAAGCCTCTTTGCATCCTCCTAACAACTCTCAATCCCACCTAGTTTCATGTCATCAGCAAACGTGGAAATATTACATTTGGTTCCCTCATCCAAATCATTGATATATATATTGTGAATAGCTGGGGCCCAATAACTGATCCCTGTGGTACCCCACTAGTCACTGCCTGCCACCCCGAAAAAGACCCATTTATTCCTACTCTCTGTTTCCTGTCTGTTAACCAATTTTCAATCCATGCCAGTATATTACCCCCAATCCCATGTGCTTTAATTTTGCACACTAACCTCTTATGTGGGACTTTATCAAAGGCCTTCTGAAAATCCAAATACACCACATCCACTGGTTCTCCCTTATCTATTCAACAGTTACATCCTCAAAAAACTCCAGTAGGTTTGTCAAACTCGATTTCCCTTTCATAAATTCATGTTGACTTTGTCTAATCCCGTTGATATTTTCTAAATGTCCTGTTATCACATCCTTTAAAATAGAGACTAGCATTTTCCCTACTACTGATGTTGGGCTAACCGGTCTGTAGTTCCCTGTTTTCTCTCTTCCCTCCTTTTTTAAATAGAGGGGTTACATTTACCACCCTCCAATCTACAGGAACTGTTCCATAATCTATAGAATTTTGGAAGATGACAACCAATGCACCCACTATTTCCATGGCTACCTCTTTTAGTACTCTGGGATACAGATTATCAGGCCCTGGGGATTTATCAACTTTTAGTCCCATTAATTTCTCCAGCACTTTTTTTACTAATACTATTTACCTTTAATTCCTCCTTCTCACTAGACCTTTGGTTCTCTCGCATTTCTGGGAAGTTATTTGTGTCCTCTTCTGTGAAGACAGAACCAAAGTATTTGTTAAATTGCTCAGCCATTTCCTTGTTCCCCATTATAAATTTTCCTGTTTCTGACTGTAAGGGACCTACATTTGTCTTCACTAATCTTTTTCTTTTTACATACTTGTAGAAGCTTTTACAATCCACTTTTATGTTCCTTGCAAGTTTACTCTCCTACTCTATTTTTCCCCTCTTAATCAATCTCGTGGTCCTTTTTTGCTGAACTCTAAACTGCTCCTAATCATCAGGCTTGCTACTTTTTCTGGCAACTTTATATGACTCCTCTTTGGATCTAATGCTATCCTTAATTTATTTTGTTAGCCATGGCTGGGCCGCTTTTCCTTTTGTGTTTTTGTGCCAGAAAGGAATGTATAACTGTTGCAATTCATGCATTCGTTCCTTAAAAGTTAGCCATTGCCTATCCACTGTCATGCCTTTTAATGAAGCTCCCCAATCTATCATAGCCAACTCACTCCTCATACCTTCGTAGTTTCCTTTGTTTAGATTTAGGACCCTAATTTCGGATTGGACTTCTTCACTTTCCATCTTAATGAAGAATTCTACCATGTTATGGTCACTCTTCCCTAAAGGACCTTGCACAACAAGATTATTAATTAACCCCTTCTCATTGCACAATACCCAATCTAGGATAGCCTGTTCCCTAGTTGGCTCCTCAACATACTGGTCTAAAAAGCCATCTCGTACATACTCCAGGAATTCATCCTCCACAGTATTATTGCTAATTTGGTTTGGCCAGCCTATATGTAGATTAAAGTCACCCATGATTACTGTAGTACCCTTGTTACATGCATCTCTAATTTCCTGATTAATGCCATTCCCTACATTACCACTACTGTTTGGAGGCCTAAAGACAACTCCCACCAATGTTTTCTGCCCCTTGGTGCTTCTCTGCTCCACCCAGACTGATTCTACATCTTTGATTTTCTGAGCCAATATCCTTTCTCACTTTTTTGCTCTGATTTCATCCTTTACAAACCATGCCACCTCACCTCCTTTTCCTTTTTGCCTGTCCTTCCTAAATATCGAATATCCTTGGATATTCAGCTCCCAGCCTTGGTCACCCTGCAACCATGGCTCCGTAATCGCAATTATATCGTATCCGTTTACATCTATTTGCGCTGTTAATTTGTCAACCGTATTACGAATGCTTTGTGCCTTCTGATACAGTGCCTTTAGATTTGTCTTTTTAACATTTTTAGACACCTTAACATTTTTTTGTACTATGGCCCTATTTGTCTTATTACCATTTTTTCTTACCCGGACCCTATTTGTTAGTGCATTCCTTTGTTTGTACGCTCTGTCCCTTCCTGACACAATGTGGTTATCCTTACCCCAATCACTTTCCTGCACTGCTTCCTTGTCTTTTCTCTTTAGCATTCTAGGTTTCTCTCCACCGGGACCCTCCTCCCATTCCCCGCCCACCCCCTTATTTAGTTTAAAGCTCTATCTACCTCTCTAGTTATTCGATTCGCTAGAACTCGGATCCCAGCATGGTTCAGGTGTAGTCCATCCCAACGGAACAGCTCTCTCTTTCCCCAGTACTGGTGCCAGTGCCCCACGAATGGAAACCCACTTCTCCCACACCAATCTTTGAGCCACGCATTCATCTCCCTGATCCTATTGACCCTATGCCAATTTGCTCGTGGCTCCGGTAATAATCCAGAGATTATGACCTTTGTGGTTCTGCTTTTTAATTTAGTCCCTAGCTGCTCAAACTCTCTCAGCAGAACCATTTTCTTTGTCCTACCTATGTCATTGGTACCTACGTGGACCACGACAACTGGATCCTCCCCCTCCCACTCCAAGTTCTCTGGCTACAGAGAACCGTGTCTATCCACCTAACTATATTGTCGCCTACTACAACCACCTTCCTTTTTACTCTTCCCACTTGAACAGCTTCCTGTACCACGGTGCCGTGGTCAGTTTGCTCGACCTCCCCGCAGTCCCTGCACTTGTCCACAAGGGTTGCAAGAACCTCGAATCTATTGGACAAGTGCAGGGACTGAGGCTCCTGCAATACTACCCCCTGGATCCGCGTACCTGCCTCACTCGCAGTCACACCCTCCTGTCCCTGAACACGCGTCAATTCTAAAGTATTTAATCTAAGGGGTGTGGTTGCCTCCTGGAGCAAAAGGTCCAGGTAACTTGCTCCCTCCCTGATGTCTCGCAATGTCTGCAGCTCGGACTCCAGCTTCTCAACTTGGAGCCGAAGTTCCTCGAGCCGCAGACACTTACTGAGGATGTAGTCGCCCTGGACAAAAATGTCCACAAGCTCCCACATCTTGCAGCAGCAACACATCTCCTGTTCTCCCATTATATTTTATTTATTTAATTAATTAGTTTAGTGTTGATCAAATTATTTACCTAGTTTAGTTTATTAAATTAATTAAATTGGGTCCCACATTGAAAAAAGTAGTTGATCAATTGACTAAACAACAGCAATGTTTGTGGTGCTAACCGTTGATTGCAACCAGATGATTTCATTTCTAGCATCCGATGAGTTAACATACATTTTTGTTTCAATTTCATCTTCTGTACTTTTCATTCAAACTAGAGTATGCAAGGAGCTGTAGCATGCAATTTCCTTCAAACTGATGGCTACAAAGTGGCTTCTTCATCATAGATAAAATGTGCTCTTTGACTGTGAAGTTATTTATCTTCCTTTCCCAGTGACTTCAGCCAGCTACCCTGCTGATTCTGATGAACTTCTATTTTCGTTTTTTCTTTCTTTGATAAAACTCCCGAAACCTCAATTACCCAACTACTCACTTATTTTTCCTTTGATGTTCAATGCTCTGTGTTACATAAAGATTATTCAGCGGCACATTTTCTCTTTGGTCTTATTTTATGATCCTGTGGGCACCCTAAACTTTATTTAATAAGCCATTCATATTTTATGGAAAATTATTTTCTTTTATGTTGATTTTTAAAATGAGGGCATGAAATGCCTGTATTTCTTCCTTTTTCTCCCTATGTAGTTTCCTCTGACCATACACCTTGTGGTCATCATGGGAGAGCATAAGAAATAGGAGCAGGAGTAGGCCATTCGGCCCCTCAAGCCTGCTCCGCCATTCAATAAGATCAGGGCTGATCTGATCTTGGCCTCAACACCACTTACTTGCCCGCATAACCCTTGACTCCCCTGTAGCTCAAATATCTGTCTATCTCCACCTTGAACATATTCAATGACTCCACCTCCACAGCTCTTGGGTGGAATTCCAAAGATTCACGACCCTCAGAGAAGAAATTCCTCCTCATCTCCGTTTTAAATGGGCGACCCCTTATCCTGAAACTATGCCCCCTAGTTCTAGATTCCCCCACAAGGGGAAACATCCTCCCTGCATCGACCCTGTTAATCCCCCTCAGAATCTTATATGTTTCAATAAGATCACCTCTCATTCTTCTAAACTCCAATGAGTATAGGCTCAACCTTTCTTCTTAAGACAACCCCTTCATCTCCGGAATCAACCTCGTGAACCTTCTCTGAACTGCCTCCAATGCAAGTATATCCCTCCTTAAATAAGGAGACCAAAACTGCACGCATTACTCTAGGTGTGGTCTCACCAGCGCCCTGTACAGTTGTAGCAAGACTTCCCTACTTTTATACTCCATCCCCCTTGCAATAAAGGCCAACATTCCATTTGCCTTCCTAATTACTTGCTGCACCTGCATGTTCACTTTTTGTGTTTCATATACGAGGACCCCCAGATCCCTCTGTATCGCAGCATTATCTAGTCTCTCTCCATTTAAATAATAATTTGCTTCCGGGCTTTGGTTAATGCCACTCCCATCTTGTTGCTTGGGGAGCACATTTTTCGTGATTGAGATTTTTCTCTGTGAGGTGTCTGGCCTCCACTTGGTGCCCTTCCCCAGCAGGGTGGCTGCGGCTGGGACCTCAGTGGAATTGAAAGGAATGAAACACCAGACATTGATGCTGCAATGTGCTGTGCATCAGATGCATCTAATCTTGCGATTGTGGTTGTGATGAAAATTCAAAAAAGATGTCTTATTTATTTCCACCTCTTCTTCCATTTGTATTTCAGTTCAAAGCACTACACTTTCAGTTTATGTGGTGGAATTTTTTTTTTTAGTCACTTAGATTGAGTTGCAGGGAGTTGTGGATTGCTATAAATGTGCAGTTTCTTTATTCCTACTATGCTTCTGTGTCTGCTATTTTTCTGTTTATTTCATGTTGTACTGTTTTGTCGCTGAGATTTTGAGAACCCTTGACAATTGTCAGAATAATTTCCATATTACTGATGTCATTACCTGGTCATTAGCTGTTTATGCATTCAGGTTGACTTTTGTATAAAATTCAAATGGTGCCAGTGAAATGCACCGCTTCACCAGCTTTGCCGATTTCTCCCATGGACTGCTGTGCTGGTTTACTTAGTTCACTGGCAAAAGTATCATCTGAAACACTAAGAAAATGAGCTTTTTAAAAACCGAGGAATTACTTTATTGCTTCATTATATTGATATTTGTTGCAGCATACAGTTGAACTCATTATCTGTCTTGCTGCTGTGAAATCTTTACCTACCTTTCAAAACGTGGTAAAAGCTTGAAGTGTTCGTTGAAGCATTTTTGAGTGTGTTTTGATAAGCTAAAATGTCAAAGGGAGGGGAGAAAAATGGTAGTGAATGATCAAAATTGACTTTTTGTGCAACAATGAAATTTTTCTCTTCCTGTCTCTTGTAGAAAGCACAAAACTTGTATTTATGTTATTCTATGATTGTACATAGCGACTTATCACATCCTCAGGATATCCTAAAGCGCTTCAGAACCAGTTAATTACTTTTGAAGTGTAGTCACTGTTTTTATGTAGTCAAACATCGCAGCTGATTTGCGTATGGTTAGGTCCTACAAATGCCAAATGAGATGAATGTCCAGCTAATTCGTTTTTGAAGGTGTTGGTTAAGGGGGCAAGAGCAAAGAGTTAACCCAGTTATAATGGTCCAAATGGCCTCTGGAGGAATGTTGGCCACGATTTGAGGGGAGAGTTCCCTGATCCTCTTTTAATAATGGCCAGGAATTCACCTGAGCTAAGATGGGGACTTTGGTTTAACATCTCATCCAAAAGACAGCACCTCTGACAACGCACCACTCACTCAGTATTGCACTGCAGTGCATCTTTTGATTATGTGCTCAAGTCCTAGAGTTGGACTCAGATGTGAGTGCTAGCAATTGAGCCAAACTGACGCTTCCAATTCCTTTGCACCTAAACAAGACCAATGTTAAAAACATTGGGCTGGAGACTTGCCTAGTGTTAAATGCACTGCGAATAATGGTCCTCGAGTAATCTAGACCAAGAAAGTCACCCGTTGAATCCCACGTCTGTTCTGAGCTGGTTGGTCTATGTCGCAGTGTGGGTGCTACAGTTGTTCTAGGGAGGAAAAAGGTGAGCCACGGTTTCCACTTCTGATCTTTTAATCAGTGGGAAGTGCAGGTGTGTGGATATTGGGCAAGGACAGGATCAGCTATGACGCTCTCCATGGTTAAGTAGCCTGCCAATACTTGCTGTCCAGGCTCTCAAAAAATAGCCTGTTTCATGGAACAATGGCCTGGTGTAAACCATCAGGAAAAGAGGAAATATAATAAAGGAGGAAAATGTATTTGAGGATCTGAAATTTTTGGTTATTGGAGGGATGCAGGTACTCTTTGGTAAGGTGTTTTTCTCTGCAGGTGACTGACTTTTTTGTCTTTTTAACTGATTAGCTGTAGTGTTCCAAGTTGAAGACTAAACATGTTACAGAGCTGTAAAACAGTAACAGTCAGTGTGACCTTTTTTTCTTGCTGTGCATTCTATTTCAGTTGCTGAGATATATAAAGTTGGGAGAGGAATGAAGTACTCGCCTCCTGACCGTGCCTTTTTATGGGGCGAGGGTTTAAGGAGAGACTGTGTGGTTGAGGGATGCAATGGGCCAGAAATTACTGCAGTGCCGGGTTTTGCAACAAACAACGTTAAGATTTTTTTAAATGCTGGATTAAAAAAAAAATTAATAATGCATCATTCTAATGGCACGACTTTCCAGCAGTTTCTTGCCCAATATTATACTTTCACTATTTGTGACTTGGTCTGACTCTAGACTGGAATAGACGGTTCTCTCTGACTTTACAGATCCTCAGTGAAAACAGCTCAAAATTATTTCACTTAAGTTCCAAATGGGTATGCGTTACACAGCACAGTTGGCCACAAATTTAATAAACTGTCAATCACAAAACACAAGGGTGACTGGTGTGGAGGATTGAAGTACCATATTGGTGAAAAGTGGGGGAGACACTGGAGGTTGGGTACTAAGTAAAGCATGTTACTGGGCAGAGTCAAAGGAGTTTTGCACAACATCTGGCCTGTGCTATAACAGACTTGAGAGTTTGATGGTGTGGCTGAGTGATTAAAAGTAGTGAAGCATTCTATTCCTCAGCTGTGACTTTCCTTGTTTTGAGTACACAAAGACTCTTGGTCTTGAAATTGCTACTGTTAAAAACAAAACTCTGAGCTGGTAAACTGCCACGTCAGTATTTTGAACAATGTTCTGAAAATCCCTTGTGATAGTGAAACAACAGAAAATATGCACGCAAATAACTTTCGTGTCATTAACCTATTGGAGAGAATAACAGATGGCTGGGAGGGCGTTCCAAGTCGTCAAAACACTCTAGGGTCCTAATTGACGTCCTATATCATTCAAATTAACCCCTGTATATTTTTTTTAAAACATTCATACCACAAACATTTTTTGCAGCCTCGCGACATTGTGCTGATTTGTATTCTCCACTGCAACTGTCATTTTCCCCAGCCAGTAGAGTGGCAACTGATTTTGCAGTGTGGCTTTCCAGTATGTACTGGGGCAAGGGGGAAAAATACAAAATTGTGACAGCTATAGTTATTAATGGGTGAAATTTTAAACATGAATTTACTATGTGATTTTGCTGCACAGGTGATTGATGAGAGGAAAGAAATGTTGGCTGTATGACACAGTACAAGTGCAGATTGCACACGTAGAAAGCTATAAGTTTAAATTAGGTTTAATGTTGATGGGTTTTAAGCTCTAACTTACTATAGAGAATGCTCCCTTCTTTAACTGTCAGAAATTTGATGTTATGAAGCTGGTTAATACTTTATCTTCCTAATCAGCTCCTATTTAAACAGTACCGTAAAATGTCCAATAACAAATCTCAAGCCTTTTCTCTTGTGGTATCCAGCAATGTTAGCATTTCGCAAATGCAAAATAGATCATCAAAATGTTATATTTTAAAACAAAAGGAGAGACTTCTTTTTCCACATTTAAACCACAATGGATATTTAATAGATTACTGTGCCTGTAGCAAAGCATTACTGGGGTTATTTCAATCTTAAGACCCAAGTCATGAGCAACAAAATCACTGCTAAATTTTGGAAGCCTAATGGAGTAAAAACTGTATCAGATGGCTTCCTATGCGGTATCCTGTGTTGCAATTTTCTTAATTCAACCCAGGTGTAACAACCATAACCAGTTCAAAAAGGTAGTATTTATAATCTCGTTAACTTGATATATGTCATTCTGTATTGCTAGCATTTGTGTGGTCTGGAAACTGGAAATAAAAATCATATTTCCAAGTTTTCACCACCTTGCTGAATACTGGCATAATGGAAAAAGGTGGTCATTTTCAATCTCTGTCTAGTCCTATGTTCCTGAGAAAATTAAGACAAATAGCGCCAAGAACAGAGAGACCTGGGAGTGTTTGTGCATAACTCTTTGAAGGTGGCAGGACAGGTTAACAAAGCAGTGAATAAAACATATGGGATCCTGGGCTTTATAAATCGAGCCCATAGAGTACAAAAGCCAGGAAGTTATGCTCAATCTATATAAAACACTAGTTCGGCCCCAGCTGGAGTATTGTGTCCAATTCTGGGCACCACATTTTAGGAAGGATGTGAAGGCTTTGGAGAGGGCACAGAAGAGATTTACTAGAATGATTCCAGGGATGAGGGATTACAGTTATGTGGATAGACTAGAGAAGCTGGGGTTGTTCTCCTTGGAGCAGAGACGGCTAAGACGAGATTTGATAGAGGTGTTTAAAATCATGAAGGGTTTAGATAAAGTAAATACAGAGAAACTGTTTCCAATGACGGAAGGGTCCTTAACGAGAGGGCACCGATTTAAGGTGATTGGCAAAAGAACATGAGGAAAAACTTTTTTACTTGACGAGTGGTTAGGATTTGGAATGCACTGCCTGATAAGGTGGTGCATACAGATTCAATAGTAGCTTTTAAAAGGGAATTGGATAAATACTTGAAGGAGAAAAAAATTGCAGGGACATGGGGAACAAAACAGGGAACTGGATTGCCCTTTGAATGAGCCGGCGCAGACTCCATGGGCCAAATGGCCTCCTTCTGTGCTGTACTATTCTATGATTCTATATGAGGGGACATAGTGCATTAGTTTAAATATATGTAGTGACACATTGTTGGTAACCATAGTCTTCTGGAGCTTGTTTGATTACCATAGGGCAGGGTCCTCCAATTAATGGCCACATGCAGTCCCTGAGCTCTGGTAATCTGGCCCTCGAAGCTAGGCAACTTAGTCCTATTAACACTTCTTACTTACTGGCTCGTTCTGTTTGAAAATTGTGAAGCTGGAAGTTTGGAGTGGGCTGCTCTTAGTACTGTTGTCTCATTGGTGGATAATTCCTAAATTGGAAGACCAGTATCAGCAACTTGAGATATATACAAATTATTGAGAACATGGGTTTAAACTTTATATGTAGCTCCTGAGGCTCTATTATACATACATGTATGGCCCAGAAAGGCAAAGACTTGAATACCCTTTCTTGAAGGAATCAGGAGGAATAATTTTTCCTGTGTTTTTTTACCTCCCCCAGGGTTTAACATTACTAGCAGTTGGAAAGGTGGTACATGAAGTTGCACTATCTAATGAACAGGATAAGCATGGATGGGCCTTTTCATATGTTTGAGACCATAGATCATATGCCCATTGTCCTTCAGTTTCAAAGGTTGCCCCCATCTCCTGTAGCTGCACCGATTACTGCTCCACAGTACAGATCATCCATCCCCTTCGCACCCAATGCCAGCATTGCAATGTACACTTCCTTCAAGTAGGGCTGACTACACTACTGAGACCTAATTTTAGATTGGTCCAGCTCTGCCTATAACTTGCAACTAGTCTGTCGTTGACCTGCTCTCCAAAGCTCCTTTCTTGAACTAAACAAAAGTTATTGTAACACTCTTGTAATTAGTAGCTATCTTTGGATAAGACGTTTGTTGATGAGATAAAACTCAAATTCATTCAGGTACATTTTTTTATGTCTGGCATTTCAGTACAGTTGACTTTTGTTCAGTGTTCGTTATATAGGTGCTAACACTTTTGATGATTGATTGAGGGTTCTGCAATAAGGAAGAAATGAAAAACATTTTGCTGGCAGTGGTAAAATGCTTTCTTGATGGTGTGCCAAAAAGCATGGGCGTGCTACATGTTTAATATGAGGTCACAAAAGCTTTCCTCACTGACTAATGAGGAATAATTAATGCCAAAGACCTCACTAGTTTGTTTTAAGAATGATGTTTAATATAAATCTGTAGGTGTAAATATACTTATTTTAGATTATTTTGCCTGCAAAATTATTCTAGCTGTTAATCAAAAGGGCACATTTTAATATATTATGTTGCTTGAAAATAAAGGTGCAAATACTGTCTGTTCATTGTGTCCTAATTAACCTTTACTTTGCTGAATAAATAGGAACCCCCATAAGATCAGCATGTCAAATTATGTGACTGCATTGCAGTGGTCAATTCTAAAACAGCTTATCTCTGCAGTTGTTTTTCATTGGTCTTAATTATTTAATTTGCCGTTCTGTGCTTCATTTTGTATCACATCTCTATACTGTTCTATTCCAGCTTGGCAGATAAGTGGGCGAGTAAGCTACACTTTTTTTTGCAGATTCTCCACAGCATCTTTATGCTCCCAGTTCCATAAGTCATCCAGCAAGGGAACAGTTGTCAAAAGTGTAGAATATCTAATCTCGCATCATAGATAAATCATAGAAAAATGAGTCATTGGAGATGGGTTTTGTTAGATTTTGAAGCTTTGGAGTGGTCTGTGTGCTTGGGCGGAAATGGGATGGATAGCATAACAACATAGGTTAATCCCCTACATTGGGGAGACCAAACGCAGATTGGGTGACCGCTTTGCGGAACACCTCCGTTCAGTCCGTAAGGGTGACCCCGAGCTTCCAGTCGCCTGTCATTTTAATTCACCGCTCCATTCCCACTCGGACCTCACCGTCCTTGGCCTCTTGTATTGTTCCACGGAAGCTCAATGTAAACTCGAGGAACAGCACCTCATCTTCCGATTAGGCACTCTGCAGCCTTCCGGACTCAATATCGAGTTCAACAATTTCAGATCATAACCTTGGCCCCTATTTCATTTTTTCTTGTAATTTTTCCACTCCTTTCCCCCCCCCCCCCCCCCTTTCCTTTTGTTTCTCTCTCACACCTGGCAGCTATCTCTTGCCCTGCCAGTACACTTTACACCTAATCTCAGCCTATTACCATCTCGTCTAGCTTCTAATCTCTTTTACTTCTTTTGTTTCTTTTATTCTTTTGTCCGATCGCAGCCCTGCCTTCGATCTAGTTTCTTTTCTTTCCAGTTTTGAAGAAGGGTTCGACCCGAAACGTCAACTCAAATTTCTCTCCACGGATGTTGCCTGACCTGCTGAGTTTTTCCAGCATTTTCTGTTGTTATTTAACATAGGTTAATGGTTGTTCTGCAGTATTGCCTAGAAAAATTCTGATTCATTTAATTTTCAAACTTCTGCCCCTTTTTCACTTTGGCTTTTGTGAGAATAACTTCAGGTAGTGATTTTTGTTTCCAGTTTTGTTGTTGTGGAATAACAATGGATAACATTTCCACTTTTTGCATGTCTTCCTGTGTGCTGAAAAATACCTGGAAGGGTCACCCAAAAAATAAATTTGTTATACATTCTATATCCTCCAAATTGGTACATTAAGTCGTAGAACAAATAAGCTAAGGATTATCAACTATAAAGCTGATTTAGACCCAGTCTACAGCGACCAGCTCTGTATAGTTAACTCTGTCATAACTCTGTCATATGCGCCTTTCCCTAGTAAATGCTCTGCCTCACTTCATTCGCCATTGCTAAAGTGTTGATTCAGTTTCCCATATGAATTGACGCTAATCAATGTACTTGTTGCTATAATGGATAGTATTTCCCCATAAACTCGACTTCATCTGAAATTAGAGATGTAATTTTTTTAATTTGCCAGTGTTGCCCTTGTAAGTGAAATAAAGTTAAGTTTTAATTGTACAATTCTATCCAGACCCAAGTGCAGAGGTAGAATATGGAAAACACAGCTGTTCTGAAAACAAAGTACTCAATTGTCTCAGTTCAACCGTAACTTTCTGTATCCCGTAGCAGCAAATGGAGGTCAGATCCACCCCAAAAATCTAAATTTCTGTTTGAAGTTGAATACATTTTGTATTCTGAATAGTACAGTTTTAAGCCATGCTCCTCTGTTAGATAGATTTGTGCTGATTCAAATGCATACGAGTATAAACAAGAGTAATACTGCTAACTGTTCTACCTGTGTGTAGGCCTTGGTTTGAGAGTGTACCCTTTTTTTTCCTCTTAGGAGATTCACTGTTGTTAGCATAGTGGAGTAAAGTTTTCTAATGCAATGTTTAATCTAGTTCCTGTATGATTTTAATTATTGCTGTTTAGTTTTTTTTGTCTGTATTTTAAGATGTTTGTTGTTTGGAAAGTTAAAATTTGCTGAAATTTTTTTAATGTGTTTCTGCTTCTTGAATATAACCACTTTTATCATTTACAAAATGGTGTATGGCTACATTATTTCAGTAAGTGCCTCACCTCAGTTGGCTCATTCTTGAATTTGCTTACACATCAAACCATGGATCCTTCCTGGCAATAGAGTAGCGATGAGTAGTGCATGCGCTGCTTACCGAATAATTTGTGGTTTCTATAATTGCATGGCCTCTACTAAGCTATGCAATAAGGCTGAGTTCACTGGAAAAAGAGTTATCCAGATCCACATTACTCCCTTTTAATACTAGCATAACCGCACAACTGACAAGTTCCAGCCGCAACTCAATGAGTTGATCCGAGATAGAGACTGGAGTATGAGGACTGGGGGAGATAAACAGCATTAGAATAAAGTGCAGTTCAGAGGTAGGGGGGATCAGACAGGGGACAAATGCGAGGCAGAGTAAGAAGGGTTTAGAGTGCATGTGTGTAAATGACCAGAGCGTGGTAAATAAGGTTGGTGAGCTGTAGCCACATGGGGCTAGGATATAGTGGCAATAACAGAGACCTGGCTCAAAGAAGGGGAGGAATGGGCACTTAATATTCCTGGCTACAATGTATTCAGGAAAAATAGGGAAGGAAAAAGGTAGGAGTGGGAAGGGAAGAGGGGGGGGCGGTGGTAGTATTGATCAAAGATACTGCTATAGCACTAGAAAGGGATGATGTAATTGAGGGTACAAAGAATCTATTTGGTTAGAATAAAGGAACAATAGAGGAGCTATTACGCTGCTCAGTGTACACTTTAGGCCACCAAATAGTGGGAAGGAGAAGGAAGAGCAAATTTGCAGGCAAATTGCAGAAAGATGCATGAACTTTAGAGTAGTGATAATGGGAGACTTCAATGATCCTAATCTAGTCTGGGAGTATAACAGTGTAAAGGGCCAAGAGGGGGAGGAATTCCTGAAATGTATTAATCAGCCCAATGAGGAAGGAAGCTGTGCTGGATCTAGTTCTGGGGAATGAAGTGGAGCAAGTGAATCATGTTTCAGTGGGAGAGTATTTTGGGAACAGTGATCATAATATCATTAGGTTTAGAGTAGTTATGGAAAAAGGACAAGGGAAAATCAAATGTGAAACTATTCAACTGGAGGAGGGCTAATTTCAATGAGTTGATCTGGGCCAGGTGGATTTGAATCTAAGATTGGCAGGTAAAACAGTAAATGAGGCCTTCAAAGAGGAGCTAGTTTGGGTACAAACTAGACACATTCCCAGGAGAGGGAACAAAAGGGCATCCATAGCTCGAGCTCACGGGATGACATTAGTATAATGGGGATTCCCCCTTTTTGATTGGTTGGCCTGGCCCACATGATCCTTGGGTCACTTGCAAATTGCATGCACCCCTGGGATACACGGGCCTTTATGCATGCGTACGCGTAGAGGCCCAGGAGCGCGAGCCTACGAACCTCCAGGACCATCAGGTAGGTTCATACTTTTCTTGCGGTTTGGAGGCATTCACCCGCGGGAAGCCTCCGAACCGCAAATCAGGCCCAATATTTAATGCTGAATGGAGCTGTTGGGGTCAACCTCTGCTAGCTACTTCAATTGACATCCGTCTCACAAATGCAGGATCCAGTTAGTGGATCTTTTGCTTTAAAACTTTCATTAGCAGAACTATGACTCCTCTGCTGAGGGTGATTTTGTTTTGCTTGTGGCAGAACTTGTGTAATCTCGCATTACAGTAACAGCATGTGTTTTGATGCTGGTACCGAGTGGGATTGCGCATTCCTACTTTCCTTCAGTCCTAGTAGGAGGTGCAGGTGCAACACTGAGACGAGTGATTTGTATGACGTAACAAAATTGTAGTTGTTAGAAAGCAACAAGTCCATGTAACAATGTGGCAAGGAAGATAATCCTCATCCAGAATCTGTTACATTTTATTGCAGTTTGTATCATCTCTCAGTTCTTCATGTCTCCTTGAGATCATCTTGTTTCACTGAATCCTGTATCTAGCTGTGACTCTATCTTGGACAGTGAGTACACCTATTCTCCCAACTTTTTTGTCCCCGTTCAATGATGTGTGCAGCCATTCACAAGGCAAGGGAAAATGTAAGCCACTCAATCTATCTCTGGTATTGCCAAAGATTTTATTGAGTCCAAGCTACAACAGAGGAGTCTGTGTAGTATTGACATGCAAGCAAGATGCATGCCATTGGGAGTACAAAAACCATCCAGGAATCTGAAAGCTGTGGCAGTGCCTTCATGCCCAAGGCATTGTTTGAAATCGAATTGCATCTCATCAGGCCATGAACAAGTGTCACAAATCATTGCTGCAGTTATTGAAGTGCCAGTCGCATTGGGACAGTTCTTGGGCAATTTGAACTGTCTTCAGTTTCAATATTGCATAAAACCTGTATTGCACATTAATGGAATACTGTAGGCCAGTTTGGCAGGCTACCAAAAAACATGATCTTTTGCTTTTTGACACTATGTAGTGCGAAAACATGTAATGATTAAACTTACTGGGGAAGGTTAATTCTGTGCCAAAGTTAACTCTCCAATTTGAAGAGATTTGACTGGTTTATCTATGATTTATATGATTATAATTGGAGCAGAACCACAAGAGTTGCTGGTGTGTAAAACCTCCGGGACAGTTGACAGTGATTCTGGTATCTACTTTGGAGGCAGATTGCTTGTTAGTTACCTGATCAGTCTTGTGCATGGAGATATTTATCATATACTGCTTTCTACAATGTATTCTTCAACTTCTAAGGAAGAAGTGAAAGTGGAGGCAAAACAATGCCTTTCCCTTGGGCACGTTTGTCGGTTTGGCAGCGACCCGACTGACAGAGGTGGACAACCTAATTCAATCATTAACAGGTACTTGTTAGACCCTTAAGCGCCTTTTTCAGTCAACCTTTCAAATTTCCCTGGCTGCCCAAGGGATTCACGCAGCTCGGGAACCACGTCCGACAGCCGGAGATGGGTGTTGAGTGGCTATTGCTCTAGCTGATTAGAACATCATGTCTGTGTCATGGAGCAGACAGTAGGCATGGTCAAAATGCACTTCAGATGCCTTGACAGATTTGGAGAAGTCCTTCAGGACGCACCAGCCAGGGTCTCCAGACTCTGCTGCACCCTGCACAACATAGCGCAGCAGCGAGGATTAGCGCTGCATGAGGATCAAGGCACTGAGCACACAGCTTCGGAGGAGGAGGAGCATCAGCTGGAAGACGAGGAAGAGCTGGAGCTGAAGGAACCTGCGGGCCAGATCCCACCAGCACCCAAGCACATTTGTTGCCCAGGGATGGCCTCATCATGGCCAGATTTACTTAACTTTATGCAGTACACCCATATGGCTGCCACATGCTGCACCAGGTTGGCACCACCCCACAGCAACGCCATAAAGGATCCCTACAATGACCAAACCATTCCTTTCACACTGACCACCATTGCTGGAGGTACTGTTAGGTCTCGCCATTCACTCCAACTCACTAAGCCACTTCCAGGGTGCACACAAATTTGTCCAAGACCGGAAAGTGGTGAAAATAAAGATTTTTATGGATGGCATTACATTAACGAAAACATGACATCAGCATTGAAATGGCTACCCTTGTGAATCTATTTGTGTGTCATCTTTCACTTACGCATGCTTCTACGAGGTGCTACCCCTGTGGCTTCAGCAGAGGTAGAGGCAGCCTGCTCACTTCCCTGCTACGACTGCTTTAGACACTCTTGGCGGATGTCCTCTGGGTTTTGGAGCCTCTGATGGCTCCGCCAATGTCTGCGCCTCCTGCGACTGTGCAGGGGCAGACTCGGCCATCACAATCCAAGGAAGCATCTGGGGCTCTGACTGAGGGTGTGGCAATGGGGGAGAAGTGTAAGCGCTTTGAGAGGAGCCCAAACTTTCATGTCCGCTCTCACCGTCATTCCTCTCGTGGGCCATCCGCACTTCCATGCTAGCAAGGAGCTGGAGAGCACCTTGCTGCACATCAGTGGGGTCATGAGAACACATGTCTATGCTGACATCCCTCTTTGACAGGAACTCTGAGCCTCTGCCAGCTATGCTCCATAGATAGCCATCTATTCTCCATAGAGACCATGTGCTCCCATGAGAGGCGCATTAGCTGCTCCATGCAGGTGGCCAAACTATCCATGGAAGAGCCTACAGTCGCCATCGCCTGCGACATGGTGGTGCTCATGTTGGAGATGGACTCCTCCATTCTCTGAACATTTGCAGACATCGTGGTCGCAAAACCTGTCAGAGACCCCTGCACTTCTTCCTGCACCTTCCGGGTGGCTCCCCAAGGCTCAGCGACTGCATATAGCTGAGCAGAGCTGGGAGCATCCTGTGCCCTCCAGCGAGGAGTCTCCACAGCTGTACCTGTCTCCATCATCTGCTCTTGCTCACTTGTGACAGACCCGGTGACGACACTACTCTCTCTCGCGTGGAACCCACCGAGGTGTGTGTCTCTGTGCTGGTGCTGGGTGTGCTTATGTTTGGTGATGCTGCACCCTCAAGAGACTGGCGGCTCCTCTGAGAAGTCATCTTCCTCTTCCTCCTGGACACTTGGGGGGTGGGGGGGGGTGCTTTTGATGAATCTGTGGGAGAATAAAGAGATGAGTTAGATATGCCATATGAAGAATAGGTCCAGAAACCATTCTGCACATGACTATTCAATGGCTGTTGACATCAGTTCCCATATGAGTGACTGATGTATGCCATGTAACTGTATGATATGTAATTCTGTCACCAGGTTGCTGAGATGTCCCCGTCTCTTCATCTCCCACCTTCAGCTGCTCGGCCACTCCTGATACTTCCACCGCAGCCTCCTCTGCTGTTGTGAGGGTCGCAAATGATGGAGGCCCACCTCCAGTTTTCTCCCTCTCCCTCTTATTGTGCGCTCTCTTTTCCTGCATGCTCTTCTTCTGCAAGGAGGGAAAGAAGAGAAGATTGAGTGAGAGTGATGGAATGAGTGTAAGGAATGAATGGATTACATCTTTAGAGGGAGACTATGATGGAGTGGGCTGGCAATGCCAAGTGGCCACCTTGCGTGTTGTTAGTTGGTGTGATTGCATTAGGATGAGGGTGAGTGTGAGGGGTGACTAGTAAGATGGGGATTTGATAATGTAGATAGAGAGGGATGGGTGGACGTGCAAGGTATGTTGGTGTGAGTAAGGACGTGCATGAGTAGGGTTGAGAAGGCAGAGTGATGGAGAAATGATGAGAGGCACAGCAGGATGAAGTTGAGTGCAGCTTTGTACTCGCCTTTCCTGATCTAATGAGATAATTGAAACGTTTCTGGCACTGCACCCAGGTCCTCCTGAACACACCCCTCCTGTTGACATCCTCTGCAATTTGGAGCCAGGCTCTCTCTGTCTCCTGGGGAGGTCCCTTCCACCCAGTGGAAGGGAAGAGGACCTCCCTGTGTGCTTGGACTCCCTCCACAAGCATATGGAGGGAGTCATCGGAGAACCTGGGTGCAGCCCTCTGCCTCTGTACAGTCATGTCTCCAACTGTTTGGAGCAATCAAAGCCTCCAATGCAGTGACTGCACACTCCTAGATGAAACTTCAAATGCAATGTGGCCATGGCGCCTTTAAAGATCCCGGCTGAAAATGCGTCATTGATAATATCATCATACCCACACCATTTTATAGGGCCTGGTAACACGCAGGGCGGGTTTAATGGGCACCATTAGTGCAAAGTCACTTTCTGTAGCAGGGTGGAAGCAACAACAGTCACGACCCGCCACGGCGACCGCCACACCCGACTCGCCGAGGTAAAGAAAATTCCAGCCATTATGTTTGATTAAATTCATTAAGTAGGCAGTTAGACAATAGGAAACGAATTTACTTAATATGATCAAAACTCTTGATTTATTTATATAGTCTTACCCTTGCTTGTATAATAGAGTTATAGGGATATGATGGGAGATGTACCACAATCTAAAACCTTTAAATTACTATTGATATTGATCTCCCAACAGCATGGCTGAGACCAGAAGCAGGTAGTGTGGAAACTGTGCTTGTGAGGCAGAAGATATTATACCTTATGATGCATTACTATTTTTATGCTTGTGACTTAAAACTCAGATTTGTGGGAAAAATACTTCAATTAATTATGCTGCATGTTAATAGCATATTAAAAGCACAATAAATCTGCTGCATTGAATTGTACAATTATTATTAAAATAGGTTTAAGTTACTGAGATTATGTCTGTGACCGTAGCTTATCTACTGAACAGAAATGTCAAATACAATAGGTAATAACCAATCACCTCCACCAGCCAGTTCAAACATTACATCTGTCTGCCAGAAAAAAAAATTCAGAAGCAATTGCCTGCAGAAATCAACATGGCAACAGTGAAGACTAATGAACATATAAACGAGTGTCAAGGTGGCTCCAGCAACCAACCAGGTGGGCAAACGGCAAGATTCGTTTTGCTTCCATTCTCACGGGTTCACATATAAGAATCTGTGTGAAGTTGTGATTTGAGCATCAGATTTATGCATTTTTAACAAACTATTTATTTACCAACCTCAAACCCCATTCCTGCCCCATCCCCTCTCCATTTTAAGTTTAAATTTTTCTTCCTGGTACCCACAGCACTGCTACTACTTCTACTATGAATAGTACCACTGTTGCACCAGCACCACACAAAACACCACCAACATTACAAAAATCAACACATTTAACGTAGGAAAACTATTCAAGGCACTTCAGAGGCCCAAGGGAAAAAATGCACACTAAGCCAAAGGCGGAGGTATTACGAGGGGTAACCAAAAGTTTGGCGAGAGAGGTGGGTCTTGAGGAAGAAAAGGAGGTGGACAGGCATATAAGTTTTGGGAGGAAATCCAAAAGCATGGGGCCTAAGTGGCTGAAGGCACAACCACCAATGGTGGATGTACAAGAGACTGGACTCCGAGGAATGCAGAATTCGGGGGTGGGAAGCAAATTGATAGCACTGAAGGAGGTTCCGCAGATGGGGAGGAGTGAGGCCATGGAGGTATTTAAACATGAGAATTAAATGTAAACACAAGAATAAAATTGATCGAAGGGAAATGTTGGAAACACCAGAACTTGCTGCTTTTCTTCAAAAGGTGCAACAGGATCTTTTATATCCACCTGATCAGTTTAATTTCTCACAAGAAAGACAGCACCTCTGATAATGCAGCACTCCCTCAATAATGCACTAAAATGTCAGCCAAGATTGTGTGCTTGTGTGTAATGGGGCTTTAATCCACAACCTTCCGACTCAGATGAGAATGCTACCAACTGAGCAAAGCTCAGCAGTTCCTTGTCTGAACTCCTCCATGTGTTCTGTGAACTTGACTATCCATGCGTGAGAACAGAAGAATGACTATTTGAAAGAACGGACTCTCTTGGTGATGTAGAAAACTAGTAATTTGCCGAGCATGGATTCAGCAGGCCTTTGAAAGCCATAAAATTCTATAACACATGTTGGTCAAATTGTCTCATGTAGTTCCAACAACACTCAAGAAGCTCGCCATCATCCAGGACAAAGCAGTCCACTTGATTGGCACCCCATCCACCACCTTAAACATTCACTCCCTCCACCAGCAGTGTACCGTGGCTGCAGTGTGTACCATCTACAAGATGCACTGCAGCAACTCGCCAAGACTTCTTTGGCAGCACCTCCCAAACCCGCGACCTCTTCCACCTAGAAGGACAAGGTCAGCAGACTCATGGGAACACCACCACCTCCAAGCCACATACCATCCCGACTTGGAAGTATATCACCATTCCTTCATCGTCGCTGGGTCAAAATCCCGGAACTCCCTCCCTAACAGCACTGTGGGAGTACCTTCACCACACAGACTGCAGCAGTTCAAGAAGGCGGCTCACCACCACCTTCTCAAGGGCAACTAGGGATGGGCAATAAATGCTGGCCTTACCAGCGACGCCCACATCCCATGAACAAATAAAAAGTAGCAGAAGTAGTTTTACTCCCGTACTTGTGTAGCAATCTCTGTACACAAGCTGGATAGATTGGTGGTAGGAGAGGGTTTTGCTACAGTAAATTTACAAACATCGTGGTTTAAAATTAGATGTTATGAAACTGAACTGCGCCATGTTCATTGACACTATTGAATTTTTGAGTTTTTGAAAAAGGTTAAATTGATGTGAACCACTAACCAGACATGCTGATGTTTTAGTTGACCTGTACTCAGAAATTTTGTTTTCTGTTCCTTTGCAAATTTTACTTGGAGCTGATAGGATACCAGATTAATTAGAGCATAAATTCCCTCTGTGAATATGCTAAACTTGTGTACTGTCGCCGAAGGCTTTTCATTTGCTCATGAGTGACATAGTGGCTCATCACTGTAACAGAATCTGCATCTTCAAAAAAAATCACACATTCGTGCGTGGGATTTAATGGGAGAAAAGTCTGTTTGTCAGATCATTTGCTGCTTTTGTCAGACTGTTCATTTGGCCTAACATCTTTAGGGACTTTACCCAAATGGACAATCACAAAAAGCTATCTGTAGGTTGGACATTAACATCACACGTGACTGCATTTGTGCCTACTGTCTTGAAATGCTGCAGATTGCACAAAACTTCCAGAAATAATTCCTGTCGGTGTATTGGCAAACATGATGGAATTCAGAACTGCAGCCAAAGTATGGGATTCAATTTAATGCTTAAAAAGAGTGTACTTTTCAAATGCGCGTATATAAATTAAACAAAATAGGAAAAGTTCTCTGGTGCAATCACATTACCTGTTACCCCAATTTGGCCCTTGCCTGTTATCGCAGAATTAGGTCTCCATATCTGACCATGGCAATAAGTAAGTACACATTAGTAACAACACAACAATTTGCACTTGAAAGGGGATTGGAGCACAATGAGCAGGAAGTGGGAGAAAAGTTAGAGGAGATGACCAAAGGCATAGTCAAGATGATGGCTCTTGAATGGAGGAAGAGAGGTAACAAAGCAGAGGGGTGTAGGAAGGAAATTTCACAGTCTGGAGCATGAAGGCTTTGCCACTGATTGTGCAGCATAGAGAAGGGGAACACAAAGTAGACCCATGTTAGAAAAGCAGAAGGTGAATCACAGAATCACCACAGTGCAGATAGAGGCCATTTCGGCCCATCGAGCCTGCACCGACACATATCCCACCCGATCCCCGTAACCCCTACACCAACACATATCCCCCCCTATCCCCCCATGTATTTAATCCCCCTAACACTAAGGGTCAATTTATCATAGCCAATCAACCTAACCCGCACATCTTTGGACTGTGGGAGGAAACCGGAGCACCCGGAGAAAACCCACGCAAACACGGGGAGAATGTGCAAACTCCACACAGACAGTCGCCCGAGGCCGGATTCGAACCCGGGTCCCTGGTGCTGTGAGGCAACAGTGCTAACCACTATGCCACCACTATGCCACCGTGTGTAATGGGATTGAAGAAGATTGGAGGTAATTGGAACAAAACCACAAAGGGACTTAAAAACAGGGAAGAGAATTTAAAGTAGATGTACTGGGGAGGCAGTTAGCTGATAAAGGATGGCAAGGACAGAGATGATAAGATTGCAGAACTTGGTGTGGGATAGGATATGAGCAGCAGTGTTCTGAACAGGTTGGAGTTTATGTAAAGTGGAACTCGGGAGGCTGAGGAGGTGAACCTAGCAGAAATAGGTGAGAGTTTCCTAGGTTGTGGAGATGAGGTAGAGTTGGCGATGCTAGAGGTAGAAGTAAGTATTCTTGGTAATAGGGGCTGACGTGAGGTTTGAGGCTTGACCGTGAAGTTGGCCATGGAGGAATGGGAGTCAAGTAAATAACGATGTCTTGACTGACATTTGAACTCTGGTTTCTCCTGGACTGTAAGTTTGACCATCTTGTCTAGGAAGGGATTCTTCCTGCATCAATCCTGTACACTGACTGCTTCATATCTGAATCAGCTGCGTATTTGTGAATATGGGGGGAGCAGAAGCTGAGATAACTTGGGCGTATATTTGGAAGCTGAGTTCATATAAACACCCAAGTTTAGAGAAGCAGAGATACTTTAATTTGCAGAATATGATAATTAAAGGTGAAAACACAAGTAGATAAGAACATTTATAAAAAAAAAAAAAAAAAATTAAACCAGAATCCTTTATTTTGTATCTAGAGACATAGCGCGAGAAATTCATGTACTCACCGCCACTCCGTAGCACCATGAAATGGGGATAAAATGGCAGCCGCCGCTCTTTTATCAGCTGGTGGCGGTTCCCGCGGCAGCCGGCATATTCCCCTTCCCCTTTGCGCTGCCGTTACCAGCAGCGCACTGCAAAGAAAATGGCGGCATGGTGACGTCAGTCAGCGTGCAACACCGACTTAATGTCACCAATGCGAACTTCAACCCTAGCGCTGAATTCAGCGCTGGATCCTAACATGAAAACAGGTTGACGGTGGTGATGTCTGCAGTTCTTAAAGGGACACACACATCATTCAGGTAAGTTTGAATTTAAGGATTTGGACTTTTTTAAATTTTATTGAAGTGGTGGCTTGCTGCAATAGATGTGAAAAGTTTTTTTTAAGTGTGTAGGGAGTGCTGCTGGATGCTTGCAATGGCTCGGATGGTAAATGAAGGCCTTTGAGAAGACAGAACATGCTGCGAATACTCATCAAGTCACGCAACATATGTGGAGAGAAAAACAGAGTTCATGTCTCAGGTCGACATACTGCCTGACCAACTGAGTATTTCCAGCATTTTATGCTGTCATTTCACATTTACAGCATCCGCTTGCAGAGGGAAGAGGAAGACACAGAAGAGGGGGAAGCCAAAGAGGAAGACGCCAAAGAGGAGGAATCAGACGGAAGGATGCATCCCAGACGGGATATCTGGGATGGAATCATCTGCCTGTGGTCCCACTAGCTGGGCAGGCTGCATTTCTTGGATGTGTGAAATGAGGAAGGCACAAGTGTGGAGTTGTGCTGACGGAAGGGCGAGAAATCAAGAGGTGCATGCCAGAAGGAAGATAACGTATGAGGATACCCGCATCTGGTATCCTTTCAGGTCCGCCGCTGGCCAGGGGCTCAACCATGCCCCTGCCAAAGAATGGCCTGCACCATCTCGTCCAAGGGGATGAAGTGAGGCTCGGAATGGGAGATATGCCTTGTCATTGGTGCAGATTGTTGGTAGGTGAGTGATTGGGAGTTGTACTTTGAGTAGTGTGTGAGGCTAGTGATGCAGTTGGTAGGAGATGGCTTTTGAAGATGCATTCACTGACTTTGACCAGTGGTCTGAGGTCATGAAACTTCTTTGGGCACTGGAGCCAAGTGGTGGGTGCAACACTGCTAGCAGTGACTGCCTTATTGATGTACTCCCACATCGTTCTTTCTGGAGGTCCTCCTGGCCCCTGTGAGTAGAGGACCTTCCCTGGCTTGCTGTTAGTGCTGAGTTTGTTGAGATTAGGAAGGTAATTCAGCTTTAACAGCTGAATATTCACATTTGGAACTTTTAAATATTGAATATTTCTTAAAAGGCAGAAAGGGCTGAAAAATGTATTGATTCACTGCATTTTATTTTGTATTGCTTCAGTGTGCATGGCCCCTTTAAATCGCAGACCTCTGCATTACCCATAATTCTTTGCGAGCTCCACAGCTTTGCTCATAGAGGCTGTGGGAAGCTGCAACGCCGGACCTGGACAGAAACTTCGTCCCGGATTATTCAGCAACGCCACCAAGGCGGTGTTACATGGCAGATGAGCACTGCGCCACCTATCTCCATGCCCCCCCCCCCCCGACCAACTTCACTCTGTTAGTGCTACGGCCATCTCCAGCGGCCGTTAACACCGGCAACTTTGCTGGCGAACACAAATATTTCCCCCTCAGTATACAAAAGCAGAGAAGTAATATTGAACTTGTACAAGACGCAAGGCTGCTGATGAGTACGGTGCACAGTTTTGGCCACTCCATAGAAAGATATAAAAGCAATGAAAGTAGTTATGAAGAGAGACTTCAGAGCATGGATTAGGGCTTCCCAGCGTTCTTCAGACTCTGCCTCGCCTCTCTACCAGGATAGGATCCACAAAAGGAAGCAAATACATGGAGAAAAAGCTGCAAATACAAATACAACAGCATTATAATTAACATTCAAAAATACAGGCTGTAAATGAACAATGCAGTGTAAGATTTTAGAAATGTTTATATATTCTATTTTGATGCAGGTTATAACTGTTACTGTTCAAGACTAATCCTAATATCAAATTACTGAAAGCATTTTCTCTCTCTTATTTTTAGTCTTGTCAATAGAAATAGGTCTTGTGTGCAGGGCGTCACATCCATCACACTTTAAATGTGTATGAAATGTTCTAAGTAACATCAGTAACCACCATGTGTTCAATTAACCCTGCTAAGTTGTTCAAATATCTGATTGTAACTAAACAAGCAAAGCTAGCACTAGCATGTGGATCTTGCGCAAAACCAACCAACCAAATCATTCACTTTTTTTCCAAGTCTACAAATCTGAACCCACCAGCTACTAGAAAACAAACTAATCAAATTAGTCAAATATCAAAAGTTATTTCTTATTATTCCCTGTTGCTTTCTCACCCACCTCGCCACAATTATATTAATACAAAACAATATTAAAAATTATATATATAATCGTTTAAACAAATTGCTACTTTCACCTGTAAACGTAAACATTGTATATTAGAATTCATTGCGCTAAATTCCACCCCTCTCCCAACGCCACAGACCTTCCCTTCTCTGGTGCCAGGAATTTTGAATTCTCCTCTGTTCCTGGAGTTAGCAGTCTTCCTTACCAGAATTTCTTGGGTGCTATGCATGTATGAGCTCAGTACCTCATTTGATGGTTTCTTCACATGTGAAGATTGCTGCCTGACCCTCATTGCCACTTTTCACACTTGGGGCTGGTCTTTACTACTCCTTCCCAGTCGAACTTTTGTACCCCTGCACCTCGTGATTTGTAGAAGTTACTGCCTCAAGAATCAAATTTGACATTAGTATGGGAAATGTTATATAATTTAATAGATACTGGCCAATCTCCCATGGAGTTACCCATGTGGAGTCACGATCAAGTGTAATCTTCAGTTGAAACAGGGTTGGAGGACATAGGACCAGCCATACAAGAGGATGTTAATTACACTGCGACAAGTTTACATAGGAAGTTTCCATTATAAATTTAGCGTATGAAATTATAATGGAAAAAGTTGACAGGAAGTACACGCAGATGTACTATTTTTAATATATAATATTTTAATAACATTTTTGCTATCAAGTAGCACTTACTCACCATTAACCTGTTCACTTATGCTCGGTTTGGGTTCAGCCAGGATCACACGACCTTATGTTGGAGGGAAGGTCATTGATGAAGCAGCTGAAGATGGTTGGGCCTAGGACACTGCCCTGAGAAACTCCTGCAGCGATGTCCTGGGGCTGTGATGATTGACCTTCAACCGCCACAACCACTGTGTTGGAGGCCAATCCTCAGGGCAGTGTCCTAGGCCCAACCTTCTTCAGCTGCTTCATCATTGACCTTCCCTCCATCATAGGGTCAGAAGTGTGGATGTTCGCTGATAACTGCAGTGTTCGGTTCCATTTGCAATTCTTCAGATAATGAAGCAGTCCATGCCCGCATGCAGCAAGACCTGGACAACATTGCAGCTTGGGCTGATAAGTGTCAAGTAATATTCGTGCCAGGCAATGACCATCTCCAACAAGAGCGAGTGACCATCTCCAACAAGAGTGAGTCTAACCACCTCCCCATAGTAGTCAATGGCATTACCATCGTCTAATGCCCCAGCAGCAACATCCTGGGGTCACCATTGACCAGAAATTTAACTGGACCAGCCACATAAATACTGTGGCTACAAGAGCAGGTCAGAGGCTGGATATCGTGCAGCGAGTGTCTCACCTCCTGACTCCCCAAAGCCTTTCCACCATCTACAAGGCACAAGTCAGGAGTGTGATGGAATACTCTTCAATTACCTGGATGAGTGCAACTCCAACAACACTCAAGAAGCTCGACACCATCCAGGACAAAGCAGCCCGCTTGATTGGCACCCCATCCAACACCTTAAACATTCACTCCCTCCACCACTGGTGCACCGTGGCTGCAGTGTGTACCATCTACAAGATGCACTGCAGCAACTCGCTAAGATTTCTTCGACCGCACCTGCCAAACCCGCAACCTCTTCCACCTAGAAGGACAAGGGCAGCAGGTGCATGGGAACACCACCACCTCGAAGTTCCCCTCCAAGTCACACACCATCCTGACTTAGAAATATATTGCCATTCCTTCATTGTCGCTCGGTCCAAATCCTGGAACTCCCTACCTAACAGTACTGTGGGAGTGCCTTCACCACATGGACTGCAGTGGTTCAAGAAGGCGGCTCACCACCACCTTCTCAAGGGCAATTAGGGATGAGCAATAAATACTGGCCTTGCCAGCGACGCCCACATACCATGAATAAATAAATAATAATAAAAAATAAATATATAGATTGAGAGAAAGTTGGGGGTAGAAGATATATTAAAATATTTTTCTGCTTGAGCAGACCAGAAGTTGGTTGGTGGCAGCTGTCAGTTGATCTTGTGGCAGTATTTGTAAACAGTGTGAGCAATGTAGCAGGCACAACATTAATTAAATCCGCCCACAGGATAAAACAACGGCAAGGCATCTAGGGTTTTCTTTTTGCTGTTTCTTTCATTTGTTTTACTTTCCCCCTCCTTGCAGGGGATAGAATTCAGATCCTGGATTGATTTGGTGACTGCAAGTTTCCAAATTTGTGGCCAGCCTTCCAGCACACTGACTGACTAGACCATGGGAATTATGTCCACTGCTAGCACCGTTCATTGACTGGAGCAGTCTTAACATTAGCAAATCTGCCCCCAGCCCCCCAGCTTGTTTTTTCTACTAGCAAATATTCTTTTGTCTTCAGCCCACTGAGGGCATGTTAGGCGAGTGAGAACACTATCATAAGAAATAGGAGCAGACCAAATGGCACCTCGAGCCTGCTCCACCATTCAATAAGATCATGGCTGAAATTCTAACTCCGCTCTACTTTCCCGTCCTATCCCCGTATCCCTTGATTCCCTTAGTGCCCAAAAATCTATCGATCTCAGTCTTGAATATACTCATCGACTCAGCATCCACAGCCCTCTGGGGTAGAGAATTCCAAAGATTCACAACCCTCTGAATGAAGAAATTTCTCCCCATCTCGGTCTTAAATGGCCTACCCCTTATCCTGAGACTATGACCCTTATTTCTAGACACTCCAGCCAGGGGAAACAGTCTCTCAGCATCTACCCTGTCAAGCCCACTAAGAATTTTACACATTTTAATGAGATGATCTCTCATTCTTCTAAACTCCAGAGAATATAAGCCTGTTCTACTCAATCTCTCCTCATAGGACAGCCCTCTCATCCCAAAAATCAATCTCGTGAACCTTATTACACCCACTCTAAAACAAGTATATCCTTCCTTTAGGCAAGGAGACCAAAACTGCACACAGTAGTCCAAGTTTGGTCTCTCCAAATATAATTGCAGCAAGACTTACTTACCCTTGTACTCCATTCCCCCTCCCCTTGCTATAAAGGCTAACATACCATTTGCCTTCCTAATTGCTTGCTGTAGCTGCAAGTTGTTAACTTTCTGTGATTCGTCTACCCAAATCCCTCTGAATACCAACAGTTTCTCATCTTTTTAAAAAAATATTCTGCTTTTCCATTCTTCCTACCAAAGTGGATAATTTCACACTTCCCCACATTATACTACATCTGCCACCTTCTTGCCAAATCACTTAACCAGTCTGTATCCCTTTCAAGCCACTTTGTGTCCCCCTCACAGCTTACTTTATCACCTAGCTTTGTATCATCAGTAAATTTGGATATATTACACTCATCTAAGTCATTGATATAGATTGTAAATAGCTGAGGCCCAAGCACTGATTATTGCGACACTCCACTAGTTACACACTGCCATCCCAAAAATGACCAGTTTATTCTACTCTGTTTTCTGTCCGTTAACCAATCCTCGATCCGTGCTAATATATTACCCCCAATCCCATGAGCCCTAATCTTGTGCAACAACCTCTTGTGTGACACCTTTAGTGAATGCCTTCTGAAAATACAAATATACTACATCCACTGGTTCCCCATTATCTACCCTGCTAGTTGCGCACTTAAAAAAACTCCAATAGATTTGTCAAACACGATTTCCCTTTCATAAAATCATTGACTCTTTCTAATCATATTGTGATTTTCCAAGTGCCCTGTTACCACGTCCTTAATAATAGATTCTAGCCTTTTCCCTACTACTGATGTCAGGCTAACTGGCCTATAGTTCCCTGTTTTCTCTCTCCCTCCTTTCTTGAAGAGCGGGGTTACATTTGCTACATTCCAATCCACGGGGACTGTTCTAGAATCTAGGGAATTCTGAAAGATCAAAACCAATGCATCCACTGTCTCTGCAGCCACCTCCTTTTAAAACCCTAGGATGTAGGCCATCGAGTCCAGGGGAATTGTCGGCTTTTAGTCCCATTAATTTCTCCAGTACTTTTTCTTTACTAATAATTACTTCAGGTTCCTCACTCTCATTCGACCCTTGGTTTCCCCACAGTTGTTCTTTGTGTCTTCTACTGTGAAGACAGATACAAAATATTTGTTTAATGTCTCTGCTATTTCCTTATTTCCCCCATTATAATTTGTCCTGTCTCTGCCTCTAATGGACCCACGTTTACTTTCGCTAATCTCTTTTTACATAATTGTAAAAGCGCATACAATCTGTTTTTATATTTCTTGCTAGTTTGCTCACATTCTATTTTCTCCCTCTTGATCAATTTCTTGGGTCATCCTTCCCTGATTTTTCAAACCCCCCTGACTGGGACATACATCGCCATTCCTTCATGGTTGCTGGGTTACAATCCTGGAACTCCCTACCTAACAACGCTGTGGAAGTACCTTCACCGCAGTTCAAGATGAAGGCTCACCACCACCTTCTCAAAGGCAAATAAGGATGGGCAATAAATGCTGGTCTTGCTAGCACTGCCCATATCCCAAGAACAAATTTTTTTAAAAATGATCTGCCTCTTCAGACTTTTGAGCTTTCCTTCAGAGGAAGCAAGAAATTCAGCTTCAAACGCAGTGGTTCCTGTCTGAGACTTAATTTCAAACAGATTCCTTCTATTTGTTCCAGAGACCACATGGCCCATATTTTTCAACTCCTTCACTGACTGCTGTATGATCAGCATATCCTGTTTCCTTCCAAACTTTTATTTCCCTTTAATGTTTTTAAAGTTACTCATCCTTGCGTTATGTTACAAGATATTGTGCTTCTGCCATTATAAAACCACGTATCTTCAGGTTCTTCATGAGCAACATTATGTAAATATTGGTTATATTTTTATTCCATATGATTATATCCAACAGTATGATATAAAAAGCTGGCGTTATGTAGTGGTTTATTGCATTGAAAAGTAAGTGCAGTGAGTCATGTAGACACGTATAGGTAATTTCATACAATTATATAATAATTTGATATATTTAGATTTATATAGAGTTGCCTATATGTATCCAATTAAATGCAAGTTCTCTCGTTCTGTTCAGGATTCTTCCCTCAACAGATCTTACCAAAGAAAGGTAATTGCGCATTCATTTCATTGTTATTTGTGGGATCTTGCTGTGTGCAAAATGGCCACCAATTTTCCCAAATAACACTCCTGCACTTCGAAGTAATTAATTGTATGTAAAGTGTTTTGAGACTGAGCAAAGTGATGAGGTGCTATAAAAATGCAATTTTTAAAATTTCTAATTTTAACTTTTTTATTCATTCTTGGGAGATGGTCATTGCTGGCAAAGTCAGCAATAATTATTGCACATCCCTGGTTGCCCCTGAGAAAGTTCAATCTCTGCAGTCCTTGCAATGAATGTACTCCTACAATGCTGTTAGGTAGGGAGTTCCAGGATTTTGACGCAGCATTGGGATGGTGTGCAACTTTGAGGGGAACTTGGAGGTGATGGTGTTCCCATGCACCTGTTGCTATTGTCCATCTAGGTGGTGGAGGTCGTGGGTTCGTGAGATGCTGCCAAAGTATACACTGCAGCCATGATATGCTGGTGGTGGAGGGATTAGATGTTTATGCTGGTGGATGGGCTGCCTATCCTTTGTGCTAGATAGTGTTGGGCTTCTTGAATATTGCTGTAGCTACACCCATCCAGTCAAGTGGAGAGTATTCCATCCAGTAGTGGCAGGCGGTGCCCTATCTCCCTGCTTCCTAAGTTGTATTACTGTTTTGATTTTCTATAAAAGATGTAATTGATTATAAAGGAAAGCATTATAAAAATCCATTGCTTTAGAAAGATCACATGGAAGATCTTGTCGTAAGCTTAGGCCCAAAACATGATTGACTATTCCATTGTAGAATGAGTGATGAGACCATACAGAAAACTTGATGCATGACAGCAATTTGTTCTTTGTCACCCAGATTGAGATAATCCATTCAGCTGCCTCTGCTGTCCCCCGCCTCCCCGCCCCCCCCCCCCCCCCCCCCGCCTCCGACCAAGAAAAGCCTGTTCCACTTGCTGTAGCTTTTCTGACATAGTTTTGGATTAGCCATAATTTCCTCCAGTAGTCACTTTCTCTGGTCTCTCCCATCTCCCCTCTTGCCATGCCATGTCCAAACTCATCTTGAGACCCAACTCCTGCCCCATTGACCCTATTCCCTCTTTTTCTTAGGCAGTCCCTCGGAACCAAGGATGACTTTCTTCCACATTAAAAATGAGTTCTCAGGTGACTGATGAGTCCAATGCGGGACCTACAGTCTCTGTCACAGGTGGGGCAGACGGTGGTTGAAGGGGCGGGTGGGTGGGGTGCTTGGGTTGACGTGCGCTGCCTGCGCTTGGCTTCCGCTTGCTCCCGGCGAAGAGACTCGGTGCTCGGAGCCTTCCCGGGTGCTTCTCCTCCACTTTGTGCGGTCTTGGGCCAGGGATTCCCAGGTGTCGGTGGGGATGTTACACTTTTTCAAGGAGGCTTTGAGGGTGTCCTTGAAGCATTTCCTCTGCCCACCTGGGGCTCTCTTGCCGTGCCAGAGCTCTGAGTAAAGCGCTTGTTTTGGGAGTCTCGTATCGGGCATGCGGACAATGTGACCTGTCCATCGGAGCTGATCGAGCGTGGTCAAAGCTTCGATGCTGGGGATGTTGGCCTGAGCAAGAACCCTATTCCCACTAATCTGCTGATCACCCAACTTCCCATCCTAGCCCCCATTCTAGCTGACATCATAAGTGGTTCCCTCTCCCCAGGTACTGTTCCCCTCCCTCTCAAAACTACCACCATCACCCATTCCTCAAAAAACCCACCCTCAACCCCTCCGTTCTTACAAATTATCACCTTATCTTCAATCTCCCTTTCCTCTCCAAGTCCTCAAACATGTTGTCGCCTCTCAAATCTCTAGACATGTTTCCCGTAATTTCATGTTTGAATCTCTCCACTCAGGTTTTCATCACTGCCACAGGACTGTAAAAGCCATAACCAAAGTCATAATTACATCCTCTGTGACTGTTGCACTGTCCCTCAGTGTCCTCCTCGACCTCTCTGCAACTGATGACAGTCAATCACACCATCCTCCTCCAAAGCCTCTCCTCCATTGTCCAGCTCGATGGGACTGCCCTCACTTGGCTCTGCTCTTACCTATCCAATCATAGCCAGAGCACCTCCAACGACATTTCTTTTCCTACCCTGCACTATTACCTCCTTGGCCTATCCTTTACTATCCTCGCCCCCCTTGTCTACATTCTGCCCCTTGGCGGAATTTTACATTGATGACATCCTGCTCTTCCAACTTCCCGTTGCATCATCTTAAAGGGTGTCATCAGTAAATTAAATATGCAGTATATGTCTCAAAAATGAAAATAAAATGCAAATTATCCCTCTGCTGAAGGATTCCTCAGGGCAAATTTAGGTGATATGGTAGAGGTCTTAAATGGCGACTTTGCATTAGTCTTCACGCCAGAAACATAGTTGACTCTAGTTGAAAGTGTCAAAGTGGATACGGATGTAGTCTCGGATAGAATAAGAGGTCTCTAAACGTATCAGATCATTGCTCTTCACTATATTCAAGATATGGATGAAAGCGTTGGGAGGACTTTCTGCAAGTTTCTGGATGATACGAAGATTTGTGCAAGTATTAGAATGTTGGATGAGAAAAATCGACTGCAGTCGGATCAGGTTGTGATGGGGGGAATGGGCCCGCCTCTGACAGCTCTTGTTTAATATAGATAAATGTAGTGTCATGCACATAGGTAGGGTTAACACCAAGCATAGCCCATATTTTGCTGGAGCGAGGCATCTTGTGACGTGCCCAGTTAGTTAGACTTGTTTGTGCATAGAAACATAGAAGATAGGAGCAGGAGTAGGCCATTCGGCCCTTCGAGCCTGCTCCGCCATTCAACGAGATCATGGCTGATCATCCAAACCCAAACACCCGGTCCCTACACCGACAGCCATCCCACCCAAGCCCTATCCCCGTAACCCCACGTATTTAATCCCCCCTAACACTAAGGGCCAATTTTTATCATGGCCAATCAACCTAACCCGCACATCTTTGGACTCATGTTTAGGTTTTTAAAAAATTTGCCCACAAATTTGCTGGAAGTGCGAGCTGATAACGGCACAGCAAGGTTAACAGGGCATCTGGGACCTTGGTGTATCACCTTAACCAATAAAATTGAAGGATTGAAAAATAAACAGAGGAAGGACTGAGACAGAGGGTGAATTAGAGTGGGTGAATTAAATGTCAAATGAGGTACCAAAAGAGAACTAGAGAAGGAAAGAAAGAATGGATTAAGAGAGGGAGAAAAAGAGACAAAGGAAAAGTAAGAAATTAAAAATTTGGCATTTAAAAAATCTCCAACAAGAATTGACAACCTGAAGGAATGAGACTCCACACTTTTAATTGTTCACTTTCTAGGCAAGAGAGGTTGATTGGCAGTCAAGGATGTCTTGCTGCAGTTGTACAGGGCCTTGGTGAGACCACATCTTGAGTATTGTGTGCAGTTTTGGTCGCCTTATCTGAGGAAGGATGTTCTTGCCATGGAAGGAGTTCAGCGAAGATTCACCAGGCTGATACCTGGGATGGCAGGAATGACGTATGAGGAGAGATTGGGTCGATTGGGCTTATACTCGCTGGAGTTTAGAAGAATGAGAGGGGATCTCATTGAAACTTATAAAATTCTGACAGGACTGGACAGACTAGATGCAGGAAAGATGTTCCCGATGGTTGGGGGAGTCCAGAACCAGGGGTCACAGTCTAAGGATAAGGAGTAGGCCATTTAGGACAGAAATGAGGAGGAATTTCTTCACCCAGAGAGTGGTGAACCTGTGGAATTCTCTACCACAGAAGGCAGTAGAGGCCAATACATTAAATATATTCAAGAAGGAGTTGGATATATTTCTTAAGGCTAAAGGGATCAAGGGGTATGGGGAGAAAGCAGGGATCGGGTACTGAATTTGGATGATCAGCCATGATCGCATTGAATGTCGGAGCAGGCTCGAGGGGCCGAATGGCCTACTCCTGCTCCTATCTTCTATGTTTCTATGTCTTTAACAATTATCACATTTTTAAAAGGGTACATACTGGATTGATTAATTATTAGACTTAACTTTCTCTGGCGAGTTTAATTAGCAATTAATGCGCAATGCAGCAACTTCATGAAAATGACAGGAAGGTTAAGGGTGAGATGCCGTTTTTGCAAAGCTGAAGGCGGACCAAGGGCAAATCGGCCAGCAACTGTGGTGATTCGCAATTCATGGGGGTCATCTCTTCCTCGCCACAAGTTGCTGGCTGAGTACTGCGTGTGTCGTTCACATGCTGTTATTTTTTCAGCAAAATCTGGGCCAATGTATATACCATGCAGGGTTTAGCTTAAGGCTGTTGTGCAGGATAGTAGGTGTTATAATATATGAATCTTAAGATTCACAACCAGTGCCGCAAGGATATAGCAAAAGCAAATAAGAGTATCAGGGTGTATTGTCAGGGCAATCCAATACTAAACAAAAAACACTATTCTTGTCTTTATATAAGACCTTGGTTAGATCTCATCTAGAATACTATGTCCAGTTTTGGTCTCACAAGCTTGGTGATTTAGAGGCCCTGGCAAAGATTCGGAGGATGGCTATGAGATGGATACACACTTTAAAGGCTCTTGGTTACCATGGTAAGTTTAAAGAGCTGTGGTGTTTTAATCGAGAAAAGTGTAGACAGGAAGGAGATTCAATTGAGGTCTTTAAAATAATGAAAGGATTAGATTTGGTCCATGTGGATAGGCTATGTCAGTTAAATAGGGAGGACGAGGAAATAACGCGTATAAGTTACATAAGCATAGAACTAGGTCAGATGTCAGATTTTTCTTTTCACATAGGGTAATTGATTTTTGGAACAAGTTGCAACCTCATGCAGTGAATGCAGATTTGCTGCAAGTGTTCAAAAAGGGAGTTGGGTGAGTTCCTAACCATGGCTCACATCGCAGCATGCAAAAGGCAGATGGGCTTTTGGTGACATATTTCGAGTCAGTCTGGTCTCCTGAAAACTTGATTGACCCCCGAAAGTGATCAAAGAGGAATTTCCTAGAAATGTTTCCCCTCTATTGGTGTTGCATGTTGTTCCCTTTTTCCTCCCTCTCCCAGGAGATTGTGTGGCTGGCTGGTGGGGGGTGATGGGGTCACGGTGTTAAGTTGCAATATGACAGAATGGACCGGCTGCTCTTTCTCTGTTCCTTTTTGTATGTTCCAAAAGACATCTCTGTAAATGCATGATGCTATAAATCACTAAAGAATGTCCATTCACCATCTCTATTTCACTTTTGTAACAATTTTTGTTCTTGTACTGTTATGTACAGCATTGTCAAAACCCAATGAGATAACCTCATTGGCACAGGATGGAATGGATGCTATAAAGAGATATGCAATCTAGTTAGTCGATGCTGTCATATATTTACTGCTTCAGTGATTGTTGGAAATTGATTTTAAAAGAGAAGTGAATACAAATGTGCTGTCGTTTTTAAAAAAAAAAGAAACGCTTGCCTTTAGATAGTGCCTGATCACATCTGAGATGTCTCAAAGCGCTTCATATATAATGAATTGCTTTGAAGTACAGTGACTGTTATGTAAGCAAATGTGGTAGCAGCCTTCAAAGATCCCACAGCCTTCAAAGATCCCACAAACAACTGCGAGATGAATGACCTGTTAACCTGTTTCTTTTGGTGACGAGGAATGTCAAACAGCACACCTCTGAAAATTCCCTTTCCTCTTCGAATAGTGCCATGGGAGTTCATCCATCAAAGCAAGCCATACTGAAAGTGTTACAGAAAGTGTAATTTAGAAATAAACAGTTGAAAAATACATTCCCTGCTTTGGTATAGATCAGCAGAGTATACAATCCTACAGCACAGAAGGCAATTCAGCCCATTGTGGCTATGCCAGCTCTTATCCAATTGGTCCCCCTACTCTTTCCCAAAGCCCTGCAATTTTTTCCTTTTCAAGTATACATCCAATTCCCCTTTTGAAAGTTACAAGTATAATGTTGAGAAAGATATGGATCAGAGACCCTATCCATCCAGAACAAGTCTATAGTCCTTCTGTCACAACATCCAACTGTTTCTTAAATAATTCCAGCATTTTGCCTCCACTACTCCGACCTCATTATGTAAAGTACTGATCCAGCTATTCACCTCCTCTCTTCCAAGCTTCATTCCCTGCCCTCTTCGGACCATGGTAAATAGTTTCTCAGGGTTCCATTGTCAGTAACGTAAAGGGTCTTGAACAATGTTTCTGTTAAGATGTGCAGCCGCACAGCGATCTGGAGGTCCCGCGCAGACTGCTTGCTGGCTTTCAAATAGAAAAACTGTGCATGCGCGATAATTTGAATGGGCCATGCAGCCCCTTAAAGAGGCCGCGAACCCCAAAAGAAAATTAGCAGGAACATTGGTCTTGAATGTTCACCTTCCAGATCCGTTCCCATCTTTCCCGGAACTCCATGTTTGAATCCCTCTGATCAGGATTCCGCCCCTGCCACAGTACTGAAACAGCTCTTGTCAAAGTCACAAATGACATCCTATGTGACTGTGACAAAGGTAAACCATCCCTCCTCCTCCTTCTCGACCTGTCTGCAACCTTTGACATGGTTGACCACTCCATCCTCCTTCACCGTCGTCCAGCTGGGTGGGACTGCATTCGCCTGGTTCCATTCTTATCTATCTAATCGTAGCCAGAGAATCAACTGCAATAGCTTCTCTTCCCACTCCCGCATCGTTACCTCTGGTGTCCCCAAGGATCTATCCTTGGCCCCCTCCTGTTTCTCATAAATGCTGCCCCTCGGCGGCGACATTCGAAAACACTGTCACTTTCCACATGTACGCTGACGACACCCAGCTCTACCTCACCACCACTTCTCTCGACCCTTTCACTGTCTCTAAATTGTCAGACTGCTTGTCTGACATCCAGTACTGGATGAGCAGAAATTTCTTCCAACTAAATATTGGGAAGACCGAAGCCATTGTCTTTGGTCCCCACCACAAACTCTGTTCCCTAGCCACTGACTCCATCCCTCTCCCTAACATCTGTCTGAGGCTGAATCAAAATGTTCACAACCTTGGTGTCATATTTGACCCTGAAATGAGCTTCCGACCACATATCTGTGTCATAACTAAGACTGCCCATTTCCACCTCTAACTTCACCTGACTTCGCCCCTGCCTCAGCTCATCCGCTGCTGAAACCTTCATCCATGCCTTTGTTACCTCTAGACTAGGCTACTCCAATGCACTCCTGGCTGGCTTCCCAAGTTCTACCCTACGTAAACTTGAAACCATCCAAATCGTTGCCACCCGTGTCCTAACTCGCACCAATTCCTGTTCACCCATCACCCCTGTGCTCGCTAACCTACATTGGCTCCCGGTTAAGCAATGCCTCAATTTTAAAATTCTCATCCTTGGTTTTTAAATCCCTCCATGGCTTCACCCCTCCCTATTTCTGTAATCCCCTCCAGCCCCACAACTCCCCGGGATATCTGCGCTTCTCCAATTCTGGCCTCTTGAGCAACCCTGATTTTAATTGCTCCACCATTGGTGGCCGTGCCTTCAGCTGCCAAGGCCTTAAGCTCTGGAATTCCCTACCTAAACTTCTCCGCCTCTCGACATCTCTTTACTCTTTTAAGACACTCCTTAAAACCTACCTCTGACTAAGCTTTTGGTCATCTACCCTAATTTCTCCTTATGTGGCTCTGTCATTTTTTTAATAACGCTCCTGTGAAGCACCATGGGACAATTTACTACATTAAAGGCACTATATAAATACAAGTTGTTGTTGAATACCTCAATAAGATCCACTCTCAATCTTCTGTAATGTAAACAAACTCCGATTCTATAACCACTCCTTGTAACTTAGGTGTCTGATACCAGATATCAGACAAGTGGCCATTTGCTGCACCTTGCCCAGTGCCATATTGTCCTTTGTGTAATATGGTGGCCAGAACTGCACACAATACTCCAGATGAGGATGAACCAATGCCCTGTACAGGCTCAGTATTGCATCCTCTGATTTGTGTTCTATTCCATCCGCTTTACAGCCTGTAGTGTATGTACCCATCTACCTTTAAGAGAATTATTGTATGTAACCGTCCACCTTTAAGAGAACTACTTTAGGTGTTGCACTACTTTGTTGGCTTCTGTATACTGTAATACTGACGGTGACCACACCGGTATATAAGTGCTGTGTCAGGAGTTATTGGGCAGATTCACCCCGACCTTCGAATAGTAAAGTCCTGTTTTAAGTTACTCTTGGAGTCTGTGTATTAATTAACTAAACAACCCACAGACTTTACAGTGGCGACGAGTCCGATCGTACCCTGCGGCAAATACTTCCGAAGCAGTTAACGAGCGTCGAGAAGAGGCAACCGCCCTCGTCGCTCTGCTGGAAAAAAAAACTCGAGGCTGCAGAACTAGAAAGGAGGAAGAATTTAGAGACAAAGACTTCCATCAGCAACAGGCACTGACTATCCCTTCTGCCACGGTGAGGAGTGAGCCGATCAGCACGAGAAGCAAGGCGGCCACGGTGACTGAGTAAGGGAAAGTAAAAAGAATAACCGGAGGATAAGGGCGGTGCACTCGACCACGGTCGAGGGGGAAAGGAGCCGGACAGAAGTCGGGCCCAGAGGCGCTGAGACTGGGGCAGCGTGGAGCAAGGAAGCCGCGGTACAGACAGGCTGGGGGACGCAACGGCGTCGTGAGACAGCTAGACCGCGACCGGCGAAAAAGGCCGGGCAGCGACCGAAGCCACGAAGCGCTGCGACCGGGAACGTAGGCGCGGGAAGAGATAAACGCAGCCGGGGAGGGAAGCACCGGACTGCGAGAGGGCTGGGAGGCGCGATTGGGAGCCGAGCGAGCGGGAGAGGCAGAGCCGACCAAGGGAGACTGAGCGAGAGCCAGTCCAGCGGCTGAAACTGTTCTCCATCAACGGGGTGTACCCAGCGCCGGTAGAGCCGAGCGAGCGGGAGAGAGACAGAGCCCGAGCAAGGGGAACTGAGCGAGAGCCAGCCCAGCGGCTGAAACTGTTTGCCGTCAACGGGGTGTACCCAGCGCCGGTTGCCCTGCCGAGAAAAGGGAAAGCACTGAAGCCGACGCGCAGGCTGTGAACCTGAAAGCCAGCAGCCGTCGCCCGTGGGGAAAGTGTACCCCTCCCGCCAGGGAAGAAACGCGGGAAGCCGCCATTAGGCGGGGAAGAAGACAGAAGCGGGAAACCGCCATTGAAGTGGGCAGGGAGAGAAGATAAGCGCGGGAAACCGCCATCTTGGGGAAAAAAAAAAGAAAATTTAAAGAAATAATTCGTGGTGTTATCAGGAAGAGAGGAAGATGCCTAAGCATGGTAACATCAACGATTTTAATTCCGAGGTAGAAGACTGGGCCACGTATGTGGAACGCATTGAGATCTATTGTGAGGCCAATAAAATAGAAGAAGATGACAAAGCTATAACCTTGCTAAACTCGATGGGCACGAAGACATACGAGCTCTTGAAGCATCTACTAGCACCAGCTAAACCGGTGGATCAGACTTTCGATGATATTGTGACTGTTCTGAAGGATCACTTGAACCCCACACCGTTGATGTTGGCGGAACGATTCAAATTCTATGCGAGAACGCAAAGGAAAGACGAAAGCAACGCAGAATACTTGGTCGAACTGCGTAGACTAGCGAGACACTGCCAGTTTGGAGGGAATCTGACAGAGGCGTTGCGAGACAAATTCGTGTGCGGAATGTCGAAGGAAGAAACACAAAAACGACTGCTCGAAGAGAACGATCTTACACTTGAGAAGGCTGTCCTTATTGCTGCATCGAACGAAGCCGCAGCGAAAGGAACGGCGGAAATGCAGCTAAAGGCAGCGGCACTCAGGGTGCAGCAAATTACTTCGGGTACAACGAAATGCTATCGTTGTGGGAAGACAACACACGACCAGAACCAATGCTGGTTTAAAAACCAGGAATGTAGGAAATGTGGCAAGCTCGGTCACATAGCTAAGGTATGCCGGTCAGGAAAGAAGACCAACAATAATGAGTCACCACAAAAGAGGTACAGAAAGGTACATGAGGTGACTAGGAAGAGTCCGGAAGAACAGAATTCGGACTCACACTCCAACTGCAAGGAACTGGATAGTCTGAGAATTCACAATGTGAGTAATGAAGCTGACCGACAAGCTATCTGGATCACACTACAGATTGCAAAAGTCCAAGTGAAAATGGAAGTGGACACCGGATCGGCGTTGACGGTCATGAATAAGCATGATTATAAAAAGTTATTCAAGCATATTCCCCTACGGGATACGGAACTAGTATTGAAGACATACACGGGGCACAAAGTATACCCCATCGGAAAGATAGAAGTCAAGGTGAGATACAAGGACAAAGAGCACCAAAGGATGGACCTGTATGTGTTGCCTGAGGGAGGTCCACCACTTCTGGGACGGGAGTGGATCAGGAAAATAAAGATAGACTGGCATTCACTAAACACCATGACGGTAGATTCCGGAAAGGAAGATGTCAAACCTGAACGGTTGTCCAGAATATTAGACGAAGCTAAAGAGGTATTCCAGCAAGGACTGGGAACACTGCGAGGAATTAAAGCAAAGGTTAAGATTGCAGAACATGCAAGCCCAAAATTTTTCAAAGCCAGATCGGTACCTTACGCGATATGACCTGCTGTGGAGGCAGAACTGGAAGAACTTGAACGATCAGGGGTACTGTCAAAAGTGGACTGGAGTGAGTGGGCCACGCCCATTGTTCCCAAGTAACAAGCCAGGGGGACCGGGGAAGGTCCGCATCTGCGGAGACTTCAAGATCACAGTGAATCCGGTGCTTCACACGGTACAATACCCGCTTCCGCGGATTGAAGATATCTTTGCTTCGTTGGCTGGAGCGAAACACTTCACCAAGATAGACCTGGCACAGGCATACTTACAAATGGAAGTCGAGGAAGAGTCGCGTCAGTACCTCACCATCAACACACACAGAGGCTTGTATCGTTATAATAGACTGGTTTTTGGGGTAGCTTCGGCTCCAGCAATTTGGCAGAGGGCCATGGAGCAGGTATTACAAGGAATTCCAAGCACGCAGTGTTACTTAGACGATATCCTGATTACGGGAGAGGACGAGGAAGAACACCTCACAAATTTGAAACTGGTGCTCACTAGGTTGAAGGAATATGGCCTTCGAGTTAATCGCAAGAAATGTGAGTTCTTCCAAAAACGGATCTCGTACTGCGGTCATGTCATTGACCGAGAGGGGCTGCACAAGTCACCTGACAAGATAGAAGCTGTCGTGAAGGCCCCCACTCCGGAAAACGTATCACAGTTAAGATCATTCTTGGGGTTGATTAATTATTATCACAAGTTTCTGCCGAATCTATCCACGGTGCTGCATCCGCTGAATGCTCTGTTGCGGAAAGAAGTACCATGGAAGTGGAGTGAGGAATGTAAAAAGGCCTTTCGCAGAAGCAAGGCGTTGATTACCTCTGAAGAAGTGTTGGCCCATGTACCTTAAATTCCTATCACTTTCAACTTGAGTGGCAGCTTTCCATGCAGAACGTTGTTCAAGGCTTTTGGACGTCACTTTATCTTAAAAAAAAAATGTCATGGTTGATGAGATAACATCTTTTGCTTCTGCACCATGTATTTAGACAGGTAATACTCTGGTTTACCCTCTGAAAATTAATTCTGTTGTTTTGCTTGGTGTTGATGTAAGGTGTATGGTGTATAGGATTTGTAGTTCACTGCTTCTGCCTACCACCTTTTTTGAAAAGAGGTAATCTGTCAGGTCATTTTCAATATGGCAGCATGCTAAAACGCTACCATTCTAAATGCAAACCCATGTCAAAAGGACTATTGAAGCAAGCTTTTTTTTTTCATTGATGAATGTCAGTTTAAAGAATTGGGGCACTATAAATTCATTGTGGTCTTCATTATATCTGTTTAAGACCTGAAAAGCAATAATTTGTTGCTTTACACCGCCAATTTACAAAGTGGTACGTGATCTGAAATAGTCTTTCTTGGAGAATATTTGATGTGGTCATTGAGTGGGGTTTTCTTTGCAGATGTATTAACCCTTAACAAGTTGGAATAAGCTTATGTTTACTGTGTTAAGAGAAAAAGTGTTACTCAGCAGAGTACATCCTGTTAGCACATTTTTAAACCTACTCTCACAGCACCCTCCTCTCTCTCTGGAACCAAGCTCCACCCTCAAATTCAAATTCCCCATTGCTGTGTCAGCCTGAATAACAACTGTTAGAAATTGTGTATGTACATTTTGGGGTGGTGGTGGAGGTGGGAAACCTCCTGTCCCCCATCATACACCCCGCCCTGCTGTGTATTTGTTTTTTCAAACCCTCACCCTCTTAGCAGCTTACATATTTATTGAGTGGCCCCTTGTTGAAGGTTTGGCAAGAATTGAAAGGTTACTTTTTTTAGCATGTCAAATTGGAATTACTTCATGTGGGGAAGAAAATTGCCAGCTATCACCAAAAGCTCCCTTTGCTTAATATATTTCTTGCTGCGAAAGCTAATCAATAAGTAAACACTAGTGAGTTTGTTCGAATGTTATTTGTTATTGTATGGTGCAGTGTTTCTGACTTATAGTGAACAACATCACAGGAGATTTGCTGATATATTAGAAATGGTAAACCACACTCCAAACATCAGACATTGTAACAAATAAAATGAAAATGTTATAATAAAAGCAAAATGCTGCAGATGCTGGAAATCTGAAATAAAAAGCAGAAAATGCTAGAAACACTCAGCAGATCAGGCAGCATCTGTGGAGAGAGGATCAGAGTTAACGTTTCAGGTCGATGACCTTTCATCAGAACTGGAAGAAGTTAGAGATGGAACTTAAAATGCTGATATACATATTCCAATCTGCAATGTTGCCTGACCAAACAACAATTAAACCTCGAGTTACCCAAGACACACTCTTGCTTATAGTAGTTAGACATTCTGGTCTAAATGGGGCAGGCTAGGTCTCCACATCTCCAGTTTTGCAGCACAATCATATATTGTGGATTACGTAATATAATACTCTTGACAATCATCATCCTTTTTTTTTAAAGTACAGTCCAACATTTCATCCTGGATTCTGACTTGCATTCTGAAGACCAGTTAAACTTTTGACCTTACCCTGCACAGTTCTCTCACCAAACAATTAAGCTCTGGTTGACTTCACAATCAAAGTTTTTAAAGGAACACAGCTGCACCTTGGCAGCAGAATAATACATTTTGCATTACATTGTATAACACTTTTGTCCTTATACAGCAGCATATCATCCAACTGACTGAGCAATGCCATTCTCTGGTGTATATATAAAAATCCATGTATCTATTACACTCCAGATGTGATACTTTGTTGCAGGTGCAAAACAAAAAGAAAGCCAGTTTTTAAAATTTGTACAGAGGGCATTGTTGGGGAGGCTGCATGGATAGAGGATTGGCTAACTAACAGAAAACAGAGTTGGGATAAATGGATCATTTTCAGGTTGGCAAACTGTAACTAGTGGGGTGCCACAGGGATCAGTGCTGGGGCCTCAACTATTTACAATCTATATTAATGACTTGGATGAAGAGACCGAGAGTAATGTAGCCAAATTTGCTGATGATACAAAGATAGGTGGGAAAGCAAATTGTGTGGAGGACGCAAAGAATCTCCAAAGGGATATAGATAGGCTAAGTGAGTGGGCAAAAATCTGGCAGATGGAGATTAATGTGGGAAAATGTGAGGTTATCTACTTTGGTAGGAAAAATAAAAAAGCAAATTATTATTTAAATGGGGAGAGATTACAAAATGCTGAGGTACAGAGGAATCTGGGGGTCCTTGTACATGAATCACAAAAAGTTAGCATGCAGGTACAGCAAGTAATTAGGAAGGCAAATGGAGCGTTGGCTTTTATTGCAAAGGGAATGGAGTATAAAAGTAGGGAAGCTCTGTTACAACTGTACAGGGCGTTGGTGAGACCACACCTGGAGTACTGCGTACAGTTTTGGTCTCATTAAAGGAAGGATATACTTGCATTGGAGGCAGTTCAGAGAAGGTTCACGAGGTTGATTCCGGAGATGAAGGGGTTGTCTTATGAAGAAAGGTTGAGCAGGTTGGGCCTATACTCATTGGAGTTTAGAAGAATGAGAGGGGATCTTATTGAAACATATAAGATTCTGAAGGGGCTTGACAGGGTAGATGCAGAGAGGATGTTTCCCCTTGTGGGGGAATCTAGAACTAGGGGGCATAATTTCAGAATAAGGGGTCGCCCATTTAAATCTAAAATGAGGAGGAATTTCTTCTCTAAGGGTTGTGAATCTTTGGAATTCTCTTCCCCAGAGAGCTGTGGAGGCTGGGTCATTGAATATATTTAAGGTGGAGATAGACAGACAGATTTTTGAACGATAAGGGAGTCAAGGGTTATGGGGAGCGGGCAGGGAAGTGGAGTTGAGGCCAAGATCAGATCAGCCATGATCTTATTGAATGGCGGAGCAAGCTCGAGGGGCCAAATGACCTACTCCTGCTCCTACGTCTTATGTTATTACTTTAGGGAGCATATTGAGGCTTTAGAGAGGGTACAATGCAGATTCACTAGGATTACATAGAATCTAAAGCCCAGAAGCAGGTCATTCGGCCCAACTGGTCTATGTCATAAGAACAGGAGTAGGCCATTCAACCCCTTAAGCCTGATCTGCCATTCAATGAGATCATGGCTGATCTGTGATGTGTTTGCCTTCTCCCACTCTAAGTACCTCTTCTTGCACTGCCCCTGTATCCCTCTATTCCCTTCTCCCTAATGTATGCATCAAGCCTCTCCTTAACTGCATCATTGCTCTCTTCTTCAAACATTCCATGTGGCAGCGAGTTCCACATTCTCACCACTCTAAAGAAATTCCGCCTAAATTATTTATTTGATCTTGTATTTATGCTACCTCTTTCTGGACTCGCCCACAACTAGAAACAGTTTCTCCACTTCTAACCTGTTGAACCCCTTCATAATATTAACAACCTCTATCCATTCTCTTCTTTTCCAGCTAAGAGCCTCAGCCTGCTTAATCTTTCCTGATAGTTGCACCTTCTTAATTCTGTTAACTTCCTTGTAAATCTTTTCTGCACTTTCTCCGGTGTTTCAATATCCTTTTGTCGTATGGAGACCAGAACTGCACACAGTATGTCAATGGTGGTCTAACCATGGTTCTGTATAAATTTAACATTACCCCTCCTGCTTTTGTATTCTATTTATGCTGCCTGGTATGAAAGGGTGGGACAGGGTATGTGGGATGCAGTCTATTTCCAGTAGCTGAGGGGTCTAAAACGAGTGGCCAAAAATGCAACATTAAATGCAAGAGATTTAGAACAGAGACCAAGAGAAACTTTACACCATTGTCTGGCTGTGGAATTCACTTCCAGAGTTGGTGGTTGAGGCAGAAACTATATCAACATTCAAGATTGGATTGGATAGGTGGATGAAAGGAAAGAGGATAAAGGGTGGTGGGCTTTCTTCTTGAATTGCCACCGTCCTTGTGGTGATGGTGTTCTTAAGAATGTGTTAAGTAGGAAATTTGAATATTTGGCTCCAGTGATGACGAAGGAAAGGTGATAATTGGCAGGAGTTTTGCAGTGGCGCTACGGCGTTGCACCCCGATCTCCATGATGTCATCAGCATGCGCATTGCCCTGGTAGTGCTCCGGATCCGAAATTGACTTCCACCCCCTGCAGCAGCGCCGGTCGAAAACACCGACAGCTGCACGTGGCATGCATCGGGCGACTGGCCGCTTCGGGGTCGATGATTAAAGGCGAGGTGGCCGAGTTAAGTGGAAAAAAAACTTAACATTCCTGTTCTAGTTTTTTGCGTGTTCCAGCCCGCGATCGATCAGCCCGGCACTCTGCTTGAGTGCTGGGCTAATCACGCAGGATCGCGGCTGCCTTGGTGGTCCAGGTAGGTACTTTTTAAATTGCAGAGCTTGCAGCGATGGCCCTTCCCTTTAAAGGAGGGAAGGAGCCTTTGAACGCGGCAGCGCTGCACGGCCCAGTGTGCATCACTGCTGAAGTCTCCGCCCTGCTCTCCGATGTTAGTGCCCTAAGAAGGAAATGGAACGCTTGATTTAGCACTCCACTTCCCTCTTGGGGCGCTAAAACCCATTACCGGTGCTAAAGTTAGCGCCCAGATGATGTTAGTGCCCCAAACTGGTCGATACCGAATTTTTCCCCCAAGTTGTTCAATGTGAGAACAAGTTCAAATATGTGACCTCTTAAGTATTAACGTTTGCTTGTTGCTAACAGAGTTTCTCTGGCTTATCTATCTCTTCCTGGCTTCAGATGGGCACCCAGTTTTAACTACAGAGGCTGAGAAGTACTTTTCAAAAAATGGAAGGGGGTAAAGGAAATTTAAATCTGTGTCTCTTAAACTTCAAAACAACTGCCAATCAAACATAATATAGACCAATAAATACTCCAAGATGCTTGTATTTGAATTAAATGGCATAGCCCTTCCCTTGAACACTTGGCCAGGCACGTCTACTCTGGGACTAAAACAATCCGGCCATTTTCTAAACATTAATCTATATGTACTGAGACGATTGCGGGGGGGGGCGGTGAAGCCAATATTATGAAATGTTGTAGACAAAATACTTTTCTTTTGGTCACAGTAGCTTTTGTTTTGATGTGGCTGGTGCTTTCAGTACTGTGAAATATGTGTGTGTGAGCGTTCAAAAGGATTTACTTTGTATACTGTTATAATTTAAACTGTAATTTAAAAAATCACACATGCATTGGTTCTTAACATTTTGTGATGCTGTGTTCTACAGATCAGTAAAGAAATGTCAAGTTTCAGTAGCATTTTTAATAGATTTATGGCATGTACAATAATTGTTGTAATGCTTATTGGCAATGATGAATTCTGGTTGATGGGCCTTGTCTTTATATTTTAAAAAAAAAGTCTTGTTCTAAACACTATTAAAGTAGCGAATTCACACATTAACAGGAAATGAAGTGTGGTGGAAAATGCAGCAGACAACTGGAGTGTGTACTGCAATTTTAAATAAAAGGACTCTGCTTCTCTTTTTGGGTCAGTAAGTGGTTTTGGCAGAGCAAGCAGCTTGCTGAGCTCTCTTCCTGTACTCTGCAAACAAGATGCAGATGTTTCAGCACAAGGGGACTGTTAGTTTAGTACCATCCTTGCAGGCGTGGAGCAGTCTTCTTGCATTTTGCTTCGATTGCATTACCCTAAGCTATCCAAAGAAGCTTTTCCTCGCTGTCTGGCTTTACTGTTTTAATTATAGTAGTCCTCATTAGTCTACATTGTTTATGGCTCAGTCATTAATAGAGTAGCATTTTTTTTAAATTAAAACGTGGTGCTTACAATAGAGGACTTTTTTGTAAACTAGCAATGGGATCATAGCGACAGTCACTTTCATTGCAGGAGTTTATCAGAATCCTTTATAAATAGAAATACATTTTGTTTATAATTGGTATTGAAGATCAGTCAGTCAAAAGATGCAGCCCCATAATAAAAATGGATTACAGTAGTTAGAAGATAAACCACCATATGGGATGCTTTTCACAGCCTTCTGCATGTTGTTGCATTTTTCTATCAGGAGAATGGTGCTGTTGGATTGCAAAAAATATTTAATTAAGTGCAAACAAATGCAAAAACAGATTTTTAAGAAACTTTTGATTTATCACAATTACACGTGCAGTGTAACTTTCATTTTAATCCGGCTAGGGAAGGAATGACTGAACTTCCAGATAGAGTAGTGGCAGCACAAATCCTGTAATCATTTAAGAGACAGTTAGATCGTGCAACGGATGACTTTAGGGTTTTTTAGATGGAGGATTTAAAGATGAGCAGAATGGTTTTCCTCATCTGTAATTATCTTGTGAAAATCATAAGTAACCTTGAGTAAATAACAGGTAATTTAGCATATTTAGTTGATGTAGTATATGAGTCTGAACTGTCCAGTTGCACAAACTACTTTTTGTGTGAACTATATATCAAGGGTTAAAATTGGTAGTAGCACCAAGTTCCTAAAGTGTGTTGGACTGTTGAATTTGTGATGTTTGACTAACTAGCCATCCTGTTTATATGGTGTGGAGATCTTCACTGTGATAGAGAATAACTGATTATAGATGTCTATAAATCTGCTGAAATAAGTTGTCTTTTTACTTCATGGCAGGTCAATTTTAATCACAGTAATAAAACTTTAGAATTTGGCATGGTTTTAAAAATGTGTTTCAGCATCTCCTGTTCAATCATTTTATTTTATTGGTACTGGCTTGATAAGTACAGTGTGGTTGGTGAAAATGGGTTTAATTGCTGATAATTTAAGTTTTTTATGGAAGGTTGGCTACTGAACTTAAATAAATGGGTGGCTCATGTGGCTGCTGAAGAAAAACTGAATTTCGGCCTTGTTTTATTGAAACAATTGGTGATACAACCCGTAATAAACTTGATGCAGTACGTACTATATCTTTGAGTTGATGAACCACAGTTAAAACTTCCAAGATAAAGCTATATGAAAATTTATCCCCAAAGCCCAAGCAAAAATGTAACATATTAATCCAACCGTACAATTATGACCAGCTAGTCCTACCAGCACAGAACCTGGCCACCAGGTTTTACTGTCGCACCCCTGTCCAAAAAAGGGGAAACATTTTCAATTTTCTGGCATCACTCCCCTATCCACGGAGGATTGGAAAAATTGTGGCCAGAGCCTCAGCTTTTTCCACCTTTGCTTCCCTCAGCAACCAACATGGATTTGTTAAAGGCAAGTCATGTAGGACAAACTTGCTTGAGTTCTTTGATGAAATAACAGGAGAACTGATGAAGGTAGTGCAGTTGATGCTGTGTATATGGACTTTCATAAGGCGTTTGATAAAGTATTACATAAAAGACTTGTTAGCCTATGGGATTAAATGGGCAGTGACAGCATGGATACAAAATTGGCTAAGAGACAGAACGCAGAGAGTAGTAGTGAACGGTTAGATTTGAGATTGGAGGGAATTATATATACAGTGGTGTCCCCCAGGGGTCGGTATTCGACCACGGCTCTTTTTGATATGTATTTATAACCTGGCCTTTAGTATAAGGGGCACAATTTCTAAGTTTGCAGATGACACAAAAACAGTGAGGAGAATAGTTGCAGACTTCAGGAAGACATAGACAGACTGGTGAAATGAACAGACACATGGCAGATGAAATTTAATGCAGAGAAGTATAAAATGATTCATTTTGGGAGGAGAAATGAGAGGTAATCTAAACTAAATGGTACTATTTTAAAGGGGGTACAGGAACAGAGACACTGGGGTTCACATACACAAATCTTTGAAGGTGGCAGGACAAGTTCTGGGTACCACACTTTAGAAAGGATATCAAGGCCTTGGGAGGGTGCAGAGGAGATTTACTAGAATGATACCACAGCTGAGGGACTTCAGTTATGTGGAGAGACTGGAGAAGCTGGGATTGTTCTTGTTTGAGCAGAGAAGATTCAGGGGAGATTTAATAGCGGTGTTCAAAATTATGAGGGGGTTTAATAGAGTAAATAAGGAGAAACTGTTTCCAGTAGAGGATGGGTCGGTAACCAGAGGACACAGATTTAAGATAATTGGCAAAAAAACCAGAGGGGAGATACAGAGAATTATTTTTTTTGCAGCGAGTTATGATGATCTGGGATGCACTGCCTGAAAGGGCGGTGGAACCAGATTCAATAGTAACTTTCAAAAGGGAATTGGATATATACTTGTAAAGGGAAAAAATGCAGATCTATGGGGAAAGAGTGGGACTAATTGGATAGCTCTGCTAATGCTGATGGTGATCCATTCTGATCTACATCGAACTGTCACTTTCTGATCTCTTCTGATGTATTGATTTGATCTATAATACCTGTATTCGTTCCAGAAATAGATAGCAGTGCTACTTAAAGGCCTCATTTATCTACCTAGGAGACATTGGCCTCGATTTTCATTGGGCCGTGAGGTGGGCTTTTAGGCGTGCGGGGGGTTAAAATCGCAAAACCTAGGGGCCGTGACCCCCTCCGCCTGGTTCCCGCCTCCATGCCATTTTAACCTAGGTGTGTCTGATTGACCCGAATCAATCCCGCCTGCAACAGGTGGGTGGTCTTTAGGGCCCTTAAACAGCACTGATTGGCCTTTATAATCCCATTTTAACAGGCCCTTGCCTGTTTAACCCTTTTCCCACGCAAAACGCGCCTGGTGGGGATGACGCCTGTGAAACCTGGCGTGAACACTATTGGCTTGCTGACTATCAGCTGCAGGTCCAACATTAAAGAGGATATTTGCTCAGTCATCATTTGCAGGTGGCAAGACTTTGTTGTCTCAGCTCTGGGGGAACTTTTAGAAGGCATAACCACAGCTGTGGAAGTTTGGAGCCTGACACCCATCTCCAGTGTGACCTCCTGCGAGACCCCTCTCGCCACCCTCACTCAGCGCTTCCTCAACTGAGGCACCTACCAGAAGCATGGGAGGCCTTTTTTTCCTTCCCCTCTTGGCATTAGAGGACCTCCAGCCCCATTCGCGAAATGACACATGCCACAACTGCAGAAGTTGCCATCAGAAATTTTATTTACAATAACCAACTGATGGCATTTTTAAAATAAACACAACATTTCACCCAAGTGACTACCCTTGTGACTATTAGTGCTTTATTTTCCTCTTGCGCATGCTCCTACGTAGTGGTTCCCCTGTGGCTTCAGCAGATGTGGAGGCCCCTTGCTCACTTTCCTGCTGCTCCTGTCTCGACACCTTTGGCGGGCGTCCTCTGGGATGGCGAGCCTGTGAGGGCTCGCCAGCAGTCTGCTGCTCCTGCGGCTGTGCAGGGATTGAGACCTCTATCTCCGTTGGGTGTGTACTCCGGCGGGGCTCTGACCGAGGGCTCTGCAGTGGCATGGAAGTGTGAGCGCTTGGAGAGGAGCCCCCCACTTCCTTGAGGGCTGCCACCAACCTCCCTCTCATGAGTCAGGTCCCCCTCAGTGCCTTCAAGTGACTTGAGAGCACCTTGCTGCACATTAGGGGGGCCATGGGGACCCATATCTGCAGTGGCAGTCCTACTCAGAAGGACTTCCATGAAGGTCTGGTTTCTCTTTTCAATAGATGCCCATCGCTCTTCAAGAGATGTCATTCTATTCTGAACACTCACCATGTTTTCCATACCCTGGCGACTAACCTCCTCCTCTACCGTAGCCCTCCTCTCTACCATAGCCAGCCTTACCACGGAGACAGCAATCGTTTCCACGTAGGTAGCCATCCTTTCCGTGTTGATGCGTTCATGCGCCAATGACTCCACAAAGGCTCTGCTCATGTTCACAATGGACTCCTCCATTCGCTCCACACTCGCAGCGACCCTAGAGACAAAACCTGCCAGAGACTCCTGCATCTGTGCCTGGAGTTCCATCACCTCTGATCTTACGGATGGACCCAGAGGCAGAGGGTCGACATGCAGCTGAGCCGAGCTGGCAGATGCCTGCGCCCTCCGATGAGGACTCTCCACTGCTGTCCCTGTCTCTACCATCTGCTGATGTTCACTTGTGAGCTGTGATACACCAGGTGACGACTCTACTCTATGTCCCGAAGGTCCCACCGAGGTGTGAGTGTCTGCGCTGGGTGCGTTTATTTCTGATGACGCTGCGCCCTCGGAGGTTGCAGATTCCTCTGAGGAGTCCGGCTGCTCAGGCTCTTCCTCCTGCACCGTGGGGACGGGGGCTCTTGATGGTCCTGTGGGGGAGCCAAGGAAAAAGTTAGAGATGTGATGGCAAGGTTACATGCACATTGCATTTTGCAGATGATCATAAGTCCATATGATGTAGCTTCAGAATCATTGGCATTGCATGAGTCACTGATAATGAGAGAGATGGAAAACTATTCTGTCACCAGCTTGCGGGGATGCTTCTGCCTGTCCTTCCCCAACGTCCACATCTCAGTCAGCCCCGGCAATCTCCAGCACGCCTTCCTCCCAGGGGATGAGGTGGGCTAATGAGGGCAGCCCTCCTCCTGTCCTGGCTCGCGCTCTCCTGTTGTGAGCTCTCTTTTCCTGCAATGAGGGAGACAAGTGGAGGTTGAGTGAGAATGAAGGAGTGAGTGCAGAGATTGCATAGCATAGATACTTAGAAGGAGACAAAGATGGAGTGAGGTTGCAATAGCAAGGGCCCTCCCTGTGTGTTGTCAGTTGTGTTCAAAGCATCAGAGTGAGAGGGAGTGTGAGGGCTGCATGGTGGCATAGTTCTGTGAATGTGAGCATAGAGAGAGAGGGAATGGGTAAGGGTGCATGGATGTGAGTGTCTAGTGGGATGTGCAGGAAGAGATTGCTAAAGCTGAGTGCTGGTGAGGAAAGGCAATGGGGATCAGATTGAGGGTGATGGAAATATCATACAGTACTTTTCCAGTGCGAAGAAGGTCATGGAATCTTTTCCTGCACTGCAACCACATTCTTCGTGTTAGCCCCAAGGAGTTGACTTGACCTGCCACCTGTAGCCACACAGCCTTGGTCTGGCTGGGAGGCCTCTTCCTCCCTGAGGAAGGGAAGAGGACCTCCCTGTGGGCCCTAGCACCATCCAATAATGCCTGTAGTGAAGCCTCATCAAATTTGGGTGCAGATCTGGCCCTCCCGCTGGCCGTTCCTCCTGCAGGTTCCTGTGCCATCTTAATGTTGAAGGTTGGAAGCCTGCAGAGGAAGCAAGGCTTGCTGTGGACCTTAAAAGCAGCAGCAATGATGATATATTCTGCGACTTTCTGACTGGAAATACTCAATTGCCAAGGCTTCCCACACGCTGGAAATCAATTGGCCAATTGTGTTAAATTTGCATTAAACTCACAGACCCATTTACAATCGTGTCGGAATCACTAAATTTGGGGAAACCGCCAATTCCCCGCACCTGAACGAAAATCAACCCCATTATGTTTATAGTAGGAGATAGATTTTTAGAGTTACATAAGCTATTTATGAATCTATTTTGCACTCTATGGGGGTGATTTTCATTCAGAAGTCGGGTAGGAGGCGGGACTACAACTTTTGGGGTTGTAGTTCAGCCTCCATCGAGATGTGGCCAATCCACACGATTTTAACTTGATTGACCTTGTTGAGCCCAATTAAGGGCCACCTGGCAACAGGTGACGTCACAGACTGAATTTTCATCTGTCAAGAGGTTTTGACAGATGAAATATCAGCATTTCACAGCTGTTTGAAGCTGTCAAACACTGACAGTCTTACTTCTAACCTGAGTCCTTCTCCACAGACTCAGTTAGAAATCTCTCCTGCATAGAAAGCTGCAGGTTGTCACTTTTGACAGTTTGCAGCCATTCTGCATTCTGTGCCGATTAGATGATGGACTCCTGAAACTAGAGGAAGGAAGGCTGAAAAGGTAAGTGCAGGTAATTTAAACTTCTTTAGACACACCAAACACACTTACCTTTGCACTCGTGCACCCATCACTCACCTGAACACCGACATCTCGACCCCTACAAGTCCTACGGCCTAACGACTGTAACTTGGCGCCGTTTAGAGCCGTCGGGAATCCCACAGTTCAAGCTTTAAAATAGGGATTAGGCTAAAAACTGCCTGTTAACAGGCAGTTAATTGGCACTAATCCCTTCCCGCCTCGGGTAGGCTGGTCCCAGTGTGGGGCGGGTACCCGCCTCCTTTGAAACTTACATGGAGGCGGGTTCGGGGCGGGATGGTGTCGGGACCCCCGAATTCGGGACTTTAACCCCCCGCACGCCTCCAATCCCGACTCCACGGGTCAATGAAAATCGACCCCTATATTTACGTTTTCTGATAGAAAAAGAAACAAATTTTATTCTGCATTGTCATTGTGGTGAATTTAATAATGAACACACATGATCTGATCACATTGTCCAAATAATCCTAATAACTTCATGACCAAATGTCAGAAGTTTTTAAAAGCAATAATTTCCATTTCCTTGCTACTTACTAACATTTTGTAATGATAGCTACTAATACTGGACATAGATATTGGGGAACGAAGGATACCATTCCTCTCCCAAAGAAATTCCATGGAAGGATTTATCCTTTTTATCTGCAACTAGAAAATATTTTCCACTTTGTATTTCAATCCAACTTTTGCTATCCTTGGTTCTAGTAGGATTATTGATACCAACCATGTCTGCTGTTGTACGCTCTGACATTGCTCACTCCGAGAGCCTTTGAGTCATTTGATTTACAAAGAGAAAGAAGAATACTGGTGCCTCCAATTCATACATCAGGGTAGACTCCTTTTGATGAGTTTAGAAAGAAAGAACTTGCATTTATATACTGCCTTTCACAACCTCAGTACATGCGAAAGCACTTTACAGCCAATGAAGTATTTTTGAAATGTAGTAACTGTTGTATTGTAGGGAAACACGGCAGCCAATTTGTGCACAGCAAGATCCCTGAAACAGAAATGAGATCAATGACCAGATAATTTGTTTTAGTAAAGTTGGTTGACAAATAACTGTTGGCCAGGACGCAGGGAGAACTCCTCTGCTCTTCGAAAAGTGCCATGGAATCTTTTATATCCACCTGAGAGAGCAGATAGGGCCTTGGTTTAACATCTCATATGAAAGACTCCAACAATGCAGCACTCCCTCAGTACTGCACTCAAGAATCAGCCTAGATTAGGTACTCAAGTCTCTGGCGTGGGGCTTGAACCCACTAGTTTCTGATTCTGAGGCAAGAATACTATTACTGCGCCATAGCTGACAACTTTAATGGTAACAGTCTTGATAACTAAACCTTGAACTTCCAGGTTGTACCTCATTCCTGCACCTCTTGGAGTTGCCCATATCCACTGGTTTCTTTGGATTTTGAATTGGTTTAGAAGACTCTTAGCTTTTTTTATCCCTGGCCAGGGTCAACAAGAATACCAATGACCACTAAGGTAGCTGCATAATTTTCCCTATTGAAGATTCCTCACTGATATTCCAAATACAGGAGGGGTAATATCCTACACACACAAAACGGAATCTAAGCAATTGGATGCTTGAGACAGGAGGGCAAACTGCCTTGGGAACCTACAAATAAGAATGACTGTGTATTGCACACACTAGGTAAAGTATATTTTCCAGTAAATTGCTCAGATTCAATCTATTACCAGGATAGTTCAAACCCCTAGAAGATCTATTGGTGGATTATATGCAGACTGCAAAATTGCTTCAAAGGAGCATCAAATGTGTTGTGCTGCCCAGAGTATCCTGTTCCACAAACTCTTCCTGAGAACCTTCAAGCAAAGCTGTTAAAATCCCTTATTTGTCAATATTAAAATGTTTGAAGAAATGCCAACAAAGTCTTAAAAAACATGCCAGGAGTGGTATCAAAAGAAAATAACTTTTTTTTTTTTTTTTTAAAGTGAACCACCAGCCTTTTGAGGCCAAACATATTTTCTTTAATAAAAAGAGGATCTTATTTAGAACTAAGTGATGCAGATGAGGAAACCATCTTGAAATTAGGAAAAAGCCCTTCTCTGCCCAGACCTCTCCACCCCTCCCTGGCACATCCTGCTGAACTCCCACAGCCGTGATTGCCAATTGCTTCTTTACTAATGTTTGACCTAATCGCCAATAAGGTCACATTCTGATACATTTTGAACATAAGGAGGTGCACATCTGTATCAGTCATCCTTGAGGACTCAATCTCAGCACAGGCTTTCATCAGCTCTAATATCCTGTACATTCAAACAGAGAGCTCGGTCACGAGCCAACATAAACCTTGACTTGATCTCAAAATTGGGATAAATAACACAAGTCCATTTGCTGACCCCTTACTCTGATTACAAGCAATTTGTGCCATAGGCTGATTGGGCCCTGGCTTAGAAATGTGAATTCAGATCTTCAGAGCCATACACTCAACCAGATAATATATTTATAGATCTTTCCTGCATTTTCTGGGATCCATAAGATTTTTCTAAGTCTCTGGGTAAATGAACAATATTGACTCCAGATTTTCAGATCTACGTATTAGGATTCCAGTTCCTTTCATTCTCTAATCTCTGCTGCAGGTTGGGTTTACGTTTCTAGAATGATTATTAAATCTGGGACAATTCCTCTTCAGACCTATGACATAGTTTGACACTTCACAGGAACAGGCTGCTGAAGGAAAAACATCCTCATGGATATTAACTGAGGACAGCTATGATGCCATTCATAGTTGGATAACCTGTCACTGTTGAGACTCTCGCATGAATAATGGCTGCTTGGGCGGGATACTGGATATGCGGAGTCGATGTCTTGAGGAAACATTTGCATTTAGAAAATCTTCCACTTTTAAACTTGCGATCAAGTGGAAGAAATGTTACGGTATCCGGCAATTGCTATAGATCCATAAATTGTGGTCTTTCAGCAATATTAAGTTATTTCTAATGTTTGTTAGATTGGGGCCTCAAACCTAGTTCCTTTAGAATTCATTCAGTGCCTACTGCATTTTCTCATTCCTTTTGCTGATGGAAAATCCATAGGAGAGTACCATTTGGCATTGGTTTATGAAAGAGAACAAGAAGGTTAAGTCCTTAACATCATTGTGGGATCTTAATCATATCCATAACTATGTTCCTTTTCAAATTAGCATCTTGTAGATTTAGATTTCTTGAATTTATGACTATCACACTTCTTAATTTTGGAACATTTGAGCCAGTGCTTTCAGGCTGTTGTAGACCTGCTGTATTTTATTTTGCACTTGAATTGGATTGTTCCTCCATCTTTTTATGCTTTTTAACCTAAGGTTGTCTCAGAATTCCATCTTTTTCGTTAGGTTAAGGTGCTGAAACTTTCACCAGAATCTTTGAAAATTGAATTTAAATTTCATGGCATAGATGTTTTGAAGCTTTGCTGCACTTTTGCCAATAGATTGGTGTAAATCTAGGTATTTATTCAGTTATCAATCTTAATGCAATCACAAATCAACATATTGCTAGATTAATTGGAAAATATATTTCTGTTCCAATCTGGCAGGCCAGCAGCTACCAGACAAACAAATGTCTAAACAACACAGCAGCATTCAGTTTACAACACTTGTCAGACAACTGTGTCAATGAGCAATTGTCTTCCAGCGCGTGTTGTGGTGCTGGATGGCGCATGCTGAAGTTGGATCTGTGACATTTGTTGCATCTTAATTTGTTGTGAAGATCAAATACTTGCTGAACAAGTGATACATTGTTCAAAAGAAAAAAGCTGCAAATGATATAAATCTGAAAATGAAAATACTGGAAACACTCAGCAGGTCAGTCAGCAAAATGTGGAGCAAACTGATGGATCCACATTTCAGGCCAGACCCATAAGATCCACATTTCAGTGTCTTGCTGCCTGGAATGTGCCAGAAAATGGTAAAAATTGCTAGATTTAGTGACTAGGTTTCCTAATTATTCTAGTCTCTGTTTCCAATTTTTCACTATTAAGTATGATATAAAAATTGTTTATCTTTACATAGAAGGAAATTGAAAAACATGTTATTTCCTAGCATGTCATTTTAAGGAGCACATCAATATGGTCCCTTGAATTGGTCAGTCTTTTACTGTTTACTGGCCAAAATAAAGCATTCATACTGTACAGACATCGCAATCATATTCTGGGCTTTTGGAAATGGTGTATAATAAGCTTTTTTCCACTATTAACAAATGACACATTGACTGAAAGACGAGCTTAAAATATTGATTGCAACTAGGACAATAGCATTGTCATGTTTGCCAAAATTAAGTGGATCATTGCAAAATATTAGTGACTCATTTGTTTGTCCACATTAGACCTACCATTTGTTTTAAGAAAGAACTAGACAGATTCTTGTCAACATATAGGATTCAGGGGTGTGCACCATGAGAATACCGTGGATAGGTGGGCTAGATGGATCATAGGTCTTCTCCTGTCTGAAATTGTTACATTATTATCTAGAGAGATTTATTTTGTTGAAAACCGAATAAACTTCCAGTGTTCTCAGAACTTTGTTAGTGAATGACTTTTTTTTTATAGATAATTGAAATTTCAAAAGTCCAAATGCATCCATTGTACCTCAATGAAAGAACATCTTATCTGCTGGGTAATTAATAGCACACTTGTGATGTGTTAGCAATGTTTCAAAAAAATTGTCAGTATGTGGTTAATAAGGTTGGTGAGCTGCAGGCGCAAATGACAACATGGGAATATAATGTAGTGGCGGTAACTGAGACCTAGCTCAAAAAGGGAGGATTGGATGCTTAATATTCCTGGGTACAAGGTATTCAGGAAAGATAGGGAAGGAAAAAAAGGAGGAGGGGTAACTGTTTTGATTAAGGCTAGAAAGAGAGAAGGTCCTTGAGGGATCAAAGACAGAATTTATTTGGTTGGGGTTGAGAAACAAAGGAGCTATTACGCTACTTGGTGTAATAGGCCACCAAATAGTGGGAAGGAGTTGGAGCAGCAGATTTGCAAAGAAACTACTGAGGGGTGCAAGAACTATAGAGTAGTGATAATGGGAGACTTTTACTGCCCCAGTATTGAATGGGGCAGTGATTATGTTAAGGGCAGAGAACATAAGAACATAAGAAGTAGGAGCAGGAGTAGGCCATACGGCCCCTCTGGCCTGCTCCGCCATTCAATAGGATCATGGCTGATCCGAACCTAGACTCACATCCACTTCCCTGCCCGCTCCCCGTAACCCCTAATTCCCTTATCAGCTAGGAAACTGTCTATCTCCATTTAAAATTTATTTAATGTTGCAGCTTCCATAGATTTACTACCCTCTGAGTGAAGAAGTTTCTCCTCATCTCAGTTTTGAAAGGGCAGCCCCTTATTCTAAGATTATGCCCCCTAGTTCTAGTCTCACCCATCAGTGGAAACATCCTCACCGCATCCACCCGATCAAGCCCCCTCACAATCTTATATGTTTCGATAAGATCACCTATCATTCTTCTGAATTCCAATGAGTAGAGGAGGAGAGGAATTTCTGAAGTGTTCAGGAGAATTTTTTTAATCAGTATGTTTTCTGCCCATTGAGGAAGGAGGCATTGCTGGATCTGTTCCTGGGGAATGAAATGGGTCAAGTGCAGAATGTCACAGTTGGAGAGCATCTCGGGAATAGTGATCATAGTATCTTAAGGTTTAGATTAGTTATGGAGAAGGACGAGGAGCAATCTAGAATAAAAAATACATAACTGGAGGAGGACTAATTTCAGTGAATTGAGGAGGGATCTAGCCCAAGTAAATTGGAGTCAAAGACTGGCAGGTAGAAATGTAATGGAGCAATGTGCAGCCTTTAAAGAGGAGATGGTTCAAGTACAGTCTAGGTACATTCCTAAAAGGGAGAAATGGAAGTCAACTAAAGTCTGAGCTCCCTGGATGACGAAGGAGTTGGAGAGTAGGATGAAGCAGAAAAGGGGGTATGACAGATATCAGCTTGATAATATAAGGGAGAATCGGGCTGAATATAAGAAGTACAGAGGAGAAGTGAAAAAGGAAGTAAGCGGGGCAAAGAGACAGTTTGAGAATAAATTGGCGGCTAATATAAAAGGGAATCCAAAGGTCTTCTATAGGCATATTAACAGCAAAAGGGGCTAATTATGGACCAAAATGGAGAACTATTGGTGGAGGCAGAAGACATGGCTGAGATACTAAATAAGTACTTTGCATTGGTGTTTACCAAGGAAGAGGACTTTGCCAAAGCTATGGTAAACCAGGAGGTTGCTAGGATACTGGATGAGATAAAAATAGAGTTACTAGAAAGACTGGTGGTAATTAAAGTGGTAAGTCACCCGGTCCAGATGGGATGCATCCTAGGTTGCTGAGAGAAGTCAGGGTAGAAATTGCGGAGGTACTGGTCGCAATCTTCCAATCCTCCTTAGATACAGGGGTGGTGCCAAATGTTACACCTTTGTTCAGAAAAGGGGAGAAGGATAAACCTGGCAATTACAGGCCAGTCAGTTTAACGTCAGCGGTGGGGAAGATTTTAGAAACAATAACCCGGGAGAAAATTAACAGCCACTTGAACAAGCATGGACTAATAAAGGAGAGCCAGCATGGATTTGTTACGGGCAAATCGTGTTTGACTAGCTTGATTGAGTTTTTTTGATGAGGCACTAGAGAGGGTGGATGAGGGCAGTGAAGATGATGTGTATATGGACTTTCAAAAGGCGTTTGATAAAGTGCCACATATTAGGCTTGTTAGGAAAATTGAAGCTCATGGGATAAAAGGGGCCATAGCAGCACCGATACAAAATTGTCTGAGATAGAAAACAGAAAGTTATGGTGAATGGCTGTTTTTCGGACTATATGGTGGGAGTTGTACAGTGGCATTCCCCAAGGTTCAGTACTAGGCCCACTGCTGTTTTTGATATATATTAATGACTTGGACTTTGGGGTTACAGGGCACAATTTAGAAATTTGCAGATGACACAAAACTTGGAAGTGTAGTAAACAGTGAGGAAGATAGTAATAGACTTCAAGAAGACAGACACAGGCTGGTGGAATGGGCGGACACATGGCAGATGAAATTCAACGCAGAGAAGTGTGAGGTGATACATTTTGGTAGGAAGAATGAGGAGAGACCATAGACACTAAATGGTGCAATTTTAAAGGGGGTGCAAGAAGAGAGAGACCTGGGGGTGCTTGTGCACAAATCTTTGAAGGTGGCAGGACAGGTTAACAAAGCAGTTAATTAGAGTACAAAAGCCAGGAAGTTATGCTAAACCTGTATAAAACACTAGTTTGACCCCAGCTGGAGAATTGTGTCCAATTCTGGGCATCACACTTTAGGAAGGATGTGAAGGCTTTGGAGAAGGTACAGAAAAAATGTACTGGAATGCTTCCAGGGATTAGGGATTACAGTTGTGTGGATAGACTGGAGAAGCTGGGGTTGTTCTCCTTGGAGCAGAGAAGTTCTCGGAAGAGATTTGATAGCGGTGTTCAAAATCATGACGGGTTTAGATAGAATAAATAAATGGCTGAAGGGTCGATAACGAGAGGAGACAGATTTAAGATTATTGGCAAAAGAACCAAAGGTGATATGAGGGAAAACCTTTTTACATGATGAGTGGTTAGGATTTGGAATGCACTGCCCGATAGGGTGGTGTATACAGATTCAGTAGTAGCCTTCAAAAGGGAATTGGATAAATACTTGAAGAATAAAATTGCAGGGATATGGGGAAAGAGTGGGGGAGTGAGACTAACTGGATTGCTTTTCGAAAGAGCCGGCGCAGACTCGGTGGGCCAAATGGCCTCCTTCTGTGTTGTACTATTCTATGATCCTATGATTGGTTGATCTATGTTATTTGGATTGTTTTGTATATAGGTTTAGAGCATAAAGGTTTCTTGGGAGTGGTAGAAATTCTGACCTGTACTGAGACAACTTTGGACAAATGAAACATCCAGATGTGGTTTATTTTGCCGTCAGACAAAATCAGCACTAAGTATCCACACAAAGAAAAACTGTTTCCTAAGCAAGCACTTTAACCGAACAATGTCACTTTTGTAATAATTCATTTATTGTCAGAGCTTCCTTCCGTATTGTGTTGGTTGCTCAATCCTTATAGTTGTTGTCAAGATAGATGAATGCTATATCCCACACAATATGTAAGAAATCTTGTATCCAAAATTCAGATATCAAATGAATATTCTCCCCAGCTCTCTTTTCCCCCCCCCCCCCCGACCCAAACACATACATGTCAAAAAGTTGGAGTAAAATCTACTTAATATCTAAGATTAGCCTAGATTAGCTCACATTTGGAAATAACCCAATCAAAATTATATCGATTGCTACCCAAGCCATATTGATCCTAATGGGACCGCATTACAACACTGTAAAGTGCAATTCAGTCCTGCTTGCTAGAGTTATCGCGATGAAATGAGACCGAGATGCCCTAACCAACATTTTATTCAACATGATATATTGTAACACAATTAAAACTACCACAAGGCTATTGGGGATTACAGTAAAGCTTGGATGTCAGCCTAAACCATTATAGGCACCAAAATGTTTTAAGTGTACCACAATATTTCCAGATTAGCTGGATCTTGCTTAGTAATTATTGAAAAGTTATGTTAAATGTCCAAAATTACAATACAGCTTAGAAAGGTTAAGTTTACAATCGATATTTATTATATTACTGGTGATTGTCCAGTTTTGGGCGCACTACTTTTAGAATGATGTCAAGCTCATGGAGAGTGTAATGTATATACCTTTAAGGGGGAACTATCTTTTACAGCTCATGTATACTGCAGTACCGGCAGTGACCATACCTGTATATAGCACTGAGTAGTAATCTGTACAGATCAGTTCCTGTGTGAGCCATGTTGAGTAAACACCTGTTGTACCGTTCTCCTGCAGTCTGTGTCTTATTATACACAGACACAACATTGGCGACAAGGCAAGTTCGAACCTACCTGCAACTCTGCATCACCTCCCGGGGATTCATTCCTGCAGATCAGTGGATTGGAGGTCAAGGCCAGAGACTCTGGCGTCGACCACGGGCAACCGCCTAGTCATCCAGCAGAGACTCGAGAATTGCGGGGGAGGCTGTCGAGAGCCAGGCTTGGCTTTCCAGTCGAGGTGGTCCAGCGAAACGGGCTGGCAACAGGTAGTGCGCAGACCCTTCCCGGACAGCGGCGGGTTAGAGCCCGACCGAGCGACACAGCAAAGGGCCGAGCAGCATCGACGGGGGAGAGAGAGAGAGAGAGGGCAGAGTGCACAGGGCGCAGCCGGTGTTCAGGGGCCGAGCAGCGTCGAAGAGAAGGAGAGAGAGACGTGCAGAAACCCGTGAGGCGCCGCCATTGCCACGAGGACCGCCGAGAGCGGTGTTGGCAGCAGCGCAGGAGAAGCGCGCGAAACCTACAGGGCGCCGCCATTGCCACGAGAACCGCCGGGAGCGGCGTTGGCAGCAGCGGGGGAGGAAGGAAAGCGCGGGAGACGCCATTTTAAACCACACCCAAAATGCCGAAGAGTGGCAGTATCACCGCGTTTGACAATGAAGTCGAAGATTGGACTACATATGTTGAACGAATAGAGGTATACTGCAAGGCAAATGAGGTGTCAGATGACAAGAAAGCATTGGTATTGTTAAATTTAATGGGTGCAAAGACGTATGGTTTATTACGAAATCTAGTAACCCCAACGAAGCCAATGGAAAAGAGTTTTGAAGACATAGTAACGATACTACAGGAACATTTAAACCCCACACCGCTGCTGATAGCAGAAAGATTCAAGTTTCACAAACGGAACCAGCATAAGGAGGAAAGCAATGCTGATTATTTAACAGAACTGCGCAAACTATCGAAACACTGCCAGTTTGGAGCGAGACTGGCAGATACCTTAAGGGACAAGTTTGTGTGTGGGCTTCAAAGTGAAGGAACCCAGAAACGGCTTTTATCTGAAAAGGAACTTACGCTGGAAAAGGCTTTCAGCATTGCGGTATCATATGAAGCAGCAGCACGGGGCGCTGCAGAGATACAACAGAGACCGCAAGAATATGGCACAAACGAAATGTCATATGGAACAGAGAAGTGCTATCGCTGCGGCAGAACAACACACGACCAGAATGATTGCTGGTTCAAAGACAAAGTGTGCAGACAGTGTGGAAAAGTAGGACACATAGCACGAGTCTGCAGGTCGGGAAAGAAAACCAGCAATAAGAAACCTACCAAAGAAAAGTACAAGAAGGTACATAAGATGACGGAGACTAGTTCAGACGAACAAAAGAGTGATAACGACTCCGAAAGCAGGGAACTGAGTTGTCTGAAACTACATAATGTGATCACAACGGAGGATCACCGAACCATTTGGGTCACTCTCAAGATAGCAGGAGTCCAGGTAAAGATGGAATTGGACACAGGATCAGCCCTAACAGTCATAAACCGACGGGACTACGAGCGGCTATTCTCACACATAGCCTTGAGAGAGACAAAAATTATTTTGAAGACGTACACGGGGCAAAAAGTCTACCCCAAAGGAAAAATAAGGGTGACCGTTATATATAACGGTAAGGAAACACCAAAACTAGACCTGTATGTATTGCAAGATGGAGGACCACCATTACTGGGACGTGAATGGATCCGGAAAATACAACTGGATTGGCATTCCATATAGGCACTGACTGTGGCTGAAAAAAGGATGATGACATCACACCTGGGCGACTGTCAAAGATCCTAACTGACGCGAAAGAAGTGTTCCAGCAAGGACTCTGAACACTAAAAGGCATGACAGCGACGATTAAAATGGAAGAAAACGCAAGCCCAAAATTTTTTACGGCCAGACCGGTACCTTATGCGATCCGCCCAGCCGTCGAAGCAGAGCTGGAGAGTCTGGAACGTTCATGTGTACTGTCCAAGGTAGACTGGAGCGAGTGGGCTACACCCATCGTCCCTGTGATGAAAAAGTCATTGAGCAGCACGCCTGAGGAACCAAGGAAGGTTCGCATCTGTGGGGACTTTAAGGTAACAGTGAACCCGGTCCTTCACACCGTACAATATCCACTTCCGCAGATTGAAGATATTTTCGCCTCGCTATCTGGAGGGAAACGTTTCACTAAGATTGATCTGGCCCAGGCGTATCTGCAAATGGAGGTAGAAGAAGCATCAAAAAAATACCTCACAATCAACACCCATAAAGGTCTCTACCAATACAACCGGCTGGTATTCGGGGTAGCATCAGCTCCGGCTATTTGGCAGAGGGCAATGGAACAAGTCCTGCAAGGGATCCCAGGGACCCAGTGTTATTTGGACGACATCCTGGTCACGGGCGAAAATGACAGTGATCACCTTGCCAACCTGGAGCAGGTGCTCACTAGGTTGCAGGAATATGGTCTCCGAGCTAACCGCCCCAAATGCGAGTTTTTTAGAAAACAGATCTCGTATTGTGGCCACGTTATCGATAAAGAGGGGTTACATAAGTCCCCAGAGAAGATTGAGGCAGTAGTCAAGGCTCCAGCACCGGAAAATGTGTCACAACTGAGGTCGTTCCTCGGGCTGGTAAACTACTACCATAAGTTCTTGCCAAATTTGTCTACAATACTACACCCACTGAACACCCTACTGCAAACTGGGGTGCCATGGAAGTGGAGTGACGAATGTAGACGAGCTTTCCAGAAGAGCAAAACACTAATCACATCGAAAGAGGTATTGGCCCATTACAACCCAGCATTACCAATTCGGTTGGCATGTGATGCGTCACCCTACGGCATTGGAGCGGTGCTGTCGCACAAATTCTCGGACGGCTCAGAGGCCAATAGCCTTTGCGTCACGATCACTAACCTCAGCTGAGCGTAGCTATGCCCAGATTGACAGGGAGGCCCTCAGCCTAGTGTGGGGAGTGAAAAAGTTCTGCACGGGCAGAAATTCACCTTGCTGACTGATCACCAGCCTCTTGTCTCCATTTTTAATCCGAAGAAGGGCGTTCCGGTGATGGCTGCGCAACGACGACAAAGATGGTCACTTTTTCTAGGGGCGCACCACTATGAGATTCAATATAAGGGCACGAAACAGCATGGAAATGCTGATGGGCTATCACGCCTGCCACTGCCTACTGTGGAGGAAGCACCAGCAGTGGATCCTGTCGAAATATTCCATTCGACTATGGTTGACTACCTACCGGTAACTAACGCTTGTATCGAAAAGGAAACCCGAAATGACCCGACACTGTCTCGGGTATATGATTTGACGGTGAAGGGATGGCCAGCACATGGCGACTCACTGTTGCCAGTATTCTCGACAAGGAGAGAACAGCTGTCAGTGTGCCGGGGGACCTTGATGTGTGGATCTCGAGTGGTAATTCCACCCAAGCTAAGGGACAGAGTGCTCAATGAGCTTCATGCGGGTCATCTGAGAGGGGTAAAAATGAAAAGCCTAGCCAGGGCTTATGTGTGGTGGCCGGGAATTGATAAACAAATCGAGGACCTGACCAAGAGTTGCTCAGGGTGCCAGAAAGTCCAAAATGCACCACCACAGGCCCCTCTACACTCATGGGAGTGGCCCTCATCTCCATGGCAACGGGTGCATATTGATTTTGCTGGTCCATTCATGGACTCAATGTTCTTAATAGCCGTGGATGCGCACTCGAAATGGCCTGAGGTCATCAAAATGTCCTCCACCACCACGGAGAAAACTATTGCAGTCCTACGGACCAGTTTTGCCAGGAATGGCTTGCCAGAACAGATTTGCTCCGACAACGGACCACAGTTTGTGTCCGAAGAGTTCCGGAGGTTCTTGAAAAAGAATGGAGTAAGGCATTACACATCCGCCCCGTATCATCCAGCCACAAATGGATTGGCTGAGAGGTTCGTACAAACCTTTAAGAAGGCAGTAAAGGCTATGTACAATGACAACATTCCGCTGCAGCACAAGGTGGACAATTTCCTGTTCGCCTACCGGAATGCGACACATGCAGTCACCAACCAGGCCCCAGCCATGATGTTCTTTAACCGAAGGTTAAGATCTCGCCTGGATTTGCTCAGACCAAACGTCGAAGAGATGTTGAGAGTAAGCAATTCCAGCAGATCCATGAGAAGCCAACAAGGAGCTTCAATGTAGGGCAACTAGTCTTGGCCCGCGACTACCGAACAGAAAAATGGCAGCCAGGAACAATATGCACACGGCAGGGCCCACTAATGTACACAGTGGACGTTGGGGAGAGCATCGTGAGACGCCATGCTGACCAGATCCTAGAGTCACAGGAACAAGTCAACCCCATGCCTCGCCCATACGTACCTGGTGATGAACCCGACGTACAGGTCGCATCTACCCCAGAAACAGTAGCATCGGAAGCTGATGAACCAACCGACGACAGGGGGCCAGAATTGCCTCCGCACCAAGAGCAAGACACTCGGGAAAGGCGCTATCCAGAAAGGATCAGGAAGCCTCCCCAAAGACTGAATATATAAATAGACTATTTTCAGTAGATCACAGAAATCACAGAAACCCCACAGTGCAGATAGAGGCCATTTCGGCCCATTGAGCCTGCACCGACACATATCCCACCCGATCCCCGTAACCCCTACACCAACACATATCCCACCCTATCCCCGTAACCGCACACATATTTAATCCCCCTAACACTAAGGGTCAATTTATCATAGCCAATCAACCTAACCTGCACATCTTTGGACTGTGGGAGGAAACCGGAGCACCTGGAGGAAACCCACGCAAACACGGGGAGAATGTGCAAACTCCACACAGACAGTCATCCGAGGCCGGATTCGAACCCGAGTCCCTGGCGCTGTGAGGCAACAGTGCTAACCACTATGCCACCGTGCTGCCACATGTTGCATGTTAAGTGTTAATTGTAATTAGTTTGATATTTAATTGTTAAATGAGTGTTATGGTACTGTTAATCTAAAAGGGGAGGAATTGTAATGTATATACCTTTTTAAGGGGGGGAGCTATCTTTTACAGCTCATGTATACTGCAGTACCGGCAGTGACCACATCTGTATATAGCACTGAGTAGTAATCTGTACAGATCAGTTCCCGTGTGAGCCACGTTGAGTAAACACCTGTTGTACCGTTCTGCTGCAGTCTGTGTCTTATTATACACAGACACAACAGAGAGGGTGCAGAAAATATTAACTAGAATGATACCAGAGTCAAGAGGCTTTAGTTATGAGGAGAAACTAGGACTCTCTTCATTAGAGCATTTTGGGGTTTTAGTAGTATTGCCTGAGCAGAGTTTTGGGAATATATATTAAATGCAACATGTATTTGATTTAACATCAAAGCTATTAGAAATTCAACAATGGCTGGACGCTTTAGTGGTCTAAACTTGTTGATAAGTTACCCAAGGTGAGACTGAACATCCATTAGTTTTATGGCTTTTGAATGTTACTGTGGCTTTGAGACAATAAGTATCATTGGGCATGATTCTAAGCATTTGTTGCCATTGTGATAGGATAGTTTCATTCAATGTGTCCAGCAGGGGGTTTATCTAAACAGACACATAGGTGCCTTTAGCGCCTACATCTAAGGAAGACATTTTGTTCAGGGTGGTAACTTTGATTGACAGCTTGGCAAACCAATCCTCTGCACACAGTTGAAGGCAGGGTCAAAGGGCTCTTTTTTCCCCCTCTCAATATCTTGTAAATACCTGAGACCCTGGGCTGGAGTACAAATGCTTATAGCCTGTGACAGAACAACAGCTAGCTTGAAAGTGAATTTTCACATGATACTGGCAGAGTTTTGTTTTTAGCATTGTTATAGTACAGGGAGCAATAGGAAATAATTAATTCTTCAGCAAAAACTATTTCTGTTCATGTATATAAAATCAGTATGTTATTACTCAACTGGCCGGGCATCTGTCAGAAACTATAACTGACAGATTTTAGTTAGATTAACAAAGGACAAGTCTCCAGTTAGATGTTGCACTCTCTTTTGTTTCACATGCCTAATTCAAAATAGGGAGAGTCACCTTTTCTGATATTGGGATTGTTCAAGGTTCCTGAGTTGTTACCAATCTATCCGCAGACTGTAGCACATCAATCAGTATACTGGTCTGAAATCTTGCTGAAGCTATAGTTGAAACTGCCACCAGTCTTAATTGCAAATATCTGGCAATTTTAGGATATTTGAGGTTTTTGTCTGTGTCTACATTTCCCATTCTGCAATAATTAACCCTTTTTAGTTTACCCAGAGTACTTGTAGTGTGTTCCAGATGACTGCTCTTTGCAGCACTGCTGTTTGAATACTAATGTTTCTGTTGACATTCTGACAGATGTCCAAAAATGTATCTGTGAAATGATAGAATGCAGGACAATTATTATTTTGGACATATTTTATGCACATTCATTTCAAAATAAACCATGCTAGTAATCATCTGTCGAAAGTGGACATTGTAAGTAATACTGGTACACTATATTTTTGTTCTATTTAATCTTCATAGGTACTGTGTGTGCATTTTATAGTTCCATATCAATATAGTTAAGTAGTGATTTTAAAATATGGGCTTGTTGAGAATGTGATTTTATGCAACTCAGCAATTCCTCTTGGCAGCAATAACCAGTTCAGACTATTAAACATGATAGCAAAATAAGTCTGGAGTAACTTGTGTTGTATCATGAATTATTTTGCAAATATTTTCAGAGTAGTGATTTGTAAAGCCCCTTTACTGTGAAATGTGTAATGACTCCCACTTGTAGCACCAGTATCCCATGTTGGTAGCAATTTGTATGTATAGCGTCTTTAGCTAGTTTAGAGGACTGAACAATGTTACTTTTGTAATAACAACCTACCTTGTGTTTTTTTTAACCATTTGAGTGACATATTTTTGCTAGGCTTATTTCCCTGAATATAGAAGAATAGGGAGTGATCTAATTGAGGTGTTTAAGATGATCAAAGGAGTTGATAAAGTAGTTGGAGAGAAACTGTTTCCTTTGATGGGAGAGTCCAGAACAAGAGAGGTTAAAATTAGAGGTAGGCCGTTCAGGGGTGATGTCAGAAAGCACTTGTTTACACACAAGCTAGTGGAAATCTGGAACTCTCTTTCCGCCCCCCTACCCAAAAAAAACCACCAGTGGAGGCTAGGTCAATTGAAAATTTCAAAACTGAAATTGGCAGAATAGGCTCGAGGGGCCGAATGGCATACTCCTGTTCCTATGAAATGCGCATGTTCTGTTGATCAAACAACCTTGAAATACCTGTTACGAATTTGGATTCGGGGTTTAAAGGCTTCTCAGAAATCTTAGACCGATTACTATACAGTGGAACCGCCAGTCGCATTGCTCCTGTTATCTGCCATCCTTAACTGCCAGAATCTACATAGGACAAAGCCTTGTGCGAGACATCGGGACACAATTTACTGTAGCTGGCGAAGGAACAGCACCGTTAGACTTCCCCTTGCACTTGCCCATTTAATTTCTATGACCTTTTGCACTGGAAGTTCGAGATCTAAATGGCACGGCGTGCTCTACAGGGCATGTGGGACCTGTGTGAACAGGGCAAGCAACCGTGTGTCCCCTCAGCAAAGGAGCATCAAGAAATTGATTAAGAAAGGGAAAATAGAATATGGGAGTAAACTAATGAGAAACATAAAAACAGACTGTAAAAGCTTCTAGAGGTATGTAAAAAGTAAAAGATTAGCGAAAGTAAACGTGGGTCCGTTACAGGCTGAGACAGGAGAAATTAAAATGGGGAAAAAGGAAATGGCAGAGGAAGAAGACACTTAAAACCTCCTGGAAATAGTGGAGAACCAAGGGTCTAATGAGAATGAGGAACTGAAAGAAAATAGTATTAGTAAAAAAAAAAGTATTGGAGAAATTAATGGGACTGAAAGCAAATAAATCCCCTGGACCTGATTGCCTACATCCTAGGGTTTTGAAAGAGGCGGCTATTGAGATAGTGGATGCATTGGTTGTCATCTTACAAAATTCCATAGATTCTAGAATGGTTCCTGCGGATTGGAAGGTAGCAAATGTAACCCCACTATTTAAGAAAGGAGGGAGAGAGAAAACGGGGAACTACAGACCAGTTAGCCTGACATCAGTAGTAGGGAAAATACTAGAATCTATTATTAAGGACATGGTAACAGGGCACTTAGAAAATAATAATAGGATTGGGCAGAGTCAACATGGATTTATGAAAGGGAAATCATGTTTGACAAATCTGTTAGTTTTTTTGAGGTTGTAAACAGCAGAATAGATAAGGGGGAACCAGTGGATGTGGTGTATTTGGATTTTCAGAAGATATTCGATAAGGTGCCATACAAGAGATTATTAAACAAAATTAGGGCTCATGAGATTGGGGGTAATATACTAGCATGGATTGAGGATTGGTTAACGGACAGAAAACAGAGAGTAGGAATAAACAGGTCATTTTCAGTTGGCAGGCTGTAACTAGTGGGGTACCGCAAGGATCAGTGCTTGGGCTTGAGCTATTTACAATCTGTATCAATGATTTGGATGAGGGGACCAAATGTAATATATCCAAGTTTGCTGATGATACAAAGCTAGGTGGGAATGTAAGTTGTGAGGAGGATGCAAAGAGGCTTCAAGGGGATATAGACAGGCTAAATGAGTGGGCAGGAACATGGCAAATGGAATATAATGTGGAGAAATGTGCCATTATCCACTTTGGTAGAAAAGCAGAGTTTTTTAAATGGTGAGAGATTGGGAAATGTTGGTGTTCAGAGGGACCTGGGTGTCCTTTTACATGAATCACTGAACGTTAACATGCAGGTACAGCAAGCAATTAGGAAAGAAAATGGTATGTTGGCCTTTATTACAAGAGGATTTGAGTAAAGACATCTTATTACAATTATATAGGGCCCTGGTGAGACCACACCTGGAATATTGTGTACAGTTTTAGTCTCCTTACCTAAAGAAGGATATACTTGCCATAGAGGGAGTGCAACGAAGGTTCACCAGACTGATTCCTGGGATGGGGGGGGATTGTCCTAATGAGGAGAGAGTGAGTAGATTAGGCCTATATTCTCTGGAGTTTAGAAGAATGAGAGGTAATCTCATTGAAACATACAAAATTCTTACAGGGCTTGACTAGGTAGATGCAGGTCCCCTCCCTCACCTCTTTTTCCGATACATTGATGACTGTATCGGTGCTGTTTCCTGCTCTTGCCCTGAACTAGAAAATGTCATTCATTTTGCTTCCAAATTCCACCCTTCCCTCACCTTCACATGGGTCATCTCCGACTCTTCCCTTCCCTTCCTTGACTTCTCTGTCTCCATCTGGGGATAGGCAATTGACAAACATTCACTACAAGCCCACTGACTCCCACAGCTACCTGGACTACACTTCCTCCCACCCCGCTTCCTGTAAGGACTCTATTCCATTCTCCCAGTTTCTCCATCTTCGCCGCATCTGCTCTGACGATGCCATCTTCCATACTAGTGCTTCCGACATGCCTTCCTTTTTCCTCAACCGAGGATTCCCCTCTACTGTGGTTGACATGGTCCTTGACAGTGGTTGACCGTTCTATTTCCCACACTTCTGCTCTCACCCCTTCCCCTCCCTCCCGGAACCAGGATCGGGTTCCCCTTGTCCTCACCTTTCACCCCACCAGCCTCCACATTCAACGGATCATAGCCTTTCCGCCACCTCCAGCGTGATCCCACCACCAAACACATCTTCCCCTCACCTCCCATTTCAGCGTTCCGAAAGGACCGCTCCCTCCGCGACACCCTAGTCCATTCCTCTATCACCCCCAGCACTCCTTCCCCTTCGCCCGGCACCTTCCATGCAAGCGCAGGAGATGCAGCACATGCCCTTTTTACTCCTCCCTTCCCACTATCCAGGGCCCCAAACACTCCTTCCAGGTGAAACAGGGATTTACTTGTACTTCTTGCAAATTAGTATACTGTATTCGCTGCTCACGATGCGGTCTCCTCTACATTGGGGAGACCAAACGCACATTGGGTGACCGCTTTGCGGAACACCTCCGTTCAGTCGTAAGAGTGACCCCGAGCTTCCGGTCGCCTGTCACTTTAATTCTCCACTTCACTCCCACTCTGACCTCTCCGTCATCGGCCTCTTACACTGTTCCAATGAAGCTCAAAGTAAGCTCGAGGAACAGCACCTCATCTTTCGACTAGGCACTTTACATCCTTCTAGACTCAACATCAAATTCAACAATTTCAGAACATAACCTCTGCCCCTATCTTTTTTCCATATTTTTTTCTCTCTCTCACATGGCAGCTGTCTTTCATTCTGCCATTTACACTTCATCTAGAGCCATCTTTTGTCCCATTACCATCTCCTCTTGCCTTGCACCATCATCCCTTTTGTCTCTCTCTCTCCTGCCTTCCATCCTATCACAGACCTTCCCTTTTGTTCTTTCCTCCCCTCCCCCCTTTCCCTGCCCCTGCACTTGCTTAAAAACCTGTTCCATCTCCAGCTTTTTCTAGTTCTGACGAAGGGTCATTGACCTGAAACGTTAACTCTGTTTCTCTCTCCACAGATGCTGCCTGACCTGCTGAATATTTCCAGCATTTTCTGTTTTCATTTTGGATACAGGGAGGATGTTTCCCCAGCTGGGGAGTCTAGAACCAGGAGTCACAGTCTCAGAATAATGGGTCGGCCATTTAGGACTGAGATGAGGAGAAATTTCTTCACGGAGAGTAGTGAATCTTTGGCATTCTCTACCTCAGAGGGCTGTGGAAGCTCAGTCATTGAGTATATTCAAGATAGGGATCGATAGATTTATGGATGTTAAGGGAATTGAGGGACATGGGGATAGTGCAGCAAAGTGGAGTTGAGGTAGAAGATCAGCCATGATCTTACTGAATGGCGGAGCAGGCTCGAAGGGCCCAATGGCCTACTTTTGCTCCTATTTCTTATGTTCTTAACCAATCAGATTGAAGTATTGTTAATGAACTAGCATAGAGTCTAAACCAGGAAGTGCAAGTTAGAATAGTGAATTCAATTTCAAATCGGGTACAGAAAGTGAAATAGAGAGGGAAAGAAATATTGGATTAAGGGAGAGAGGAATAAAAAGAGACAAAGAAAAACTAAAAACTAAGGCCTAGAAATTCAGTAGCGTTCGCCAGCCGTTAACGCCTTAAGAGGGGTAGATTTCCAGCGCTAGGCACTTGGCGCCCGGGCGCAGTCCGAACTGCGCCTACGCCCAACTTCAGTTGACATTTAGCGCTGGCGCAAAGTGTTTGCGCCCGCTCAGCTGCGCGCGCAGCTTATGACGTCATTTCGTCGTGCAACGCTGTTTGTGCGCCCCAAACCGGAAATTCAGTGGCACCCGCCCAATGTGGGCGTGGCGCTGTTAAGAACTGTGAACTGGAACGCAGCAGAGGCCCTGTGGGCCTTGAGGAGCGCTAATTAAAGGGCACTTAGACTGAACTATAAAGGCCAGCCATTTTGCTGCCATGACTTTAGTGCTACGGATTTCTGGACAGAGACCAAGGAACAGACCTTACTGATTTGGGACAACATAGGAGAGGTATTTTTGGCTTCTGGCCAGAGCTTGGAAATTAGACTCATTGTGATTTCACTGTTTGCAAGTTTATTATGGGGGCTGCATGGGGTTCCAACCCTCAGTTCCAGCATTATGTGCGAAGGGCTCGCAGACGCTGTGTGAGAGGGCCAGCCATGCCTAGACGCAGAGGGGCCATCAGGCGTCGGCAACGTAGGCCTTACCCACTCAGGGAATACCGCCAGCAGGTGTCCTATCTCACCATGACTGCCGCGCATTGTGTTAAGAGGCTGCGCTTCAGAAGGGAGGTGGTTGCAGAGATCTGCCAGCTGCTTCACAGAGATCTGCGTCCACAGCTGATGTGCAGGACGTCTCTGTCGGTGGAAGTGAAGGTCACGGTGGCTCTGAACTTTTATGCAAGCGGCTCCTTCCAAGCCGCTGCTGGGGACATAGCGAACATCTCCCAGTTCGCCGTGCATCGCTGCATCCGGCAGGTCACCGATGCCCTTTTCGCAAGGAGACACCAATTCATCTCCTTCCCCATGACCCTAGAGAGGCAGGAGCAGCGTGCAGTCGGATTTGCCAGGATCGCCGACTTCCCCATGGTGCAGGGCGCCATTGACTGCACGCATGTGGCTATGCGGGCACCTATCGACAATGCCGAGGATTACCGCAACCGGAAGGGCTACCATTCCCTCAATGTACAGCTGGTGTGTGACCACAGGCAGCGCATCCTAGCTGTCAATGCCCGCTTTCCAGGAAGCAGCCACGATGCATTTATCCTGCGCCAAACTACTGTGGCTGACATGTTCCAGGCACAGCCTCCACCAAGGGGATGGCTTATTGGGGACAAGGGCTACCCTTTGTGTACATGGCTCATGACCCCGCTCCGCGCGCCCAGGACCCCTGCGGAGGAGGCATACAACGAAAGCCATCAAGCCACAAGGAACATCATAGAGCAAACGATTGGCGTCCTCAAGCAACGGTTCCGCTGCCTGGATCGTTCCGGCGGATCTCTACAGTATTCGCCGGATAGAGTCTCCCAGTTCGTCGTCGTTTGCTGCATGCTGCACAACCTGGCTATCCGCAGGACTCAGGCACTGCCACCTCGCGTTGGACCACCACCTCAGGAGGACCATGAGGAGGAGGAGGAGGAGGAGGAGGAGGAGGAGGAGTACCAGCCCAGGAGGGAGCCACAAGGTCCAAGGGCCGTCCGTCGGCGGCTTATTGAACGACACTTCTAGGCCCCCTGTCAGGGAATGGCTTGTGGCAATGAACGCACCTGAATGCAGCCGCTCCGCAAGCCCTCAGCCGGTTAACGCAACAACCACTTGAAACATGACACCTGGACAAGCTGAATAAATAAAAAGCTTTATTTAACAAACTCAGGGCCCTTCCCACATGAAACAGAAAAACAGACAAGACCCCCAAAAAAGTCAAAAACATATCTCACTCCCACAACCTGGGGAGGAATAACAAAAATTGTCCTTCCAATTGGCCTTCATCCTCGGCCTTACCAAAATAAGCCCCACCCCCCCTCCAGAACACAAACACCCCCATATAAAAAAAACAGTTGGCAACACACTCTACTTGGTGTGCCGAGAGGGCGAGTCCTTGTGCAGGCTTCTCCGGCCCCTGCCCGACCTGTTGCTCCGCCTCAACCTGGGCCCTGTGGGTGTTGCAAGGCTGGGGGAAGGCTCCTGAGGGGCACAATGCGTGACGGCAGATGCCCTTGGGGGTCGGCCTAGACGAGGTCCGGCCCTGGAGGGGCCGGCTGCTGACTGCTGCAGCTGTGGCTGGCCAGCATCAGTCTCTCCAGCAGCTCGTCGCACCTTGGCTGGGGGAGTGGCAGTGGCAGCTGCAGCAATGGGGGCAAGCTGGCTGATGCCAGGCGCTCGCTGGTCGCCAGAGACACTGGCACTCGGCCGGCCTGGCACTGCAGCAAGCGCAGCAATCTGGTGAAGGCCAGACCGCTGTGCTGCAGCAGGGCGGCGGGTGCCCTGGCGATGCTTTCGTGACACAGCGAGTGTGGCAGAAGTGAGTGCGCGAACTGCCCTGGTCTGTGCCCGCATCAGATCAGCCAGTGTATGGACGGCACCACTCATGAACTCGCGACTCGCGTCCTGTGCTGCCGCGAGTTGGTCGACACCCCTGGCCTGTGCTGCCGCGAGTTGCTCGACACCCCTGGCCTGTGCTGCCGCGAGTTGCTCGACACCCCTGGCCTGTGAGTCCCCAAAATTGGCCACACTATGAGCCAGGGACTCAATGGCCTGAGGCAACTGTCCCACAACCCCCATGAACTCGTTGTGGCGCCGCTCCGAGGCCGCGGAAATTTCATCAAGGAGGCGCACCTCCTGGGCGAGGACCGTCTCCGGACTGGAGGGCGGACTCTCCCTCTGGGGAGAAGGCCGCCGAGCTGCCCGACCCTTCCCGCGTGCCTGGACGCCACTGGGCCCAGCAACTGCCCTCCCCTGCAACACTTCCCCCCTCTGGGGAGAAGGCAGCCGTGCTGCCCGACCCTTCCCGCGTGCCTGGACGCCACTGGGCCCAGCAACTGCCCTCCCCTGCAACACTTCCCCCCTCTGGGGAGAAGGCAGCCGTGCTGCCCGACCCTTCCCGCGTGCCTGGACGCCACTGGGCCCAGGAGCTATACCCCCCTGCAACACTTCCCCCTGGCTCTCCTCCAGGCAAGACGTGTCCCCTCCATTGCCATCCCCTGGCGCGGATGAGGGTTCCCCCGATGTGCTGCCTTCCTCTTGGTCCTCGTCGTCCTCCTCTTCCGAGGGGCTGGCACTCTCAGCTTCAGGGACCTCCTCCTCACCAGCTGAAAGCAGGAAGGCACAAGAGTAGCTTTAGAGTGAGGACAGGGCGTCAGCGAGGGAGGCATGAGTAGTGCCATTATGCGCATTGGTGGGACAGTGGCAAAGGATGTAGATCTGAAGCGCAAGGGGAACCAGAGAGGTCCAAACGGTCATGTCCTTACCATTGGGTCCCAGCACAGGGTCGGCATCTCCAATAGCAACGGGGCCAGTCACCCGGCCACGCACGAGTCGAGCCACGCTCTCCTCCAGCTGACTGAGCTGCTGGAACTGGGGACGGCCTCCCCCGGTGACAGTCTGGCTCTTCAAATTCCGCGCCAGCTTGGCCTGCAAGAGAAAGGACGGCCTCTAAGTACAGTGTGGTGCCCTGTTGTTGTGTGCACTGCCTCCCATGGTCGAATAGCTTGGCCAGTGTGTTAAGTGCAGAGAGTGCTATTGATGATCGTGCCATAGCTGCGGGAGGAGGGCTGGCCATTAGGCCTTTGAGGTCCCTTTGCCCATAATGTGAGGTGCACATGCAAGGATGAGGAGGACACTGGAAAGGGTACTCACCCTGACCAACCGACTGAGGTCGTTGAACTTCTTGCGGCATTGGTCAGCAGTCCTGGGGACATCGCTGTTGGCTGACACCCTCAGGGCGATTTCCCTCCAGGCTCTCTCCTGTACTGCCTCCTGGGAGCCTTCTTGCCACTGTCCGGGCACAAGATCTCTCTGTTCTTTTCCAACCCCCTAAGCAGCACCCTCAAAGCATGCTCTGAGAAGCGCTGCGCTCGTTCATGAGCCTTCTGCATGGCTTCAGGCGCTATTTGGGTCCACCAGCAGTGTTCAGGCCCAGCTGCAGGGCTCCACTATCCAGGGCGTGGCTGCAGACAAAGTCGACCCTTCCCCCTTTAAGAGCTGGCCAGCGTCAGGGTGTCTGCTGTCAATCAAAACATGACCGCACCTGCGCTGCGCCTGGCCTCGGCGTTATCAGTCCGCACCGCCGGCTTAGCGCCTAAAGATAGGAGTGCAACGCCAGTTTCAGCGCTCGCCCAAACTCCTTGGCCAAAGCTACTGAATTTCGGCGAAGTGGCCTCCACTTTCCGGCGGGCGCTAACTTTAGCGCCCACCCGACTTTACCGCCCCAAAAGTGGCTATACTGAATTTCTAGGCCTAAATGTTTTTTGTAAAGCGCCTGCAACAATTAAAATCTGAAGGAGTGAGACTCCGCACTTGTAAAAGTAAATTTTCAGTGCCAGGGGGTTGTTTGGCAGTAATTAAAACTTATCATGCCATCACTTAGACTGAAATGGACAAACCCTAACTTTCTGCGGCGAGTTTAGCCTATATCTACCATGCCAGTACAGTAACTTCACACCGTTCAATCCATTTGAATGGAGAGCCAGACAGCAAGATGCCGTTTTTGTGCAGCTTACGGAGGAGCGGCACATCTCAGACAGCAGCTTCCGGATTTTTGCATTTAACTGCGCATCTGCACTCACCTGAAGTTGTTTTCTGATTTGCGCTTAAATAACAGTGAGCGCCGTTAGTCTCGCAGTTAGTTTACGGTAAATTCTGGCCCAGTGACTCATTCAGCTTCCTTATCTAGGTAAATAAAACATCAATTGTTTCATTTGTGTTATACTTGTCTCCGGGCCCTGGTTTAGGATATTGCTGCAGCATGCGTGCAAGACAAAAATTTGGGGTTCTCAATTTTCCACCGATTTCCATTATTCATCAGCAGAGCCCCCACCATTCTAGCAGAACAGGTGGGTTCCGCTGTGGTTGAAATACAATGTTCTTATATCAATCAATATTACTAAAAGGAGCACAAAATTATTGTAACATGGTATAGTGTAAATTGACTTGGCTAATCAAATGGATTCAGTCCAATCCAATTGTATTGATATCTGAAAAAGCAATACAAGTCAGATGTTCCTAGGCAGATTCCATCCACCATTACCCAATTGCTTCAGTGGAATCATTCATCATTCCTGTATTTTTAGCACTTTATGCTGAAAGTTTTCGCAAATTTTAAAATGTAGCTTGCAGATCCCCGTCCTCTTCAGATACAGGATAGCCAGTGTCAGGATTGTGTGTCTGTATCATGCAATGCCAACTTATTTGAATAAATGGTACAGTTAAATTTTAACAAGAGTTTGTGATGCTTTGAAGCTAGATGCATTGAAAGGAAATTTAAATGATAGAACGTTTAGGCATCAGCTATATTTACATTTTGAATTAACAACAGAAAATGCTGGAAACACTCAGATGGTCAGGCAGCATCGTGGAGAGAGAAAGAGAGTTAACGTTTCAGGTCGATGACCCTTCGTCAGAACTGGAAAAAGTGAGAGAAGTAACAGATTTTTAAGCAGGAAAAGGGAGGAGGGGAGGAAAGAACAAAGGGAAGGTCTGTGATAGGCTGGAAGGCAGGAGAGATTAAAAGACAAAAGGGATGATGGTGCAAGGCAAAAGGAGATAGTAATGGGACAAGTTAAGAAACAAAAAATGACTCAAGATGAGGTGTAAATGGCAATTTACATTTTGTAATATTGTTCTCCACAGTGCCTTGAAATAGCACTTCCCTAAAGGCCATAGTGGACCAGTTGGGTTATGACAGCCGCTCTCATGGTCATTTTCTGGTGCTAGCGTACAAATTACCATTTTAATTGATGAAAGTCTGATGAAGGGTCATCGACCTGAAACGTTAACTCTTTCTCTCTCCACAGATGCTGCCTGGCCTGCTGAGTATTTCCAGCATTTTCTGTTTTTATACCATATTAATCTGGTAACTAACTGCCTTAGGTTTTGATTCTTGCTGCAATCCTTTGGTCATAATTTAGGATTGCAGCAAGAATCAAAACCTTAAGGTAGTTACCAAATCGAATCACAAAGTGAGCAGACAGCAATCCAGATTTATTCTTTACTGGAATCTATTTCATGGCCCAGTGCCTTTAGCTGACAGTTTTTGAGAACTTAGAACTTACAGCACGGTGGCATAGTGGTTAGCACTGTTGCCTCACAGCGCCAGGGACCCGGGTTTGAATCTGGCCTCGGGCGACTGTCTGTGTGGAGTTTGCACATTCTCCCCGTGTTTGCGTGGGTTTCCTCCGGGTGCTCCGGTTTCCTCCCACAGTCCAAAGATGTGTGGGTTAGGTTGATTGGCTATGATAAATTGACCCTTAGTGTTAGGGGGATTAAATACGTGGGGTTACGGGGATAGGGTGGGATATGTGTTGGTGTAGGGGTTACGGGGATCGGGTGGAATATGTGTCGGTGCAGGCTCGATGGGCCGAAATGGCCTCTATCTGCACTGTGGGGTTTCTGTGATTCTGTGATTCTGTGATTGCACATACCTGGATGGTGATGGTATACATTGCTCTTCTACATTTTAGTAGAAGTCTAAAGGAACTAAGAAAACAGAGTGCTGCAACTTCTAGGCTTTTATTTAGTTTAAAATGTGTTATGTTCTGTCTCGGTATTGTGCTAAATTGTAAAAAAAATGGGAGTGTTACAGATTAATGAAGTCTAGCTTGCCTGTGTGGAAGAGTTAGATTAGATTAGATTAATTCCAAGTCCATACTGTAGTTTATGATTGCAGCTGTATTGAGGATGTGTCCTTTTTTTTGTGGATGCTCTTGTCTTCTAAGCTATTAAACAAATAAGCTCTCCATGGTTAACATAACAACATTGAGTTTTACATTTTAAAAATACAGTGCATATTAATAAACTTCGCAAACCATAAACCTCAGATTGTGATGATGATGATTGATGCCTACAGAAAAGTTGCAGGCTTTAGCAGCGCTTGTGGTATTGCAGAAATGCAAGACATATTTCCCTATGTGTTTATACATTTCATTAGTGTAAAATCAATATATTTCAAAATCCATCTAATATTTTTGCAACATTTAATTATGTTTTGAGAATATTAAACAGTGCACATTGTGCCTGGTCTCTGGCTTAAACTTAATGTCAGAATTTTGTGCTGATCAAAGTTTAAGGATGTCACTGGGAAATGATTTTTCCATTTCAAACACCCATTGGCTTTATTTTTAATTTAAATTTCCCTCATCGGTAGAGTATCAGGAGTTCAGATGAGTAGGGAGATTTTTTGCATACACACGCACACACTGGCTTGTCTGCATTGAATTTCTGATTTTGGGCACGTTGCCAAGGAGAGCTGCTGAGTGGAGTTAACTGCTTCCTTAAAAAGAGGAAAGAAACATTAAAGAGCAAGTTATTCTGGACAATTCTGACATTATCTCATCGCTCATTGCCAAAGCAGAGCTACAGGCCTGGGAGCAGACTGCTTTGCCTATCTTCCCAGACCTAAAAGATGAGAGAATTAGCGATTTGGTGGGAGGGGCTGACAAGACATGGTATCTGACATCTCATTTGATTTTTGAAAACAAAACACAATGTTTATTTCTGTTTGTTCAACTTGATCCAAGATATTTTACTGTGTACTGGTGATTGGTTCATTCAGAGACAGCATTATGGTTAATTTAGATTGAAAAGGGGTCTTTTCTTTTTGCATTGCAGGACCCTATTTCCAGCTTTTACACTTTCATGATCTATTAGTTCCAGAATGATGGTAACCTTTTTAATGCTGATTTAATGAGAATCATATCGAGATGCATATATTTAACAATCTTCAAAAGTCAGCGATGCTACAAATCCACTATCCCCACCACTCTGATCTTTTTAAATCATGATTCACTCCTAATGGGTTCAAACAATCTTGTGATCCAGAAAGAACCGTGGTTAAGCCAGGACATTACTCATATAAGAAACAGCTGAGTGCTGGATGGTGATGGGGTTAGTATGAATGAAAGATGAGATCAAATGGGTTGAAGGGCCTTTGTTTCATTTATATTCTTGTGTTGAATGCATTATTTGAAATGTTGAAACAATTGTTTCAGCTACTTTGGCATGTTTTATTGAGCAAAACATTTTGCGAGTTAACTATAAAATACCATGCCTTGTACTGTAGTTTTCATGTTAATGTAACTGCCTAATTTGCTTGTTCATTCAAGCAAACTGAATGAAATCATAAGCGTAATAAGAAACAGCTTACACGGTAGTCTGAGCGTTGAAAATTCAGCAAAGCCAGCAAGAGGTGAATCTTGCAGAGAGCCATACAGTGCAGTTATACTGCACATTTTGCTCTGCATGTCTGATCAACACAAGATAAGCAGTGTAACTGCAGTGGAATTAACATCAACAACCACTGCAAAGCCAGCTTTTAAAACTTCAATTTTAAAGTTTAAAAAGAGCCCAACTAATCTACTGGACTACCTTCACATTTTTGTCGTTCGGAAAAAGCTGACTGGCCGATTCTATACTTATTGCATCCACTAATGAGTTCTTTAATCATAACTTTGCATACTTATCTTGGGGACATTGTGACTTCCTGAAGGAAATGAAACTTTGAAACAGTTGCAAAAATACGCAGCCTTGTGTTTACGTAGCTATAATAAGTGACATTTATTATTAGATGTGATCAAAAGTTCTTTGCAGTGAGATTCAGTGTTTAGTTGAAACTTTCTACACAACTGATAAAATGGGCGATCTTTTAATTTTAATACATGACTACATTATTTGTGTATTTGGACCAGTTTTCTCAAAGGTGCTATTTTATTTTTCCTCTGAACCAGCTGTACTGCACTTGCTGATTCAAGTTCTTTGTATAACAAGCAAAAGCAATGTTAGTGAAAAAGACCTGTCCACACTGCAACATTAGTATGTTATAGTTTTAGATTAGATTAATGGAACATTAATAACTACCACTTTGACATCAATGTGTATCTAAAACCACGGCACATCAATGCAAAAGTGGTCGTATAATCAGATCAGCAATCTCCTTAACAACTGCACTGAAGCCAAGAGGTAAGACCATCTCCAGGACATAATCTTGCACCACTTGAACTTCACACCAGCTGTGGTATAACTGCAGTCTAATGTAAAACCAAATTTAAAAAGTGAAAATTATCTACCTTGCATACACTGTACTATATAAATTTCATAATTCCTCCTCTCAGCATCCGATGTCTTTTTGGAGCCGCTGCGGCAAGACTTGCACACTCTTGCATGTGTTTTGGTTGTGCCCATAAATTCAACCATTCTCAGCAGAAGTTCAAGAGGCCACAAAGACTTTGGCCTGCCAAACCTTGCAGACTCAGTCCCATGATCGATGGGTCGACTTGCTAGTGAGTAGAACTCTCTCTGTCCATCCCACGTGCCCCCCCGCCCCCCATGTATTAGCTCACAGACAAGCTCAAGATATATAGTCTCCTGCATCTGGGGATGTACCAGGCAGTATATGACCTAATTTTATAGCCAACAACTTGCAAATACCCCCATAGGTTCTAGAGGTAGTACACAGGCCTGCACAATACAAGGACAAGTTAACTAATCCCTAAATTCTACTGGAATTTTTTGAGGATGTAACTGGTAAAATAGATAAGGGAGAACCAATGGATGTGGTGTATTTGGACTTTCAGAAGGCTTTCGATAAGGTTTCACATAAGAGATTAGCGTGTAAAGTTAAGGCACGTGGGATTGGGGGCAAGGTACTGACTTGGATAGAGAACTGGTTGGCAGACAGGAAGCAAAGAGATGGAATAAACGGGTCTTTTTCCAAGTTGCGGGCAGTGACTAGTGGGGTACTGCAGGGATTGGTCCTTGGACCCCAGCTATTCACAATATATATTAATGATCTAGACGAGGGAACTAGATGTAATATCTCCAAGTTTGCAGACAACACAAAGCTGGATGGGCATGTATGCTGTGAGGAGGATGCCGAGAAACTCCAGTATGATTTGGACAGGTTGGGTGATTGGGCAGATGCAGTATAATGTGGATAAATGCGAGGTTATCCACTTTGGTGACAAAAACAGGAAGGCAGATTATTATCTGAACGGCAATCGATTGGGAAAAGGGGAAGTGCAACGAGACCTGGGTGTCCTTGTGCACCAGTCGCTGAAGGTAAGCATGCAGGTGCAGCAGGCAGTTGATCAGGCAAATGGTATGTTGGCCTTCGTAGCGAGAGGGTTCGAGTACAAGAACAAGGATGTCTTGCTGCAGTTGTACAGGGCCTTGGTGAGACCACACCTTGAGTATTGTGTGCAGTTTTGGTCGCCTTATCTGAGGAAGGATGTTCTTGCCATGGAGGGAGTGCAGCGAAGATTCACCAGACTGATACCTGGGATGGCAGGAATGACATATGAGGAGAGATCGGGTCGATTAGGCTTATACTCGCTGGAGTTTAGAAGAATGAGAGGGGATCTCATTGAAACTTATAAAATTCTAACAGGACTAGACAGACTTGATGCAGGAAGGATGTTCCCGATGGCCGGGGAGTCCAGAACCAGGGGTCACAGTCTAAGGATAAGGGGTAAGCAATTTAGGACAGAAATTAGGAGGAATTTCTTCACCCAAAGAGTGGTGAACCTGTGGAATTCTCTACCACAGAAGGCAGTTGAGGCCAATTCATTAAATATATTCAAGAAGGAGTTAGATATATTTCTTAAGGCTAAAGGGATCAAGGGATATGGGGAGAAGGCAGGGACAGGGTACTGAATTTGGATGATCAGCCATGATCTCATTGAATGGCAGAGCAGGCTCGAGGGGCCGAATGGCCTACTCCTGCTCCTATCTTCTATGTTTCTATGTTTTTATACCCTCAGTGCACTTGAACCACAGAGGATGTGCCCAAAACGTCGCATTCTTCAAGTGCACATTACTTCCACCGCATACATAGCCACTTGAGTAAAACTAAGATACAACTGTATTTAATGACCCGGAATTTGTGGCCAGCCGCAATGCAAAGGTGTTTACTGCTGGCCCTGAAGTATGCTCCGCACAGGGATCTTGCAATCCCTGTGTTGAGAGCTTCGGTAATTCCGACCTTGAATTCAATCAACGGAACTCAATGGGGATCCCCTTATGCGAACTGCTGTGACGTCAACAGGCTGTCTAAGCAGCCAATTAAAAGTCAGAATTCTCACAGACAGCGAACGAGGAAGTGGATAAGCACTTAAAATTCTAACTTTTGAAAATAGTTAGAGAGCGCAAAAATAAAATTGGGGTTCTCGCATGGGGGAAAAGGCAAACCTAAAGTAAAGATACACAAACTTAAAAAAAAATTTTAAGTTTGAAAAGTTTTTAACATTTTTTATTTTTATTAAAATGGACAAATTTCACACTGCACAAAATTAAAATTAGTTTTCCAGGACCTTAACATTTGTTTAGCAGTCAATACGCTGTTAAAACCCCAGTTACACCTAATCCCTTTGGGTCTAACTTTTAGTGGAGAATTTAACCGCGTACTTACTGCGGAAGAGCCAAAATTTTCACCAGTTTCAATGATTTACAAGATTTCACTGATTGATTGCCGGCTGTGAGGGTGGTTGGGGGTGGGCACAGCGCAGCCAGTTTCAGAGCTGTCAATGACAGACCGCAACTTTGTGATTTCCGCTTGCGTATGCGCCAAATCCCGAAGTTTGAATTTCCAGAAGGCATTCGATAAGGTGCCACATAAAAGCTTACTGCATAAGATAAGAGCTCACAGAGTTGGGGGTAATATATTAGCATGGATAGAGAATTGGCTAATTAACAGAAAGCAGAGAGTTGGGATAAATGGGTCATTTTCTGGTTGGCAAACGGTAACTAGTGGGGTGCCACAGGGATCGGTGCTGGGGCCTCAACTATTTACAATCTACATTAATGACTTGGATGAAGGGACCGAGTGTAATGTAGCCAAGTTTGCGGATGATACAAAGATGGGTGGGAAAGCAAGTTGTGCAGAGGACTCAAAGAATCTGCAAAGGGATATAGACAGGCTAGGTGAGTGGGCTAACATTTGGCAGGTGGAGTATAATGTGGGAAAGTGCAAGGTTATCCACTTTGGCAGGAAAAATAAAAAAGCATACTATTATTTAAATGGGAGAGAGATTACAAAATGCTACAGTTCAGAGCGACCTGGGGGTCCTTGTGCATGAAACACAAAAAGTTAGCATGCAGGTACAGCAAGTAATCAAAAATGCAAATGGAAATTTGGCATTTATTTCAAGGGGGTTGGAGTATAAAAGCAGGGAAGTCCTATTACAACTGTACAAGGTACTGGTGAGACCACACCTTGAGTACTGCATACAGTTTTGGTCTCCTTATTTAAGGAAGGATATACTTGCATTGGAGGCAGTTCAGAGATGATTCACTAGGTTAATTCCTGAGATGAGGGGTTTGATTTATGAGGAAAGGTTGAGCAGGCTGAGCCTATACTCGTTGGAATTTAGAAGAATGAGAGGTGATCTTATCGAAACATATAAGATACCGAGGGGGCTCAACAGGGTAGATGCAGAGAAGATGTTTCCCCTCATAGGGAAATCTAGAACTCGTAGGCACTGTCTCGGAATAAAGGGTCGCCCTTTTAGAACTGAGATGAGGAGGAACTTCTTCTGAAGGTCGTAAATTTGTGGAATTCTCTGCCCCAGAGAGCTGTGGAGGCTGGGTCATTAAATACATTTAAAGTGGAGATAGACAAATTTTTGCAAGATAAGGGAGTGAAGGGTTATGGGTAGTGGGCTGGGAAGTGGCTTTGAGCCCAAGATCAGCCATGATCTTATTGAATGGCGGAGCAGGCTCGAGGGGCCAAGTGGCCTATTCCTGCTCCTATTTCTTATGTTCTTAGTTGCGGTCGGTTTCAAAGGCGGTATGACAGCGTGCGCTGACAGTTCGCCATCATACCAACTGCAAATTCAGGGCCACTGTATTCTTCAGTAAGCATTATACAAATCATGTCTTGGCCTCAACTGATAGACATATACAAGAACTTGTGCACCAATGTATTTTTTCCCCACCCATTTTAAATGCTTTTTAATGTCTCACTCCTGGCGGAATGCAGGATGACTGTACAACTGGTGTGGCAACTCCACATCACACTACTAGTCCCAGTCTGCAGCTGTAATCTGTAGCACTGTATAACTAGCCCCTGCCTGAATGAATTAAATATTTTAGTTCTTTTTCCTCAAAAACAAGTAGTAAATAAAGGTTGCAAATGGTGCTTTTTGTTGAACTTCAACTTCTTATGTGGTTAGCAACAAAGATTGCACTGAAAAACTTATTCTATGATTGTCTACTAACATCACCACTTAAACTAATAGCTGCAGTATAAAAACACTCTCTTGAGATCGGTAGCTACAGGGTGGGGTCTAACCAGCCAGTACCTCATTTCCATTACCTGGCCTGCAGTCCTGACCAGGATTACATTTGTGCAGAGCTTCTCTCTTAGTGGTTAAAATTTAAATTCTTAGAGAATGCAGTCAACAGTGTTCGCACTGTCTAAACATTTAAATTAACTACTGCTAGGCTTAAGAAGTGTCCAGGCGATACATGATGGGGGTGGGGGGGTTAAATTGGCCAACCCCTGAAACGGGCATGGGAATCGTGGTACACATTGAACCCACGCCCGTTTATTGCTTTGCAGGCAGCACGTTAAATTGGTGCTGCCTGCTGTTTTAAATGATTGCTGCGTGCAAGCAATCATGTGACCTCTGCTGTTCATTGTCTGCATGCACCAACAGGGGGCCCGATAACGTGAGTGACTAGTGCTTCTTAAAGGCAGCCTGCACCTCTTAAAGGGGAGGTGCATTGTGGCTGAAAGAAGTGATGGGAATATTTTGAAAAGTGAATCTGGGCTGCGATACTTTGAGAAATGGCTGAACATACTAGAGAGGGAACACCAAGGTTTTCTGACAATGCCTTGGAGGTCTTGATGCAAGACGTGGAGAGAAGGACAGACATCCTGTATCCGCAGGGAGGCAGGAGGCCCTCCAGTCATATGCTCAGCAGGCAGTGGGAAGAAGTAGCGGCGGAGGCCAATGCCAGGAATGTTGCTTTAAGAACTTAGATGCAGTGCAGGAAGAAGTTTAACGATCTGACACGAGTTATCAAGGTGAGTGAGTTCATCTTCAAATGGCATATCTACCAACTGCACCAGTAGCCTTATCCACTGCTTAATTCACCACACCCCCATCACCCACCTACCAACAATTTCTATCAATCAGTACTCAACCCTTCAATTCATATGCTTTATCTCACCCTCACACACTCACATACTTGGCATTATTGCAAGCCTCGCACCCACAACTTGCAGCTAGCATACACTGGCAGCTATTCAACCATGACAACCACATCACCCAAACATATTGCAGGATACTCACTGACACACTTCCCTCTTTCTTGCAGGAGAAGGTGGCACGTAACAGGAAGCAGCAGGAAAGAACTGGAGGAGGATAAACGCACCTGTATCTTTTAACCCCCATGGAGGAGAATGTGCTGGCCATCATGGGAAGTGGCATCGTTGAGGCTGTGGCCACTGGCAGGGCTGGAGGGATCGGTGCTGAGGGTATCTGCATACCTAATCCTCCTTCTCTCTTCCCACTTCTTCTTCCTTGTGCTTTTGCTCCTCAGCTTCTCACCTGATGGGTGTTCCCTCATAATGGCGTGATTGTGCAGCAAATCTTGGTGCCCGCTGAGCTGAGTAATGCAGAGCTCCTCCAGAGCGTTCCAGGCAGCGGGAGCGTTGCTTGAGGATGGCAATGGTGTGCTCTATATTGTTCCTTGTAGCAGCATGGCTCTCACTGTAGGCCTGCTGTGCACGTGTGTGTGGGTTCCAGACCAGCGTCATGTGCCATGTCATGAGTGGATAACCCTTGTGGCCCAGTAGCCACTCTTTGACTTGCCATTATGGGTCAAATACAAGTGCCACAGAGGACTGCCACAGAATGAAGGCTTCGTGACTGTTGCCAGAATAATAGGCATTCACCTGCATGATGCGCTGCCTGTGGTCACACCAGCTGCACATTGTGAGAGCGGAATCCCTTTAGGTTCATGAAAATGGCCGTGTTCACATGAGGCGCACGCAAGGCAATATGCGTGCAGTCAATGGCATCCTGCATCATGGGGAAGCCTTCGGTCCATGCAAGCCCTCATGGTCGCTCCGCCTGCTTGTCTCCAGCAGGAGGGAATGAGATTAAACTGTTTCTCTATGTATAGAGAGTCTCAGTGACCTCTCTTATGCAGCAGTGCGCTGCAAACTGCGAGATTTTGCTTATATTTCCAGCAGCAGCCTGGAAGGAGCCAGGCACATAAATGGTAAGAGCCACGATCACCTTGACAACCACAGGCAATGGTGTCCTTGCCCTGCTTTGAGGTTGAACTTGCAGCAATTGGCAGATTTCAGTCACAACCTCTTCTGTGAAGCGATGACATCTCATGCATTGGTCCTTGCTGAAGTTGAGGTAAGAGAATTGCTCGCTAAAGTCTCTAAGTGGATATGGCCTCCTGCTGAGAGCTCTTCTTCCCCTCCTCCCTCTTCTAGCAGCTTGTCCTGCTCTGCGTGGCCTCTGTTCATTTTCCCAGTCATGCTCAATTCCCAGAGAAAGCCATACCAGGCCACCCATGTCTGGAAGCAACGTGTTTCAGCATAAGCTTTTAAATGAACAGAAAAGTACTTCAGCACCAGTCAGACCACTCCCTGTAGACTATTCAAACTTTAGCCAAGTATAGGAAAGTTCCAAAAATTGCACCAGCAGCCAGAAGAAATAATGCAGCAACTAATCTGTAAGTAGTTCATGGTCCCTTTAAATAGCGCTGGTGGGACATCCTTCATTCCATTTAACGTCGTGTTCAGCTGTGCGAGCTGGAGTGTGTAGTTGGGAAAATAGCAGTGCTGGTGTCAAATCAGCGCTGCACACTGATTCATGTCATGATCTTCCTGCTCTGGATGCTGCTGGCAGTCATTAGGTGTGCGCATGCAAAACCCTTTACCAAGATGGTGTCCTGCGCACTTTCCTGTCGGAAGAATGCACATGCATCACGGATCCCATTTTCGAGCATTAGGTGGCCGCACAGCATCTATAAGACGGGCACTACACAGTCCAATGTAGCCCCCACGGGACCTGTAGGCACTTTATAAATCTGGTTTGATACTGCACTGAAATTGTAGTATTAACCCCCCTAACCCCCCTTTCCCCCTCCCCCTCTTTCTCCCCCCCCCAGCAGCGTGAAATTGCCTTGTCCGGGTGGTCTCTCACCTATTCTCTTCGAAGGCAAGTCGGATCCTTACTCTGAATTTATACTGCAATGTTATTATTGCTGCAAAACAGAAACCACTTTAGAGAGACACTAAAGTTCTAGTATAAATACACCCTAAAACTACTTTCACTTATTCCCCCAGCTGTTTTGCCAACATAGAAGTGAGGATTTCAGTTTAAAACCAAATTACTCTTTTGCAACCTAAACCTGGTTGTACTATTTCATAGAAATCGTGTTTTTCTTCCCCCTTTTGATTTGGATGGTCCTATAGTAATTAGCACAATTGTTAATGTACAATATGTCCACTGTAATGAATTAATGACCATAAGTGCATGGGGAACTGCTGTTGGCAAAATAATCAAATTAATACACAATATGTATTTAAAACAATGTCACATTTCATTTGTGGCACAGTAATGTAGTGGTTAAGGTATAGAGCTACCAGAAAAAATGACAATCGTTGTAAAAGCCCAACTGGTTTACTAATGTCCTTCAAGGAAGCGAACCTGCCACCCCTATCTGGCCTTGCTCGTATGTGACTCCAGCTCCATCCTAAGTGGATGATTCTTAATGCTCTCTGAAGTGGCCCAGCAAGCCGCTAAGTTGTGCAAACAATTACCACCGGAGAAGACAAGCCACCGCCACCTTCTCGGCAACTAGGGATGGGCAGCAAAGTCAGCCTTGCCAGCCTCACCCAAATCATGTGATCAATTTTCTTTTAATGTCAAGATGTCACCTCATTTTTGATATTCAGGGATACACCTAACTCCTGTTTTTATCTAAATCTCCCTCCATATCAGAATCCGATGTTACCACTTCTAAGTACCTGTTTAGAAATTCTGTATTCCTGCAAATCTTAATGAATAATATCATAGAATTTTGGTATTGACCTGTATCATTGATGTCACATCAATAAAGAGTTTGACTGGGACTAAAATAGGCGGGGGGGGGGAGGAGAGTCATGTTTTCTATGGCCGTGATTATGGGAACACTGTTATTGCTCTTGAGAGGCAAGCAACAAAAATAATTCCAGTTATGAAGAAATCTTTGGAAAAGAGATTTCAAGTTTCCAAGATTATGAAGGGAATTGGCAAAACTGATCCAGGCAAATTGACCCTTATAGTGAAGAATTCAAATACCAGAGACACTGTTTTAAAAACTAGGAAGATAGTAAGGAAGGAAGTCAAGCAGATTCTTTTTTCACCATAAGACAATGTTGTGAATAAGGACAGAAAAGGCCATTGAAGCAGACCATATAAATGAATTCAGGAAACAATTGGGTTTTTGGATAGAGAGATTGAAGGGTATGGTGAATAGGTGGGGTTGATCTGGAAAAAGGGGTAGGCTTGTTCGTGTCAATGGCATTTTCATATTCTAACCATCTTGATAAGATTATATAACTATAATAATCCTTGCTGTTCTCTATTCAGTGTGCAAGCACCCACCAAAAGAACCGTGTAACGAGATAAATATCCCAGTAAGCAGCAATATCTTTTGATTCACAAACTCCTTTTCAAACTGTGAGCATCCTTGACCAAATTGCTGTTGCTTTTTAAAAAAAAAAATAAATAAAATAAAATAAAATAAAAAAAAAAATTGCAAGTTTTAGTTCGGTTTTGTTTTCGTTTTCTTTACATGATCGCTCTGCCCTGACATTGCACACTGTAAGTTGGAGAATAAAACTCATGTCTATCTCTGTCTTCATGTTGGTTTCTCTTTTTCTCCTCTTCTGCTTCTGTCTGTCTCTCTTGCTGCTTCTCTCTCCTTAACTTTCTTTCTCTCCCTCTCTTCCCTTTGGTGTTTTTTTTCTTTCTGTTTACTAGGAGATGTAGCAGGAAAAAGAGCCATCAACAGCTGCAGGCTGCATTCTGGGTGTGGGTTGCAGGGAAAATGTATCCCTCCGTGGCTCCCTTCTCATCCCCTCCTCAAGTCATTCATGCTTCCCCCTCGCTCCCATCACATTCCCTATTTGTTCACCTTCCCACTACCCTCACTCCAGTTGCAACCCCACCTCTTCCCCTTTGAACTAGCAACTACACTCCAGTATCCTCAGCGCCCCCTTGTTCCACTATCTCTCGCCCTTAATCTTTCATCCATTCCCCTCATCCCACTCGCTGCTCCCAAGCATAAATACTGAGAAGTTAGAGGCTTCCTCACCGTAAACTGGTTTTCCTCTCTCCCTCCACCTACCTGCCCCCTTCCTATAATGAGTTTTCAGAGGAAAAGCACACTTCATGCACCGAATTTAATATATAATGGGTATTTATCCAGCTTATGATGCAGCTGGTCATTTGAACTTTATATTGCTACCCACAAATTGAGGCCTACCTCACTTAGTGCTAAACAGGTATTCTACAGGTATCTGTTGTCTCCTCTACAAACTTACTATATAGTCATGTGTCCTGCTTCAAAGCACAAACAATTGAGTACTGGGAGAGTGACTGCCAAAACACTCTTATCTGTGTAGGTGTGTTACTGACACAACAGTACTGTTGAGAGAAAATTAAGACGACAAATGTTTCAACAAAATTTTACAAAGTTTTGGTGAACAATTCAGGATACAATTATTCAGTTGTGTACACGGCTCAAGTGTATTAGTTATACATCAGCAATGTTTAAACACAGTACTGTAACATTAGACTGGAGATCTGGTAGTTTAGGGGGTATATTGCGCTTTTCAACACTGTAATGTCATTTTAGTTGGGTATCAAGCTGAACATTAAATATGCAGAAGTTCTGACATCGGATCCCTGTACTAGCTGTGAAATTCTGAGGACTGAAAGTAGCTGTCAGTGATTTATGATTCATCACTTTGAAGTAAATAGAGGATAGAACTGGATGTTGCATTTGTCAAGATATGATTTTTATTTGACTCAGTGGTTTCCATCCCTGGTTTTTAAAGGAAGTAGGTGGGAACACTGCAGATTCCCTAACTGTAATCTTCCAAAGTTCTCTCGATTCAGGAACTGTTCCTTTAGATTGGAAAATTGCGCATATCACTCCGCTATTTCAAAATGGTGAGAGAGGAAAACCAGGGAATTATAGACCAGTTAGCCTAACCTCTGTTGTTGGGAAATTGCTAGAGTCTATAATTAGGGATAGGGTGGATAGGGTGACTGAACACCTTGAAAATTTTCAGTTGATCAGAGAGAGCCAGCATGGATTTGTGAAAGGTAGGTCATGCCTGACAAATCTGATTGAATTTTTTGAAGAGGTGACTAAAGTAGTGGACAGGGGAATGTCTATAGATGTTATTTATGTGGACTTCCAGAAGGCATTTGATAAAGTCCCACATAAGAGACTGTTAACTAAGGTAGAAGCCCACGGAATTGAGGACAAATTATTGACCTGGTTAGGAAATTGGCTGAGTGGCAGGAGACAGGCAGTAGGGATAATGGGCAGGTACTCAGATTGGCAGGAGGTGACTAGTAGTGTCCCGCAGGGATCTGTGTTGGGGCCTCAACTGTTCACTATTTATTAATGACTTGGATGGTGGCATAGAAAGTCATATATCCAAATTTGCCAATGACACAAAGATAGGTGGAATTGTAGGCAGTGTAGATGAAAGCATAAAATTACAAAGGGATATCGACAGATTAAGTGAATGGGTAAAACTGTGGCAAATGGATTTCAGTGTAGGCAAATGTGAGGTCATCCACTTTGGACCTAAAAACGATAGAACAGGGTACTTTCTAAAGGGCGAAAAGCTAAAAACAGTGGAGGTCCAAAGAGACTTAGGGCTCCAGGTACATAGATCATTAAAATGTCATGAACAGGTACAGAAAATAATCAAAAAGGCTAATGGGGTGCTGGCCTTTATATCTAGAGGACTAGAGTACAAGGGGGGGGGGTAGAAGTTATGCTGCAGCTGTACAAAACCCTGTTAGACCACACCTGGAGTACTGCGAGTTGTTCTGGGCACCACACCTTAGGAAGGATATATTGGCCTTGGAGGGAGTGCAGCGTAGGTTTACCAGAATGATACCCGGACTTCAGGGGTTAAGTTACATAGGATTACATGGGATATACGACACAGAAACAGGCCATTCGGCCCAACCAGTCCACGCCGACATTTATTCCCCACTCAAGCCTCCTCCTGTCTTTCCTCATCTAAATCTATCAGCGTAACCCTCTATTCCCTTCTCCCTCATATGCTTGTCCAGCCTTCCTTTAAATGCATCTATACTATTCGCTTCAACCACTCCCTGTGGTAGCGAGTTCCACATTCTCATCACTCTGGGTAAAGAAGTTTCTTCTGAATTCCCTTTTGGATTTCTTGGTGACTATCTTATATTGATGGCCTCTAGTTATGCTCTTCCCCACAAGTGGAAACATTCTCTCTGTATCCTACTCTTATTAAAACCTCTCATAATTTTAAAGACCTCTGTTAGGTCAGCCCTCAGTCTTATGAGGAGAGATTACACAAATTAGAGTTGTATTCGCCAGAATTTAGAAGGTTAAGGGGTGATCTGATTGAAGTTTTCAAGATATTAAGGGGAACAGATAGGGTAGATCAAGAGAAACTATTTCCACTGGTTAAGGATTCTAGGACTAGGGGATATGGTCTAAAAATTAGAGCCAGACTTTTCGGGAGTGAAATTAGGAAACACTTCTACACACAAAGGGTGGTAGAAGTTTGTAACTCTCTTCCGCAAACAGCAATTGATGCTAGATCAATTAATTTTAAATCGGAGATTGATAGCTTTCAGTTAACCAAAGGTATTAAGGGATATGGGCCAAAGGTGGGTATATGGAGTTAGCTCGCAGATCAGCCATGATCTCATTGACTGGCGGAGCAGGCTCGATGGGCTGAATAGCCTACTCCTGTTCCTATTTTCCTATGTTCAATGTCCTTACACAATCTTCTAATAAATTAAATAACCTTTGAAAATAGGATACCTGTGTGTTTCAGCAAGTATATTTTGCAGTACGAGCAACTTTAGTTTAACAGTAAATAATTTGATTTATTTCTCCCTTTGCAGGTTCCATGCCATCTAGAGTCCTCTTCTAGTTGGGATAGTCTGGTTCATGGATTTTCTTTTAAGTCTGCTTGCCTCACTTGATAATTGGCCAGCAGGAGGTACAATATGTTAAATATCACCACTTGATGTTGGCCCTAACCCATATTTGGTGATATTGGCAGTACTTCACTACTTCCTATATATCATTTACACGTCTACATCTGTTCATTGTTTATTATCACAGAACTTCAAATGCTTGACTGGTTTCTTTGCATTATCCTTATTTTCCTTTCCATTTTTAATAGTTAAAGCCAACTCACCTAGGCATAACCAAAATCTCTAAACCTACCACACACACAGCTTATGCACTTCTTACAGTGGCTTAACATGTCAGTACTCCCATCCTTTTGAGTTAATCCCTTATTCCTGTCGAATCAATTTTTCAATGTTTCTGAAACCCTCATTTATTTAAGATTTTAATCTACCTCATTTCTTTAAAATAAGTTATTTTGTTTTACAGTTATATACTGCACCTTTTAGCTTTGAGGCTTATAAAACTTGTAATACTAAAGCTTGGGAGCTTTAACTCTTATTTTGCAGTCTGTGGAGTTGTGTATACAACAGTTGCAGGATTCAATTGTGATGGTTCTGGAAATCCTTTTCAGGCAATTAGGATTAAAATTTAAATTTTTTGACATTTTGTGTTAATCCACCTAATCCCCATCCCATTGTCAGAACAGTAACAGTTAATTAGTGAACTACAGTCGGTGTCACATCAGGAAGATCAAAACCGCCATTTTCAGTCCCCGCCATAAACTCTGTTCCTTCGTTACTGACTCCATTCCTCCTTTCCAGCCACAGAAGCTGATCCAGACTGTGCAAAACCTGGATGTCCTGTTTGACCCAGATCTGAGCTTCAAATCAAATATCCTATCCATTATCAAAGCTACTTATTTATATCTCTGAAGCATTGCCTGGCTCTGCCCCTTTCCTCAGCCCCTCAACCACTGAGAGCCTTATCCATTTTCTCACCCTCTAGACATGATTTCTCCAGTGTCCTCCTTGCTGGCCTCTTGTGCGCCACCCTCCAAAAGCTCCAACTTGTTTAAAACCCAGTTGCCCATATCCTATCCACGCTAAGTCCTGCTCAGCCACCATTGCTGACCTACACTAGCTCCCTGTCCCTTATTGTATTAAATCTAAAATCGGTATTCTTTTCTTCAAATCCCTCACCGCCTCACCATATCCTTTCTCTGCAACCTTCGCCAGCCTTATTTCCCTTTCCACACCCTTTAGTCTTCTGACTCTGACCTTTTGTGCATTTATCCCATAATTGGTTGCAGAGCTTGTCAACGGCCTGGACCTGTCTCTGGGATTCTCAGCCCCTGCACCTTTCCACCTCTGTCACATCTTTTACATTAAAAAAACCTTTTCAACACTTATCTTTTCCACCAAGTTTTTGGCCACCCAGCCTAAACTCTCTTTTTATGGCTCAGTGTCCATTCCTGTACCCTTTCCATTTGTGAAGCATCTTGGGACATTTCTTTACATTTAAAGGCACTTTATTAATGCTTGTTGTTGTTGTAAGCAAGTACAGCTCGTTGCCACGCTTATCTGCTGATTGTAGTTGAGTATTGTTTCTCTCGCTGCCATTAAAAATAGCAAAATCCTACCTACTGCCATCTCCTGAGGACAAAAAAACTCATTTTGAAGAGATAATACTTACTGATTCGCAAAAGGAGCACTATCTTTAACAAAGGAAAATGCTGGAAGCACTCAGCAGGTCAGGCAGCATCTGTGGAGAGAGCTCTTGTACTATCTTTAGCAAACCTTGTTTTGTTTGGGGAGAGAGAGGAGCGGTATCAATTTTTACCAAAGTGATGTTACACGTAAGTGATACAGTGGTATGTTTAAGATTGTGACTAGAATTGGTTAAACACTTATCTGTGTTCAACATGGCTGTAATGCTATGTAATGAAACTATAGCGTTTTGTTTCTGTTGCTTGGCAAAATCCTTGAAATTTTCAGTCGTTATACTTGTTTATATCCATCAGCCTTTGTTTTGTAATGTAAAGCAGTTGAATCCTAATCTGGCTTTAATTATTTTAGCCAATTGTAATTTTATTGTCTATACCTCTGTTCCCACTTAAACAAGAAAAAAACTGTGCAAGCTGACTGTCCATGACTGAGAATACTGGCAACTCTGGGCAGTATCACTTACATATGGCTTTTATCTATACTTTGCAATCTAAAAAGAGAAATGGAAAATAGTTTGGTATTTTTCCTTGTAATTCCTATTCAAATTGAATTTAATATTGATTTTTTTTGGTAAGGGTTGATGATATTGAGAGGGTGGATAGGCTAATATAGAGTGGAAGAGGAGTTACTCATGGTCCATATGAAATTTAGAAAGAGAGAGAACTTATTGCACCTTATCCTGTGCTCTGGCCATGACCAAACCCACTTTACAGACAATGAATTACTTTTGAAGTGCAATCACTGTTGTTATGTGAGAAAACTGTAACATTAATGAATGTAAAGTATTACACTTGGGTAAATAAAATGTGGAACTTGAATATGCAGTGATTTGAATTAGCACAGGGAGGCTATGAAAGGAGTCTGGCAGTAGTAGTGAACGTTGCCTTCAATGTCCAGACAATGTGGCAAAGCAATTAAAAACAATGGAATGGTACACTTTATCTATAGAACAGGAGACAATGGGCTCGATTTTGCCAGGCCTGAGGAGGCGGGATTGGAGGCACGTGAGGTGTTAAAATCGCTAAAACTGGCGGGCGGGCCCGATCCCGCCTCCAAGCAATTTTCCTACATGTGAGTTTTCTGACCCCTTCTCCATCCCGCCTCCAAGAGGCGGGATAGGCCCTTAAGGCCCTTAACCAGTTAAGTGCCTCTATTATCCCATTTTGAGAGGCCTTTCTGATTTTAACAGTTTTACCACGTGCTGCACGCCTCCTCTGAAACACGCCAGTGAAACATGGCGGCAGCACAAGTGGATTGCTTGCTAACAGCTGCAGCTCCACCATTAAAAAGGAGTTTTCACCAATGATCATTTGCAGGTGGCAGAACTTTGTTGTCTCAGGTCTAGGGGAACTTTTAACAGGCCTACTCATTGTTGTGGAAGTTTGGAGCCTGACACCCATCTCCAGTGTGACCTCCTGGGAAACCCCTCTCCCCACCTTGAATGAGCGCTTCCTCAACTGAGGTATATACCAGAAGAATGGGAACCATTTATTTCCTTTCCTCCTGGATATCAGATTTGGACGAAGACCAGCCGTGGCAGCAGCAGGAGCTCCAAGCTGCTGCTCACCCACCTGAAGTTGCACAGGCCAGAAGGTGCCAGCGCATGACCACATTGCTGCCTGGGATGCAAGGGACGCACTCATCTTGGCCAGATTTGCTTAGCCTGCACAATCAAACACTTTTGCCTCGCACATTCTTATCAGACCATCGACAATGGCCAAGAACCTGTGGATTCCTATCGCTCTGACCACCATACTGACAATTGCAAGTTGCCCTAAGCCCTCAATGTGCAAGTCCCATTTGCAAAATGACAAACGCCACAACTGCAACAGTTTGGCATCAGAATTTCTTATGAACATAAGCAAGTGATGGCATTTTAAAAATAAACACAACATTACACCCAAGTGACTACCCTTGTGACTACTTGTGCATTATCTTCCTCTTACGCGTGCTCCTACGTGGTGCTTCCCCTGTGGCTTCAGCAGATGTGGAGGCCCCTTGCTCACTTTCCTGCTGCTCCTGTCTCGACACCTTTGGCTGGCATCCTCTGGGGTTGCAAACCTGTGAGGGCTCTGCAACAGTCTGCTGCTCCTGCGGCTGTGCAGGGGTTGAGTCACCGATCTCAGTTGGGTGGGGCTCTGACCGAGGGCTTTGCAGTGGAATGGTCGTGTGAGCGCTTGGAGAGGAGCCCCCACTTCCTTGCTGTCTGCCACCAACATCCCTCTCATGGGTCAGCTCCACTTCAGAGCTAGCAAGTGACTTGACAGCACCTTGCTGCACTTCAGGGGGACCATGAGGACCCGTTTCTGTACTGGAAGTCCTACTCACAAGGACTTGCATGAATGTCTGGTTTGTATGCTCAATAGCTGACCTCAAGAGATGTCAGTCTATTGTGAACAATGACCATGTTTTCACGACCCTGGCGACTAAGCTCCTCCATGGCCGTAGCCATCCTCTCCTCTACGGTAGCCATCCTTTCCAGAGGTTGCCATCCTTTCCGTGGTGATGCGTTCATGCGCCAATGCCTCCACAAAGGCTCTGCTCATGTTAGCGATGAACTCCTCCATTCGCTCCACACTCGCAGCGACCCTGGAGACAAAACCTGCCAGAGACTCCTGCACCTGTTCCTGGAGTTCCAGCACCGCTGTCCTTCTGGATGGACCCGGAGGCACAGGATCAACATGCAGCGGAGTTGAGCTGGGAGCATCCTGCGCCCTCCGACGAGGACTCTCCACTGCTGTCCCTGTCTCCACCATCTGCTGATGTTCACTTGTGAGCTGTGATACACCAGGTGACAACATTACTCTGTCCTGAAGGTACCACCGAGGTGTGAGTGTCTGCGCTGGTGCTGGGTGCGCTGAATTCTGCTGACGCTGCGCCCTCAGAGGTTGCAGCAGCTTCTGAGGAGTCTGGAGGCTCAGGCTGTTCCTCCTGGATAGTGGGGATGGGGGCTTTCGATGGTCCTGTGGGGGAGTAAAGGAAAGTGTCAGAGATGTGAGGCCAAGGTTACTTGCACATTGAATATTGTAGATGATCAAAAATCAATCTGTTAGAGCATCAGAATCATTATCAGTGACTCATGCAATGTCAATGAGCGAGATGATAAACTATTTTGTCACCGGCTTGCTGTGATGCACCCGTCTGTCTGTCCCCCACTTGCGCATCCTCCTCCACTCCCACGATCTCCAGGGCTGCCTCCTCCTAGGGGGTGAGCTGGGCTACTGAGGGTGGCCCTCCTCCTGTCCTCGCTCTTTCCCTCTTATTGTGGGCTCTCTTTCCTGCAATGAGGGAGACAAGTGGAGTTTGAGTGAGAATGAAGGAGTGAGTGTAGAGAATCCATATCATTGATGGCTAGAAGGAGACAAAGATGGAGTGAGGTGGCAAGACCAAGGGCCCTCCCTGTGTGTTGTAAGTTGTTTTCATAGCATCACAGCGATAGGGAGTGTGAGGGCTGCATAGTCGAATAGTTAGGTGAATGTGACCATAGAGAGAGAGGGAATGGGTAAGGATGCAGGGATGTCAGTGTCAAGTGGGATGTGGAGGAAGAGGTTGTCAAAGCTGAGTACTGGTGAGGAGAGGCAATGGGGATCAGATTGAGGGTGATGGGAAAGTCATACTCACTTTTCCAGTGCACGGAAGGTCATGAAACCTCTTCCTGCACTGCAGCCAGGTTCTGCGGCACATAGACAAAGATTTGATCTCCTGGGCCACTTGCATCCACACAGCTTTTGTCTGCTGGGGAGGCTTCTTTCTCCCTGAGGAAGGGAAGAGCACCTCCTTATTTCCTCTTGCTCCCTCCACCAGAGCTTGCAGGGCGGCGTCATCGAACCTTGGTGCAGACTTTGGCCTACTGCTGGACATATTGGCTGGAGGAATCTATCACACCAAAGGGCATAAGGTTTGCAGTCTGCAGAAGAAGCAAGGCTGCTTGCAGGCCTTAAATCCACCAGCACTGATGACGTCATCGGAGGCGACTTTCAGGATGGAAAGTCTAAGTGGGCCAGGGGTTCCCACACGCTGGGAATCAATTGCCCAATTAGGTGAAAATCGCATATTTTTCCCGCATCAAATTGGAGTCGGGTGGCTAACACGAAAAGCGGCTGACACGCCCCCAGCCTGCCCCAATGGCAAAATCGAACCCAATAACTTTATGGAAGTTATACTAAGGCTTCATACTGTGCTTTGCCATGTGGTACTGATCAGAACACATTTAGTATACCATCATAAAAACACAAAATGCTAGAAATACACCGGTCCATCAGCATCTTTAAAGAGAAAAGACAGTTCATATTTTGGGTGTGGACCCTTAGAACTGTAAGATAAGAAAGCCTCTAAAATGTGTTGAACTTTTTTTTAAATTGGGGAAGAATAGGAACAGGTTGAGCACCCAAAATCCGGAGATCCGGACACCGGGACGATTGGTGGCAGGGTCGTCCGGAATCCGTAAAATGTTCCGGAATCCGGACACCCTGTTTCCACTGCCAGCCAGGCCCAGGCATTTCCGGACTCTGAATGTGTTTCTGATGTCCGAAGTCCGGAAATGCCCGAGCCCAGGTTGCAATATTTCTGGACTTCAGACATCAGAAACACGTTCCGAAGTCCGGAAAAACACAAAAACCGGCTTGGCCTCGGTCCCGAGGTTGCCGGATTCATGACACTCGACCTGTATTTCAATCACAGAGGAAAATTAATGGATTGAGTAGCATGTGAACTGAGGCAGTCAAAAGATATTAAAAATAACAAAATAATGTGAAAGCAGCTAAAGTAGTGGAATGGGAAATATCCACATGAGAAAGAGCAAAAAGAATCCTGCCAATGCAGGAGGTCTGCAATTCTTTTTAAAAACAACAGTGAATGTTAGAAAGGTATAGTGGGTCCAACTAAAGGTAAAATGGGAAAAGACAGGCTAACTCCTCCCCCATCCTCCCAAGGTGCAAGCCTCCTCCCTCTGCCAACACTGTATTTTGACAAAGGCTCTACACCACAAATGTCAACCCTCCACCCAGATACCGAAAGACCCGTGGCGGCATCCCCAGCACCCCAGCTTCAAAGAAAATAGAGGGTATAGCTAAGGTCTGAAATTCATTGTTTAGATACGAGAATTGCAGAGTACTCTGGGGGGGGAAAAAGAGCAGATGCTGTTCCTTTATCTTGCGTTGAGCTCAAAACAGTGTAAGAGACAAAGATGGAGTGGTCAGAATGGGAGAGGGAAGTTACAAGCCAAAGCCAGTGCAGGGTCACACTTTCAGCTAGAATGGAGGTGCTGGGTAAAGTGTAGTTGTGGGAGTCAGCGGTTGAGTCACCTTTTTTGTTTTATTTTTATGCCAAACTGGGATGAACAAATTCTGTAGTTCATCCATGCGGTCTTTGAATGTTTGCCATTGCCTAACCACCGTTAACCCTTTGAGTGACATTCCCCAATCAATCTTACCTAATTCACGCCTCAGACCATCGTAGTTTCCTTTATTTAAATTCAGCACTCTAGTCTCTGAGTCATCTACTTCATTCTCCATCTTAATGAAGAATTCAATCTTCTTATGATCGCTCCGACCCAAGGGGTCTCGTACAACAAGATTGCTAATTAATCCTTTCTCGTTACATAATACCCAGTCTAAGATGGCCTGATCTCTGGTTGGTTCCTCGACATATTGGTCCAGGAAACCATCCCGTAAACACTCCAGGAATTCCTCCTCCACATTTTTGTTACTAATTTGGTTAGCCCAATCTATATGTAGATTAAAGTCACCCATGATGACTGCTGTGCCCTTTTTGCACGCTTCTCTAATTTCCCTTTTAATGCCATCCCCAACCTCTGCATTACTGTTTGGAGGTCTATATACCACTCCCACTAACGTTTTCTGCCCCTTGGTATTTCTCAGTTCTACCCATACAGATTCCACATCATCAGAGGCAATATCCTTCCTTACAATTGTATTAATCCCTTCTTTAACCAGTAATGCTACCCCACCTCCCTTTCCTTTTTGCCTATTTTTCCTGAATATTGAATACCCCTGGATGTTGAGTTCCCAGCCTTCGCCACCCTGGAGCCATGTTTCCGTAATCCCAATCAAATCATATTCGTTTACCTCTATTTGCGCAGCTAATTCATCCACCTTATTACGAATGCTCCTCGCATTAAGACACAAAGCCTTCAGGCTTGTTTTTTTAACGCTCTTAGACCTATTAGAATTATTATTTACTGTGGCCATGTTTGATTTAAACCGTTACTTTCTCTGACTGCCACTTTTGTTTTTCTCCTTCCTATCTTTTGCTTTTATCCTCGTTTCCCTTTCCTCTGTCCCCCTGCTCAGGTTCCTGTCCCCCTGCCATTTTAGTTTAAACCCTCCCACAGAGCACTAGCAAACACTCCCCCTAGGACATCGGTCCCGGCCCTGCCCAGGTGCAAACCGTCCGGTTTGAACTGGTCCCACCTCCCCCAGAACCGGTTCCAATGTCCCAGGAATTTGAATCCCTCCCCCTGGCACCATTCCTCTAGCCACGTATTCATCTGAAATATTCTTCTATTTCTACTCTGACTGACTAGCACGTGGCACTGGTAGCAATCCTGAGATTACTACCTTTGAGGCCCTATTTTTTAATTTACCTCCTAACTCCCTATACTCAGCTTTTAGGGCCTCATCCCGTTTTTTACCTATATCGTTGGTACCTATATGCACCACGACAACTGGCTGTTCACCCTCCCCTTCCAAGATGTTCTACAGCCGCTCTGAGACATCCTTGACCCTTGCACCAGGGAGGCAACACACCATCCTGGAGTCTCGTTTGCGGCCGCAGAAACGCCTATCTATTCCCCTTACAATAGAATCCCCTATTACTATAGCTCTACCCCTCTTTTTCCTCCCGTCATGTGCAGCAGAGCCACTCCTGGTGCCAGGAAGTTGGCTGCTGCTGCCTTCCCCTGGTAAGCCATCCCCCCATCAGTATCCAAAGCGGCATATCTGTTTGAGAGGGGGATGGCCACAGGGGACCCCTGCACTACCTGCCTGCACCACCTACTATGCCTGTTGGTCACCTATTCCCTTTCTGCCTGTGCCACCTTTACATGTGGTGTGACCAACTGATTAAACGTGTTGTTCACGACGTCCTCAGCATCGCGAATGGTCCAGTATGTGTCCACTCGCTGCTCCAGCACCGCAATGTGGTCTGCCAGTAGCTGCAACTGGACACACTTCCTGCACACATGGTTGTCAGGGACACAGGAAGTGTCCCTGAGTTCCCACATAGCGCAGGAGGAGCATACCACGGCACCGGGCTGTCCTGCCATGACTCACCCTTTAATTAATTAAAATTAAATCAAACCCACCAATTACACTACAGTTAAATGATATACTTAAGGGCCCTGGATTACAACAGTCCCCGCTACACCACAGAGACTTTAGAAACTATAAACCACAGAGTTAAGGTTTAAAAAGAGAGAAATACTCACCAACCAATCACTTAACTGCTTTCTGGTGACGTCACACTTCGATTACTTTTTACTTCTCTCCTTCCCTCTGAGTTCCGAGATTGGAGATTAGTAAACCTACCTGGTCTCCTGGAGCCTTTTGTACTGCCGCTGCTCCGAGATTCCCGCCAACTCGCGCTCCCCACTGAGGCCTACCTGGTCTCCTGGAGCCTTTTGTACTGCCGCTGCTCAATAGACTCAAGGTAAGGAACTAGATGTGGGAACGGAACAAGCTGAAATACCAGTCTGCTGGGACAGTCCGTTTTGTGTATCTTGGGGAAGAGGTAGAAATGGAGCTGTGTGGAATAGGGAAACTGAGATGGGAGGTAGGGGAGGAGGGAGAACTCCAGAAGAGAGAAGATCCGTGATAATCTGGGAAAATATGTTTTCTTGTTCAGTAGTGGGATCATGGTCCAGGGGGAGATAGGAAAAGGAATCGGGTAGTTTGCATACAGCCTCATCCAGTCCTTCTGCTCGATGACAACAGTGCCCCTTCTATTTTTTAGTAGGTTAGAATACTGTGTTCTGTTTTTGTCATCACACCATAAAATAACTACATTAGAAAAGGTGCTGAAAATGCAATAAGGCTGATTCCTAGTGTAAATGAGATGATCTATGTGAGGAAAGTTTAGAGAAGTTTAAGCATAAATCGAAATTAATTTGAAATACATTTAAAATGCATATTTGGATTCAAACTATTTTATCAAATAATAATGGATGTTTGTAATAATCTACCAAAGTATTAGAGGCAAAAACAAAGGGGTCAATCAAAATACAATTCAATGCCATGATAGACGTAATGTGCAAGAGGGATGAGCTTCAATGGGCTAAATGATATTTTTATATCTGACATTTCTTGTTTCGTTTTTGTGCTCCCAAACACTTAGGGCAGGATTTTCATTGGGCCATGGAGGCAGGATTGGAGGCGGGTGGGGGATTAAAATCTTGAAATCGGGGGGGCACGAACCCACCCCGCCCCCAACCCACCTCCATGCCAGTTTCAAAGGAGGCGGATACCCGACTTGTGCTGGGAGCCGCCTCCCCGAGGCGGGAAGGGGATTAGTGCCAATTAACTGCCTGTTAACAGGCAGTTTTTAGCCTAATCCCTATTTTTATTCCTGAAGTGTGGGATTCCCGACGGCTCCAAACCACGTCAAGTTAGCGAGGCGGACCGTCGGGCTGAAGGGCTTGGAGGGGTTGAGATGTCCAGTGTTCAGGTGAGTGATGGGTGCATGAGTGCAGAGGTAAGTGTGTTTCGTGTATGTAAAGTGTTTAAAGAAGTTTTACTTACCTTTTCTTACCTTTACAGCCTTCCTTCCTTCAGGCCTCTGGAGTCCCTCATCTCACCGGCACAGAAAGCAGAATGGCCGCGAGCTGTCAAAAGTTGCAGCAGTCAGCTTTGTGTTCTGGAGAGATCTCTAAATCAGCCTGAGAGGAAGGAATTAACTTGGAGTACAGCTTCAAAGAGCTGTCAAACGCTGATATTTCATCTGGCAAAAGCTCTCGACAGATGAAATGTCAATCTGTGACATCACCTGTTGCCGGGCGGTCCTTAATTGGCCTGCTGAACCCGCTGGGCGGGCTCAACAAGGTCAGTCAAGTGAAAATCGCGTGGGTTGGCCACAACTCGATGGAGGTGGGACTACAACTCCAAAAGTTGTAGTCCTGCCTCCTACACGCCTCCAGTATTAAAATGCAGCCCTTCGGGTCTGGCTTCTTAGCACTAACGTTGGAAGTGTTAGAATGCCAAGATACAGACCCTTTGTACAAAATCTCAATTCCATTTGTGCTGTATGATTTAAGTCCATTGAAAGTTGTTCTGACACAAAATAATTCATCACATTCTCTCCTAACATAAAAGATTGAAAGTCTTAATTATAATGTAATTGAGTATATTTCTAGAAAAAGTTGTCTCTCTTTTTGCAGATCAATGAGTTGAGTCATGTCCAAATTCCAGTTATGTTGATGCCAGATGACTTCAAAGCCTATAGCAAGATAAAAGTGGACAACCACCTTTTCAATAAGTAAGTTTATTACCTTGCGTTTTGTTTAAATATCTTTTAATTAAGTTGAAAAGCAATTGTTGTATAAAGTGATTGAAATGTGCAGTGGTTTCCAGATTGTTCGTGCTCCTCTCCATTGCTAAACTAAACCTTATGATACAATGATCACTTGAACCCAAGTGTTCTCCCACAGACACTTGGTCGACCTGGCCCCCCACATTCCCCAGCACCAGACCCAGCAATGCCTCCTTCCTAGTTGGGCCAAGAACATACTGGTCAAGGAAATTCTCCTGAACACATTTCAGAAATTCCTCCCCCTCCTTTCCCTTTACCCTAGCATTATCCCAATCGATATTTGGGTAATTAAAGTCCCCCAATATCACCACTCTATAGCTCTTGCATATCTCTGCGATTTCCCTGCAGATTTTCTCATCTACCTCTCGCCCACTAGTTGGAGGCCTATAGAATACCCCCAATTGCGTGATCATACCCTTTTTGCTCCTCAACTCTAACCAAATGGATTCTGTCCTTGTCCCCTCAAGAACATCCTCCCTGTAGTGTTGTGGTAAATGGCTGTTTTTCAGACTGGAGGATGGTAGACAGCAGTGTTTCCCAAGGGTCAGTGCTGGGGCCACTGCTTTTTTTGATATAGATAGATATGTATATATCCTGGATATTGGAATACAAAGTAGAGTTTCTACATTTGCTGATGCCACCAAACTTGGGGGTGTGGCAAACAGTGATGATGATACCAGTCGACTGCAACAGGACAGAGAAAGGCTAGCAGAGTGGGCAGACAAGTGGCAGATGGAATTTAATAGAGAAGTGTGAGGTGATGCATTTTGGCAGAAGGAACAGGGAGAGGCAATATAGACTTCATGTCACAGTTTTAAAGAGTGTGAAGGGACAGAGGGACCTGGGAGTTAATGTGCATAGGTCCCTGAAGGTGGCAGGACATATTGAGGGAGTGCCTAACAAAGCATATGGGATCTTGGGCTTCATAAATAGAGGTATTGAGTACAAAAGTAGAGAAGTTATGCTGTACCTTTATAAAGTGCTGGTTAGGCCACAACTGGAGTATTGCGTCCAGTTTTTGTCACCATACTTTAGGAAGGATGTGAAGGCCCTTGAGAGGGTGCAGAGGAGATTTACCAGAATGGTCCCGGAGATGGGGGAATCTTAGCTACAAGGACAGGTTGGAGAAGCTGGATTTGTTTTCATTAGAGCAAAGGAGGTTGAGGGGTGATTTGATAGAAGTGTACAAGATTATGACGGGTTTGGATAGGCTAGACGGGGAAAGACTGTTCCCACTAGTTGATGGTCCAAGGACTAGGGGACACAGATTTAAGGTTTTGGGCAAGAGATATAGGGGGGTTGTGAGGAAAAACTTTTTTACACAGTGAGTGGTGATGAGCTGGAATTCGCTGCTGACGGAAATGGTGGAAGCGGACACACTCAATGTTTTCAAGGGGAGACTGGATAGGCACTTGCAGGGCTACGGGGATAGAGCAGGGGAATGAGACTGACTGGATTGCTCTACAGAGAGCAGGCACAGACTCAATGGGCCAAATGGCCTCCTTCTGTACCGTTATGACTCTATGGTTTAGATTTTTGCTTACATCCTTGCATGGTATTGCTCCCATCTACAAAAAGATTTGGACAGTTGTCCTTCACATAGAGGAGGAAATGCCTTTGTGCTGACTTCTCATGGGCTGCTGAGATCTTAAACTTGCTGAGGACAAACACGGGTGTAAATATGTATTATGTCAGTGGGTGATGCAGAACATAGGGGAAATCAGTTAGAATCATAGAATGGTGACAGCACAGAAGGAAGCCATTCGGCCCATCAAGCCTGTGCCATTAATTTGCTTTTTTAAAATAATTTATATGATTCTATGAAATGTATTCAATAATCATCATAGAATATAGTTTGACTGCTAATACTTGTGAATTCCTGACTGAAATGTTGTACTTTTGCAGTAATAATTTTTTCTGCTTAGATTTAGTCTTTTAATGTGGTATCATGCCCAGATTCGCTTGTTGCATTTTTTTCCCTGGAGTTTTTCTTAATTTTTTGTTTAGTAGAGGGAGTGCTGCATTGTTAGAGGTGCTATCCTTGGACAAGCTCATAAATCAAAGCCCAGTGATCCAAGTGGATCTTAGAGGGTCACCCAGCTTTAAGAGAAATGTTTGGGTTTATACGTTACACTCCTCAGAAGTTTCTTTACTTAGTTCATCGCCCAACAATTCAGTTTCATCAACTTGGTGGTAGAAAGGTTCACCCATTAGATAGCTCCGAGTTATTTGTTGCCCAAGATCATCAGCTGATGATATTTTCTTCAAAACGGCATTGATGAACCTTGGTAGCTTGAAGTCGGCCATCTGCCTTCCTCTTTTCTCTTCCCACCCCACAAAGAGCAACATCCCTAGGAAAGAGGTTTATCACAGACTAAAGACTAGATTCCCCCTACAGTCAGAGGGGTGTAAGACTGGGGGTGGGGGTGGGATTGTCAACCTCGAGATGAGAATTTTAAATTTGAGGCGTTGGCCCAAGCACTAATGCAATTCGGGGAGGTCCGAGGTAATGGGTGAGTAGGATTTGGTGCAGGATAGGATATGGCAGCAGAGTTTTGGAGTGGGTTGAAGTTTACAGCGGGTGGTGGATGGGAGGCTGGCCTGAAATTAAGGCAGCAAAAGGAACCCTGGGTATAGCGGCCCTAGTTTGACAACAGAATAAGACTTGATGCTGAACTCGGGAGAAAATACTGCTGACAAGTTACCAAAAAAATTACAAGAACTCAACATCAAGGACTTCCATAACAGATACAAATCTTCACCTTCAACCTGAGAATATTCTTTGTGAATATTTTCATGTCCTAAAGGCAGAAGTGTTATGTAGTTAGTTCACTGCACTGCACAATCCCCCAAATGCACATCTACACTATTAAAAACTTATATCTGCATGAACTTTCTGTCAACTTTTCCATTATAAATTCCAACACCCTAATTTATAAACTTGTAAACTTGCCATGCTGTAACTGCATCCTCCTGCCATTTGTGGTGCAGTAGCCTTTCCACCATCTACAAGGCAATAGTAAGGAGTTTGATGGAATACTCTCCAATTGCCTGGATGAGTGCAGCTCCAACAACACTCAAGAAGCTCGACACCATCCAGGACAAAGCAGCCCGCTTGATTGGCACCCCATCCACCACCTTAAACATTCACTCCCTCCATCGACGGCGTGCAGTGTTTACCATCTACAAGATGCACTACAGCAACTCACCAAGGCTTCTTCGGCAGCACCTCCCAAACCCGCGACCTCTTCCACCTAGAAAGACAAGGGCAGCAAGCGCATGGAAACACCAAGCACCTCCAAGTTCTGCTCCAAGTCACACACCATCCTGACTTAGAAGTATATCGCCGATCCTTCATCGTCGCTGGGTCAAAATCCTGGAACTCCCTACCTAACAGCAGTGTGGGAGTACCTTCACCACACGGATTGCAGCGGTTCAAGAAGGCGGCTCACCACACCTTCTCAAGGGCAATTAGGGATGGGCAATAAATGCTGGCCTTGCCAGCAACGCCCACATCCCATAAACGAATTTTTAAAAAGTCGCAACCCCCCAGCTCCCTAGCTTGTACTAGCTTGTATAGAAAAGTTCCTTTGCTCTAACCACTCTAATTATCTACCTTCCAAATTGCCCTATGTTTTGCTGTTTAACTATGAATAATAATATAAAATTAAAGTATTATTTTAAAAGAATAGAATTTATGCATGTAATATGGGGCAGAATTAAGTCTGTATGCTCTGGCCCAATAATTTCCCAATATCTAACTCTGTTTCACCTGAAGACTACACATGGTCTTGACTCCCTGTGTGCAGTGTCAGAGTTTTACTTTTTTTTAAATCAAATGCGTCCTTTTTTTTATATTGCAGTAATAGACTATTTTGTTCCCTGCATAACTGGTTGGTATGACTTTATTTATTTATACAGAACAGTATCTAAGAGATTTTATTTTATTTACTAGGGAGAATATGCCCAGTCACTTTAAATTTAAGGAGTACTGCCCTATGGTCTTCCGAAATTTGAGAGAGAGGTTTGGAATTGACGATCAGGATTTCCAGGTAGGTCTTTGTTGTGATCACTTCATAATTTTGAAGAGAATTTGCTTGATAGAGATTTTTTTTCATCCCTGTCAGTCAGTCAGTGAATTTGTCTGGAATGGTCACTCAAAGGATTGAATGCTGAACTTATTTGGGAGATCAAGAACTCCAATCTCGGCTGCCTTTTAACAAAATTATTTTGCCTCAGCTGGTTGAGTTTTTTTGGCGGGGGGGCGGATGGGGGTTAGGTTGATTGCTATTTGGAAGCAGTTTGTTAATCCCAAGGTTAAAATTGATCATTGGAGCTGTACACCCTGTTGGACAACCACATGATCACTGAGCAGTATTGACCACGGTACTGCTCGTCAGTGCTTCAAATTGTCCCAGTTTACCTATTGGTTTCAAGTCACCTGCAAGGGAGGAAAAAGAAATTGCAGTTGTATTTTTGAAGTAAAATTTATATTAAAATTAAAATTCTATTGGATGAAAGTTAAAATATTGACCGCAATGATTGATTCAGGGGAAGGGGATTAGCGGACCAAGATGTGCTTGATCTACAAAACAGTAATTGTTTCCAACAAAGTGACAGAGCAAAGCACAACCAGAGAAACTGTATACGCTTATAATGTAAATAAAAATACTCTTTCCCTATGTACCAATGACAAGTTTCCAAGGCTACAAATAAACGGTAAGAATACTTTCTCTGCAAGTTTAGTATCAGTGACTGCAATCTACTTTGGTCTTGTATCACTTATGTTGTATTGCGCACAGTTACTTTTGGTATATCCTGTCAATCTTGTACGAATAATTATTAATGCTATTATTATGTACACACCATAGAGTAAATTATGTGCTCCCAACAGGTACTTCGCTCACTGGAAGTACGGGTCAGAAATTCAGAGCCAAAATCCTATCTCCAACCCATGCTCTTTTCCAGCATGGCTTTCCTCACTGGCAGCACAAGATCCGAGAATTTACCTTCCTATTCCTAAACTGGAGAAACTAACAGGGTCAGAGGATTAGTCCCTGATTCACAATCCAAATGTCACGTTGCAACAGTACAAATATATTTTAGAACATTTGAAATAAAAAATTCCTGTTGATTTCACTTGTAACAACTCAGCATTTATTTTTGTTAATTTTTTTTTAAAGATTTGTTTTAACCTTGCAAAATGGAACAAAACTATGGATGTTTAAATTTTACTTTAATGTACAGCTGTCACAATTTTCAAACTTTTCTCCGAGGATTCCCGAAAATATTGATACACTTCCCAATTTCCCCCAAAAAATCAGTCACTGAAAGGAAAATAATGTTACTTGCAGAAAACATTATTATTAGTATGTAGCAATAGAAGTAGCATGTTGGTAAATGGACAAATACAAAAAGTTGATCAGAGATTGATAGAAATCTGAAATAAAGACCGTCTACTTCCACTTCAGTAACATTGCCCGCCTCCACCCTTGTCTCAGCCGATCTACTGCTGAAGCCCTCATCCATACTTTTTGTTAACTCCACACTCGACTTCCAATTCTCTCCTGGCCGGCCTCCCATCTTCCACACTCCATAAACTTGAGCTCGTCCAAAACTTGGCTGCCCGTATTCCAACCCGCACCAAGCCTCACTGAAGCATTACCCGACCTGCTCACTGACCTAGATTGGCTCCCATTCCACCTACGCCTCGAATTTGAAGTTCTCATCCTCGTGTTCAGATCTCTTGCACCCCCCCCCCACCTCTCCGTCTCTCCCGCCCCCCCCCCCCTCAAATTTCTCACTAACCTCCTCCAGCTTTACAACCCTCCAAGAACTCTGCATTCCTACAACTCTGGCCTCTTGTGCATTCCTCACTGCCTTCACCCCATCATTGATGGCCATGTCATCAGCTGTCAAAAGGCTAAGATCTGGAATCTCCTCTCTAAACCTCTTTACCTCTTTCTCATCCTTCAAGACCTTACTTAAAATCTACCTCTTTGACCATGGTCACACTTCCTAATATTTCCTCCTTTGATTCAGTATCAATTGTGACTGTGAACAAATGTGTCCTGATTGGTTGGATGAGTGGATGAGCGATTAGCTCCCTCTATTGGTGATGTAGCATCGTGCGTGCACAGGTCATGCTTCCATCACATGGAGCATCAGGAAAAATGTACTCACCCTGTTGCAATCGTGCTGATCGACTGCAGTTCGACACAGAGACGAATGCCCTTTATTTCCCTGCAGAGAACAATGCCACGTTTACCGTCGGATGTGTGGAAGCATTTTACCCCAGGCATTAAAGATGGAAAGACTGTGTACATGTGCAAACACTGTACAATGCCATATGTAAAGAATGCCACAAAGATGCAGCAGCATTTATCCAAATGCAACAGCTTCACTGAAAGCTCACAGCAGTCAGACCAGAGTTCCTCTGCTTCCATTCAAGAAGATGATGGTTCACATTCAGCATCAGGTTCCTTATCATCAGCAACTCCTGGCCCACTTGGAAGGTTCTTTGATGCAATGGATAACCATAGCCAGAAGAATGCAGATGAGTGCCTTGCTCGAGCTATATATGCGACAGGCTCACCCCTCATGCTCGCAGCCAATGTGTACTGGAAGAGATTTTTCAATGTTATTTGCCCTGCATACTGTCCTCCCACCAGACATGCTTTGTCTACTTATTTGCTGGAGGCTGAGTATAACAGAGTCCAAGGAAAGCTCAAAGAAACGATAGAGATGGCAGACTGTGTTACAGTTATCTCAGATGGGTGGTCAAATGTACGAGGGGAGGGCATCATAAACTACATCGTCTCCACTCCGCTCACAGTGTTCTTCAAGAGCACAGACACTAAGGACAACAGACACGCAGGCACATACATTGCTGATGAGCTGAAAGCGGTCATCAACGATCTTGGATCACAAAAGATCTTTGCAGTAGTTACTGACAATGCTGCGAATATGAAGGCTGCTTGGCTCAAGTGGAGGAGGCCTACCCTCATATTATGTCTATTGGGTGCACAGCTCATGGGCTCAACCTGCTCCTCAAGGACATCATGGGTTTGAGAACCATGGAAACACTGTACAAGAGAGCCAAGCAAGTTAAGTATGTCAGGGGAAAACAGGTAGTTGCAGCAACCTACAACTCCAAGCAAATGACAAAGAACAAGAACACCACACTGAAGCTGCCCAGCAACACTAGATGGGGTGGCGTTGTCATAATGTACAACAGCCTTCTGGAGGGTAAGGAGTCGCTGCAAGAAATGGTAATATCCCAATCTGGGGATATGGAAACCACCATCAAGAAAATGTTGCTGGATGATGTGTTTTGGGAGAGAGTGGTTAGCAGCCTTAAACTACTCTCACCAGTAGCATCTGCAACTGCTCAGATTGAAGGAGATGACGCTGTCTTGTCAGATGTTCTCAGGCTTTTTGCTGATTTAAAAGAACAAATCAGCATTGCCCTACCCACATCCCTGCTGCTCCAAGCAGAGGAGAAGGCAATTGTTCAATTCATAGAGACGCGTCAAGAATTTTGTGTCAAGCCGATTCATGCTGCAGCATACATGCTGAACCCAAAGCATGTTGGGAGACCAATACTTTCTGGAGAACAGATCAACAGCGCTTTCAGTGTGATTTCTACCCTCTCGCGTCACCTCAATCTGGATGTGGGCAAAGTTCTGGGAAGTCTGGCAAAGTTCTCTACCAAGCAAGGTCTTTGGAATGGGGACGGGATATGGGAATCATGCAAGCATATCAGTGCACATACCTGGGGGAAGGGACTTTGTGCATCTGAGGCCCTGTCACCCATTGCATCGGTGATACTCCAAATCCCGCCTTCATCAGCGGCCTCTGAGCGAAACTGGTCACTTTTTGGGAATACGCATACAAAGGTGCGCAACAGGCTGACTAACGAGAGTGGAGAAACTGGTGGCTATCCGGGCGAACCTGCAACTTATTGAGCCAGATACAGAAGTGTCCACCACACATCTAGACAGTGACACAGAGGAGGAAATGGACACGTCAGAGCCAGAGTCAGAGAATCAGGAGGAGCAATGATGAGTAGAAGACTCAAAGGGACAAAATAAGGACAAATTACAGGCTAAATAAGCTGATGCTCTTTTTATTTTATTTTAGATGGGTCTTTTTTGTGGGGGTTCAATAAAGTTCAAAATTATAACCTAAATAAAGTTTTGAAAGCCTGTTTTTATTTGTATGGAACAGTATGTCTATTTTGACGACAAAGATAATATAAGGGTCAGAGACAAAAACCATCAGTGCAAAAAAAAACTCTAAATTCCCATGGAAAGTTTCCTCTTTTAAAAATTCCCGGAATTTTGCAACCCTGACTTCCACTACTCAGAAATCTCATTCATGTGATCATCACATTGTGTGAACGATCTCCTAACATCATTTGTCTTTTATTAGTTTTTAATCTGTGTCCATTGCCCTACTACAGTATCACTATTTAATTTGAAGTATTGCTCCGGAACTACGATTTACTATCTAAAATGCCTCTAAGATCACCTTGAAGGCATCTCCTTTCGAGCCTAAATTTCTCCAATCTTTTCTCACAACTCAATCCTCCGACACTGGGAATCAATCTTTTGGTTCTTCTTTGAGCTGCCTCCAGGGCTTGAATGCTGCCTTTGTTTCTTTTGTGTCTTGGGACTAGAATTGTAAGGAGCATTATACAGTTTGAGCATGACTTTGTCCAACTTGCATTCCACTGTTATGGCTAAGTAGCTCAGGGTTCTGTTTGTTTTGCTCCTGCAGTGATTGTACGTGCTGAGTTTTGAGTTTACTAAGACTCCTAGATCTCTTTCATCCTTAGCTATTTACATCACCCATTTTTTCTTCCTATGTACAGCATTTGTCTGTAATAGATATTATCTGTCATTAATCTTGCATGTGTATTTTGTCTAACTCATTTTATAGTGTCTGATTCTATCTCTGATTCAGTTGCCCGCCTTAGTTTGGTATTGTCTGTGCATTTGACTAATTTGCATTGGGCTTATGAATCCAAGTCACTAATGTTAATTCAAAACGGGGGATCTCTGGGGCATCCAACTCCGCATTTGCACCCACCCTAATATAACATCTCTAAGAACCCATTGCTTCCTACCCTTTAAATCATGTCCAGGTGTTGTTCTGAATTCCCCACCAGTTTAAGTTTAACTAGTAACATCTTGTACAGAACTTTTAGAAATACTTTTTGGAAGTCAAGGCACATTGAGGCACTTTCAATAGTCCATTTGGAATGGTGCTTACTCAAAAAAGATCAAGGAGACTAATCAGGCAGAAGCTTCACTTCTGAATCCATGTTGTGCTGTTTATTGAGTTATCATACAAGTAGTCTTCAGGTTTACTCCTCAGTTGATTCCATTATTTGGTATAAGACTAACTGGGTCTGTAGTTGCCTGGGTCTGTGTTGTCACCCTTTGGGCACTATTAGCCTGTTTTCAAACTGCCAGGACCTCCCCAGTGTACACTGAATCCCTCACAGTGACCATCAGTGACGCTCTCATCCCATGTCTCTTGGTACCCAGAAATGGATGTATTGGATTCTGTTGGGGGAGAAGGCGATGACATTATTTGGAAATTATTTCAACCCAAACCTTTACGGACCTAATGCAGCTTTATGTGGATCTCATGCAATGCAGAGTAATCATTTTCCATTTAGCTGCAATACTGTACCATAATTGTTTTGTGTAGCATATTTTCTCTAAGATGTGTTGCTTAATTATATATTGGGTTTTTAAATGGAAATAAAAATATTTACAGTTTGGGTTTATTTTTTTAAATAATTTTAGTACTATTATAAGTAAAATGCCTAGGGGTATTGGAAGTTTTAAAAGTCTTTGAAGAATTGTAAATGAGTGGGAGAGGGTCGATATGTGAGCCATAGGCTTTTGAGAGCTCTGTATCCGTGATATGGGTACAACTTTAAGAAGTTGTAAAAAAGATCAGAATGACCAAGACAAGGTGGTATAGCTTTAAGAAATCATTGACCTTAATTACCTTTAATCAGGAATGACTCCCAGCCTGTAAGGATAAAAGACAGGGAAATAGTCCTGTTGGAGAGAAGAGTTTGGAGAGGATGACGCTGAGCGTGAAAAGAGGTATGTTGGAAAGTAATCCCTGTTACTGTTTGGTTCATCACTGTACTTAAAAACCCAACTGCTCAGGATGAATAAAGCTGACTTGTTTTAACCATGAAGCTCTGGTCTGCGTGTCTAATTGACCACTGGACCCTGGGCCTGCTTTAGCTTGTTGCACATGGTATCAGAAGTGGGATTTTTGCACTCTGAGAAAGGCCAAGACCCACCATCATGGAGGAAATACTGTATTCATGCAGGCTATATTGGCACAACAGGAGTGGAATAACAAGATTCTGGAACTCCAAGAACCGAATTGGATCATGATGGTGAAAGTGGAAAGAACTTGAGGCCAAGATGCAGAATTTGATGCAGAGACTGGTGTTGGGAGGATCCAAGGCAACATACCCACCGCCTATCCGGTCTAGCTTGGTAATGCAAAAGATGACGCCAGGCGACGGTGTGGAAGAGAACCTTCTGGCCTTCGAACAGTATGTGGAGCGAGAACAGTAGACAGGGATTGTGGCTCCTTTTTTGGTAGGAGACGCCCAAAAGGCAAGCCTTGACTTGGAACCGACAGATGTAGCTGATTACCAGATTCTGAAGGAGGAAATCCTGGTCCATACTGGAGTAAGCCCCATGGTGAGAGCTCGGCAGTTTCAAGCCTGGGCCAATAAGGTGGGGAAACCCCCAAGATCAGAGATGTACGTCTGGCCTGGCGATGGCTGCAGCTCTAGACAAATAACTTGACAAGGATCATGGAGCTGGTTGTCATGGACCAGATCATCCAAACTCCAACCCTGAACGTCAGCAGATGATTCAGACAAGGAGAGCCGGTGGACCCCTAGTAGTTGGTGGCCATAGAGCGACAGTTGGTGGCGGAGGAACTGGCTCGCGATTGAGGAGACGTCCCCCCTTGGGACCCTATGGTGCCCTCCTAGCTCAAAGAAACTTGGAAATCGCAGTTAAAAAAAAAAAAAACTGCGGGGAAAGGGGGGTGCTGAAGGGCAACATAATCTGTGCAGGGACGTTGTAACATCTTTGATAAAGTTAAAAATGTTAAATGTGATAAGCTGTTAAGGTGTTATCGTTGTGATGGGTTAGGGCATATTGCAACACAATGTCATAACATTGGGGAACCTGTTGACGGTAGTCTGGGAAACCAGAACCCAGCCTCTGGGGAACGATGATTTGATTGGCCTAGTGCAAACCGTGAGTCATGTGGAGGCCACCATTTGTTTTTTAAAACCCATAAAATTAAGCGGTAAAGAAGTCACTGCGCTGACTGATTCCGGTAGCGGCATGACCTTGGTAGCCGTCAATCTGTTACGACCTTCCCAGTTACTTAATGGGTCCAAAATAGGGGTACGGTGTGTGCATGGGCATGATATTACCCCACTACTGTGGTGACTTTAGAGTATGATGGAAAAAGTCAGGCCATTACTGCAGGGGTAGTTCCAGGCCTCCCTCAACCAGTGATCCTGGGAAAAGTTCTTCCTGAATTTAAAGCCCTTATTATAAAAAAAAAAAAAAAAAAGGCATAGAATAGGCCAGTGCCGGCCCCGGCCACTAATAAGGAGTTCGCTCAAAATTTTCCCTCTATGGACCCCGACCTATTTCATGGGGTTGGGAAGAAATTTAAATCTAAAGGAGAACTGAGGCGGGATAATGCTCGAGGAACTAGAGAACAGGTCCCTACTATTTTAGTGGGAGATCAACGCAAGGCTCCTTCCATGAATAGAGCACCTCTGTCAGACATAGAGGGCGAAGGTTCCCGAGACGACCTTCTTGGGAGAAGGGAAGACTCCCTAGGGGAATTTCTCATAAGTATGACTGATTTCAAACAGGAACAGGTTAATCACCCAGCTTTTCAGAATGTGAAAATTGATGTGGTATCGATGAATGAGACATCCGGTAGAAGGTAAATTAAAAAGGGCTAGGTCTTGCTATATAATTGAGAGTGGTTTGGTGTACAGGGTGACCAATGCTGGTTCGATTTTTTTTTTTTTGGTGGGGGGTGCAAGGGACTTATAAAGAAGTTCTATTGTATTGTCCAGGATGTCAATTGGCAGGACATAAACCTAGTTTCTGTGCTTTGTTAGTTCCCCTACCCATAATCAATGTACCCTTTGAAAGAATTACTATGGACCTGGTGGGACTTTGGAAAGGTCTAACAAGGGATAATGGTATAGCCTAGTAATAGTTGATTATGCGACCAGGTATCCAGAGGCTATTCCCTTATGGTGTCAAAAAAGATTGCCAATGAATTGGTAAGGTATGTTCCAGGGTAGGAATTCCAAAAGAAATTTGGACAGATCAGGGGACTCAGTTTATATCCAAACTAATGGGGGCCTATGTGCATTGTTAAAGATTAAGGCTCTGCGAACCTTGGTATATCATCCCCAAACCGATGGGTTGGTATAACGTTTCAATAAAACATTGAAAGGTATGCTGACGAAAGTAGTAGACAGAGATGGCAAGAACTGTTACAATACTTAATGTTTGCAATTTGAGAAGTTCCCCAGGCCGTCACGGGGTTTTCACCTTTCGAGCTTCTCTATGGGAGACAACGCCATGGGCTTCTAGATATTATAGAGGAATGGGAGGAATAGACTAGTTAAGCCCCAACTTGACGAAGTGGCCCAGACCCGTGGCATTTTCTGGGCCTTGTCAGATCGACGGTTTATCCCAGACTTCGCCACAAGGGCGGTCCCTTTGACATCTAATCAAATCTTGGGAGCTGAATATGATCCAGTGGACCCCTTGGGGAGGGGGGGAAACAGCATTTGGGGACCTCCAAGATTCCTTGTGCTCAGACCCAGTATTTATCATTCCAGATTTCTCCCAGGAGTTCATCCTCCAGACGGATGCGTCGGATGTTGGGCTAGGGGCAGTACAATTCCAGGTTACCGGATGGGCCGAGGATCCCGTAATGTACCAGGGTAGAAAGTTGGTACCTCAAGAATGTAACAATGCTATAGTTGAGGAGGAGTGTTTGGCGACCAAATGGGTGGTGGATGCACTAAAGTACTATTTACTAGGGAGAACCTTCCGGCTGGTATCCGGACGGACCACCCGGCATCGACCTCGGCACCGACAACGGCAAATCCAGCCCTGTCAACCCTGCAACGTCCTCCTTACTAACACCTGGGGGCTTGTGCCAAAATTGGGAGAGCTGTCCCACAGACTAGTCGAGCAACAGCCTGACATAGTCATAATTACCGAATCATACCTTACAACCAATGTCCCAGACACCACCATCACCATCCCTGGGTATGTCCTGTCCCACCAGCAGGACAGACCCACCAGAGGTGGTGGCACCGTGGTATACAGTCGGGAGGGAGTAGCCCTGGGAGTCCTCAACATTGACTCAGGACCCCATGAGGTCTCGTGGCATCAAGTCAAACATGGGCAAGGAAACCTCCTGCTAATTACCACCTACCACCCTCCCTCAGCTGATGAATCAGTACTCCTTCATGTTGAACACCAATTGGAAGAAGCACTGAGAGTAGCAAGGGCACAAAATGGCCTCTGGGTGGGGGACTTCAATGTCCATCACCAAGAGTGGCTCGGTAGCACCACAACTGGCCGAGTCCTAAAGGATATAGCTGCCAGACTGGGTCTGCGACAGGTGGTGAGCGAACCAACAAGAGGGAAAAACCTACTTGATCTCGTCCTCACCAATCTACCTGTTGCAGATGCATCTGTCCATGACAGCATTGGTGGAAGTGACCACCGCACAGTCCTTGTGGAGACGAAGTCCCGTCTTCATGTTGAGGATACCCTCCACCGTGTTGTGTGGCACTACCACCGTGCTAAATGGGACAGATTTCAAACAGATCTGGCAACTCAAAACTGGGCATCCATGAGGCGCTGTGGGCCATCAGCAGCAGCAGAATTGTATTCAACCACAATCTGTAACCTCATGGCCCAGCATATCCCTCGCTCTACCATTACCATCAAGCCGGGAGATCAACCCTGGTTTAACGAAGAGTGCAGGAGAGCATGCCGGGAACAGCACCAGGCATACCGAAAAATGAGGTGTCAACCTGGTGAGGCTACAACACAGGACTACTTGCATGCCAAACAACGGAAGCAACATGCGATAGACAGAGCTAAGCGATCTCACAACCATCGGATCAAATCAAAGCTCTGCAGTCCTGCCACATCCAGTCGTGAGTGGTGGTGTACAATTAAACAGTTAACAGGAGGAGGAGGCTCCAAAAATATCCCCATCCTCAATGATGGTGGAGCCCAGCACGTGAGTGCAAAAGACAAGGCTGAAGCATTTGCAACTATCTTCAGCCAGAAGTGCCGAGTGGATGATCCATCTCGGCCTCCTCCTGAGGTCCCCAGCATCACAGATGCCAGTCTTCAGCCCATTCAATTCACTCCACGTGATGTCAAGAAACGGCTGAAGACACTGGATACTGCAAAGGCTATGGGCCCTGACAACATTCCGGCAATAGTACTGAAGACTTGTGCTCCAGAACTAGCTGCGCCCCTAGCCAAGCTGTTCCAGTACAGCTACAACACTGGCATCTAACCGGCAATGTGGAAAATTGCCCAAGTATGCCCTGTCTACAAAAAGCAGGACAAATCCGACCCGGCCAATTACCGTCCCATCAGTCTACTCTCAATCATCAGCAAAGTGATGGAAGGTGTCGTCGACAGTGCTATCAAGCGGCACTTACTCAGCAATAACCTGCTAACTGACGCCCAGTTTGGGTTCTGCCAGGGCCACTCGGCTCCTGACCTCATTACAGCCTTGGTCCAAACATGGACAAAAGAGGTGAGGTGAGAGTGACTGCCCTTGACATCAAGGCAGCATTTGATCGAGTGTGGCATCAAGGAGCCCTAGCAAAACTGAAGTCAATGGGAATCAAGGGGAAAACTCTCCATTGGTTGGAATCATACCTAGCACAAAGGAAGTTGGCTGTGGTTGTTGGAGGTCATTCATCTCAATCACATGACATCACTGCAGGAGTTCCTCAGGGCAGTGTCCTAGGCCCAACCATCTTCAGCTGTTTCATCAATGACCTTCCCTCCATCATAAGGTCAGAAGTGGGGATGTTCGCTGATTGCACACTGTTCAGCACCATTCGAGACTAGTCAGATACTGACGCAGTCTGTCCATATGCAGCAAGACCTGGACAACATTCAGACTTGGGCTGACAAGTGGCAAGTAACATTCGCACCACACAAGTGCCAGGCAATGACCATCTCCAACAAGCGAGACTCTAACCATCTCCCCTTGACATTCAATGGAATTACCATTGCTGAATCCCCCACTATCAACATCCTGGGGGTTACCATTGATCAGAAACTGAACTGGACCAGCCATATAAATACTGTGGCTACAAGAGCAGGCCAGAGGCTGGGAATTCTGCGGCAAGTGTCTCACCTCCTGACTCCCCAAAGCCTTTCCACCATCTACAAGGCACAAGTCAGGAGTGTGATGGAATACTCTCCACTTGCCTGGATGAGTGCAGCTCCAACAACACTCAAGAAGCTCGACACCATTCAGGATAAAGCAGCCCGCTTGATTGACACTCCATCCACCACCTTCAACATTCACTCCCTCCACCACCGGCGCACTGTGGCTGCAGTGTGTACCATCTACAAGATGCACTGCAGCAACTCGCCAAAGCTCCTTCAACAGCACCTTCCAAACCCGCAACCTCTGCCAATTAGAAGGACAAGAGCAGCAGACGCATGGGAATATCACCACCTACAAGTTCCCCTCCAAGCCACACACCATCCTGACTTGGACCTGTATCGCCGTTCCTTCACTGTCGCTGGGCCGAAATCCTGGAACTCCCTTCCTAACAGCATTGTGGGTGTACCTACATCATATGGACTGCAGCGGTTCAAGAAGGCGGCTCACCACCATCTTCTCAAGGGCAATTAGGGATGGGCACTAAATGCGGGCCTAGCAATGAATTTTTAAAAATGCACCCCCTTAAGTGGATGCAGGTGAATAAGGAAAGGAATGGCCAGGTTGCAGGTTGGTTTTGTCCCTCCAATCATATGCCTCTACAGTTAAGCATAGAGCACATGGGAATGCGGATGCCCTCTTCCGAATGTCATGCCTTATGACAGAAATCACTGGAGCCTCTGGCTCTTTGCTGGCGGGAGGTATATGTAACAGAGTGAGAGAGGGGACGATATGTGAGCCATAGGGGGAAAAATTAAGTCGCGCCCCCTTTGGGGCGCTAACTTCGCCAGGGCGCTACTTTTAGAGCCCCGAAAAAATTAGCATCCCCGTGACTGAAATTCATTGGTAGTGCCCCAAGAGGGAAGCGGGGCTCTACTGGAAGCGCCCCGCCTCCCTCTTGGGTCGGAGGGAATATTGCGCGCTACTGCGGCACGTGGCGCTGTGATACTGCAGGCCTTCCTCCCCTTCTCAAAGGGGAGGGGCCTTGCGCAGCACAACCCAGGGCCCAGCTGAGCCACCAGGGATCGGGGTGCCAGCACTCAAGAAGTGCTGGGCTCACGGGGCGCATCCGGCACTCCGCGGGGGGGCTGGTCAGGAGGCTGGGGATGGCAACGGGGGCAGGTGCTGGCAGGTGGCCAGCAACAAAAATGGCCGCTCAGCGCCTCCTTTAATTTGCGCCACCCCGGCCGCAGGTAGGCCCCCTGACCCTGTCGGACATAGCATCTGCCAGTAAGTCAGGGTGCTACCGAAGATCACGGCCGGGGCGCTGCGCACAGCGATGATGTCGTCGGCAGCACAGCGCCGCGGGGCGCTAACCTCCCGCTGAATTTCGCGGGAGGTGTTAGCGGCACTGCACCCGGGCACTAGTTGCTTTGCGCCCCGTGAGCGCCCTCTTAGGGCACTAATGGGAGGCGCAAAGCAACCGAATTTTTAGGCCATAGTCTTTTGAGAGCTCTATATTCATGGTAGGGTTATGACTTTAAGAAGTTATGTAAAAGGTCAGAATGACCATGGCAAGGCAGTAGTGTTGACCTTAATTGCCTTTAATGTAAGAATAAAAGACAGGGAAATAGTTCCATTGGAGAGAAGAGTTTGGAGAGGATGGCGCTGAGCGTGAGAAGAGATAATGCTGCTAAGTAATTCCTGTTGCTGTTTGGTTCATCGCTGCACTTTTCAAGACCCAACTGCTGTGGGTGAATATAGCTGACTTGTTTTAATCATTAAACTCTGGTCTGCGTGTCTAATTGACCACTGGGCCCTGGGCCTGCTTCAGCTTGTTACAAGGATATTAATAAAACCCGAGAATGTTATCTATTTGAATAAGGAGAAAAGTTGCAAACGTAGCACTTGCCACACTGCAGGTATTGCTGAACTGAAGTGACTAAGCTGAAGTGATTTTTTTTCTAATGTGAGACTACAATATCTTCAGCTTTGCAGATTTTGTATGGACAAATACTGCTGTCAGCAATGATGTGTATGATGAGCTGGTATAATTTTGTCTGTGATGGTGGCAGTTTTTTGTATATATGACCTATACGTCTAATTCATTTTGTGAGGATTTGTGCTAAACTATCCCAGTTGACAGTCAAAAGTAGCATACTTTATGGATCACATTTCGCAGACCTGATGCTGTTTGGTGGCCATGTTTATTGTACTGGATCGCCATTTTGTGAGGCGGATATTATTTTCATCATTCAGGCACTTCATAAATTCACCAAATTTCTGACTTTCAAGTTTGGCTGCTTTATTTTGCAGCTGACAAGAAATGGAAATTCCACAGAAGTAACAAATTTCTTGTGAATGCAATCACAAATATCTCCATAAACTAACATTTGAGGCTGTAATTGCAGTGGGTTTAAGGGTAGTGCATGCATCAGAAATATTATAACTTCATGGTTCATTTCATTTTTCCACTACTTGTATAGTATGACTGACATCAGATTTTACAGATTGGAGCATATGTTTATAACAACAGATTTATTTGTTAATTCTTTGAATTAAAAGAGCATTAAATATTTTACAGCAGTCAAAAATGTAAATACCCTAACCTTGCTAAACAAGTGCAAAAGGAAAAAATATTGCCGGCAGTTATGAAGTGTTAAACTGAACTTTGTTTAAAAATAAATTATATTTTTTTTAATTGTGAAACTGATGTTTTTCATGTTTGTATTTAATTCCAGTAAACCTCATCCAGATTGGGGCCTTGGTGCTAATTTGAAGAGGAGGGTTTGATGTAATTTGATTTAAATACAAGGCCTCTTCCAAATAGTACACAATTCCTGACATTAAAGCATCACTTTCTGTCGGCCTTAAGTATTTTCTTTGTTTGTAAATCCTGTGCTTGTTTGTATTTTCTAATTCAAATAAAAGCTGACACTCAAATCAAGATTTGTATATTGTTTTATAGAACGCTTATAGAGCCTGCCCTCTATTATCTGGAAAGCTTGCTACTAACGCAGGTGAAAGTGAAACCGTTCCGGGCCTACAAGATGTCCTGCATATGCTTCATACTGAAGACTCAACTGCATCCAGAGTGAAGAATTACTGCAGCATACAAGACTCTGGGTGGTAACAGACTATATAACATTGAAGGCTTTCATGGTTTGGCCAGACCCAACGGATGGCCACCAGTCAAATTACCAGTGATTGCAGCACAGAAGATACCCAAGGTGGATGAAGACCAAGAAGGCACAGGAGGATGAAATGAAGGGTAGATGAGGTGAAGAATATCCAGTAGTGCAAGATTGTTTGGCACAGATGGAATTGCGGGACTGCAGCTTGTGCAGTATGGAGACAGATTGTCGGTGTCCCTATCATATCCAATTTTGTCAGAAGAGGAAGATGACTGACAAAAATCTTCAAATAGCTTATTTATTGAATTCATGAATTTTCAACTCAGTACATGTTATGAAAGATTGATTTCTGTTTCATTATCAAAGAGAAGATTGGATCGCTATACCAGCAAAAAAAAATTAAAGATAGTCTGCTGCATATGTTAACTCCTAGCCAGTCTTGCATTCAATATTCTAATCTGATTCCAATGAACAGAATAGCATCATATCTGATGCCTTTTTAGAACAGTCTACTGCTGATATATATATTTATATTTAGACTAAAACAATTGGAAATGCAGTTATCCATGTAAGTTTCCAAATTCTAAGAAGCTAGGTTAATGGAAATAAGAAAGTCAAGGATGTAGCTTCACCGTGTTCCTTATTTTAGCCGACATATGACTGATTAAAAATAAACATAGCATAATAGTTAATGTTGGCAATAGTAAAATATTAAAAAGCAAAAGATTCTTCAAAAAGAAAATCAGCTATCAGTTAACTCAGTGGAATGTGCACATTGGAATAACTGGCTTCTCTGTAGCTCTATTGCCTGCAAACCAGATTCAGTCCCAAGTAAAGCAGAGCCAGAAAGAAACCATTTTACTTCTGGACTGGCAAGAAGAATTGAAATAATGTTACTATATTATATGTAAATATACTTAATTACAGATAAGATTTCGCATTAATTATCAGAAAAGTCAGAAAATTAACAACAACAACTGGTATTTATATAGCGCATTTAACATAGTAAAACGTCCCAAGGCACTTCACAGGAGCGTTAACAAACAAAATTAGACACCGAACCATATAAAGGAGAATTAGGGCAGATGGGGTCAGTTTTAAGGCGTGCCTTAAAGGAGGAAAGAGAAGTAGCGAGGCGGAGGGGTTTAGGGAGAAAATTACAGTGGTTAGGTCCTTGGCAGCTGAAGGCATGGCCGCTAATGGTGGAGCGATTAAAATCGATACTCGAGGCCAGAATTGAAGGAGTGCAGATATCTCAGAGGGTTGTACGATTGGAGGAGATTAGAGATTTGGGAGGGGTGAGGCAATAGAGCGATTTGAAAACAAGGATGTGAATTTTTTATTCTTGGTGTTACTTAACCGGGAGCCAATATGGGTCAACAAGCACAGGGGGTGATGGGAGAACGGGACTTGGTGTGAGTTAGAACACTGGCAGCAGAGTTTTAGATGACCTCAAGTTTATGGAGTGTAGAAAATGGGAGGCTGGCCACGAGTGCTTTGGAATAATCAAGTCTAGAGGTAACAAAGGCAGGGATGAGAGTTTCATCAGCAGATGAGCTGAGGCAGGGGTGGAGCCGGGCAATGTTATGTAGGTGCAAAGAGGCGGTCTTAGTGATGGCACAGATATGTGATTGGAAGCTCATCTTGAGGTCAAATATGTGACACCAAGGTTGCAAACAGTCTGTTTCAGCCTCGGACAGTCGTCAGGGATGGAGTCGGTGACTAGAACAGAGTTTGTGGTGGGGACCGAAGACAATGGCTTCCCAGTCTTCCCAGTATTTAGTTGGAAGAAATTTCTGCTCACCCAGTACTGGATGTCGGATAAGCAGCGTGACAATTTAGAGACAGCGGAGGGGACGAGAGAAGTGGTGGTGAAGTAGAGCTGGGTGTTGTCAGCATACATGTGGAAACTGACGCTGTATTTTTGGAAAATGTCACCAAGGGGCAGCATGTAGATGAGGAATAGGAGGGACCAAGGATAGATCAGGTGAGTTTGGTACATAGGACTTGGAATGGGATAAACTAATGCAGTACGAACAACTGCTAGATAGTCTATGAAAGATTATCTTATGTACAGATCTTTGTTCATGTGTAAGAAGGATATTAAAATAGGGAAGTAGGTACCACAGTGAGTTAACATCCCTTCCCCAATTATGACACAGAAACATAGAAGATAGGAGCAGGAGTAGGCCATTCGGCCCCTCAAGCCTGTTCCGCCATTTAATGAGATCATGGCTGATCATCCAAATTCAGTACCCTGTCCCTGCTTTCTCCCCATATCCCTTGATCCCTTTAGCCTTAAAAAAAAAAATATATATCTAACTGCTTTTTGAATATATTTAATGAATTTGCCTCAACTGCCATCTGTGGTAGAGAATTCCACAGGTTCACCACTCTCTGGGTGAAGAAATTCCTCCTCACCTCAGTTCTAAATGGCTTACCCCTTATCCTTAGACTGTGACCCCTGGTTCTGGACACCCCCGCCATCGGGAACATCCTTCCTGCATCTAGTCTGTCTAGTCCTGTTAGAATTTTATAAGTTTCAATGAGATCCCCTCTCATTCTTCTAAACTCTAGCGAGTATAAGCCCAATTGACCCAATCTCTCCTCATACGTCATTCCTGCCATCCCAGGTATCAGTCTGGTGAATCTTTGCGCACTCTCTCCATGGCAAGAACATCCTTCCTCAGATAAGGCGACCAAAACTGCACACAATACTCAAGGTGTGGTCTCACCAAGGCCCTGTACAACTGCAGCAAGACATCCTTGCTCCTGTACTCAAATCCTCTCGCAATGAAGGCCAACATACCATTTGCCTTCGTAACCGCCTGCTGCACCTGCATGCTTACCTTCAGTGACTGGTGCACAAGGACACCCAGGTCTCGTTGCACTTCCCCTTTTCCCAATCTATTGCTGTTCAGATAACAATCTGTCTTTCTGTTTTTGCCACCGAAGTGGACATGGGTTTAATCCACCCTAGGCAGATTGGATGAAAGTCGTCGCAGTCTTCTGGCTGTAAAGGCCCTATGTAAAGCGAGTTTGGATAGCCTCAATCCAGTTCGTAACTGACCAGAGCTGCACAATGAAAAACTGCCTGCAATTTGATACTAAGCTGGCAATCTCGTTGAGGCCACATACCTGGTATGGAAAATCAATATTACATTGTTGCAGTGCAAAATACTTTTCGAAGGCTGGGGATGAAGTAATTTTTGGGGACAGAATAGAGGGAGTTTTATCTGTGCCTAACAGTGCTATAACTGCCAGATAGGATAGTAGAGATAAAAACTGTAGGAACATTCAGAATGTAGCTGGATGTGAGAATGAGAACGTTGGGGTTCTAAAGCAATGAGCTTTGATGGCTTGAATAGTCTTTTCTTAACCTTACGTTTTCTTATCTTACCTGATCTGGAAGTACTTCATGAAGACAGTGAGCGCCCAAAGTAGGAAGCCATTCCATTTCTCAGCATTAACATCCCTCACCTTGACCAGAAAAAACACACGATTTTGAGATTTTTTTTCATGAACACGTTTGATTTTCTTCTATTTGAAGGTTGGCTGGACCTTTGTTTTGTTCTGCAGCAAGTATGATTACAGTGTATTTACTTTTGTTGCAGTACTTCATAATAACCTTTCGATTAATTTTCAACACTCCAGACTCGGTTGCTCTGTGGAATTAAATTTCGGAATGCATTAACATGACATAGCAGTAGTACATGGAATTTTCTCTGCACACTAGCTGTATTAATTTTTTGTGCCTCAGAGGTCAATTTGTTGCCTTTCTACCTCTTACTTTACCTATAGGTTTAGAATATCCACAGGTTAAGCCTGCCTAGGTGGGGAGCGAGCTATGTTGCGATTGAGGGCAACAGCCTAACATTACTTTTCTCTCCTTTCCCTCCCACCCCCATCACCGTCAGCACCACCTGAGGCAGAAGATTAAGTATTCAGATCCTAGCAGGGATTTGAACAGTACAGTATGGTTTTGTCTTGCATACCTTAAAAAGGCTTGTAAAATTATGTTGTTGACCCATCCAGTTGGTACATTTGATTTAATATTTGTGAGAAATGCTTATGGGACATCTGATTCAGTTATAAGAAATGTGAATATCAGGGAAGGCTTTCAAATTATATATATTTTTTAAGTTTCCTAATTTTGGATCAATGGCAATTGCACAGACTACTTTTTAAAGGTGAAGTTCTTTACAGTATAACTGCTTTTTAAAATACAAATCAAGAAATTAAAAAGTGATTTAAATTTGAGAAAGCTGATTACTGCTTTTCAACAGATCTCACGATCAGCTATTGTAAGATCAAACACCACGAGATTATATTTGAATACCGTATCAAAGTAATTCTATTCATTGCAATGCAAAATATCTTGATTAAGATCAGTTCATCCTCCTCCATAAAAGAGATTTGGCTGAGTGTCAAACTTGTCCAAATTGCGGCACCTCAAGAATTAATAGTGCTTACTCCAACAAGATGAGCTGCTTGAATTGCACTTCAACAACTGACTTAATTTGAAAAAATCTACATGGAATACAAGTGGCAAAACACCAAGACTAATTCTCAGCCATCATTCTACCTGTAATCTCAAGTTCCAGGCAATACCATTGCCTGGAACTTATCAGAGTTAACTGTTGTTTGCTTATTCACGGTTCTCGGGGCTTGCATGAGGGTACGGGAAAACTCTGGCTTGCCTATTAATCTAAATCTTTAAATTCATTCTATGCTGTCATAAACCATCAACTTCACTTGTCGGATGAGTCTTTGTTGCAGTTGGTTCCGCACTCTGCTTTAGCTGATACACCAAAAAAGTCAGCGTCATTTAACTCCCTGAACAGCTTCTCATGTTGCAATTATTTATTAAAGGGAAAGATCACCCTGTAGCCAAGTACAATCAATGATAAGTACTTTCCTCACCTTTGAATAATTTGATAACTTTTTAATCATTTAGGGCATCACAGCGGAGTTGTGTACGAGCATTCATTTTAGGTTGGTAGTGTGGCATTGACAGGTAGGAATAGTGTTGGGTGTAGCGATTTTCCGAGTTTCTCTGAATTCAGGACTTCTGCTGGACTTCTAGATAGTGATATAGCACTCTGCAAAAAAAAAAATGTAAACCCATTTTGTGCTCATTGTTGTAATTGGACTTGGGTCGCCAGAACTTTCTGGGCAATGGAAGTTCACTCCTGTTGGGGTTGGGGCAGGTTCGACTGGTTCACCTAGTGTGAAATAACTATCTTCAACCATGACGTTGAGGTGTGTGGCATACACCACGTTTCTGGAAGGAAATACATGTCTGAGACCAAGAAGGCTTTTGCCTCCTTTGACCCAGGCAAATTTTCTTCCACCTTTTTCAGTACTCTGTTGGAATAAATAAATTATATTTATACATCAAGCATGGCATCTACAGCAGTAGTTTTCACTTTGTGCTATGATTTTCTTCCCACAATTGGCCACCAAAACTATTTTTGTGATACAATAGTATCACAAAATATTATACACTGCTTTCAGGTGCGTCAAAAAGTAAACCAAGGAGGTCCATATGAACTTGATGTAGGAAATATTTGCATCATAGAATCATATAGCACAGAAGGAAGCCGTTCAGCCCACCGTGCCTGTGTTGGCTCTTTGGAAAAGCTGTCCAGCTCTTTCCCTAGAGCCCTATTTTTTTTTCCTTTTCAAATACATAACAAAGTAACAACACTGGAAGTTTGTGCCCAATTACTTTTATAAAAAAAAAACAACTAAATATTGGTTAAGTCCACAACCTTTACAGAATAATTTAAAAAACACGGCTTTAAGAAACGCTATTAAAAATGTAATACAAACCAGAAGTCCATAATGACTATTTCAAGGTAGTAAATTAACAATCAGAATTTTAAAAAAGCAGTCCCAAGCACAAATGAAGCAATAAAATCTATCTCCACTGAGGCAGAATGGCGTATTACTACTGCAAGATCCTGGCCAGCACAAGTAATAAACGCCTGTGTGAAGTTCCAAAAATAAGATGCAAACAGACAATATTTTTCATGGCACCCAAACCACAAATATCCAAAAGAAACGTAAGCTGACATGGCAGTTTGCACAATACAGATCAGTACAACACACCACCTCCAGATATACCTAACATAATTGGCATTTCTTTTTAGAAAAAAAACACGGAATTTGAATTTATCCCACCCCTGCGAGTTTTATTAAACATTTTCAGATGCTTCCTATTTTGCAGCTAATGTTATGCAGTAGCAACAGAATCTTGAGTTGCAAAAGCCAAAAAAATGAATCATTAAAACAAACTGAAAAAGATCCTGATCGAATGTCAAAATATTAGACAACAATGGAGAAGCTCTGGAATACACACCAACAAAAAGCAACCCACTCAGTCCGACAAAAGCTAAACAATGAAGTCTTGTCAATCCAAATTATGCAGATATTGAACCAAAAGCAAGATCATAAGTTAATGCACAAAGTCAATAGTAGTCACAAAGAAAATTGTGCATACTTTCCAGCATAGCTGGCCCTAGTAAATCACAAATAAGGATACTACTAAATGTCAGTAATGTAAAAGAATATATTGACCATAATAAAAACTGTTATTTTGAAATCTGTAATTACTTCCGAGAGGGTCAGTGTAAACATTTACCAAACAAAACCATCCACTTGAACTGCACACATTAAAAGGAAGAAAATAGCATACATTCTAAATTCCTTCTGAATGGAAAACTTTTAATCCATCAAACTAAAACCACGAAAACAAATTCTCCCCACCCCCCGCCCTGTTAAGCAGAAGAGAAAAAAACTACAAAAGGTTCTTCGTCCTTACTTGTGATCTCACACTAAAGTGAAATGTAAGAAAAATCCTATAATGTTTCCTTGAAAGCACAAACCCATGAAATAATGATCAGGATTTGGCACCATACCAGGAGTCTATACTCATAGGCTAGCAAGACTAGTGACTTTGGTGCATTGAGTCTCATATTTGGCATGTTCAGAATCCAGATGGTTGTTGGATGCTTGGGTACAGTGCCCTCCATCACAGGATGTTACTAAGCTAGTACAGGTAAGGCTAATCAGTTTGATAGATCCACTATGATGTGGATTTTATTACCTATAGCAAGAAGGCGTAATAGAATGTGGGATTATCATGTCCTGAGGGAATATGATGTACTTGTGTATGTTTGGAGTAAATTGAAAGCTATCGCCCAAGTATATAATGGGAAGCAACTGTTAATGGATGTACATGGTTTGTATGCTTTGTACTACTGTATGAAGATTTACAGAAATGGTAAGAATTTTTTTTTTAAACTGATGCTTTACTGAAGTTTCTATGTTCAATAGGCAGCTTAATGTGCAATGGTAAGGGTTTTTAGTAGTTCTGCATAAAGTAATGAAATGATTTCAGATGCATAGAAAATGACAAAAACATAATTAGCATTAGTGGGCAGCACTTGTGCTGATAAAGTTGTGTTTTAATGTCTTTACATAAGAGCATATCTTTATTCTATGTCTGCAATATGCATTGGCACAAATTATTTCTGTTGTTTTCCATCAAGAAAACCCTGTAGGAGAGAAAAAGACAGATTAGCCTCTTAGCTGCCGAGCAGGGAATTAATAATTCTCTCCATGCCGTGCTGTGTTTCTAGGGGCAGGTCATGCAAGGCGTCATTAGTTGACTAGGCTCATAGTGATTAGAACTGTCTAATGAAATTGACCTTTAGTAATATTCTCCTCATGAGCCCCAGGTTAATAAACCTAAAGCAGCCAACATGGGGATGAGGGTGTTCAATACATTTTGTCTGTTAGTTGTAAACACAGTTGCGTCTTTGCCAGAGGTTGCTCATTAATCACTTTGAAAAATCACAATATTGGTATTTTATAGAAGACCTACTTGAGTTAATTTGTTTTATGTGCCTTGGTCCTACATTTTAGCAGACAGCGGATCTAACTAATTACATACTAGAAATATAGTTGTTGCAGATTAAGTCGTGGAAATAGAAACTGAATATGTCTGCAAAACCTTTTCAATATTTTAACTAATGCCTATCCACAGTATAGAACATTTGGTTAAAACGTAGTGTACAGTAACAATTTGTGTTTTAGCTATTTTATACAAACCAAGTGTTTAGATGACAAGCTGCTTATCCCACCATTTCTTGTAAGGAGGAAGTTTCGGTCTTTTAAAAAAAAACTAATTAATTGTAATAAAATACAATGTACCTTAATTACATTATGGAAAAATATATTTCATGAAGGTGAATAATCTGAGGGAAATAATATTGCTGTTATTTGTACTGAGTAAAAAAAAAAATTAAGCTCGTAGTGGCATTACAAGAAAACCTAAAATATATATCAGCACAGCATTTGTGTGTGGGGGTGGGGAAGCCTTAATAAAAATGTCACTTTTTACAACAGCATGTACTTTATGGTCTAGAACAAGTTTTTATAGGCTCTGAAATTGTCAGCTCATGTAAATCTCATAAATTTGACCAGTGCTTTTCTTATTCACAATAACAATCTCACTGTGTCTGATGCTGCGTGTGCATGTTCCTTCTGCTGACCCTGCCAAATAAAACAGTACATTAATTTTTCTCCAGTTTTTTCTATAAAAGGCAATACATCAGATTAAACCATACTTAAACATTTTCCAAAAAAAGTTTACAATTGGCATAGTGTGTCAGATATTTTTAATTATCTGCCTTTGTCATCAGAGAAATCATTTGTATGCTGCTCCTAGGTTGACCATAACTATATACAGTGCACACAACATAGACTAGGGAATATTCAGCTTATTTTGTGGGTGAAGCAAAACTTGTATTTCAAATGGATAAAAGCAGAGACATTTATTGAGGGCTCCCTCGCACAGGGATAAACAAATTATATTAATTTTGAAAATGATTTATGTGAGCTATCGTATTAGCCTGATGGCCTTTTTATTTAAAATTACATCTAAATGTAATCACAGATTTGTAGATAACATTTTAAAGGATGTACTGATGAAGAAAGGCAAGTGGTAAGAAATAGAAGAGAAAAAGAGACACAAGCTCTAATTTTAACTCTGGGTGGGAGTCAAGCAGCTGGGAGCTGAGGGGGGCAGTAAATTGTCCTGACCTCGGCAGTGAGAAGCCGGGGAGATTTTAACTAACCGGGCCTCAAAGAACAAGAGGGAATGTCTGTGATAGGGTTGAAAGCAGGAGTGATTAAATGACAAAACAGATGTTGGTGCAAAGCAAAAGGGGGTGGTAATGGGACAAGTAAAGAAACAAAAGATGGGTCGAGAGGAGGTGTGAATGGCAACAGCAGAACCATTACCAGCACCTGCTGTCTGGGGAAAAAAATAGGAGCAGTGGTTATGACCTGAAATTATTGAAGTCAATGTTGAGTCCGGAAGGTTGTAAAGTGCCTAATTGAAAGATGAGGTGATGTTCCTCGAGCTTCCGTTGAAGGCCGAGGTCAAAGTGGGAGTGGGACAGAGAATTAAAATGGCATGTGACTGGAAACTCAGGGTCATGTTTGCGGACTGAACGGAGGTGTTCAGCAAAGCAATCACCCAATCTGTGTTTGGTCTCCCCAGTGTAGAGGAGACTGCATCGTGAACAGCAAATACAGTACTGTATATTAAATTGAAAGAAGTACAAGTAAATTGTGATTTCTGTGATAAATTGCTCTTTTCCTTGGAAGGAATGTTTAGGGCCCTGGATGGTGGGAAGGGAGGAGGTAAAAGGCCTGATGTTGCATCTCCTATCTATGATGACCATTAATAACCAGATTTATTTTTAGAATTTAATTGTTAAGTTTTCATTACATTTACTTGTATTTTAAAACAATTTCAAAACTTTTTTCATTTCCCTTTCTGACTTTTCAATCTTTGAAAAAAAAATGTCGATTAATTTCTGATTTAGGAGCATTCTGCTAACAGAACAATAGATGTTTTTTACCCATTTAATCCAAAAGTTAAATGAAGCATCTGTCCATTGATTTTAAGTAACTTGTGTTGATACTATAATGGGCTACCTTTGTGAGTCCAGTACCAGCAGAGTCCAATTTGCAATTTGAGCTGTGAATCACGTACTAGGCACTACAGTGAACGATCAGCATGTGTACTTGGACACATGTGCAGAGCTCTGCTCCTGGCCAGTAAAATTGGAATAGGTTGAGGGTTCAAAACATTTTGTAGAAACTCTCCTTATGCTTGCATAAAGTAGAGGCTCAGAACTACTTGAACATTCTTTAAATATGACCTAACACTATAATTATTCTCCATTTCATGCAAAGCTCAAGCCCCACAAAACTGTCTCCCCAAGAAGAGGGTCTCTTGCTGCTCTGGAATCCGATCAGACCAGACTACTGAGTTCACTGTCACTTTTACATCACTGGAGTGGAAATTATTTTACGGTAATGCAAAGGTAGCAGTATAACTGCATCCTTCAATAACTGTCATGATTCAAAGCATGGAGAATTAGTTTAGTTGCGCTACAATACAGTCATAAAGGATGTAGCAGGCAGACATGCCAGTCATACCTTTTCAGTGTTGCATCTAGTTATGGAATACACAAGATGCATCATTAATGTGCATTTATAATTTTCTATTTGGAGTGTAACTTCTTTTATATTTAATTTGGGTGACGTGGTGACTTTCAACACTTGCACAGGATTAGGAAGCTTTTCAAAACAAATGTGCAGCATTTGACACAAGTCTACTAATCCCATTAATGAAAGAAAAAAGAAAAGAAAGACTTGTATTCACGATCTCGGGATGTCCCAAAGCGCTTTACAATCAATTAAGTACTTTTGAAGTATAGTCACTGTTGTTACGTAGGAAAGACGGTAGCCAATTTGTGCACAGCAAGCTCCCACAAACAGCAATGAAACACAGATCATCGTTTTAGGTGTTGGTTGAGGGATAAATGTTGGCCAGGACACCGGGAGAACTCTCCTGCTGTTCTTCATTTAGTGCCGTGGGATCTTTTACGTCCACCTGAGATAGCAGACAAGGCCTGGCGCTGTTATATTAAAATATTATGTTTTCCTATTCTGGCTGCAATGCCATGTCTCTTCCATTATAACCCCTTAAGTCTGAATGATATGTAGCCATAATTGTACTGTTTTTTAAAGGTGTGCCTGCTGCTTACAGCTTAACTTTTTCTACTATAAGTATTTATGAAACGTACAATAGCCATCCTCCCCAGTGCAGCAGACCACTATTCATGACACAGTATTTATAATTTACGATCTTTTCATTAAGAAACCCTGCTAGTGAGTCACACCTCACTGTAATAATGTTTTAATATGGTTCACAAAAATAGTGTCAGAGAAAGGCCCTGCTGGAACATAAGAACATAAGAAATAGGAGCAGGAGTAGGCCAACCGGCCCCTCGAGCCTGCTCCGCCATTTAATAAGATCATGGCTGATCTGATCCTAACCGCCAATCTACTATCACAGAACCATCTCCTGAATCTAACATAATTAGACACACGAAATAGGAGCAGGATCAGGCTACATGGCCCCTGGGCCCGCTCCGCTACCCACAGGGCCATGTCCGATCCGAACCTAGACTCGTGTCCAAATTCCTGCCCGCTCCCCGTAACCCTTAATTCCCTTTACTTCTAGGAAACTGTCTATTTCTGTTTCAAATTTATGTAATGATGTAGCTTCTACAGCTTTTTGGGGCAGCATATTCCATGGACCTACCACCCTCTGAGTGAAGTAGTTCCTCCTCATCTCAGTTTTGAAAGAGCAGCCCCTTATTCTAAGACTATGCCCCCTAGTTCTAGTTTCACCCATCATCGGGAACATCCTCCCCGCATCCACCCGATCCAACCCCTTCACAATCTTATATGTTTCAATAAGATCGCCTCTCATTCTTCTGAACTTCAATGAGTAGAGTCCCAATCTACTCAACCTCTCCTCATATGTCCATCCCCTCATCCCCGGGATTAACCGAGTGAACCTTCTTTGTACTGACTCGAGAGCAAGTATGTCTTTTCTTAAGTATGGACACCAAAACTGTATGCAGTATTCCAGGTGCGGTCTCACCAATACCTTGTACAACTGAAGCAATACATCCCTATTTTTATATTCTATACCCCTAGCAATGAAAGCCAACATTCCATTGGCCTTCTTAATCACTTGCTGCACCTGCATACTAACCTTTTGAGTTTCGTGCACCAGGACCCCCAGATCCCTTTGTACTTCAGTACTTTCCAGTTTCTTGCCATTAAGATAATAACTTGCTCTACGATTTTTCCTGCCAAAGTGCATAACCTCACACTTTCCAGTATTGTATTCCATCTGCCAAATCTCTGCCCACTTACTTAGCCTGTCTATGTCCCCTTGCAGGTTTTTTATGTCCTCCTCACTCACTACTTTCCCTCCCATCTTAGTATCATCTGCAAACTTTGATATGTTACACTCGGTTCCCTCCTCCAAATCGTTAATATAGATTGTAAAGTATTGCTACAAATGCTAGATGTCACTGGAGCAGTTCCAATATTGCTGGGTGTGTGTAATACTTTTTTTGTACTTTTTCTACCTTTATATTTTTTTCCCAAATCTCTCTCCTAACCTCCTGAAGACAGTGACCCATGGTTTTTCCAGGCGCCAACAGTCCTCCTGTATTCTTTGAGTGGACCTAGACAGTGAGTGTTACTCTGTGGGGCATCCAATTTCCAGCAGGAGTTACAGGATAGTGATGAAAAGTGGGAGCCCGAACAAATTAACTTTTACCCTCTTCCACCCTAGAGGCCTATTGTAACTCTGCTGATCAGCTAACTCAATGAGGACTAGGGATCAAACTTTGTACCCTCCTATCTATGTAACTCAGTCTGATACCATATGGTGCATTTAACCTCTCTTACATCTAATGATTTTTAAACTTAATTTTACCAATTCTGCTTAATTGCCCTGCATTTATTGTATGTAATTGTGTGGCGAATTAATAAAATCTGGCAAACCGCTCTACCATTTATATTATTGCAAAATTCTAATTTGGCTGCAATTGTTAAGATTGTGTGGAATATTAGTTGGTTTGAAATGCATTATAGATTGTTATACAATCAAGGATCTTCAAATGACAATATTACAAAGTTTGAGTAGCTTATACCTGAACTCTGATTTTATGGCAGCCGTGAACTGTATTCCAAGTCAGCTGTGACATACAATTAGTTTTTATGTTTGAACACTTAAATTTAAATCCATATTAATGAAGCCTTGTGATTAGTAATTGCTACAGTGACATCATGAGACTTCATGACCATAAGGCATCCTTTATGATGATTTTAGCACCAGATGAGGCGTGGTAGACTTATGGTGGAATACTTCACTTCTGCCATGTGTATGGCTGACGTAATCATTCAAAAGCCGCATAGTCACCAGTGAGTTTTAAAAGTCTTCCTCAAAACAATAAATTATGTTATTAATGTGTATGATTTTATATATTTTTTAAATTCTTTCCCGTGAGATATTCAGCACAGAAGATGACAGGCCACCTCTCGTAACACTTCTCCCATCACTGCCCAGTGTCTGTTTTTCACTACATTAAATGCAAGTTAATATTGTTCACATTTCTTGTGATGGCAGGCAAGCCTCTGGAGTTTGGTCGTTACATGTCTATCCTGAAGCCAAGTTTTTAAAACTGTTACATAAATCCTCTAATCTCAAAGCAAGCACAATTTTCCCCTTCCCACCCCTCCCTTCCCCTTTTTTTGTATAATGCTTCTAAAGCGTTTTGAAGCTCGAAAGGAATAATCCTGGTTATTTGAATATTTGTGGGAAAAACATTCCTGAGTATTACAGCAATATCCTACTTGAATTTGTTTTTCTGGCAAAACTTGCTTCCCTGTAGCTGGTTTCCTGATCAGGGTCCCCATCATTGCACTATTTCTGAAGCTGTCCACTGAGGGATGGCAATTCTTTGCTTAGCCTCTGGTCCTGGTATTACCTGCTACTCCACAGAAACCAACAAAATATTTAGATAAGCTATTTTGCACAAGTACTTGCTATTAAGGCCATTGTGGAGTATCCTGGAGTATTTCTTAAAGAAATTAAGTTGGTACCAAGATCCTTTTAATCTGATTTAAATGGTAAAGTATGTTTTTAAAAATCGGTAGCTGTTAAAATGTAATTAATTTTTAATATTAGAATAGTCCAATTTGTAAATGGGGAGGTGGGAAAGAGAACCAAAGCTTCACGATATAATTACAGCTAAGCTGTGTGGTACCTACATGGTGGTCTGCAGAGTCAGAAGGCTGCCTAAATTAAGAGCAGAAGTATGGTGCAAAACAAAATTGCCTTCTGAAGCCGGGAGAGGAGGCATAATACAAGAAAAGATATCACAGATGAGGAAACTTTTAGTGAATGGGGAATAGCTAGGTGGGGAAAATCAGACCAAAGCGAACACGAAAAGTCGAACGAGAGACCATGTAGGTGAGGAGTTGTGTACCAGCTAAGAGTACATAAGAACATAAGAAATAGGAGCAGGAATAGGCCACTTGGCCCCTCGAGCCTGCTCCGCCATTCAATAAGATCATGGCTGATCTTGGGCTCAAAGCCACTTCCCTCCCCATAACCCTTCACTCCCTTATCTTGCAAAAATCTGCCTATCTCCACCTTAAATGTATTCAATGACCCAGCCTCCACAGTCTCTGGGGCAGAGAATTTGAATGTTCATTTACAAATTTTTTTCTTCCCTTCACCCGGGACAGATGGAGGTTAGTAATTTGGGAACAGTTGGGGCTTTTAAGTGTTTAAAAAAAAAATGAGAAAAAATTAAGTGTAACTTTTTACAGTATATTGAGTAGGTTATTTTTTAAACAGTTAGCAACTTTCAGCATAAGTCAGGAATGTTGATGGCAGTAGTTAGAACCCTGATTTTTGCAAGAGAATAGGATTTTTAAAGGTCTTTTGAAATTTTCTTTTAATGAGAAACAGCTGCTATGGCTCATGATATCCAACTTTTAAAAAAAACAAATCATTATTGATGTTCTGCCAAAAGAAAAGCAAATTTTTTGTGATAAATTTATTTTTCTCTTGGGGATTCCTAATGTGCACCAGAAAAATAAAACTTTTCACTGACATCACCATAGTTCAGCTGCAGCCTTCAGAGAAAACAGCACAGCATTTCTGGAATGGTTGATGGAGAGGGCTGGCCAATTTTGGCAGTAGATTATGACAGTCAGACAGAAAAATGTGCCATTGAGATTGTGGAAAAAAAACAAATAGCTGGAGATAAAAAGAATGACTGCGAGTGCTAGAAATCTGAAATAAAACCTCAAAATACGCAGCACAGCCAGGAACGGGCACGTCCTCCAAAATCCATACCAAACCTCCCTCCTGTTCTGAAATAAGCCCGATAGCAGCACAATTACAATGTTGTTCCAGAAGAAGCAGACATTGGGCATCTTAGGAAATTAAGTTAGGATCTCGCAAGTTAAGAACTTGAAAATATTGAGAGCAATCTGCTTTGGGGTTGTAATCTTGTGTTCTGTATTTGCAAGTGTAATGGACAGCTACCACTTCTTACCTTTGACAGCTACAGTCTTAATCCTCCTCCATCTATTGACATTCTTGGTCTTGACCTTAAATAGAACTCCCACATCTCCTCTGTTGCTATAAGCTGTATCCAAAGCATGTGTTTCTCTTTTGTGCAAAACATTTCTTTTTGCATCAACAACTTTTCATTCTTTATGTAAAGCTCAAGTCAGTCCAATTCTTGACAATCTACAAGAAAAATCTTTCTGGCTGATTGGAAGTCTGACTCGCCTATACACACACCAACCTCTCTCTCCATTGCAACCCTTTTCTTTGTGTTCTATTGGTACTACTATGGTCAGAAACCCTGTGAACTTTATTGATGTGTTCCTTCTAAAGGGCTCGGAATTTGCGGTCAGCGGGGAAGCGAAGGTGTTCGCTTCAGCCCCGAAGTATGCTTCGCACAAGGATCCCACGATCTCTATGTCTCACCCCTCTGCTCGCCCACCCCCTCCAAAAAAAAAAAGTATTTTTGATGGTTATTTTTTTCATCAGGCATATTCTTCTGCACATCTACAAAGAGGAAGCTTTTTCATTGCTCCATTATTACCATAAAAAATGTGGTGTTGTACCCCAGATTCCTTGGTAGATTCTCCTTTCTAATCCTTTCCTTAACACATCTTCCAGAATTGTACAGTTGGGACATCGCAAAAAAAACTTTTTTTCTTTTGCTTTTCATAGTTCATGTTTCTAAGTTACACAAATGTACTTGTGACTAGAACTATCCAGCTTCACCTTTCAGCCTTTTAATATAATTTTACTCATTCATCCATCCTCCAAGTGCATCATGCAGTTCTCAGAATTGAGGACCATGTTCCTTTTAAGAGCTTCTGTAGTCTCAACAGATTGTTGTGGTGACCTCCTACTCACATATATAGTTTGGAACCTTGCTCAGTTACTTTTGCCTCCCTAATCCTGTTGTTTCTCTTTAGCAGGAAGTGTTCTGCAGTTCCTCTTCTTTAGAACTGGTTGTAATTGCAGCCCACGTAGTTTCAGCAGAAAATTGCTAGAAAGCATCTCTGGGTGTTTAAGAATGGTCCTTGGAAAATTATGGCCTTTGTTTGACAACCTATAATACTTTGAAATAAGTGTTTTTAAGTTGAATTCTGATGCAACCAATAACAGAATTGATATAAATACATAAGCAAAATAAATGCTATTTACATTACTACAAACTATAACCATTTTAAATGGAAACTTATACTACTGGATGCATGCCAAGTGCAAGGAAGGGAAAGGTGCACATTGAGATTGGATGTACAGGAGAACATCATTAGAATATTGAGAAATCTTGTGTTCCTGCTCAATCACTCGGCTGCCTTGTCTGGCTTGCATACTAATGGCTAAAGGCTTAATAGCTTAAAAATGTTGTGTATCTCTGTACAGTTCAAAAAAAGAAGATGCCATACTTTTAGAAATTCTAGAGCAAAAACTGCAATCCATTCCTGGATAGTAACCACAGGGGCTAGCACTGAAGGTGAAAGCCGAGGATATTGAATTACCGCAATGGCACACTTCCGCCAAGCCACTTCTTCACAGGCACTTGTCTTTTGAACCAAATTCCATTTTACTTAATTACAACAACAACAGCTTGTATTTATATAGCGCTTTTAACATAGTAAAACGTCCCAAGGCGCTTCACAGAAGCGTTATCAGTCAAAATTTGACGCTGAGCTACATGAGATATTAGGGCAGAAAAGCGGCAGGTTTTAAGGCGCGTCTTGAAGGAGGAAAGACAGGTAGAGAGGCGGAGAGATTTAGGGAGGGAATGCCAGAGCTTAGGGCCTCGGCAGCTGAAGGTACGGCTGCCAAATTTTCCATAGAGCCGAAGTTTCGTATGAAAAAAGAAAAAGAACTGGCATTTCTACAGTTCCTTATCATATACCTCAGGACATCCCAAAGCACTTCACGTCCAATTAACAACTTTTTGAAATGGTGTCTGTTAGGCTATGTAGGCAAATGAGGCCGTCATTTTATGCACTGCAAATGACCGCAAACAGCAATGTGATGAATAGCAAGTTAATCTATTATTGGTGATGCTGTCTGAGGGAAATGTTAGCCAGAATAGTGCCCTACGATTTTCAGTGTCCTGGAGCTTTGGTTCAGCATCTCATCTGTGCACTCCCTCCATGTTGCAAGAAGGAAATTTTTCACAGACAGTGATCGACGTGTGGGATAAACTTCCAGATAAAGTAGTAGAACCAAAAACCTGGAAACATTTAAGAAACTATTTGACGGTACCGGTGGGCGTGGGTGCGGTGGTGGTGGTGTTGGGATCTTTCTGGGTGGATGAATTAAGATTGACCAAATGGCCTTCCTCATCATCTTTATCTTTTGAAGTGTTGGACCAGATTATGTGCTCACAACTCCAGACTCAGATTTAGAGTGCTGCCAACTGAGCCAAGTTGACAACATCTCGTGCATCAATTATTTTGAGGCTTCGCAATTTTTGGTGCCTTGGTCTTTTTTTAACCCGATTAAATCCTGTTTTGTAAAAATGCTAAAACTTGTGTTTATTCATAATCAGGCTGCATATTGGTTCTGGAGACTGCTCAGTACTACATCTAATATAACATCAGTTTTGTCGCTCTGTTTCACATGTTAAGCAATTGCTGGTTATGAATTTTCTTCCACTTTCACTCCTCTCTTCCAGTTCTCCCTGATCTCTGAACTTTGCTTTGCAATATTGAAATCCCCACAAACTTATTACCAAATTATGATTCTTTGTAACCTTTACTTGTCTAAACAGGTCTCTGCTCAAGGGGGACAGATGTTCCAAGCTAAATATATATGCAGACAATGTTGGGGAGCGGGGAAGGGAAGACTTTGATTTGTAGCACCTTATTTATGGGTATAAAAAATGTGACTGAATACCTTTAGTAATGGTATAATGTGATGCTATAATCTTCTTGATTGAATTACCTCCATGTAACAAACTTCTAGGTATTAGTTGTATTAAAAAAAAGTAACCTATCTTATCTCAGTTTTTTTGTCACTTTTACCAAGCAATTCCTGATTTGTTGAAAAATATTTAGCTTTGCACCACTGGTTTGTGGCTCAATGATGGGCAGAAACAAGTGGTGTAGATTGAATATTGCTACTATTGTCAAAATTATGGGGCTAAGAATGAAAGCTGGGAACTAAAAAGCACTTTCATCCAGCAAAGTTTGAATACCTTTCTGGAGCAAATGGAGAGAAAATATTCAAAGTAATGCTTTTGTTGAGCTAACTTTTTTGTAACCATCAGGTTGGTGCTTTGAGTTATAACAGGTGAAAGCAAATAGTAACTGTTGTTATGTACCCTACAGTGCAGCCATTTTGCACACAAGATGCCCCAAACAGCAATGCCCCCCACAAATCTGTTTTCAGTGATGTTAGTTGATAGAGGAATGTTGGCCAGGACCCCGGGAGAGCGTCCTGCCCTTCAAATAGCACCACTGGATCTTTAACATCCACCTGAAACACCAGAGCGGACAGACAGGGCCTCGGCTTAATATCTCATCCGACGAACAGCACCATCAGTAATGCAGCAATCCCTCAGTTTAAAGTGTTGGCCTTCAATATGTACTCAAGTACTGGGATGGAACTTGAACCTCAGCCACCTGACTTTGGCAAGTGTGCTGTCAACTGTGCCAAGATGACATTTGGTAACACTACTTATTCTTTCCTTCTCCGTTCTGTGTTTTTTTTTAAAAGGTTCCATCCCTTGATAGTTCCTAACCAAGAGGGTGAGCAGCTTGTTCCTAAGCCTTTGCCAATTGCCACTCTCAGTCGACTGAGAGCAGGAGCTCCCTGTATGAGAGTTCACTAGTACACCAGCACATTATGCCGAAATGCTGCAACAGCCATTCATTCAATTCACTATCAAACACTGAGATCAGTAAGCTGTTTCTTTTCCTTTTAGAATTCAGTGACACGGAGCGCTCCCTTTTCAAATGACTCGCAAGGTCGAAGTGGAGCTCGTTTTCACACCACGTATGACAGAAGATATGTGGTCAAAACTATACCCAGTGAAGATGTGGCTGAGATGCATAACATAATGAAGAAATACCATCAGGTAATGCTTAGAAATGAAAAGGGTAATGTATGAAAAAGTGAGCATGTCCTTTTTTTATTTAACTGTTAGAACAGTATGCCTTCCTTGCACTGATGATAATCAAGTTAAGTACTTCATAAATGATGTATTTCATCACGTTCTTTACTCGGCACCCTGAAGAAAGATCTGACTGGAATGTTATCCTCTCTTAAAGAGCTCAAAGTATATTTAGTATAATAAATCATGGGCCAGATGTTTTTTGATTCTGCCTTTTCTTTTGTATATTTTTCCCACTAATGACTGTAAAATGAACCTCAGAGAATGTTATATGAGCTGTGATGAACTGATGATACTGGCCTCTGTTGTCTTACAATTTGCACCATGGCAAAGTTCCCAAAATAAGAGCTCTGTTATTTTTTTTTTTTGTTTACGTTTTGCTACGAGAACATTATTTGCCACAAAAGAGCAACACACAGAAATTATGCTTAAAGTTTTATTTGAGATTGTTATGACCGCGTTTTAGTGTCGAAGACCCATTTACGAAGGAATGCTCCTTATTTTTAAAAAAACTTGTAAAGTTTTCAAAGGTATGTCAGTTTGGTAGCTATTTTGTTTTCTGAGGAGTGTTTAACTTCAGAACCACATATATCAAGCATCTAATCCATACCGAAGAGCCATTGGACCATCAATGCCTGTTTGAGGCCCCCTTTGCAAAATTGGGCTGCCCTGAACTGTGTTGTAGAGGAATATACCGTAAACAATACTAAAACTAATACAGTATTGCAAATTAGAAAAAGTATAGATCTCTCGAAGAAGCTATATATATTCATTTTTAATTAGCTGTTCAGAAATAACTTTGAAGGAATTGCTTAATCCATATATGTTAAATCATTAAAAGATCATTATATTAATATTGTGATAATACAACAGTACTGTAATAGTATAATGTAATCTTTTCATCTACATTCATTCTTGGTGGAAATTCCAACCAACAGAGGCCCATGCTCTGTCTTTGTTCAAAAGGCATGCAACCACTTAAACTAGTGGGAAACTTCAATGGAATGTACAGGTTTCCAATTGGGATCACTTGGTTTGTCATCCAAGAACTCATTGTTGTAGAAGTGGCATTGTCAATTTGATGAAGCAATTAAATAAATAACTTGAAGGGTTCATTCACCCCTTCATACACAACACCATTTCTACATCAACAAATTGACTAATACAAATTAAATTCAATTGGGGTCTTGTATTCTTTAGGAATGCTTCTAATTCTACTGAAATTATAAATCAATGTAAAATATGTGTTTTTGGTGAGTTGTTTAAACTTTTAATGTTTTGAAGTATACTTTCAAATATCATACACAATACTGTTAGAGGAACCAAGCCTGTTTAACGCACCACAGACTTCAGTGCAGTAACCTGCTCACGTGTAGGTTCACTTGCCAGTTATTCAGACCTGCGCAATACTGTTTCATGGAGAAATCTAGCTTTGATGCTGCATAATTTTTCAATATGGATGCATGGTTACTTTATTGTGACATGTTTTCTGATTTGTTTAAACAGCCCTTGATGGGGGGGAGGAGCAATATATCATTTAGTCTTTTATTGTGAATCTTTGTGTTTGTAAAAGAGAGGGATGTTTATGCTGCAGAATGAAAGACTTTCTCATTTCATTCACTGAGCCCTCCTAGGTCAGATATGACACAGCTAGCTGGAGTGTGAGACTCCTTAATGGTCTGCTGTGATGCACTGCCTAGAAGAATAGCCCACCTGCTCAAGTCTGAATTTTTCCATTTCACACACCAGGCATTCTTCATTGAAATTGGGAGCAGTTTTATGTTATGTGCCCATTCCTATAAGGAACTGGGTTCAGACTGTCCAAATTATTTTAATAGCGGACCCTTACAGCAGAGCGGGCAGATTTTGATCACATCAGACAGGACTGGATTCAAATCCAGTTCCCAGGGTGAAAGAACAGTGTGCTAACCCATTGAATTGCATCTGTTTGGCCATTATTTACATTTTTATAAATTTTAACCATTTGTACTTTTCTGGACACCCAAAACCATCGTCAATCCCAACCAAGTGTATCGGTGCCTCTGGCCAGATAGTAGGGGCTACTGCGTTAATACAATGGGACTTTGTTTTTTATTTCTTTTTGATTCACTCAGATTTTCATCTGTTTTTGTTGCACACTTCCATGAATATCTCAATTGGACTTTGAGCGTTATAGAAATAAATGTTTGCCTTTTTGGTATCATGCTTCTTTTCTCTTTGTGTTCCCTGCAGTATATTGTGGAATGTCATGGGAACACCCTCATTCCACAGTTCCTAGGAATTTATCGACTGACAGTGGATGGGGTTGAGTCCTACATGATTGTCACAAGGAATGTCTTTGGCCATCGACTCCCTGTTTACAGGAAGTATGATCTGAAGGTAATGAGTACAGAGTTGTAATCTTGGTGGTTCTTGTAATTTGCTGCAATTAGTAAATTTTGAAAATATTAACTGCTCTATCTTGAATTTTTCTAGTTTTTAGTTTCTCTGATTTTTATTGTTTAAAAAAAAAGGTTTTGCATCCATCACATGTCTGTGGGACATGGGAAAATCTCTGTAGGCCATAAGATCATGATTGGTTCCTGGGAAGTTTGAGTTAATCAAAAACAACCTCTGAGTGCATCTCTTAAAAGTAATTTTCCCAAGCCCTTTCAGTGACCATATTGGTTCTTTCTTCAGCTTCCACTTTTCTTTTGATTTTTACATGCACTGCTGCTCTTATATCTTTACTTTATTCTCCCTAGCCTGAGACATTTTCCTTCATTTTTTTCCTACTTGTTTTTTTTTGCATCCCCAGCCATTCCCTTGCATTCATTTTCAACCAACTTTTTTTTCCTCCTTGTTTGTTTATTTATTTCCCAGTTTAATTTGTTTCCTTTTTTTTCTTTCTTTTCCATTAGCAAACACTCCTACTAATTCGACACATATTAGGGACTCCCTACCGATATATATCTCCTAGCTAATAAACTACTATTACTAGAAACACAGTTGATTGCCTGCTCCAACAACCATAGTTCTTCCCTCCCCACCCTCCTTTCTTACCACATGCACACTCGCCAGCACTTGCTACCTGCTTCTAATCATACAGTTGAAACACTCCCACTTTCCACTGGAGCAAGCAGCATGGCCGACTGGTGCTGCATTTATACTGCAGCTATCCATCTTAGACACCAGCTTTAGGATGGGTTTTATCCAGGCAGTATCCCATCTGGTACGCTAATGGCCTTTAGGGAAGGAAATCTACCGTCCTTACCCAGTCTGGACTATATGTGATTCCAAACCCACAACAATGTGGTTGACTCTTAACTGCCCTCCGAAATGCCCTAGCAAGCCACTCAGTTGTGTCAAACTGCTAGGAAAACCTTCATCTCATGCACAGCAGCGGTTCAAGAAGGCGGCTCACCACCACCTTCTCAAGGGCAATTAGGGATGGGCAATAAATGCTGACCTTGCCAACGATGTCCACATCCCATGAATGAATAAAAATAAGTATCCCATGCTTGACTGGAGCCCCAACTCTTCTGCCTAGGAGAGAGCTTTGTGCATACATGGTTACATAAATGCACAGAGCACCTGACCCAGAAGTTTAAATTTTCTGAGTATTTTCCAGGGGGTCCAAGAGAACTCCTGATTACTTTTTAAACCAGGTTTGACACTGCACTGGAGTTACAGTCCATGTGGTGTCAGACCCAAGCAAAGTGAAACTGCCTCCTCCAAAGGGGTCTCGCATCTTCTCTCTGGAGGCTGGTTGGGCCCGGTCAATGGATTAATACGGCAACTTTAGCATTACTTAAAAGTGGTAAAGTTTCAATATGAACAGGCCATAAATGACCTGCAACTGGGCCCACTGAGTGCGACACTGTTTCTACCATGCTGAGAAAGAGTATTACTCAAATATTTTCTCGGTTATGTGAGGCAGGCATGCTAAACAACCCACCTCCCACTCCTGCTCAACGCAACAGAGATTAAAGGAGATCTTCATTATTGTGTGCAAGACACAGTGGGTAATACAGTAAGTTTCTTTTTCCTACTTTATATTTGCAACCCTTTGCCTCCACAACAAACAAGTAAAAATATATGACTTTTTGCATCCTTTAACTCCTGTGATCAGCACACTGCACAATATACATGGATTAAAAAAACATTGGGAGAAAGTGTGCGGTGTTTTCCATAAATTATTATTTGTGATTTCTTATTTAAAAGTTAGTGTACCGCTAATTAACAATTAATTGAAGCATTTTAGTTTGTAGTAATTACTGGATCTTTGCCTTTTTTTGCCATGAACATGGAGCTGCCTTTATACTCATAGTCATAGAGTCATAACGGCACAGGAGGCCATTCAGCCCATCGAGTCCGTGCCGGCTCTCTGTAGAGCAATCCAGTCAGTCCTATTGCACCGCTCTATCCCCGTAGCCCTGCAAGTTTATTTCCCTCAAGTGCCTATCCAGTCTCCCCTTGAAAACATTTAGTGTCTCCGCTTCCACCACTTCCGTTGGCAGCGAATTCCAGGTCCTCACCACTCGCTGCGTAGAAAAGTTTTTCCTCACATCGCCCCTGTATCTCTTGCCCAAAACCATAAATCTGTGCCCCCTAGTCCTTGTACCATCAACTAGTGGGAACAGCCTTTCCCCGTCTAGCCTATCCAAACCCGTCATAATCTTGCACCACCAGTCTCAACAAGTCATTGTAGAGTGCACCAGGTAAGACCCAAATTATGCTGCGGGCTGTGACTCTCATGGGTGCTTCACAAGTGCAAAGAGCTACACTGCCCCAGCAGCTATTTTATGGTAGGAAGATACGGACAGCCACAACTGCTTTTTCATGATATTATAAAGACTCGGTGCTAAGTTTATTAGTTACCTGGAGATCTAGCAGACTTGGGTGCTGGTAATGTAGAGAATTTCATTTAAGAGTGACATTTGTCAGTTTTCTTGGATGGTTTAGAGAAATATGTTCTTGAACAGTGTGTATTATAGTAAGGATCCTGTTTGCCAAGAATTTGAAGTTAATAGGAAAACACCCCAGTGGCTGGAGTCATGCTTGACGCAAAGAACATAAGAAATAGGAGCAGGAGTAGGCCAATCGGCCCCTCGAGCCTGCTCCGCCATTCAATAAGATCATGGCTGATCTGATCCTAACCACCAATCTACTATCACTGAACCATCTCCTGAATCTAACAGAATTAGACACACGAAATAGGAGCAGGATCAGGCTACACGGCCCCTGGGCCCGCTCCGCTACCCACAGGGCCATGTCCGATCCGAACCTAGACTCGTGTCCAAATTCCTGCCCGCTCCCCGTAACCCTTAATTCCCTTTACTTCTAGGAAACTGTCTATTTCTGTTTTAAATTTATGTAATGATGTAGCTTCTACAGCTTTTTGGGGCAGCATATTCCATGGACCTACCACCCTCTGAGTGAAGTAGTTCCTCCTCATTTCAGTTTTGAAAGAGCAGCCCCTTATTCTAAGACTATGCCCCCTAGTTTTAGTTTCACCCATCATCGGGAACATCCTCCCCGCATCCACCCGAAGAAGATGGTTGTGGTCACAGAGGCCAATCATCACAGCCCCAGGATGTTACTGCAGTAGTTTGTTAGGGAATTGTCCTCGGCCTAAGCATCTTCAACTGCTTCATCAATGAGCTTCCCTCCAATATAAGGTCAGCAATGCAGCTCTTCATTGACAATTCCATGGTGCTCCACTCCTTCGATAATGAAGCAGCCGATGCCAGCCTACAGCAAGACCTGGGTAACATTCAAGCTTTGGCAGACAAGTGGCAGGTAACATTCACACCATTTAAATGCCAATGTAATGATAATTTCCAACAAGAGAAAGCTCAGCCATCTCCCCTGCCCCCACCATCAATATCTCGGAGGCTGCCATTGGCCAGAAGCTGAAATGGACCAGCCAAATGAACAATGTGTCTACAAGAACAGGGCAGAAGCTGGGTGCTTTGTGATTACTGGCCCACGTCTTGATTCGCTCAAAGCCCCTCCATCAGCTACAAAGCTCAAGTCAGGATTGTGATGGAATACTCATCACTTGTGTGGATGGGTGGGTGCAACAGTGCCAACATTCGGAGCTCCACAGCATCCAGGACACAGGAAGTTAGGGTGTCCCTATCACTCAATATGCAATATTGATAAACTGATTCAACGGTAACCTCTACCACTGACGAAGAAGAGCAGCAATGTTGTGGGAACCTCCAGGTTACTTTTCAAGTCACACACCATCTTGCCTTGAACCTATATCACATTCCTTCTCTGTTGCTGGGTCAATATAATGGAATTTCCAATCTAACCTCATTGTAGGACCATCATCACCAGAAAGGTTACAGCGATTCAGGAAGATCCATCGCCAGCCTTTCAGGGCAGCTAGAGATGGGCACCCACATCCTGAGAACAAATATATATATTTTTAGAAATTCCCTTCCCTTTCCCTGCATTTTTTATGCTCTTCCTTTTCAACTACTCAACACAGTGATTTAATGTGTGAACTAGACTTCTAAACAGAATAGTGGAGGGAAAAACCTTGGAATCATTGGAAGCTACAGTGGGAGGACTTTAGGATCTTTCTGGATGAATGAATTAAGATGAATGGCCTTCCTCATCTCAAGTTATATATATATATTATTTATGGAAAGATTCGGTCGCACCCCTTGGGGGGGCACTAACTTCGCCGGGACGCTACTGATAGCACCCCCATACCCAAAATTCACTGGTAACGCCCCAAGATGGAGGTGGGGCGCTACCAGTGAATATCGGTGCTACAGCATGTCGCGCCGCGGTACTGCAGGCCTTCCCTTATTAAAGGGGAAGGGCCTCGCACAGCGCGACCTGAGATCCAGCTGGGCCACCAGGGATTGGAGTGCCAGCAAAAGAGCCCGGCATTCGAGAGGAGTGCCGGGCTGATGGAATGTGGCCGGCACCCTGCGGGGGGTGGGGGGGCTGCACAGGAGGCTGGGGATGGCAACGGGGGCAGATGCTGGCAGGTGGCCAGCAACAAAAATGGCCGCCTGGCACCTCCTTTAAATATCGCCACCCCAGCCGCACGTACACCCCCTGACCCTGTTGGACATAGCGTCTGGTGGTAAGTCAGGGGGCGCTGTGCACGGCTGAATTTTGCAGGAGGCTTTAGTGGCGCCGTGCCCGGGTGCTAGTTGCTTTGCGCCCCATTAGCGCAAAGCAACCAAACTTTGCCCCCATAAAGTCCTTTCATTCTTGTGATGATCCCCAGTCTATGCCCCCTTGTTACTATTTCTCACTCTCACTATTTACCCTCTCATAATTTTGAAAACTGTTATTGAATTTCCCAAAATGGGCCAAACTTTCCAAGCATTTCTTCATAGCTAAAACCTCTTATTCTTGGTACAATTCTAGTGAATCTTCATTGTATCCTTTCCTTGGCTCTAATACGATCTGGGTCTGGTGACTATTTTATTAGTCCCATGAATTTAATAGTATAGTTTTATCTCCAGGATTGGCTCTTCCACATTCTCCTCAAGTAATTCAACATTCTGGCTTTCAAATTCCTCTGTAAAACTGACACAAAATACTAAGTAAGCATTACTGGGATTCCCACCCTCTTAAGTGCAAGATGCCTCCTTCTCTAAGTGTTCTTGCCCTTTCTGTGACACTTATTTTACATATTATGTGCTTATAAGACTTCTTATTGCTTCCCTTTTATGTTGAATACCTTTTTTAATGATATCTCTGAGATCACTTCTCAGCCACCTACTCTACTCTGCAACCCCTCCAGGGGTTGAATGTCCCTCTTGTATCCCGTCAACCAAAACTGGATACAGTGCTCGAAGTGTGGTCTGATCAGCGCATTGTACAGTTCAAGCATAACTTCCGCTGACTTGTACTCTACTATTTGGATATATAGTTCAGCATTATATTTGTTTTGATTGTTGCTCCACAGTGTATAGACATGTTCCTGTGGATCCATGCTAGTACTTTATTAGCATTCTTAATGACTGCTTCACATTGACTGAAAATGTTTAGTGAATGGTTCACTAAATCAAACTTAGATCCTTTTCCTATTTGATCTTTGTTAATGGACACTCCTGCATTGTGTACACATTTCCTATTCCAAGGTGATTACTTTGCATTTATCTACATTAAAAATCCATCAGCCATTCCTTGGGCTATTCATTTGATTAACAGCTGTTAAAAGGATCTGCACCACTCTCCATTATATAAGTTATATACTAGTGCACTAGGGAAGGCACTTTTAAATCATATATGCCTGGAGTGGAATTTGCATGTTTCATGCACTCCTTGAGGGTGCAGGGGATAATTTTACCAAAGTTCACTACAGCCTGGAGAAGTTGTTAGAATACAATATCTTTGCTGTTGATTTTTGCATGCAAGCAAATATATATTCTCCCTGAAATGGGATTAGAGCCAACTGTTCTATCCCTGCTCTTGCTGCCTCAGGCTAGATAAGTATTGCAGTTAGATCTGTTGTTTGACAAATCTGGCTGTGCCTTAATAAAATTGAGCATTAATGCAGGAATTTTTTGGAAGATTTCATGTATGTATATTAAGGCTGTTCTACCCCATATTATAGTCTAATTTGCTGGTACTTTAATGCACTACAGGAATGTAGATGCAATTAAGAACCTAATGGCAATTCAGTTGTTTGTTAAACCTGACATTAGTAGTAATAGCACCATAAAACTGATTCTCACAAGAGCCAGTGCAAAGCAGAAATCTCTCAGGTTGGTTAATGTATAAATCAGGTGGTTTATGTATAAATAAGTTTTTATCAACAGCTTTGTATATTTTTGCTTCTTAAGAACTACATTTCCATAACCAGATTGCCAATAGTTATTATGTTTTATAAAAGATCTATATTTCCTGCAACAAATCATGAATTTAATTTCTGGGTTGTACGCTTTCAAACAAAGCTTTGTTTGGATTTCCATTATGCAACTATTTAGTACAACCCCAATCTAATATGCTCTTGCTTTAAAAGGTAACTGGTGTAAAATGAGTACCTACCCCGAGAGAAGTGACAGCTGATTGATGTGTTCATCTATTCATTCTCTAAATTGTCCTAGTTACAGACTCATATTGGTGAAACTTTTCTTTAAACCATTTCAGAAAATCTGGATACACTAGTATGATGCAAGGCATGAGAGAAATCCCCTCATAGCCTGCCTGCTTAGTAGCATTTGTGATGCTAGGACTGGCTTATTTAAAGACTGTCGTCGTTCCATTTTGCCTGTGTTGAATATTTGGTATTTCAGGAAATAGTGGAAATTGCATTTGAGATAAACAAAGAGACGAAACCCACTGCCACTGTCCGCTCAGTAGGACAGTTCTCTTCCTATAACCAAGGTGCTTTTGACTTCTAGTCTATTCCATTTTACAGTTAGTTTCCTTTTTTGTGTGACTTATCCACCTGTGGAACCAGTTCTTTTTTAAATGAATTGTTTCATGTGACTGCACAATAATTCAAAGAAAAGGCTTTGAAAGTTTCCTCTGGAAATCCCAGCTCTGAGTAGCTACTATAAATCAATTTGAGATATAAGCCATTTCAATAAAATTATCTGAAGTATTATTTTGAAAAATGAAATAATTTTTATACAAGAGAGTATGTGGAAATATTATTAAATGTATATAATTATACTCAGACAGATCTCCTATTACCAAGGTGAAACAACCTCACTTGATTCTGTAAATTATTCTTCCATAACACAAATTCAGATTTTGAAATTAAGACTAAAAACTGAAGTGTTTACTCTCCATACTGTAGTCAGTTTAGTGCCTGTCTTTGTTATTCCATATATACATGAGCTGTTTTTGTCTGTTTAGGTTAGGTGAAGCTTTCCCTGCAGTAATCCTGTTTTTTTTTCCTTGGTGATTTAAGAATTTCTAGTAGTAGCTCTCCTGCTCATAAAGGGATAATACTTTGTAGATAACTTGACAGATATAGAAATTGTACATATGTTAATAACTTTTGAAACATATTTTTGCTACATTTCTTTAATAAACTGGAGTCTGTTATACTACTTAGCCAGGCCCACCATTTTGGATTGGTGCTGGAGGTACATTCCTTGTGCCCTCTGCTTAACCGCTCAATCCTGTTCCTTTTGGGACATGCAGGGTCACTATTTCATTTGATAATGCATTTAGGCATAGCAGTAGGCTAAAAATACGAATCAACGTGTCTAAGGTGTCCAATATACCTAGTATATTTATATCTCCAAACAATAACTATCACTGAATTGCACGCCAAGATAATGTTTTAAAATTAAATTACTATTGGTAAATTACATTTTCTCAAAGCGATAGATTGATGGACTGTTTCTTTTCTCTCCCTTATCAATGATTGCCTCATAACTGTGACTAAGAGGATGAGCAGATGAACTGCTCGTCAAACAGTTGCTGGAAGGTTCAGATTTCCCCTTTCTTCCATGCTTGGCACTCCTGAAAATGATGCAGCTGAGGCACACTAAAGCAAGTGGGATAAAAAGAAAAATCCTAAAAAATATATAGAAAATATTATAAATGAACAGCAGATTGGTCAGTATCTGAAAGAGAAAAGCTTGATTAATATTCTGGGTTGGACCCTTTACAGAACTGGCATGGTTAGTCTCTTTATAGGACTGACCAAGATAAACAGGGGAGGAACAAGAGGTAGAGCCAAACGTACAAATATGTTAACTATATGTACAAAGAGGAAGTTAATACATTTAGTTACAGTAAACAGATCGGGGATCAATTGTTCAAAATCACATCCCACCACTCAGGTGCTGCTTATTGGTGCTCCAATGTGCTGCACTAGGAACATAGGAAGAGGCCATTCAGCCCCTCGAGCCTATTCCCCCATTCAATTGGATCATGGCTGATCTGTACCACAACTACATTTGCCCATTTTTGCTCCATATCCCTACCACATATCCATCAGAGAACCTGTCTTTTTAAAGTCTTTATGAAACTTGTGTGAAATGAGTTGTGCCATCAAATACTGGCGGATTTGTTAAGGATGTTGGTGTGTTCTTGTTTGTTATGGACAGTAACTTTTATTAATTAAAATCTTTATGCCAAAATGACAGCAGTTTCCATGTTTTAACCTCTATAATTGAGGTGTATTAATGAGAGTTCTTTGCTTGTAGATGCAAAGATAACTTGCAGCTTCTTTTGTCTACTGCAAACCGTCTTCTTAAACCCCTCTCCCCTGTCGTCTCCACCCTTGCCTCCAACAACAAGGGTGAGGAGCTCGTGGACTTCTTTGGATGGTCTCAATCTTAGTAACAATCAGCTGCCTCTGCCGCTTCCCTGACTTCCCCATGCCCACCGAGCCAAACATCCTCTGAGGTTCCCTCCTGCCTTAGCCGTAAACTTGCAACTTTCTCTAGTTTCTCTCTTATCTCCCCTCATGACTTCTCCGAGCTCACCTTGTCCATGAGACACACCTCCTGTTCCCTTGACCCTATTCCCACTAAACTGCTGACCACCCAACATCCCTTCCTGGCTCCCATGTTAGCTGATATTGTTAAAGTTCTCTCTCCTCGGGTACTGTACCCCCTCTCCTTCAAATCTGCTGTCATCGCCTTTCTCCTCATAAAACCAAGCCTTGCAAACTACTTCTACATCTCCATCCTCCCTTTCCTCTCCAAAGTCCTTGAATATACTGTCGCCTCCCAAATCCATGCCCATCTTTCCTGAACTCCATGTTTGAATACCTACAATCAGGTTTCCGCCCCTGCCACAGTACCAAAATGGTTTTTATCAAAGTCACAAATGACACCCTACATGACTGTGACAAAGGTAAACTATCCCTCCTTGCCCTTGACCTGTCTGCAGCCTTTGGCATGGTTGACCACTCCATCGTTCTCCAATGCTTCTCCACTGTCGTCCAACTGGGTGGGACTGCACTCGCCTGGTTCCATTCTTATCTATCCAGTCGTAGCCAGAGAATCATCTGCATTGGCTTCTCTTCCCGCTCCCGCACTGTTACCTCTGATGTCCCCCAAGGATCTATCCTTGGCCCCCTCGTATTTCTCATCTGCATGCTGCCCCTCAGTGACATCATCCGAAAACACAGCGTCAGTTTCCACATGTACGCTGATGACTCCCAGCTCTACCTCACCTTCTCCTTCTTCTTAGGCAGTCCCCCGCAGTCGAGGATGACTTGCTTCCACTCCAATATTGTGGGTTCTAAGGTGGCTAATGAGTCCTATGTGGGATCTACAGACTCTGCCACAGGTGGGGCAGGTAGTGGTTGAAGGGACGAGTGGGTGGAGTGCTTGATTTGTCATACACTTCTTCCGCTGTTTGTACTTGGCCTCCGCGTGCTCCTGACGAAGAAAGTGTTTGGCGCCTTCTCAAATGCTTGTCCTCCAATTTGAGTGGTCTTGGGCCAGGGATTCCCAAGAGTCGATGAGGATGTTACATTTTTTCAAGGAGGCTTTGAGGACGTCCTTGAAGCATTTTCTCTGCCCTCCTGGAAATTGCTTGCCGTGACGGAGCTCGGAGTAGAGTGCTTGTTTCGGGAGTCTTGTATCAGGCATGCGGACAATGTGGCCCGTCCATCGCAGCTGATTGAGCATGATCAGTGCCCCAGTGCTGGGAATGTTGGCCTGAGAGCGAACACTGACATTGGTATGCCTATCCTGCCAATGGATTGGCAGGATTTTGCGGAGGCAGCGTTGGTGATATTTCTCCAGTGCTTTGAGGTGCCTACTGTACGTTGTCCATGTCTCTGAAGCATACAGGAGGGTGGGTATCACTGCTGCTCTGCAGCCCATGAGCTTGGTGCCAGGTTGGAGGTCTTGGTCTTCAAACACTCTTTTCCTCAGGCGGCCGGCACTCCGGCAGTGTTGGATTTCGTCATCGATGTCCGCTCTCGCTGACCGAAGGGCTCCCAAGGTATGGAAAGTGGTCCACACTGTCCAAGGTCTTGTCATGGATTTTGATAGTCTGGGAGCAGTGTTGTGCGGCAGGGGCAGGTTGGTTTTGGATGTTTAATGTAAGGCCCAGTCTCTCGTACGCTTCAGTGAAGGAGTCAACGATGGTTTGGAGTTCGGCCTCTGAGTGTGCACAAACACGAGCGTTGTCTGCATACTGTAATTCAATAAGAGGTTGGGACAATCTTGGTTCTGGACTGAAGGCGACGGAGATTGAACAATTTCCTGTTCATCCTGTAGATTAGCTCCACTCCAGCAGGAAGCTTGTTAAGAGGTGAGATGAAGTATTGCAGCGAGAAAGATTGAGAAGAGCGTTGGTGCAATGACACAGCCTTGCTTGGCCCCGGTCTTCACTTGTATTGGGTCTGTGATGGATCCGTTAGTAAGGATCATGGCTTGCATGTCATCATGGAGCAGATGGAAGATGGTAATGAATTTTTGAGGACAGCCAAATTTGAGAAGGACACTCCATAATCCCCCTCGGTTGACAGAGTCGAAGGCCTTTCTGAGGTCAAAAAAGGCCATGAACAGAGATTGATGCTGCTTCATATATTTTTCTTGGATTTGTCGCACAGCGAAAATCATGTCCATTTTGCCTCTTAATGGGCGGAATCCGCATTGTGACTCTGGGAGGAACTCTTCAGCCACTGGGAGGAGACGATTGAGGAGGATTCTTGCAATGACTTTCCCTGTGGCAGACAACAGGGAAAATCCTCTGTAATTACCGCAATCGGACTTGTCTCCTTTCTTGCAGATGGTCACGATTACAGTGTCTCTGAAATCCCCTGGCATGCTCTCCTCCTTCCAGATAAGGTCACTGATTCCCACCAAGAGTACTTCTCCGCCATGCTTTAGTACTTCGGCGGGGGTTTCATCTGCTCCGGAAGCCTTGTTGTTTTTCAGCTGTCGGATGGCCTTTTCAACCTCATGCCAGGTTGGGATTGTGCCAAGATAGTGACGGATAGCATGCTGTGGGATGGAGTCAAGGACACTCGCGTCGAAGACGGAGTCTTGGTTGAGGAGATCTTCGAAGTGCTCCTTCCAGCGGGCACTGACTGCCTCTCTGTCCTTGATGAGCACCTCACTGTTCTTAGCTCTCAACGGGATAAGTCCTTGGGTGCTTGGGCCGTAGATGGTCTTGACTGCGCTAAAGAATCCACGCACGTCATGGTTGTTGGCTAATTGCTGGATCTCCTGCGCACTTTCCACCCACCATCTGTTCTTTAGGTCACGAATTTTTTGTTGGACCTCGGCCTTCAGTTGTCTGTAAATGTCTTCTTTCCCTTGAGTTGTGATAGTGTTTCCAATTCAAGAATGCCTTATGTTTACGATTTATTAGCTCCTGGATCTCCTGGTCATTCTCATCAAACCAGTCTTGATGTTTTCTGGTAGAGTAACCAAGAATCTCTTCGCAGGTGCTAATTATGGTGGAATTCAGGGCAGACCAGACCAATGGACACTCCGGCTTCGGTTCATTGGGAGCCATCAGGTTAGCTGTGAGGCGTTGACTGAATAGGGCTTTCTTTGCAGGGTCTTTGAGTCCTTCAGCGTTGATTTTTCTGCGGCAGCATTTTTGTTGCCACCGCCAATTTGAGGCCAGGTTGATGGAGATAACGGAACAGATTAGGCGGTGGTCAGGCCAGCAGTCGTCAGCTCCTGTCATGGCGTGGGTGATGCGGATATCCTTGCAGTCCCTTGCTCGGACGTTGACGTCGTCCAACAGATGCCAGTGCCTAGAGCGAGGGTATTGCCTTGAGGCCTTGTACTTATCTCTCTGACGAAACAAGGAAGTTGGTTATAACAAGACCATATTCTAAGCATTTCGTCAGGAGAAGAATTCAGTTGGAGTTGGTTTTCCCTACTCCTTCCCTGCCAATCACACCTCTCCAGAGGTTTGTGTCCTTTCCAACTCTGGCATTAAAATTGCCAAGGAGAATCAGCTTGTCACCCGTTGGAACTCGGGACAGGGATTGTTCAAGGCTGGAGTAGAATTCCTCTTCGGCCTCGTCCGTAGCTTCCAGGGTTGTGGCATACACACTGACAACTGTAGCATACTGATTCCGAGTTAGTGAGCCGAAGGATCATGAAGCGTTCGTTTATCCCACAAGGGGAATCTCTAAGACGCCAAACTAGCTCATTTTTGATGGCGAATCTCATCACCGCCTTTCTCGACCCCTCCACTGTCTTCTAAATTGGATTGGATGAGCAGAAATTTCCTCCAACTAAATATTGCAAAGGCCAAAGCCATTGTTTTCAGTCCCCGCCACAAACTCCGTTCCCTAGCCACTGACTCCATCCCTCTCCCTGGCAACTGTCTTGAGGCTGAACCAGACTGATCACATCCGTGGTGTCATATTTGACCCCAAGATGAGCAACCCCATATCCGCGCCGTCACTAAGACTGCCTATCTCCACTTCTGTAATATTGTCTGACCTCTGCCCTGCCTCAGCTCATCTGCTGAAACCCTCATCCATGCCTTTGTTACCTCTAGACTCGAATATTCCAAAGCACTCCTGGCTGGCCTCCCATTTTCTACCCTCCATTAACTTGAGGTCATCCAAAACTCTGCTGTCCGTGTCCTAACTCACACCAAGTCCCGTTCACCCATCATCCCTGTGTTTGCTGACCTACAGTGGCTCCTGGTTAAGCACGGTTCGATTTTAAAATTCTCTCGTTTTCAAATCCCTCCATGACCTCGCCCCTCCCTATCTCTGTAACCTCCTCCATCCCTAAAACCCTCCGTGATATCTGCGCTCCTCCAATTCTGGCCTCTTGCACATCCCCAATTTTAATCACTCTGCCATTGGCGGCCATGCCTTCAGCTGCCAAAGCCCTAAGCTCTGGAATTCCCTCCCTAATAAACCCCTCTGCCTCTCTACCTCTTTCCTCCTTTAAGACACTCCTTAAAACCTACCTCTTTGACCAAGCTTTTGGTCACCTGCCCTAATATCTGCTTATGTGGCTCGGTGTCAAATTTTGTTTGTTAACGCTCCTGTGAAGCGCCATGGGACGTTTTACCACATTAAAGGCACTATATAAATACAAGTTATTGTTGTTGTTGGATGTGAGATGTGATACCCAATTTCTGTTTCCTCGTTTCAGGGTTCTACAGTGGCCAGAGAAGCTAGTGACAAAGAAAAGGTAAATTGCTAATTATGTCAGTGATAAGTTATAGGTGGCAGCACATGCCATTAAGCTTTAAAGCAGAAAAAACAAAAATTATTTTAAAATGTGCAGATTATTTAATTAATCTGACTAAATGAAGAATTTAGTTAATTTAAAAATCTCTTCGTTTCTTATGGTTTTTATCATCAATTTGCAAACATACATGTGAAAGAATATGTATTTTGATAGAGTTGACATCACATTACCAGTAATCCCAATAAAAAAAGCACAAGATGAAATATTATTACAAAAAAGCTACCACTGCTGTAACCCCTATAGGGAATTGAAAACTGCAATAAAAAAGCTTAAGACTGCTTGGCAAAACAGCTGAGAGAAGGGATTGAATGATTTGAGTAGGTGGTAGCTGAGATTTATCAAAAATGAATGGCCTCATTTATTCTAATGGTCTTTTCCTGTTTTTAAAAATTCTTCTGCTTTTACCAAACATGAACAGCCCAATGCTTTCTTCACTTTGACACATTTAATTAATTATTGCAATTCATGTATATGTTCTTTGTGGAGAAATTAAAACCCAGCAGGAAATTCATTTTTTCTTTCACTCTCCTCTAGTTAATTACTGAAGTGTTTTTCGTTTTGTTTATTGCTGAACTGTTAAAAGCACTCTGAATTCACTTATAAAGGCCACATGGTCTGTCGTGGGATCTTCTCTGAACATGAACATTATGGGAAAGCTAATCATTGTGGGACCACCCTTCCCATTATAAAGAAAAATAAATAATTTTACTTGTTGAATTGGGAAAGGCTTAACTCCGGAAATATGAATTTCTTGGTCCGAAAAAATCTCATGGCACGCTAGGTGGTCAGAATAAGCGAGTGGAGAGTACTAGCCAGAGTAGTGGGAAACATTTGCAATGGTTAAATGGAGAGAATAGCAAAATAATTCAGGAATTTGCTTCAACACAGAATATTTTCCCCTGATGCATTATACTATATTGATTACTGTTGTGGAACAACAATTTTTAATAAATAATGCTTGCTATAAATATATATTTGAAGTAGAGCTAGATTCGGGGGTGAGCTTAGGGCAGTGGGATTAGTTTTGATTGGTCTAGTAAAGAGCCAGTACAGACACAATAGGCTGAATGGCCTCAATCGGTGCTGTAAATTTCTATGGTTCTTGTCCTTCAAACATTCCTGATTTTGAGATGTTGTTGATCTTATTGGGCTATGTTTTTTCACAGAAAGCTAATATTGGCTTCTTCTCTGGAAAATGATTTTGGATGAGCTAAGCAAACTCTTCCTGAGGAATACTATAATATCAAGCTTGCATGTTACGATTGTCTGTGCAGCTGAATCAAATAAAAGGAGGTTTGGATCCAGAAAGAAAGTTGAAATTGAGCTTGTTTTACTCATATTAGATTTTCTTTTTTCGGTGGAAGGGGAAGTAAATTTGTGCTGTTTATGGTGGCATACACCAGTGCTGAGAAATGGAACATCAAATTAGCATTAAGTGCTCCCAAATCAAGTGTAATCTGAACCATCTGCAGAGCAAAACTCCCTCTGATCTGGCTGGATAGTGTGTCTTGACTCAAATCCCAGAAAAGCACAAATTCATGCGCAAGTGTTAAAATTGTCCCCTCATGGTCACTTTGAATGAGATTGGCAATTTTCTTCCAATTTGTGCTAAAAGTTGAGCAGCTTTGCTATGTGGGACAAGGAGCCAACTTAAACTTTGCCAAGCTAATTTACGTAGGACCCTTAAAGCCAAGAGAAAAAAGTGATTTTAATCCAATCAGCCTGTGCTGGATTCAAGGATTCTAGGTCCCCGAGCAGGAAAGGCAACAGGTTAACTCATGCTGCCACTCGGCCCCTTTTCCTAGTATCAACTGACCGGCTTTATTGACAACAAGAACAGAAAACAAGTTTAGTATTTTATTGGAAAATGCTTGAAGGATTTTGCTACAAATTCAAATCCTAATATAGAGTGGCAGCTTAGTTTAATGTTAAAACAAATTCAAACAAAAACTGCATCTTTAGTGTAGCTGTAATTTTTCAGGTACTTGTACTTTCACCTATTAATAAATTGTGTTTTCTTTTTACAGAATGAATATGTTTAGTTCCTAGGTTTAGAAGATTACATTCCTCAGGTGGAATATTCGTAAATTCCCTTGTGATATGTCTTTTCACAGACAAGCTGCCACCTAGATATAGAAAAATAAATATGGAGCCAGAATTTTCTGCAGCAGGGCATCTAACGGTGTCTGCCATTAGTTAGACTTGCCCCTGCACCCTTCCGCTCAAAAAAAATGTTGCCCACAAAGTTGCTGACAGTGTGAGGTGATAGTGGTGCGAGGGAAACAGGGCAACCGACAGGGTATCTCCTTAACCAATGAGATTTAAGAATTAGGAAATAAACACAAGAAGGACTGAGATGAAGGGTGACTTAAAGAGGATGAATTCAATGTCAAATCAGGTACAGAAAGAGAAATAAAGAGTGAGAAAGAAAGATTAGATTAAGAGAGAGAGAAAATAGAGAAAGGAAAAGAATTATTTTTTTAAATTTGACATTTTTAAAATCGCCCTAATAAATTCAAAACCTAAAGGAATGAGACTCCACTCTTGCAATAGTTAATTTTCAGTGCCAGAGAGATTGATTGGCAGTCATTAACTCATATCAGGTCGTTAAAAGAATTCTTGCATTTGTAATGACAAGACTTTCTGTGGCAAGTTTAATGGGCAAAGGCAGCAAGTTCCTAAAATAAAAAAGGGGAGGTTAAGGGCAAGGTGCTGCTTTTGGGAAGCTTACTGCGGAGCGTTGCAACGCGAACAGCAACTTTTGGCTATTCACATCTAATAGCGCATCTGCTCCTCACCTGAAGTTGCTGTACCATTTATCCATAAATAACAGCGAGTGTCATTAGCCTTGCCGTTATTTTGACAGCAAATTCTGGCCCATTAGTCATTGCTTTCCAAATTCTACCTCACCGTAGACAGACGGCAAACTGCAGGACAGCACAGACATATTCAGTAGGGAGTTGGAGTGAGTGGGCTAAAGGTTTAATAAAAGGCAAAGCAGACATCATTTATAGTTGCTTTCTCATACTAAGTGGCTGTACATACCCTGAGAAAATCAGTTCCAGAAACATATTTGTAAAGAAATTAGAATTATGCAAATAAAATTAATAGTTAATTCTTCTTTGGGGCCACTTCAAAAAAAAAAAATTGAGGAACGGGGGATGTCAAATAGAAGAATTTCCTGCATTAGTAGCGCTACTATTTTGAAAATTTGAGAATTTTTCATGAACAGTATTATTAATGTTTTGATATTCACCCTTTTTAATATATATCTGCAGATATTTATAAATAGATACTCCTAATTACAGTTCATTACTTCTTGGTGTTTCTGAAATTCAAATATACTAAACATCAGAAGTTGAATTAAGTGTTTTCTTCAAGGCACAATGGTTTTGCCATTTGCCTGCATTCGAATGATTAGGTTTTGCCAAATAAATTAAACTTCCCTTTAGAATTGCATAGTATTGGTCAGGAGGTTTATTGGATTTTAGATTAAATGATGCAAGAGATTGGGCACTGCCGGTCTGCCCTACTGACTGTGCTTTGTGCTTTGTAGTTTATTTCAAACAGTAGATTTTACATCTGAAAAGCTGGTGGCATGGCAGAATAAAACAGTTCTCAAATTTAACTGACATTAAAAGCAGAAATGTCCTTTGCAGTGGGGAGTACACTGTTTTTCAGTATTTAAATAAAATACTGCAGCAAATGCAGTGAGGTCAGTGTGCAAGGTACTGTTGCATTGCACTATCTTGAATCTACCATTATTGAAATTCACAACTTGTCTGGAATTTCCAATGCTACATCTCCTTTCCCCTTACTTCAGCAATAATCACCCACCCAGTGAAGTAGAGTAGTAAATTTACAGATCGCATATACGTGACCCTTTTATAGAATTTCAATTTTCATTTATTTATTCATTTATTTATTTGTTGACCAGTAGCCCTGAAGGAATATTTTATCGTCGAGTGTTAATTGCACAAGATGCTTCCTTGTGTTTTTGAAGTACCTTATTGACATTTTCTAATATGGTAATATTAGGCTGCTGCGACTGGATAAGGCAACAATTTATTTTCTAGACCAAGAATGTAAGTAGGGGGACATTTAATGCTTGTATTGGTTAAATTTCCCCCCCCCCCCCCATTTAAAATATTTAATAGTGGTCTTTTTAAAAAAAAATAAGTTTAAAATATAGAATCTACAAGGATATCATTGATAATCAATAGAAAAACATTTAAGAAGGAAGGGAGAAACTAGGTAATTACAGACTTGTCAGTTTAGCATCAATTGTGAGGAAGTGACTGGAATCTATCATCAAAGACAGTGACTGAGCACTTGGGCAAGTATGAACTTATCAAAGAGAGTCAGCATGGATCTGACTAGTCAAGTTGAATTACTTCCAGCATGGTGGATTGGGGGCTGCCTATGAATGTCCAGAAAGCATTTGGTAAGTTCCGCACAAGAGATAATTATAAAAAAATGAAAGTGCACAAAATTGGGGGTAGCCTTATGAGTCGGATTAGTAATTTGTTGGGAGGTAGTGATAGAGTGAACATTCTCTGATTGGAAGGGTGTGACAAGTGGGGTTTCCCATGGATCCGTACTGGGGCTTCAACTTTTCACCATGTATATTAATAACTTGGATGAAGGAATACAGAGTTATATATCCATGTTTGCAGATGGCACTAAGTTAGGAGGCACAGTAAGTTGTGTAGGTAGGAGCAGGAAATTATAAAGAGACATAGACAGACTAACTGGGCAAAACTATAGCAGATGGAATTCAACGTGGGGAAGTGTGAAATCATCCACTCTGGATCTGAGAAAGACAAATCGGAAATTAAAAACAAAATACTGGAAACACTCAGCAGGTCAGGCAGCATCTGTGGAAAGAGAAACAGAGTTAATGTTTCAGGTCGATGACCTTTCATCAGAACTTGATCAGTTCTGGAACTTCGTCAGTTCAGAAATCAAAATATCGGAGAGACTAGAAACTGTGGAGGAGCAAATGGATTTAGATTTCTATGTATACAATTCACTATAAAAGCTAGTGCACAGGTACAAAAAGTAATCAAAAAGCTAATAGAATGTTGGTCCTTATCACAAAGGGATTGTAATCCAAAAGTGAGGATGTGGTGCTTCAGTTGTATGGAGCCTTGATTAGATCCCATTTGGAATACTGTCTTCAGTTTAAGATACCGAACCTCAGGAAAGATATATTGGACTTGGAAGGGGTACAGTGCAGATTTATCAGAATTATACCATATCTTAAAGGGTTAAATTCTGAAGGAAAGTTGCATAAACTTGGTTTCTATTCCCTTGAGCTTAGACGGTTGAGGGGTGACCTGATTGAGCTGTTTAAAATTATAAAGAGGTTCGATAGGGTAGACACTCTGGTGGGGGAATCCAAAACAACAGGGCATAATCTTCAAATTAGAGCTCGGCCATTTAGGAGTGAAATCAGGAAGTATTTTTTCATACAAAGAGTAGTGGAAATCCGAAACTCCCTCCCCCAAAAGGCTGTGGATGTTTGGTACATTAAAATTTTAAAGACTGAGATCGTTAGATTTTGGTTGGGTAAGGGTATCAAGGGATATGGAACAAAGGCAGGTAAATGGAGTTAAGGTACAGATCAGCCATGGTCTGACTTAATGGAGAAACAGGCTCAAGGGGTTGAATGATCTACTCTGTTCCTAAATATATGTGGTGAAATATGAAATCTCTCTTGTACTGACTAGTCCTATTTTCATGGTTGTCACCTTACATTTATATAGCACTCCACGAATGGCTGTGAGATTTCCCAGTCGGAGAGGAAAGAAGTAAAGGGAATTGGATGGAGAGGGAAGGAAGAGATCAAAGGCACTATTGAAGAGATGGATTTTCAGAAGACTTTGAAATGTATAGAAAGAGACAGCAAAGTGGTTTTGGTAGGGGATTCTAGAGGTTAAGTCATAAAGGCTGAAAGATCAGGCTCCGATGTTAAGAGCAGAGAGGATGGGAGTCGAGCAGTAAGCAGATATCAGAGGAACAGAAGATGCAGGCTGGGGTACATAAAGATGAATGCCCAAAGAGGGATTTCGTAGCAAGTACAGGATTTTGAACAAATGCAAAATACTGTGGTTGCTGAAAATCTGAATTATAAAGGAAAATGCTTGAAACACTGAGCAGGTTAGGCAATACCTGTGGAGAGAAATACACAGTTTAAGTTTCGGGTTGATGACTTTCCGAAAGGTCTCTCGCCACAGATTCTGCCTGACCTGCTGAGCATTGCGAGCATTTTCTGTTTTTTTTATTACAAGGATCTTGAAGTTGACTAAATAGGGCATAGGAATCATGGGGATCTGAACAAGGATGGCAGCAGGATTGATGGCTGTGTGGGACTTTATGCAGGAGGAGACTTGGGCTGTGGAGTTCTGGATTAGCTGAAGTTTATGAAGGATGGGCACAGAAAAATCAGCGTGGAAAAAATTTGAGTAATCAATCCATGTGGTGGCAGACATAGACAAGGATTTGGGCAGCAGTAGAGGGAGGGAGTTAGGGGCATAAACAGATGAGGTTCTAGAGGTGGAAGAATGCGTTCTTAGAAATGGACTAGACATGGGATAGAAAGTTGAACAAAACAGTGAGATTACCTTCTATTGGGTTCAGCCTCAGCATCCAGAAACATGCAGATTCTGTCAAGAACCAAACAGGACAGCTTAAATTTTGTGAACATTGAGCAGTACAAAGTTATGATTCATCACGGACAATACTGCATTTATATATATATATATTATATTGAGGTAGAGTTCCTGCTTTGGGTGCAATTGGCGATCCGGGCACAAATTGCACCCAAAATTGTGCTAGATTTGAGAATTCCGCCCCCCCCCCCCCCCCCAAAACAAGATTCTGCTCAAACTCATTTGCATATCGGCAAACATAAAATCTGCCATGAACCAGCTCAATCATTTGAGCGTAATTATAAAAAAAAAAATTTTTGCTTTAAAATATAGTCCTTGATATTTTTAAGAGTGGTAACTTGGTACAGTTTGTTTAATACAGCTGGAAATGGGTTTTCACAAAATAAGCATTTTATTCGGAGCGTCTAGTCCATCACCTGTGAGTAACCTGATTATATTCAAAAGCTTTTAAAACATGCCTATTGGTGACCTTGCGTCTAAAAAAAAAGGCTTAATTTTAAGTGCCTTCTCAAAGGCTTGCAAACAGGCGCAATTAGCGGAAACTCGCAATGGTGATTAATTCGACCTGGGGGCGTGGCCAGCTTTGTGGGTGGGGCTGGCTTTCAGTGCAATGTATTTTAAACTAGTGTAAAAGATCGTGGAAACTTGTGTTGCGCTGAATGTAATTTGCACTTAAAATTTTGTGATCATTTGCACTGGTTTCGCTCATTTCGGGTGAATTGCATTGAAAAAAACAGTGCAACCAAGTGGAAACTCCAGGCCATTTTCTGTTAAGCATAAGCTGATTTTGGTTGTCCTGCTGTATACAATTCAGATAACATTGTTTAAGTTTGAAGATGCGTTTAACTTTTTTTGTGCAGGATCATGTGGAAAAAGGCTCAAATATTTCATTTTCAAAATATTGAATTTTTTTTTACATCACTTCAGTAGCATAATAGGTGTCCAGTCAAAACGCAAATTGTCTTGGTTATGTTGTGTATTTTTAAAATGCTTCATTGTATTTGCTCAATGTGATCTTCAGCTCTGTGCCAGTGATTGTTTTGCAGCAGCACAATTGCGCCACCTCTGGTTCATTGTCAACTCACTTCTTAATTTAGGGAAAGTATTTTGTGTTTTTATTTGTTTGAATTATGCTGGGTAATGTGCATCGAATACTGTTTTAATTGGAAATAGATTGTAAACTTTTATGATCTGCCACTTTCTATGCCTAAAGACTTTGCTAATGATTGCTTGGATTTATTTGCAGGCCAAGGAACTACCAACATACAAGGACAATGATTTTATTAACGATGGGCAAAAAATTTACATTGATGAAAACAACAAAAAGATGTTCCTTGAAAAGCTCAAGAAGGATGTTGAGGTAAGAAAACAAAATGAGGATAACACTGCTGTGTAGTTACAGTTAACTATTTCACAGAAGATTGTTTCTATTCCTTTTCGAAAGCTATGTTTTAAGTACACACGAACGTACAAAAATGACGGGCAGGAAAGACCAGCTGGTCCATCAAGCTCATGATGCCTGAAGCATCATATTTAGACACTGCCTACCCCCACAGCCATGTAATCCCCTGGGAGAGGCAAAAAAAAAAAAAGGGCCAATCAGGGAAAAATAACTTTGGAAAATTCCTCTCGGGCACTCTAAACCAGTTCAGACCGGGCGTACATTAACTGTATGATGCGATCTCTGCCCCAGCCAAGAACCAGTCCAGCCTCCTCTTGAAAGAGTCAGCACGCACCACGTAATCCAGCAACTCGGCCCAAAGGCTCACTACTCTCTGAGAAAAGCAAAACCGCCTGACATCTAGGCTATTCCTACTTTTGCGTAGTTTAAATGCATGTCCCCTCGTACTCCCCAATTTGTCAAACTGAAATAATCTATCAATAGGCACGCTATCAGGCCCGTTAATTATTTTATGTACCTCTATCAGGTCACCTCTAAGTCTACACCACTGTAAAGTAAATAGGCCCAGCTCTTTAAGCCTATCTGAGTAACTAAGGTTCTTTAAGCTAGGAATCATTCTTGTAGCTCTCCTCTGGACCTTTTCCAAGGTCACTATCTCACCCACCATGTGAGGGGACCAAATCTAGGCTCAGTACTCCAGATGCGGTCTAATCAACGACCTGTATAATGACAGAATGGTTTCCTTTGATTTGCATTGAATTGTCCTATTAATGCAACCTGTTCGTTTTGGGCCAAGGCTTCTCTGCATTGGTCGTGAACCTTCAGTGATCTGTGCACAATAACGCCTAGATCGTTTTCTCTCTCAACCGCTTTCAGTATCGTTCCTGAGAATGATACATGTTTTTGTCTTACCTGCATGTATGACTCTTCATTTATCCAGGTTAAATGCCATTTGCCATTACTTGGCCATTCCCCCTAGTGCATCTAAACCTTTTTGCACAGTCTTAACCCTGGCACAAATTGAAGTATCATCTGCAAACTTATTGACCATACCTCCAACACCACTGTCCATGACTACCTTAAAAGGATATATTTTTCTTGTCATCCTTTTGACGCCCGGAGCGAACAGCACAGGAAAAGACTGTTATATTCTTGGACAATTAAATTTCTCTGTAATAATTTGCACATTATCTCTTCTCATATTGCTAAAATATTGCCCATGTGCAGAAGAGATAAAGCACAATGTATTATGGAACGAGTTTATTGATTCGTGATCCTCTCTCTTAGAACCTGCTTATACTGTCTGCTGTTTCTTACCTGTCTAAATGATTATAATCACAGGCTGTAATATAAGCATGGGTTTGTGACCAGGGATTAGTTTGGATATAATTGTTTTGTGAACCACTTTGCACCCGGTGTGGATTTACTCCCAGGGTGATGGGAGATGTCACCACTTGGCTTATGAACAATGGATTAGGCCTATCTTGCTGCTGAATTTAATGGGGTTCATCTCATTTCACAAAACAAATCAAATGAAAGGTAAAGGTAAACTCCAAGGCTGTAATTCAGAGATATGAGTCATGGCATGGGGTGGGGGAGCTCTAATTTATATAATTACTGCGTGCAAAATAGACTCGAACACCAGCAGCATCACAGCAGACCTCCTGAATTAAATTTCCATCCACTTCTTGCAAAATAATGCATTGGGGGTCATTTTAACCTAACCCGCCCATCGGGAAACTGACGGGATCGGGTGGAATGCCAGTTTTACACCCCGGCCAATATTACTACATTGATTTCAATGGAGAGTGAGATCGGGTGAAGTGTTGAAGAAGGGTTCGACCCGAAACGTCAACTCAAATTTCTCTCCACGGATGTTGCCTGACCTGCTGAGTTTTTCCAGCATTTTCTGTTGTTATTTCGGATTTCCAACATCTGCAGTATTTTGCTATCGTGGCACCTAATCCCATCAGTTTCCTGATGGGCGGGTTAATGTAAAATTGCCCCCATTGAATCATACAGATGAAAAGACTTTGTTTCATTTTTCTTTTTTACTTTGTTATTCTTGGGTATTTGGGCAGGTTTCCCCCTATTATTTTTCTCTCTTTTGTTACTTTGCATGGCATGATACTGACAGTTGCAAGGGCCCATCCTGCACTTGGGTGCAAATGCTGCCCATCCTACATATCCTGCACTTGGATACAGCTGCAGTTTAATTCATGACAAGTTCATGTCCCACTGCACTCCCATTATAATAGCCAATTTTCATACATCATAAGTGAGGTCACTGAGATTCTGTTTCCACAGAAAAATAAACAGAGTTGTGGAGTGTGATCTCAAAACACCGATAACTTTCTTGAAACCCAATGTAATAAGAAACATTTTCAGTCAACTTTGAAGTGGTGGCCTTGGTCATAGACCTTTTTTTACAGGGATGTTTTTCATGTTTTTTGAAGTTGTTCATCAGCTTTCGTAGGTTGTTTTTTGTACAAAAGGATCCTTTTTTATTTAAAAAAAAATTAGTTTACTTGTGGAATACTTTTCATAAAAACATTGAAGAAATTACATACTTGAAATGTTCTATTTATGTAGTTTTCTTAAGCTATAAGGAACCTCCAGTACTCAAAAAAAAAAAAAAAAAAAAGTATAATTCTATGTGTTACGTGATGACTCAAAAAGAAATTGTCCTGTACAACTTTATTTGCGTTTCTTAATCAGCGCTTTCCATCAGAAAAGATGTAAATGGTATACCAGCTCTTTGAAGATCATGGTGCCCATGTAAAAAGCTTATCCTACTCCTCTTCTGAAAGGATGATGCCAGCCTTGATGGGACAGTATTATATATTGTTGTATCGCTTAATTTGTCAAAGATTTTGTTCCATTAGCCCTGCAACATGGCCACTCAATTGGTGTGTTTTTGCAACTATTATAATAGCATACCTATTTCAAATAACTAAAATCTATGGAGAAACAGGCAACCTCAATCTTCGTGATTCTATGTGCCCAATTCCTGTTATTTCTGGGTAGTATATGATTGTCTGAAACATTGCGGATACCTGGAAAATTGACCCCATCATTGCATGGAAGTTCTTTATCACACACGCTGCATTGTATTAGCATTGATAGTTTTAATTGAACGCAACACCAAATATATACTACAAATATATTCATTTTGTGTAATTTATAGTCTCAGATATGTTCTTTAAATGCAAGATTACTATAATGTAATCCATATGAATGGAAAAGTTAGAAGATTTACATGAGAACCAATCTTCTGCATTTACTGGACATCATTCTGCATTATAACCATTTTTTAATAAGGACTGGAAGTTAGCCATTTAGCAGGTGAAAAATGGGGAGGTAACCTTCAGAATAAACAAAGTGTAATCTGCTCTACTGCATTTAGAGGTGACACCAGTTCTCGATCATTCAAGTGAACTGTAAAATAGCAAAGTACAAATTAAAATGTGTTTTTTATGGTGACGATTGATCTGTGGCACTGTAGGATTTTAAACAAATTGGCTCATTGGAAATAACAAAATTCTAAAGCACATTCAAAATACAAATGAGTCTTTTTGTGGCTTTGCATTTTTACAAAAGATTTTGCACAGATATAACTTCAGAGCAGAAGAAAAGTAAGGAATGAGTAAGAAGTAATTTGACTATTGAAGCTCATCCCTCTGGTATATTAACTGCCTCATTATGGCATCTCAGAATTATAGCTGTTTGATATACATCTTCTAGATGCAATTTTCTCAGTAATCCTGCACTGAAGGAGTCATAATCATTAATCATTGTCTGAGAATCATCATATGAGGTTCATTGCACATTGAGAATGTAAAGCACGCTATCAGTTTCCTCTGCATTGACATTTGTCTGCAATATATTCAAACTCTTCATATTATATTATGAATAATGGTAGTAATTTTGGTACTGTAAACCACTTAAATTATGGTCTTAAATTGATCCAAACCCATCAATTAGAAACACTGCTTTGAAATCACTTGTTAGGTATCCATTATATTCTGTATATAATCAGAATTGTATTCCTTTTATATACAAGTATAAAATAGAAATATAAACATTTTATACACACATGGTTTCAGAAAGTTCAAAGCATATGTGTTACATCGAGTTACATCATGTCTACAGCACAGAAAAAGGCCATTCGGCCCAACTGGTCTGTGCCGGTATTTATGCTCCACACAAGCCTCCTCCCATCCCTCTTCATTTAACCCTATCAGCATAACCTTCTATTTCTATAATGGATATAATTTTATAACTCTCTAAATTATTAAATCTTGATTATAGCATGCATTTACTTCCCCTGTCTCACATTGCCCACACTTATAAAACAGCGTATCCTCTGGCTCATCGTTAGCAATGCCAAGAGATCTGCTAATGTGTGTTTGTGTGTGCATGTGCATACATATTGGTCAATCTTCCATGGCATTGCACATAGGGAATCATAAGCAAGTATAACCTTGAAGTGAAGCAGGGATAGAGGGCAGATATAATTGGACCAAGGCATGCAGATGTAATGGAGTCCCCATTTTAAAGTCATGCATGCTGTTCTTATTTTTATATTTCCATTAGAAATTCCAATGTCCATATTTAGAATGGGAACTGCTTATCTAAACTTGTTATGCTGTAATTACAGCCCCCACCTCACAAAGGAGGCACTGTAGGAATTTATAATGGAAAATGTTGACAGGAAGTGCATGCAGATGTATGATTTTATTATAAATAATAGTGTATATGTATGGTGTGTACTTCTATATTCTAGCGTGTGCTTCTTAGGAAATGCTGCATACACTTTCACATTTATTGCATTTCAAATACCCATCACACTACAAAGGTAACATACTCCCTAATGCAAATATCTAGCAAACACCCCCCCACCCCCCCCGCCTCGCCATGTATGAAGAAGCAAAGATAGCAATTTGGAATGTACAGATAAGCTCTCCAATAAAAGAAAATACCAGAGGCACAATATCTACAGCCCTTCAATTGACTCGTGTATGAGCGCTCACAATTTTATTAATTAGATTTTTGTAGCTTTAAAGGTACACACCGCAACACTTATAGCAGCTTAATAATACATTGTGTTTTACATGCTTCAGTGTTCCTTTCTTTATAAATAGCACATCTGACTTTCTGCGAGCACGACAATGGGACTTTTGATTGTAATTTCACCAAAACCTTAAAACCTTACCTATGCAAGCACTTCCTTTCCATTGCACTTCAGATGGCCATCACACATTGTCAAATGCAAATCTCTGCAGTACTTTTTTTTGTTTGAAATAATTCTCTTTAGGAAGAGGAAATACTGAAGCCACAATATGTACAGCCCCCAATTAACATTGAACAGCAATTAACATTTGAATGAAACCACCCATTGTTTATCTAATTAATTAGAAATTATAACCTTAAAGGGATATACACCTACAATTTAGCAGAAGGATAATGCATTGATATTTACATGGTATAGTTATTCCTGTCCTGGAAGCAAAACGGACCAGTAATTTATATTTTTCAAAGTTCCCTGACTAACCAACAATTAAACTCATTGATGAGAGCTTAACAGTTTGACTTAGTTGCCTTAAAGGAACACTGTTCCATCTCAGAATCATTATACAGTATAAAACTATCCTTATGATGAAACGTATCATATGAGCAAAGGCGCACATTACACATTAGAGATAAAAGTGTATTCACTTAAACGTCAGGTTGCAGATGAAAATCCTGGATTAGTTTGTTTGACAGGTCAATTAAGAAGTTGGAGACCTTGTGGAACTGGTATGTTCTTGGAGGGAGATAAAACACACAGGATTTAAACATTGCTTTGCATCTGTAAGAGACAGCTGAGTGTACAAGGTAGAAAATGTAAAATGGGAGGCCTTCAAAGAGGAGATGGTTCAGGTACAGCCTAGACACATTCCCATGAGGGGGAAAGGAAAGGCATCCAAAGCCAACGCTCCCTGGATGACTAACGGTATAGAGATTAAGATGAAACAGAAAACGGAGGCTTATGATAAATGTCAGGTTTATAATGTAGTAGAGAACCAAGTTGAATACAGACAATGCAGAGGTAAACTGCAAAAGGAAATAAGAGGCAGAGAGAGTGTATGAGAATAGATTAGCGGGTAACATAAAAGGGAACACTGAAGTCTTTTATAAACATAAAAACGTTTATAAAAAAAAAAAAAAAAATACAGTAGTCAAAGGAAAGGTGGGGCCGATTAGGGCAGAAAAAGGAAATCATCTTGTTGAGGCAGAGGACATGGCTGAGGTACTGAATGAGTATTTTGCATCTGCCTGTAGAAAAGACACCCAGTCTGGATGGGATGCATCCTAGAACGCTGAGGGAAATAAAGGTGGAAGTAACGGAGGCTCTGGCCACAATCTTCCAATTCTCCTTAGATATGGTGCCAGAGGACTGGGGGGTTACAAATGTTACACCCCTGTTCAAAAAAGGGGAGAGGGACAAACAAGGTATAACTGGCCAGACAGACTAACGTTGGTGGTGGGAAAACTTTGAGACAATAATCCGGGACAAAATTAATTGGCACTTGGAAAAACATGGGTTAATCAATGACAGCCAGCATGGATTTGCTAACAGCAAATCATGTTTGACTAACTTGATTCAGTTCTTATATGAAATAATGGAGAGGGTTGATGAGAGTAGTGCGATTGATGTAGTATATATGGACTTTCAAAAGGCATTTGATAAAGTACCACATAATAGACTTGTTAGCAAAATTGAAGCTCATGGGATTAAAGGGGCAGTAGCAGCATGGATACAAAATTGGCTAAGGGACAGAAAGCAGAGAGTAGTGGTGAATGGTTTTTCAGGCTGAAGTGAAGTGTACAGTGGTGTCCCCCAGGGATCAATATTAGGACCACTGCTCTTTTTGATATATGTTAATGACCTGGACTTGGGTATACAGGGCATCATTGCAGACGAGACAAAATTCGGAAAAGTAGTAAACAGTGAGGAGGATAATAGCAACTTCGGGAGGACATAGACATAGTTGTGAAATGAGCAGACACATGGCAGATGAAATTTAATGCAGAGAAGTGTGAAGTGATGCATTTTGGAAAGAAGAATGAGGAGAGGCAATATAAACCAAATGGTACAATTTTAAAAGGGGCGGAGGAACAGAGAGACTTGGGGGTTTGTGCACAGAAATCTTTGAAGGCGCCAGGACAAATTGATAAGGCTGTTAAAAAAGCATACAGGATCCTTGGCTTTATAAATAGAGGCATGGAGGACAAAAGAAAGGAAGTTATGTTAAACCTTTATAAATCACTGGTGAGGCCTCAGCTGGAGTATTGTGTCCAATTCTGGGCACCACACTTTCGGAATGATGTCAAGGCCTTAGAGAGGGTGTAGAAGAGATTTACTAGAATGGTACTGAGGATGAGGGACTTCAGTTACGTGGAGAGACTAGAGAAGCTGGGATTGTTCTCTTTAGATGAAAAGGTTAAGGGAGATTTAATAGAGGCATGCAAAATCATGAAGGATTTTGATACCAAGGAGAAACTGTTTCCACTAGCTGAAGGGTCAGTAACCAGAGGACACAGATTTAAGGTAATTGGCAAAAGAGCAGCGAGATGAGGAGAATTGTTTTATGCAGCGAGTTATTATGAATGTCCGACATTCATAATAATGATGAGCAGAAATTTCCTCCAATTAAATATTGGGAAGACAGAAGCCATTGACTTTGGTCCCCACCACAAACTCTGTTCCCTAGCCACTGACCCATCCCTCTCCCTAGCATCTGTCTGAGGCTGAACCACTGTTCACAACCGTGGTGTCATATTTGACCCTGAAATGAGATACCGACCACATATCCATGCCATAACTAAGACCGCCTATTTCCATCTCCATAACATCACCCGTCTCCACCCTTGCCTCAGCTTATCTGCTGCTGAAATCCTCACCCATGCCTTTGTTAATTCTAGATTTGACTATTCCAACACACTCCTGGCTGGCCTCCCTTGTTCTACTCTAAGTAAACTTGAGGCCATCCAAAACACGGCTGCCCATGTCCTAACGCACACCAAGCCCCGCTCACCCATCACCCCTGTGCTCGCTGACCTATATTGGCTCCCAGTTAAGCAACGCCTCGATTTTAAAATTCTCATCCTTGTTTTCAAATCCCTCCATGGCCTCGCCCCTCCCTATCTCTGTGATCTCCTCCAGCCTCCCCCCCCCCCCCCCCCCCCCCGAGATATCTGCGCTCCTCTAATTCTGGCCTCCGGAGCATCCCTGATTTTAATCGCTCAAACATTGGTGGCTGTAACTTCAGCTGCCTAGGCCCTAAGCTCTGGAATTCCCTCACTAAACCTCTTCGCCCCTCTACCTCGCTTTCCTCCTTTAAGACACTCCTTAAAACCGACATCTTTGACCAAGCTTTTTGTCATCGGCCCTAATTTCTCCTTATATTGGCTCTGTGTCAAATTCTGTTTTATGACACTCCTGTGAAGCGCCTTGGGACGTTTTACTACATTAAAGGCACTATATAAATAAAAGTTGTTGTTGTACTACCTGAAAAGATAGTGGAAGCAGATTCAATAGTAACTTTCAAAAGGCAATTGAATGCATACTTGAAGGGGAGAAATATGCAGGGTTATGGGAAAAGAGCATGAGAGTGGGACTAATTGGATAGCTCTTTCAAAGGATCGGCACAGGCATGATAGGTCGAATGACCTCTTTCTGTGCAGTAAGAGTCTATGATCTTAATTGTAAGAATCCATAATAAAAAGTTTAGTTCTTAGTACACTCACAACTGTTCAATTCTTTTTACTGTACTTCATTTTAACTTACTTTTCCGTGGGAGTCTGGGCAAAAAGCACCTGGGCGGTGAGTGATGCAATCAGGCGTGGTAGAAGAAATTTGCCTATGACTAAGAGCAACACAGAAGTGTGTTACAGGATTTACATGACAACTTGGGCTGTGCACAAGGCATTTGATATGGATAGATATCTTTTGTCTGTCAGTTTGCTTATTGATTAAACCGGTTTTTCTTCTTATAATTAATTTCTACTTATAATTAATTTCTACTTAATAGTTCATGGATCATATTGCGCAAAATATTTCTTCCCCTTTCTCTCCTCCCCCGAACTCCCCCACCCACAACCATGCCCCCCCCATCAAAAAAATTCCAGCCAATCTCATTGCAGGAAAAATAATTTCTCCTGAGTTACAACTGCCTTAATGTGCTCTACCCAGATACCGACTGAGAAAAACTTTTGATAAGAGTGTTGCTTCAAGTATTACACATTGAGTCGAGTGAGTTATCCTAGGTTTTAAGGAATAAAAAGACAAGAGATTATCTGGACAAACCTGAAATTCCATTTACAGAATACTGATGTAAAAATAACTAGCCCTTCAGAAGCTTTGGATACCTTTTAAGGAATCTGCCCAGCACTCCACCCTTCTATGCTTCCCTCCAAGGCCTGCCTGCACTTCAGCTGCACCTTAGCTCTGTTTTGTACATTCTTCCGGACGGCTTCACCTCCAACTCCATGATCCAGCCTTCAAAAAAAAATTATGCTCCAAGGCTTTACCAGATACACAGCCCAACATCATCCTTCGCCCATGAGCAATGCTGAAAAGGATCTGTTTATATAAATATATAATAAATACAGTTCTTTGTATCTCTGTTTGGTAGGCGGTTAAGTGAACACTTAATTATCATTAGTTCCTTGTATAAGGATGGCTGATGTCTGTGGCACTACTGTAGTTATCATGGATTGAACTTACGAGAGTTAGTTTACATACTAAAATAAGACTGAGAACATTTAATGAAGGTTTTTGTTTTTGTTTCATTGATGCTAATCTTAACAGATTATTACATTTTCCTGTCTCCCTCCTATCTTCTCCTCTTCTGAAGATTTTGATTCATACTGGGGTACAGTTCTACATGCACCTGTAACTGTCCAGTGCCTTGTCCAAGTGGTCATTCCCCATGAACCTAAACATTAAGGGCTGGATTTTGTCAGTGGGGATGTGATGGAGGCGGGACTCCCACTTTTTAGGTTGTAGTCCCGCCTCCATCGATTTGTGGCCAACCCACGTGATTTTCCCTTGATTGACCTTGTTGAGCCCGCTCAGCAGGCCAATTAAGGGACACCCGGTTACAGGTGATGTCAGGGATTGACATTTCATCGGTCAAGAGCTTTTGACAGATGAAATATCAGCGTTTGACAGCTCTGCGAAGCTGTCAAACACTGACAATCTGACTTCTAACTTGAGCCCTTCTCCACAGAAAGAACAAAAGCAACAGGTACTCACCGGGACTGGAAGGGGACCCTCTCTAGAACAGAAAGCAGAATGCTACAACTTTTGACAGCTCGCGGCCATTCTGCTTTCTGTGCCAGTGAGATGAGGGACTCCTGAGACCTGAAGGAAGGAAGCCTGCATTAGTAAGTAAAGGTAAGTAAAACTTATTTAAACACTTTACACACACCAAACACACTTACCTCTGCACTCATGCACCCATCACTCACCTGAACACCGGACATCGCCAAGCCCTTCAGCCAGACGGTCCGCCTCGCTAACTTGCCGTGGTTTGGAGCCGTTGGACAGCCCACACTTCAGGGCTAAAAATAGGGATTAGGCTAAAAACTGCCTGTTAACTACCTGTTAACAGGCAGTTAATTGGCACTAATCCCCTTCCCGCCTCGGGGAGGCGGCTCCCAGCACAGGTCAGGTACCCGCCTCCTGGGAAATGGGCATGGAGGCGGGTTGGGGGCAGGAAGGGTTCGTGCCCCCCGATTCTGCAATTTTACCCCCACTCCCACCTCCACGGGGCTTGGAAATTCGAGCCCTAAGTGTCAGCAGGCTATTCACACCTGGGTAACATCACAGTCAAGCCAGATCGTGTTCTCCCAGTTGGAATTTGCATCGAGTTACTAGATACGACCCATTCAGGGGTGGGAAGCTTGACTGATATTTTCCTCTTCCAAGCCCTGAGGGACTCATGCCAAATGCAGCACCTCTATTCTAATGTGATAAATTTGTAGTTATTTTTATTCTTCAGGATACATTAATATCATCATTACAGTTTTGCTTCTAGTTATGAGTGCTTTAAAATGTGATTTTCCCATTCTGTAATTTTACTTTAGTTCCTTGCTCAGCTGAAGATCATGGACTACAGTCTTCTGGTTGGTATTCATGATGTTGAGCGAGCTGAACAGGAAGAAATGGAGTTTGAGGATGACGAAGATGAAGGAGAAAGTGATGGGGCTGGAGCCCATACTGGATCATGTGGAACACCTCCAGACAGCCCTGGAAATACACTGAACAGCTCAAGACCATTAGCACCTGGTGAATTTGATCCAACTATTGATGTGTATGCCATAAAAAGCCATGAAAGTAAGTAAACATTTACATTTTGTACACAACAAAACACTCAATAAAGGATACAAGTTGTTTCCAGTGACTATAACAGAATAATTGTTGGCATTAATGTATTGATGCAATTTACACAGAACATAAAAGCTTAGTTGTCAGTATAATGTAAACTAATTTAAATCAACCGTTATGTCTGAAAAAACATTCAACCATTTATATAAAGATAAAGACAATTAAATGCAAATTCTAATTCTGAGAAATGTGTATCTAATTTTCCCCAGAATGCGTTTTTGGAGATCTTAATTTAACCAAACTACTTATTTTCTAAAATAGGTCTATTTTTAATCATACAAAAGCAAAATACTGCAGATGCTGAATATCTGAAATAAAAACAGAGCATCTGTGGAGAGAGAAACAGAGTTAACATTTCAAATCGATGACCTTCTGTCAGAATTGGAAAAAATTAGAGATGTAACAGATTTTAAGCAAGTGCACAGGCAGGGAAAGGGGGGAGGAGAGGGGAAGAAAGAACAAATTGCAAGGTCTGTGATAGGATGGAAGGCAGGAGAGATTAAAAGACAAAAGGGATGATGGTGCAAGACAAAAGGAGATGGTAATGGGACAAGTAAAGAAACAAAAGATGAGTCTGGAAGAGGTGTAAATGGGAATGGCAGAATGATCGACAGCTGCCATGTGAAAAAATAGGGGCAAAGGTTAGGGTCAGAGGTTAGGGACTGAAATTGTTGAACTTGATGTTGTGTACAGAAGGCTGTAAAGTGCCTAATCAAAAGATGAGGTGCTGTTCCTCAAGCTTACGTTGAGCTTATGTCGAGGAACCAACTAGAGATCAGGCCATCTTAGACTGGGTATTATGTAATGAGAAAGGAATAATTAACAATCTTGTTGTGCGAGGCCCCTTGGGGTGTAGCGATCATAATATGATAGAATTCTTCATTAAGATGGAGAGTGAAGTATTTGACTCGGAGACTAGGGTCCTGAATTTAAATAAAGGAAACTACGATGGTATGAGGCGCGACTTGGGTAGGATTAATTGGGGAATGTTACTCAAAGGGTGGATGGTGGATAGGCAATGGCAAACATTTGAAGATTGCATGGATGAACTACAGAATTTGTTCATCCCTGTTTGGCAAGGGAAATTAGGGATAGCATAAGATCCAAGGAGAGGACATATAATTGGCCAGAAAAAGCAGCAAACCTGAGGATTGGGAGCAGTTTAGAATTCAACAAAGGAGGACAAAGGGATTAATTAAGAGGGGGGAAATAGAGTATGAGAGTAAGCTTGCAGGGAACATAAAAACTGACTGTAAAAGCTTCTATAGATATGTGAAGAGAAAAAGATTGGTGAAGTCAAGAATAGGTCCCTTGCAGTTAGAATCAGGGGAATTTATAATGGGGAACAAAGAAATGGCAGACCAATTAAATACATACTTTGGTTCTGTCTTCACAAAGGAGGACACAAATAACCTCCCCAGAGATGTCAGGGAACATAGGGTCTAACGAGAGGGAGGAACTGAAAGAAATCAGTATTTGTAGGGAAATGGTGTTAGGGAAATTGACGGGATTGAAGGCCGATAAATCCCCAGGGCCTGATAATCTACATCCTAGGGTACTCAAGGAAGTGGCCCTAGAAATAGTAGATGCATTGCTGGTCATCTTCCAAAATTCGATAGACTCTGGAACAGTTCCCGTGGATTGGAGGGTAGCTAATGTACCCCACTATTCAAAAAAGGTAGTAAAGAGAAAACGGGGAATTATAGACCGGTAAGCCTGACATCGGTAGTGGGGAAAATGCTAGAGTCCATTATAAAAGATGTAATAGCAGAGCACTTGGAAAACAGTGACAGGATTGGACAAAGTCAACATGGATTTACAAAAGATAAATCGTGCTTGACTAATCTACTGGAATTTTTTGAGGATGTAACTGGTAAAATAGATAAGGGAGAACCAGTGGATGTGGTGTATTTGGACTTTCAGAAGGCTTTCGATAAGGTCCCGCATAAGAGATTAGTGTGTAAAGTTAAGGCACATGGGATTGGGGGCAAGGTACTGACTTGGATAGAGAACTGGTTGGCAGACAGGAAGCAAAGTGTTGGGATAAACAAGTCTTTTTCCGAGTGGCAGGCAGTGACTAGTGGGGTACCGCTAGGATCGGTCCTAGGACCCCAGCTATTCACAATATATATTAATGATCTAGACGAGGGAACTAGATGTAATATCTCCAAGTTTGCAGACGACACAAAGCTGGGTGGGCGTGTGTGCAGTGAGGAGGATGCCAAGAAACTCCAGTATGATTTGGACAGGTTGGGTGATTGGGCAGATGCATGGCAGATGCAGTATAATGTGGATAAATGCGAGGTTATCTACTTTGGTGGCAAAAACAGGAAGGCAGATTATTATCTGAACGGCAATAGATTGGGAGAAGGGGAAGTGCAATGAGGCCTGGGTGTCCTTGTGCACCAGTCGCTAAAGGTAAGCATGCAGGTGCAGCAGGCGGTTAAGAAGGCAAATGGTATGTTTGCCTTCGTAGCGAGAGGGTTCGAGTACAGGAACAAGGATGTCTTGCTGCAGTTGTACAGGGCCTTGGTGAGGCCACACCTTGAGTATTGTGTGCAGTTTTGGTCGCCTTATCTGAGGAAGGATGTTCTTGCCATGGAGGGAGTGCAGCGAAGATTCACCAGGCTGATACCTGGGATGGCAGGAATGACGTATGAGGAGAGATTGGGTCGATTGGGCTTATACGCACTGGAGTTTAGAAGAATGAGAGGGGACCTCATTGAAACTTAGAAAATTCTAACAGGACTAGACGCAGGAAGGATGTTCCCGATGGCCGGATAGTCCAGAACCAGGGGTCACAGTCTAAGGATAAGGGGTAAGCCATATAGGACTGAGATGAGGAGGAATTTCTTCACCCAGAGAGTGGTGAACCTGTGGAATTCTCTACCACAGAAGGCAGTTGAGGCCAATTCATTAAATATATTCAAGAAGGAGTTAGATATATTTCTTAAGGCTAAAGGGATCAAGGGATATGGGGAGAAGGCAGGGACAGGGTACTGAATTTGGATGATCAGCCATGATCTCATTGAATGGTGGAGCAGGCTCGAGGGGCCGAATGGCCTACTCCTGCTCCTATCTTCTATGTTTCTATGAGCTTCGTTGGAACAGTGTAACAGGCCGTGGACTGAGAGGTCAGAGTGGGAGTGGAGCAGAGAATTAAAGTGACAGGCGACCAGAAGCTTGGGGTCACACTTGCGGACTGAACGGAGGTGTTGCGCAAAGCGGTCACTGAATCTGCGTTTGGTCTCCCCAATATAGTGGAGACTGCATCGTGAGCAATGAATACAGTATACTAAATTGCAAGAAGTACAAGTAAATCACTGTTTCACCTGAAAGGAGTGTTTGGGGCCCTGGACAGTGGGAAGGGAGGAGGTAAAAAGGCAGGTGTTACATCTCCTGTGCTTGCACGGGAAGGTGCCATGGGAAGGGGACCGGGTGTAGGGGGTTATTAAGGAGTGGACTAGGGTGTCGCGGAAGGAGTGGTCCCTTCGGAATGCTGAAAGGGGAGGTGAGGGGAAGATGCGTTTGGTGGTGGGATCACGTTGGAGGTGGTGGAAATGGCGGAGGTGAGCCATTGAATGTGAGGGCTGGTGGGATGAAAGATGAGGACAAGGGGAACCCTATTGTGGTTCTGGGAGGGAAGGGAAGGGGTGAGAGCAGAAGTGCGGGAAATAGAACGGACACGGTTGAGGGCCATGTCAATCGCGGTAGAGGGGAATCCTCGGTTGAGGAAAAAGGAAGACATATCGGGAGCACTAGTATGGAAGGTGCGACGGAGATTTTTATCATTGTATATTAACACTTTAAGTCACACATGCAGTGACATATCTAAATTACTATATAATAGAAGTGATTTTTTTTCAGCGATTACTGTAAAATCTCCTGTGGTGCTGCCTACGGATTACATAGAATCACACTACAGCACAGAAAAGGGCCATTCAGCCTAACTGGTCTATGTCAGTGTCTATACTCCGCACAAGCCTCTACCCACCCTACCCTCCCCCCCCCCCCCCCCCCACCGTGTATCCCTCTATTCTGTTCTCCCTCATGTACGCATGAAGCCTCCCCTTAAATGCCTCAATGCTATCAGCTTCAACCACACCATCTGGCAGCAAGTTCCACATTCTTACCACTCTCTGTATAAAGGCATTTTTCCTAAACTCTTTGGCCCAAAATTTGCGATCGGATGCCTCCGACCTGTAAAAAATCTACGAATTTACCTGGTGGCCCGTACATACGGAATTATTATTTCCAATTTGGTATCATCTGAAAATTTTAACACCAAACCTCCAATCCTAAGTTCAAATCACTTATGTATATGTATCATGGTCCCAGTACGGAACCCTGTGGACACCATTTCCCTCTTTCTGCTAGTCTGAGAAACTTTCCTTACCTCCTACCCTCTGTTTTCTGTTTTATAGTTAACTTTCAATCTATTCTGCTACTGAGCTGACTGATCTTTCTCATGAGTCACTTATGTGGCATTTTATCGAGGGCCTTCTGAAAGTCCATATTTACTACATTGCCCTTGTCTTTTTTTTGTTCCTTCAAATAATTCAATAAGCTTCCTTTTAGAAATGTATGCTGACTAGTTTTTATTATATTTTCTGTCTCTAGATGTTATGTTATCTGATCTTTTAGCAAAGATTCTAGTATCTTTCCTACCACTGACAAGGTAATTGGTCTATAGTTCACTTGATTAGTTCTATCCCATTTGCTGTTTGTCAGTCCTATGGAACTATTTTCTAGTTACTTTTTATATATGGAAACTAGCGCCTCTGCTGTCTCCTCCTAGTGAGTATTTGTGTGTGTCATTCATCTGGACCTGGCATCTTGTACTCAAGTTTGGCTTGTTTGTCTAGTACGTCTAGTATTTCCTTACTTTCCATTTTAACTGTTGTAATATCGCTCGTGACTTATTCTACTTCTTCCAATCCTCCTTAGATACGGGGGTGGTGCCAGAGGACTGGAGAATTGCAAATGTTCAAAAATGGGTGGAAGGATAAACCCAGCAACTACAGGCCAGTCAGTTTAACCTCGGTAGTGGGGAAGGTTTTAGAAACCATAATCTGGGACAAAATTAACGGTCACTTGGACAAGTGTGGATTAATTAAGGAAAGCCAGCACAGATTTGTTAAAGGCAAATCGTGTTTAACTAACTTTTGTTTTTTGATGAAGTAACAGGGAGGGTTGATGTGGTGTACATGGACTTCCAAAAGGCATTTGATAAAGTGTCACATAATAGGCTTGCCAGCAAAGTTGAAGCCCATGGAATAAAAGGGACAGTGGCAGCATGGATACGAAATTGGCTAAGTGACAGGAAACAGAGAGTAGTGGTGAATGGCTGTTTATCGGATTGGAGGAAGGAACACAGTGGTGTTCCCCAGGGGTCGGTACAAGGACCACTGCTTTTCTTGATCTATATTAATGACTTGGCCTTGGGTGTACAGGGCACAATTTCAAAATTTACAGATGACACAAAACTTGGAAGTATAGTGAACAGTGAGGAGGATAGTGATAGACAGAGACAGGCTGGTGGAATGGGCGGACATGTGGCAAATGAAATTTAACGCAGAAAAGTGCGAAGTAATACATTTTGGTAGGAAGAACGAGGAGAGGCGATATAAACGAAAGGATACAATTCTAAAGTGGGTGCATGAACAGAGAGACCTGGGAGTATATGTGCACAAATTGTTGAAGATGGCAGGGCAGGTTGAGAAAGTGGTTAAAAAAGGCATACTGGATCCTGGGCTTCATAAATAGAGGCAGAGAGTACAAAAGCAAGGAAGTTACAATGAAATTTTATAAAACACTGGTTCGGCCTCAACTGGAGTATTTTGTCCACTTTTGGGCACCACACTTTAGGAAGGATGTGAAGGCCTTCGAGAGGGTGCAGAAAAGATCGACAAGAATGGTTCCAGGGATGTGGGACTTCAGTTACGTGGATAGACTGGAGAAGCTGGGGTTGTTCTCCTTAGAGCAGAGAAGGTTGAGAGGAGATTCGATCGAGGTGTTCAATATCATGGGTCTAGACAGAGTAGATAGAGAGAAACTGTTCCCATTGGTAGAAGGGTCGAGAACCAGAGGACACAGATTTAAGGTGACTGGCAGAAGAACCAAAGGCGACATGAGAAAAACTTTTTTTATGCAGCGAGTGGTTAGGATCTGGAATACACTGCCTGAAAGGGTGGTGGAGGCAGATTCAATTGTGGCTTTCAAAGGGGAATTGGATAAGTACCTGAAGGAGAAAAATTTGCAGGGCTACAGGGAAAGGGCGGGTGTGTAGGACTAGCTGAAATGCTCTTGCAGAGAGCTGGCATGGGCTCGACGGGCCGAATGGCCTCCTTCTGTGCTGTAACCATTCTATGATTCTACTGTCCTTTCCTCTTTGTTGGCCTCTTCAGTGAAAACTGAGGCAAAGTATCTATTCAGTATCCACGCCATTTCAGTATCATTTCCTGTGAATTTATCTTCCTCATCCCTTAGTGGCTCTATCCCTACCTTAATTCTCCTTTTATTACTTATATGCCTATAGAATACTATTTCTTTTTATATTATTTGATATTTTCATTTCATATTTCCTCTGAGTCCCTAATTGTCTTTTTTCTCCTCATATTCTCTTTTGTCCTCTTCTCCTTTATTGTTTATGTACTTTATATATGCCTTTTTCTTTAGATTCAATTTTATCCTCACTTCGCTATTTATCCATGGCATCTGACTCTTGACTGGTTTGTTATTTTTTAGTGGAATATATTTCACCTGAACTCTGTCAATCTCTTCTTTAAAAGAGCTGCAGTGGGCAGTATTTAATGTTTGTCTCCAATTTACCTCCCTTAGCTTCATCCTTGTTACCTCTTAGTTCAAAGACCAAAGTAATAGATTGGAAAAATGTCAACTATCTATATCTCTCTCAATCATTACTTTAAACCTTATTATATTGTAATCACTACTCCGTTGATGTTTTCCTGTGTTTACTTCTCTTATCTGCTGTGATTCATTTCCCATTACTAGGTCTAGCAGTGCTCTCTCCCTGTTTGGGCTTCTTGCATATTGGGTCAAAATGGAGTCTTGTGCTGTTTAAAGAGTCCAACCCCTTCTCCACTTTCACTCTGATTCTGTGTTATTATACTAATTTCATAGATTTGCCTACATATGTCTCCCTCTGCTTTCTTTCTGTAGGATGCCCCTAATAGTGTGACTGCCCCTTCTCAGTCCATATGGATTCTGTTTCAATATCTTGTTGGTTATGTCCTTTCTTGCTACTTATCTTATTTCTGATTAACACAGCCCTCACCACCCATTCTTCCTTCCCTATCTTTTCTAAATACCATATTGCCTGCAATATTTAACTGCCAATCCTGTCCTGTCTCCAGCCATGTTTCCGTTATCCCTATTACACCTGTTTCCTCACTTCTAATTGCTGCCTCTAATTCCCCTGTTTTGTTACTGATGCTCTGTACTTTGCTATACAGACAATTTAATATGCTCTTATTTTTTATTACTCCTGCTTGATTTTTAAAGGTATTATATTAGTACTTCCTATAAACTTTTCTGTTCCCTGAGTATTTATTATCTTTGTACTCTGGCCTTTTCTCTTAACCCATTTTTCTTATCTTTAATAACATAAGAACATAAGAAATAGGAGCTGGAATAGGCCACTTGGCCCTTTGGCCCTTCACGCCTGCTCTGCCATTCAACAAGATCACTATTCCCATATCCCTTAATTCCCTTTGTTCCCAAAAATGTATCAACCTCTGTCTTGAACATACTCAACAACTGAGCATCCACAGCTCTCTGGGGTAGAGAATTCCAAAGATTCACAACCCTTTGAGTGAAGAAATTTCTCTTCATCTCAGAACCCCTTATTCTGAGACTGTGACCCCGTGTTCTAGATTCCCCAGCCAGGGGAAACATTTTCCCAGCATGAGCCCTGTCAGAACTTTATATGTTTCAATGAGATCACCTCTCATTCTTCTAAACTCTAAGGAATATAGGCCTAGTCTACTCAATCTCTCCTCATAGGGCAATCTCCTCATCCCAGGAACCAGTCTAGTGAACCTTCACTGCACTCCCTCTAAGGCAAGTATGTCTTTCCTTAGGTAAGGAGACCAGAACTGTACACAGTACTCCAGGTGTGGCCTTACCTGTATAATTGTACGAAGATTTCTTTACTCTTATACTCTAATGTCTTTGTAACAAAGGCTAACATACCATTTGCTTTCCTAATTGCTTGCTGTACCTGCATGTTAACTTTCTGTGATTCATGTACAAGGACACCCAGGTCCCTCTGAGTGCAAACATTTCCCAGTCACTCACTATTCAAAAAATATTCTGCTTTTTTGGTTTTCCTACCAAAACCTTTTAGGTTACTATTATTTCCACCCAGACCCTCTTCTACATCCCCCCCCCCCCCCCAAGTTTATTGGTTTAAAGTCTTTTCTAAAGTCTTATTTACTCTTTCTGCTAGGACCTTGGTCCCAGCCCGGTTCAGGTGAACTCCATCCCAGCAATGCAACTTCTTCCTGTCCTAGTACTGGTGCCAGTGTCTCCTGAAATGGAACCTTTACTTCCTACACCATTCTTTTAGTCACGCATTCACTTTCCTGATCCCTATGCCAAGTAACAAGTGGCTCAAGTAATAATCTGGAGATTACCATCCTCGAAGTCCTGCTTGTTAATTTAGCTCCTAGTTCCTGATACTCCTTTAGTGAGATCTCCTCCCTGATCTTTCCTATGTCATTTGTTCTGACATAGACCCAAAACAACTGGTTCACCCCCTTCCCTTCCAAGTTCCTTTCTAACTGCTTTAAAATATCCCTTAGTCTGGAGCTGGGTAGGCAACGCATCCTCCTAGACTCTTAATCATGACTGCTGAGGATACCCTCTAATCCCCCAAGACCACAACTTTTCTATTCTGCTACCCCCCTTGGATGCATCCTCTCTACGGTGTTTTAGTTAGTATTCTGGCCATCCTCCCTGCAGCCTTTTTCCTTATCTCCACAGGTAGTAAGTACATCATACCTGTTGGACATCACCAGTTTCTGCGGTTCCTCCTTCACTGTGTCAGTTCCCCCAACCCTGCTGACTGTCAGTCACACTCCTTTTCCTATACCTGTATTTCTCTATGTGGTGTGACTGCATTCTGGAGTAAACTATCCACACATTACTCACCCTCCCCTATGTGTCAGAGTGTCCCCATCACGCACTCTTGCTCAACAACTCTGAGCTGAAGTGACTCAAGACATAGACATTTCCCACAGATTTTGTCATCTTTGTTCTAGACAGATTACAGTTAAAATTGTGGAGCCTGGAAAATATATTTGGGGTGGGGTTGGAAAAAGCATGATGGAATAGATTTTTATTGTTATAGTCACAGTCATTTTTATTACATCAGGCTCCTACAGCAATAACCAATAAAAAAATGTTTTCCACATCACATCATAACTTCTTCCAGAAAGTGTATACGAGGGCAATCATCGCCACAAACTGGTCACACCCAGTTTACTGACATTGAAGAGGTTTGTTGTCATAATAATTGAGCGCACTTATAAACAAATAATACCATCACCCTCTATTGCACCAGCTGTTTTTATTGTTCAGATTTGAGGGAAGGGATTTGTTTTCTTTTGTGATTATCAGGGTGAGGAGTGTCATTCCTGAGGATCAACATCTGTTCACTTTTGGCAGAGGGCATCAGATGGTTCCACATGAGCAGAGCAAAGTTTCATTTACTCCACAAAGGCAATGTACCTGAACTCCAAACTAAGTTAATGCTGGCCAAAGATGCAGGGCATCACTAAATTTTTACATTTCCCCACTCCAGCCTTTCTTATGGCAGCAGCAGGATTTTACAATTCAGTACTAATTAATGCCAGATTTTGTGCAGTTCTGAATTATGGAACAATACCCACCTGAATTCTTCATGCTGAGCCCATAATTCTGGCAGAGAGGAAAGACTTTCATCCCATTAATCTGATTGTAGTCAAACCCAGATCCTAGAAGCAAAACAATAATGTTCCAGCCCACAGTATCCAATCTCCCATCGTAATTTGAAATTGGGGCATTACAAAGTACATCATGCAGATCCATGCTAATGCTGGAGCAGTGCAGATGTGCATAACATTGCGCTACACTGGACCGCATAATGCAATTTTAGTGTGCAGTGGATGCCTGTTATAGAAAGAAAGAACTTGCATCTATATAGCGCCTTTCACAACCTCGGGATGTTCCAAAGTGCTTTACCGTCACTCTGCCAACATCGTGAAATGTTTAATTTTCCCCATTCACCAATTTTAAAAATGGTTTAAGTTTTAATATTTTCAATTTAGGTTTTGAAATAAATGTGTTAGCTTGCAGTGAATTGACACATTTGCTGCAAACCAACAAATTGTAAACATAGTTCACCTTAACAGATTAACCTATTTTCAGAGATTTGTACCTTCAGTTACACAGCTGACCTTTGTTTTTATTCACCACACAGCTCAAAAGAAACGCAAAGTTATACTAATCAGTGTTGCAGAAAAAACTCAAGTTCTATTTTGGATTCTACTGACCTGTTCAGACTTGCACCTTTCTCTCCCCTGAATTAACTTGTATGGTGCATGGAAGTATACATGTTTACCAAGCCTAACGTTTGTAAGAGGATATAGACATAGTACATTGGCAACCTTTCATTTCCCTCTATCAAATTACAAAGGTTGGAAACTTGCACATTGAATAACTAAAATAAGAGTTGCCAACTTGGTTTGTTTGTTTTTATAAATGGACCGCACAATATAATGATTTGTATGGGTGGTTAAAGAATACCTCAAATATTTAAACAAAGGAATTCCAAAATGTTACAGTTTGTGTAACGAACTCAAGTTTATTTCTTTACATAAGTTACGTGTTCTGATCTTGAAAAGAAAAGGAAAACCTAGGGGGTACTTTGTGTAAAGTGCTGCCCTTTTTGTATTTCTTTTTAACGAACATATCTCCTGTTTATAGCAGACAGCTACAATTTACTGATTTTTTTTTTTCCCCCCCTCCCTCCTCCTTTGGAGACCCACCATTTTGGATTTCCACTGACACCTAGAGCCAATCCCAGTGATATGCCTCCAGATTCGCATCCAGTTCAAAGCCTGAAGTTGCTATGGGATGTGTGGAGATGTAAAATGGCAAGTTTACATGGGAAGAAAAATAACTCACTAAATCAAAGTTATCTCTCGCAAATTAGGATATATGTTCTTCAATTAAAAAAAAAAGATACATGTTGGGAAGTAGCTTGTACTACTTGTGCTCCCTCATTGTTCCTTCTCCTGACATTTGAAAGATATGCCCACCGTTGCATGTCCTGTATTGGTAGTTCACGGCTTTTATTTAATGTTTTTCCACCTTTTTAAGGAATCTATTTGTACATTTTAACAACATCCTGTTCAGAAACTGTACATTTATTTTACAGGCTCCCTGAGGAATGAGGTGTACTTTCTGGGAATTATTGACATTCTAACACATTATGATGCAAAGAAGAAAGCTGCACATGCTGCCAAAACAGTCAAACATGGCGTAAGTATTTCTGCTTTCGTATGTTTTCTTAGGAAAACTGCTTTGAGGTCTGAGAAATACAACTATACAGAGTCTTGCAGTTGGTAATCTTTAGTGTGGGCATAAATTCAGGTCAGGTGCAGTTTCGTACCTAGTGTAATTCTTTTTTTAGTGTAATTCTAAGGCCGGAATTTTCCGCGGGGGTGTCAGCGGGCGTGATCAGTCGAAGGTCGGGTGGGAAAGTGGTTTTTTTTCACAGCGGGTTGGGAAAGGCAGTGGCGGGGGAGGCAATTAAGCTCATTATGACCTTGTTTAGACATTATTAAGAATACATTTTAGCTTACCTTTTGACTTTACATGCTCGCTCACGGGGTTGGGGATCACGTCTGTTAAGCTGAGGCAGGAGATGAATGGACATTGAATCAGCTGATTACTTGACAACAGCTATAAAACTATAGCTCATTGCTATAAATGGCCCCTCAATGTCCAGATTTACTTCACTTGACGCTGTACACCCTGGCTGCCACATGATGCGCCAGGCTGGCACCACCCCACACCAACACTATAATGTGCTATAAAAGCACCCACCTCACAGCTCTTCACTTTCCAAGCTCAGAAGCTGTTGCTTACTGCATTTGGAACTCAGTTTGAGCTTTATGCAGTTTGAAAGTGTTTGGAAGCAAACTCTCTATCCAGTGTCACCTCATTGGAACAACCTCTCTCACCATTGACAGATCACTTCTGTCATCTCAACTTCACCTGCCATCTATTACATCAGCATCGGTGCCCTTTATACTCTCTCATCTTGGTCCTCAGAATCCCACCATGATCAGCCCCAACACCAGCAGCACCAACAACAATACCAACCTTCTCCGCAATCAACTGATGCTGCACAGGACAGAGGGCATCAGCATCCAAGCACATTGCTGCCCGGGAGGCCAGAAATGGCCCCTCAATGTCCAGATTTACTTCACTTGACGCTGTACACCCTGGCTGCCACATGATGCGCCAGGCTGGCACCACCCCACACCAACACCATAAATCATCCCTACAATGCCCAAGCCATTCCTTTCACACTCATCACCATTGCGGGGGGTACCGTTATGTCTCACTATTCAGTGCAACTCACTAAGCCACTTCCAAAGGTGCACACAAATCTGTCCAAAACGCAAAGTGTTGAAAATAAAGGCTTCAATGTTTGACATCACATTAATAGAAACTTTACATCAACATTGGATAAAACACCCAAGTGGCTACCCTTGTGTGTTGTTAGTTGGTATGATTGCACTAGGATGAGGGTGAGTGTGATAATGTAAATAGAGAGAGGAAGGGATGAGTGGAGGTCCAAGGTAAGTTGGTGTGAGTAAGGATGTGCAGGAGTAGGGTTGGGAAGGCAGAGTGATGGGGATGTGATGAGAGGCACAGCAGGATGAAGTTGAGTGTGGCTTTGTACTAATGTTTCGTGATCTACTGAGATCATTGAAAAGTTTGTGGCACTGCACCCACACTGGTCCTCCTGAACACATCCCTGCTTATGTCCTCCTCTGCAATGTGCAAACAGGCCATGTTGATCTGCTGGGGAGGTCTCTTCTGCCCATGGGAAGGGAAGAGGGCCTTCCTGCGTGCTGTGACTCCATCCATGGGAGAGCCTTTGTGCAGTCATTGTCAGTGTTTGCAGTATCTCAATGCTGTAGAACACTGACAGCGCAAATGTCAAAATAAATTTGGACATGGTCCCTTTAAGGAAACTGGCTGATGACGCGCCATCAAATGACGTCACCAGACCTGCTTCCTCTAAATGGCCGGGAAACGTGCTGGGTGGATTTAACAAGCCCAATCAAGGGAAATTCATTTCAGACAATGGGAAGGAGCCAGCAGTGGAGTCGGGAGCCAGCAGTGGGGTTGGGACCCGCTATCGACATTGCTCGCCATGGATCTGCCGAGGTTGGTAAAATTCCAGCCTAAGTGACTGTATTAGTTATTTAGTAAATTTGCTTTTCAGCTTGGCTCAGCTAGCAGTGCTTTTGCCTCTTGAGACTTAAGGTTGTAGGTTCCACTCAGGACATAATCTAGGCTCAAACTTCAGTGCCATACTGAAGGAGTGCGGCACTGTCGGAAGTTCATTCTTTTGGATGAGACGTTAAACGTTGATAGTGAGAAAGAAAGCTATGGACTGGTCAGATGGGCAGAAAAGTGGTAAATGGAATTCAATCCGAAGAAGTGTGAGGTAATGCATTTGGGGAGGGCTAACGAGGCAAGGGAATACACAATAAATAGTCAGATACCGAGAAGTGTAGAGAAAGAGAGGGACCTTGGAGTGCATGTCCACAGATCCCTGAAGGTAGCAGGACAGATAGATAAGGTGGTTAAGAAGGAATACCGGAAGCTTTCCTTTATTAGCCGAAGCATAGAATATAAGAGCAGGGAGGTTATGCTTGAACTGTATAAAACACTAGTTAGGCCACAGCTAGAATACTGTGCCAGTTCTGGTCACCACATTACAGGAAAGATGTCATTGCACTAGAGAGGGTACAGGGGAGATTTAGAAGGATGTTGCCAGGACTGGAGAATTTTAGCTATGAGGAAAGATTGGATAGACTGGGGTTGTTTTCTTTGGAACAGAGGAGGCTGAGGGGAGATTTAATTGAGGTGTATAACATTGAGGGGCCTAGATAGAGTGGATAGGAAGGCCCTATTTCCCTTAGTAGAGAGGTCAATAACCAGGGGGAATAGATTTAAAGTAATTGTAGAAGGATTAGAGGGGAGTTGAGAAATTTGTTCACCCAGAGTGTAGTGGGGGTCTGGAACTCACTGCCTGAAATGGTGGTAGAGGTAGAAACCCTCATTGCATTTAAAAAGTACTTGGATATGCACTTGAAGTCCCGTAACTTACAAGGCTACGGACCAAGAGCTGGAAAGTGGGATTAGGCTGAAAAGCTCTTTTTCGGCCAGCACAGACACGATGGGCCGAATGGCCTCTTTCTGTGCCATAATCTGCTAAGATTCTATAAACTGAGGTTCTATCTGCCTGTTCAGATGGAAGTAAAATATCTTGTGACAATGTTTGAGACAGCTCCCTGCTCTTCTTCAATGTCCTGCCCAATACTCGACTTTCAAGCAACACCATCAAAAACAGATTCAATTGTCATCTATCTGTCTTGCTGTTTGTGTGCATGTTGGGTGTCTGATCTGTCTACATAATAGTGACCGCACTTCAAAAGTTACTCGACAGCTGGTTACTTGATACCTGCTTGACGCTGACACTGGATGCCTGAAATGGGAAATTGTTCCAATAGCCAATACTGACGTTCCTCACCTTGATGAGAGCAGAACATATAGGATTGGGCATAAATAGCTTTCTCCCTTTCCCTAATTTAAAATTAATTAACACATCTTTCACTTGCAACTATTTGACTTGCCTCAATCCTACAATTGGGCCCAATCATCAGGAAGAAATGAATGGCTGAAATTGACCCACCACATTATTACTTTCATTTTGTGTAGATTTACCTAGCCTTTTCGTGACCCCTTCCTTTCAGCCATCAAAAAAAAATCAGGATTCTGTATAACTTTGAATAATATGTCAAATGGTTATTGGTGATGTGTGTTTAAGTCAGTACTTATGAAAGGTGTTAAATAGAAAATGGTGATAATTGTATTTTTTTGTGTGTTACAGGCTGGTGCAGAGATCTCCACCGTCAACCCAGAGCAATACTCGAAGCGCTTTGTGGAATTTATCACCAGTATTTTGTCATAGCCTAACATGGATCACGTGCAGGGAATGGGAGGGGTGACAAAGACGTGGGAATGAAATGGCACCTGCAGTGTTCGTCGTACTGAGAGCGTTCCCTTGTTTACATCTTCTGAATAAGATGGCTGACGGAAAATAGCTTTAACTGCTTCCTGAAACTCCCAGCACAGTACTCGCAATCAATGACTTTATTTTGTGGGAAGAATATAAAAATCATCAAAGTGCACTGCTTTAGCAACACTGAGGTGAGCTGTGATGGAACTTTATGGGAAAAGGTACTTTCAAAAATGGGAAGAAACTGCATGTTAATTGACCCAGAAATTACTGACAGCAAATTATAAACTGTGGATCAGTTTATCACTTGAACTGAAAGATGCAGAGCAGGATTTGTTTAACTTGCTAATGTTACACTTCTGTTGTGCACACTGGCACTCCTCAAGGTAGCTTCATAGATTATTGTTTCTTCAAAGGGAGTCTTGTCATAAAACTTGCAAAGTACTGTAAATTTATGTTGAGAGAAATTTGTCTTAAACCCCCACTTTAGGCAGCTGATGCTATTTGTGTTTAAAAGTTAAAATACTTTCTAGGAGGAAATCCACTTAAGAAATCAACATTTCAGTCACTTTCATGAACAGTAATTGGGTGATTTGAAGCTCTGATAAATTAACTGAGTTGTCACAGTACAGAAAAGATGTGCATTAAGTGTTAGGATCTGCCTTATGATTATTTAACATTGTTTTGGGCAACATTTTACTACATAGCTAACTTTCTTTCATTTGAAAAAATTGAGTAAGACGTTAAAGGATTTGAAGTCACCTGGGCCACTTTATACGCATCAGATCCCATTGTAGTTGCGAATGGAATACAGTGTGGGAAGTAAAATTGCATTTGTAACATTTCGGACAACCCATTATAATGAATTGTGCAGATTGATTTCATATCTTAATGTCAAAACTTGTTTTTAATAAATTCTTCTTGTACTAGTGTTTACAACCAGCAAGAAGTGTCTGATGTGTCACATCATGAGCAGCTTTTTCATATTAATATGACTTCAAATAAAATGTCCTTAGAGATAGCCTATCCCTGCCGCGGTATAAGTGCTCCAAAGGGTCCTGACAATTAAATTAAATATAGGGTGCTTCATTAAATTTTTCATATAAAGGAACACATTAGGACTGTAGGAACACAACAGTAATTTCCAAATTCACAGTTGCCTTTAAGTTTCTGCAACATTTTTTTTTAGGTATTATGTAAATATGTAATAAACGGTTGCCTGAAACTATGATCATCTTTGTTATCTGTTAATGCTTTTAAGTGTGAATTGATCTTTTCTGTACTACTTCCACTATCTCATTAATTATGCAGATTATGCCTTGTTAAGTATAATGTGCTTAATATCTTCAAAGATTACACTGTGCAACAGGCGTGCCTTTTTCCTCAGAAAATCATTGAAATTGCTGTTACGACTATATCCGTTTCATTGGCTGCTGTGCCCTCCCCAGAAGTTTGGGAACTTACGCAAGCAAAGGAGTGCCAGAATGCCTTTCTTATTAAAAATGTGTCAGTGCTGTTTGGACTGCAATTTTTTAAAATGCTTCACATTAGGTAGCAATTACCTAGATTGTACTAGGATTCTAGTGAGCATCAGCATCTTCAGTGGCCAAAGGCAATATCATCCATGTGGCTATGTAATAATTTAACATGGTTTTGTTACACTTGGTATAGTGATGTTAACACTGTAATGTAAATGTACAGTTATATATTTTACGTATTTAAAAAATAATTTTTTTCCATACGCATTGTGCCGGTCACTTTCATTTCAAATTTTCTGTAGGATGCTGTAGTTTCCATTAGTAATAGGATGACAAGAAGCAAGCCCCATGTGGGAAAAAGAGGTACACGTACAAACAATGTATTTGGGCAAAAATTTCCCTCTGTGGCTCTCCTGTGTATTTTAAATGCTTCTGGCAGCTTAAAATATAATGCACATTGTTTTGTCTTTATTGGTCATTCATGTAGATAAACTGTTTTTTGTTTAAGTGAGGCAACTTCATAAAATATGTACTAGTGCTGCATTCTACACACTCCATACCCGAGCTTTGCTTTATGAAATAAAGCGCCCTGTTGTCTCAAAAAGCTACTTGCATTAGTGGTGTTATTTTCATACTGGTGATAAGAGTAACTGCAGTTGCCTATTCCAACATTTCCTAAACCATTTGGGATAAATAGGACTGATGCCTAAAGGCTGTTAGAGCTCGTATCCAGTCACTGCATCATTCAGCAATTGAGCGGTCCTTTCTTAATGTGTAGACAGAGAATGGTAGTAACGACAGGTAATAGATGTCTTTCTTTCAAGTTAGGTGTCACTCTGACCATGCAACAGTCTCTGTAATTGATCTATACAGACATTGGGTCCTTAGATAAGCTGCCACTGAGGAAAATGTTTGGGGGAAATCAAGATCCTTTTTTATGAACAAGTAATAATTCTTATTTATCCTCCATATCCCTTAGGGATAGGCCGATTTACCAACAGGGGGAATCATTGTCTCTTTGTTTCTGTAGGCTCTCTGAAGTGATCTAAAAGTCACACTAATGAACCAGTTCTCAAGTTTTTTTTCACCCTTTCCATTACAGGGAAAATTGTTCTTCTATTAGTAAAACATTGTTTTCTGATTTGGACTTAGTCAATTTAATTCTAATTGCTAATTATTTTATTTTTACCAAAAAATGTGTATATTTCTAGTGAAATATTTTCTGTTCAAAATCCTACTGTGGCTAATGAACTTGGATACATACTTGCCCCACACACACTCACATTCTGGAGCAGTAATCCAAAATGTCTTTGGCAGCAGTTATACTCTCAAGGAATGAAGGAAGCTGAAGAAGATGCCTAGTCTTAATGAGTGAATTATTTAGAATATATAAGCACATATTTTCTTCCATCTAACAAACAGCCCTGTCATGCAAAAGTGATCCTTGCCTAATGTAAGAGAGTTTCCAAAGCTGTTACGACAACTATGGTAGTTTACTCATAGCTGTAGGACATGCCAGCAAGCAGGATATTTATGTTCCTGATGATTTAAACCCGCAAGTTTGTTTACTGAAAGGTCACAACCAGCAGAAGCGGAATGTAATAGAAAAGAAGCAAAGATGCCTACAGGGAGAGATACTGTGGATGCAAAAAGCCTGTCTCAACAAGCTGTGCCCTTCTAGAGTTCAGCCAATGTCAAGAAGTTCTATTTAAGCTACAGACCACTGCAATATATTTTTGGGTGCAATTTGTCAATTTTGTGAATGTTGATGCTTATTAACCATAGGTATAATTTTTATATTTATAGAGTTGCCTCCACATACTTAAAGATGTTCTACCTTTATTAGAAGTTTCTTGTGTAAGATGCACATTTCTAGCAAGACACCCATCTCTGTCCAACATGTACTTAGATTATCTGATTTGCTTCAATTGTGGTCAATAATAATTGTTCTCCTAGTCCTAATTTATTGCTATAGCTTTTTATGGTCACATACTGGAGTGGAAGAATTATATATTTTTATTCTAGTTAATTTTGAAATGACTTTTTAAAAATTAATATAGGTAGGGGCTTGTCTCTGTGACTGCTGTCCAGATATTACTGCAGTTCAAATCACATGTACAGGAAGCTGTTGTCTGCCTGACAAATGCCACTGGCAAAAGAAAATTACCAAAAAGAGAATAAATTCACTCCCCACAACTTACTTATATGTAGTATAACACAGGTCATAGTGTATCTTAAGGGAAGACACAGTGAAATATCATTGATATTGTAAACAGTTTATAAATTGCTCCTTTGATTTATGATGTTAGCTCAACCTTTGATATGTTTAACAGTTACATATTTCAGCCTATGTTATCCTTTGTTTATTCCTTGAAAAAATTTCCACTCCTAACTCGTACTAGAAGCATTGAAATGCTAGCATGGTATTTCCGTGTGGAAAAGGTCCCTTCGTATTGGTACAGATACAGCGGGGGAAGATTTAATCTGTGTGCCATGTGGTACAAAACTATAAACACATTCTTTATAAACCGGTGTATGATTTTGTTACGCATAGTGAACAAGGGAAATCTTTTCCTAGTGCTCCCTAATCTGTTTACACTGGGAGTCAAGGGATTTCATTTAGAATTCAGACTTGACCAACTATTTTGCCTTCTCTCCCTTCCCCCCCTCTTCTGAAACTCTCAACATTTGAATCTTCAAATTATCAATCCATAAAAGATAGTGTTAGAGCCATCTTTGTAAACCGCACAGAAGCTGCTCTCAATTTAAATTAGACTGTTCAGAACATTATCTTACCTGTGGTTCCAAATATTGTTTCTATATTTTAGCGAAACAATGTGATGACCGATATAACTTGGCAACTTCTCGCTGTTTGGAACCTGTTCAGAACTAGCTAGGGCAATTTTACCAACATGACCGATGTTGCCTTATTGAATGCATCTTTGTAGAGACTCGCTCTTTTACTTGCTAAAGTTCTTGAGATGCAAAGTACTCTCTGGTTGGTCATGGGAAACAAACAAAACACCAAAGCCTCCCTTTCTGGCTGAAGTGATTGCATTAGTATTGGTCCATGGTAGGAACCAAGGCAGCCAGAACATAAAGATGTCTTTATTTGTTCTTGGGACGTAGCAACACTGGCAAGGCTGCATTTATTGCCTCGCCCTGGTTGCCCTGAGAAGGTGGTGGTTGAATTTCCTTTTGAAGTACTGCAGTCCTTGTAGTGAATCTTCCACACCATCAACAACAACTTGCATTTATGTAGCACCTTTAAAGTAGTAAAATGTCCCAAGGCACTTATCAGATTGGTGCCCTTGCCATAACTACACTACATCAGCTTGATGGGAGGGGGGGGAAATCACTGATTCTAGTGTGCAGGTCGCCAGCACTACAGCCTGGATGTTATAAGGGCCCATAGTCTTTGCTAGATCCAGTGCACTCAGCTGTTTCTTAACATCATGTGGAGTGAATCAAATTCGTTAGACACGAGAACAAAGAGATAGAACAGCAGTGGGAAATATTTTTAAAAGGTAATCAATTGAGTTCAGGAGAAATATATTCTACTAAAAAAACAAGAAACTACCCCATAATAAGACACCAAAGATGAATAAAGAGATGTTGGTAAAATTGAATCTAAAGAAAAAGGCATACGCTAAGCAATATTCCCTTTAAGCTCCAGGGATCCGCGCAGCCAGTGAGCAAGCTTTTAAATTGAAAAAACCACGCATGCGTGGAATTTTGAATGGGCCATGTAGCCCAAAAAAAATTACAGGGAATATTGACGCTAAGTCCATAGACAATAAACGAGAGGATGACGAAAAGGAATATGAAGGGGTTAGGAAAGAAGTTTTTTTTTTTAAGTAAAATATTAGGAAGGCAAAGAGGAGTTAGGAAATGAAATTATCATAAAATATAAAAAGAAATATAAAGAATTCTGTAGACACTTAAATAACATTGGGAAAGGGCTACTAAGAGATGCACAAGATAAACTCCCAGGTAATGACAGTGAAATAGCAGAAATATTGAATAGCTACTTTGCCTCAGCACTTCAGAGGCATAAGGAAAAACTAACACTGAGCTAAAGATTGAGTGGTGATCAAAAGCTTGGTTAGTGGGGTGGGTTTTAAGGAGGGTCTCAAAAGGGGGAGAAGGAAGTGGAAATGCAGAGGATTTATGGGGATAATTCCAGAACATGGGGCATGGTCAGCTGAAAGCACAGCTGCCCATAGTGGGGCAAAGGGCAGGGGTGCACAAGAGACAGGTGTCCGAGGAACAGTGTTCAAAGATTGTGGAGCAGGAAAAGGTTGGGAAGGACAGGTACATGAAGGTATTTAAACATGGGATGATTTTAAATGTGAGGCATTGGGAAGCAGGTGATGACGGCTGTAATTGATGAGTGGGACTTGGCGTAGGATAGGATACAGAATTTTCGATGAGCTGAAGTTTATAGAAGGTGGGGTGGGAAAACAGCCAGGAGAGCATTGGTGTAATCAAGTGGGCGTGACAAAAGTTTGAATGAGTGATTCAGCAACAGATGAATTGAGGTGGCAGGCAATGTTCTGGAGGTGGATGTAGGTGGCCTTTGTGATGGAGAAGATATATGTGGTCGGGCAGGACACCAAACAGTATGGTCAGCCTGTGACAGTGGCCAGGATGGACAAAGTCGATGACTTTGGTCTTCCTAATGTCTACTAGAGGAAATTACTCTACCGACTATGTAGATTCAGAAAGGAAATGGACTAAGGATGGATCCTTGAGGGACTCTAGAGGTGACAATACGGGAATAGGAAAAGCAACCATTGCCGCTGATTAATCACATTGACACCTTCAGGGATCGAGTATACCCTCTAGTTACCAATACACCAACCAGAGGAAATAGTCTTCCCCTATTTACAGTATCAAAATTCCTTATAATTTTGAACAATGCCATTAGTCCTCCATTTAAATTGTTCTATTTCAGGAAAAACAACCAGTTTCTCAAGTCTCTTCATAACTAAACCCACTCATCCCTGGTATCACCTGCGTGAATCTCTTCTGCCCTCTTTACATGACCTTGACGTGTTTTGCAAACTAGGGTGCCCAAACTGGCATAATCAATGATTTCTATAGGTTTCACATTATCTCTTTGAATTTGTATTCCATGTCCCACTTATAAATCCATTCTGTTCCTCAAAGTCAAGCTGACGGAGTTTCAAATTTGTGAAAGCAGGACATGAAATCTAGAGGTGAATTCTGTTTCTTTAGATTTGAAAGACAGCTCGAGATTGAGTGTCTGAATTTTATTCACATACATTTAAGGGAATGAGAGGGGGCACTGTCATTTCTTGGAAGCCAGTTGGAAGAATGATGGGGACAGAAGTACACGCACAACTCTAAATATTTCACTTATTTGTAAAGTTGCAAATATTTCAAACCTTGATTCTTGTCCCAGTTCAAAATAAGAGATATTGCCACCAATGAATGCATTTTGCTTCACATATATATTTGGAGGAGTCGGTCAATTAAAAATTAAAATGGGGGCATTAAGAGTACAATCTTCAGTCAGGGCATAGATTGGGGAGTTGTCAACCAAACCAGGACACACGCTTGTTGAATCTGCATATTTGGTCAGTTTAGTACAAACATGATCCATCATTGCCGCAGACTTTTTACAGATTTACAACAACAACAATTTGTATTTATATAGCACCTTTAACGTATTAAAATGTCCCAAGGTGCTTCACAGGAGTATTATAACAAAAAAAATGACACCAAGCCACAAGGAGAAATTGGGGTAGGGGACCAAAAGCTTGGTCAAAGAGGTAGGTTTTAAGCAGTGTCTTAAAGGAGGAAAGAGAGGTAGCGAGGCGGAGAGGTTTAGGCCGGGAATTCCAGAGCTTAGGGCCTAGGCAACAGAAGGCATAGCCATCACTGGTTGAGCGATTATAATCAGGGGGGTTGGGGGTGTTTGTGGGGCTGGAGGAGATTTGAAAATCGAGGATGAGAATTTTGAAATTGAGGCATTGCTTAAGCAGGAGTCAATGTAGGTCAACGAGCACAGGGGCGATGGGTGAACAGGACTTAGTGCGAGTTAGGACATGGGCAGCCGAGTTTTAGATGACCTCAAGTTTATGTAGGGTAGAATGTGGGAGGCCAGCCAGGAGTGCATTGGAATAGTCCAGTCTAGAGGTAACAAAGGCATGGATGAGGGTTTCAACAGCAGATAAGCTGAGGCAAGTCGGAGATGGGCAATGTTATAGAGGTGGAAATAGGCAATCTTAGTTATGCCTCAGATATGTGGTCGGAAGCTCATTTCAGGGTTAAATATGACACCACGGTTGTTAACAGTGTGGTTCAGCCTCAGACAGATGTTAGGGAAAGAGGTGGAGTTGGTTGCTAGGGAACAGAGTGTGTGGTAGGGACCGAAAACAATAGCTTCAGTCTTCCCAATATTTAACTGGAGAAAATTTCTGCTCATCCAGAACGATGTCGGACAAGCAGTCTGACAATTTAGAGACCGTGGAGGGGTCGAGAGAAGTGGTGGTGAGGTAGAGCTGGGTGTCGTTAGCGTACATGTGGAAAGTGACTGTTTTCGGATGGTGTCGTTGAGGGGCAGCATGTATGAGAAACAGGAGGGGGCCAAGGATAGATCCTTGGGGACACCAGAGGTAATGATGCAGGAACGGGAAGAGAAGCTATTGCAGGTGATTCTGTGGCTACGATTAGAATAGATAAGAATGGAACCAGGCGAGTGCAATCCCACCCAGCTGGACGATAGTGGAGGAGGATGGAGTAGGTCAATCGTGTCAAAGGCTGCAGACAGGTCGAGGAAGAGGAGGAGGGATGGTTTACCTTTGTCACAGTCACATAGGATGTCATTTGTGACTTTGATAAAAGCTGTTTCAGTACTGTGGCAGCAAGCAATCAAAAAGGCAAATGGAATGTTGGCCTTTATTTCAAAGGGGTTGGAGTATAAAAGCAGGGAAGTCCTGCTACAACTGTACAGGGTGTATTGGTGAGACCACACCTTGAGTACTGCGTACAGTTTTGGTCTCCTTATTTAATGAAGGATATACTTGCTTTAGAGGCAGTTCAGAGATGATTCATTCGGTTAATTCCAGAGATGAGGGCGTTGACTTATGAGGAAAGGTTGAGCAGGCTGGGCCTATACTCATTGGAATTTAGAAGAATGAGAGGCGATCTTATTGAAACATATAAGATACTGAGGGGGCACGACAAGGTAGATGCAGAGTGGGGAAATCTAGAATGCAGGGGCACAGTTTTAGAATAAAGGGTCGCCCTTTTAGAACTGAGATGAGGAGAAATTTCTTCTGAGGGTCGTAAATCTGTAGAATTCTTTGCCCCAGAGAGCTGTGGAGGCTGGGTCATTAAATATGTGGAGATCGACAAATTTTTGCAAGATAAGGGAGTGAAGGGTGATGGGGAGCGGGCGGGGAAGTGGCTTTGAGCCTAAGATCAGCCATGATCTTATTGAATGGCGGAGCAGCTCGAGGGGCCAAGTGGCCTATTCCTGCTCCGATTTCTTAGGGGCGGAAACCTGATCAGGGGGATTCTAACATGGAGTTCCAGGAAAGATGGTCACAGATCTGGAAGGCGAACATTCAAGACCAATGTTCCTGCTAATTTTCTTTTGGGGTTCGTGGTCCCTTTAAGGGGCTGCATGGCCCATTCAAATTATCGCGCATGCACAGTTTTCCCATTTGAAAGCCAGTAAGCAGTCTGCGCGGGACCTCCAGATCGCTGTGCGGCTGCAGATCTTAACAGGAACATTGTTCAAGACCCTTTACGTTACTGACAATGGAACCCTGAGAAACTATTTACCATGGTCCGAAGAATGACAATAATAAGGCAGGGAATGAAGCTCGGAAGAGAGGAGGTGAATAGATGGATCAGTACTTTACATAGTGAGGTCGGAGTAGTGGAGGCAAAATGCTGGAATTATTTAAGAAACAGTTGGATGTTGTGACAGAAGGACTGTAGACTTGCTCTGGATGGGCTTCATCCATGTCCCCTAATTTTAGACCTAGAACAATGACTTCAAAATATTATAACGCAATTAGGAGTTTCATCTCCCCCCTTTTGCTCAGCTTTGTGTCACACGTGTACATGTTGCAAGCTTTAATCCAGTGCAATATCTGTTCTTGAGCCTTTACCCTAATTACATCATCTGGAAGAGCTCTATGAAGAGCTCTATGTTGTGCTCAACCTTGACTCAGTAGCAACACCTTCACCTCTGAGTCTGAAGGCTGTGGATTCAAGCCTCACTCCAGAGAGTTCAGCACATAATCTACGCTGACATTTAGTTCCAGCACTGAGGAAGTGCTGCACTGTCGGACATGCTGTCATTTCGATGAGATCATGGGCCAGATTTTCCGACCCCGCCATGGGTGCATACAAGGTGTGTACACACCCGAAGGGGCCTCGCAATTGCCGGTTTCAGACTCCCTCTATGGCAAGTATTTCCTTACTTAGGTAAGGAGACCAAAACTATACACAATACTCCAGGTGTGGTCTCACCAGGGCCCTATATAATTGCAGTAAGACGTCTTTACTCTTCTATTCAAATCCTCTTGTAATAAAGGCCAACATACCATTTGCTTTCCTAATTGCTTGCTGTACCTGCATGTTAACTTTCAATGATTCATGTACAAGGACACCCAGGTCCTTCTGAACACCAACGTTTCCCAATCTCTCCCCCCAGCGGCATTTATAATGGGGAACAAAGAAATGGCAGACCAATTAAATACATACTTTGGTTCTGTCTTCACAAAGGAGGACACAAATAACCTCCCAGAGATGTCGGGGGACATAGGGTCTAATGAGAGGGAGGGTCTAATGAGAGGGAGGAACTGAATGAAATCAGTATTTGTAGGGAAATGGTGTTAAGGAACTTGATGGGGTTGAAGGCTGATAAATCCCCAGGGCCTATATCCTAGGGTACTCAAGGAAGTGGCCCTAGAAATAGTAGATGCATTGCTGGTCATCTTCCAAAATTCTATAGACTCTGGAACATGTCCCAGGGATTGGAGGTAGCTAATGTTACCCCACTATTCAAAAAAGGTGGTAGAGCGAAAACGGGGAATTATAGACCGGTAAGCCTGACATCGGTAGTGGGGAAAATGCTCGAGTCCATTATAAAAGATGTAATAGTAGAGCACTTGGAAAACAGTGACGGGTTCGGACAAAGTCAACATGGATTTACAAAAGGTAAATCGTGCTTGACTAATCTACTGGAATTTTTTGAGGATGTAACTGGTGGAATAGATAAGGGAGAACCAGTGGATGTGGTGTATTTGGACTTTCAGAAGGCTTTTGATAAGGTCCCGCATAAAGTTAAAGCACATGGGATTGGGGGCAAGGTACTGACTTAGATAGGGAACTGGCTGGCAGACAGGAAGCAAAGAGTTGGAATAAGCGGCTCTTTTTCCGAGTAGCAGGCAGTGACTAGTGGGGTACCGCAGGGATCGGTGCTAGGACCCCGGCTATTCACAATATATGTTAATGATCTAGACGAGGGAACTAGATGTAATATCTCCAAGTTTGCAGATGACACAAAGCTGGGTGGGCATGTGTGCTGTAAGGAGGATGCCGAGAAACTCCAGTATGATGTGGACAGGTTGGGTGATTGGGCAGATGTATGGCAGATGCAGTATAATGTGGATAAATGCGAGGTTATCCACTTTGGTGGCAAAAACAGGAAGGCAGATTATTATCTGAACGGCAATAGATTGGGAGAAGGGGAAGTGCAACGAGACCTGGGTGTCCTTGTGCACCAGTCGCTGAAGATAAGCATGCAGGTGCAGCAGGCGGTTAAGAAGGCAAATGGTATGTTGGCCTTCGTAGCGAGAGGATTCGAGTACAGGAACAAGGATGTCTTGCTGCAGTTGTACAGGGCCTTGGCGAGACCACACCTCGAGTATTGTGTGCAGTTTTGGTCGCCTTATCTGAGGAAGGATGTTCTTGCCATGGAGGGAGTGCAGTGAAGATTCACCAGACTGATACCTGGGATGGCAGGAATGACATATGAGGAGAGATTGGGTCTGTTGAGTCTGTGTTTTCAAATGTAGTTATGCTGAATAACAGGACACAGACTACAGAAATAATTAAACAGGTCTTTAGTGATTGAGGGTCAGGGCTGAACTGGGATACACTTTGCTCCGCAGGGTTTATATACCGGTGTGGTCACCACCGGTACTACAATGTACAGGAGCCATCAAAAAGTAGTCCATCACCTTAAGGTATCCTCTTAAGGTGGTACAGGTTACATACACTACAATTCCTCCCCTTTTAGCCTAACAGTGTACACCCCAAATTAAACATTACATGGATAACATATATACAATTTTCACACAACACTGTTCAAAGATTCCGTCTCTGAGGAGGTCTCCTGATCCGGGCCGGATAACGCCTTTCAGGGGTCTCTGGTTCTCGTTGCTGTGATGACTCATCCATTTGATCTCCTTTGGATTGAACATCATCATGTACGTTCGAGTCTGAGGTAAATGCAACAGGCTCAATAAATTCTTCAACTGGTGTCTCTGCCGTAGACATGGGGTCGACCCTTGTTCTCGATTCCACAAGTTGGTCAGCATGAAGTCGTATTACGTTCTCTCCAACGTCTACCGTGTACATCAAGGGTCCTTGTCAGGCCGAATTGTTCCGGATTGCCATTTATCATCCCTATAGTCCCTAGCCAACACTGGTTGTCCTATTTCAAAACTACGAGTGGCCTTGTTATTTACATGCTGGAATTGCTTGTTTTCGACTTCCCTTCGCACATTGGGTTTTAACAAATCCAACCCGGACCGCAACCTCCTGTTATAGAACATTATGGCAGGGCTTTGATTTGTCACTGCATGCGTGGCGTTTCGATACGCCATCAGGAAATTGTCCACCTTGTGTTGTAGTGGAATATGGTCTTCGCTCAAGGCCTTTATCGCCTTTTTGAACGTTTGTACAAATCTCTCGGCCAACCCATTTGTAGCCGGATGATATGGGGCAGATGTATAGTGTTTCACCCCATTCTTTTTCATGAATTTCTGGAATTCTTCTGACACGAACTGTGGTCCGTTGTCTGAACATATTTGTTCCGGCAACCCATTCCTTGCAAATATGGTTCTTAGAACTGCGATCGTCTTCTCAGAAGTAGTGGTCGACATCTTAATCACTTCTGGCCATTTAGAATGTGCGTCTACTGCTATCAAAAACATGGAATCCATGAATGGACCTGCAAAGTCGATATGCACACGTTGCCATGGGATTGAAGGCCATTCCCACGGATGCAGCGGTGCAATTAGAGGTGCATTTTGAACTTTCTGGCACCCTGAGCAGCTTTTAGTCAGATCCTCTATTTGTTTGTCGATACCTGGCCACCACACATAAGCCCTAGCAAGGCTTTTCATCTTGACTCCCCCCAGATGACCTTCATGCAACTCTTTCAGAACTCTCTCCCTTAATTTAGGAGGAATAATCACCCTTGTTCCATACATCAATGTTCCTTGACATACGGACAGCTGTTCTCGTCTGGCTGAGAATGCTGGTAACAGTGGTTCGCCATGTGCTGGCCATCCCTTCACTGTCAAGTCGTAAACCCGAGACAGTGTCGGGTCGTTTCGGGTCTCTCTCTTAATACCCGCATTGGTGACTGGTAAGCATTCGATGATGGTCGAGTGAAATATCTCGACAGGGTCAACTGCCGGTGCCTCTTCCGCTGTAGGTAGTGGCAGGCGCGACAGCCCATCAGCATTACCATGTTGCTTTGTACCTTTGAATTCAATATCATATTGATGTGCCCCTAGGAAAAGGGACCATCTCTGAAGCCTCTGTGCCGTCATTACCGGAACACCCTTCTTAGGGTTGAAGATGGAAACCAACGGCTGGTGATCTGTCAGCAGCGTAAACTTTTGGCCTTGCAGGTAATGGTTAAATTTCTTAACTCCCCACACGAGGTTGAGAGCCTCCCTATCTATCTGAGCATAGTTGCGCTCAGCAGAGGTCAATGATCTGGATGCGAACACGACTGGCCTTTCCGAGCCATTTGGAAACTTGTGAGAGCTCTGCCCCGATACCATATGCAGAAGCATCACAAGCTAAGCGAATAGGCAGCGTTGGGTTAAAGTGAGCCAACACTTCTTTAGAGGTGATCAGTGCCTTGATCTTTTGAAAAGCCCGTTTACAATCATCGCTCCACTTCCATGGTATTCCCATTTGCAAAATAATGTTTAGCGGGTGTAACACCGTGGATAAATTTGGAAGAAACTTGTGGTAATAGTTAACTAACCCAAGGAACGACCTCAACTGGGATGCATTTTCCGGTGCAGGAGCTTTCACAACAGCTTCGATCTTGTCAGGTGACTTATGGAGCCCCTCCTGGTCAATGACGTGGCCGCAGTACGAGATTCGCTTTTGAAAGAACTCACATTTCTGGCGATTAACTCTGAGCCCATATTCTTTCAATCTGATGAGCACCTGCTCCAAATTCACGAGGTGATCCTTATCATCATCTCCTGTAATCAGGATGTCGTCCAGGTAGCATTGTGTGCCTGGGATTCCCTGCAATACCTGCTCCATGGCCCTTTGCCAAATCGCTGGAGCCGATGCCACTCCAAAAACCAGTCTATTATACCGATATAAGCCCTTATGTGTGTTGATCGTGAGATACTGGCGTGACACTTCATCAACTTTCATCTGTAGGTACGTCTGCGCCAGGTCTATCTTGGTGAAGTGTTTCCTGCCAGACAGCGAAGCGAAGATATCTTCAACCCGCGGAAGCGGATATTGCACCGTGTGAAGAACCGGATTAACAGTGATCTTGAAATCGCATCAGATGCGAACCTTCCCAGGTTCCCCCGGCTTGTTGCTCAACGAACACTTCATGACAGGAACAATGGGTGTGGCCCACTCGCTCCAGTCCACCTTGGACAGTACCCCTGAACGTTCTAGCCCTTCCAGCTCTGCTTCCACAGCAGGTCGTATCGCATAAGGTACCGGTCTGGCTTTGAAAAATTTTGGGTTTGCATGTTCTTCAACTTTGATGTTTGCCGTAATTCCTTTCAGTGTTCCCAGTCCCTGTTGAAACACCTCCTTAGCATCATCTAACATTTTGGACAGTCGTTTAGGTTTGACGTCGTCCTCCTTACAGGCATCTACAGTCAGTGCTTGTATGGAATGCCAGTCCACATTTATTCTCCGGATCCATTCCCGTCCCAGTAGTGGCGGACCTCCATCAGGTAACACATACAAGTCCATTTTCTGACTTTCTTTACCATTGTAGACCACATTTACTTTTATCTTTCCTTTGGGGTACACTATTTGCCCCGTGTATGTTTTCAATACAATCTCCGTATCCCTCAGGGGAATGTGCGAGAATAACCTTTTGTAATCTTGCTTATTCATGACCGTTAATGCCGATCCAGTGTCCAATTCCATCTTCACTTGGACTCCTGCTATCCGAAGCATAACCCAGATAGTCTGGTGGTCTGCTGTGTTACCCACATTATGTATTTTTAGACAACCCAGTTCCTTACTGCTGGAGCCTGAATCCATCTTCTGTTCATCCGAACTGTTCTCTGTCACCTTGTGTACTTTTTTGTACTTCTCCTGCGGCGACTTTTTGCTGCTGGTCTTCTTTCCTGACCGGCATACTCTCGCTATGTGACCAAGTTTGCCACATTGCCTGCATTCTTTATCTTTGAACCAGCACTGGTTCTGGTCATGCGTTGTCCTTCTGCAACGATAGCACTTTACTGCGCCCAATGCCATTTCATTGGTGCTGAATTCCAATGGCCTTTGCTGTATCTCTGCAGCGCCTCGTGCTGCTGCCTCGTGCGATGCTGCAATGCTGAAAGCTTTGTCCAGTGTAAGGTCCTTTTCCTCTAGCAGTCGCTTCTGGGTTCCTTCCCTTAGGAGCCCACACACAAACTTATCTCTCAGTGCGTCTGCTAGTCCTGTACCGAACTGACAGTACTTTGATAACTTGCGCAGTTTGGTTAGGAATTCAGCGTTGCTTTCTTCTTTAAGTTGAATTCTTTTGTAGAATTTAAATCGTTCTGCTATCAGCAGCGGCGTGGGGTTTAAATGCTCTTGCAGGATAGTAACAATATCCGCGAAACTCTTCCCTACCAGTTTATCTGGTGTTACAAGGTTCCTTAATAACCCGTACGTCTTCGCACCCATCGAGTTTAATAGGGTTAGTGCTTTCCTATCCTCCGGTACCTCATTCGTTGTACAGTAAACTTCGATGCGTTCCACATAAGTGGCCCAATCTTCCACATCGCTATCAAAAGCAGTGATGTTACCCGTTTTTGGCATCCTTGTTGAGTTTCCTTTCCTTCGGATATGATTACTATTATTATTATTTTTTTTTCAAAATGGCGGCTTCCCGCGCTTGTCTTCTTCCCCCGCCGACTCAAAATGGTGATTCCCGCGCTGTTGCCGTTCACGCCTCCCAGCGGTCCTTTATTTTCCCCTAAGCTGCTGCTCTTGTTCCCCGCCGCTCCCGCGGTCCTTGTGGTCATAAACGCTTTCCTGGCTGCTGCGCGTCTCTGCCCCAATTGCAGTCCGGCCGCTGACACCGGCTGCGGTCATGTTCTCCGCCCTTTTCATCGTTTCCCTCCCCTTCTCTTACTGACAACTCGGCCGACTTCCCCCACGTGCCACTCGATCGGGCTTACCCGCCGCTGTCATCGAAGGGATGTTCACTGATGTTTGACTTCGTGGCCAGAAACCAACCCGGGTTCCCGATGGCCTCCCGTGCGATGCAGTGTCCAGCAGGATGTTGAGGGTGGCTGTCCTTGTTCGACGCCCGTTTCAGAGGACGAAGCTTCCTTTGATGCAACTGCCGCTAGGTAAGATCAGACTCGTCGCCACTGTTGAGTCTGTGTTTTCAAATGTAGTTATGCTGAATAACAGGACACAGACTACAGAAATAATTAAACAGGTCTTTAGTGATTGAGGGTCAGGGCTGAACTGGGATACACTTTGCTCTGCAGGGTTTATATACCGGTGTGGTCACCACCGGTACTACAATGTACAGGAGCCATCAAAAAGTAGTCCATCACCTTAAGGTATCCTCTTAAGGTGGTACAGGTTACATACACTACAGGGTCGATTGGGCTTATACTCACTGGAGTTTAGAAGAATGAGAGGGGATCTCATTGAAACTTATAAAATTCTAACAGGACTAGACAGACTAGATGCTGGAAGGATGTTCCCGATGGTCAGGGAGTCCAGAACCAGGGGTCACAGTCCAAAGATAAGGAGTAAGCCATTTATGACAGAAATGAGGAGGAATTTCTTCACCCAGAGAGTGGTGAACCTGTGGAATTCTCTACCACAGAAGGCAGTTGAGGCCAATTCATTAAATATATTCAAGAAGGAGTTAGATATATTTCTTAAGGCTAAAGGGATCAAGGGATATGGGGAGAAGGCAGGGACAGGGTACTGAGTTTGGATGATCAGCCATGATCTCATTGAATGGCGGAGCAGGCTCGAGGGGCCGAATGGCCTACTCCTGCTCCTATCTTCTATGTTTCTATTTTAAAAACTCTGCTTTTCTATTTTTCCTACCAAAGTGACTTCACATTTCTCCATGTTATATTCCATTTGCCATGTTCTTGCCCACTCACTTAGCCTGTCTATATCCCCTTGAAGCCTCCTTGCATCCTCCTCACAACTTACATTCCCACCCAGCTTTGTATCATCAGCAAACTTGGATATATTACAATAGCAAAATACTGCAGATGTTGGAAATCCGAAATAACAACAGAAAATGCTGGAAAAACTCAGCAAGTCAGGCAACATCCGTGGAGAGAAATTTGAGTTGACGTTTCGGGTTTGACCCTTCTTCAAAACTGGAGAGAAAAGGAACTAGATCGAAGGCAGGGCTGCGATCGGACAAAAGAATAAAAGAACCAAAAGAAGTAAAAGAGATTAGAAGCTAGACGAGATGGTAATAGGCTGTGATTAGGTGTAAAGTGTACTGGCAGGGCAAAAGATAGCTGCCAGGTGTGAGAGAGAAACAAAAGGAAAGGGGGGGGGGGGGGAAAGGAAAGGAGTGGAAAAATATAAGTGAAAATGAAATAGGGGCCGAGGTTATGATCTGAAATTGTTGAACTCGATATTGAGACCGGAAGGCTGCAGACTGCCTAATCGGAAGATGAGGTGCTGTTCCTCGAGTTTACGTTGAGCTTCCGTGGAACAGTACAAGAGGCCAAGGACGGTGAGGTCCGAGTGGGAATGGAGCGGCCGGATATATTACATTTGGTCCCCTCATCCAAATCATTGATGTAGATTGTGAATAGCTGAGGCCCAAGCACTGATCCTTGCGGTACTCCACTAGTTATAGCCTGCCAATTTGAAATGACCATTTTATTCCTACTCTCTGTTTTCTGTCCGTTAACCATTTCTCAATCCATGCTAGCATATTAACTCCAATCTCATGAGCCCTAATTTTGTTTAATAACCTCTTGTGTGGCACCTTATTCAATGCCTTCTAAGAATCCACATCCACTTATCTATTCTGCTAGTTACAACCTCAAAAAACTCTAACAGATTTGCCAAACACTATTTCCCTTTCATAAATCCGTGCTGACTCTGCCCAATACTATTATTATTTTTCTACGTGCCCTGTTACCACGTCCTTAATAATAGATTCTAGCATTTTCCATACTGCTAATATCAGGCTAACTGGTCTGTAGTTCCCCATTTTCTCTCTCCCTCCTTTCTTAAATAGTGGGGTTACATTTGCTGCCTTCCAATCCACAGGAACCATTCTAGAATCTATGGAATTTTGAAAAATGACAACCAATGCATCCACTATCTCTATAGCCAACTGTTTCAAAACCCTAGGATGTAGGCCATCAGGTCCAGGGGATTTATAAGGTTTCAGTCCCATTAATTTCTCCAGTACTACTTTTTTTACTAATACTAATTTCTTTCAGTTCCTCATTCACGCTACACCCTTGGTTCTCCACTATTTCCGGGAGGTTTTTTGTGTCTTCTTCCATGAAGACAGACACAAAGTATTTGTTTATAATGGGGAATAAGGAAATGGCAGGGAAATTAATTTATCCTGTCTCAGCCTGTAAGGGACCTACATTTACTTTCGCTAATCTTTTCCTTTTTACGTACCTATAGAAGCTTTTACAATCTGTTTTTATGTCTCTCGCTAGTTTACTCTCATTCTATTTTCCCTTTCTTTATCAATTTCTTGGTCCTCCTTTGCTGAATTCTAAAATCTTCCCAATCCTCAGGCTTACTACTGTTTTTGGCAGCATTATAAGCCTCTTCCTTTGATCTAACACTATCTTTAACATCTCTTATTAGCCACGGTTGGACCACCTTTCCTGTGGGGTTTTTGTGCCTTAAAGGAATGTATATTTGTTGCAAATTATGTATTAATTCTTTAAATGCTAGCCATTGCTTGTCCACTGTCATACCTTTTAATGTAGTTTCCCAATCTACCTTAGCCAACTCGCCCCTTATACCTACGTAGTCTGCTTTGTTTAAATTTAAGACCCTAGTTTCGGATTTAACTAAATCATTAAGTGCTGTACTGTCGGAGGTGCTGTCTTTCAGATGAGATGTTAAACCGAGGCCCCATCTGCTCTCTCAGATGGATGTAAAAGGTCCCATGGCACTATTTCGAAGAAGAGCAGGGGAGTTATCCCCGGTGTCCTGGCCAATATTTATCCCTCAGCCAACATAACAAAAACAGGTTATCTGGTCATTATCACGTTGCTGTTTCTGGGAGTTTGCTGTGTGCAAATTGGCTGCCGCATTTCCCACATTACAACAGTGACTCCACTTCAAAAGTACTTCATTGGCTGTAAAGTGCTTTCAGACGTCCAGTGGTCGTGAAAGGTGCTATATAAATGCAAGTCTTCCTTTCAAACTCAATATAAAATTCTATCATATTATGGTCACTCTTCCCTAAAGGCCCCTTTACTATAAGGTTATTAATTAACCCTTTCTTGTTGCACAATACTAGATCTAAAATAGCCTGTTCCCTAGTTGGTTCCTCAACATACTGATCTAGAAAACTATCTTGCATGCATTCCATGAATTCGTCCTCCACACTATTACTGCAAATTTGGTTTGCCCAGTCTATATGTAGATTAAAGTCCCTCATGATTACTGTATTACCCTTGTTACATATGCCTCTAATTTCCTGATTTATACTCCGCCCTACATTACAACTTTGTTTGGGGGCCTATAAACAACTCCCACGAATGTTTAGAACATAAGAAATAGGAGCAGGAGTAGGCCAATTGGCCCCTCGAGCCTGCTCCGCCATTCAATAAGATCATGGCTGATCTGATCCTAACCGCCAATCCACTATGACAGGACTATCTCCTGAATCTAACAGAATTAGATGCATGAAACAGGAGCAGGATCAGGCTAAGCGGCCCCTGGGCCCGCTCCGCTACCCACAGGGCCATGACCGATCCGAACCTAGACTCATGTCCAAATTCCTGCCCGCTCCCCGTAACCCTTAATTCCCTTTTCTTCTAGGAAACTGTCTATTTCTGTTTTAAATTTATGTAATGATGTAGCTTCGACAGCTTTTTGGGGCAGCATATTCCATTGACCTACCACCCTCTGAGTGAAGTAGTTCCTCCTCATCTCAGTTTTGAAAGAGCAGCCCCTTATTCTAAGACTATGCCCCCTAGTTCTAGTTTCACCCATCATCTGGAACATCCTCCCTGCATCCACCCGATCCAACCCCTTCACAATCCTATATGTTTCAATAAGATCGCCTCTCATTCTTCTGAACTCCAATGAGTAGAGTCCCAATCTACTCAACCTCTCCTCATATGTCCATCCCCTCATCCCCGGGATTAACCGAGTGAACCTTCTTTGTACTGACTCGAGAGCAAGTATGTCTTTTCTTAAGTATGGACACCAAAACTTTATGCAGTATTCCAGGTGCGGTCTCACCAATACCTTGTACAACTGAAGCAATACCTCCCTATTTTTATATTCTATCCCCCTAGCAATGAAAGCCAACATTCCATTGGCCTTCTTAATCACTTGCTGCACCTGCATACTAACCTTTTGAGTTTCGTGCACCAGGACCCCCAGATCCCTTTGTACTTCAGTACTTTCCAGTTTCTTGCCATTAAGATAATAACTTGCTCTATGATTTTTCCTGCCAAAGTGCATAACCTCACACTTTCCAGTATTGTATTCCATCTGCCAAATCTTTGCCTACTTACTTAGCCTGTCTATGTCCCCTTGCAGGTTTTTTATGTCCTCCTCACTCACTACTTTCCCTCCCATCTTAGTATCATCTGCAAACTTTGATATGTTACACCCGGTCCCCTCCTCCAAATCGTTAATATAGATTGTAAAGAGTTGGGGACCCAGCACTGACCCCTGTGGAACACCACTGGTTACTGATTGCCAGTCTGAGAATGAACCATTTATCCCAACTCTCTGCCTTCTGTTAGATAGCCAATCCTCTATCCATGCCAGAATATTACCCCCAATCCTGTGATTTTTTACCTTAAGCAATAATCTTTTGTGTGGCACCTTGTCAAATGCCTTTTGGAAGTCTAAATACACTACGTCCACTGGTTCGCCTTTATCCACCCTATATGTTACTTCCTCAAAGAACTCCAGCAAATTTGTCAAACATGACTTCCCCTTCATAAAACCATGCTGACTTTGTCTTATTAAATTATGATTATCCAAATGTCCTGTTACTGTCTCCTTAATAATGGACTCCAAAATTTTACCTACCACAGATGTTAGGCTAACCGGTCTATAGTTTCCAGCCTTCTGTCTACTGCCCTTTTTAAATAAGGGTGTTACATTAGCAGTTTTCCAGTCTGCCGGGACCTTTGCTGAGTCCAGGGAGTTTTGGAAGATTATTACCAATGCATCCACAATCCCTACCGCCACTTCCCTAAAGACCCTAGGATGTAAGCCATCAGGTCCAGGCAATTTATCCGCCTTGAGTCCCATTATTTTACCGAGTACCACTTCCTTAGTGATTTTGATCGTGTTTATCTCCTCCCCCCCTATAGCCCCCTGCTTGTCCAGTGTTGGGATATTCTTGGTGTCCTCTACTGTAAAGACTGATACAAAATATTCATTCAGTGTTTTTGCCATCTCCATATTTCCCACCATTAATTTCCCGGTCTCATCCTCTAAGGGACCAACATTTACTTAGCCACCCTTTTTCTTTTTATATAACTATAAAAACTCTTACTATCTGTTTTTATATTTTTTGCTAATTTACTTTCATAATCTATCTTCCCTTTCTTAATCAATCTTTTTGTTATTTTTTGCTGTCTTTTAAAGTTTTCCCAATCCTCTATTCTCCCACTAGATTTGGCTACCTTATACGCCCTTGTTTTTAGTCGAATACTATCCTTAATTTCTTTACTTAGCCACGGATGGCTGTCTTTTCTTTTACACCCTTTTTTTCTCAGTGGAATATGCTTTTTTTGGAAGTTGTAAAATAACTCCTTAAATGTACACCACTGATCATGTATCGTCTTACCCTTTAATCTATTTTCCCAATCCACTTTACTCAATTCCGCTCTCATACCTTCATAGTCTCCTTTATTCAAGCTTAGCATGCTTGTTTGAGATACAACCTCCTCACCCTCTAATTGAATATGGAATTCAACCATGTTATGGTCACTCATTCCAAGGGGATCCTTTACTAGGACATTTTAAATTAATCCTGTCTCGTTACACAGGACCAGATCTAAGGTTGCTTGCCCCCTGGTCGGTTCAGTTACATACTGCTCAAGAAACCCATCCCTAATACACTCAATGAACTCATCCTCAAGGCAGCCCTGCCCAATTTGATTTGTCCAATTAATATGATAGTTAAAATCCCCCATAATTATAGATGTTCCCTTATTACAAGCCTCAACTATTTCCTGATTGATACTCCGTCCAACCGAGTTGCGACTGTTCGGAGGCCTATAGACTACACCCACTAGTGTTTTTTTCCCCTTATTATTCCTTATCTCCACCCAAACTGTTTCATTTTCCTGATCTTTTGACCCAATATCATTTCTCTGTATTACAGTGATTCCTTCCTTTATTAACATAGCCACCCCACCTCCCCTTCCTTCCTGCCTGTCCTTCCTGATCGTTAAATAACCTGGTATGTTTAATTCCCAGGCATTGTCACCCTGCAGCCATGTTTCTGTAATGGCCACAAGATCATACCCATATGTAGCTATTTGTGCCATTAACTCGTCTATTTTGTTACGAATGCTACGTGCATTCAGATAGAGAACTTTCAAATGTGTTTTGTGACACTTAGTTCCTGCTTTTGTCCTTTTTATTACTTTACCTTTTACTCCATACCTTCTGCCCCTTCCTGACATGCTCTGGTTTTTAATTTCCCCACTGCTACCTAAGTCTATGACCTTCTCTGTTGTCATTTTTATTATTTGTTCTCTAGGAACCTCCCCCCCACTAGTTAGTTTAAAGTCCTCTCTACAGCCCTAGTTATATGATCCGCCAGGACTCTAGTCCCAGCACTGGCCAAGTGAAGCCCATCCCAACGGAACAGCTCCCTCCTGCCCCTTGCTGTTTCTTAGCTCCACCCAAACTGATTCTACTTCTTGATTTTCAGAGCTAAGATCCTTTCTCTCTAACTGTCTTTATCCCATCCTTTATTATCAGGGCTACCCCTCCTCCTTTTCCATCTTGCCTATCCCTTCTAAAAGTTATGTATCCTGGAATATTTAGTTCCCAACCTTGGCCACTTTGCAACCACGTCTCCGTTATGGCTATTAGATCAAACCTGTTAATTTCTATCTGCGCTATTAATTTATCTATTTTGTTGCGAATGCTTCATCATTCAGATATAGTGCCTTTAGCTTTGACTTATTTCTATTTTTCCCTGATGTCACCTTAGTCACTGATGCCTTATTACCTTTGTTATTCTCTGTCCCTTATTTTTACTCTGCTTATTTTTACCCAAAACTCTACTCTGCTCTAGAGCCTTGACATTTCTCTCACTGCTTTTATATTTACTCTTTTCTGAATCCTCCCGCACCACCCCTTTCATTAGTTTATAGTCCTGTCTACTGTCCTAGTTATTTGTATAACCTCCATGAATGGTATTGAAACAGCTAAGGATGAACTTGAAAGAGACGGGGGCAATTTTAACTTTCAGCAATTGTGTAAAACAGGTGATATTAGATGAGACACCCATTATACACCCATCCAATTCCCCTTTCCATTGACTTTAGGATTGATCTCAGGAAATCCTTGTTCACACAGAGTGATCAATTTATGGAATGGACTTCTAAATAGAGAAATGGAGACAAAATACCCTGGAATGATTTAAGAATAATTGGATGCTACATTGGTAGGATGGATGTTAAGATGGACCCAGTTGCCTTCCACATCCATATTTATCTTGTGATCATGTGCACCTCCCTAGCTGAGTCAAGAAGTGCAGAACCTTGGCATCCTGCTCCAACTACAGCTCAGCTTCTTCCCCTAAGCCACTCTATTTACAAAACTATCGCCTTCCACCTCCACAATATTACCCACCTCCACCTCATCTCTCCTCTTCTGCTGCCAAAACCCTAGTCCATGCCTTCATCACCTCAAGGATTGACTTTTAAAATCCCCTTCCTGCCTTAATCATCCACAAGCTTCAAGCCATCTAAAAGGCCACAGCCTATGTCCTCACCTACACTAAGTCCCACACTCCCATCAAACATCTAGTTTTCAAATCTCACCATGACTTCACTCCAATTTATGTTTGTAACTTCCTTGTGTCTGATGTCTTCTCACCTACCCTTCATTTCTCCCCATCCCTCACTCCTCTGTTCAGCCACTATGATTCTGCCCTCTGAAGGTTTCTACCCAGTTCCCTTCACCTTACTGTCTTTCTCCTTGCTTTGAAAAATCTCTTAAGCCCTCTTCAAAACCCTTTGACCATGCCATCAGTTCCCATCCTACCCATTATTTTAACCCTTTTCTACATGCACAATGTCAACCATATCCTTTCTTTCCCAGTGCTCTGTGATGTTCTGCATGCGAAGAGCACTATCAACGCAAGTTGTTGTTGTTATCTCCTCATCACAACTACCTGCATATCAAACCTTGGACACTGCTCTAAAAATAAATCTACAAAAAAAAGTTTTAATGAGTTCTGATGACATGAATGAGCTTGGAGGAGCTTTTTGAAACTGATAATGTGAGGGAGCTGAATGGAATTGTCTGGTAAAGGTGAGGGGCCTTAAATTTAATGACTGTACCTCCAATGATAATTCAGTTTCCTCACAACATCTTGATCAATGTATGATTCAGCTCCCATTTGCAACTGTAAACAATGCAATGTCAAAATTCCTGAATAAGGTGAAATCCACCTTTTGATCGTTTTCCAAAGGTCAACATTGTTGCAGCAGTGAAAGTGAACTAACCCTTCATTGGCAGACAAACAGCATTCCCACTGCTAACCCCTGGCTCCCGGCCATCTCAAGCCCTCCCACTTCTGCCCTTATTGCAATTGAAGCAGCTTTACGTTACTGACCTGCACTCTGCCTCTTCTGGCTGAACAGAGAGAAAGAAAATAAAGGATTAAAAGCTGAATATGCATGAATCACTGTGCATGTCATGAAATACTGCTGTATATTTGTTAACTGAGCCAGCTTTGTAATATAACATTTAAAATATGACCTGCAGACAAGTGACCCTAAAAACTGCTTCAACTGGAGTCAGGGCAGGAGAAGGAAGGCAATATTTGTAGCTACCATGACAACATTTTTCTCCCTCCGACAAATGAGAGCACCTCCTTTGCCCCCTGTAAGAATAAACAGGACAGTTTTCTCAACAGGAATGCAGAACTAAATGTAGACAGGCATTTTCAAAACAACTGTATAATATGAATGAATTATCAGTAACTCCTCTAAACCAGTCCCTCTGCTGAGGTCATGGAAACCGAGTTAAATATTTAAATAAAAATGTTCAGTAAGATCAACAGAAGCAGAGGACAAAAACACAAGTAAGTTTATGTTAATTCTACAATAGCTTGAATTTTGGAAAGCTTACTAACTGTGATACTTCCTCTTTAGCTATGAAGTAAATCCTGTACATGGAATTAAATACATATTATGGGATTGGTCAGCATTAATGGCTGACTGAAATAAGTCTAACAACTGAAAAAAGTCTATTATAAAATGACAGAACATCCAGCTGAAGAATATACAATTGAAGTATCACTACTGAAAACATAGTTCTTATGAATGACAAGGATCTTGTACCTCAACACCCATTTGCCAAAGCCACTTATATCATGTTAAGAATAGTACTCGAGCTACAAAGCTCTTCAGAGAACTTCAAACACTCTGGTAGAAGACACACATTTCTTTCTGGGGCGATCAGTAAAGTAGCACACTTTGAATTCTGATGTGAGGGATGCTATTGTATCATCACCTTCTCTAATTATCTAGTTAAGTGTGATAACATCTGTCTATGTCCCTTCACTGTCTGCAACCTGGAAGGATTCCCTCCAGTTTCACTGCTCCTAATCAGAGTCTCTAGTTAATTTTGCTATGTCATTCAGATGGTATTGTGCTCTTGTCTCACTGTCAAATTACTTTCAGAGTTTGGAATGCTGATGCTACTCAGTTTGTAACATGAGCATTGTTCACACCATTCGTGTCCATTCATACTTAGGATAAAGTGCCTCCTGTAAAGAAAGCACAGGTTTTATATCATTCATGTCATTGCTTCATTTTTGTAAAGACTTATTACAGCATCACTTGAAAAATGATATAGATTACAACTACATTAGACAGCTGCGGGTTTAGATTTAAGAATAAGATGAACATAAAAAAGTGAGCACTGACCAATAATTCAAGTGGCTGAATTCAGTTCTTAATTTCCAATAAGAAGGTTGAGAGTCCCAGTCCCGGAGTCACTGAAAGCCTCCTGGATGGGTTCAGTTTGGGATCCCAGCTGAAGGAGAAGTGTATGATAAGCAATAAGTAAATGTGGAAAGGAATATCAGCCCTTAACTAAAAACAGAAAATGCTGGAAATACTCAGCAGGTCCGGCAGCATCTGTTTTTATTTCAGATTTCCAGCATCCGCAGTATTTTGCTTTTGTATTAACCCTTAAGGGCTAGCAGCTCAAGGGGATTCTATACATCCTGGGCCAGCCGATCTCTGAGTTTACAGCTCACATGCTGCGACATTGAACATCCCCATATAATACAGTAATAATGCTAATTAGATAACAAAGTAGCTATTACTGCATTATTAAAAAAAATTAAAATATACACATTTAAAAAAATATAAAACAAACATTTTACATCTAGTTTCTCTTCTACATTCAGTATTTTAACTTATTTCATATTACAACCTGGATTCAGAAACACAATGCAAAGTGGTTATATTTGTAGATGATACCATACTAGGAAGAACAGTGGGATCAGAAGAGGTAGCTCAGCTTTAAAAAAATAAGTTCAATAACATCTATAAGTGGGCAGAACAATGGGCAGATAAATTTTAACACAGACAAATATAAAGTGCTACATATAGAAAGAAAAAAGTTGGCATGTATACTCCATGAATGGTGCTGAAATAGCCAAGGAGTCCTAGTAAACTTGACGCTCAACATGTCCGATCAATGCAGAGCAGCAATCAACATAGTCAATAGGTATTGAACTACATAGCCAAAACAATAGAATATAAGTTGTAATGTATGTACCTTTAAGGGGGAGAACTACTTTTTACAGCTCCTGTATACTGTAGTACCGGCAGTGACCACACCTGTATATAAACCCTGAGTAGTGATCTGTACAGTTATTTCTAGAGTAACCCTCATTCAGTAAACACCTGTTGAATCGTTCCCTGCAGTCTGTTGTCTGATTATTGAAGGACACAACATTAAGATACACGGACATAACATTGGCGACGACGCAGATTCGAACCTACCTGCAACTCTGCATCACCTCCCAGGGATTTGCTCCTGGAGAACAGTGGAAGGAGGTCGAGTCCAGAAGCACGGGCGTTGACCACGGGCAACCGCCCAGTCATCCAGCGGAGATTTGAGCATCGCAGGGGAGGCTGTCGAGAGCCAGGCTTGGCTTTCCAGTCATGGTGGTCCAGCGAAACGGGCTGGCAACAGGTACTGCGCAGACCCTTCCCGGACAGCGGCGGGCTAGAGCCCGATCGAGCGGCACAGAAAAAGGCCGAGCAGCGTCGACGGGGGAGAGAGAGAGGGCAGAGCGCACAGGGCGCAGCCGGTGTTCAGGACTGAGCGGCGTCAACGGGGCAGAGAGACGAGAGAGAGCAGAGCGCAGCCGGTGTTCAAGGGCCAAGCAGCGTCAACGGGAGAGAGAGGCATGCAGGAAAACGCGAGGCGCTGCCATTGCCATGAGAACTGCAGAGAGCGGCATTGGCAGCAGCGCAGGAGCAGCGCACGAAACCCACAGGGCGTCGCCATTTGCCACGAGGACCGCCGAGAGCGGCGTTGGCAGCAGCGCGGGAGACACCATTTTAAGCCGCAGCAGGGAAGAAAGGAAAGCGCGGGAGACGCCATTTTAAGCCGCAGCAGGGAAGAAAGGAAAGCGCGGGAGACGCCATTTTAAGCCAGTCTAACCACACCCAAAAATGCCAAAGAGTGGCAGTATCACAGCATTCGACAATGAAGTCGAAGATTGGACAACATATGTCGAACGCATAGAAGTACACTGCAAGGCGAATGAAGTGCCAGATGACAAGAAAGCGCTGGTATTGTTGAATTCAATGGGTGCAAAAACGTATGGCTTACTACGAAATCTAGTAACCCCAGAGAAGCGAGTAGAAAAGGATTTTGAAAACATAGTGTCAATCCTACAGGACCACTTAAACCCCACACCGCTGCTGATAGCAGAAAGATTTAAGTTTCACAAAAGGAACCAGCATAAAGATGAAAGTAATGCTGAGTATTTAACGGAACTGCGCAAGCTATCGAAACACTGCCAGTTTGGAATGGGACTAGCAGATACTTTAAGGGACAAGTTTGTGTGTGGGTTTCAAAGTGAAGGAACCCAGAAACGGCTTCTATCAGAAAAGGATCTTACGCTGGACAAGGCTTTCAGCATTGCAGTATCACACGAAGCAGCAGCACGGGGCGCTGCAGAGATACAACGGAGACCGCAAGAATATGGCACAAATGAAATGTCATACGGAACAGTGAAGTGCTATCGCTGCGGCAGAACAACACACGACCATAATGATTGCTGGTTCAAGGACAAAGTGTGCAGACAGTGTGGAAAAGTAGGACACATAGCAAGAGTCTGCAGGTCGGGAAAGAAAACCAGCAGCAAGAAATCTCCACAGGAGAAGTACAAGAAGGTACATAAGGTGACGGAGAGTAGTTCAGACGAACAGAAGAGTGATACAGACTCCGGAAGCAAGGAGCTGGGTTGTCTGAAACTACTTAATGTGATCAAAACGGAGGATCACCAGACTATCTGGGTCACGCTCAAGATAGCAGGAGTCCAAGTGAAAATGGAATTGGACACAGGATCAGCCCTAACAGTCATAAACCAAAGGGACTACAAGCGGCTATTCTCACATATACCCTTGAGAGATACAAAGATTGTCTTGAAGACGTACACGGGGCAAAAAGTCTACCCCAAAGGAAAAATAAGGGTGAACGTTATATATAACGGCAAGGAAACACCAAAAATGGACCTATATGTATTGCCAGATGGAGGACCACCACTACTAGGACGTGAATGGATCCGGAAGATACAGCTAGATTGGCATTCCATACAAGCACTGACTGTAGATGCCAAAAAGGATGACGACATCACACCTGGACGACTGTCAAAAATGCTAACTGACGCACAAGAAGTGTTCCAGCAGGGACTCGGAACACTAAAAGGCATAACAGCGACGATCAAAATAGAGGAAAATGCAAGCCCAAAGTTTTTTAAGGCCAGACCGGTACCTTATGCGATCCGCCCAGCCGTCAAAGCAGAGCGGGAAGGTTTGGAACGTTCAGGTGCACTGTCCAAAGTGGACTGGAGCGAGTGGGCTACACCCATCATTCCTGTAATGAAGAGGTCGTTGAGTAATACGCCTGGGGAACCAAAGAAGGTTCGCATCTGTGGGGACTTTAAGGTGACAGTGAACCCAGTCCTTCACACTGTACAATATCCGCTTCCGCGGATTGAAGATATTTTCGCCTCGCTATCTGGAGGGAAATGCTTCACTAAGATTGATCTGGCCCAGGCGTACCTGCAAATGGAGGTAGAAGAAGCCTCGAAACAGTACCTCACGATCAACACTCAAAGGTCTCTATCAATACAACCGGCTGGTGTTCGGGGTAGCATCAGCTCCAGCTATTTGGCAAAGGGCAATGGAACAAGTCCTGCAAGGGATTCCAGGGACCCAGTGTTATTTGGACAACATCCTGGTCATGGGCGAAAATGACAGCGATCACCTCGCCAACCTGGAGCAGGTGCTCACTAGATTGAAGGAATATGGACTCCGAGCTAATCGCCACAAATGCGAGTTTTTCCAGAAGCAGATCTCGTATTGTGGCCACGTTATTGATAAAGAGGGGTTACATAAGTCCCCTGAAAAGATTGAGGCAGTAGTCAAGGCTCCAGCACCGGAAAATGTGTCACAACTGAGGTCGTTCCTCGGGCTGGTGAACTACTACTACCATAAGTTCTTGCCGAATTTGTCAACCGTACTACACCCACTTAACACCCTACTGCAAACGGGGGTACCATGGAAGTGGAGTGACGAATGTAAACGAGCTTTCCAGAAGAGCAAAGCATTGATCACATCAAAAGAGGTGTTGGCTCATTTCAACCCAGCACTACCAATTCGGTTGGCGTGTGATGCATCACCCTATGGCATTGGAGCGGTGCTGTCGCACAAATTCCCGGATGGCTCGGAGAGGCCAGTAGCCTTTGCGTCTCGGTCACTAACCTCAGCCAAGCGTAACTATGCCCAGATTGACAGGGAGGCCCTCAGCTTAGTGTGGGGAGTGAAAAAGTTCAATCACTATCTGCACGGGCAGAAGTTCACCTTGCTGATTGACCACCAACCACTTGTCTCCATCTTTAATCCAAAGAAGGGCGTTCCGGTGATGACTGCGCAACGGCTACAAAGATGGTCCCTTTTTCTAGGGGCGCACCAATATGAAATCGAGTATAAGGGCACGAAACAGCATGGAAACGCTGATGGGCTATCACGCCTGCCACTGCCTACTGCGGAGGAAGCACCAGCAGTGGATCCTGTCGAAATATTTCATTCGACTATAATTGAATGCTTGCCAGTAACTAACGCTGGTATAGAGAAGGAGACCCGAAATGACCCGACACTGTCTCGGGTATATGATTTGACGGTGAAGGGATGGCCAGCACATGGCGACTCACTGTTGTCAGCATTCTCATCCAGAAGAGAACAGCTGTCAGTATGCCAGGGGACCTTGATGTGTGGACCCCGAGTGGTAATTCCACCCAAGGGAGAGAGTGCTCAATGAGCTTCACGAAGGTCATCTGGGAGGGGTGAAAATGAAAAGCCTTGCTAGGGCTTATGTGTGGTGGCTGGGGATCGATCAGCAAATCGAGGACCTGACAAAGAGCTGCTCAGGATGCCAGAAGGTCCAAAATGCACCACCACATGCCCCTCTACACCCATGGGAGTGGCCCTCATCTCCATGGCAATGGGTGCATATTGATTTTGCTGGTCCATTCATGGACTCAATGTTTTTAATAGCCGTGGATGCGCACTCGAAATGGCCTGAGGTGATCAAAATGTCCTCCACCACCATGGAGAAAACTATTGCAGTCCTACGGACCATTTTTGCCAGGAACGGCTTGCCAGAGCAGATTTGCTCTGATAACGGACCACAGTTTGTGTCCGAAGAGTTTCGAAGATTTATGAAAAGGAATGGGGTAAGGCATTACACATCCGCCCCGTATCATCCAGCCACAAATGGATTGGCTGAGAGGTTCGTACAAACCTTTAAAAAAACAGTAAAGGCCATGTGCCATGATGACATTCCACTGCAGCATAAGGTGGACAATTTCCTGTTAGCCTACAGAAATGCGACACATGCAGTCACCAACCAGGCCCCGGCCATGATGTTCTTTACCGAAGGTTGAGATCTCGTCTGGATTTGCTCAGACCAAATGTACGAAGAGATGTTGAGAGTAAGCAATTCCAGCACATCAATGAGAAGCCGACAAGGAGCTTCAATGTAGGGCAACCAGTCTTGGCCCGCGACTACCGAACAGAGAAATGGCAACCAGGAACGATATGTACACGGCAGGGGCCACTAATGTACACAGTGGATGTTGGGGAGAACATTGTGAGACGCCATGCTGACCAGATCCTAGAGTCACAGGAATGAGTGAACCCCATGTCTCGGCCATACGTACCTGGTGAGGAACCCGACGTACAGGTCGCATCTACCTCAGAAACAATAGCACTGGAAGCTGATGAATCAACCGACGACAGGGTGTTAGAATCGCCTCCGCACCAAGAGCGAGACACTCGGGAAAGGCGTTATCCAGAAAGAATCAGGAAGCCTCCCCAAAGACTGAATTTATAAATAGACTATTTTCAGCTAATGTTGCATGTTAAAAGTGTTAATTGTAATTAGTTTGATATTTAATTGTTAAATGAGTGCTTTGGTACTGTTAATCTAAAAGGGGAGGAATTGTAATGTATGTACCTTTAAGGGGGAGAACTACTTTTTACAGCTCCTGTATACTGTAGTACCGGCAGTGACCACACCTGTATATAAACCCTGAGTAGTGATCTGTACAGTTAGTTCTAGAGTAACCCTTATTATGTCCGTGAATGATTGAGACACGGACAGCAGGAGTTGAACAAAACAAGTCTTTACTGATTGAAGTCAATCGGGAAACTGAAACTACAGAGGCTTACTAGCGCCTTTTATACAGGGGTGGTCACTGCCGGTACTGCAGTCTGAGACCAGTTATTCTCTTAAAGGTACATACACAACAATTCCTCCCCTTTTAGATAAACAGTACATAACATTCATTTAACAACTAAATGATAACTAATTACAATCACAATTACGGTTGCTAGATACATTGGTTAAGTTTAAGCAATTATAAGTTCAGTCTTTGAGGAGGCTTCCTGATTCTGTCTGGATAACGCCTCTTTGGGGTATCAGGTTCTTCTGGCAAGGTTGAGTCGGGATCAATGTCGTTGTTTGGTTCATCTGCTTCCAATATCACCGATTCTGCGGTAGCTGCAATTGGTACGTCGATTTCATTGCCAGGTGTATCAGATCGTGGTGTGGAGTTGACGTTTTCCAGTGACTCTAGAATCTGGTCAGCATGGCGTCTTACAATGCTCTCTCCAACGTCCACGGTATACATGAGAGGTCCTTGCCGTGTACAAATCGTTCCTGGCTGCCATTTCTCAGTGCGGTAGTCCCAGGCCAAAACTGGTTGACCTATCTTAAAACTCCTGGTCGGCCTTTCATTCATATTCTGAAACTGCCTGTTCTCCACATCTCTTCGGACGTTTGGCTTAACCAAATCCAAGCGGCATCGTAGTCTTCGATTGAAGAACATCATGGCTGGAGTTTGGTTGGTAACCGCATGTGTCGCATTCCGGTAGGCAAACAAGAAGTTGTCCACCTTGTGTTGTAGGGGTATATCTTCATTACACATTGCCTTGATAGCCTTCTTGAATGTTTGAACAAACCTCTCGGCCAATCCATTAGTGGCTGGATGATATGGGGCAGATGTGTAATGCTTAACACCATTGTTCTTTAAGAACCTCCGGAACTCTTCAGGCACAAACTGTGGTCCATTGTCAGAGCAAATCTGTTCAGGCAGCCCATTCCTGGCGAATATGGTTCGTAAAACTGTGATAGTTTTTTCCGTGGTGGTTGAGGACATTTTTATTACCTCTGGCCACTTTGAATGTGCATCCACCGCAATTAAAAACATCGAGTCCATGAAGGGACCAGCAAAATCAATGTGCACCCTTTGCCATGGAGATGAGGGCCACTCCCATGGATGCAGAGGAGCTTGTGGTGGGGCGTTTTGGACCTTCTGGCATCCTGCACAGCTCGTGGTCATCTCTTCGATTTCTCTATCGATTCCCGGCCACCACACAAACGCTCTGGCTAAGTTCTTCATTTTTACCCCACCCAGATGACCCTCATGAAGCTCATTGAGCACTCTATCCGTCAACTTAGGTGGAATTACTACTCTGGATCCACACATCAAGGTTCCTCTGCACACTGACAGCTGTTCTCTTCTCGGCGAGAATGCTGGCAGCAGTGGTTCGCCATGTGCTGGCCATCCCTTCACCGTTAAATCATAGACCCGTGATAGTGTCGGGTCATTCCGTGTTTCCTTTTCTATGTTTGCATTCGTCACAGGGAGACATTCGACTATGGTCGAGTGGAATAACTCCATTGGATCCACTGCAAGGTCTTCTTCTTCCACCGTCGGCAACGGTAGGCGTGACAATCCATCAGCATTCCCATGCTGTTTAGTTCCTTTGTACTCGATATCATATTGGTCTGCCCCTAGGAAAAGGGACCACCTCTGCAGCCGTTGTGCTGTCATTATCGGTATGCCCTTCTGAGGGTTGAAAATGGAGACAAGAGGTTGATGATCGGTTAGTAGAGTAAATTTTTGACCGTGCAGGTAGTGATTGAACTTCTTCACCCCCCACACTAGGCTGAGGGCCTCTCTGTCAATCTGGGCGTAGTTACGCTCGGCAGAAGTTAACGAGCGTGACGCAAAAGCTATCGGCCTCTCTAAACCATCAAGGAATTTATGTGATAGTACCGCCCCAATGCCGTAAGGAGACGCATCACACGCCAGTCTGATCGGCAGTGCTGGGTTGTAGTGAGCCAATACTTCTCTTGAAGTGATTAAGTCCTTACCCTTCTGAAAGGCCTGCTTACAGTCATTGCTCCATTTCCATGCTACTCCCGTTCGTAGCAGGGCATTCAGTGGGTGCAGAATTGTCGACAAATTCGGCAAAAACTTATGGTAGTAATTCACCAATCCGAGGAATGACCTCAGTTGCGACACATTTTCAGGCGCTGGGGCCTTAACAACCGCTTCAATTTTGTCAGGGGACTTATGTTACCCCTCTTCATCAATCACGTGGCCACAATACGATATCTGTTTCTTAAAAAACTCGCACTTGGGGCGGTTGGCTCGTAGCCCATGTTCCCATAGTCTAGTGAGCACCTGTTCTAGGTTGTTAAGGTGTTCACTGTCATCTTCACCTGTCACAAGGATGTCGTCCAAGTAACACTGAGTCCCCGGAATCCCTTGCAGGGCTTGTTCCATTGCTCTTTGCCATATCGCCGGAGCCGATGCTACTCCGAATACCAATCGATGATACTGGTAAAGACCTTTGTGAGTGTTTATCGTGAGATACTTCCTAGAGGATTCTTCAACCTCCATCTGCAAATATGCTTGTGCTAGGTCAATTTTTGTAAAACGCTTCCCTCCAGACAGTGAGGCGAAGATGTCTTCTATCCTTGGAAGAGGATATTGTACTGTGTGAAGGACTGGGTTCACCGTCACCTTGAAATCCCCACAGATGCGAGCCTTCCTTGGCTCCTCAGACTTATTGCTTAACGTTTTCTTCATGACAGGAACGATGGGTGTTGCCCACTCGCTCCAGTCGACCTTAGACAACACGCCTGCCTTCTCCAGATTCTCCAGCTCTGCCTCGACGGCTGGGCGAATTGCATATGGTACCGGTCTTGCTTTGAAAAACTTGGGAATTGCATTCTCTTCTATTTCTATTGAGGCGGTTAAGCCTTTAAGAGTGCCCAGTTCTTGTTGAAATACCTCTTTGGCGTTAGCTAAGATTGTTGTTAATCGTCCAGAAGTGACGTCGTCATCTTTTTTACCGTCCACCGTCATTGCATGAATGGAGTGCCAATCTAAGCTTATCTTCCTGATCCATTCACGTCCCAATAACGGTGGTCCACCATTTTGCAGTATGTAGAGATACAATTTCCGTATTTTCTTGCCGTTGTATTCGACAGGCACCCTTATTTTTCCTCTGGGGTATACTTTTTGCCCCGAATACGTTGTCAAGACGATGGATGTCTCTCTCAAGGGTATGTGTGAGAATAGCCGCTCGTAGTCTCGTCGATTCATGACGGTTAGCGCTGATCCTGTATCCAATTCCATTTTAACTTGGGACCCTGCTATTGTGAGGGTGACCCAAATGGTTCGGTGATCCTCTTTTGCGGTTACATTGTGAAGTTTGAGACAGCTTAGTCTCCTGTTCCCGGATTCACTATCGCTCATCTGGTCTTCGGAACTACTGTCCGTCATCTTTTGTACTTTCCTGTATGGTTCCTTAGTAGTCTTTTTGTTGTCGCTGGTCTTCTTCCCAGACCTGCAAACTTGTGCAATGTGTCCCATCTTCCCGCATTGCCTGCATATTTTGTCTTTGGACTAGCAGTCCTTCTGGTCATGGTTAGTTCTGCCGCAGCGATAACATTTTGCAAATTCCCGTGTCATTTCGTGGGTGCCGTATTCCTGTGGCTTTTGTTGAATTTCCGCAGCTCCCCTGGCTGCTGCTTCGTATGATACTGACACGCTGAAAGCCTTATCTAGCGTCAGCTCTTTCTCCGAGAGTAACTTCTTCTGTGTTCCTTCACTCAGGAGTCCACAGACAAATTTGTCCCGTAGGGTATCTGCCAGTCCTGCTCCGAACTGGCAGTGCTTTGATAGCTTGCGTAGTTCCGTAAGGTACTCAGCATTGCTCTCATCTTTATGCTGAGTTCTCCTGTGGAATTTAAATCTTTCTGCTATCAACAGCGGTGCAGGGTTTAGGTGTTCCTGTAGGACAGCAACAATTTCGTTAAAACTCTTCGCCTTCGGTTTGGCTGGAGTAATCAGGTCCCGCAATAGGCCGTACATTCTAGCGCACATTAAGTTTAGCAATACCGATGCCTTTTTCTCATCGGCTATTTCGTTTGCCTCGCAATATACCTCGACTCTTTCCACATACGTGGTCCAGTCCTCTATTGTATTATCCAAGGCAGTGATACAGCCAGTCTTCGGCATCTTGAAAATCTAAAATGGCGCCTCCCGCGCTTTGCCTTCTTCCCCGATTTGACAAAATGGCGCCTCCCGCGCTTTGCCTTCTTCCCCACTGTTGCTAGCGCTGCTTTCCGCGGTTCCCGTTGCAACCTGCAGCTCCTTGCGGTTTCTTGCGCGTTTAATATTTCTTTTTTTTTATTATTTTCCCATCCTGGAACAACCCTGTGGGACTCTTGCCTCCCTCTTCTCGGGTCTATACGCAGCCCGGCTTCGTAGCACCGGCCGCGCCCTGTGTGCTCCACCCTCTCTCTCCTCTTCCCGACAACGCTGCTCGGCCCCGTTGCAAGCCACCCGCTCGAGTTCGTGAACGCCGCAGCCCAGGAAGGATCAGTGTACTACCTGTCACCAGCCCGATTAGCTGAAGCACCGTCGACAGGAACCAGGCCCCGCTTTCGACAGCTTCTCCAGCAATCTTCAACTCCGCTAACACAGGGGTGGATGCCCACGGTCGACGCCCGTTTCTACTGCTTCTTTCTTCCTTCTGGCCTCGACCTCTGCTCACTTCGCTGCAGGAATGGATCCCAGGAGGTGGTGCAGACTGTAGGTAAGTTCGTATCTGCTCGTCGCCAGTATTATGTCCGTGAATGATTGAGACATGGACAGCAGGAGTTGAACAAAACAAGTCTTTACTGATTGAAGTCAATCGGGAAACTGAAACTACAGAGGCTCACTAGCGCCTTTTATACAGGGGTGGTCACTGCCGGTACTGCAGTCTGAGACCAGTTATTCTCTTAAAGGTACATACACAACAACCCTCATTCAGTAAACACCTGTTGAATCGTTCCCTGCAGTCTGTTGTCTGATTATTGAAGGACACAACATTAAGATACACGGACATAACATAAGTCAGAGAAGGTAATGATCAAATTGTATAGTGCTCTAGTCAGACTGCACCTTTAACACTGTATCCAAGAATCAAGAGAGGCATTCAAGCATTGGAAGCTAATCCCCAGTGTTGGGGTCTGAGTTATGAGAAAAGAGTGGATAAACTTGGGCCAGGATTTTCCTTGGAGCTGTTCCGACTCTGCCACCATAACTGTGCCAGACGGGCAGTGGAGACCCCGGTTACCACACTTCCAGCAAAGTTACGTTGGCAGAGTGGGAACAGCCCTGAGGAAATTCTCAGCCTTGGGCTGTTCCTCCTGGTAAGGAGGGGTGATCTTCTAGAGGTATATAAGATTGTTAAGCGTACAGGAAAAGTTAACTCAGAATGCTACATTAATATGTGGGAGTAGAACTAGGAGCACAGGTTAAAACTAGTAAATGGTAATTTTATGACTGATATCAGGAAATTCTTTGTCACATGAAGAGTGATCAACATCTGGAATAAATTTTCAGATAGAGCAGTGGAGGTGAAAACCCTGGAATAATTTTTTTAAAACAATTGAATATTACAATTAGGTGGGGGGTGGGGTAGGGGGCATTAGGATAGCTCTGGCTGGATGAATTAAGATGGACCAAATGGTCTTCCTCATCCATAATTCTTATGTGATTTTGTTTCTTCCATATTCACTATTTCAACCTTGTTTCTTAATTACATAGAATAAAAACAGCTCAGAAACAGGCCATTCGGCCCAACGAGTTTGTGCTGGTGTTTATACGCCACACAAATCTCCTCCCATTCAATCTGCCTCATCTCAGCCTTTCAGCATCTTTCTACTCCCTTTTCTCCCATGAACTCTTCTAGTTTCCTTTTGCAAGCATCTAAGCCATTTGCCTGAATCACTTCTTGTGGTAGCGAGTTCGACATTCTAACCACTCTCTGAGTAAAGAAATTTCTCCTTATTTCCCTACTGGATTTTTTAGTAACTTTCTTGTATTTATTAGCCCCTAGTTTTGGATTCTCCCGCAAGTGGAAACATTCTCTCCACATCTACCCTGTCCAACCCATTCATAATTTTAAAGACCTCTATCAGGTCATCTCCTAGTCTTCTCTTTTCTAAAAAAAAAAATGCCCTAACCCGTTCAATCTTTCCCGATAGCTGTAATCTCTCAGTTCTGGTACCATCCTTGTAAATCTTCTTTGCACTTTCTCCAGTGCTTCTATGTCCTTTTTATAGTATGGAGACCAGAAAAGTGCGACCTGACCAGGTTCCTTTACAAGTTTAACATAACTTTACTACTTTTGAGTTCTACACTCCTAGAAATAAATCCCAGTGCTTTATTAGCATTTTTAATTTCTTTGCTGACCTGTGATGGTGCTTTTAATAATTTGTTCACCTGTATCCCTCAATCCCTTTTCTCATCTAACCCATTCAGCTTTTTATTTTCTAAAGGTGTAGGTGATGTTTCTATTTTTCCTACCAAAGTGCATCACCTCACATTTATATATAGAATCATAGAATTATAGAATACTACTGCACAGAAAGAGGCCATTCGGCCAATCGAGTCTGTGCCGGCGCTTTCATTTGCTACTTAACTGCCCAGTCTGCAAGTTTTCTAATGTCTTCTTGTATTATGTTGCATTCTTCCTCAGTGTTAACTATACCCCCCAGTTTAGTATCAAAGGATGATAGCTGTAGACATTATTTCATTGGGAGCAGAACAAAGATTAATTAGAGAAAACTGTAATATATACAAAAATATTCCCTCCAAATTTTAAATTTATTTTTCTGCATGTTTTTCTGAGTTGCTTAGTTGGTTGAAAACTGGACCAAAGGCCATAGGGTCTTGGATCTGAATCTAAAAAAGTTCATTCATCCTTTCAGCCTTGTGCGGTGTTTAAAATGAATGCCGCATCTTAAGAACAAAAAGCACAGTAAGGCAAATGCTGGAAATCTGAAACAAAAACAGAAAATACTGGAGATACTCAGCAGGTCAGGCAGCATCCAACGAGAAAACACGAGTCAGTTGACATTTCAGGTATAAACCCTTCCTCAGAACTGAAAGATATTATACATGAATAGTCTTTATGAAGGAACAGAACAAGCGAAAGGATCTTAGGATATGGGGTGACAGCAGGAGCCTGCCGTACACCATCACAACTATTGTCTTTGGATAATCCTAGCTGTTGGCAATCAAAACAGAGATTAGCATCACCTCATGCTACCATCTGGTGGTGATGAGATAAATCTCTCTCTCTCTCCCCCGTTATACATCATTCCTGGGCAAGAGGCAGAATGGCAAACTGTTGTTCCAGTACTTCTTGATCCATATGCTAGAAGTTAGACAAGAGAAGCTCATCTGGAATCAGGATTTCCCTTGCTGTGGGGAAAAGCACATCTTCTATACTGCGTCTTCCTTAGCAGTATGCCGAGATCAGAGGTTTGCTGTATGGAAAATCATCAACCCTTTCAGAGTATTTTTTTCCTTTGTTAGGTATTCAACAACAGCAAACAGAATTGCAGGCATTTTAGTAACAGAAAAAAATGTATTCATGTATTTCAATGACTAATATTTGCAATAATAACTTCATCCAAAGAATACATCTAGAGTGGGCAGACAAACTAACCATAATGTCATCCAATAGATGGTGAAACGTCAGACCTAAGAGAGCTGAAGAAGGCGGTGACACAGGACAAGCAAAAATCTTATTTCACTTCTTGAGTGCTTTTGTCAGGCTTTATCATGCACCTCTATTTACTTGCTTGTTCTAACTGTGTAATTTATTCCTTTCACCACAGGTACGGTTCTTTCATCTTTCTATATGAGAAGTTAATACCAATCTGATTTTTACAATTCCACAAAATTTCTATTGTAGTTCCATTCACTAGAATTTAGCTGTGTGAGGTTGCAGAAAACACAGTGTCCAGGCTATGCAGGTGTAGAAATTGTTTAAAACAAAAAAGTTATAAATTTAGAGAAGAAATAGGAAAACCTATTGTATTTTTAAGAACAAGCTTATGAGTGGCACTGTGTTCCAGACGATGCTTGCGTCTGCGCTCACTCGGAGGTCAAACTCCAAACCATCGTCAACACCTTCACCGAAGCGTACGAGAGCATGGGCCTTACACTAAACATCCGTAAGACAAAGGTCCTCTACCAACCTGCCCCCGCCACACAGTACTGCCCCCCGATTATCAAAATCCACAACAAGGCCTTGGACAACGTGGACCACTTTCCATATTTCGGGAGCCTACTGTCAACAAGGGCAGACGTCAACGACGAAGTCCAACACTGTCTTCAGTGTGCCAGTGCAGCCATCGGTCACCTGAGGAAGAGAGTGTTTGAAGACCAGGACCTCAAACCCGGCACTAAGCTCATAGCTCATGGTCTACAGAGCAGCAGTGATACTCGCATTGCTGTATGCCTCAGAGACATGGACCATGTACAGCAGGCACCTCAAAGCACTGGAGAGGTACCACCAATGCTGCCTCCGCAAGATCCTGCAAATCCACTGGCAGGATAGGCGCACCAACATCAGTGTTCTTGCTCAGGCCAACATCCCATAGCATCGAAGCTTTGACCATGCTCAATCAGCTCCAATGGACGGGTCACATTATCCGCATGTCCGATACGAGACTCCCAAAACAAGCGCTCTACTTGGAGCTCCGGCACAGCAAGAGAGCCCCAGGTGGGCAGAGGAAACGCTTCAAGGACACCCTCAAAACCTCCTTGAAAAAGTGTAACAGCCCCACTGACACCTGGGAATCCCTGGCCCAAGACCGCACAAAGTGGAGGAGAAGCATCCGGGAAGGCGCCGAACACCTCGAGTCTCTTCGCCGGGAGCAAGCGGAAACCAAGCGCAGGCAGCGCAAGGAGCGCACGTCAACCCAAGCACCCCACCCACCCACCCCTTCAATCACCGTCTGCCCCACCTGTGACAGAGACTGTAGGTCCCGCATTGGACTCATCAGTCACCTGAGAACTCATTTTTAATGTGGAAGCAAGTCATCCTCGGTTCCGAGGGACTGCCTAAGAGAGAGAGTGTTACATGGATAATTTGAAATGTCTGACTTATCCTCGAGTTATAGTCCTTCCATTTAAACATGCTTTGGAACCCATTCTTTACGTGTTTCTTACAGTCAGTGCCTGATTTAGTCACTTATGGAATCTCCTGATTTGGAGGATCGCTCCCACGGTGGGGGCAGGGTTATGAAGGCAAGAATGTAAACAGGAAGGAAATTAAGCATATATGTTTCCTAACTCGAGGACTAGAAGCATGGGATGTTTAAATAATAGGATGATATGTTCTTCATAGATCACTATACTTGTTTGTGGGAGATGATGATGCTGATGTGATTATAATGCCCATGCTCAAATATTATGCTGTAGTCAATTACCCAGAAATTGAAGCAGTTATGGTAAATATATAGTCACAGATATCACCACAGGGTGCATTAAAATGTTTATTTTGTACTATTTTTTAAACAGGATACTAAAATTTTGCGTCAAAATATGTCGCTGTGAGCAGTTTGTTTGTGTATATTGTTCCCCGAAGTTCATAACTCATACTAACACTGTATCTCCAACTGGATTTAAGTCAACTGGTGTTAAGTGCATTTAGGCAGGGCTTCCACCATCTGTAAACCCTTCATTACTTTCTTTCATTCACTGACATTTCTGCCAAAAGTAATCCTTCGTGTTTGATTTATTAATAGCAGTCACTGCTGCTAATATTTCAGTGTATCCACCAGCAGGACCCAATCAATCGCTTATGAGAAACATATTTCTAAAATCTATAAACTAAAGGAGGCAATGTCTTACTTTGCTTTACATTGCATTCTTATTTCCTGCTCACTTTGTGCAGCCCAGTGAATGTGTGAATCGAGGGGAAACGGAAATTAAAACAGAAAATGGTGCGAATGGACAGCAGGTCAGTCATCGTCTGAAAGAGAAAAGACAGATTAACATATGTAATGCTGCAAACACTTGCAAGTGACAATGGGCAGATCCGATTCCCTTTATCTTTTGGCACAAACGGACGGGGTGGTACTTTCACAGGTACAAGCAACACTAGGTAGATCCCTAAAAGATACCTAAACTCTTAATACAAATGTCAAAGCATTAAACAATATTTGTGTTTTAACAGGTTTTGTGGGGGGGAAGTGGGGGGAAGAAGACACTGAGAGGGGAAGGATTTGAATTTTGGTGAGATTCTTGCATCTCACCCTGAGACCTTGAGGAAATCATTAAGTTTCCAAGTGTAAGTATAATTAAGTGACACGTTTTTTAATTTAAAGTTTCCTGTCCAGAATTATCCCTTTCCAAAAGTCACAATTAATTTTTTTATATAGAGAAACAGTAAGAAACATGTTTGTGCCACTACAGGATTAAAAACTCCTGTTCAAAGAGTCTATCTGATCATTTCCAACACCTTACAGTCTTGTGTCAGTATAAGTTCTGGTAAATACTCAAAAGGAAAAACCTCATGGGCCTCGATAGGCGGGAGAGGGTTGGGGGGGGGGCGGCGGGCAGGGGGAAGGGGTTATAATTTAAAATCATGAAACGCGACCCCAACCCCTGTTAAATTCAGCAGGACTCATGTGTCTGAAGAAGCTCTTAAAGAGGCAGGCGTGTAAGGGAGATCAGCAGGAACCAGAGCAACACTGCCCATACCCACCACTATATTTAAATCATATTAGTGACACATTGTCAGCACAGCCAGCATTTTCATCTCCTTTCCTACCGAATAACAAGAGCATTATACAGCTGCCCAATTTCACTGTACTCCTACATTTCCCAAAGTACAGGGGGCCGCCTATAAACAGCGATGTGACCATCCAGGCACAAGTTCCCACTCCCTCTCTGGCACCACAATTTGGTCCTCTTCAGATGTGCTTTGTCACTTACCTGAGTGACTTCCTTAAGATGTGAGTAGCTGCGCTGCTCCTGCAAATGTTGGCGAGACACAGGGTGCAAGAGGTGCTGTCTTGTCCTGGGCCACTAGCTGTGCTGATAGGCTGCAATTACAGGCCCACAATGATAGAAAAGGAATTAATATTGAAATGCTGGCTCCAAGATACACCATCAAACAGTGATTGCACTGCAAGATAGTTTGGGACAATTTTACTCCCCCTCCCAAACACTCATACCAGTGGAAGACAGGTGGAGCACTTTGTGTACATGCTTGCCTTGACTCAAGCTGAACCCAGCCATAAAGTGCTTCAGGACATCCTAAGAACTTGAAAGCTGCTGAACAAATGCAATTTCTTGTTTTATTTCCTTCAGCATACAGCCATCACATTGTAGGTAACGGCCCAAAATTTGCAGTCGGAGGCTTCCTGCGGGCGGATGCCTCCAACCTGTACAAAATCTATGAATTTACCTGGTGGCCTGGGAGGTACGGACACTTGCGCTCCTGGGCCTCTCCGGGCAGAGGCCCACATATCCCAGGGGCGCATGACCAATAAAAGAAGGGAATCCCCATTCTTACTTACGGGAGTTCCGTACATACGGAATCCCCATCAGTATGAATGGGGATCACTTAAAAAATACACAAACAAATGAACTAAAAAACATTACATATTTAAAATTAATAAAAATGCCATTTAATTAAATATTTTAAACAAATATTTAATTTTTGGGGGGGAAAACGTGTATGTTTACATGGGGCTAAAAATAAACTTATTGGACAGGGTTTTATTAATGTATAAATGAGTGCTAAAATTTTATTTTTACATTTTTTTAAACTCTTATGCTTGTAAGAGCAGGCCTTACACCTGCTTTTGCCAGTCGTAAGAATTTCACGGGCATTCAGCAGGCGGAAGCTGGGCAAAAAGCCCACTCTCCACCCGTGGAGGCCCTTTTCCCGGGGATGCGGAGGATCTGTCGAGAGGATTCTTGACAGATCGCAAGTTCCGGGTTTTAGTGCATGCACTTCGCATGCCTAAACCCGGAACTTGTGCGGCCCCTACGGGCATGTGCGCACCTTGTAAGTACCCGCAAAATATGGCTCAATATTGTTTGTGCTACTGCCTATTTATACAATCACCACTCAAAAGGTTTCCAGACTAGTTTTCAGTGGCGATCATTGTTGCTTCTCTAAACTAAAATTTGGGTTTATTTTGTAAATATTGTTTTATTGTTACTTTCCTTGATCTTTTTATTCTCTAATTATACAGCTATTTGTAAATCAGAGAGTTCTCAGTTTCTGGCATGCTCAGGTTTCCAATCATAATACAAATAATGTGGATTAGCTGTAGAGTGCCGTGGAGTGGACTGGAGTGGAGTCTGCCAGACTTATATAATTGGTTTTCCACAGAATCCATTTCAGTAGCATCTGTGATTAAACCAGGATATTTGCCAATCCCCTTTATCCCACTGGGAGTTAGTATAAATGGAGCATAATTTCAGTAATTTCTCTCACCCACTTATGTTCTCTCAATTCCTTACGGTGGTATCTCTGAGCATTAAATCCTTCACTTATTCTGCCTGTTTTCTCTGGTACCTCTCTAATCTTCTTCCTATGCTTCCTCTCAGTGTTGCTGCTTTAAGAACATAAGAAATAGGAGCAGGAATAGGCCACTTGGCCCCTCGAGCCTACTCCGCCATTCAATAAGATCATGGCTGATCTTGGGCTCAAAACCACTTCCCTGCCCGCTCCCCATAACCCTTCACTCCCTTATCTTGCAAAAATCTGTCTATCTCCACCTTAAATGTATTTAATGACCCAGCCTCCACAGCTCTCTGGGGCAGAGAATGCCACAGATTTACGACCCTCTGAGAGAAGAAATTCCTCTTCATCTCAGTTGTAAAAGAGCGACCCTTTATTCTGAAACTATGCCCGAGTTCCAGATTTCCCCACGAGGGGAAACATCCTCTCTGCATCTACCTTGTTGAGCCCCCTCAGTATTTTATATGTTTCAATAAGATCTAAATTCCAATGAGTATAGGCCCAGCCTGCTCAACCTTTCTTCATAAGTCAACCCCCTCATCTCAGGAATCAACCGAGTGAATCGTCTCTGAACTGCCACCAATGCAAGTATATCCTTCCTTAAATAAGGAGACCAAATCTGTACGCAGTACTCCAGGTGTGGTCTCACCAATACCCTGTACAGTTGTAGCAGGACTTCCCTGCCTTTATACTCCAACCCCCTTGCAATAAAGGCCAACATTCCATTTGCCTTTTTGATTACTTGCTGTACCTGCATGCTAACTTTGTGTTTCATGCACAAGGACCCCCACGTCCCTCTGAACTGTAGCATTTTGTAATCTCCATTTAAATTATAATTTGCTTTTCTATTTTTCCTGCCAAATTGGATAACCTCGCACTGGCCCACATTATACTCCATCTACCAAATGTTTGCCCACTCACTTAGCCTGTCTATATCCCTTTGCAGATTCTTTGAGCCCTCTGAACAACTTGCTTTCCCACCCATCTTGGTATCATCCGCAAACTTGGCTACATTACACTCGGTCCCTTCATCCAAGTCATTAATGTAGTTTGTAAATAGTTGAGGCCCCAGCACCGATCCCTGTGGCACCTCATTAGTTTGCCAACCGGAAAATGACCCATTTATCCCGACTCTCTGCTTTCCGTTAGTTAGCCAATTCACTGTCCATGCTAATATATTACCACCAACTCCATGAGCTCTTATCTTATGCAGTAACCTTTTACATGGCACCTTATCGAATGCCTTCTGGAAATCCAAATACACCACATCCACTGGCACACCCTTATCCACCCTGCTTGTTACATCCTCAAAGAACTCCAGCAAATTTGTTAAACATGATTTCCCTTTCATAAAACCATGCTGACTCTGCTTGACTGCATTATGATTTTCCAAATGCCGTGCTACTGCTTCCTCAATGAAGGAGTCCAGCATTTTCCCAATGACAGATGTTAGGCTAACTGGTCTATAGTTTCCTGCTTTCTCTCTCCCTCTTTTCTTAAATAGGGGTGTTACATTTGCAGTTTTCCAATCCGCTGGGACCTCTCCAGAGTCCAGGGAATTTTGGTATATTGCAACCAATGCATCCACCATCTCTGCAGCCACTTCTTTTAAGACCCTGGGATGCAGGCCATCTGGTCCAGGGGACTTGTCGTCTTTTAGTCCCATTTTACCAAGTACTTTTTCCTTAGTGATAGTGATTGTCTTTACTTCTTCCCTCCCTGTGGCCCCTTGATTATCCATTATTGGGATGTTGTTAGTGTCTTCTATTGTGAAGACAGATACAAAATATTTATTCAGAGTCTCTGCCATTTCCCCATTATTGATTCCCCATTCTCATCCTCTAAGGGACCAACATTTACTTTAGCTACTCTCTTCCTTTTTATATACCTGTAGAAGCTCTTATTTTCTGTTTTAATATTTCTTGCCATTTAATCTCATAATTCATTTTCTCTCTCTTTATTTTTTAGTCATCCTGTGCTGGTTTTTAAAAATTTCCCAATCTTCTGGCCTCCCACCAATCTTGGCAACATTGTATGCCTTCGTTTTCAATTTGGTACCATCCTTTACTTCCTTAGTTAGCCACAGATAGTGCTCCCTTCTCTTAAAATCTTTCTTTCTCACTGGAATATATTTTTGTTGAGAGTTATAAAATATCTCCTTAAATGTCTGCCACTGTATTTCAACTGTCTCACCTTTTAATTTATTTTTCCAGTCCACTTTAGCCAGTTCTGCCCTCATGCCATTATAATTGCCTTTGTTTAAGATCAGGACACTGGTTTGGGATACAACTTTCTCACCCTCCAACTGAATTTGAAATTCAACCATGCTATGCTCACTCTTTCCTAGAGAATCCTTTACTATGAGATTGCTTATTAATTCTGTCTCATTATATAGTATCAGGTCCAAGATAACCTGCTCCCTAGTTGGTTCCATTACATACTGTTCTAGGAAACATCCCGGATGCACTCTATGAACTCCTCCTCAAGGCTACCATGGCTAATTTGATTTGTCCAATCAATATGGAGATTAAAATCACCCATGATTATTACCGTACCTTTTTTACAGGCCTCCATTATTTGTTGATTTATACTCTGTCCAACATTATTGCTACTGTTCGGGGACCTGTAGACTACGCCCACCAGAGACTTTTTCCCCTTATTATTTTTTATCTCCACCTAAACCAATTCTACATCTTGATCTTCTGAGCCAATATCTCTTCTCACCACTGTACTGATCGCATCCTTTACCAACAAAGCCACCCCACCTCCCTTTCCTTTCTGTCTATCCTTCTAAATTGTCAAATACCCTGGAATATTCAGTTCCCAGCCCTGGTCACCTTGCAACCACATCTCTGTAATGGTGATCAGATCATACCCATTTGTATCTATTTGTGCCGTCAACTCATTTATCTTGTTACAAATGCTGCGTGCATTCAGATATAGAGCTTTTAACTTTGTCTTTTTACCATTTCTCCTTGTTTTGGCCCCATTTTCTGTTGCACTCTTATTTTTAAACATTCTGTCCCTTCTTGTCACACTCTGGTTATTATTTCCCCCATTTCTATCCTGCTCTATTGTTTCCTCATTTCTCATTGACTTTTTAAATCCCCGCTCACCTGGACCCTCCCCCTCACTATTTAGTTTAAAGCCCTCTCTACAGCCCCAGTTATTTGATTCGCCAGGACTCTAGCCCCAGCATGGTTCAAGTGAAGCCCGTCCAAACGGAACAGCTCCCTCTTATCCCAGTACTGGTGCCAGTGCCCCACAAATCAAAACCCATTTCTCCCACACCAGTCCTTGAGCCACTCGTTCATTTCTCTGATCTTATTTACCCTATGCAAATTCACTCGTGGCTCAGGCAGTAATCTAAAGATTATTACCTTTGTGGTTCTGCTTTTTAATTTAGCCCCTAGCTGCTCATACCCCCTCAGCAGAACCTCTTTCTTTGTCCTACCTATGTCATTGGTACCTACATGGACCATGGCAACTGGATCTTCTCCCTCCCACTCCAAGTTTCTCTCCAGCCCAGAGGAGATGTCCTTAACCCTGGCACCGGGCAGGCAATACAGCCTTCGGGACTCACGCTCTCAGCTGCACAGAACAGTATCTATCCCCCTAACTATACTGTCCCCTATCACTACGACATTTCTTTTTACTCCCTCCACTTGAATGGCTCCCTGTACCACAGTGCTGTCGTGAGATTGCTCATCTTCCCTGCAGTCCCTGCCCTCGTCCACACAGGGAGCAAGAATTTCGTACCTGTTGGAGAAGGCCAAGGGCTGAGGCTCCTCCACCACTACCTCCTGGATCCCAATACCTGCCTCACTTGTAGTCACACCCTCCTGTTCCTGACCATGGGCCAAATTGGAAGTAATTATTCTAGTGGGTGTGACTGCCTCCTGGAACTTAGTGTCCAGGTAATGCTCCCCCTCCCTGATGTGTCGCAGTGTCTGAATCGCGGACTCCAGCTCATCAACTCTGAGCCGAAGTTCCTCGATCAGCCAACATTTGCTGCAGATGTGGTCGCCTTGGACCTCAATGGTGTCCACCAGCTCCCACATGCAGCAACAACACATTGCCTGGTCTCCCATCTCAATTAATTAATTAATTAGTTAAAAAAATTTGGAACACGTATATCTTTTAATGTACACCAAGACACCTAAATTTAGACGCCCAAGTTTAGAAAAAAGCGAGAAATAGAGAAATACTCACCAACCAATCACTTACCTGCTTTCTGGTGACATCGCACTTCGATTAATTTTTACTTCTTTCCACTCTCCGGTCTGTTGCAGCCGCTCCCGTGGGATCGCGCTCACCTTTAAATCAGCCGCTCCCGTGGGCCCCCGCTCTCGCTCCCATGGGCCCCCGCTCTCGCTCACCTGGGCCCCCGCTCTCGCTCACCTGGGCCCCCACTCACCTTTAAATCAGCCGTTCCCGTGGGCCCCCGCTCACCTTTAAATCAGCCGCCGAGACCTCGCGCTCTCCAGCCGCTCCCGTGGGATCGCGCTCACCTTTAAATCAGCCGCCAAGGTCTCGCGCTCTCAACAGATCTCTCCTCTCAGTCACACTATCCAGCATCACAGCCAACTGATGATTATATTCCTCTCTTGCCTTTAACTCTCACTTCTGAGCTTCACTCATTCCTCCCTCTCCCTCACACTCAGCCTCACATCTCCTCCCCATCTCAAATGCTCAAAGTCATGAGTTTCACCAGCTCTGTTTTATTTTGATCTGTCATTTGTTGGATTCCCATAGTCCGGGTGCCCAATTACCACAAGTCTTTCGAATTAGTTCTGGGTGCCTCCATAAAATGGCTCATGCAAACATGTATTTTTCTTCTATTTTTGTCACTGTCCAAATTTGCCAAACAGGTCATCTTACAAAGTAGGCATTCAAAGCCAATGCAATAAGTCTTTATACGTCGCTTAATTTTGCCAAAGAATAAAATAATCTTAAGATCAAAATGCTAATGTATGTAGTATTGTAATATAAATATCACAGGCATAACCTCACTTAGTGGATCTTTATAGAGAATTAAGCTTATCAAAGAATTTACTAAAATAATCCAGTTACCCTCTCTAGTCACACACTGGAATGCACAATGTAAATATCACACAGCCCATACATATACATCGACTTACATTTCTATAGTGATCCTCATGCAGATGAACATATCAGAGCACTTTACAAGGGAGAGAGGTACTCCGAGCAGGAAGTGAAAACATTTAGGGAGGACGGGAGACTGGAGGCATTGTCAAAGAACTAAGATTTTATGAGACTTTAGAAGACAGGAAGAGAGGAAGCAGCAAGAGTCAAACATATATTTAAATAAACATTTAGCGTCGTGCTAAGTTTGCTGGAACTATTGGCTTAAATCCTAAAACCCAAGAAGTACAACAATAATGGAACGCTGGGTTCGCTGATATATGTTGAGGCACAAACCCACGTGATGGTAGCAGAATCATTTCTACGCTGATCAAATAATGGAGTGAATTTCAGTGAATGTTTAAACAATTCAAAGTTTTATTTAACACAGGTTATTGGCAAAGGCAATTAAATAATAAAGGTTTCTTCTAAACATAATTTCAGTCAATGTGTACCGCAGTCACTGCTTATTGTTTCTTGAGATATAAAGGGGAATTTTAACTGGCAGCAGCTTCTCGGCAGGGGGCAGTCAGGGCAAATGATAAGCCCGCTGATGTCATCAATGTGAGGCTGGGTCAATTTCAAATGCTGGGCCTCTATCCTATCTGATTGGCAGGCTGCCTGCCCGAACGCGTCGGGAATTATTGGCAGACTGAGATTTCTGACGACCCCCAAAGGCCTATTTAAAGTGTGAATGTACCTCTTAAGGGGAGGTTGCATTCACTTCTTGGAGATTGCTGCAAAGCGGTGGTTGTATGAAATGAGTCAGAAGCAAGCCCACTGGAGGCCCTCGTGGAAGAGGTGAGGGCAAGGAGGGACGTTCTCGTTCCATTGAAACAGGTGACCTTGACATAGGTGACTGTGCTTGTCCGTTCAAGGAGCATCACTCCTGGATTCATTGCAGAAAAGGTTCAATGCCCTGACTAGAGTAGCAATGGTGAGTGCAGGTCTTCATTTCTCCATCTCACTGTGTAACACCTGACAACGGCACTTCTCCCCCACCCACCAACGTCCCCCCATTCCTCAGTACTCTGAATATTTCCCTCCACAAAAGAAAATATTGGGGCTGATTTTCTACCTGCACATACACACCCTCCCCCCTCACCCCCCAATAATGGAACTTCTTGTCCTGGGCCATTAACATGGTGCAGGGACATTCCTGGTGCAGGCTATTCCCTGGTAGGAGCTAGGGCTAGAAAACAGAGCAGGAAGCTGGAGTGAGTGCAGCTGCAGGCCCGAGAACGCTTCAGGGCCTGCATGGAAAAACTGAGCACCTGCCTTGTGCTGGGCTCTCTCAGAGCCCCCGATCTGACGGGGTTCCTGGGTTTCCTGACGCAAAGCCAAGCATGTTTTCTAAAGGCACCCTGAGAATGCACGGCCCAACTGACAAGAGAGAAGAGAGAGAACTGAGGCTGGAGACTGGGAACACTCTATGCTGCCTCATTTTCATGATATTGAAGGACTTACATCTATTACAGGTCCAAGCCCAGTTATGTATGCTCAGGGAAGCTCCAGAAATCCTGGGACATCATCAAGGGGCCTGAGATTCAGCAAAATAGGTTTCCTGACCTTTGCGCCAGGGAATGGGCAAAGATCAGGAAAATCGATCCACGTATATCTATTACTCTGTAATATATTTTCACCTCATTTTTCCTCTTTGTTGCCTTCCAGGTTCTGTACTCTAGATTTGGGCTGAGATTATGGTGAGCACAGACCATTGCCACAGAGCTAAAGCAATGTCCAAGCTGATTGTTCCTTTTGCCAACAGCTGCGCTTTGCCTCCGCTTGGCGTTGTGTGTGATGCACCAGCCATGATTGAAGCCCAAGCCAAAGTACTGCTTGAGGCTAGATTTAAACCAGTTTAATCTAAATATATTGATTAAATATTTTACTTCCCTTACATTATATCAAGCACAGTGAATGCTATAATATAGAAAGCTTACTTTTTTTTAAATTCACTTATAGGATCTGGGCGTCGCTGGCAATGCCAGCATTTATTGCCCATCCCTAGTTGCCCTTGAGAAGGTGGTGATGAGCCGCCTTCTTGAACCGCTGCAGTCCGTGCGGTGAGGTACTCCCACAGTGCTGTTAGGGAGGGAGTTCCAGGATTTTGACCCAGTGACGATGAAGGATCGGCGATGTACTTCTAAGTCAGGACGGTGTGCGACTTGGAGGTGGTGGTGTTCCCATGCGCCTGCTGCCCTTGTCCTTCTAGGTGGAAGAAGTCGCGGGTTTGGGAGGTGCTGCCGAAGAAGCCTTGGCGAGTTGCTGCAGTGCATCTTGTAGATGGTACACACTGCAGCCATGGTACGCCGGTGGTGGAGGGAGTGAATGTTTAAGGTGGTGAGTTGTTTTTATATGTTTCCCAAAGATTTATAAAAACTTCATGGTATTTTAGATTTATTCTTCAACAGCAGCAACAAGTTGGCACCTTTAATGCAGTGAATGCCCCAAGTTTCTTCAGAGGAGAAACAGGTATCAAACAGTGACAGAAGACTTACAAGACCAAAAATAAGGTCAAATAAGTAGGTTTGAGAAGACTTTTGAAGGTGGTAAGAGTTAGCGAAGGAGAAGGGTTTAGAACGGGAACTCCAGAGTAGAGCCAAGACAGCTAAAAGGTTTGCCAACAAAGGTGGAATGGAGGGAGATGAAGCTATTTAGGAAGCCTTTGCCGGAAGTTTGAAGGTCATCTGCTGGTTCAAAAGGCCAGAGGGGATGAGGTCATAGAGGGATTTGTAAATAGGACAAGGACTTTGAATTCAATGCATTGAGGGATGGGGAGTCACATTTGACAAGTACAGTGGTAATGGGCAAGTGGGAGTTGCCTGACAGCACAATGGCAGTGGTAGAGTTGAGACTGGAGCAGAGAGGTAGAGCTTGGCATTGCAATATACTTGTGGGAGATTATTACACGTCTGTAAATAAACAAAGAAAAGGAGGGAGCCAAGGAATGGCTTTGGGGTATATTCAAGGCGGCCATGAGTGGTGAGCAGTCTTTCCCAATGTATATTATTATAACAAAAGCAAAAATACTACAGATGCTGAAAACCTGTAATAAAAACAGAGAATGTTGGAAACACTCAGCAGGTCAGGCAGCATCTGTGGAGAGAGAAACAGAGTTAAAGTTTCAGGGCAATGACCTTTCATCGGAACTGGAAAAAATTAGACATGTAACCGGTTTTAAGCAAGTAGAGAGGCAGGGAAGGGGGGAGGGGAGGAAAGAACAAAAGGGAAGGTCTGTGATAGGGTGGAAGGCAGAAGAGATTAAATAACAAAAGGCATGATGGTGCAAGGAAGAGACAGTGGTAATGAGACAAGAAAAGGACAAAAATGGGTCTAGAGGAGCTGTAAATGACCACAGCAGAATTGTTATCTTTGTTTATTTTCAGAACTGCTATCTGAAAGAAATCGGAGCAGTGGTTCGAACCTGAAATTGTTGAACTCAATGAAGGCTGTAAAGTGCCGAAAATGAGGTGCTGTTCCTCGAGCTTCTGTTGGGCTTCATTAGAACTGTGTAGGAGGCGGAGGACAGAGAGGTCAGAGTGGGAATGAAATGACAAGCGACCAGAAACTCAAGGTCACACTTGTGGAATGATCGGAGGCGTTCCGCAAAGCGATCACCCAATCTGCGTTTGGTCTTCCTGATATAGAGGAGACCACATCATGAGCAGCGAATACAGTATTTTAAATTGAAAGAAGTACAAGTAAATCGCTGTTTCACTTGGAAGGAGTGTTTGGGGTTTGAGAGGGTGGGAAGGGAGAAGGTAAAAGGGCAGGTGTTGCATCTCCTGCACTTGCATGGGAAGGTGCTGTGGGATGTGCGGTTGTGCGGTCCAAAGATGTGCGGGTTAGGTTGATTGGCCATGATAAAAATTGACCCTTAGTGTTAGGGGGGATTAAATACGTGGGGTTACGGGGATAGGGCTTGGGTGGGATGGCTGTCGGTGTAGGGACCAGGTGCTAGGGTTTGGATGATCAGCCATGATCTCGTTGAATGGCGGAGCAGGCTCGAAGGGCCGAATGGCCTACTCCTGCTCCTATCTTCTATCTTTCTATGTTTCTATGGAAGGGGAGAGATTGTTGGGGGTGATTGAAGAGTGGGCCATAGAATCATAGAATCAAAGAATGGTTACAGCAGAGAGGAGGCCATTCGGCCCGTCGAGCCCGTGCCGGCTCTCTGCAAGAGCACTTCAGCTAGTCCCACTCCCTCCTCCCCCGCCCTTTCCCCGTAACCCTGCAATTTTTTTTCTCTCAGGTACTTATCCAATTCCCTTTTGAAAGCCACAATTGAATCTGCCTCCACCACATTTTCAGTCTGTGAATTCCAGATCCTAACTACTCGCTGCATAAAAAAGTTTTTCCTCATGTCGCCTTTGGTTCTTCTGCCCATCACCTTAAATCTGTGTCCTCTGGTTCTCGACCCTTCCGCCAATGGGAACAGTTTCTCTCTATCTACACTGTCTAGACCTCTCATGATTTTGAACACCTCTATCAAATCTTTCTCCTTTCTAATGTTACATCCTGGTGCCCATCCCTCTGCCAAATTAGTTTAAACCCTTCCCAACAGCACTAGCAAAACCCCCCACCCAGACATTGGTCCCAGCTCTGCTAAGGTGCAATCCATCTGGCCTGTACAGGTCCCACCTCCCCAGAACTGGTCCCAATGTCCTAGGAACCTAAAACCCTCGCTCCTGCACCATCTCTCCAGCCATGCATTCATCTGCTCTATCCTTCTATTTCTATATACTCACTAGCTCATGGCACCGGGAGTAATCCAGAGATTACTACCTTTGAGGTACTGCTTTTTAATTTCTTTCCTAGCTCCCTAAAATCTGCCTGCAGGACCTCATCCCTCTTTCTACCTATGTCATTGATACCGATATGGACCACGACCTCTGGTTCTTCACCCTCCCCCCTCAGAATATTCTGCAGCCACTCAGGGACATCCTTGACCCTGGCACCAGGGAGGCAACATACCATTTTGGAATTGCATCTGTGGCTGCAGAAACGCCTGTCTGTTCCCTTACCTATCGAATCTCCTATCATTATTGCTTTCCCGATCTTCCACCTCACCACCACCCCCCCCCCCCCATACAGCTGAGTCTCCCATGGTGACATGGACTTGGCTCTGGCTGTACTCCCCAGAGGAACCATTGCCCTCACCTATTGGTTGGAGAGCAAGATGCACTCAGGGGACTCCTGCATGACCTGCCTGGTCCTCCTTGTCTGTCTGACGGTCACCCATTCCCTCTCTGCCTGCACACTCTTGCACAGCGGGGTGACCACCTCCTGAAATGTGCTATCCACGTAGCCCTCAGCCTCACGGATGCACCGCAGTGATGCCAGCTGTTGCTCAAGCTCCAAAATCTGGAGCTTGAGCTCCTCCAGCTGACGAACCTTCCTGTACATCTGGTTGTCTAGGACACGGGAAGTGTCCTGGAGTCCCCACATGGCACAAGATGTACATTCCATGGGACCAGGGTGTCACGGAGGGAGCGGTCCCTTCGGAATGCTGAAAGGGGAGGGGAGGGGAAGTTGTGTTTGGTGGTGGCATCACGCTGGAGGTGGCGGAAATGGAGGATGATCTGTTGAATGTGGCGGCTGGTGGGATGGAAGCGGAGGACAAGGGGAACCTTATCATAGTTCTGGGAGGGAGGGGAAGGGGTGAGAGCAGAAGTGCGAGAAATGGGACAGACGCGGTCGAGGGTCCCGTCAACCATGCTGGAGGGGAATCTTCGGTTGAAGAAAAGGGAAGATATATCAGAAGCATTGGTGTGGAAGGTGGCATCGCCAGAACAGATGGACGAAGACGGAGAAACTGAGAGAATGGAATAGAGTCCTTACAGGAAGCGGGGTGGAGGAAATGTAATCAAGGTAGCTGTGGCAGAAATGGAGATAGGGAAGTCAAGGAGGGGAAGGCAAGAGTCAGAGATGGACCATGTGAAGGCAAGGGCGGGGTGGAAATTGGAAGCAAAGTTGCACCAATACAGTCATCAATGCACCAGAAAAAAGTGAGGGAGGGGATCCGAGTAGAACTGGAATAAAGAATGTTCCACATATCTTACAAAAAGCAGGCATAGCTAGGACCCAAATGGGTACCCATAGCAACACCTTTTATTTGGAGGAAGTGAGTGGAGTCAAAGGAGAAGCTGTTCAATGTGAGAACATGTTCAGCCAGGCAGAGGAGGGTGGTGGTGAATGGGAACTGATTGGGCCTCTGGGAAGAAGCAGGGGGCCCTCAGATCATCCTGGTTGGGGGGGGGGGGGGGGGCTGGATGTCCAATATTATTATAATATTGAAATAAATAAATGTAAATTGACTTGCTGTGCAAATCTTTTAATAAAAAAATAATAAATTGTTCAGTATATGTTCTACTGTTTTTAGTCCTTGGAGTAAAATATTAACAATGTGAATAATGCAATTTTACCTAGTTAAATAACAGAAGAGAAAAATGTGCTAAATGGATATAATTATATATCACTGTAACCAAAATGTTTTTAGATAGGTAAAGTAAATACAAACAATGTAATGTTCACATAATTAGAATTCAAATGATAGATCAAGACATATTGTTCTTCATCTTTTAGTCTAAAGTTAGTCTCAAGTCATCTCCTGTAATCCAGCTGTGTACCCGGAGAACATAATTTAATAACCATATATTCCTTTATACCCAAAAATGCACTGGGCTTTGTTAGATTGAGAGAACTAATATCATCTTTCCCTAAGGACATGACAACAGCTTCTTCAATCAAATCCTTCTCTGTCTGTTAACAATGGAAAGACCTGTCACACTGCAGATCCACACCTCTGGCTATGCAGAATTTCCAAGTCAATATAAATCTTTCTAAGAACAGAAACATTGTTACGTCAGCAAGCCAAAGTGAGATCAAATAGTGTCTTTTTTCCATTAATGTTTTATAGTGTCAGTGGCACGTACAAATTACTAAACAGCACACCATTAAATGTCATTTAACATGATGCAATGTTAAATTATTTAACACAAATTGACACGGCAAGAGTAGCTGTACATGCATGGAATCCACTTACAGCTTTACACTGATACTAAATCCTGCTTGTACTGGCACAATAGACTAATAATGGAATATAAAGTAAATGTAAATCCCACTTCCAGCATACTTTCTGTTGGTCTGATTAAAACTGATGCACATTGAAAATGTGCGTAGCCTTAAGAAATTAATTAGTTAGGGATAAAGTAAATAAGCTCTACTGTTGGTGCATTGCACTGGTTTACCAACAGCCTGTGCAATATATAATGCGGGTTCATGCCTGGTATTTTCCATATAGAGTATTGCCAATCCCCAAGGGCTTTTAGGGTCAGGTGGCATGGAGCCTAGATACTGTCACGTAATGAGGGAGTGAAGCTTAAAGGACAACTCACCCTTGTATACCTCATATTAACTACTAACAGAATATAAATTGATAAATATCTAGTGGCAGATCACCTGGCTTTCCTTTTAGCTGCGTGGCACAGGAGAAGGAGAATCACTTTTGAAAAATGACAGAAATAAAGTAAAATTTAGAATTGCCATACAATATATGACAAATATATTCTCTGGTTATGACATTTTGGAAAACAAAAACATTATTCATTAAGAGAACTTAAAAAAATATATTACAAAGGATTTATAAAAGTAGTTTTCAATTAAATACATACAGTTTACATCATGGTTAATGTAAACCATTTAAATATCATTGCAATTAAATATTCACCGTCAATGGATTCAGGATGTTTTCAGTTTTAAAATGTTTAATAATATAGACAAGATAAGATGTCCAATATCAATTAGATTAAGCTATTTTAAATCTCTTTTCAACCATAATACCTATATTTAAGAAAGGAGATAGAATATGTCCAGGGAACTATAGACCAGTCAGCTTAACATCAGTGGTAGGAAAAATAATGGAATCCCTACTAAAGGAGGAAATAGAAGATCATCTAGTAGCCAAAAATATAATAATGAATAGTCAGCATGGATTTCAAAAGGGAAAATCTTGCTTGACCAACCTCATTGAATTTTTTGAAGAGGTAACAGAGAGTAGACAAGGATAATGCAGTAGATGTAATTTATCTATTCGATAAGGTACCACATAATAGACTAATGAATAAGGTCAGAGAATGCAGAGTCAGGGGACAAGCAGCAGATTGGATAGTTAGCTGGCTTCAAGACAGATAGCAGAGAGTAGGGGTAAAGGGTAGCTATTCACAGTGGCAGAAGGTGGGTAGTGGTGTTCCACAAGGATCAGTGCTGGGACCACTGTTGTTCACAATTTATATTAACGATTTAGACTTTGGAATCAAAAACACAATTTCTAAATTTACGCATGACACCAAATTGGGGGGATAGTCAATACTGAGGAGGAATGCAACAAATTACAGGAAGACATTAATAAACTTGCAGAATGGGCATATAATTGGCAAATGAATTTCAACACAGATAAATGTGAGGTATTACATTTTGGTAGAAAGAATAGGGAGGTCACTTATCACTTGGAGGGTGCGAGTCTAGGTGGGGTAGAGAAGCAAAAGGATCTCGGAGTACAAATACACAAATCACTAAAAGTAGCAACACAGGTTAGCAAGGCCATAAAAAAGCAAGCCAAGGACTAGGGTTTATTTCTAGAGGGATAGAATTGAAAAGTAGTGACGCTATGTTAAACTTGTAGCAAACCTTAGCTAGATCACATTTGGAGTACTGTGTACAATTTTGGTTGCCATATTATAGAAAGGATCTAGAGGCACTGGAGAGGGTGCAGAGAAGATTTACAAGGATGATATCAGAAATGCGAGGGCATACCCATCAGGAAAGGATGAACAGGCTGGGTCTCGTTTTGCTTGAAAAGAGACTGAGGGGTGACCTAATAGAGCTCTTTAAAATTATGAAAGGTTTTGATAGAGTAAATACAGAGCGAGTGTTTCTGCTTGTGGGGAAGAGCGTAACTAGAGGCCATCAATATAAGATAGTCACCAACAAATCAAATAGGGAGTTCAGAGAAACTTCTTTACCCAGAGGGTGTGAGAATGTGGAAATTGCTACCACAGGGAGTAGTTGAGGCAAAATGCATTTAAAGGGAGGCTAGATGAGCATATGAGGGAGAAGGGAATAGAAGGTTATACTGATAGAGTTAGATGAGGAAAGATGGGAGGAGGCTCGAGTGGACTGGTTGGGCCGAATGGCCTGTTTCTGTGCCATATATCCTATATGTAATCCATACTTACTTATTATGAAGACCAAGTATCATATTTAGATAAAAAGGTAAAATATATTTGTGCTGTTAAATTTTTAATTATATCTGCAGTGTTTATAATAAATTTTTTAATGAAAATGTGCTTGACCCCGGTCATTGAGCATATCTTAATCCTAATATACATAGAAGTTGCTTGCGAAGAAGTACAATGCTTGGATTGATCATTTTTAAAACTCAAATCTTGCCCCCTCTCTGGATGATGCTGACGCTTGGTTCATGCAGTTGCCATGCAGTACTCCACCCAAGGGACCATTCTCCATGTGTAAGAGTTGACAGTGAATGTCAGCAGGTTATTTGACAATGCGGATTTTGTAGCAAAGTGCAATTCTGTCCTCACCCAATGTCCACACATGCATACTTTCTAACAGGAGTCACTGGATAGTGATCAGGAACAGGACGTCTGGCTGCTTTATGCCCTCCCTCGCTGAGGGACACTGAGGCCAATTATGACACCTCTATCATTACCCAAGATCAATCAACTCGCCCAGACCATAAACTGAATCTGGGTTTAAATGTAGTACATTGTATACTGTGGTTCAGTTGCACACTGGCCAGTGTATTTTAACAGCTACTCTATTGAGGAGAGCTTGATCAAAAAATAATCAATGCAAAAATATATTTCTACTTCAAATGCATTTTAGTCACTCATACAATAACTGAGTATAAAATAAAACTTTATGATACAAATATGAGCTTTTAGAAGACACTAGTGTGTTAAAAATGACAGATGTTCAGCACTGAGCACTCAGTAATCATTACATGAACTGGGCGATTAAAAGATGAACAGGAAAGTGTCTTATGCCTGGATTGGGAATAAATACTTATGTAAGATGAGCTAAAAACCACAAAGAGTGAAAATCTGAAATAGAAACTGAAGATGTTGAAAAGAACAGATTGATCATCATCTGAAAGAGAAAAAAAGCCTAACTTTTCAGATGTAATCCTTCATCAGAAGTCAAAGTGACATGCATGATCTTTTTGTGATGCCACATGCGATTTTCATTACACAATGATGGGTGGTATAACACACAACTGTCAGATCCATCAAAAATCTAAATCTAAATGTCAATTAAATATTATCACCAATTGTATTACTCCCCCACCTAGAGTAAATGACCTCAAAACAGACATAAATTGGCAATATTTTTAAAAATCTAATCTAATCTACATTTCATTTACCAACAAAAATCTCAAATTGAGATGGACAAATATTAATAATTAGAATGTCTTGATAGAATGTCAGCGAATATTAAGCGTAATGTGATCTCAGTAGATCATTCCAAATCTGTTGGTAATTTATGTAGTTTACAGTCCTGTGTTACAAAAGCTGGCAATGTTTTTTTCCTTCTCTCACCCTTGTTTACACCTCACATTTTTATTTTTATTGATATGATTCTGTAATATTTAATTTCCTTAGCAATTCCTCTGGGAAATTCATTCATTCCATCCCAAGTTGAAAGATATGTCATCTCATCAACCATCTGATTTACGTATGTATAGCAGCATCTATACATTCTGACCAGTGTCATGAAATATGTCTTCCTGTGCTAAGTGCGCATTCTGAAAATGCCCTTTGTCCATCTAATCATTGATGACATCTGTGAAATTCTCCTGGAGGCTTAGGGCTCGATTTTAATAGCCCTGAGGAGGCGGGTTTGGAGGCGAGTCGGCAGCGAAAATCGACACAAATGGCTTCAGACACCCAACTCGCCTCCATCCCGCCCCCACCTGATTTTCATGAGTGCCAGTTTAGCCGCTCCCAAACTGACCCGACGGGAACCGGTGGGACAGATAGTTAAGGCAGTTAGCAGCCTGTTAACTGCCTTGCTAATTCTATTTTTATAGTGGTTTCCCATTTTCATCTTTCTGGCTCCTGTTTCCTGTCTTGTCAGAAACACGCCAGCTGCAAGGAGATGAATTTCTCGAGGGCGTGATTTGCTGTCATTGGTGCAGCACTTTAAAAGCGCTCCTGTAACATGGCTGACATTCAAATGCAACAATTTTGTTGTTGGAGGTTTGGGATAAGATTTTGCAAATCTACTGACCTTGTGACTGTTCAAGCTGACAGCCATCTGCAGTGTTATCTGATTGGAATAATTTCAGGCCACTTTGAGTGTGCGCTTGCAAGCTTCATGCCTCAACTGAAATCTATAGCAACGGGATGGGAACCATTTATATCCTCTCATCCTGGTCGCCAGATTCGGAGGAAGAGCAGCCGCGCCAGCACCACAACCAGCAACAACAGCAGCACCAGGAGCCCCAACCTCCTCCTCACCCACCTGATGATGCACAGGGCAGAGGGCCTCAGCGCAGGGCTGCACCTCGCCGCAGGAGATGCCCCCAACACAGGGCTTATGGGTAGAGGATCAGCTTCCTCAGCATGACTGAGCAGCAGTGCCAAAGGAGGCTGAGACTTTTGAGAGACGTGGTCGCTGACATCTGCGCAATGCTGCACCAACACCTGGAGCCCTGAGGAGCATGTGGACACTCCTTACCAGTGGCTGTCAAAGTCTCCACCACACTCAACTTCTTTGCTTTGGGCTCCTTCCAGGGATCAGCTGCAGACATCAGTGGCATCTCCCAGTCAGCCGCACACACCTGCATCACGCAGGTCCCCGATGCCCTCTTTGCAGAGGCCCACAATTACATCCACTTCTCCATGGATGGCCCAAGTGTGACCGTGCGTGTGGTTGGCTTTGCCAATATGACAGGCTTGCCAATGATGCAGGGAGTTATAGACTGCACACATGTAGCCATGAGGGCCCCCTATCACAACCCAGCTTTATTTATCAACCACAAAGGATTCCACTCCCTGAACGTCCAGCTGGTGTGTAACCACAGGAAGATCATCATGCAGTTGCCATGATTCCTTCATCCTGTGCCAGTCTACTGTACCTCAGGTCTTCCATCCGCCAACCCAACTTTCCGGATGGCTTCTTGGCAACAAGGGCTATCTCCTGAAAAAGTGGCTTATGACTCCGATGAGGAGGCCATCAAATGATGCTGAGCAGCGGCACAATGTGAGTCACATATCCACCAGAAGCATCATCGAGAAAACCATCGGCTTGCTCAAAATGTGCTTCTGATGCCTAGGCTGATCTAGTGGAGCCTTGCAGTATGCACCAGCCAGGGTGTCCAGAATTATCATGGTCTGCTGTGCCCTGCACAACACCACACAGCAGCGCGGCTTAGTGCTGCCCAATGAACAAGTGGCTCAGCACACAGCCTCCTCAGAAGAAGAGGACAAGGAAGAGGACGAGGAGTGACGCCTTGCGGGGCCGGATGTGGCCAATCCAGCAGCAGGTGACCACATTGCTGGCCGTCAGGCAAGGGATGCACTCATCCATGCCAGATTCGCGTAAGCTTACACTTCAACCACAGGTGGCTGGCACATGGAGATGAATATAAGTCCGACATTCTCAAAACCCCAGGCATCATCTGCCCAATAAATGGTGGTTTGTGCTCAGTGTCACCACCAACAATCTAAATGAAATTCTCCCTGAGCCCTCACTCTTGAACTTCCATTTCCCAAAACACAGAGGCCACACTTTAGGTGATCTCAGCAGATCATTAAACCTTTTTCAACACTGAACCCATGTGATTCTGCACACAGCCCTCGAACTCACCTCCTCAGCAACTTGCAGCTAAGCTGCCTTGGTTTGCTGAGGAGACCTCCTCCTACCGTTTCCAGGGAAAAGGACCTCCTGATGTCCTATAACTCCCTCCACAAGAGCATGGAGGGAGCCCTCATTGAACCTGGGTGCAGCCTTAGTTTTTGGGGCTGCCATTCCTGCAGCAGCCAGCACTTTTAACAGAAAAAAGCTAATGCTTCTGCAAAGGGGACATGGCTCCTTTAAATCTTTAGTGAAACAATGCGTCATCAGAGGCAAGAATCTAACACTCTGCAAGCAATTGCCTGGAGGGACCCGCACGTCGGTCATAACGAGGCCAGTCAAACTAAAATCTCATCTACGGGACGGCGGCAACCGGGAGTGGGTCCCCCATCCACATCAATGGGGCTGTGGTGGAAAGGGTGGACAGCTTTAAGTTCCCGGAGTCCACATCACGGAAGACCTCTCCTGGTCCCTCAATACCTCCTCTCTGGTGAAGAAGGCCCAGCAGTACCCATATTTCCTAAGGAGGCTGAAGAGATGTAACCTGTCACCCCTGATCCTCTCTAACTTTTACCGCTGCACAATAGAGAGCATCCTGACGAACTGTATCGCAGTATGGTATGGCAGCTGTAGCTACTATGACCGGAAAGCCCTGCAGCGGGTAGTCAAAACTGCCCAACGCATTACCGGCACCCAGCTACCAACCATAGAGCACATATACCAGAAACGCTGTTTACGGAGGTCACGGTCCATCATCAAAGACCCTACCCACCCCAGCCACAGTCTGTTCGCCCTCCTGCCATCTGGGAGACGCCACAGATGCATTCGCACCCGTACGACCAGATTTAGGAACAGCTTCTTTCCCAGGGCTGTCATCCTACTGAACTCCACAAATAAACTCTAAAGCCTGCACATCTGCCAATGCACTTTATTATGGTTATGTTTATGTTAATGTATTACAAGCCAAATGTATGTTGAATGTTTAAATGTCTTAATCTAAGTGTACACTCTTGGGAGCCGCAAGCCTACATTTCGTTGTACTGCACTTGTGCACTAACAATGACAATAAAGTTGATTATTATTATTAAGATGCTGAGCAGCGGGCTCGCCATCAACCCGCCTCCTTCATAAAATTGAGCCCTTAGCCTTTGAGCATCCAAAGTTGTTCTTAACACTTCATTTCTGCAGCTCCTGGACGCCAATAACTACAGGATACCTTCATGAATGCTACCCTATATCCATCTTTCTGTACTGTATTTATATTGGTACACAGAATAATTTTGGTATAATTCGCAATAACGGTAGTGAGAATTTACAATAACGCAAATATCACATGATTGAGGTTACATTTTTACATACGTGGAGATATCAAAGCACTCCATCAGAATTCTTTGATACCTGGTAGGATGCTAATACCATATTGATATGAAATGCATTAAGAGGGGTAAGTTTTTATTGTAGAATCCTATCTATGCAATAAGTTTATATGCAAAGATAAATTCAGCATAGATAAAAATACATAACACAAACCCTCCAGTATGTAATAACAGTTGAGATAAAACTAATGGGATGTGAAAATAATCCACCCCAAGGTGCCCATCCCGTAACTCATGAGCACATATACACAAATGATTTACATATCTGATTTCTGATATTGAAGTTGTTTTTATAATCTTAAGTAGTTTGAAGTTTTTTTTTTATTTATGTCTCTTTTGAGTGTACCTATCATTTGGGTGTGGCCTGATACATAGGAAATTGATATCCATGCCAAGTTTAATCATGTGACAGCTTCATACATATTGTGTGATTTTAGTGCAAAAATGTTGGTGATGTCTCATGGGAAGCATAACTCTGCAGTAATGAAAATGCTGCAAGGCTTATGAGTGACATTGGCTGGTTCACATTAGAAAATAAATGTGAGAATATAGGAAGAAAAAAAACAAGTCATTCAGCTCATCCAGCTCCCCCATGCTTTGGGTTCACATGTAGATCATTTACAATTTCCCTTCTGTTTTGGCTCCAAGTATATATCCCTGATATGCATTTGATATCAGATTACTTAATATGGCCAAACAAGAGTAAAAAGCAGCCTGCCAGACACCAGATTTGGCTTTAATATTCTCCAGATGTTTCCAGGCTAAAAAAAAACAATTAACTAGAGTGCCTTGATATCTCCAGACACCTGCACTATTGTACTTCAAAGATATGAGATCTACATTATTGTAAATGTTGTCGATGTTTGACTGGGCTCTGGTTATGAACTATAGAAAAGTAACTCTGGATACCAATTTAAATACAGGACAGAAAGATGGGAACGTATCCATAGCCTACCAGTGCGTGGTGCAATGTGTGGGAGGACCAAAGTGCTACATCCACAGCCTGCCTTAGAACAACAAAAGATTTGAAACTACTTACTTCTTTAAATTTATAACCCCCAAATGGCACATATTCATGCATCTGTTTTTTATTTTATTGTTAAAAGCATTTTCTTGTTCTCAGCTTCATGTGCACCACACGTATCCTGTAAACAAGTTATCCTATAAATCATTTGACTGCTGTTCACATTCATTCAGCTGATGCCTTTGTTGGAGAAAAACCGGTCATGTGGAGAAAGTGATGGCAACTGAGGCAGTACCAAAGCGCCATTTCCTTGCTTTTGTCAATCAATGTTGGACTACTTCTTTTAAAAATACTAATTATTTAACTTATAAGCTGAACACTCCAGTGCAGTACTGAGAAAATGCTACATTGTCAGAGGTGTCATCATTCCAGAGACATGATGGCCTCGCTATTTAGGGGGAATGAAACAAACTGCCGGCGGGCGGGAGCAGGAATTTGGCTGCAGGAGCGGACCCGTGAGCATGGTCTCCGACAGTCAGTGGGAGGAGGGGTTCCACGACAACTGTAGTTGCCGATCGGAGGGCTGAGGATTCCTTTGCAATCGGCAGGAGGCTGGGGCGGCACACGGCCTACTTGAGGGGGCTGGGGGTTGCTCTCTTACTCTTCCTGGCTCACAATGAGTTACATAGAAACATTGAAGGTAGGAGCAGGGGTAGGCCATTCGGCCCCTCGAGCCTGCTCCGCCATTCAATGAGATCATGGGTGATCATCCAAATTCAGTACCCTGTCCCTGCCTTCTCCCCATATCCCTTGATTCCTTTAGCCTTAAGAAATATATCCAACTCCTTCTTGAATATATTTAATGAATTGGCCTCTACTGCCTTCTTTGGCAGAGAATTCCACAGGTTCACCACTCTCTGGGTGAAGAAATTCCTCCTCATCTCTGTCTTAAATGGCTTACCCCTTATCCTTAGACTGTGACCCCTGGTTCTGGACTCCCCGACCATCGGGAACATCCTTCCAGCATCTAGTCTGTCTAGTCCTGTTAGAATTTTATAAGTTTCGATGAGATCCCCTCTCATTCTTCTAAACTCCAGCGAGTACAAGCCCAATCGACCCAATCTCTCCTCATACATCATTCCTGCCATCCCAGGTATCAGTCTGGTGAATCTTCGCTGCACTCCTTCCATGGCAAGAACATCCTTCCTCAGATAAGGCGACCAAAACTGCACACAATACTCAAGATGTGGTCTCACCAAGGCCCTGTACAACTGCAGCAAGACATCCTTGTTCCTGTACTCAAACCCTCTCGCTACGAAGGCCAACATACCATTTGCCTTCTTAACCACCTGCTGCACCTGCATGCTTAACTTCAGCGACTGGTGCACAAGGATGTCCAGGTCTCGTTGCACTTCCCCTTCTCCCAATCTATTGCCATTTAGATAATAATCTGCCTTCCGGTTTTTGACACCAAAGTGGATAACCTCGCATTTATCCACATTATATTGCATCTGCCATGCTTCTGCCCAATCACCCAACCTGTCCAAATCATACTGGAGTTTCTCGGCATCCTCCTCACAGCACACACGCCCACCCAGCTTTGTGTCGTCTGCAAACTTGGAGATATTACATCTAGTTCCCTCGTCTAGATCATTAATATATATTGTGAATAGCTGGGGTCCAAGGACCGATCCCTGCGGTACCCCACTAGTCACTGCCTGCCACTCGGAAAAAGAGCCGTTTATTCCAACTCTTTGCTTTCTGTCTGCCCACCAGTTCTCTATCCAAATCAATACCTTGCCCCCAATCCCATGTGCCTTAATTTTACACGCTAATCTCTTATGCGGGACCTTATCGAAAGCCTTTTGAAAATCCAAATACACCACATCCACTGGTTCTCCCTTATCTATTTTACCAGTTACATCCTCAAAAAATTCCAGTAGATTAGTCAAGCACGATTTACCTTTTGTAAAGCCATGTTGACATTGTCCGATCCGGTCACTTTTTTCCAAGTGCTCTGCTATTACATCCTTTATAATGGACTCTAGCATTTTCCCCATTACCGATGTCAGGCTTCCCCGTTTTCTCTCTACCACCCTTTTTGAACAGTGGGGTAACATTAGCTACCCTCCAATCCATGGGTACTGTTCCAGATTCCATCGAATATTGGAAGATGACCAGCAATGCATCTACTATTTCTAGGGCCACTTCCTTAAGTACCCTAGGATGTAGATTATCAGGCCCTGGGGATTTATCGGCCCTCAATCCCATAAATTTCCCTAACACCATTTCCCTACAAATACTGATTTCTGAGTTCAAAGAGAAGGACTTTTTAAAACTTACCGTGCGTGGCCTCTTCTGGCCAGTCGGCTCCTCTCGCCATGGTTCAGTGCGGGACTGCCCCTGGCTTGATGTTAGTATCACGTCGTGGCATTGGTGACATCCTCGGGCCGTGACTTTTGCATCTTAAGTAGGCCCTCACCTGCTTTTAGCGGGAGCCTCGTCGAGGGCCTGAATCGTCACCGTTAATATTACGGCGGCCGGGAAAGTGGCGGGTTCATTATCAAGATTTTAACCTCTCGCCCAACCCTTTCCTGCCCATTGGGAAGGAGTTAAAATCGAGGCCATTAAATTGAGGTCCTGTCTGTTGGTTCCAGTGGTTGAGGTGGATGTTAAAGATCCCATGGCATTATTTGAAGAACTGCAAGGAGTTCCCCCAGTGTTCTTCCCAACATGCCTCCCTCAACCAATATCACCTAAAAAGAAATAAACTAGTCTTTCATCTCATGGCTGTCTATTTGTTAAGTTGCTGTCACGTTTGCCTACCTAACAGTCACTAAGATCCAAACAAATAATTTGTGTATAATGTTTTGTACTTTTAAAAATTTGTTTTGTATTTGGGATGTGGGGGGCAGGGCCATATTTATTGAGCATTCTTAGTTGCCCTGAGAAAGTGGTAGTGTGCCTAACAAACTGGGAGTGGCATTGGAATTGGAGGAGGCAGCTCTCCTTTAAGTAGCATTCATAAAGATTACAGTTTTTACTACGTAGATTTTATTTGACAGGGCCACTATTTGTTTCTTTGACCTTAAGTAAAACAAAGTAACTGTTCTATTAAGCTAAGGAGAAATTGTGGGGCACTGCAGTTATAAACATAGAAAGTGATAGGTCTTATGGAAATTTTCAATGTATTTGTGAATTTACCATTCTGACCTCCAAGAACCTGCCTCTGGAAAATGTCTTTATTTTAAAACTCAACTGACTGGTACTATTTCTGTGTCTATTCTACACATATGCCAGGCACAGCCCTCTGCAAACACTTAAAAAAAAACTACATGCAGCTGTCACAGAGCTGTAATTGGCAAGCTTTCCAGCAACCAACTGTAGACAGTAGTGCTAATTCCTCCGTGCTGAGTGGGCCATTCAAATTGAATGTTAAGGCCACTTAGTCACATTTTTCCATAATTATTATATTTTTGGAATTGTAAAGATATGAGCTGAAGGCACCATCGTAGGGAAAAATTTGTAGAATCATCTATATTGAAGTTAATGAAGTTTTTGCCTCCAAGATTGATTTCAGTAATGCGTAGTTGTGTACTCACACCACTGACCTCCGCTCTTTGCCCCCAGGTTACTGCCAATCACAGAGCCAGAACCTAGGGTGAAGAATGGGGATCAGCAGTGTGAGTATACAAAGCACGCCTTACTGATATTGATTTTCCTTGCAAAAAGTTTAAATACCTTTGCACAGGTTAGCGTTTTTAACTCCCTCATATACATTATAGAATAACTGTAGGGCACTGAAATTTTCAACATAGCTAAGTGTGAGGTATTACATTTTAGTAAGAAAAATAAGGTTATATATTAATTAGAAAATAAGAATCTAAATGGGGTAGAGCAAAGGGATCTGGGATTATAAATACACAAATCATTAAAAGTTGCGACGCAGGTCAATGAGGCTATAACAATAGCAAACCAAGCACTAGGGTTTATTTCCTGAAACGTCGCCGCCATTTTTAAAATACCGACAGCGACAGCACCAGCACAACAAACCCCCACAGTGCGGCTCCGGCACAGTATCCTGCTCCCGGCCCGCTGGAGCGGGAGGTGAGTTGGGGTCACTCGGGCCGGGCCTCACAACCGCTCGGCCCGAGACACAGAGCGGGGGAGCGGCAGCGGCCGGCCGTAAACCGCGCGGCCCTGTAAACTGCCGTTTTACAAAAAAGCCTTGGCAATGCCGGGGGCCCCCCCCCAGCTAGTCTATATATATATATAATAATTGCTCGTCTGTCTGTCTGTCTGTCCTCTATACACTCAAAAGTTATAGAGCGTACCTTCACATATGTTACATCAAAAGAAAGCTTACGATTCCGCAATGGTCATAAGCATATTTACTTTTCCGTCAGACAAAAATTTTGCCAACGGCATCCAAAAACCGTTCAAAATTCCGCTCATTAAAATGGGAACAATTCTGCTCATTAGCATTGAGTGACGGGGGCGTGTAATGGCGTTTGTAGGGGGGGGGGGTTTAACTTTTCAAACTGCCGTTCATTCGGCCATCTTGATTTTTGCCTTTCTTTACTTCACTCGCTCCTTCTCTCTCCTCTTCCCTCTCTCTCTAAGGAAAATAACAAATTCATTGACTTTTAAATACTATTTAGCAATCTCTCTTTATTGCAGTGGATGCACAGGAAGCCTGGGCCTTGAGTTGAGCGGATTCCCAGTGCGATGTCGCTGCCTCCTGGGCCCGGTCCTCGGCTCCATTTGCGGCCGGGGACTCGGGCTTTCCAACCCTCGGCCCCGGTCCCGGGGCTCGGTTCTGTTTGCGGCTGGGGACTCGGGCTTTCCCCCCCTCGGCCCGGTCCCGGGGCTCGGTTCCGTTTGCGGCCGGGGACTCGGGCTTTCCCCCCCCCCACCTCGGCCCGGTCCCGGGGCTTGGCTCCGTTTGCGGCCGGGGACTCGGGCTTTCCCCCCGTCGGCCCGGTCCCGGGACTCGGCTCCGTTTGCGGCCGGGGACTTGGGCTTTCCCCCCCTCGGCCCGGTCCCGGGGCTCGGCTCCGTTTGCGGCCAGGGACTCGGGCTTCCCCCCCCTCGGCCCGGTCCCGGGGCTCGGCTCCCGTTTGCGGCCGGGGACTCGGGCTTTCCCCCCCCCTTCGGCCCGGTCCTGGGGCTTGGCTCCGTTTGCGGCCGGGGACTCGGGCTTTCCCCCCCCTCGGCCCGGTCCCGGGGCTCGGCTCCGTTTGCGGCCAGGGACTCGGGCTTTCCCCCCCCTCGGCCTGGTCCCGGGGCTCGGCTCCGTTTGCGGGAGCTCAGCTCGGGTGACTCGGGCCAGGTTTCAGGCGCTACGCCGCCCACGGGGTCTCCGTAGCTTTCTCCCCTCTCTCCTGTCACCTCGGCCTCGCGGAAGTAGGAGCAGCGATGATGGGCCGCGGGGGAAGGAGCTGCTGCTCGGGGCCGCGGTCGCGGCCCTTCGCCCGGAGGCTCGCCTACTTTGACGGCCATTTCGAGTGGCTGTGCCGGCGCCGGCTGCCCGTCTCCGAGCCTGAGTGGCGCCGGGTTGCTGGAGCCTCTGCTCTGCTGCGGGGCTGCGCCGACCGGCGCCCGGACTCGCTCTCGCTCGGGGCCGCCGCCCTGCTCTCGCTCGGCTGCTTCTTCCTCCTCTGCAGCCGCCCTGCTCTCACTCGGCTGCTTCTTCCTCCTCTGCAGCCGCCCGGCGCTCGCTTCCTGAGCTTCTGTGGCCGGGCGCTGCTCATCCAGGTCGGTATCCGCCTGACCTCTGCGAGAGGTTGCACTGCCAATGCTTTCAAAATATCTCTCTTTATTGTATTGGATGTCAGAGGGATTCTAAGAAACGCCGTTAACCCAGCTTGCATTTATTTAGCGCCTTCAACTTCTAACTTCCCCCCCCACACCCCCCTTTCCCCCCACGCCACTTCCCCCCTCCCCCCACCCCACTTCCCCCCCTCCCCCCACCCCACTTTCCTCCCCCACCCCCATTTCCCCCCCCTCCCCACCCACTTTACCCCCACCCCCCCTTTTCCCCCAGCCCTCTTTCCCTTCCCATCCCTTTCCCTTTCCCCGTCCCCCCTTTCCCCCTCCCCCTTTTCCCCCCCTCCCCCCACCCCCTTTTCCCTTCCCCCCACCCCCTTTCCCCCTCCCCACCCCCTTTTCCCTTCCCCCCCACCCCCTTCCCCTTCTTTCCCTTTACCCCCCCCACCCCCTTTCCCCCCTTTCCCCTTCCCCCCCCACCCGTTCCCCCCTTTCCCTTCCCCCCCTTTCCTTCCCTTTCCCTTCTTTCCCTTCCCCCCACCCCCTTTCCCTCGTCGCTCTCTCTCTTCCCCCCAGTCGCTCTCTCTCTTCCCCCCCGGTCGCTCTCTCTCTCTTCCCCCCCGGTCGCTCTCTCTCTCTTCCCCCCCCCCGGTCGCTCTCTCTCTCTTCCCCCCCGGTCGCTCTCTCTCTCTTCCCCCCCCGGTCGCTCTCTCTCTTCCCCCCCGGTCGCTCTCTCTCTTCCCCCCAGGTCGCTCGCTCTCTTCCCCCCCCCGGTCGCTCGCTCTCTTCCCCCCCCGTCGCTCGCTCTCTTCCCCCCAGTCGCTCTCTTCCCCCCAGTCGCGCTCTCTCTTCCCCCCAGTCGCTCTCTCTCTTCCTCCCAGTCGCTCTCTCTCTTCCCCCCAGTCGCCCTCTCTCTTCCCCCCAGTCGCCCTCTCTCTTCCCCCCAGTCGCTCCCTCTCTCTTCCCCCAGTCGCTCTCTCTCTCTTCCCCCAGTCGCTCTCTCTCTCTTCCCCCCAGTCGCTCTCTCTCTCTTCCCCCAGTCGCTCTCTCTCTTCCCCAGTCGCTCTCTCTTCCCCCCCCAGTCGCTTTCTCTCTTCCCCCCAGTCGCTCTCTCTCTTCCCCCCCCAGTCGCTCTCTCTCTTCCCCCCCAGTCGCTCTCTCTCTTCCCCCCAGTACCGACCGGCGCCCGGACCTCGCTCTCAGCTCGGGCCGCCGCACCATGGCGCTGGCCGCCGCCGCCCTGCTCTCGCTCGGCTGCTTCTTCCTCCTCTGCAGCCGCCCTGCTCTCGCTCGGCTGCTTCTTCCTCCTCCGCAGCCGCCCAGCGCTCGCTTCCTGAGCTTCTGTGGCCGGGCTATGCTCATCCAGGTCGGTATCCGCCTCGACCTCTGCGAGAGGTTGCACTGCCAATGCTTTCAAAATATCTCTCTTTATTGTATTGGATGTCAGAGGGATTCTAAGAAACGCCGTTAACCCAGCTTGCATTTATTTAGCGCCTTCAACTTCTAACTTCCCCCCCCACACCCCCCCTTTCCCCCTCCCCTCCCCACCCCCTACCCCTTTCCCCCCCTCGCCACCCCCTTCCCACCCCTCCTTTCCCCCACCCCCTTTCCCCCCACCCCTTTCCCTTCCCCCACCCCTTTTCCCCTTTACCCCCCACCCCCTTTACCCCCCACCCCCTTCCCCCCTTTCCCTTCCTTTCCTTTCCCTTTACCCCCCACCCCCTTCCCCCTTTCCCCCCCACCCCCCTTCCCCCCCTTTCCCTTTACCCCCCACTCCCTTTCCCTTTCCCCCACCCCCTTTCCCCCCACCCCCTTTCCCTTTCCCCCCACCCCCCTTTCCCTTTCCCCCCACCCTTCCCTTCCCCCCTTTCCTTTTCCCTTACCCCCCCTTTCCCCTTTCCCGTCGCTCTCTCTCTTCCCCCCAGTCACTTTCTCTCTCTTCCCCCAGTCGCTCTCATCTTCCCCCCAGTCGCTCTCTCTCTTCCCCCAGTCGCTCTCTCTCTTCCCCCCAGTCGCTCTCTCGCTCCCCCCAGTCGCTCTCTCGCTTCCCCCCAGTCGCTCTCTCTCTTCCCCCAGTCGCTCTCTCTCTTCCCCCAGTCGCTCTCTCTCTTCCCCCAGTCGCTCTCTCTCTTCCCCCCAGTCGCTCTCTCTCTTCCCCCCAGTCGCTCTCTCTCTTCCCCCCAGTCGCTCTCTCTCTTCCCCCAGTCGCTCTCTCTCTTCCCCCGTCGCTCTCTCTCTTCCCCGTCGCTTTCTCTTTCCCCCAGTCGCGCTCTCTCTTCCCCCCAGTCGCGCTCTCTCTTCCCCCAGTCTCTCTCTTTCCCCTCTCTCTTCCCCCCAGTCGCTCTCTCTTCCCCCCAGTCGCTCTCTCTTCCCCCCAGTCGCTCTCTCTTCCCCCCAGTCGCTCTCTCTCTTCCCCCCAGTCGCTCTCTCTCTTCCCCCCAGTCGCTCTCCTCTCTTCCCCCCAGTTGCTCTCTCTCTTCCCCGTCGCTCTCTCTTCCCCCCTAGTCGCTCTCTCTCTTCCCCCCAGTCGCTCTCTCTCTCTCTTCCCCCCAGTCGCTCTCTCTTTCTCTTCCCCCCAGTTGCTCTCTCTCTCTCTTCCCCCAGTTGCTCTCTCTCTCTCTTCCCCCCAGTCGCTCTCTCTCTTCCCCCCAGTCGCTCTCTCTTCCCCCGTCGCTCTCTCTCTTCCCCGTCGCTCTCTCTTCCCCCCCAGTCGCGCTCTCTTCCCCCCAGTCGCGCTCTCTCTTCCCCCCAGTCGCTCTCTCTTCCCCTCTCTCTTCCCCCAGTCGCTCTCTCTTCCCCCCAGTCGCTCTCTCTTCCCCCCAGTCGCTCTCTCTCTTCCCCAGTCGCTCTCATCTCTTCCCCCCAGTCGCTCTCTCTCTTCCCCCCCAGTTGCTCTCTCTCTTTCCCCGTCGCTCTCTCTTCCCCCTAGTCGCTCTCTCTCTTCCCCCCAGTCGCTCTCTCTTTCTCTTCCCCCCAGTCGCTCTCTCTCTCTCTTCCCCCCAGTCGCTCTCTCTCTCTCTTCCCCCCAGTCGCTCTCTCCTCTCTCTTCCCCCCAGTCGCTCTCTCTCTCTCTTCCCCCCAGTCGCTCTCTCTCTCTCTTCCCCCCCAGTCGCTCTCTCTCTCTCTTCCCCCCAGTCGCTCTCTCTCTTCCCCCCCAGTCGCTCTCTCTCTCTCTTCCCCCCAGTCGCTCTCTCTCTCTCTTCCCCCCAGTCGCTCCCTCTCTCTCTTCCCCCCAGTCGCCTCCCCTCTCTCTCTTCCCCCCAGTCGCTCTCTCTCTCTCTTCCACCCAGTCGCTCCCTCTCTCTTCCCCCAGTCGCTCCCTCTCTCTCTTCCCCCAGTCGCTCCCTCTCTCTCTTCCCCCCAGTCACTCCCTCTCTCTCTTCCCCCCAGTCGCTCTCTCTCTCTCTCCCCCCCAGTCGCACTCTCTCTCTCTCTCTCCCCCCAGTTGCGCTCTCTCTCTCTTCCCCCAGTTGCGCTCTCTCTCTCTTCCCCCCCCCCCCAGTCGCTCTCCTCTCTCTCTTCCAACAACAACATGCCCTCAAAAAGCCTCGGCACCGCCGGGCACCCCCAGCTAGTATTCTATGTTATGCTATATTATCACTTATGGGCCAACTAGAAGCATAAATAAGATGTTTTCTTTTTCAATTAGTGCTGAATAAGTAATGAGTAGAAGAAGGTTCACTTTTGACTAAAAGGGTAAAAGTGGACATACAAGATTGTGAGGCGATGGTTCTGCTGGATCAAATGGGGAGGAGAATCCACATTAATTAATATCAGGCAAGCACCGAAGAGATTTACAGCTAATTGTTATATTGTACAATATGTAGTGATAAGAAAGCAGACTAAGAAGACAATTAGAAACATAAAATAAATTGTTTGTTCACGTATTATTTGTTAAATGAAATCTCAGTTTTCTTCAGCCAATATACAGTCTATAGCAGTTATTTAAGGCATGGATTTTGCAGTTGTCTGATGTCTGTAGCAGCACACAACTTAGATGATATGGCAGAAAGAACAGAAACCCAATGGACAAACATGGCATTATCAGCAAAGAGGGAAAGGAACACCACACCTTCAGCACTATATAGGGTAACTGCATGTCCTTCTGAAAGCAGGGAGTGCTGGGACTAGGCAAAGCATATCATGTTTCTACACCTAACATTGGAAATGCAGTGAACATGGTCCTAATCAAGAGGCCTTATGTGAGATTGTTTATAAATCAAAACATACTTTTAAATTAAATAAGGGACTGTAGTTTTCACATGAAACCTAAAGGCAAGGCGAGTTAGGCCCTTATACAGGGCTATTCCTTTGAATAATGTTAAGAAGTTTAGAAATGAAGCTAATGCCCTGTCCTCCAGACTTGCAGAGATCAGAAATATCAAATGTCATCATCAGTTTCCCAAACCCTCTGAAGTGAGTCTTTGACCTCATAAAAAAATCACCAGTAAATAAAAATCCAACTACATGTGAAACCTTTAGTGGATCAAAATATAATTAAGTTTGGCCCATTGTTAATTTAGTGTATTTTTAAAGAATCTTAGGCTATTGTTATACTACATTATCAGTCCGAGATCAGAAGCTTTAGGGTGAATTGTAAAGCTTTCAAGACTAGAATTATGCAGGATCTTGCCCTTGGCTGCAACTTGCACTTTGCCCACCTGGAGAAAGCATGATGATCCACTCCCCTGAAGTTATTTTTAATGTTAGGGGAGTGTGTGTTGCAGCCTCAAATTTCTCAGAACATTAACGTGATTCAGTGTTGAGTACTGTGGACTCACTGAGCACTTTTTAAAACCTGTTTCAGGCCAGATTGGATTTATGCTGCATCCACGACAAAGCCCAACCCGTGTGAGATGGCGTTGTAGGTGGGATGTCACACTACTTGGTTTTAGCATGCTCAGGAATAAAGTTGGGACTGGACCTCTGAGTTTATATTGCCACTTTTGTATATTTACAATTCCTTTATATCGATTTGAAAATGGCAGTAAAGCTTGCTGCCTTTAAAGGCATCTTTTCTCTACTAAAGGATAGGATTTTCTCTACTAAAGGATATGTTTTTAATTATTTCCATTCACAGGTTTTTTCGTTAATTCTCGGGATGTGGACGTCACTGCCAAGACGGTGGCGGTCCTTCGAACATGAGTTAGCTGTCAATATGATTTGGAGTTACAAAAGCTAAAGTATAACAAGCATTTGCAACCTTGCTTTAAACGATAACCTAGGCTAAGAAAAGTTTGAGCCTGTTTTATCTTTTAAAACCTGTACCATATGCGAGAGATCTTTTTACCTCACACTTCTCCGGATTGAATTCCATTTACCACTGTTCTACCCACCTGACCAATTTATTGATATCTTCCTGCAGTCTACAGCTTCCTTCTTCACTATCAACCACACAGCCGATTTTAGTATCATCTGCAAACTTCTGAATCATACCCCTTATATTCAAGTCAAGATTGTTGATGTATACCACAAAAAGCAAGGGACCTAGTACTGAGCCCTGCGGAACCCCACTGGAAATAGCCTTCCAGTCATAAAAACACCCATCAACCATTACCCTCTGCTTCCTGTCTCCGAGCCAGTTTTGAATCCAACTTGACACTTTGCCCTGGATCCCATAGGCTTTTAACTTCATGACCAGTCTGCCATGTGGAACCTTATCAAAAGCCTTGCTAAAGTCCATTTACCCTACATCAAACGCACTACCCTCATCTACCCTCCTCAAAAAATTCAATCAAGTTTGTCAGACACGACTTTCCCTTAACAAATCCGTGCTATCCTTGATTAATCCGTGTCTTTCTAAATGAAGATTTATCCTGTCCTTCAGAATTCTTTCCAATAATTTTCCCACCACCGAGGTTAGGCTGACTGGCCTGTAATTAATCGGTCTATCCTTTTATCCCCTTTTTAAACAAGCGTGCCACATTAGCAGTCCTCCGGCACCACACCTAAAGCCAGAAAGGATTGAAAAATGATGGTCAAGGCCTCTGCTATTTCCTCTTTTGCTTTGCTTAACAGCCTGGGATACATTTCATCCAGGTCTGGGGATTTATCCACTTTTAAATACTTCCTCACTATGTTTATTTCATCTAATATTTCACACTCCTCCCCCCCAATAGCAATGTCTGCTTTGCCCCGCTCCTTTGTGGTAATGCATTTGGGGAGGGCTAACAAGGAAAGGGAATACACATTAAATGGTAGGACACCGAGTAGTGTAGAGGAACAAAGGGACCTTGGAGTGCATGTCCACAGATCCCTGAAGGTAGCAGTCCAAGAGATAAGGTGATTAAGAAGGCATACGGAATGCTTGCCTTTATTAGCCGTGGCATAGAATACAAGAGCAGGGGTGTTATACTTCAACTGTATAAAACACTAGTTAGGCCTCAGTTAGAGTACTGCATGTAGTTCTGGTCACCACATTACAGGAAAGATGTGATTGCACTAGAGAGGGTACAGAGGAGATTTACAAGGATGTTGCCGGGAGTAGAGAATCTTAGCTATGAGGAAAGATTGGGTCTGTTTTCCTTGGAACAGAGGCTGAGGGGAGGCCTTATTGAGGTGTATAAAATTATGAGGGGCATAGATAGTGTGGATAGAAAAGACCTATTTTCCTTAGCAGAGGGGTCAAAAACCAGGGGGCACAGATTTAAAGTAATTGGGGGAAATTTCTTCACCCAGAGGGTTGTGGGGGTCTGGAACTCACTGCCTGAAAGGGGTGGTAGAGGCAGGAACCCTAACCACATTTAAAAAGTACATGGATGTGCACTTGGGATGCTCTAACCTGCAGGGCTACAGACCAAGAGCTGGGAAGTGGGATTAGGCTGGATAGCTCTTTGTTGGTCGGCGCGGACACGATGGGCCGAAATGGCCTCCTTCCGTGCTGTAACTTTCTATGATTCTATGATTTTACGTTAGGACATAAAGAGAATAAATAATATCAAAACTTCAGCAGAAACAAACTGAGCAATTGTTCCTCTGAGGTATGCAATCCTTTGGATTGGCGGATGTGTGGGCTCTTTCAGTCACCTACCTTATTTGGTGCAGATGAGGGGGGGGGGGAGAGCAATGTCATGGTTAATGATCTCCCCACTCAGTCTTAGTCATCGCATATATTAAATTGCATTGCCAATTTACTAATGCTTTTTCTCCTCCAACACATACTTCCCTTCTAAAAAGAAATCACCCAATGGTGCAAATGTTAGAGATCGATTAAAGTTCTGTCGAAGAGCCGACATCTTTTGTTTATTAATGTGGACCTGTGACTCTATCTCCATCATTTCTACATATACTTAAATATATTAGTGGCCACGACACAGAGACGCGGGTTATGATCTTGAGCCTACCTTTCTCTCCATTACCTATAGCCTTTCCGAATTCATTTCATGCCCCGTTAAGATTGTAACTGCCGTGTTTAAGTAATCATGGATCATTATTTTATTAACAGCAATACCAAAATATTCCTACATTGATCTGAATATAATTCCCTGGAGCATGATTATTTCTGCTGGATGCTCTATATCACAGCACGAGCGTTATTATATCCTATTAACGAAGTGCCAACACTCTGATTCCAGTATTGAAATTACTCCTTCAATTTTGCACCAGCAGATTTTTTTTAAATCGATTAACGCTATCGCACTCATACATTTCAACTTAGATCGGCTCCAGTTATGTTTCAGATTGAACAATCCCATTTAATCATTAAGATGTCCTGACGGCGGGGTGTGATTATCCTGAGTCACACACCCTTCATGCCAGGCACGGATGGAGAGGACAGTGCTGCAAAATTAGGGAGAGGGAGTGAACTTCAACCCCGCCCCCCACTGAGTACTCCCCACAGACCCGCCTCCACTCCCCACAGAGTCCCCCCACTTCCCCCCCTCCCCACAGACCCCGCCCCCCGGATGATGGTGGAGCTTTTCCCAGGGGCCGGGCGGGGTCCCCGGGAGCAGGGGGAATGTGCCGGGCCGGCGGCCCTCAGTCCCGGCCAGTGAGCGCACAGCGGCGGCCCTCAGTCCCGGCCAGTGAGCGCACAGCGGCGGCCCTCAGTCCCGGCCAGTGACCGCACAGAGGCGGCCCTCAGTAAACCCGCGCTGTCAGTAGTCGGTGCAGAGAGTGTTTGCACAGACAGTCCAGGGTCATCGGTGCAATGTTGGCCGGCGCTGTCTCACTCCTAGAATCGCTTCACACAGGCGGCGAAGTCATATAAGATTATTCCGACACCCTAGTAAATCGTTTCAACATATGGTGCTGACTTAGCAGATTTTTTAAAGCACATAAAATATTTCTAAACACCGCGCGCGCATTTCTCTGCCACGATACAATCGCGCGGTTCTTAAATAAATCCCCTGATCACAAGCAATGACGACCAATGGTCCAGATATCTTCATATCCCTGCTCGGCACGTCTGTTGTTTTGAACGGAAGCTCTTGATAGATTTTTATTTAAAGCTCCGCGAGATGATCTTCCGAAATGCCATTTGTGTTAACGATCGGGCGAGGGTTGTGTTTGAAGAGCGCTCGGTTGCACTGGGAAGGTGATCGGCCTGAGGGGTGTTCGCACCAGCAGGTTTATCACAAATAGCGGGTGACGAGCTTCCGCACGATGGCGCGGGATAAAAGTTCATAACCTGCTGGATGTGCTCGCGATTCCCATAATCATTCATAACTCCTCCAACATGCATTTATGGGCCGTTGTAATGAATGCTCCTGATTATTATTACATATATACACCAAATGATTTCTGAATTGAATCCACAAGATCCTTCCAGTGTGTTGCAATTGCACATAAACCAAACTTTACCTCCTGTTGCTATGCATACAATGAGTGCGAAAATAATACGGGCTGTTTTAACCTGAACACTTTAGAGTGAAGGAATAAAGGGTATAAAATGTGAATAAAGAGTGAGTGCATATATCCCACGCCATTATACAACATTGTACTTCAACAGTGAAATATGAAATGTATTCCCTATGGACATAGGGTTACTAGTCAGTGAGTTCGATGTAAATTATATGCAGCTCCAAACGATTTACAATCTTAAACTAAAGGATGGGAGATCAGGGAATATTGGAAGAATAGTCTAGCCTCTTTGCTGTAATGATAATGTGAATTTGTGTTCGGTTTGGGATATTCCCGGATTTAAAAAAAAATAAACTCAGGAATTTCTGGAATTTCACAAACGGTGGCTTCTCGGATTCCACTGAATGTGCAATTCCACCCTGGTGAACAGTCGGATTGCTGTAGATGCCGGTGGCAAACGATCACATGCTCGATGGTTGCACTGTAGGATAGACGGGAGAGGGATTATACATCTGCTTCTGTAGAAGGCGCAAACAACGCTGAAGGTGACAGATGAGGGCGGCAGCGCCCACCCAAGAAAGTGTGAACAATGTGTTCTGTTTTAACGCCTTTTGGTGCATCGGCTCACAACTTTATAAGCAACGCTATAAAACAGCGTGAGAGCTGTAGTGGCACCTGATCAGCATGAACAATCCGAAGGAAATTTACCCATTAAAAAGGGCGCAATGTGTAACATTAGGAGTAAACAGAATTTGGCAAGCGAGCTCGATATTAAGCAATGTACCAGTGCTTTATAAAACGTTAGGAAAAGAATTGAAATATACACTGCAAATAAAAATGTCGCCTGGTCAGACAACCGTAACGAAGTACAAACATGTGCAATCAAATATTAATTAATTATCAGGATGTATTAATATTTTAAACGTTGCAGAGCTAAAGGAATGCCCGACCTGGTCCAGCATCTGTGACGGCTGGCTCAGGGAGCAAAGTGAATGTTTATCACTGGTGTATTTTATTTATTTTTCCCAGGGGTACCACATCAGGTTATCGCTTCGAATAAACGTACGGGAATGCGGTTGAGGATCCAAGTGATCTTGTCTTAACTATTTGTAGGTTATTTAATTGAAATCCCGCCTTCATTCTGAAATGTTAAGAGCTGACTGCTTTCTATAGTAGATAGATCTTCTTCTTCTTCGGCAGTCCCTCGGAACCGCCCAATAAAGATACTGTACATAGGCAAGCGCGACACTAACTGTTGTGTGTCATACTCATTCAGGAGGGGAGGAGTAAGAAAAAAAACAGAACTATATAAAACACTTGCAAAGAAAAGACCTACTTTTAAAAACTGGGATTTACTTCGTGTCGTCTTCATACAAGTAACATTTTAAAATTTTATTTATTTCAAAGATGCTCAATTGGTATCCCATGACTTTTAATATCTACCAGCGACAAAGCTGCTCACAATCATTCAATGTCGGTTGCCCTTTGCAAGCATTGTCATTTAGCTTAGCAAATTTCAAACACACTCCGGGGATCTATTTCCTGTATATATTGTATTTTTACTTTGATCCAATTTTAAAGGAAAGCTGCACATGCAGCGCGATTCGTTCTTTTTAAGCTAAAGGGCTGAAAACGTGATTTCCTATCAAGTAAACACGGGAAGAGTTGTGTACAATGGAAAACTTAAGACTGTATATACAAGTCATTAATAGCTGGCGGTCTGCTGATCCCAGCATGAGGGAACTCTTGGGGAACGTTTTATTAACTGAGGAGTCGAGTGAAGTCGAAAATATTCTGTTACCCATATTTGTTTACAACCTCACCTGTTCTGGTCTGCAGCATAAAAGTTACCAGGAACCGGAGAATCGGACCGGAATGCCTAATCATTCCGTTTCAGGACCATCCTCTATCGCATAATACAATAGCAAAATACTGCGGATGCTGGGAACACTCAACCAGCCAGGCAGCATCCGTGGAGAGAGAAACAGAGTTAACGTTTTAGGTCTGGGACCCTCCGTCAGAATCTATCGCATAATGTCCAATTTAGAAACTAACAGCTGTAGTTTCAAACAATTAAAGTTTTATTGCGTCAAATTAATTGATTCATTTAGGAGTTAGCTTTGTGACCGGTGGCTGAAAGGAGCAACCAGGAGGAACTTGTTAATGATTTAATGTGCACCTGTAAGAAATGTGTCCAAATCATGCCCGAAAAAGACCAAAATTGGGAAAGTTAACAAAGCAAACTGAACAGACTCCAATGCACTGATAATTATAAGCATGTTTTACAAAAATAGTCAATTAAATTACCCACACGACAAGGACCCAATTACACAATGGCCGAATAACGCTCAATTGTACGTGGCAGATAGCGACCAGAAGAAACTCCAATTAAACCCGCAAAGCAAACTGCTCAATATAGACAGAATGCAAAATCTATCCACCGCATATAGAATACACAGCAAATGGCTTTACCTTGTAAGATTATAGAAACTTATGATTACTGGGCGCACAATGCAAAAAATTCTGATACTCCGCAATAATCACATGTAAAATCACCAGGGAAACACATGCATTACACAAATAGGTACAACTTAACTACACTGATTACGCAATAAAAGTATAGAATACATTACAATTAATATTATATTTGGACACAATACAGTGAAAAAGCCGCACCTCCAAACTTAATTGGCGGTGGTTTAAATACACAGATCGCACCAAGCGTGAAGCATTCATTTAGTGTTGGGAAGACTGATAGGTGGTCACTATCGAGTAATCTTTTAAGGAAAATGTAATATCTATCATCTGTCTATTTATCTATCTATATATATTCGGGGGGGGCTGATTTTTTCTAAATAGATGGGTCAATGCGTCTGCTACATAGACAATTGGTTCTGAAATTATCCCATGGAATGCTAGGGATTTCTCTGAAATGCCTCCTTCAGCTATTTCAGCTGTGGTGCTAACCCGTTTTCTAAAAGGTTAACCTCTGCTGAAATAAGCCGAGAGAGGAACTTCGAACTGTAGGCTACCCCAAGGCGTAATTACAAGACCATTTGGAGATACAGCATGCTATACCAACTGTCCTAAATATGAGGCTAGAAACAGTCACACACATCCACCAAACGCAACATACAGGATAACCGCGATACAGATGCAAGTACACAGTCTCACGTTGCACCTATTGCATACACGTTAACATAGCATATACATCACCCAAATACGATACACATATACACACCACATGCAAGTACGATTATAACAATTATATGCACACTGCAGAAATCCAGCGCACGTCGTCTTTATTGTTTAGTACACTCGCTGATTGGTATATAGGAAAGAGATGATAGGCACAACAATAAATCAGATATTTCCTATACACCCGTGGTGTGTGGTGGAAGATTGGACACATTTTGTAGTTTATAAATAACTGTCTCTGTAAGTGAAAGAGGGATGTGAATGCCAGACAGCAGGAGTAACTATGCCTCGAAATGATGCACTCTGCCCTTTTTTGATAGAGATGTGTTTAGCCGTTGATTATGAAAACGATTCTATCCAACGCGTACACATACTGTGCAGAAAGGAATGGCATATTTTACAAAGGATTATTTATATTTTTGTTGACAAAATATTCCTTAAACATAATCCTCAGATGCTAAGTCACCAACATCGTCTGCTCCATGTGATGTTTAATTTAATGACTACTGGTGGCTGGTTTCATACTACATTTGTGGACACATGTCAGTGACTATTTGAGCTTACTGCACTCTCTTTTTGGATAAAACAATTAGCACGGGGAAGGATTAATGTTGTTGCACCTTTCACATGTAGAAAAGAATTGCACGTGACGAGCAATGTGACCTAACGTGTTGAATTATTCGAAAAAATAGATTAATTGGGAATAATGTTTTTTTACATGTTCTTATATATTTATAAACTTTCAGAGTAATAACTTCCGCAGTAGCTGCTTTTCTTTTGACACCTAAACCGTGTGTCTACTACCACTTTGTTCATTGTCAAATTGAATTGCACTAAGTAGCGGGCATTATGATGACATTTCTGAGTGCTTGTTGTGAAAATGAAGTACATGTGACAGTGTGTTTTGAGTACTTTCTGCGGTCGCTCGCGGCGCGATATTTATTTCAGACTTTCTGTGATGTAAACAGCACTGAATGGGACTGATAGTTTATTCTTCCTGTGTTGTCATCCTCATTACCCGGAAAGAGTTCGTTCACACTAAAGCATTACAACCTCTTGCACCACCTCCTCGACATTAACCCTAACTCCAGATTGTGGCTAAAACTTTGAAAACTACAGCATGTCTTCACGAGAACGAATGGTTTTCGTTCAGTAGCGAATGACAACATTCAAAGCTGTCCGTGTATTAGTCCATACTTATTGTATAACTTTTTTCCCTTTTATAAGCCCTGGATTTTCCTACATTTTTATTTTGCTTCGTCGTTATACACACTTCCTTATTTTTTGATGTTACACGGTTTCTATTCCTGTTGGTAAAGAACCATTTTCCATCTCTACCAGGACCGTGTGTAAAGAGGCCAGCAGGGGGCGATCGAGACTTGTCTTTGCACTCATTTGTATGGCCTTTCATTATGGAAAGAAGTTCATTAAATTATCAACAGCAACAGGGTTTGGTCAGCTATGTACCAGTTCAAAATTAGGTCCACCTGTTGATTTTCAAACCCCGTGGTTTCTTTTAAGGGGATCATGCAAAGAAACAATGCGTTCCGTAATCCCGGATGTATGAGTATTTTTTAATTACCAAACAACTCGATAATTTTGCTAAAACAAGGGAAATATTGCAGTTGCTGAAAATCTGAAATTAAAAAAACAGAAAATGCTGGAAATGCTCTGCCGGTCAGGCAGCATCTGTGGAGGGAGAAAGAGAGTTAACGTTTCAGGTCGATGACCTTTCATCAGAACTCAATGATTTTGTTTCTGCCGTTTGTGTTCCTGTCAGGTAAATAGTTGTAAATAAGACTCTTACAGTGATAAACATAGAACAACTTAAATAACTAGATTCATCACATTTTAGTCGCAGGGTAATACTTTACCACAGCTTTGTGAGGAATGAAATTAGAGTATGGGTAAATATCGCAGACGATATTTTGTTAACTGGTAGTCATAGACCTGGTATTAACAAAGAAGTTGAAAAGTATATTTTTAAAACGCTGAACATACGAACCTGGAAAGTGACTTAAGATTTCAAATTTATTAAAACTTGTCCGAATGCTAATAATCATTTTTAATTGATGCTAAGAGGTAAAATTAATTTTAAAAATAGCTATCAAAGTCGGCTACTGGTTGGTTTCAGCTATGTTTGCGCCTCTTTAATTTCGTCGCCTTTTCTGAGGCTTTGGAAACTATCACAATTTAGAAATAATTTACCTCTGCAAAAAAAATTGCCTTCATAAAGCCGAAGACATGTCTTTGTCAGTGTCGGTGACGCAACGCAGCGTTTACCGAAACACACAAGGACTACTTTAGAATGAAGGGTCTTATTTTCATTTCCGTCTTAAGTACAGCGACACAAACAGGGTTGTAGACGTTTTTCTTTTATAATCTTTCTCATAAAGCTAAATTTTGCGAAATGGGTTCTTTTTGTCAACTTACCCTTTATGTTATATAAGTTTAAAGATGCACGTAAGCAATTTGCTTAGCAATTCAAACTTCCCATGTGAGTTCTCAATTAAATTGTAGCAAACACTGACGAGGCTCGCCAAGTAAAATGATAGTGACCATGGTATTAAGTTCAGCGATGTAACATCACTTGGATTCGAAGGAGCAAATGGTTATTGCAGAACTTATGAATAAATTGGTCAAGGCAAGTTATGTTCTTATCTTTTAGAAGGCGATGTACACGCCTGTTGGTGCTAGGCCTTTCTGGTATCACATTAATGTCATTTACATTGTGGGTATTCAGTTTTAAAGTTCTGATCACGAATTAACATTTTAATTAAGGACTCTGCTGAAGGTGGGTATGATATCGAGATACAGAAAATCCTCTTCTCGGTCATGACATTAATAAGTTAGTTTAGGACTTGGGCCTGAAATGTTTGGTATCATGATATGGACCTTAAATTGCAGTTCTGTATCCCCATGTGGTACTGGGATTGTCAGGAGAAGACGGCCCGCTGGGGACCTGTAAAAGAACAATCAGCAAAATGTCAGTTAGAGAAACTCTGGTAGGCCTCGAGGTAAAAGCGGAAATATTAAACACTGGGGAATTTTACATAGGTAATAAATTTTATGTTACACATTGAAGTACAAAAGAAATCAAAGACTAAATTTCCCTTTTCACCTCTTTTATTGATGACCTGATTATTAGTGATGCTGCTCAGCTTTCATTCCTCTTCATTTGATAGTAGGAAGGAGTGGAATTACCCTGTTTCCATCAAACTTTAATCAAATTATAGTCCATTTTAACCTACTGCATGTTCAGTCGCAATAGATTAAGATTCTATGTACATGGCAATTTAGAAAACAGGCTGATGATTTATTTTAAATAAGATGTTAACATTTCTGTTAAGTGGGCTTGGGGCTGCAGCGACCAGATTGGGACAAAGTGAGATCGGAGGGTGGGTGTGGGTGAAAGGGAGACTTTCAGTAAGTGAAACCTCGTTCCACGCACAATGAGAAATTGGCACAAAGGAAATCCCACGAAATTAGCAAACCCATTCTGCTCAGCCGTGCTTTATTTGCCTAATATCTGAGCGGGCTATAGCCCCAACCCCTTGACACGATGCAACGTAACATAAAGGCTCACTTTAAAATAAGTAAATTATTGATAACGAAGGCGGACCAAGGTAAAATTGTAACTTCTAGCAGGCCGGCTGCTTTCGGTCCATAGCATGAACAGGTATACCGGCGTTTGATGCAGACACTTCACTGTTGACATGTTAAAATCATTTGCAGTTGTTTATTGGTTCGGTTGCGCTGTTTAATCAGAACTGACTTAAAATGCCGTTGCACACGTAAATTGGTCTGTGTGTTTAAATTACTGAACAGTGTGTAGTTTAAGCAGTTAAAAAAGTGTAGCAAAATTATGCGTTATTAGGCATTATAGTGGGTGTGTTAATGTTTAATATTCACCTATTCTAATCTATCCCGCTAATGAGTTAAAACAGTTAGCACTGTTGTTGTGGTGTATCTTGTAACCCACATTCTGTTTAGAGTGCTGATTACATAAAAGACGTTATTGGGACAATGGGATAGGCAGCTGCTTTTACGGTTTTAGACGAGGCAGCCGACTAAACAAGCAGCATATTTTTTACTGTCGAAAATATAGCAGCATATTACGGTGGGGGTTGTAGACAACTTCAGGCTACAGCTGATGAGAATCTAGGTGCCCTGATAGATCTGACGCTGTTCAGAAAATGCCTGATTAGCCCTTAGATTTCAACACTTAAAACGTAAGGGAGCGGTTCCTTTTGTCGCTCTCTTTATTTAACGGCGATTGTGCCCAGACGAAACATAAATAACGCAGCCAGATTTCAAGTGTCAGACAATCCGAGAACCTGCTTACAGGAAACCACCTTTAGTCAGGGTTCAGCTTTTCCGCGCTAGCTCTGGTGCGAGGAGTCTGTCAGTTCCAGCAGCCGCCAACAACAGCAACGTTAAGAGGGGAGATCTTGAAAACGAAAACGCATCACCGCCGGCCTCGTACCCCCCTCGCGACAACCCAACACATTATTATTCAGTGACCTCAGAAGGGAGTCGTGGGGAGGGAGAAGGGGGACATTTTATTTGAGATAGATGATTGATCGGGCAGATTCGTGTTACAGCGATCAGCACTGAGGGGAGGGAGAGGGTGAGAGCTCACACAGTTTATTCCAGTTGCACACAAGGATGGCTTTGTTCGAAAGAGGAACCGAGCGAGTCTCCAGGTCCAATTTAACAGCGTGGCACGCTGCAGAGATACAGTAACCTGCACTGGGAAACGGCTCGACTTCAGGAGCACCTGACACACACACACACACACACTCCTTTCTACCTGCACATTTTCCGCGAATGAAGCTCCCCTTTTCCCTCGATTATTATGTTTAATCTGGCTAGATGCGGCCACCACATTTGAGAGACTGGTTATTTCCGAGATAACAGCAATTAACCAGAATCCCGTGACACGGATGTTTGATCAGCCTGACTTGAGAAAATAGGAACTGCTGAACGTCTTGTCTAAGAGGAAACAAAGGGTTTAATCCCAGGTCTGGCCGTTTTATTTAAAACTTTAAACACGAAGTGAACGGAGCTGAGAAAGGAAGATATTGGCTCTGTCGGCCTACACAGGCTTTATCTGGAACACAGCAAACGTACTCAAACTGACATCTGCATAAAATGCCCTAAAACACTAGGCTTGAATGGCGCGTACTGCTTATACACACATATACCTAAACTCCACCGTCAGCTTGTGAAACGTCAATCCATTAAAAGCCATTGCACAGAGTACAACGGTGTTCTGCGGGTCTAGTTTCAACTTACGTGGAGCCCCCAAAATAATAACTCGATTTAATTTTTTTTAGCTCGTGTAACGTAATTTGACTTGAAATTTTATACACTGTATTAAACTGGAATTTCATATTAAGGCAAACACAAAGCTGTGCTCTCCAATTTGCTCCCAAACCCCAAATGCAATAGGATTTTCTTTCGAAGTCGGTTGCAGATTTTTCTTCCTCGAGTCCAAATTGTAATAACAATGTTCAAACCGGTATCACGATTTAAGGGGTTGCATATTCTATCTTTTGCATTCGATACGTAATAGTACAACGAAGCAAAACTGTAATAACGCCCAACAGCTCACGAAATGGCTAAATGAAACGTGGATTGGAATATGTAGACGGTGATTCTCCCGAAGTCGTAGAAAAATACTGGGAAATAGCAATTTTGCTTCTCGGACATCTGCGTGCCATCTCATATTCAACATCCCTCATTTAGCAGCAGCATGGCGTTGAGGTGTTAAAAGGGAAGGGTCGAAGGCAGTTACATCCAGCAAGGCAGCCAGCGTCACACTCTCGCTGTGCAAACTGTAAGCCTACTTCCACAAGGACGTCAGACGTATACGAAGCCACAATTCCACATTAGCATTAGCAGTACAAATCTACAACAGGTTTCAAAAGTAGGGCGATACCGCTGTACTAAATGGAAGTATATAATTTTTCGAAGTTGTTAATTTTATTGGGAAAATAACATTAATGCTGCGTGTTTATTGTACAGGTACTAGACCTGATCGAGCAATCGATGGTGAATAATTAAAGTAATATGAATAATTGAAGTAATAGAAAAATACAAACATTGGATATCAGTCATATCCCCATTTATAATGATTCCAGACAAACCTTTCATTTCAGATCCAAGCCACCGCGTTTATTGCTGTCACAATGAGTTTCAGAGTGCCGCAAACAGGAGTTTAAATTTGCAGATTATAGAATACAAAAAAGTCCTTCTGCGGCCAGTGAAATCCGGCTTCACAAAATGCCAATTCAAAGCCACAGCCTCGCCAACCATTCGCATAATTTAGAATTCCTTTCTGCAAAATATACAATTTTATTGGGGCGCCTGAGGTATTGCAGCACTAACCGCCATAAAAATCGGATGCACTGAAATACAAATTGTACATTTCAAAACGTGCTCATAAGGGCCGCCCCTCAGATTCACTGGAAATGAATGCTCGATTTCAGATGAATTTGCTTTAAAGACGAGAAGAGTCTGGATAGGGGCTTAGGACATAATTTACTATTTGCTGTAAACTATCTTGGAAAATATTTGCAAAATTAGTAGGTACTTCAATAGTGGGGTAACCAAAACTATGATTAGGCTGAAATAATATCCATAGTACTTCTCAAAGAGCTGGTTGGTAGTTTTCTACTCTTTCCAGCAATGCATCCGAGTATCCAGGAGAGTAATATCTGCAAAAATCAATAAAGAAATATATTATGGTTAAATATAAATCGAGGTAAACCTCGTGAAATTTCATTGTTGTACAATGAAGAACCATTTCTCTATTTCTGTAACATTCTCCAGCCCTACGAGAATTCTGCATTCCTCCAATTCTGGCCTCTTGCGCATCCCAGATTTCATTCGCGCCTCCATTGGGGGCCATGCCTTCAGCTGTCTAGGCCCTAAGCTCTGGAATTCCCTCCCTAAACCTCTCCCCCCTCTCTTTCCTCCTTTAAGACGGTCCTTAAAACCTACCTCTTTGACCAAGCTTTTGATCACCTATCTTAATATCTCCTTATGTGGCTCAGTGTCAAATTTTGTCTGATAACGCTCCTGTGAAGCACCTTGGGATGTTTTACTACATTAAAGATGCTATATAAATGTTAAGTTGTTGTTCCAAAAACTTTTCGCACAATAAAATCGTAGTACATAGGAAAATACTGCTCAAAATATCTAAATTACTTGCCCTGATAATATTTCAAACCACTTCTAACAATTCACTCGCTAAAGTCCAGCAATTGAAATGCCTGTTTCATAACGATTCAGTAAGGAAAAGTTGGTGCAAATCCTATGAATTGCAATAATACTGCCATCACAGACCATCTGTGTCACTGTACTAGGAATAGTAAAAATCGCTATTTCCATTTGCACAATGCCACTCTGTTGATGCTCAGAGTATTGTGTGTCTATAAAATGCAAAGTAGTCCAGAGCAGACCCGGCATTTTAAGAAAAAGTGTTAAGATAAATGTGGATGCCTTTGCTACCAGGCTGTTTCAGCAGACAATGAAACATACATCCTTATTGAAGTAGTCTGGGGTTCAGTGGACTACAGAGATGTGAAAACAAATTTAGTAAGTCAGTGTAGTGCGAGAATTTGAAATACAAAAATAAAAAGATGGAACAAATGTGTAACTGAACATAAACATAAAGGTGCAGAGCAGATTAATGAAGCACAGCTGGAAGCAGATTGGTGACATAGCACATTGAAATATTGTGCAGCAGAGCCATAGGACACAGGCTCCTGTTATTCATTCTCTTCAGTGATCTCCCAATCTTAGATCTATCATGTGCTGGGTAGGCACAGTGAGAGAGGAGGAGGAAAATTCACCAATGCGGTTCAAGCCAAGACAAAGAAATGAAAGCAGGTATGTGGCACTGGGATTACAGGAAGGATCATTTAAAAAGAGGGAATAAATAATTACAGTACTAACATCCATATAGTAAACATAGGTTAAACTCTGAAAATATTAGCAGACTGGCAACAAAAATAATAAACTACACAAAGTAACCCCAGAACTTTAAAAGCTATAAATCAGTTTGCAAGATAGATATGGTTCTTTAAATATTAAGTATATGATAAACTGTTAATCAGGGACCAAATTATGTCAAAAAATCTGGAGTAAAACCATAGATGGCAATCAGAATGGAAATGAGACTGAATGAATCATCTGTCCTGACATCTCCACATTGCAGCTAACTTTCAGTTCTGGGCACCGCACCTCAGGAAGGGTATATTGACCTTGGAAGGGATGCAGCGCAGATTCAACAGAATGATACCGGGGCTTAGATGATTAAATTATGTGAACAGGTTGCATAGACGTGGCTTGAGTATAGGAGAATGAGGGGTGACCTGATGGAGTGTTAAAAATGTTCCCTTGTCAGTTCTAAAACATTGTGGGGGAATCATCTTAAAATTAGAGCTCGGCCATTCAGGAGCAAAATCAGGAAGGACCTTTTCACAAAGGGTAGTAGAAATCTGGAACTCTCTCCCCCAAAGGCTGTGGATGCTAGGACATTTGGAGCTTTCAGGACTGAGATAGATAGATTTTTGTTCGGTAAGGATATCAAGGGATATGAAGCGAAGGCGGGAAAATGGAACTGAGATACAGATCTGTCATGATTTAATTGAATGTTGGAACAGGCCCGAGGGGCTGAATGGCCTACTCTTGTTCCTAATGTTCTTATCTTCCTAAGTGGGACTTTTGCTCTTTAGGGGTATGTATTGGTCTTGTATTGTACTAAATACTTCTTTGGATACCTCCCCATTGTTTTTCTGTACGTTTAGCTGTTAACAGCTCAGCCCAGTTTAACATGTCTAGCTTATGTCTCATTCCTCGAAGTCAGCCTTACTTAAGTTTAAAACCTTGGTTTGTGTGTGATCTTTCTCCTCCCCGAACTTGATATCCAGCTCTATCATGTTATGGTCACTGTTTGTGAGATGCTTCCTTACTGACATACATCGGCGTTCCTTCATTGTCGCTGGGTCAAAATCCTGGAACTCCCTACCTAACAGCACTGTGGGAGTACCTTCACCACACAGACTGCAGCGGTTCAAGAACACCACCTTCTCAAGGGCAACTAGGGATGGGCAATTAGTGCTGGCTTTGCTAGAGACGCCCATATCCCAAGAATGAATAAAAAAAATAATTCTGGCTCGTTATTCATTCTTAAATCTAATATGGCCTGTTCTCTTGTCAGTTTCAAAACATATTGTTTCAGAAAATTGTCCTAGATACTCCAGAAATTAACTGCCTTTACAATTTGAGCTGTTTTGCTTCTCCCAGTCTATGTGAAAATTAAACTCTCTCATTATAACTGTTTTGCCTTTGCTACATGCTTCTCTGATCTCTGTATTTATACATCATACTACTATATTGCTGAGGTCAGTAGTTAACTCCCACCAGAGTCTTGCATCATTTGCTGTTTCTTAATTCTACCCATTGTGTTCCACTGCCTTCTCACCCTTTCTTTCCCAGCTAAGATCACTTCAGGAAAAGACAAGTGTTTGATGAGATGAATGTCACTTGAAACCCATGCACAGTCAGGTACAGGGGCCCAAATATAGTGTCACCAATTATGCAGTTTTCAAGTGAAAATCAAAATACTGCAGACACTGGAAATCTGAAACATAAATAGTAAAAAGCTGGCAACTCAGCATCTGTGCAGAAAACAGAGTGTTCCATTTTGGATGCACAATTGGGTGCATATCCTTCTTCAGAGCTTCAATCTGTTCTCTTCTGGCTGGCCTATTCCTTCAGCGTGTTGAAGATTGTCTAATTGACAGAGGTCATTGATGGGCTCTTTTTGTAAACTTCCCCCCCCCCCCAACACACACAAGGCATTCCCTTCCTTTCCCTGGGACTGTGCACTACCTCCGGCTGACAATGTGGACAGGCAAAGAGGGGAGGCTCAGGGGCAGGTTCCCCCAGCAAACCTTCACATTTTTATATTCAACATACCAACTAGATTATTACTTTCCAAAGGCTACCTCAAAGTCACTCTCCTCCATTTACAGAGGCAATCCCATCTTCACCCAATTAACAGTGGCATTCCTTCCCTTTAATCTCCTCCAGCATCCCTCCCCTCCCCCAATCAATATTGGCATACTTCTTCTCCTACCTCAGTTCACACATCATTCTACTCCCCTTTCAGTTAATGCTGGCACCATTCACTCCCTTCCCTCAGTTAATGCTGGCACCATTCACTCCCTTCCCTCAGTTAATGCTGGCACCATTCACTCCCTTCCCTCAGTTAATGCTGGCACCATTCACTCCCTTCCCTCAGTTAATGCTGGTGCTCTCCTTCAGTTCAGTTTTTTTATTTGCTCTTGTGGGCAACACTGACGCAGCTTATTTATTGCCTAAGCCTTGCCTTGAGGGCATTAAGGGTCAACCATGTAGTGCAGGATGGGGGGTCACATGTGAGCCAGACTGAGTAGGGGTAGTAGCTGGTCCCTCCTTGAAGGACATTAATAACCCAGTTGGGTTTTTACAATAATCTAGCAGCTTTCATGGTAATTTTTCTGGTACCACAAATGATGAGGTTTATTGAATTTAATTTCAATAATTTGCCATGGTGAGATTTGTACTCACGATCTCTGGGTTCCTAGTCCATACCCATTCTAGCACCTTCATTCCCCTCACTCAGTTCATGCTGTTGATGCTGTTGTGACTGCATGCACAAAGTATAAGTATTTTTCCTGAGAGCATGCAGTCAGTTCAGCAAAGACCCACCAGGGTTGCTAATTATCAGCCAAACAAGTACTGAAATTAGAAAGAAAGAAATGACAGACTTTCAATATCAGATTTGAAATTGACTATAATAATCTTTTTAAAAAAAAACAAAACAAAACTAACCCTGGCATCAATTAAGAAAATTTGATAAGAGAAAGTTTAAGGAGAATGATATCCATTTTACCTGACAATTTCTTCAGGGTAACAGTTGTTAATGGCATTAATGTACTCCTGCATAACTGAACCCGGTTCAGCTTTAATCTCTTGAACCTTCTTCAGTCCACCACTTGTGACAAAAAGACGGCGGGCTTTGGTATCATGCAGTAGTACCTGTCAGAGAGAATGCAAATACAGAATAACAAGTATTCACATGATTTGAGTTGGGTAAAGATTGTGCTTTTACCATAAAGGGGTAGTGAGCTTACCATGGGTATACAAGAGACAGCTCTGCTCATTTATATTTTTCTTAAATTCTTTCCTGTGGCCTTGCTCATAGTGAGTAGGAGGATATGCTCTTTTATAACCATAATAAATAGGTGTGTTATCAAAGTGTGATGGGGATAATGAGATGTGAAAGCATTACAGGGAGTAGGTGCAATACTTCCAGACGTGCACAGTACATGCAACATTTTAATATATTATACATTAAAAATTGTAGTATTTCTTCAAATTATAATGCTAACTTTGTGGGTTTTTTCTTTAATACAGAAAAATTTGTTTTCTGACTTGCTGAAAAAGGCTAAATGATTCTGTTGGATTACACTCTGTTAAACCCTGGGCTCTTTCTATCATTCTTGTCTCCATTAGAGGTCCTCCTGATTGCAGCTTGATGTCTTCTTATCAGGTGATTTATAATTTCTTTCTTGTATTTAGCAGTGCCTGAAGTCCTTTTGGATATAGATAAGGCCTTGGACATTTCTTTGGAAAAATGTCAAGGTGCATTGAGAAGTGATATTATCTCATATGCGCCTGGAGAAAAAAAGGGTGCCCTGCCATTCAAGAAAATCCTGTGATACAATGGTACTGTACAACTATTAATCCCAATATAGATTCGTCAGTAATGATTCCTGCACTGACACAAGCCAGACCCATTTCTGATTGCTTTCATAGAGTGTATGATGCATTTAATGAATACTAAATATTAATAGTACAGGGACATGGGCTTATGTAATGGGGAAGAAACAGGTATGTGTTTCTGTAGTACACATTGGGGACAACACAGTTACATCTGAGACAACACAGTTACATCTGACTCTGCAACAATCAACTCAGCCTTTTTATAAACATGGACTCATTTAAACTTCACAAATATTTGGCTGATCTTTTGCTCTCCTGGCTGTATGAGCTTGGCAGGGTAGCTTTGGAAACAATTACATCTATGCAGGTGGGTCAAGATCCTGGATTCAACAGTTTTCTGACAGGCTTCTATAAGAAGCTCTTCACTGAAATGGTTGCATCTTATCTATATCTGACAACTATAATTTTTCTCCCTGAAAAGGATATCCTATGGACTGTCCTACCTCTTTTACTGCTGTTAATTAAAATTATGGCTATTAGTTAATATCCACATTGATATAACCCAAGCAGACAGATGGAAGGCACTTGGTTGAGAATATGTCAGCCATTTAATATTGTTTCCCCACTCAAACATTAGCTAACTCAGATGTAATGCACGTCTTCAATAGAAAGAAAGAAATGACTGAGTGGAGTGGATTTTTTTTTTTTTTTTTTACAGGGGCTATGAGGACAATGGGATTTGGCCATGGCTTTATCCTGTTAGTCTCACTCCTCTACTTGCAAACAAGAGATCTGGTACAAAAGATGGGGTTATATCTTCACAGTAAAAAAAACTGTATGCCAGTTTCTTCCTTTTTATCTCCCCTACTCCATGGTGATCCACGCTTAACAGGAAGGCTGGAAAAACGAAATTGCTTCTGAGCTTGACATGAATCAATGCATTCATTTATTCTTATTGTGCTTCTGGTGATAGGCAAAATTTAACCTTTTGCACTCGACCACTGAAAACCTAAAGCTGGTACTTCTGATGATTGGCTATTTTGGTATGATCCTTTTATATTTTACTTCTGCACATTGTAGCAATTATCATTATTTTCACTCGCAAAAGATATTTAACAAATAATGCAATGTACTCAATTGGAATTCATTTCCACCCCTTTGATACCATGAAAGTGTCTATTGCAATCTGTAACAAATAACCAACTCTTCTGAAAAGTGCCAGCTTTAGGTTTGCAGAGATCCTTTGTGAAAGGCAAAACTAAATTGTTGGTTTGACTGATTCCTCAGGTTGACAGATGATGCACTAGTAGGTAAGTGTAATCTGTACCAACTAGAACATACTAGCTGTAGATAGACTGTTCCCGTTTCCTCCAGAACCTGGAGAACCACTCCATGTGCAGTTACATACATAAGAGTGTCCATCACATAAAGCTAGTGTTGCCTGCCCAACACAAATGAGGTGTAAAGGTGTTAAGCAAATAAAAAAACCACTTGATTGCAATTTATTTTTCCATCCCTTAGATACCACCAGCAATGTCTACTAAAATATATAACAAGTAACCAACTGTCCTGATGCTGCTGGCTGTGGGCTTTCAGGGATCCTGCATGAAAGGTTAAATTTTACCTCCATTCCCATAAGGGCACTACAGGTAAAACGTCTGCAAATCAGGATCTTAAGTTTTAAATTGCAACTTAACCACTTGACCTAAGAGAAAAAAAGTGTTGTGATTGTTAAGTTGTATACATAAACACAAAGCATGTGCATTTTTTTGTTTTCCTGGGCCTAAGATGGACCATAGATGCTGCAGTGCAATTTGTTTCTTGGCTTTGGGTCTGTGGCTTCACACGGGTAAGGTTGACTGTCTCCTGGAATTTAGCCTGTTTAGCAGCTGGAGTCAATTTTTCTATTAGCATTACTTCTAACTAAACTACAGTGACTCATTAAATTAAATCTGGATAAATTCTTCTAGCATTTCCCTTGTACTATTGGACAAGACATGAGAATTAGCTTATTGTCCGATTGGCAAATACTGTCTGACCTCTAGCCTCCAACTGTACGTGACCTACCTTTATTTTACCAATACTATTTTGGTCAGCGCTCCTCTGAACTTTCCTCTCTGTTTGTTCTAAGATTCAAATACAGCATCTTCCTTCAATCCCAACGTGTAGAAATCATCATCATCAACAATATCATATATTTCTATACCACCCATTACATATAGGGAGATATCTCAGAATGTTTTACAGGGCCGTGGATAGTAAGTGGACAGTGAGAAAGGGTTGGTGGTGGGGGGGGGGGGGGGGGGGGGGGGGGAAAAAGAGTACAAAAGCATGGTTGAAGAGGAAGGTTTTAAAGGAGGTGTTGAAGGCAGGGTGGAAGGTAGCAAGGTGAAGATGCTGAGGGAGGGTGTTTTACAGGTCAAGGGCTGAAGGAGCAGAGGGATTGGGAAACAAGAAGTAGCCAGGTATTGGGCGACCAGCGCAGGGACAGAGGGCTGCAGGAGAATGTGGAGGTGGAAAGACTGAGGCTGCGAGGTTGAGAATCTTTAAATTAATTCACCGAAGTGATAGGAATGTGGGCCTTAGGGGGGGGAGTGAGAATATGGGTCACGACATTCACGATGACTTGTCATTTTTGAATGGTAGAAATAGGGAGGCTGGCAAGGTGGTAGATAAGGTTGGAGAGGAGATGGTAGTTGGTGAGGTTAAGATCATGGAATTGAGAAGGGAAATGTGCCTGGTAAGGAGGTGGATGGGAGGGTTCAAGGAGAAGTGGTGGGTTTCGTGGAAGAGGCAAGTTTAGTGAAAGAGACTGTGCAGTAAGGGAGGATGTGGGTGCTCAAGGAAGGAATAAGCAAGGAGGAAGCTGGAGAGGCATCACATGAGGCGGTAGAGAGGACGCCTTTAATTCTGGATACAAAAAGTCTGTGTACCCCTCACGTTTGGCACCCTAAGTGAGGATAGAAGGCCGTAGTAGAGGTTGGCTGGACGAGACAATTTTTTGTGAAGAGGAAGAGTATGGATTTGCTCCTTCTCTCCAGGAGGATCTTAGGGAAATATTAGGAACTGGTTATGGAAAGGAAGTGTCGGTTGGCCTTGAGGTGATTGAGCAAAAGTTGATGATGGATAGCCAGGCAGGTTACTCACCGGGTACATTTCAGTTTATGGCCAGCAGATTTGTATAACAAGGTTGCTGTTGTACCAGGGAAGCGGTGGGGTTGGGTCACTGTCCAGGTTCTGGTGTTAACAAGGACATCAAAGGAGGAAGCAATAACAGAAGTATCAATGTCATCCCAAGTGGAGTGGCAAGGTTGGGGGAGATCAGAGCATGACATAAGAATATAAGTAGGAGCAGGAGTAGGCCATGCGGCCCCTCGGGCCTGCTCCGCCATTCAATAGGATCATGGCTGATCCGAATCTAGACTCACGTCCACTTCCCTGCCCTCTCCCCGTAACCCCTAATTCCCTTATCTGCTAGGAAACTGTCTATCTCCATTTTAAATTTATTTAATGTTGCAGCTTCCACAGCTCTCTGGGGTAGCAAATTCCATAGATTTACTACCCTCTGAGTGAAGAAGTTTCTCCTCATCTCAGTTCTGAAAGGGCAGCCCCTTATTCTTAGATTATGCCCCCTAGTTCTAGTCTCACCCATCAGTGGAAACATCCTCCCCGCATCCACCCGATCAAGCCCCCTCACAATCTTATATGTTTCGATAAGATCGCCTCTCATTCTTCTGAACTCCAATGAGTAGAGTCCCAACCTACGTCAACCCCCTCATCTCCGGAATCAACCGAGTGAACCTTCTCTGAACCGCCTCGAGAGCAAGTATATCTTTTCGTAAATGTGGAAACCAAAACTGCACCCAGTATTCCAGGTGTGGCCTCACCAATACCCTGTATAACTGCAGCAAGACTTCCCTGTTTTTATACTCCATCCCCCTTGCAATAAAAGCCAAGATTCCATTGGCCCTCCTGATCACCTGCATACTAACTTTTTGTGTTTCATGCACCAGGACCCCCAGATCCCTTTGTACTGTAGCACTTTGCAGTTTCTTTCCATTTAGATAATAACTTGCTCTTTGATTTTTTCTGCCAAAGTGCATAACCTCACACTTTCCAACATTATATTGCATCTGCCAAATCTCTGCCCACTCACTTAGCCTGTCTATGTCCTTTTGCAGGTTTTTTATGTCCTCCTCACTCATTGCTTTCCCTCCCATCTTTGTATCATCGGCAAACTTGGATATGTTGCACTCGGTCCCTTCCTCCAAATCGTTAATATAGATTGTAAAGAGTTGGGGTCCCCAGCACTGACCCCTGCGGAACACCACTAGTCACTGATTGCCAGCCCGAGAATGAACCATGTATCCCAACTCTTTGTTTTCTGTTAGATAGCCAATCTTCCACCCATGCCAGTATATTACCCCCAATCCTGTGATTTCTTATCTTGATCAGTAATCTTTTGTGGAACCTTGTCAAATGCCTTTTGGAAGTCCAAATACACTACATCCACTGGTTCCCCTTTATCCACCCTGTATGTTACGTCCTCAAAGAATTCGAGCAAATTTGTCAAACATGACTTCCCCTTCATAAAACCATGCTGACTCTGTCCTATTAAATTATGTTTATCCAAATGCTCTGTTACTGTTTCCTTAATAATGGACTCCAACATTTTGCCAACCACAGATGTTAGGCTAACTGGTCTATAGTTTCCAGCTTTTTGTCTACTTCTCTTCTTAAATAAGGGTGTTACATTAGCAGTTTTCCAATCTGCCGGGACCTTTCCTGAGTCCAGGGAGTTCTGGAAAATAATCACCAATGCATCCACAATCCCTACCGCCACTTCTCTCAAGACCCTAGGATGTAGGCCATCAGGTCCGGGGGATTTATCCGCCTTAAGTCCCATTATTTAACTGAGTACCATCTCCTTAGTGATTTTAATCGTGTTTAGCTCCTCCCCCCCCATTGCCCCCTGTTTGTCCAGTGTTGGGATATTTTTAGTGTCCTCTACTGTAAAGACTGATACAAAATATTTGTTCAGCGTCTTTGCCATCTCCATGTTCCCCACCACTAGTTTCCCGGTCCCATCCTCTAAGGGGCCAACGTTCACTTTAGCCAACCTTTTTCTTTTTATATAGCTGTCGAAACTCTTGCTATCTGTTTTTATATTTTTTGCTAGTTTACTTTCATAATCTATCTTCCCTTTCTTAATTAATCATTTAGTTATTGTTTGCTGGCTTTTAAATGCTTCCCAATCTTCTATCCTCCCACTAGATTTGGCTACTTTATATGCCCTTGTTTTCAGTCGGATACTATCCTTTATCACTTTACTAAGCCATGGATGGCTCTCTTTTCTTTTACTCCCCTTTTTCCTCAGTGGAATATATTTTTCTTGAAAGATGTGAAATATCTCCTTGAATGTAGACCACTGCTCTTGTACCGTCTTACACTTTAATCTGTTTTCCCAGTCCACTTTAGTCAATTCTACTCTCATACCTTCACAGTCTCCTTTATTTAAGCTCAGTACGCTGGTTTGAGATTCAACTCTCACCCTCAAACTGAATTTGGAATTCAACCATATTATGGTCACTCATTCCAAGGGGATCCTTTACTAGGACATTTTTTATTAATCCTGTTTCATTACACAGGACCAGATCTAAGATTGCCTGCCCCCTGGTTGGTTCAGTTACATACTGCTCAAGGAACCCGTCCCTAATACACTCTATGAACTCTTCCTCAAGGCTACCATGCCCAATTTGATTAGTCCAGTCAATATGAAAGTTAAAATCCCCCATGATAATAGCTGTTCCCTTATTACAAGCCCCAACTATTTCCTGATTTATACTCCGACCAACAGAGTTGCAACTGTTAGGAGGCCTATAGACTACGCCCACAAGTGACTTTTTCCCCTTCTTATTCCTTATCTCCACCCAAACTATTTCACTATCCTGATCCTTTGACCCAATATCATCATTTCTGACTATTGCAGTGATTCCATCCTTGATTAACATAGCAACCCCACCTCCCTTTCCTTCCTTTCTGTCCTTCCTAATTGTCAAATACCCTTGTATGTTTAGTTCCCAGTCATGATTATCTTGCGGCCATGTTTCCGTAATGGCCACCAGATCATACCCATGTGTAGTTATTTGTACCGTCAACTCGTCAATTTTGTTACGAATGCTGCGTGCATTCAGATAAAGAACTTTCAAATATGTTTTCTGACAATTTATTCCTGCTTTTACCCCTTTTACTACTTTACCTTTATCATTATACATTCTGTCCCTTCCTGACACGCTCTGGTTTTTAATTCCCCCACTGCTACCTTGCTCTATTGCCTTCTCCGCTGTCATTTTTATTTTTCGCTCTCTTAAAACCTCCCCCCACTAATTAGTTTAAAGCCCTCTCTACAGCCCTAGTTATTCGATTCACCAGGACTCTAGTCCCAGCACTGGCCAAGTGAAGTCCGTCCCAACGGAACAGCTCTCTCCTGTCCCAGTACTGATGCCAGTGTCCCAGGAAGCAAAACCCATTTCTCCCACACCAGGCTTTGAGCCACGCATTTAACTCTCTAATTTTATTTACCCTAGCCAAATTTGCACGTGGCTCAGGTAGTAATCCAGAGATTATTACCCTTGTGGTTCTGCTTTTCAATTTGGCCCCTAGCTGCTTAAACTCCCTCAGTAGAACCTCCTTCCTTGTCCTATCTATGTCGTTGGTACCAACATGGACCACGACAACTGGATCCTCCCCCTCCCACTCCAAGTTTCTCTCCAGCCCAGAGGAGATGTCCTTAACCCTGGCACCGGGCAGGCAACACAGCCTTCAGGACTCATGCTCTTGGCTGCAAAGAACTATCTATCCCCCTAATGATACTATCCCCTACCACTACAGCATTTCTTTTATCTCCCCCCACTTGAATGGCCCCCCGCTCCACCGTGCTGTGGCTGGGTTGCTCATCCTCCCCGCAGTCCCCGTTCCCATCCTCACAGGGAGTAAGAGCCTCAAACCTGTTGGACAAGAGCAAGGGCTGCGGTTCCTCCAACACTACCTCCTGGATCCCCGTACCTGCCTCACTTCTAGTCACACCATCCTGACCCTGGCCACGGACTACATCTGAATTAATTAATCTAATTGGTGCGACTACCTCCTGATACACAGAGTCCAGGTAACTCTCCCCCTCCCTGATGTGTCTCAGTGTTTGAAGCTCGGACTCCAGCTCCTCAACACGGAGCCGGAATTCCTCGAGCAGCCAACACTTACTGCAATTGTGATCACTGAGCATCAATGGTGTCCACCAGCTCCCACATATTGCAGCAGCAACACATCACCTGATCTCCCATTCTATGTAATTAATTAATTTATTAATATTATTCTTAAATACCCTCTGCCCCGATTCTAGATGATGAATATCGCACCTTAGAAACTATAAACCACAGAGTTTAAGCTTCAAAAGAGAGAAATACTCACCAACCAATCACTTACCCGCTTTCTGGTGACATCACACCTGGATTACTTTTTACCTCTCTGCTTCCCTCTGAGGTCCGAGACTGGAGATTGGTACGCCTTACCTGGGTCTCTGAAGCTTTTTCAAGCTTCCCGCTCGCGCCTCCCGCCGACACCCGCGGTCTGAGGCCTTACCTGGGTCTCTGAAGCCTTTTTAAGCTTCCCGCTTGCGCCTCCCGCGGTTTGTATGAGGAAAGATAGCTTTTTCACGGATGGAAGGTAATGATGAAGGGGTTGGGACAGAGAGGGAGATACGTAGGACAAGGGAGATAAGGAAGTGATAGGTCTCAAGGCCATGCGTGATGACAAGGTCATGCTGGTGGCCTGTGGTAGATGGGAGAGTCAATGTGGAGGGTAAGATTGAGGAAAATTGGCTGTAACATGAATTTTAAAACTCTTGTCTTCACATGTGTAATTTTCCCTTAAAATGCACTGATCTATGGTTTAATCTATATCTATAAAAAGTGAGGGCCTCTAACATTATGAAGGCACTGCCTCTTACCTGTAGGTGGCAATGCAGGGATCATTTTTCAAAAGAACTTGCATTTATATACCGCCTTTCACAACATCCCAAAGTGCTTTACAGCCAGTGAAGTACTTTTGAAGTGTAGTCACTGTTGTAATGTAGGAAACACAGCAGCCAATTTGTACACAGCAAGGTCCCACAAACAGCAATGAAATAAATGACCAAATGATCTGTTTTAGTTGTTGGTTGAGGAATAAATATTGGCGAGGATCCCAGAGCTTCCCCGCCCTTCTTCGAATAGTGCCATGGCAAGGCAGACAGGGCATTGGTTTAACATTTCACTCTAAAGATGGCACCTCCAACAGTGCAGCACTTCCTCAGTACTGCAATGAAGTGTCAGCCTAGATTGTATGCTCAAGTCTCTGGAGTGGACTTGAACCCACAAACTTCTGACTCAGAGGCGAGTGCTACCACTGAACAAAGGCTGACGAAGGGTCTCAGACCTGAAATGTTAACTATTTCTCTCTCTCCACGGATGCTGTCTGACCTGCTGAATGTTTCCAGCATTTTCTGTTGTTATTTCAGATTTCCAGCATCCGTAGTATTTTGCTATTGGAAAGGCTGCACGATATGTGATTCACCAAGTATAATGATTAGTATCATCTCAGAGTTCTTTTGTACTGGAACATTGGCCTGGAATTTGCAGTTGTAATGACTGCGAAACTGGCAGTGTTCGCCATCATTACTCTATAAAATGGACAGCAACTTCTGGAGTCTGCACATGCGCATTTAAATGGGGAAATCCTGAAGTTGCTGTCAGTGATACCCTACTCTTCCACAGGGTGTGCTGTTGAAGTCCTCACAGATGGAAATCTTGCAAATCACTTGAATTGATGTGAACTTCCAATTTTATGCACTAATCTCACTGTAAAAAAAACCCAAAAAAGTTATGTTTTGTTGAATAAGGTGTAACTGAGTTTTTAACGGTGTACTAAGTTACTGCTGAACAACCTCTCTGGTCCTGAAAATTTGATTTTATATTTGTGGAATGTCAAATTTCTCCATTATGATACAAATTCCCATAGATTTTTAAAATAATATTTTTTAAAGTTTGTTTATATTTTAGCTTCTACCTTAATCCCATGTTTGTCCCAATCTTTATTTTGCTCTCTGTAAAAATGATTAAAAAGTGAAGGATAATCAGTGCTTTTTACTTCCTGGTTTGCTGTCTGAGAATTCTTCAATGTAATTGACTGCTTAGCCTGCTTGATGACATCACTGTTGCTGGACACTGGAGATGCCCTCTAGGTGACGCCAGAATGAAATTAACATGGGGAAATGTGAAATCCATGCAATTGAGAGCGCTAGATCTTTGTGTGCAGCTTTCTTTGGAGGTCAGTGGTGAGCCCTGTCACTTTGCCACTGACCGCAAAATCCGGGCCATTGTCACCACTTTCATTTACCACATAATTGTAGCTCTGTTGCTTCAATCTTCATTGTGTACTGTAGTGGACAGTTAAACTTAAAAAGGATGTTCTCCTTAGATTGCCGGAACTGTAAATGACTCCGCTTGAAAACATTTCTTCCAAAAGGAATTCCTGACTGCTGATGTGGATTCTTCATCCCCTAACAGAACTCAGTCTGAGCAGCAGCAGCCTAAAATACCATTAACCAATGAAGTGGAAGAATTCAGAAAAATGTGTTGGTTACTGAATGAAGCGCATAGTAATAGCTGCAGATCTATCAACAAAGTGGTAGACCCAGTGCAAAGGAACATAATGCAGTGTTCATCGCCCAGCCATGTCCAAGACAACCTAATTAGTCCCCTCTTCAGCTCATAGTGCATGGATAAATCTTCCCCCCTCCACTGAGCAGTAAAGCTGACCCATGTGTTAAAGAACCCCTCTCCCTCACTGAGCAGCAGTAATGACACTGGAACCCTCCCACTCCCCATTTTGGACTGGGGGGGCAGGCGGGGGCGGGGGTTCTCAGCCCTGCTCCCCTATTGAGCAGCATCTAGGCCCTTCTACACCAGCCCCACCATGGACCAGCTCCCTGGTTCTTGGCAATCAAAATCAGCACCCTCCCCACCCCCCCACCACCAGAAAGGAGCATCTTGACCTTAATCCACCGCCAGCATGATGGCCCACTGGCACAACGCCACATTGTGGCGCATTCAGGCCTTAGGCCAAACAGCACAATCTCGAGTCACCACTCCCTCCTCACTGACCAGCATTTTGAAAATAGGCACCCCATTCCAACCTAATTTTTTTAGTCTCTCCTCCCCCTCAACCCTTTATCCCTACCTTCCCTCCCCTTTTTCCCATCACTTCTCTCCCCTCACCTTTCCCTGTCCTCTTCCCTACCATCTTTCTCTCCGCCATCCACATCCCACTTCACACTGTCCCTAGTCCTCCTTCACATCTCCTTTTACCCCTACCCTCTCAGTCTCCCATCCTCTTCGCCTCCCTCTTTCCCTCCTCCCTCTAACTGCTTGACCTGAATAGTACCCTTGGTCTTGACTGTGTACAACAGCATGGAAGATCAACCAGTAATAGGTTAATAAATCTTATGTCTGCATGCAGTTCCTGTCAGCTTTTTCCATTACAAATTCCTACAACCAAATTTATAATGGAAACTGCCTATGTAAGTTTGTCACGTTGTAATTACACCCTCCTGCCAGTGGAGGTGCTGCTGTATCACTGGTAGGAGAATGTAATTACAACATGACAAGTACACAAAAGCAGTTTCCATTATAAATGCGGACATAGGAATTTATAATGGAAATATAAAAGTAAGGACAGCATGTATGAGCTTAAAATAGGGACTGAATTATGTCTTAGCACCCTGCTCCGGTTATCCCAGTCCTCTTACCCCGCTTCACCCAAAGAGAACACTGAGTCACCAGGTTATGAATTCAAGTCCCACTCCAGAGACCTGTGCAAAATAATCATAGAATCATAGAAATTTACAGCACAGAAGGAGGCCATACAGCCCATTGTGTCTGTGCCGGCCGAAAGAGCTATCCAGCCTAATCCCACTTTCCAGCTATTGGTTCATAGCCTTGTAGGTTACAGCATTCAAGTACATATCCAAGTACGTTTTAAATATGATGAGGGTTTAATGCTTCTACCACCCTTTCAGGCAGTGAGTTCCAGACCCTCACCACCTTTTGGGTGAATAAAGTTCTCCTCAACTCCACTCTAATCCTTCTACCAATTACTTTAAATCTATGCCCACTGGTTATTGACCTCTCTACTAGGGGAAATAGCTCCTTCCTATCCACGTTATCTAGGCCCCTCATAATTTTATACACCTCAATCATGCCTCCTCTTTTCCAAAGAAAACAACCCCAGCCTATCCAATCTTTCCTCATAGCTATAATTCTCCAGTCCTGGCAACATCCTCTTAAATCTCCTCTCGAGTGCAATCACATCTTTCCTGTAATGTGGTGACCAGAACTGTAAGCAGTATTCTAGCTGTGGCCTAACTACTGTTTTATACAGTTCAAGCATAACCTGTTCTTATATTCTATGCCTTGGCTAATAAAGGAAAGTATCCCATATGCCTTCTTAACCACCTGCCTACCTGCCCTGCTACCTTCAGGGATCTGTGGCCATGCACTCCAAGGTCCCTCTATTCCTCCAGACTTCCCAGTATCCTACCATTTATTGTGTAGGTCCAGCAGTGAGAGCGGGATCTGAGAAGCGACACCAGCGGGGATAAAAGGAGCAGCACCCGAGGTCCGAGACCAGCAGCGAGAGTGGGATCTGAGGAGCGACGCCAGCGGGGATAAAAGGAGTTAGCTGGGAGCTGCGCGTACCGACCTGAGGGGAGGGGGGTGGGGAATCAAGTGTGACGTCACAGGAAAGCAGGTAAGTGATTGGTTGGTGAGTATTTCTCTCTTTTCTAAACTTGGGCATTGGTTTAAATTAAGAGCCAGGATTAAAAACTAAACATAATTGATATTTCAAAACTTGAAAACCTAATTAATTAAATAAAATATAATAGAGATGGCAGGGCAGGCAATGTGTTGCAGCTGTTGCATGTGGGAGCTGGTGGACACCAATATGATCCACAACAACCACATCTGTAGTAAGTGTTGGCGGCTCGAGGAACTTCAGCTCAGAGCTGATGAGCTGGAGTCCGAGCTTCGGACACTGCGATACGTCAGGGAGGGGGAAGAGTTACCTGGACACTGTTCCAGGAGGTAGTCACACCCCTTAGGTTAAATAATTCAAATTTGGTCCGTTGTCAGGGACAGGAGGGTATGACTATGAGTGAGGCAGCTATACGGCTCCTGAAGGTAGCTTTGGAGGAGCCTCAGCCCTTGCACTTGTCCAACAGGTATGAGGTTCTTACTCCCTGTGTGGACGAGATAAGGGACTGCAGGGAGGATGAGTAAACTGACCACAGCACCATGGTACAGGGGGCCATTCAAGTTGGGGGGAGTAAAAAGAAATGTAGCAGTGGTAGGGGACAGTATAGTTAGGGGGATAGATACTGTTCTCTGCAGCCAAGAGCATGAGTCCCAAAGGCTGTGTTGCCTGCCCGGTGCCAGGGTTAAGGACATCTCCTCTGGGCAGAAGAGGAACTTGGAGTGGGAGGGGAAAGATCCAGTTGTCATGGTCCACGTAGGTACCAATGACATAGGTAGAACAGAGAAAGAGGTTCTGCTGAGGGTGTATGAGCAACTAGGGGCTAAAATAAAAAGCAGAACCACAAAGGTAATAATCTCTGGATTACTACCTGAACCACGAGCAAATTTGCATAGGGTAACTAAGATCAGAGAGATGAACACATGGCTCAAAGACTGGTGTGGGAGAAATGAGTTTCGATTCATGGGGCACTGGCACCAGTACTGGGGTAAGAGGGAGCTGTTCCGTTGGGACGGGCTTCACTTGAACCATGCTGGGACTAGTGTCCTGGCGAATCTAATAACTAAGGCTGTAGAGAGGGCTTTAAACTAAATAGTTTGGGGGGGGGGGGGGGGGGGGGGAAAAGGAGGGTTCAGGTGAGCAGGAATTTAAAAAGTCAGAGAAAGGAGAAGGCAATAGAGCAGGCTAGCAATGGGGGTAATTGTAACCAGTGTGTGACAGGAAGGGACAGAAAGTATAAAAATAAGAGTGCATCAGAAAATAGAGCCAAAGCATGGAAAAATAGTAAAAAGACAAAATTAAAAGCTCTTATCTGAATGCACACAGCATTCATAACAAGATAGATGAGTTGACAGCACAAATAGATATAAATGGGTATGATCTGATAGCTATTACACAGACATGGTTGCAAGGTGACCAAGGCTGGGAACTGAATATTCAGGGGTATTTGACATTTCAGAATGACAGACAGAAAGGAAATGGAGGCGGGGTAGCTCTGTTAATAAAGGATGAGATCAGTGCAGTAGTGAGAAATGATATTGGCTCAGAAGAGCAAGATGTAGAATCAGTTCAGGTGGATATAAGAAATAAGGAAAATAAGTCACTGGAGGGCATAGTCTATAGGCCCCCTAACAGTAGCTACACTGTTGGATAGAGTATAAATCAAGAAATAATGGAGGCTTGTAAGAAAGCTACAACAATAATCATGGGCAATTTTAATCTAAATATTGATTGGACAAATCAAATTGGCCAAGGTAGCCTAGAGGAAGAGTTCATAGAGTGTATCCGGGATGGTTTCCTAGAACAATACGTTGTGGAACCAACCAGGGAGCAGGCTATCTTAGATCTGGTACTGTGTAATGAGACAGGATGAATAAATTCTCATACTAAAGGATCCTCTAGGAAAGCATGGTTGAATTTCAAATTCAATTGGAGGGTGAGAAAGTTGGGTCTCAAACCAGTGTCCTGATCTTAAATAAAGGCAATTACAAAGGTATGAAGGCAGAGTTGGCTAAAGTGGACTGGGAAAATAGATTAAAGGGTAAGACGATAGATAAGCAATGGCAGACATTTAAGGAGATATTTCAAAAATCTCAACAAAAATATATTTCAGTGAGAAGGAAAGACTTTGAGAAGGGAGAACCATCCATGGCTAACTAAGGAAGTAAAGGATGGGATCAAATTGAAAACAAAGGCATACAATGTTGCCAAGATTAGTGGGAGGCCAGAGGATTGGGAAATTTTTAAAAACCAGCAAAAGACAACTAAAAAGAGAGAGAAGATGGATTAGGAGAGTAAACTAGCAAGAAATATAAAAACAGTGATCAACCACCACCTAGACCGAAGGGTGTGTTGATGCAGGAAGTGGGGCACACAAGTACAGTCACAAGATTGGTCTATGAAAAACAGCAATTAGCTGTGTTTTATTTTTAGAAAACAGGGAAAAAGCTTCACATCTGGCAAAATCCAAAAACAATAAGCCAGGGTTACTTTACCACTGGTCTTTCTCCAAAAACAATAAGCCAGGATTACTTTACCACTGGCTCTTTCGCAGCCGGTCCAGGAATCACCTCCTCAAGCTCTGGCCTGGTCCTCTCTCAGGACCCCTTTCCCTGGCCCTGAAGGGATGCACTAGTTTGCCTTTTGAACTAGTGAGCTAATGGGTAGATTTGCCTCAGGTGTGTTGGAGGTGGGTGTGGCCTTCACCTGAATTGGAGTGAAAGGGGGACTTTGTCTCCATCTGGTGGCCACATACCGTCCATCACACCTCAAACCGCCCCCATAGCTCACAACAGATAGTAAGAGCTTCTACAGGTATATAAAAAGGAAGAGAGTAGCTAAAGTAAACGTTGGTCCCTTAGAGGATGAGACTGGGGAATTAATAATGGGGAACAGGGAAATGGCAGAGACTTTGAACAAATATTTTGTATCAGTCTTCACGGTAGAAGACACTAAAACCATTCCTATAATACATAATCAAGGGGCTATAGGGAGGGGGGGACCTTAAAACAATCACTATCACTAAAGAAAAGGTACTCAGTAAAATAATGGGACTAAAGGTGGACAAGTCCCCTGGACCAGATGGCCTGTATCCTAGGGTCTTAAAAGAAGTGGCTGCAGAGATAGTGGATGCATTGGTTGCAATCTACCAAAATTCCCTGGATTCTGGAGAGGTCCCAGCGGATTGGAAAACCGCAAATTAGTGCTCCTATTTAAGAAGGGAGGGAGACAGAAAGCAGGAAACTATAGACCAGTTAGCCTAACATCTGTCATTGGGAAAATGCTGGAGTCCATTATTAAGGAAGCAGTAGCAGGACATTTAGAAAATCATAATACGGTCAAGCAGAGTCAGCATGGTTTTATGAAAGGGAAATCATGTTTGACAAAATTGCTGGAGTCTTTGAGGATGTAACGAGCAGGGTGGATAAAGGGGAACCAGCGGATGTGGTGTGTTTGGATTTCCAGAAGGCATTCGATAAGGTGCAACATAAAAGGTTACTGCACAAGATAAGAGCTCAAGGGGTTGGGGGTAATATATTAGCATGGGTAGAGGATTGGCTAACTAACAGAAAACAGAGAGTCGGGATAAATGGGTCATTTTTCGGCTGGTAAGCGGTAACTAGTGGGGTGCCACAGGGATCACTGCTGGGGCCTCAACTACTTACAATTTATATTAATGACTTAGATGAAGGGACCGAGTGTAATGCAGCCAAATTTGCTGATGATACAAAGATAGGTGGGAAAGCAAGTTGTGAAGTGGTCACAAAGAATCTGCAAAGGGATATAGACAGGCTAAGTGAGTGGGCAAACATTTGCCAGATGGAGTATAATGAGGGAAAGTGTGAGGTTATCCACTTTGGTAAGAAAAATAAAAAAGCAAATTATTATTTAAATGGAGAGAGACTACAAAATGCTGCAGTACAGAGGGACCTGGGGGGCCTTGTGCATGAAACACAAAAAGTTAGCATGCAGGTACAGCAAGTAATCAGGAGGCAAATGGAATGTTGGCCTTTATTGCAAGGGGGTTGGAGTATTAAAGCAGGGAAGTCCTGCTACAACTGTACAGGGTATTAGAAGAGAAGATTGGTGAGACCACACCTGGAGTACTGCGTACAGTTTTGGTCTCCTTATTTAAGGAGGGATATACTTGTATTGGAGGCAGTTCAGAGAAGGTTCATGAGGTTGATTCCTGAGATGAAGGGGTTGACATGAAGAAAGGTTGGGCCTATACTCATTGGAATTTAGAAGAATGAGAGGTGATCTTATTGAGACATATAAGATACTGAGGGGGCGCGACAGGGTGGATGCAGAGAAGATGTTTCCCCTCGTGGGGGAATCTAGAACTAGGGGGCATAGTTTCAGAATAAGGGGTCGCCCATTTAAAACTGAGATGAGGAGGAATTTCTTCTCTCAGAGGGTCGTAAATCTCTGGAATTCTCTGCCCCAGAGAGCTGTGGAGGCTGGGTCATTGAATATATTTAAGGTGGAGATAGACAGATTTTTGAACAATAAGGGAGTGATGGGTTATGGGGAGCGGGCAGGGAAATGGAGCTGAGCCCAAGATCAGATCAGACATGATCTCATTAAATGGCAGAGCAGGCGCGAGGGACCAAATGGCCTACTCCTGCTCCTATTTCTTATGTTCTTACGTATTCGTTCGTCTTGTTAGCCTTCCCCAAATGCATTACCTCACATTCTCCGGATTGAATTCCATTAGCCACTTTTCTGCCCACCGAACCAGTCCATTTATATCTTCCTGCAGTTTACAGCTTTCTTCCTTACTATCAACTACATGGTCAATTTTTGTATCATCTGCAAACTTCTTAATCATGCCCCCTACATTGAAGTCTAAATCATTGATATATACCACAAAAAACATGGGACTTAGTACTGAGCCCAGTGGAACCCCATTGGAAACAGCCTTCCAGTCAGAAAAATATCCGTCGACCATTACCCTTTACTTCCTGCCACTGAGCCAATTTTGGATCCACCTTGCCACTTTCCCTTTACTTTTCTGACCAGTCTGCCATGTGGGGCCTTCTCAAAAGCCTGGCTAAAATCCATGTAGACTACATCAAACGTGCTACCCTCATCAACCTTCCTTGTTACCTCATCAAAAAATTTAATCAAGTTAGTCAGACATGACCTTCCCTTAACAAATCCATGCTGACTGTCCTTGATTAACCCATTACTTTCTAAATGACGATTAATACCGTCCCTTAGAGTTTTTTCCAATCCCTCAGAATTTTTTCTAACCTAGGCGGACACTTCAGTGCAGTACTGAGGGAGTGCTGCACTGTTGGAGGTGCTATCTATTGGATGAGATGTTAAACTGAGGCCCCATCTGCTCTCTCAGGTGGACGTAAAAGATCCTATGCCATTATTCAAAGAAGAGCAGGGGAGTTGTCCACGGTGGCTTGCCCAATATTTATCCCTAAACCTACATTACTAAAACTAATTATCTGGTCATTATCTCATTGCTGTTTGTGGAATTTTGCTGTGCGCATATTGGCTTCTGTGTTTCACTACATTACAACAGTGACTACACTTCAAAAGTACTTCATTGGCTGTAAAGCACTTTGGGACATCCTGAGGTTGTGAAAGGTGCAGTATAAATGCAACGTCTTATTCTTATTTTTGTTTTGGTCTTGACCAGTGTACAGCACCATGGGAAATCGACTAATCACTACAGAAAATATAGTTGAATCTTTTGCAATGTGTCTGCCCTATAATGTATCATATAAGTTAAGTAACTTCTATCAGCTTCTAATAAATGCAACAATTGATTCAGATTAATGGGTGAACTGATTTGTGATATAAATGCAGTGTTTTTCTTACCTTACTGTACTGCCCAACAACATGTTTAAGGACATTGGGAGGAGCATCATGTAGTAGTGGATCTAGAGCTGGCAGATATGTGCATTTCTGCAGGATGTTCTTCAGGGCCTTTTTAGCCTGTTGAAGTGGAAAGCCATAGTGAAATTGTAAAGCATCTGCTGAAAGCAATGTTTGGAATTTGCAACACATCATGTTCTACATTCCTGGGATCGGAACATCAGACTGCCTCAGTGTTTGCTGTTGGCTCAGTTATAGATCTCTGAAATGAGACACTACTTGTATGGTCAGACATGGAAGGCAATGATTTAAAGTATAGAATTAAGCCAAGTCACAATACTAACATACTGAAAAGTAAAATAGGATGCAAGAATTGGTATAAATGTACTTAAAAACTCATCACGTTATAAAACAAAATATGATCTAAAGAAGTTTAATACAGAAAAGGGTAAGCCAAGCAATTACGAAATCAATGTCCAGTAAAATTGTTCTGATGAGGCAATTTCAGTATCACCATAGGCTTACCCCTACATTTTGATAGTAGTTTAATCCTTATCATAAGTATTAAATTGATAGATTCTAAACATTTATTTGTTAGTTAAGTAAAGACAGATATGGGCATCACAGCTTCAGATGTAGCACTAAACTGAAATGTTAAAACTTGTTATACTAGTCCTTTACATTTCTATTACTTTAGCTTTCCTTTTGTTAACAACTGGGCCAGTAAATCCTATCATACCAATAACAACCTGTGGAAACTGGAATTGTTGGACATGCAGTGGGCCTACAACTAATTTAATTGGACAGCTCAAGTTTTCATATACTATAGATGGTGTAACAGGATTTAACAAAGCTGAAGGAAGACAAGACAACAGCATCAAAACATGCAACACCTCTCTGTTACACAATATAGTTACAGGAATTTTAGGTTAAAAATCTATATATTTCTATATTATATTCCCAGAGTTTCTCAGTGCTCCAATAGTGGTGTTCTTTGAACTATTTACAGCTTTGGCTCAATTATAGATTAACAATTTTGCAGGACCCTCAGCAATTTCTGTTATATATGACCGTATTACTGTAATGAAGAAGTGCATGATGTAAAATAATTCTGACTAAATCTCCGTTACCAAATTTTTAAAAAATAAGGCGTAATGAGGTCACTGTAGCTATACAATGGCACCACATATAAGATTGGCAATTTCTGTAAGCAATGTTATCATACAAACCTTTGTGTAAACTTCCTTTATCTATTATTTTAAGAGGCATTGAGCCATTTAAAATAAGCATTAAGCATTTCACGATAACATTGTTCACAGTAATTGTCAAACTATGTTCTTATAGTGGTAGGGAAAATAATGGAATCCCTACTAAAGGAGAAAATAGAAGAACACTTAGAAACCAAAAATATAATAAGGAATAGTCAGCATGGATTTCAAAAGGGAAAGTCTTGCTTGATCAACCTTATTGAATTTTTTGAAGAGGTAACAGAGAGAGTAGATAATGGCAATGCAATAAATGTAATTTATCTGGATTTTCAAAAGGCCTTCGATAAGGTACCCCATAACAGACTGATGAACAAGGTCAGAGAATGCGGAGTCAGGGGACAAGTAACAGAATGGATTGCTGGCTGGCTTCAGGACAGAAAGCAGAGAGTAGGAGTAAAGGGATTCTATTCACAGTGGCAGAAGGTGGGCAGTGGTGTTCCACAAGGATCAGTGCTGGGACCACTACTGTTCACAATTTACATTAACAATTTAGACTTTGGAATCAAAAACACAATTTATAAATTTGCGGATGACACCAAATTAGGGGGGGGATAGTCAATACTGAGGAGGACTGCAACAAATTACAGGAGGACAAGCTGGACAAATTACACCTCGGCAGAACCGGGACCAATATCCTCACGGGGTGGTTTGCTATTGCTGTTGGGAAGGATTTAAACTAGTTTGTCAGGGGGCTGGGAACCTAAGTGTGGGCCCAGAATGGAGAGAAACAAAGCTGGAAGTCCAAGTTAGAAAAGTAGTCAGCAAAACCAGTAGGGAGCAGAAACAAAGGCCAATAGTAAAGAGGGTCAAAGTGCAGAAAAATATTAAACAGGCAAAGTTGAAAGCACTTTATCTAATTGTACGTAGCATTCGCAACAAGGTGGCTGAATTAATGGCACAAATAGAAGTGAATGGGTATGATGTAATTGCCATTACAGAGACATGGTTGCAGGGTAACCAAAGGTGGGAACTGAATGTTCCAGGGTACTCAACATTTAGGAAGGACAGACAAAAAGGAAAAGGAGGTGACATAGTGCTGTTAATAAGGGATGAGATCAGTACAGTGGAGATAAAAGATCTTGGCTCGGCAGATCGTGATGTAGAACTGGAATCAGTTTGGGTGGAGCTAAGAAACAGCAAAGGGAGGAAAACATTGGTGGGAGTTCTTTATAGGCCACCAAACAGTAGTGGTAATGTAGGGCACAGTATCATTCAAGAAATTAGAACTGCATGTAACAAGGGCAATACGGTAATCATGGGGGACTTTAATCTACATATTGACTGGGCAAATCATATTACAGTACCACTAATGGTGTGGAGGACGAATTCTTGGAATGCATGCGAGATGGTTTCCTGGATCAGTATGTGGAGGAACCAACCAGGGAACAGGCTATTCTGGATCTGGTACTGTGTAATGAGAAAGGGCTAATCAATAATCTTGTGGTAAAGGGGCCTTTAGGGACAAGTGACCATAATATGATTGAATTTTACATTAAGTTTGAGAGTGATGTAGTCCAATCTGAAACTAAGGTCTTCAATCTAAACAGATGAAACTACAAGGGTATGAGGAACAAGTTGGCCATGGTAGATTGGGAGACTACACTAAAAGGTATGAAGGTGGACATACAATGGCTAACATTCAAGGAAATAATGCATAATTTGCAACAAACATGTATTCCTCTAGGGCATAAAAACCCAAAAGGAAAAGTGATCCAACCATGACTAAGAAAAGAAATTAAAGCTAGTATTAAGTCAAAGGAGGAAGCTTATAAAGTTGCCAGAAAAAGCGGTCAGCCTGAGGATTGGGATCTTTTTAGAAATCAGCAAAGGGGGACCAAGAAATTGATTAAAAAAAAAGGAAAATGGAATATGAGCACAAACTAGCGAAAAATATAAAAATGGATTGTAAAAGCTTCTATAGGTATGTGAAAAGGAAAAGACTGGCAAAGGTAAATGTAGGTCCTTTACAGTCAAAGATGGGGGAATTTATAATGGGGAATGAGGAAATGGCAGAGAAATTAAATAAATACTTTGTTTCTGTCTTCACGGAGGAAGACACAAAAAACCTCCCAGAAATACGAGAAAACCAAGGGTGTGGCGAGAATGAGGAACTTAAAGAAATTATTATTAGTAAAAAAACAGTACTAGCAAAATTAATGGGACTAAAAGTTGATAAATCCCAAGGACCGGATGACCTACATCCTGGGGTTTTGAAAGAGGTGCCCATTGGGATAGTGGACACATTGGTTGTCATCTTCCAAAATTCTATAGATTCCGGAACGGTTCCTGCAGATTGGAGGATAGCAAATGTAACCCCGCTATTTAAGAAAGGGGGGAGAGAGAAAATGGGGAACTACAGACCTGTTAGCCTCATATCAGTAGTTGGGAAAATGCTAGAATCTATTATAAAGGATGCAATAACTGGGCACTTAGAAACTAATAGTAAGATTGGGCAGAGTCAACATGCATTTATGAAAGGGAAATCCTGTTTGACAAACCTATTGGAGTTCTTTGAGGATGTAACTAGTGGAGTAGACAAAGGGGAACTGGTAGATGTGGTGTATTTGGATTTTCAGAAGGCCTTCGATAAGGTCCCACACAAGAGGTTGGTGAACAAAATTAGGGAACATGGAGTTGGGGGTAATATACTAGCATGGATTGAGAATTGGTTAATAGACAGAAAACAAAGAGTAGGGATAAATGGGTCTTTTTCAGGATGGCAGGCTGTGACTAGTGGGGTACCGCAAGGATCTGTGCTATTCACAATCTATATCAATGATTTGGATGAGGGGACTAAATGTAACATTTCTAAATTTGCTGATGATACAAAGCTAGGTGGCAGTGTCAGTTGTGAAGAGGATGTGAAGAGGCTTCAGGGGGATCTCGACAGGCTCAGTGAGTGGGCGAGAACATGGCAGATGGAATATAATGTGCATAAATGTGAAGTTATTCACTTCGGTAGAAAAAAACAGAAAGGCAGCGTATTTCCTAAATGGTGAAAGATTGGGGAATGCAGATGCTCAAAGGGACCTGGGTGTCCTTGTACATGAGTCACTGGAAGTGAATATGCAGGTGCAGAAAGCCATTAGGAAAGCAAATGGTATGCTGGCCTTCATTACAAGAGGATTTGAGTACAGGAGTAAAGAAGTCTTACTCCAATTATATAGGGCCTTGGTGAGACCACACCTGGAGTACTGTGTACAATTTTGGTCTCCTTACCTAAGGAAGGATATACTTGCCATAGAGGGAGTTCACGAGATTGATTCCTGGGATGGCGGAACTGGCATATGAGAAGAGATTGAGTAAACTAGGCCTGTATTCTCTTGAATTCAGAAGAATGAGAGGGGATCTCATTGAAGCATACAAAATTATTACAGGGCTTGTTAGGGTGGATGCTGGGAGAATGTTTCCCTTGGCTGGGGAGTCTAGAACCAGAGGCCACAGCCTCAGGATAAAGGGTAGGCCATTCAGAACTGAGATGGGAAGAAATTTCTTAACACAGAGGGTGGTGAATCTTTGGAATTCTCTACCCCAGAGGGCTGTAGAGGCTCAGTCATTGGGTATATTCAAATCAGAAGTCGATGGATTTCTGACTAGTAAGGGCATCAAGGGATATGGCGATAGGGCTGGTGAATGTATTCTGGGTGGGCGACTTCAATGTCTATCACAAAGAGTGACCAAGGTGGCCAAGTCCTGAAGGACATAGCTGCCAGACTGGGACTGTGGCAGGTGGTGAGAGAACCAACACGAGGGAAAAACCTACTTGATCTCATCCTCACCAATCTACCTGTCGCAAATACATCTGTCCATGAGAGTATTGGTAGGAGTGACCACGGCACAGTCCTTGTGGAGATGAAGTCCCGTCTTCACACCGAGGACACCATCATGTTGTGTGGCACTACCACCATACTAAATGGGATAGATTCAGAACAGATCTAGCAGCTCAAAACTGGGAATCCATGAGGTGCTGTGGGCCATCAGCAGCAGCAGAATTGCATTCCACCAGAATCTGTAACCTCATGGCTCAACATATCCCTCACTCTACCATTACCATTAAGCTAGGGGACCAACCCTGGTTCAATGAGGTGTGCAGAAGAGCATGCCAGGAGCAGCACCAGGCGTACCTGAAAATGAGGTGTTAACCTGAGGATGCTGCAACACAGGACTACATGCATGCTAAACAGTGGAGTGATCTCACAACCAATGGATCAGATCAAAGCTCTGCAGTCCTGCCACATCCAGTCATGAATGGTGGTGGACAATTAAACAACTAATGGGAGGAGGGGGCTCTATGAATATCCCCATCCTCAGTGATGGTGAAGCACAGCACGCGAGTGCAAAAGACAAGGCTGAAGCATTTGCAACCGTCTTCATCCAGAAGTGCCGAGTGGATGATCCATCTTGGCCACCATCACAGAAGCCAGTCTTCAGCCAATTCGATTCACTCCACGTGATATCAAGAAACGGTTGCCTGTACTGGATACAGCAAAGGTTAGGGGTCCCGACAACATCCTGGCTGTGGTGCTGAAGACTTGTGCTCCAGAAATAGCCAGACCTCTAGCCAAGCTGTTCCAGTACAGCTACAACACTGGCATCTATCCGACAATGTGGAAAACTGCCCAGGTATGACCAGTCCACAAAAAGCAGGACAATCCAACCCGGCCAATTACCATAGTCGACAGTGCTATCAAGCGGCACTTACCAAAAACCTGCTCACTGATGCCCAGTTTGGGTTCCGCCAAGACCACTCAGCTCCCAACCTCATTACAGCCTTGGTCCAAACATAGACAAAGGAGTTGAATTTCAGAGGTGAGGTGAGAGCGACTGCCCTTGACATCAAGGCAGCATTTGACTGAGTGTGGCATCAATGAGCCCTAGTAAAACTGAAGTCAATGGGAATCAGGGGGAAAATGCTCAACTGGCTGGAGTCATAGCTAGCACAAAGCAAGATGGTTGTGGTGGTTGAAGGTCAATCATCACAGCCCCAGAACATCGCTCCAGGATTTCCTCAGGGCAGTGTCCTAGGCCCAACCATCTTCAGCTGCTTCATCAATGACGTTCTGTGGTGTATGTGCCTTTAAGAGCCCCTGTGTACTGTAATGCCGGTAGTGGCCACTCGGGCTATATAAGCCTGTATAGTGTCTTGTATCTTTTAGTTCACCTCCAGACTTTGTTCAGTAAACACCTGTTAAACCAGCTCCTGCATTCCGTGTCTCCATTAACACATGGATACAACAGTGGCGACGAATTGGAAACGGACTTACCTGCAATTCGGCAGCACCTCAAGGAGATCGATTCCTCAGACGAAGGTCGAAGAAAAAAAAAAGAAAAAACTCTGGTTTCACCAGCTAGCCGGGCTGGTGGCAGGTACTGCAATAATCCTTCCTGGGCGGCGGGCTGGGGCTCGATCGGCTGCCTCTGCAGCGGGGCTGAGCAGCGAAGGCGGAGGCAAACAGAGACGGAGGGTGGAGCACTCGGGAGACGGCCAGCGCTGCAAAGCAGGTCGGTGTTCGGACCAAGCAGAGGGAGGGAAAAGTCCCAGAGAGTCCGGCGGGAATGAGTCTCCAACTATTAAAAATATCTGTATAAATAAAAACCGCGGAGAACAGCGTTGTCAGCGGCGGGAAAGCGCGGGAGGCGCCATTTTTTCTCAGCAGGGAAGCAAGGAAAGCGCGGGAGGCGCCATTTTTTTTCAGGATGCCTAAGACTGGCAATATTACTGCTTTCGATAGTGATGTAGAGGATTGGACCACATATGTGGAAAGAGTGGAGGTATATTGCACAGCAAATGAAATAGAAGATGATAAAAAGGCATCAGTACTTCTAAATCTAATGGGCGCAAGGACATACGGGCTGTTACGAAACTTAATCACTCCAGCCAAACCGATGGACAAGAATTTTAAAGAGATTGTTGATACCCTACAGGAGCACTTAAACCCAACACCGCTGCTGATAGCGGAACGATTCAAATTCTTCAGGAGGAATCAGCACAAGAATGAAAGTAACGCTGATTACCTCACCGAATTAAGAAAGCTGTCAAAGCACTGCCAATTCGGGGCAGGACTGGCAGATTCTCTTCGAGACAAATTCGTCTGCGGTCTCCTAAGTGAAGGAACACAGAAAAGGCTACTTTCTGAGAAAGATTTAACACTGGACAAGGCTTTCAGTGTGGCTGTATCATACGAAGCAGCAGCAAGAGGAGCTGCAGAGATACAGCAAAAGCCACAGGACTTCGGCACCCATGAAATGACACAGGGTTTCGAAAGATGTTATCGCTGCGGCAGATCCACCCATGACCAGAAGGACTGCTGGTTCAAGGACAAAGCATGCAGGCAATGCGGAAAGATGGGACACATTGCACGTGTATGCCGATCTGGAAACAAAAAATCCACTGACAAAAAAAAAATCAATAAGGAAAAGTACAGAAAGGTACAAATGATGATGGACAGTAGCTCCAAAGACCAGAAGAGCGATAGCGACTCCGGAAACAAGAGACTAAGCTGTCTCAAATTACATAATGTAATTACCAAAGAAGATTACCAGACCATTTGGGTTATCCTCACGATAGCGGGGTCCCCAGTTAAAATGGAGCTAGATACAGGATCAGCTCTGACCGTCATAAGTCGACGGGATTACGAGCGGTTATTTCCGCATATATCTTTGAAAGACACATCCATTATCTTGAAAACATATACGGGGCAGAAAATATACCCCAGAGGGAAAATAAGGGTGCCTGTTGTATACAACGGCAAGGAAATACAGAAGTTGTATTTATACGTTCTGCAAGATGGTGGTCCACCGCTGTTGGGACGTGAATGGATCAGGAAGATACATTTAGACTGGCACTCCATTCAGACACTGACGATGACCAGTAAGAAAAAAAATGATGATGACGTCATACCTGAACGATTAAAAGACACCTTGGCCAACGCCAAAGAAGTGTTTCAACAGGAACTAGGAACCTTGAAAGGCATCACCGCCTCAATAAAAGTGGAAGATGCGGCAATTCCCAAATTTTTTAAGGCAAGGCCGGTGCCATACGCAATTCGTCCAGCAGTCGAGGCAGAGCTGGAGAATTTGGAAAAGGCAGGCGTGTTATCCAAGATAGATTGGAGCGAGTGGGCAACACCCATCGTCCCGGTCATGAAGAAAACGTTGAATAATGATAAAGCTGAAGAACAGAGAAAAATTCGCATCTGTGGGGACTTCAAGGTGACTGTAAACCCAGTCCTTCACATGGTACAGTATCCTCTTCCGAGGGTAGAAGATATTTTCGCCTCACTATCCGGAGGGAAACGTTTCACCAAAATTGACTTGGCACAGGCATATCTACAGATGGAGGTTGAGGAGGCCTCTAAAAAGTATCTCACGATAAACACACACAAAGGCCTGTACCAGTACAATCGACTGGTTTTCGGAGTAGCATCAGCTCCAGCTATCTGGCAAAGAGCTATGGAGCAAGTCCTGCAAGGGATTCCGGGGACTCAATGCTACCTAGACGATATCCTTGTAACAGGAGAAAACGACAACGAGCACCTTGCCAATTTGGAGCAGGTGCTCACTAGGCTGAGAGAACGGGGCCTACGAGCAAATCGCCCCAAGTGTGAATTTTTCCAGAAACAAATATCATATTGTGGCCACATAATTAACGAAGAAGGGTTGCATAAGTCACCTGAAAAAATTGAAGCGGTCATAAAAGCCCCAGCACCTGAAAATGTCTCACAATTAAGGTCGTTCCTGGGATTGATAAATTACTATCATAAATTTTTACCGAACTTGTCAACTGTTCTGCACCCTCTTAAAGAACTGCTACAAACGGGAGTAAATTGGAAATGGAGCAAAGACTGTAAACGTGCCTTCCATAAATGCAAAGGCTTGATCACGTCCAAGGAAGTTTTGGCTCATTACAACCCATCACTGCCAATCAGACTGGCGTGCGATGCATCCCCTTACGGCGTAGGAGCGGTATTATCGCACAGATTCCCTGATGGCTCGGAGCGGCCGATAGCTTTTGCGTCACGCTCATTGAACTCAGCTGAGCGTAACTATGCCCAGATCGACAGGGAAGCACTCAGCCTGGTATGGGGAGTGAAGAAATTCAACCATTGCCTACACGGACAAAAATTTACCTTGTTGACTGACCATCAACCCCTCGTCTCCATATTCAACCCTAAAAAGGGCGTTCCCATTATGACAGCGCAAAGGCTACAGAGGTGGTCCCTTTTCCTAGGGGCACACCAATATGACATAGAATACAAAGGATCAAAACAGCATGGAAATGCTGACGGTTTATCGCGTCTACCGTTGCCAACGGTAGAAGAGGCACCTACAGTGGACCCAGTGGAGATGTTCCACTCAACCATAGTGGAATGTATACCAGTAACAAATTCTACCATTGAAAAGGAAACAAGAAATGACCCGACTCTCTCACGAGTCTACGATTTAACGGTGAAGGGATGGCCAGCACATGGCGAACCACTGTTGCCAGCATTCTCGCAAAGAAGAGAACAGCTGTCAGTGTGCCGAGGAACCTTGATGTGTGGATCCAGAGTGGTGATTCCACCCAAACTCCAGGATAAAGTGCTAAAGGAGCTTCACAAGGGGCATCTGGGTGGAGTGAAAATGAAGAACCTAGCCAGAGCGTTTGTGTGGTCGCCAGGTATCGATGGAGACATCGAAGAAATGACCAAGGGCTGTCTAGGATGCCAGAAGGTCCAAAACGCCCCACCACAAGCCCCTCTACATCCATGGGAGTGGCCCTCATCTCCATGGCAAAGGGTACACATCGACTTTGCTGGTCCATTTATGGACTCAATGTTCTTAATCGCAGTTGATGCACACTCCAAGTGGCCGGAGGTAATAAAGATGTCCTCCACCACCACGGGAAAAACCATCACAGTATTAAGGACCATATTTGCCAGGAATGGGCTGCCTGAACAGATCTGTTCTGATAATGGACCGCAATTTGTGTCCGAAGAATTCAGGAAGTTCTTAAAAAACAATGGGGTTAAGCACTACACGTCCGCCCCATACCATCCCGCCACCAATGGATTGGCTGAAAGGTTTGTCCAGACCTTCAAGAAGGCCATAAAGGCCATGGGTAATGAAGACATAAATCTACAGCATAAGGTAGATAACTTCTTGTTTGCATACAGGAATGCAACACATGTGGTTACAAACCAAACTCCCGCCATGATGTTTTTCAATAGAAGACTAAGATGCCGGCTGGATTTGATCAAGTCAAACATCAGAAGGGACGTAGAGAACCGGCAATTTCAAGGCATGAATGAAAGGCCAACTAGAACCTTCCAGATAGGTCAACAAGTTTTGGCCCGGGACTACCGTACCGAGAAATGGCAGCCTGGAACTATTTGCACACGACTAGGACCGCTGATGTATACCATGGACATTGGAGAAAGCATAATAAGGCGCCATGCTGACCAGATCATAGAGTCATCCGAAAAGGGACAACCTACACCACAACTCTATACGCCTAATGATGAAGCAGAGATACCCATAGTATCTACCTCCGATCCGGTGATACTGGAACCAGACGAACCCGACACTAGCATTCAAGCCGAATCGACCTTGCCAAAAGAACCTACTACACCACCGAAAACTACTACACCACCGAGGCGTTATCCGGACCGAGTCAGGAAGCCTCCAGAGAGACTGACTTATAATTGATTAACTGCAGCAAATGTGTAGATTATTGTTCTTGTAAACATGTTAATTAATGATTACTTAAAATGTTATGTACTGGTTGTCTAAAAGGGGAGGAATTGTGGTGTATGTGCCTTTAAGAGCCCCTGTGTACTGTAATGCCGGTAGTGGCCACTCGGGCTATATAAGCCTGTATAGTGTCTTGTATCTTTTAGTTCACCTCCAGACTTTGTTCAGTAAACACCTGTTAAACCAGCTCCTGCATTCCGTGTCTCCATTAACACATGGATACAACACCTTCCCTCCAACATAAGGTCAGAAATGGGGATGTTTGCAGATGACTGCACAGTGTTCAGTGCCATTCGCAACTCCTCAGATAATGAAGCAGTCCATGCCCGCATGCAACAAGACTTGGATGACGTTCAAGCTTGGGCTAATAAGTGGCAGGTAACATTCTCGCCACAGAAGTGCCCGGCATTGACTATCTCCAAGAGAGTCTAACCACCTCCCCTTGACATTCAACGGCATTACCATGGCCGCCCACCATCAACATCCTGGGGATCACCATTGACAAGAAACTTAACTGGACCAGCCACATAAATACTGTGGCAACAAGAGCAGGTCAGAGGCTGGATATTCTGTGGCGAGTGTCTCTCCTCCTGACTCCCCAAGGCCTTTCCACCATCTACAAGGCACAAGTCAGGAGTGTGATGGAATACTCTCCACTTGCCTCGATGAGTGCAGCTCCAACAACACTCAAGAAGCTCGGCACCATCCAGGACAAAGCAGCCCGCTTGATTGGCACCCTATCCACCACCTTAAACATTCACTCCCTCCATCACCGGTGCACCGTGGCTGCAGTGGGTACCATCTACAAGATGCATTGCAGCAACTCGCCAAGGCTTCTTTGACAGCACCTTCCAAACCCGCGACCTCTACTACCTAGAAGGACAAGGGCAGCAGGCGCATGGGAACACCATCACCTCCAAGTTCCCCCCCAAGTCACACACCATCCTGACCTGGAAATATATCACCGTTCCTTCATCGTCATTGGGTTAAAATCCTGGAACTCCCTCCCTAACAGCACTATGGGAGTACCTTCACCACACGGACTGCAGCGGTTCAAGAAGGCAGCTCACCACCACCCTCTCAAGGGCAATTAGGGATGCGCAATAAATGCTGGCCTTGCCAGCGATGCCCACATCCCAGGAACTAATAAAATAAAAACCCTCTCCAAAGCCTTTACTTCCTTCCTAAAGTGTGGTGACCAGAATTGGACACAGTACACCAGCTGGGACCGAACTAGTGTTTTATATAGGTTTAGCATAACTTTCTGGATTTTGTACTCTATGGGGGCGATTTTCTGACATCAGAGGAGGCACGTTTGGAGGAGGGAAAATCAGAAACAAGGAGGGCGGGTTCGGAACCCACCTCCAACCCGCCTCCACGAGATTTTGCCAGTGCCGGATTTGGAGGTCGGGAAACGGTCCCGCCTCCAGCTGGCTACAGCGCTACTTAAGATCATTAAATGCTCGTTAAGGGCCTCTCTAAGCTTATTTTGAGAGGCGCTCGTGATTTTTCGAGCATTTCAGCGTGCTCCACGCACCTCCTAAACCACGCCAGGTAAACCTGACGGGTTGACTCGTGGGTGGTCTCCTCACAGCTGCAGGTCCAACAAGACATCGTTTATTTCATCAAGGATTACTTGCAGGTGCCAGACCTTTGCTTTAAAAGGTCTCTGAGCACTTTTAGAAGGCCTTACAAAGTCGGAGGTGCTGCAGCTTGAATCTATCAACTGTGGGACCTCCTTGGAAGACCCTCTCCCCGCTTGCAATGAGTGCTTCCCCAAAGGAGGCATCTGCAAGCAGCATGGGAACCATTCGTTTTCTTTCTGCATGGACCTCAGATGAGGATGAGGAGCATCCAGGGCAGCAGCAGCACCAGGCAGCTCAGGAGCAACAGCAGCAGGAGCCCCAACCTCCTGCTCAGCCACCTGATGCTGCACAGGGCAGAAGGCGCCAGCGCATCGAGGCACCTCGCCGCAGGAGATACCCCCGACAGAGGGTTTACAGACAAAGGATGAGCTACCTCAACATGAGTGAGCAGCAGTGCCAAAGGAGGCTGATACTTTCGCGAGAGGTTGTCCGAGAGATCTGCAGCCTGCTGCAAAATGACCTGGTGCCCAGAGGAACGGGTGGACAGCCTTTACCAGTGGCTGTCAAAGTCACCACTGCACTCAACTTCTTTGCCTCAGGCTTTTTCCAGGGATCATCAGTAGACATCAGCGGCATCTCCCAGTCGGCCACCCACAGATGCATCACGCAGGTTAATACCGATGCCCTTTTCGCTAAGGCCCACAATTACATCCACTTCTCAAGGGATCAAGCAAGTATAACCGCCCTTTCGGTTGGCTTTGCAAATATGGCAGGCATGCCAATGGTCCAATGGTGCAGGGCGTCATAGACTGCACACGTGACCCTTAGGGCACCCCATCACAACCCAGCTATCTTTGTCAACCGCAAGGGCTTCCACTCCCTCAACGTACAGCTGGTGTGTAACCACAAGAAGGAGTTCTTGCATGTTTGCGCCAAGTTCTGTGGTAGTTGCCATGACTCTTTCATCCTGCGGCACTCTAGTGTTCCTCCGCTTTTCAACCTGCCAAACCAACTTAACGGATGGCTCCTTGGTGACAAAGGCTACCCCATGAAGAAGTGACTAATGACGCTGATCAGGACGCCAACTAACGAGGCAGAAGAGCGCTACAACGCCAGCCACACTTCCACCAGGTCCATCATCGAGCAAACCATTGGGTTGTTGAAGATGCGCTTCCGTTTCCTTGATCAATCAGGTGGAGCCCTGCAGTAGACATCATACAGGTTCTCCAGAATGGTCGTGGTCTGCTGTGTACTGCACAACATCGTGGCTTGCAGCTTCCTGAGGAGCAAGTTGGTTAGTTCCAGGCCTCCTCAGATGAGAAGGAGGAGGAGGCCGAGGAGGAGGAGGCTGAGGAGGAGGAGGAGGACCTGGAGGAGGAGGAGGAGGAGGAGCAGAAGGAGGTCAGAGCACCAGTGTATCGACCAGCAGCATGTGAGCACATGGCTGCCAGGGATGAACTTATCATGGCGAGATTTGCATTGGTTGCCCAAGTTGGTACATGTCCTTGGCTCCATCCTAAGACATCATTGACAATGGACATGACTCTCTGGCCTCCTTTCGCTCAGGCCACCAACCTGACAACGCAAGTGTGGTGGAGCCCGCAATGTGGAGCTGCCTAAGGCAAAAGAACAGATGCCATAATGCCAACATTTTGGCATCAAATCATTTTAATGCTTTCCAACAGGGATGGCATTTCATCAATACACAGAAACATTCTCCCAATCTGCACACAGATCTGGAGGCTATATCCCTTGCCAGCTGTACCCACACAGCCTTCTTTGGGAGGCCTCTTCCTCCCAGATGAGTGGACAAGCACCTCCCTGCTAGCTGTCACCCCCTCAAACAACATTTGCAGCGCCTCGTCCAAGAGCCTTGGGGAGGCCCTAGCCTTAGATTTGGACATAGTGGTTTCTCAGATAATGTTGCAGGTGGTGAAGCATAGGCAGAAATCCTGTGGAATGAGCCAAGGGAGCAAGAAGCCATAAAATCAGACTGGAAAAGTGATGTCAACAGAGGCGGGTTTCAGTCCCAAAACACTAATTGACCAAGGGCATCCCACAGCTCTGAAATCAACTGGCCAATCATGGGAAAATCTAAATTTTTTAAAAACTATCAGTGGGTTTCAAACCCACCCAAAACGAAAACTGCCTCCATCTCGCCTCCAGAGGGCAAATCGCCCCTTATGCCTCTATTTATAGAGCCCTGGATCCCATATGCTTTATTAACCTGTCCTGACAACTTCAAAGATTTGTGCACAAGCAACCCCAGATCTCCCTGCACCCCCCTTTAAAATTGTACCATTTATTGTGTATGGTCTCTCCTCATTCTTCCTACCAAAATGTATCACCTCACACTTCTTTGCATTGAATTTCATCTGCCATGTGTCTGCCCATTCCACCAGCCTGTCTATGTCTTCTTGAAGGCTATTACTACCTTCCTTACTGTTTACTAGTTGAAACTTATAAAATTCTAACAGGACTAGACAGACTAGATGCAGGAAGGATGTTCCCGATGGCTGGGCTGTCCAGAACCAGGGGTCACAGTCTAAAGATAAGGGATAAGCCATTTAGGACTGAGATGCGGAGGAATTTCTTCATCCAGAGAGTGGTGAACCTGTGGAATTCTCTACCACAGAAGACAGTTGAGGCCAATTCATTAAATATATTCAATAAGGAATTAGATATATTTCTTAAGGCTAAGGGGATCAAGGGATATGGGGAGAAAGCAGGGACAGAGTACTGAATTTGGATGATCAGCCATGATCGCATTGAATGGCGGTGCAGACTTGAGGGGCCGAATGGCCTACTCCTGCTCCTGTCTTCTATGTTTCTACACTTCCAAGTTTCGTGTCATATGTTGGCAGAAACTTTGCTATTGCTCCAAGTCCATATTCTTGTCCCCTTCCTTCCCTCATCCTCCAAATCTATGGCGGAGTAGTCACCAAACAAATTGAAGTCTACATCTGTGAGCTTTTGAGTCTATGCAAGCCATACTGTCGAGCAGTGTTGGCCGTGAACTTACCAAGCGGATTATTAATGTACGTATATTGGTTAAAAAACTTATTGTGGAAATCTGCCTCTATTAGATTTCATGAAGAGGAATCCAGATCAGCAAGCTATCCAAAATATCTATATATATAAATCGGTACTTCTGTCATTCTGTCTTTCTGTCTATCTGTCTATCTGTCTGTCTGTCATCGCGTGTGCGTTGCGGGTATGCACTCGAAAGTTACAGGGCGTACCTACGCGCGCGTTACCTCCAAAGAAAGCTTACGCTTCCGAGACGGTTTTAAGCGTATTTACGTTTCAGCCGGGCTAAAATTGCGCCCGTGGTATCCCAAAAACCTTCAACATTCCGCTCATTAGCATCTCATTATCCGCTCATTAGCGACAGAGTGACCTCGAGCTCGACCAATCGTACGCCGGGTTGCTGGCGTGTGCCGCCGGGCCAATCGGTGCGCGTGTGGCCGGGCTTTATCGTTCTGAACCGAGGTGAGTCGTCGCCATCTTGATTCCAAACTTTTCCTTTCTTTTTCCCGCTTTCTGCGTCTTAAAAAAAAACGTTGCTTTTAAAACACATATTGTTTTTTAAAAAAATGATTTAGAAAGTAATTAACTTATCTAATCTCATTAATTTTCCTACCTTTCCCCGTTTTTCCAGGTAGGCCTAGAAGCCTCGGCGTCTCCTCCGCACCCACGCCCGAGCTAGGCACCTCCCGGCCCCACTCGAAGGCTGGAGGGCCGAGCCTCAGCCCAGCGCCGCTAGGGTGCGCGCGCAGCAGGAGCTGAGACGTCTCTCTCTGCCGGGGCTTGCTGAGCGTCCAGCGTTACCCTGGCAACCGGGCCCGCCGGACATCTCGCACAGCCGCAATCGCCGGTCTTCACCTCGGGGGGAGGGGGGGCCGCCGCGACCCTCGCGGGGGGGGGCCGCGACCCTCAGGGGGGGGCGCGACCCTCGGGGGGGGCCGCGCGCGCAGCAGGAGCAGCTGAGACGCGGCGTCTCTCTCTCTGGCTTGGTCAGCGTCACGGTTGCCCTGGCAACCGGGCCCGCCGGCCGAGAGAGACGCCGCGTCTCAGCTCCTGCTGCGCGCGCAATCGGCGGTCTTCACCTCCGGGGGGGGGGTGGGGGGGGGCGCGACCCTCGGGGGGGGGGGGTCGCGACCCTCGGGGGGGGCGCCCGCCGCCCTCCCTCCCCTCCCTCCCTCCCGCCCTCCATCCCCCCCTGCCCTCCCTTCCCCCCTCCCTCCCTTCCTCCCCCCCCGCCCTCCCTTCCCCGCCCTCCCCTCCCCCCCGCCCTCCCTTCCCCTCCCCTGCCCTCCCTTCCCCCCCTCCCTTCCCCTCCCCTGCCCTCCCTTCCCCCCCCCTTCCTTCCCCCCTCCCCTCCCTTCCCCGCCCTCTCCCTCCCTTCCCCGCCCCCCTCCCCTCCCCCCCCCGCCCTCCCTTCCCCTCCCCCTCCCCTCCCCTCCCTCTCTTCCCCCCACCCCTCCCCTCCCTCTCTTCCCCCCAGTCGCTCTCTCTCTTCCCCCCCAGTCGCTCTCTCTCTTCCCCCCAGTCGCTCTCTCTCTCTCTTCCAACAACAACATGCCCTCGAAAAAGCCTCGGCACCACCGGGCACTTCAGCTAGTACAATAATAAATGAACCTTGCAATTTTTCAGAATTTTTAAAGGAATAGGAAAATGAAGTAGCAGTATCACAGCTTCCAGATGAGTTTGACAACCAGCAAAATATAATAGGGAAATATTGTTGTCTTACTCCTATACTTTCTGGACAGGCAAGACTCCATTTCTTAGTGCCAGAAGGAGGAAAGAAATTGCATATGTGGCAGTACTACATTGGCCCTGAATTTGCGGTCGGAGGCGTACCAGAAGAATACGCCTCCGAACCAAAAAAAAATCTGAACATACCTGGTGTCTCCGGACTCTTCGGGTCCTGGGCCTGCAGACATACGCCTGCGTAAAGGCCCACGGATTCCGGGGCACATGTGGTTTGCAAGCATCCCTGGGATCATGTGGGCCCAGTCAACCAATCAAAAAGGGGGATTCCTATGATGCATTTGTGGATTCCATTTATGTACGGAATCCCCATAAGCGTATTAGAAATCCCCAAATAAATAAGAATTCACACCATGTAAATAAAAATAAATGATCACAGGTTCAAAATTAATTAAAATACCTTTTAATTAAGCATTTAAAATAAAAATTTAATTAAAAAAAAAAAAAATTTAAACATTTTAAAACAGGCCAAAATTTACCTAAACTAATTCTAAATGTATGTGTATTTTTTAATAATTTAAAAAAATTAATTTTAACCCTTACACTGGTAAAAGAAGGCCTTACGCCTGCTTTTACCAGGCGTAAGGGTTTCGTGGGCATTCGCTGAGCAGTAGTTCTGCGCCAGCGAAAGTGTTTTTGCAGCGGATGCGAAGGATCTGTCAATGCAAAAACCCGGAACTTCAGGGGCCATTCTGAGCACTTACCAACGCCGTCATCAGCCCCATAAAATCCAGGCCATTATTTCATTATAGCTGCGGGCACTGTACTTTTAGTAGAAATATTGGGGAAGTTTGATGAGGCTGCTTTGTTGGAGTAGAGTCTTGGTAGGAAGGAGGCAAGTTAGAGATGCGGCTACAACACTATAACTTTGATTCTCTGACCTGCACTTCCACCTAGTGAGGTTCGGCTCTGGAAGTACAGCCTCGCAGAATTTGTGCTATTGTCTACCAGACAGAAAATCAGTGCAGCAGGAATCTGAGCTTGAAAGCCTGGAAATTACTGTTGGCAATATTAACAAACGCTTACCATATTCATATGACATTCCCCTGTTTACATTTTAACAGAAACAGTATTTTAAAGGGTCAACATCTTTGTTAAAGTAGCAAACAGAAAAATATCATATATGTCAAATGTCTGTTCGCTAATATCATCAAAATTAGTTTCTAGGCTAAATTGTTTCCATTGTTAACTGATTTTTGCAGCCTGCTTTATGATGTAATTCACAAATGTTTTTTATTGAAATCTTTCCGTTTCCTTTTAGGAAAAATATCTAATTTCTCATCCAGCATATAAGCTAATTTGCTGAACCAGACAGACTTATCTCGCTTTGTGTGCTGCCTATACATTCTTTTTAAAAATTAAAATGAAAACTTGTTCCTAAGAATTAATTTATAAACTGTAAAAATTAACAGCAGAACATTTTGTAGTGACTTGCTACCATCACCTTCTTTCAACTAGCTTATAAAAGTCATTTACAAGAATGAGAAATGGGAAAAGTAACATTGTGCAGGTACCTTTTTATTGTAATGAATGAACTACTGCCTGTGCAGCCCAATAAAGTGAATGCAGTTTCTTTAAAGTATCTGCACTTTCAGTTTGATGTGCATTCATTGGTTGTCAAATGCACAAAAGCTGTCTGGACAATCATGTAGCTGCCCTTTCATCCTGCCAGCATGAAGACATTTAGAAAAATCAACTAATGGCAGTACTAGTAGTCAATTGATTTTTAGCCATAAATCAATGGAATTTTTCTACTTGCTGTTCTGAAATGGATTAAATGCAAGAGTTGGAGAGCACCTGTTGTAGTCTTTAAATATGTGTGAGAGAAAGCTGCAACATATCCAATTTAAATATTTTCAGATGGTATGCTCTCTGATGACTAATTTAAAATGAATAATGGTAGTATAATCCATACTAGATACTCTAAATGCAGAGTATTATATTTTAGTAAAACTCATCCTGCAGGTAAGACACTGATAAAACCATATAGCATTATAACTGCTCTAACACCTTCTTCTACTACCACATGAATACTGATAAAATGAAGGTTGTCAAGCGCAAACATGCTGGGCTCTCACTGGATACAATATTTACACAACCAGCAGACCCCACTGAATAACACAATAAGTGAATAAATAAATGACTGCATTGCTTGTATGTTATTGGGGTAGGTTCAATATCATGTTCCACAGGTACGCAATATGGCTTCTGTTTATATCATCGTAATAAACACAAAACATTTTTCAATACAGATTAAATTAAAAATCAACTGTTAAATAAAAAATAACAGAGTTACCAGTAGATTAATCTGATGTGGTGCTTAACAAAATAGAGATCAATACTGAAGGCATAAGTATGTGACAAGGGTTAACTATTGGGATAAACAATGCAGCTTCTGGTTTAAAAAAAGCGTCATTACTCTTGTCACCTGATTTTACTGCAACTGCCAGAAATCCCAAGAATTCCCAGTAAATTACATTTTTAACAAAGAACAGCTGGCTTGGATTTTGTTAACCAGGTTATGTCTAGGGATTAGAATTTCTGTAATTAACCACTCGAGCTTCACTCTCATGGTTTATGACATCATCTGAAGCTCTCCATTGTGACACATTTCAAGCCAGCTATTATCCCCTAGGCAAACATTATTGACAGGAGATCAGGATTAATTCCTGTTACCATAGATAATTCAGTATTAATACACACTTTAAAATCAATTTACTAAAAGAGCGCCAGTGAAAAGAACTCTTTAAATACTTAATTTTCTTCCCACCTTCCTTTATATAAAGTAATGTACTATCTTTAAGAATCGTTATATAAAATAAAGTGCAAAGCTAGTTTCTTCTTATCTGAATAGCAAGCGTTTCTAATCTTTAGATAGGATGTACAAAAGAAAAGAAAATCATCTTAGATGTTTAATAGTTAAATTTGGCACTCTGGCTGCAAGTGGGATTAAATATGACAGGCTTGATGTATGTTTTACCTTAATCTGAAGGTCTTCAGAGCTTCCAGTCTGCATGTAGAGTGCAAGGAGCTTTGGCAGAACATTTGCCACAGCAACAGCACGTGCATGCTCTGGAGTGTGTCTTCCTATCTGCCCCAGGGCCCAAGCAGACGCTGCCTTAATGTGGTCTTCTGGTTCTTCTGACAGGCAGATAGCCAACTGAGGCACCCCCTGTAGTGTTGATCAGAAGCACACAGTCTTAGTCAGAGACACTATATGTGATAGGCTTACACTAATAAGCAATTTTAGAAGAAAAAAAAACGTTCTTTATTTCTATCCTACACATCTTCCTGATGACTGAAAGAGCAGTTCAGCACACAGCTGCTCAGTGTATTAGAGCTGGCATTTTTTCAGTTTGACAGAATGTCAAGGATAGTGAAATCCTCAGCTTGAAGCACCATTACTTATATAGCCACTACTGTATCATTTTACAGTGGAAAAATACACAGAAAATGAAAAGTAATATATATTAAGGGAAGTCACATTGCATCTCAAACCATAACTTTCAACCATTAAAAGACATGACTAAAAATGTACTTTGTTCAGTTACAAATAAAGAAATCAATTATTTTTCTTAAATGTTGTTTGCATATATAAAACCAGTTCAAAGACAGATTTGTGTCCTAGATTAAAATTTTAAAAATAAGAACTATTTTAGTAATGCAGAATAGAACAATTTCAATTGAGTTCAATAATATTTTAATAAAAAGATTCTGCTGAGGAAAGATAATTGGGATATGTATGCATGGGGCATCTCACTAGTTCTTTGTCTAACATTACATTGTGACCTTTCTATTTTGGCAGCCCTGATAGACTAAAATGCCACACTGATCAAAATAACTACTGAAGGAAAAATGCTAAATTCTTTTGTTTTAGCTTTAAATTAGCTCATTATTAAATCAAAATTAATTATGATTGACTATCACAGTATTGCAAAACATGTTGATATGAGAATTTTAATTTTAATGAAAACTACTGCTAATGTAACTAGCTCATGCTGAGTTCAAGTGGTCCTCAAAACATTTTAAAACCATTTAAAATTGTCTAAGTATCTAACTGCAGTGCTAAACATTTCAAATTTAAAACCACAATTGACTTTTATATATTGATCACTGAACAAGATAGAGAGTCTAACAGTAATAATTAAGTCAAAAGCATAAATCTGTTTCACCTTGTGCTAAAACAATTAGTGGCAGGGTAAGGAACCATTTTTACACAGGATTTCTTATCCAACATTGCTTAATGTGGAGACACACAATAATACTTCTACCTGTTTGATAAAATGACAAAATTACATCTCGAGCAGTTTTCTCAACTTTCTACAAAAATACATCATAATATTTTTAAGTGCAACATTTCCTATAATTCTATAAATGTTACAGGATGCATACTTTAACTTGTGTGTCTAACGACAACTCATTTTTGGCAACTCAGCTATTACTGCATTGCATCACTGGCCATGACATGTCTAACAGACCAAGTTCAAGGAGCCACACAAGTTTTATTAATACTTTACTTATCTGCAGAACATAGTGCAGCAAGTGTTCTTGAGATTATATATATAAAAAAATGAAAAATTCTTTCTTGGATTGGTCACCATTGTAGAATGCCAATAATATGAAATTCCAAACTCATTTATTGTTAGTGGAAATAAAAGGACTGCCTGACACTATAACCTGTCTGCTGCTGTTTGAATTTGTTTTGTTAGTTCTGAGCTGAGACACGAGGAAGTACAATGACTAACAGCGGAGTATTTTTGATGAAATAGAAATGAGCAACGACTATTTCACCCTGTTAAATTTCAAATTGACATTAGCAATGTTGTAAAGGACTCCAGTCTGGACATTTTGATCCTTCAGACTAAGCGTGTCCCTGCATGTCAGGCGTTGTAACAACATTTTTTTTTTATAGGGAAATCAAATTTATTTTATTAGCAGAGGACTGCTTTGGCACAGTGAATTTTCAGACTGGCTTTTCACTTCAGGAGCCTCAGACTGATGGGATGAATGTCTCCGCACTCTGACAGCTGTAAGGATCCTAAATGAAATCACACTTTGTGATCTACATCACAAAACAACAGTCTTACTCAGAGAGGCCCTAAGAATGTCTGATATAGTGCATAGAAAGATTCACACCAATGCAAAAGGGAGTGTTCTTCTGAGGTCATGGATTGGGGAAGTGTAAAAGGACTTGTACTAAATACTTGGTAATGCTTTACCTAGTAGTGCTCAATGCTGACACTGGAGCCTAGTTTTCCGGATTAGCATTATTTTTGTGCCAGTGTTAACCCATTTATTTGAATAGAGTTAATGTCAGCATTACAATAACATTGGTTGAAAACTTTAGGCTAGTGTGTCAAAGGGGGAAAAAGTTAAATTTTTTGGCACTGACATCTTGTCAAACACAAATCAGCACCGAAAATATAAAATCAAACAATTACAAAATTTTTTAGTAAGATATTATTGCAGGTTGCTTTATTAAAATGCCATCTCATTAAGTAGTAGACATGTTTGCACCCATGATACAATAATTTTTTTATCTTGGCTGGGCTGTCAAAAGGAAGTAGATGCATGGAGATAAGGCACTAAAATAGGGGAGAGAATGGAAGGGACAGAGAGAGATCAAATCTTTCTCTAATGGGGAAGTCATTTCTTTAAAAGAACAGCAAGCATTTACATCAATGCTGCACCTTGATCTGGTAATGAGAGCTGCATTCGTAGTCAGGTGAGGCATTAATCCTGGGTGGGGGGTGGTGGTAACTGAGTATCACGTCACAGCATAGCACTCCAGCTAGAAGCCTTGAAGATGACTGTATCAGATTTTATTCATAGCACAAATTACTGTAATTAAAGTATTTAAATTAAAAGTCATAATCAAGATTTACTTTGACAATTTCTGCATTAAAATGAAAATAACAAGCTCCTTCTTACTGAAATAGAAAGAAATGAAATAATGAGCAACACAGAATTTACATCTGCAACCTCAATTCTTCTGGGAGTACTAACCAACAAATCAATATACCACTGCACTCCAATATGCTTTGCAGCTAGATTAATTTATAGTCCTTTTTCTAGGGCCTCATTGTAATGGTAATACGCAGATAATGAACCAGGCTCTAACCTTGGAGACAATCACTGCCATTGCCAGGTTCTCCGAGTGAGCAGCCACATAGCCAAGCATCATAATACCAGGCAGCCTGACATTACTTTTAGAATCACCGATATAATCAATGACAGCAGCCACACCTCCTGTATTAACAATAAGCTGAGACAGCTAGAGAAGGAGGAAAAAAAACAAGGTGGTTAGTCAGATTCTATCAAATAAGACAGCAAAATATTACCTCAGATTAAAGTGACTGATTTCATCTATCAGTGTATATATATTCTTATTATAAGAATACTCTATTGTTTCTGTTTGTCCATTTGTATTCTAAAAGAAAAAAAATGACTACTACTGCTTTTCTCTGCTGTAAATTAAGACTTGTACCTCCTTATTGGTATCTGAACAGATGGAATGTTGCTAACAGCTAAATTAATTATCCACCAGTACTACCTAACCTGGATCGCCAATAGCTAAAGTAAAATTGGGAGGGTGTTTAATTATTTATTATCTTTTATCAACTTTCTGGATTCTAAGACAAATTTATTAATACTTTGCTATAATTCAGCTAATTGCTTAAATTTTGCTCTGTACATCTCAGATTACTGTCATTATTCATGGAGTATGAGAACATTTCAGATCACTTGAAGAATATATAACATTTATAGAAACCATGACAAAATTAGGCAGCCAAATATCCCTATTTAAAATCAATCTTTATCATTCTAATGCCTACTTTTTTATACCATCTCAAATATTTTCCAGTCTGGTCTTGACAACATTTTCAGATTTTCCATAACTTTAAATTTACTTTAAATTTGTTTTAAGGTTATGTGTTTTTTTTAAATTGGAGGAGCTTACTAAATCCAGTGAGGCATATGCCAGTTAAATAGAGTTAACAGATATTTTAGAGAGTAAAATAATGGAAAAAGAATCAGAGGGACTTATAGACTGGGTCATAAAAAGTATTATGGAAGCAAGATGATGAGTGTTCATCTGTAGCTGCAGATGGTGTCTTTCGTTTTGATTAATGGTATATTTCAGAAAATTGATCCTGTCTTTCCCTATTTGATACCGACAATAAGAAATTTGGATTGGCTACACTATAAATCTACCTGTGATATAACAGTACAACAAAGATATTTAGATACAGTGTCATGTGAAATAGAAAACCACTGATCATGAAACAGTCATCACCATCACCAAGGCTTCTCCCGCTCAGCCTCCATAATTTCGGCAAAATCCCATTTACTCGCATAAACAAGGTTTCTATTGAATTTCCACCAAAGTTATGGCAGAGGAGCAGGAGATTCCCTGAGGAAATTCCCAGCATATATATAATTAATTAAACATTAATGGTAATGGTATCCCAGTGAGTGAGGTCAGTAGGCTGGGGTTATTCTTCATGATGTCACAAGTCAAATACTGCTTCAACATTTAAATATGAGTGAAAACATTATTTAAGAACAATATAACAAAACAAATCTAGATTGCAGTTTTCAGTATATAACGTAAACTACCCTGAGCATGAACCATAAAAATCCTTCATGTAATCCTCTCCTTATTTTATGGTTGTAATCTTAATAAAACTATTTTATTGTACTCTAGGTTTTGCATATTTCTCAACAATCTTGTAAGATATTGTTATTCAGGAAAAAATATGAGGTAAGCTGTTCAGTTGTAGCATAGGGAGATTCAAGTCACACCAGTGTATAAACTGCTACCATTCACTGGCATTGGCTGAAACAAACCCGTTGTATAAAGGCAGATCTGATGTATTATGGACTGATTTATATTCCTCTAAAATTCAAACATACATTGTTCAGCTGAAGCTGGGAAGTGAAAGTAATAAATGATAATCTATAGGAATGTAAGAAATTGCTTATTAATATGTCTTATCAAAATTATATAGTGAAAATCACTATCAATAAATATAATACACTCAGAATCTCACCGTTTAAAGGGGTATTGTTTTGTCTATGTTTCAGCTTTACCCGCAAAAAAAAGTGAAATAAATGATTATGAAAAGTGAATTTCTTCAGCAGGTTTGCCTCAACTTGAACAATAAACTTTAGACGATTGTAGAATTTTAAATGAATTACATTTAAATTAGTTTAGAAGACTACAAATGGTTTTACCCTACAAAGTAGTGGCAGACTGTACATTTAAAATGTTCAGTTATGATCGACTTTATGGTGGAATGAGTCCATCCCATCTGAATTGTACAGTGTATATTATTAAAAAACATCTTGCGTGTCATGAGTGTTGGTTTTGACTATGTTGATTGGCTCACAGGAACCAATAGTATGATTGGCCCATGGATAGCAAACGGATGAGAGAACCACAACACAAGTCTGTGGCTGCTCCTGGGCTCTGCAGCACCATTTCCATTCCCAGTCAACTCTATACCCAGCATCTCCACTCCCATGCCAACCATGGACCCACAACCTCTGCTCCTGGGCCACTGGATTTTCTTTCCCAGTCTCTTGCTGCTCCCTAAGTGCTCCCAGTTTCCTCATTATTGGGCTCCCACCTCCTACTGTCTCCTGGGCTTAGTGCTGAGCTTCCCCAACTCCCACATTCAGCTCCCCAGACAAGAACCATCCTCTTTTCTGCTCCACAAACCAGGTCCCTGCTCCCCATAAACAATGCCACAGACGATGAACCAGTAAATTATAATTAAAGATAAGTTAGTACAAAAATGCTGAAAAGGCAGTTTGCATAATTTAGGCTTGTGCTCCAAAACCAGATTTTCATGTTGTGTACCTTAAAAACAATAAATTAAAATGTTATCAACTGCTTTATAAATACAAAGTACGTAAGTTTGCAAGTTTCAGTGTAAGCAACATTAAAAATTGTGCAAGCTACCACTAGGTTCTGTCTGTACAACATCTGTGACAATCTTTCAGCTACTTCGCTGCACTCTTAAAATCAAATGCGTTTACCTCAGGAGTGTGCTTGGCAATTTCCCGAATTAGTGTTGCAACATTTTTTTTCACAAATTCATCTGGGTCCTTCAGGCATGTTAGAACAGCGGGGAAAATTTCTGCTTCTACAACCATTTCTGCCAGATCCACAGAATGCTTTGAAATCTGGCCAAGAGCTGAAAACACCTGACGCTATAGAACACAGAAAAATAGCACAAGAGTTCAAATTGGTGGATAGAGCTGCTAAGTTAAAACAATTAAATATGCAAGGAATGATTAACCATAAGGCTACTTCAAACTGAGTTTTTAAAAAATGGAATAAGTGCAGCGCTGATAAGCTATTATATATTCATTACATTTTGTACCAATAGGTAAGCAATCATATCTGATTAATCAAAATAGAACCCTATACACATTCATGACAAAACTATTTTATTTCAGTTCCCCAAAAAAATACATTACTTTAACATTGAACTTATTTACTTCAACCACACTTCTATATATGTGATGCATCTAACACTGGATGAGTGTATTTGCTTGCATGATGAGAACAATGGTATGTGTGCTGTACAAATGCTCACCTTTAGTTTAGCATCAGGGTTCAGGATCATCTGAGCTAGATGAGCAATGGACCCTGCATCCACCACAGTTTGAGCCAGCTCTGGGGATTGTTTTGCGATATCACTGAGTGCAGAAGCTGCAATCCTTTTCAGTGGCACCTCTGGCTCCTGGATACAAAGAACCAGAAGAGGAACAGCTCCTGCATCCACTACCGCCTGCGACAATTCTGTGGGTCCAAGAAAAATAATTAAGTGAGTATGGATAGATGACCCTTGAGCCAGCCATTTTTCACCCTGACAGATACAGCAAGAATAAAAAGGGGCACATCCCCATCTCTGCTGCATCTGCATTTCAAATCAGCCTGCCTGGCTTCATAGAGCATGTGGACTGATCCATAGCTAAAAGGACACAGGTCAAAGGATAGGCCCCATTTACATGTGGCATGTTTTAGGCAGATTGGGTTGAAATGGTTTGTTATTCTGTTAGAAAAGAGACAAACAGACCTCAGCTGTTTAAATTATGACCTTTCTGAATCTTCAATAGGCACATGTTTTACACATGGAATACAGCAAACAGAAGTGGCAAAATTAACTGCACTGTAATTTAACACTATTATAGCTTTTGAAAGATAACAATACTAAAAAAAAACTTTTTGCTAACTGGATGAAATTGTGTGAATAGTGTTCCATTTGTTATTTTAAATCAAAACACCTTCCAGTCTTATATTAGTCAATCTGGCAATAAACAAACAAATTGGACTGGTGCCAGACCATATTTGTGAATCTTTTTTGTGGGCAATATTTACAGTAGTTTTCTTTCTCACTCTTCAGTCTGTAAATACACATTACTACATTTCTCTACTCTTGCTTCCTTCCTCCTGCAACTTCAATTGTTCCTTTCTCATTATCCTACTAGGTGTTAAACATGAACTATCTTACTCACATTAAAATTATTAATATAGAGCCATGAACATCAAGTAATTACTGCTGCAAATGTGAGGTCACACAAACGGCTGCTACTATTTTATGTAGGATTGCAATTATACTATTTTAAATGTATTACAAAAGACAGGGCTACTAAAATAAATACGAGGGCTGAATTTGCCGGCACTCAGAGGGTGGGTTCGGAGGCGGTTCTGCTGTCCAAATCCAAAAGATTGACAGCTGGGCAGTATCCCGCTCTAAACCTGCATCCTTGTGAGTTTCCCTAGTGCCGGCTCTGCCTGAGCTTTGCAGACCCAGCACTAAGCGGCGGGTCATGCAATTATGCTAGTTAAGAGGGTGTTTAAAGCAATTTAATCACCATTTTACCAGGTACAAAGCATTTTCCCAAGTTTACCACGAGGTTCCCATTGCTCGGGGTTCACACCAGGTAAGTATGTCGGGTTCTGAACAACTCTCCATTTCTTTGAATAGGTGACAGCTGCAAAAGTTGTCGAAAAGCTACCATTTTACAGCTGATCACTTTCCAATGTCAGAAACTGGGGCATTGATGATTTGGAACCCACTTTTGAGCTTTATGCACTTTTGAAGTGTTTGGAGTAATCTCTCTGTCACCTCCTTGGAACAACCTATCTCAACATTTACAGATTACTTCTGTCATCTCAACTTCACCTGTCATCTATTCCATCAGCATCGGTGTCCTTGAAAAAATCTCACCTTGGTCCTCAGAATCCCAACATGATCAGCCCCAACACGATCAGCCTCAACACCAGCAGCACCGGGCATACCAGCAGCACTAACATCCACACCAACCTTCTCCGCAATCAACTGATGCTGCGCTGGGCACAGGGCATCATCACCCATGTGCATTGCTGCCCGGGATGCCAGCGATGGCCTCACCATCTCCAGATTTACTTCACTTAACACTGTACATCCTCGCTGCCACATGATGCACCAGGTTGGCACCACCCCACGCCAGCACCATAAAGCATCCCTACAATGTCCAAGGCATTCCTTTCTCACTCATCACCATTGTGGGGGGGTTAGGCGTTATGTCTCACCATTCACTGCAACTCACTAAGCGACTTCCAAAGGTGCACACAAATCTGTCCAAGAACGCAAAGTGTTCAAAATAAAGATTTCAATGTTTGACAGCACATTACCAGAAACTTCACATGAACATTGGCTAAACCACCCAAGTGCCTACCCTTGTGTGTTGTTAGTTGATATACTTGCAGTAGGATGAGGGTGAGTGTGAGGGGTGGCTAGTGAGATGGGGAAGTGATAATGTAGATAGAGAGGAATGGGTGGAGGTGCAAGGTAAGTTGGTGTGAGTAAAGATGTGCAAGAGTATGGTAGGGAAGGCAGAGTGATGGGGATGTGATGAGTGGCACAGCAGGATGAGGTCGAGTGTGGCTTGGCAGTAACGTTTCATGATCTACTGAGATCACTGAAAGGTTTGCGCCACTGCAGCCTGGTCCTCCTGATGACATCCCTGCTTGTGCCCTCCTGTGCAATGTGCAACCAGGCTGCGTTGGTCTCCTGGGAAGTCTCTTCTGCCCATTGGAAAGGAAGAGAACCTCCCTGCGTGCTGTGACTCCCTCCATAAGCATATGGAGGGAGTCATGGGAGAGCCTGGATGCAGTTGTGCACCTTTGTGCAGTGCTCGTCAGTGTTTGCAGCACCTCAATGCTTCAGAACACTGACAGCACAACTGTCAAAATGATTGTGGACATGGCCCCTTTAAGGAAACCGGGTGATGACGTCATCAGACTTGCTTCCTTTTAATTGGCCAGGAACCTCGCAGGGCGGGCTTAACAAGCCCAATCAGGGCAAAATCACTTGGAGGAGGCGGGATGAAGACAGGTGCAGAGTTTGAGGCTGCTGTCTGCTCCGGCTGCATCAGACTCGCCACAGCTAGCGAAATTGCGGCCTAGGTTTTTATTTCACACTACCTTCATGGAGGCAAGTTTTCCATCTTTATTTAACATGTGGATCACGCAAAAGGGCGAAGGTTATTTTGGAATCATTCTGTATGTGGCAGTGGGAGTCGGTGTCAAGGACTATAGTCAAAGCAAGCTTTCTTAAGGGATTTGGTTTCTTATGTTTGTTTTTAAAAAACTGATTTAGCAAAATAAAAGGAGAAACAAAAATGTTCCAGCATTCCCAGAAATACAGATTTGAAGGATTTACACTTTCATATCTCATTCAATTTACTTACCTGCTCTGCAATCATATTTCAACTCCTTACAGCGTTAACAAAAAACATTGAGCTGCACTAATAAAAAAATCCCTCTGAATCTCGAGTAAAAGGCTTTTGATAGAGAAAGCTGCAAAAATCATTCAAAATATATAGAGGCACAGTCTCCACTTTAAATTGAAATCTATTTGTGCTAGATTTGCTTAAATTAAATGTAAAAGAATTCCTTCAGATGTCTGGATACAATAATACAAATAAAAGTCTTGAAGGAGTCAGTTGACAAGTGGAAAATGCAAACACTGGTTCTGACGAAGGATCATCGACCTGAAACGTTAACTCTGTTTCTCTCTCCACAGATGCTGCCTGACCTGCTGAGTATTTCCAGCATTATCTGTTTTTAATGCAAACACTGTGTTGGTTTAGCTAGTGTCCTTCCCAGAAGGTTTCACCAGCACAAGGACAAGGTCTCATTTAAAAGTCATTCTTGCTTTTTTCTTTTTCTTCAATTTGGCCTATTGCTTGATGATTAGAAGATGCATCAAGTTATTCTGTGGGAATGAGAATTGTTATCGCTCTGTATCGAATGACTATCATAAAATGCTTCAGGAGTTTTATAGGTTGTTAATCACAATCACATAGCTAAAGTGAAGACATTTCTAACACAAGAGGCTCTACCCAAGTTATTGGAAACTGGACACACAAAGAGTTAACAGCCCACCTGCACTGAAAAGGGACCCAGTATCTTGTCCAAGGAAGTAACTAATCAAGTCTGCTTAAATTGTGATGAAGCACTTTTATGTAATTGAAGTAACAAGTTAACAGCCACAGACAGAAGAACCAAATATTAAAAGTCCTTCAGTGAATTTGAGAGCAGAAAATAAAAGGAACTATCTCTTTTTATACATTTTAATTCTTGGCAATATCTAGTTTCCTGGACTCGATCCATTCAAACTTTGAAAAGCTATTTATCTAGAATCTTGGAGAAACCTATGGGAGTAATTTGAACTCCCCCACGATGGGCGGGAGAAGGTTGGGGGCAGGGGGGGGGCGGTTAACTTAGGAAACAATGTGAAACCTGAACCAACCTGCCGCAAACGCAGCTACTTTGGTTTAACCACGCCGAGTAACCCGCTCTGGAAAGGCGGGTCGGTAATTATAATATTTAAATGAGGCTCTGTGCCTCAGATTTTGGGAGTCTCTCAATCTGTCCAGCTGCCGGGTGGGAAATGGAGTAAAAAAATTCTAACGTGGTCCTGCCATGATATTCGGCATGACCTCCACCTTCCCGGTATTTCTGGATTTCCCGGCCACTGACAGGCTCCCCGCTCCCTCCCCCCCTCCCCGTAAATGTCGGGGCCCTAGATTCTGTAACATTAATATTGTAATAAAACAAAATAGACGAAGTCCAGTAATAAAGATTCCTAACTTGAATATAGTTTTGTAGCAAACACAGCTGTAAGAAAGAACCACAGCAAGATGCTTCTGTAATCCATTCAGGTCTTTGAAGTCCCATCAAAGAGCTGTGCTTTACATAAGAACATAAGAAATAGGAGCAGGAGTAGGCCAATCGGCCCCTCGAGCCTGCTCCGCCATTCAATAAGATCATGGCTGATCTGATCCTAACCGCCAATCCACTATCACAGAACCATCTCCTGAATCTAACAGAATTAGACACACGAAATAGGAGCAGGATCAGGCTACACGGCCCCTGGGCCCGCTCCGCTACCCACAGGGCCATGACCGATCCGAACCTAGACTCATGTCCAAATTCCTGCCCGCTCCCCGTAACCCTTAATTCCCTTTACTTCTTGGAAACTGTCTATTTCTGTTTTAAATTTATGTAATGATGTAGCTTCTACAGCTTTTTGGGGCAGCATATTCCATGGACCTACCACCCTCTGAGTGAAATAGTTCCTCCTCATCTCAGTTTTGAAAGAGCAGCCCCTTATTCTAAGACTATGCCCCCTAGTTCTAGTTTCACCCATCATCGGGAACATCTTCCCTGCATCCACCCGATCCAACCCCTTCACAATCTTATATGTTTCAATAAGATCGCCTCTCATTCTTCTGAACTCCAATGAGTAGAGTCCCAATCTACTCAACCTCTCCTCATATGTCCATCCCCTCATCCCCGGGATTAACCGAGTGAACCTTCTTTGTACTGACTCGAGCGCAAGTATGTCCTTTCTTAAGTATGGACACCAAAACTGTACGTAGTATTCCAGGTGCGGTCTCACCAATACCTTGTACAACTGAAGCAATACCTCCCTATTTTTATATTCTATCCCCCTAGCAATGAAAGCCAACATTCCATTGGCCTTCTTAATCACTTGCTGCACCTGCATACTAACCTTTTGAGTTTCGTGCACCAGGACCCCTAGATCCCTTTGTACTTCAGTACTTTCAAGTTTCTTGCCATTAAGATAATAACTTGCTCTATGATTTTTCCTGCCAAAGTGCATAACCTCACACTTTCCAGTATTGTATTCCATCTGCCAAATCTCTGCCCACTTACTTAGCCTGTCTATGTCCCCTTGCAGGTTTTTTATGTCCTCCTCACTCACTACTTTCCCTCCCATCTTAGTATCATCTGCAAACTTTGATATGTTACACTCGGTCCCCTCCTCCAAATCATTAATATAGATTGTAAAGAGTTGGGGACCCAGCACTGACCCCTGCGGAACACCACTAGTTACTGATTGTCAGTCTGAGAATGAACCATTTATCCCAACTCTCTGCCTTCTGTTAGATAGCCAATCCTCTATCCATGCCAGAATATTACCCCCAATCCTGTGATTTTTTATCTTAAGCAATAATCTTTTGTGTGGCACCTTGTCAAATGCCTTTTGGAAGTCTAAATACACTACGCCCACTGGTTCCCCTTTATCCACCCTATATGTTACTTCCTCAAAGAACTCCAGCAAATTTGTTAAACATGACTTCCCCTTCATAAAACCATGCTGACTTTGTCCTATTAAATTATGATTATCCAAATGTCCTGTTACTGTCTCCTTAATAATGAACTCCAAAATTTTACCTACCACAGATGTTAGGCTAACCAGTCTATAGTTTCCAGCCTTCTGTCTACTGCCCTTTTTAAATAAGGGTGTTACATTAGCAGTTTTTCAGTCTGCCGGGACCTTTGCCGAGTCCAGGGAGTTTTGGAAAATTATTACCAATGCATCCACAATCCCTACCGCCACTTCCCTCAAGACCCTAGGATGTAAGCCATCAGGTTCAGGTGATTTATCCGCCTTGAGTCCCATTATTTTACCGAGTACCACTTCCTTAGTGATTTTGATCATGTTTAGCTCCTCCCCCCCTTTAGCCCCCTGTTTGTCCAGTGTTGGGATATTCTTAGTGTCTTCTACTGTAAAGACTGATATAAAATATTCATTCAGTGTTTTTGCCATCTCCATATTTCCCACCATTAATTTCCCGGTCTCATCCTCTAAGGGACCAACATTTACTTAGCCACCCTTTTTCTTTTTATATAACTATAAAAACTCTTACTATCTGTTTTTATATTTTTTGCTAATTTACTTTCATAATCTATCTTCCCTTTCTTAATCAATCTTTTTGTTATTTTTTGCTGTCTTTTAAAGTTTTCCCAATCCTCTATCCTCCCACTAGATTTGGCTACCTTATATGCCCTTGTTTTTAGTCGAATACTATCCTTAATTTCTTTACTTAGCCACGGATGGCTGTCTTTTCTTTTACACCCTTTTCTTCTCAGTGGAATATATATTTTTTGGAAGTTGTAAAATAACTCCTTAAATGTACACCACTGATCATGTATCGTCTTACCCTTTAATCTATTTTCCCAATCCACTCTACTCAATTCCACTCTCATACCTTCATAGTCTCCTTTATTCAAGCTTAGCACGCTTGTTTGCGATCCAACCTTTTCACCCTCTAATTGAATATGGAATTCAACCATGTTATGGTCACTCATTCCAAGGGGATCCTTTACTAGGACATTTTTAATTAATCCTGTCTCGTTACACAGGACCAGATCTAAGGTTGCTTGCCCCCTGGTCGGTTCAGTTACATACTGCTCAAGAAACCCATCCCTAATACACTCAATGAACTCATCCTCAAGGCAGCCCTGCCCAATTTGATTTGTCCAATTAATATGATAGTTAAAATCCCCCATAATTATAATGTTCCCTTATTACAAGCCTCAACTATTTCCTGATTGATACTCCGTCCAACAGAGTTGCCACTGTTCGGAGGCCTATAGACTACGCCCACTAGTGTTTTTTTCCCCTTATTATTCCTTACCTCCACCCAAACTGTTTCATTATCCTGATCTTTTGACCCAATATCATTTCTCTGTATTACAGTGATTCCTTCCTTTATTAACATAGCCACCCCACCTCCCCTTCCTTCCTGCCTGTCCTTCCTGATCGTTAAATAACCTGGTATGTTTAATTCCCAGGCATTGTCACCCTGCAGCCATGTTTCTGTAATGGCCACAAGATCATACCCATATGTAGTTATTTGTGCCATTAACTCGTCTATTTTGTTACGAATGCTACGTGCATTCAGATAGAGAACTTTCAAATATGTTTTGTGACACTTAGTTCCTGCTTTTGCCCTTTTTATTACTTTACCTTTTACTCCATACCTTCTGCCCCTTCCTGACACGCTCTGGTTTTTAATTTCCCCACTGCTACCTACGTCTATGACCTTCTCTGTTGTCATTTTTATTATTTGCTCTCTAGGATCCTCCCCCCCACTAGTTAGTTTAAAGCCCTCTCTACAGCCCTAGTTATATGATCCGCCAGGACTCTAGTCCCAGCACTGGCCAAGTGAAGCCCGTCCCAACGGAACAGCTCCCTCCTGCCCCAGTGTCCCAGGAAGCAAAACCCATTTCTCCCACACCAGTCTTTGAGCCACGCATTTAACTCTCTAATTTTATTTGTCCTAGCCAAATTCGCTCGTGGCTCAGGTAATAATCCCTTGTGGTTCTGCTTTTCAATTTGGCCCCTAGCTGCTCAAACTCCCTCAGCAGAACCTCCTTCCTTGTCCTATCTATGTCGTTGGTACCAACATGGACCACGACAACTGGATCCTCCCCCTCCCACTCCAAGTTTCTCTCCAGTCCAGAGGAGATGTCCTTAACCCTGGCACCGGGCAGGCAACACAGCCTTCGGGACTCTCGCTCTCGGCTGCAAAGAACTCTATCTATCCCCCTAACGATACTATCCTCTACCACTACAACATTTCTTTTAACTCCCCCCACTTGAATCCCCCCTGCTCCACGGTGCTGTGGCCAGGTTGCTCATCCTCCCCGCAGTCCCTGTTCCCATCCTCACAGGGAGTAAGAGCCTCGAGCCTGTTGGACAAGTGCAAGGGCTGCGGCTCCTCCAACACTACCTCCTGGATCCCCGTACCTGCCTCACTTCTAGTCACACCATCCTGACCCTGGCCACGGACTACATCTGAATTAATTAATCTAATTGGTGTGAATACCTTGTGATACACAGAGTCCAGGTAACTCTCCCCCTCCCTGATGTGTCTCAGTGTTTGAAGCTCGGACTCCAGCTCTTCAACACGGAGCCGGAATTCCTCGAGCAGCCAACACTTATTGCAAATGTGATCACCGTGATCCCCCTATCCCCCTAACGATACTATCCTCTACCACTAGAGAGTGTGGGTTGGAAATAGGGCTACTGCATTGAAACTTTGTGATTAATCCAAGCTCTGGGCGAATGTAGCTTCCTACTGGAATGCAGGAATTGGGAATCAGCCTTTATATGATGATCAATAAAATATTAGTTATGTATTATCAAAATATTATTGACATTTAGTGCAATTGAATTCTTGGGCTAGGATTTTTTCTTCATTGATAATTTATGTAGGTAATTTGTGCTGATTTTTAAATTATTTTTATTCCCCCACCCCTCCTCCCCGCCCAATCAAATTTCTTCGAAAGATGTAGGGGCAAAATTGGGCTCGGTAGCGCTGTTTTTTTGGGCGCTACAAGGCCCCTTAAAGTTTCAAAATGGCGTCCATGGTGCGCCGCAGTTCTAACACGAAATGCGCCAGATGCCATGTTCGTAAAGGGGTTAGCAAACACGCACCTAAAGTCCGCCGGCAGCCTGCAAAGCAGGCAGATTATGATGTCATGCTGATTTGATGCCAGCGCTGCCATTTTGGAGCTCCACGGTCCAGTCTACACCCTCTCTTAATCTCCCATAGCTGAACACGCGTTCCAACAGCATGAAGGACCCCCCACCAGCGCTATTTAAAGAGATCATCAACTACATACAGGTTAGTTGCTGGTTTATTTTTTCTGCCAGTTGCTGCAATTCTACACATTTTGGGTGCTTTCTATAGCTGTTTAAAGTTTCAAAAGTCTATAGGGAGTGTTTTGGCACGTGCTGAAGTACTTTTCTGCTGACTTCAAGGCTTCTGCAAAAACCATTGCTCCACACATGGGTGAACTAGTAGGCCTTGCTCCTGGCATTGAGCATGTCTGGGAGAATGAGCAGAGGCTACACAGAGCAGGACAAACTGTTAGAAGGGGGAGGAAGGGGAGAAGGGCTCTCAGCAGGAGGCCATATCTGCCCAGGGTGTTTAGGGAGTAATTCTCGTACCTGAACTTCAGTGATAACCAATGCTTGAGACATCTGCACTTCACTAAGGAGGTCGTCACTGAAATCTGCCAACTGCTGCAGCCACAACTCCAACCTCAGAGCAGGGCAAGGACTGCATTGCCAGTGGCTATGAAGGTGATCGTGGCTATGAACTTTTATGCGTCAGGCTCCTTCCAGGCTGCTGCTGGAGATATTAGCAACATCTCACAGTTTGCAGTGCGTTGTTGCATAAAGGAGATCACTAAGGCTCTCTATGCAAAGAGAGTCAGATTAATCTCATTCCCTCTTACCAGCGAGAAGCACGCGGAATGGGTTTGCAAGGATTGCAGGCTTCCCCATGGTACAGGGTACCATTGATTGCACGCACATTGCTTTGCATGCACCTCATATCAACTCTGCCATGTACCTGAAATGAAAAGGATTCCACTCCCTCAACGTGCAGCTGGTGTTTGACCATAGACAGCGCATCATGCAGGTCAATGCCCGATATCCTGGCAGCAGTCACGATGCATTCATTAAGCGGCAGTCCTCTGTGCCAGCTATATTTCAACCACCACATCAAACCAAAGGGTGGCTACTGGGCGACAAGGGCTATCCGCTGATGACATGGCTCATGACTCCGGTCCGCAACCCATGCACACGTGCGCAGCAGGCATACGAGAACCACGCTGCCACATAAAATCTGATAGAGCAGACCACTGGTGTCCTGAAGCATCGATTTTGTAGCCTGGACCACTCTAGAGGAGCTCTGCAGTACTCGGCTGAGCGGATCTCAAGATTTTTCATGGTATGCTGCATCCTGTACAACTCTGCCATTATGAGTGAACAGCCCTTGCCACCACATATCAGGCGAGAAGCTGACAAGCAGTAGCATGAGGAGGACGTGGCGGAAGAGGAGGAGCTGGAGGAGGAGGAGACAGAAGAGGAGGAAGAGGAAGGAAGGCTGCAACTTAGACAGCCCCCTTCTGCCCGGGCTGTACGTAAACAGCTAATTCAAGAGCGATACTAGTAACCTCAACCCCAATTTCCTATTCACCAACAGTCCCACACTCCTTACCATCCCTCTATATCACTGACCATCACATTGTCCTCTTGTCCACAATGTAAAAATAAAAGTCAACACAAAATACAAATTCCAAACCAAATTTATAAATTAAATCATGCCATATTGCATACAAAAATAAACTAACCACCCTTATGCATTCTTCCAGTGTCTGTCTTCTGCTCTTTCCTCCTTTAAGATGCTCCTTAAAACCTACCTCTTTCACCAAGCTTTTGGTAAACTGCCCTAATTTCTCCTTATGTGGCTCGGTGTCAAATGTTTTATCTTATACTCCTGTGAAACATCTTGGGACGTTTTACCATGTTAAAGGCACTATATAAATATAAGTTGTTGTTGTTGTCCTGATGCTTATACGAGGTGCTACCCCAGTGGCTGCAGTGTAGCTGGTGGAAGGCTGCTGACTTTCAGTAACGGAGACTGCCGATGCCCTTGGAGGTCAACCTCGAGCAGCTTTGGGTCTAGAAGGCCAGGTTTCAGACTGCACCGTCCCAGCATGGGCGGTAGCAGTCTGGGCTGGCTGGCTGACAGGCAACAGCAAGGGCGCTGGCGGAGTGGCAGGTTGGATGCACAAATGCTGTCATCCTGAGAGAGGACAGTAGGTTTATGCTCTATGGAGCCACTGCCAATCTCCCGGAGCGGTGACTCAGCAACCCTAGTATTCTGTTGGAGAACAGATTGCTGGACTGCTCTGACAGCCCAGAAGCCCCTTTGAACACTGGTATCCAGAGCCATGATGGCAGCAGTCTGAGCTTTCACTGCAGCAGACGTTGGGTGGCTGCTGCTTGTGCCCAGTGTCTCACCACGTGCAGATTCCACCTCTATGCTATCCTCTAAACTACATGCAGTGTCAGTATATGAGCTGGTGGCTGCGACTGTGAAATCGAGTGACAATGTGTCTTCATTTTCACTGTCTTCCTGCTCTTCCACCACTGCCTGGGCAGTTCTAGGGTATCTGAAATGAAATATGAGACAAGGGTTATGTTGTGGTGAGGGGAGAGAGAAAGTAAGAAGTGCATGCTTACACCATCTTTTTTTAAAATTAGTTTCTGGGATGTGGGCGTCGCTGGCAAGGCCAGCATTTATTGCCCGTCCCTAATTGCCTTTGAGAAGGTGGTGGTGAGCTGCCACCTTAAACCGCTGCAGTCTTTGTGGTGAAGGTACTCCCATAGTGCTGTTACGGAGTGAGTTCTAGGTTTTTGACCCAGCAACGATGAAGGAATGGCGATATATTTCCAAGTCAGGATGGTGTATAACTTGGAGGGGAACTTGGAGGTGGTGGTGTTTCCATGTGCCTGCTGCCCTTGTCCTTCTAGGTGGTTGAGGTTGTGGATTTGGGAGGTGCTGCAGAAGAAGCCTTGGCGACTTGCTGCACTGCATCTTGTAGATGGTACACACTGCAGCCACGGTGCGCCGGTGGTGCAGGGAATGAATGTTTAAGGTGGTGGATGGAGTGCCAATCAAGCGAGCTGCTTTGTCCTGGATGGTGTCGAGTATTATTGGAGTTGTACTCATCCAGGCAAGTAGAGAGTATTCCATCACATTTCTTACTTATGCCTTGTAGATGGTGGAAAGGCTTTGGGGAGTCAGGAGGTGAGGCACTCGCTGCAGCATACCCAGCCTCTGACCTGCTCTTGCAGCCACAGTATTTATGTGGCTGGTCCAGTTAAGTTTCTGGTCAATGGTGACCCCCAGGATGTTGATGTTGGGGGATTCGGCGATGGTAATGCCGTTGAATGCCAAGGGCCGGTGGTTAGACTCTCGCTTGTTGGAGATAGTCATTGCCTGGCACTTTTGTGGCACGAATGTTACTTGCCACTTATCAGCCCAAGCCTGAATGTCATCCAGGTCTTGCTGCATTCGTGCATGGACTGCTTCATTATCTGAGGAGTTGCGAATGGAACTAAACACTGTGCAATCATCAGCGAACATCCCCACTTCTGACCTTATGATGGAGGGAAGGTCATTAATGAAGCAGCTGAAGATGGTTGGGCCTAGGACACTGCCCTGAGGAACTCCTGCAGCAATGTCCTGGGGCTGAGATGATTGACCTCCAACAACTACAACCATCTTCCTTTGTGCTAGGTATGACTCCAGCCAGTGGCGTTTTCCCCCTGATTCCTTCATGCCACACTTTGTCAAATGCTGCCTTGATGTCAAGGGCAGTCACTCTCACCTCACCTCTGGAATTCAGCTCTTTTGTCCATGTTTGGACCAAGGCTGTAATGAAGTCTGGAGGCGAATGGTCCTGGCAGAACCCAAACTGAGCATCGGTGAGCAGGTAATTCGTAAATGCCGCTTGATAGCACTGTCGACGACACCTTCCATCACGTTGCTGATGATTGAGAGTAGGCTGAAGGGGTGGTAGTTGGCCAGATTGTATCAAGCAGCCCTAGTAAAATTGAAGTCAATGGGAATCGGGGGGGAAAACCCCTTGACATTCAACGGAATTACCATCGCCGAATCCCCTACCATCAACATCCTGGGGGGTCACCATTGATTTGAAACTTAACTGGACCAGCAACATAAATACTGAAGCTACAAGAGCAGGTCAAAGGCTGGGTATTCTGTGGCGAATGATGCTCAATGTGACTTCCCATCCACCCTGCCATTCCTAAACTCACTATTCTTTAATCTCTGAGATTAAAATTCCCAATTACTGTCAACCTGGGTTGACATAGCAAATTTATACTGTGGCCCACACGCATTCAGAACTGGACTGAAATTGTTCATGTTGATTTAATTCAAGAGTCTTACAACTAGCAGGAAGAAGGGATTTTTAGTTCATCAGTTGGGCAAGATTAAAACCCAAGTCTTAGAGGTGAAACCACAGTATGCTAACCTAGGTAAGTACTCACTCCATAAATTTAATAGGAGCAGTACAGCACATTTTTCCAGTTTATTTTACCATTACCTACAGTGAGGTGGCTGGAAGCTGCTGGAACTATACGGAATAGATGGAAAGACTGCTGAAGGAGATGCATGAGGAAACAAAGGTTTGTGTTAGGGCATGCGTGGGAAACCGACACTTCCGTTCCCCTGAAAGCAGGGGTTCAGAGGTCAAACGCGTGCGTGGGAGAGGCTGCGCGTGCGCATCGAACTTCATTTTTTTTTTACAGGTTTTCCCGGGAAGGTAAGCCTGCAGAATTTAGAAATATAAAAAGCAGGCGTAAGGCCTGCTTTTTACAAGGTAAGTGGTTAATTAATTAAAATTAAAACATTTTTTCCACAGGTTTATTATTTTTATAAATACTTTAAAGCAAGGTAAGTTTATTTTTAGCCCCGTTAGAAAATAAAATTATTTTTTTCAAAAATTAAAATTATTGTTTAAAATAGTTATTTAATTTATAATTTACTAGCTGAAGTGCCCGGCGGTGCCGAGGCTTTTTCGAGGGCATGTTGTTGTTGGAAGAGAGAGAGAGAGAGAGCGACTGGGGGCGGGGGAGAGAGAGAGAGAGAGAGAGACTGGGGGGGAAGAGAGAGAGCGACTGGGGGGTAGAGAGAGAGCGACTGGGGGGAAGAGAGAGAGCGCGGGTGGGGGGAAGAGAGGGCGCGGGTGGGGGGAAGAGAGGGCGCGGGTGGGGGGAAGAGAGGGCGGGGGGGAAGAGAGGGCGGTGGGGAAGAGAGGGCGGTGGGGAAGGGAGGGCGGTGGGGAAGGGAGGGCGGTGGGGAAGGGAGGGCGGGGGGGAAGGGAGGGCGGGGGGAGGGGGGGAAGCGGAAGAGGGAGGGGAGGGCGGGAGGAAGGGAGGGCTTGAGGCTGAGAGACGGCCACGGCCACGCCCGGTTGCCGGAGTAACCCTGCCGCGCCGCCCCGCCCCCCCGAGAGCCCCGCTCTCCGAACCCGCCCCGCACTCCCGATAGCCCCGCTCTCCAAGCCCCAGCCGCCCCGCACTCCCGAGAGCCCCGCTCTCCGAGCCCCGCCCCCCCCCCGGCCGAGAGCCCCGCTCTCCGAGCCCCGCCCCCCCCGGCCGAGAGCCCCGCTCTCCAAGCCCCAGCCGCCCCGCCCCGCCCCGCACTCCCGAGAGCCCCGCTCTCCGAGCCTCGCCCCCGCGGCCGAGAGCCCCGCTCTCCAAGCCCCAGCCGCCCCGCCCCGCACTCCCGAGAGCCCCGCTCTCCGAGCCCCGCCCCCCCGGCCGAGCCGGCTTGAAGTCCGCCGATTGCGGCTCTGAGAGAGCCCCGCCCAAGCCGACCGCGGAACAGAGAGAGACGCCGTGTCTCACCTGCTCCTGCTGCGCGCGCACCCTGACCCTCATGGCTGACGCCGTTGCCCCGGGTAACGTGACACTGGGGGGGGGGAGGGGGGCGGGTGAGGAGCTTAGCAGAAGCCCAATTACCTAGCTCCGGCCTGGCTGGGCAACAAAGGCCCAGGCTTTCAGGCCTAAGAAAAAAACGGGGAAAGGTAGGAAAAAGAATCTTCAGGTTAGAGAAAATATTTACAAATTAGTGATTTTCTTTAAAACAATTCAATAAATTCAATTTTATTTTGCTGGAAATGTATATTTGAAAAGAAAGACGCAGAGAGCAGGAAAAAGAATGGAAGCAAGATGGCGGCTAGTCACCTCGGTTCAGAACGATAAGGCCCGCCCACACACGCACCGATTGGTCGACCGTCAGGTGACCAAAGCGTAGGATTGGTCAATCGTCCCGTCACTCGACCGTAGGAGGGCCCGGCCGCACGCAGCAGCAAGCCGGCGTACGATTGGTCGACCTCGAGGTCACTCTGTCGCTAATGAGCGGATAATGAGATGCTAATGAGCGGATAATGAGATGCTAATGAGTGGAATGTTGAAGGTTTTTCGGATACCGCGGGCGCAATTTTTGTCCGGCCGAAACGTAAATACGCTTAAGACCGTTTTGGAAAGGTAAGCTTTCTTTCGATGTAACGCACGCGTAGGTACGCCCTATAACTTTCGAGCGCATAGCCGCCCAGACGCACACGCGAGGATAGACAGACAGACGGACAGATAGCCAGAACGATCCTTTTATATATATAGATTTTAAAAATGTGATTTAAAAAAAATTTTATTTCAAGATTTAGTGATGTTTTGTAAGAAGAAAGGGCCCGTAGTATTTCTAAGTTTGACAGCACTTCCTGTCAGACTTATGAATGGAGCATTCCCTGCTCCGATTGGCTCCCCATGGCCCACGTGATCCCAGGGGACGCTTCGAACTAACTGCGCCCCTGGAATACGCAAGCACTGCGCGCCGGCAGCTGGACCAGGCCCCGGGTCGGAATTCCACGGGGGCCCACAGCTCAACGGCCGGCAGATCGGGGGCTTGCACCCGCGGGAAGCCCCCGACCTGAATTTCTGGGCCATTAACTTCCCAAAGCCTGAGGTTATTTTGAAAGCACTAAATGCTGTCACAATATTTTCAGGACTAACCTGAAGATGAACCTGACACCAAAGTAGCAGAAAACTTACTGTTTAACTATGAAACATTCGCATTACTCCAAAATACAGAAACTTTCAGAAAAAGGTGATATTAAAATTAATAATTATTATTTTGTACGAGCTTGATTTTTAAAAAGGAATGCTGATGCTGGCAGTTATTCTTTAATTAAAGTACTAAAAATCCTCATGTAGTTTAGCATTTAGGTTGTAAACGTACCCCTTTTATGAAGCTGTTAACATCCCTCTTGCATTATTAACTTTCCCCTACACCAAGCATAAACTGACTGTCCAGTTTCTATGAAAAGGATAAAAATTTCTTTGGAATGAAAGGATTTATAATAACTAATAATAGCAGAGATCTGTTCATTAACACAAGGTTTCTCAGCAAGTATGTCATTTCAGCTGATGAACACAATAGGGGTGATTCTGTAATCCTGCACCCCCAGCGGGTTGCTGCGCTCGTAAGGAGAGTGGGTAGGAGACTATCTTGTAATTTTAGGAGTACAGCATCACAGAATCATCCCTCGTAATTCCTCATAGACAGTCCTTCAAATGGTGTAAATACCACTTACTGTTTAACTATGAAACATTCGCATTACTCCAAAATACAGAAATTTTCAGAAAAAGGTGATATTAAAATTAATAATTATTATTTTGTACGAGTTTGATTTTTAAAAAGGAATGCTGATGCTGGCAGTTATTCTTTAATCAAAGTACTAAAAATCCTCATGTGGTTTAGCATTTAGGTTGCAAACGTACACCTTTTATGAAGCTGTTAACTTCCCTCTTGCATTATTAACTTTCCCCTACACCAAGCATAAACTGACTGTCCAGTTTCTATGAAAAGGATAAAAATTTCTTTGGAATGAAAGGATTTATAATAACTTGCAAAATGATTGTGCTGGATATTAAAGAGAAAGGAATAAGCAAAAATATAACCTTAAAATAGTTGCAGTTACAATCGACTTCATATTAAAAGCACAGAGTTTCTGTTTATTCAGCAGGGTGATGGTTAATGTTGTTTTATTCAGAGCTGGAAGAACTCCACTCACTAACTAGCCTGGAGCAACTTACTTTCCATTTCTGGCAAGCTAAAAAACAAATCAACCCGACAGCTTATGAGTAACATTGATGTGTTCATTCCTCCATCTTCAACCCGTCATTGCTTTTTTGGTTTCATGTTGCGTCAGATCTTTTGTGGCTTTTTGTTACTCTTCTTTACCATTCTGGCTGCTCTGTAACCAACGTGTATTATTTATTTTTAAATTTGTTTTCTCTGGTTAAATTACAATATGTCCTCACAACTGAAAATTTAAATGAGTTCAACACTATTCCAGGGTCTGGTTTTATTTTATTTTTAAAATATATTGAAACAGAATTCCAAACTGGTTACGTTTCTTTTAACGTGCTAAATGTGGCCACAATTCTAAATGGTCAGTTCTTGTACATCTACCATAGTCAGATCGAAAGCAGACTTTTTTAATCACCTCCCTGTAATTTTTTTAACAACTTCAGCAGACCCCCTTCAGGGGAAGCTATTTTAACAGTGAACTGGTTTATATTAATGACATGCACAATCTGAACGTACCAAAATGAATCAGCTCAACATGCACTAATCTAATTTTATTCCAGGAGGCATAATGTTCATCTTGCTTTTAAGGGTTTTGAGTTATTAATCCTTGGCGCACACAGTGTAGCAACTATTATTCTTCCTCCATTTTATTTTCAAGGATCTTACTTTAATTTTACTCCAATTTTCCAAGCAAGAAAAATGTACTTGTTCATAAATGTTACAACCAGGTTGCATGGAGAAATTGTATCTTTTCAATGAGAATAGCTGAATGTTTAAGATTGTGTTAGATTTGCTAAGTATAATTATTCACTCACTCAATCACACTCATTGAAAACAGACCTGTTCTTCCTGCAACACTGGCATAATATTTTATCTCTTTCACTTAAACTCTATTTTTGAAGTCTGGTTAACACCACACTAGGCCATGGATGACATTATTTCAGAAGAGCATAGTAATAGTTATAAACACTGGAAGTAACAAGGATGTTCTTCACAGACAGTACCACGAGACCCCCACAACACATATAAGCAAGAGATAAATCTCTAGTCTTCCCCAGAACCAAAAAAAAACAGATCCATCTAGTGAGCTATCTGATTGGAAGATGGGATCTACTTGGATCTTTGATCCGAGAGGAGGTCAGCTGAAAAAAGCTTAATTTATAGTCCAATAGCAGTTTCCATCCATTCAAAATAGTTTGTATGTAATCATTGACCTGTCTATTTTTAACAGAATATGTTATTTTAAAAATCAATGGTAGCTGTTCTAAAATATATTTTCTTGATTTTGTTTTACACCATCACTTGGAATATACAATTTTTAAAAAGATACACTACAGAATGTTTTATCAAAAAAACAATGCCAAAGTTATTAAAAAGGAAATTATTAACACTTCCAAATAATGTGGCTTTGAACAACTATTTTAAAAGGATTAAAACAGTGCTAATTGATTAATTAATCCAATGGGAATATTTTAGAAGACTCTAGTGACCTAAAATCTTGTCAGGAGCCAACAGAATGGGATTTTAATGGACCAATATAGTGATCTCCTGTTAAGTATAGAATTGAATTTTCATTTTTTAACACACATACTAGTCTGCACATCCACACAGGTTTTCTATATTGCAGTATACAAATTTTTTTTAAAGAGTTTTCATTTGCAATTATAGGACAGGTTAGAGTTATTCAAAGTGCTCAAAGAATTTAGAAGATGGCATTTGCACAGATATACAATTATGGGTAAATTAATACATTGATATTTGTAAAAGTGGGAAAGAAGGAACAAGATTGCAAAGCATTGGCCCGGAATTTGTAGTTGTACTGACGGCGAAACTGTCAGCGTCTGCCGTCATTACTCTGTGATACTGATGGCAACTTCTGGCATCCACACATGCGCAGTTAAATGCGGAAATCCAGAAGTTGCTGTCAGTGATTCCCCGCTCCGCCACAGGGTGCGCTGTTGAAGTCCTCACAGATAGTAATCTTATAAATCGCTTGAACTGACGTGAACTTCCACTTTTTACGCTCTAATCTTGCTGTAAAAAACCCCGAAAAAGTTAAGCCTTGTTGAATGAGGTGTAACTGGGTTTTTAACAGCATACTAAGTCATAATTATTGCTGAACAACCTCCCCAGCCCTGAGAAATTAATTTTATATTTGTGGAATGTCAAATTTCTTCATTATGATACAAATTCCATAGATTTTTTAAATAAAAAATTCCATGTGTATGTTCCAATCATTATTTTGCTCTCTGTAAAATGATTAAAAAGTGAAGGATAATCAGTGCTTTTTACTTCCTGGTTTGTTGTCCGTGAGAATTCTTCAACGTGATTGGCTGTTTAGCCTGTTAGATGACATCACTGTTGCTGAACGCCGGAGATCACCTATAGGTGATGCCAGAATGAAATTAACGTCGGGAAAGGTGAAATCCACACCACAGAGATCGTTAGATCGTTGTGGGCAGTTTTCTTAGGGGTCAGCGGCGAGCACTGTCACTTCACTGCTGACTGCAAAATTCGAGCCTATATATTTGAAAAGAAACATCATTAAAAAATAGTTAAAGTATTTTGAACACATATTAAAAAATTTAATGTAAAAAGGGATATATACTGAACCAGCAAGGCATGATAGTATGTGGTCTCAACACATGTAATTTATGACACATGATGACTCTTGTTCAGGAAAGTTGTTGCGCTGCTTTTTGCATCACTTTATGGTCAGGAGAAAGACAATGGCAGAGGTCAGAGAGAAGGTGTATCTTTTCAAACTGAAGATAAATAGGACCAAAAAGGAAACATGAAAGCAAGTTAAAAGTTAGGACAATAATATAACTTTCAAAAGGGGGTAAACAGTACAGAAGTGAGTGGAATAGTCAGCATCATCAAAATCACCAAAAATAAAAGATTAAAAGAAAAATCAGACTGAGTTTCCAATAAAGGCATTAAGTATCATTTTTTAAATTGTCTTTTTATAGTCTAATTCAGCCCAAACTAGAAAGGATCATTTGACCTAGTATAAAGAAAAATTGGAGATATAGGCCCTGAAATTAGGATCGGGAGCTTGCCGCGCGTGCAAGCCCCCGATGTGCACTCACCCGGCGCGCCGACATCTGAAGCCCGGGCCTGCTTGCATTTCCTGTCACTAAAAAATAGGGTCTAAAACTAAACGTACCTTACTGTGAATTCTTTAAAAATAATAAACCTGTGGAAAAAAAAATTCTAAATTGTACTAAAAGACCACTTACCTGTAAAACTAAGTACTTACGTCTGGTTTTTCCACGCATAGTTAATTATTTAGCAGAACAAAGGAAATTACAATGGGATATTGATAAGAATGGGGGACTAGGCTAAAAAGTGGCAAATGGAATTCAATGTCTTGAGGGTACAGATTCACAGAACATTAAAGGCAACATCTCAGGTTGATAAGGATATAAAAAAAGGCCAACAGAATTCTAGGTTTTATCTCAAGTATATAATATAAAAGCCAAGAGGTAATGATGAGTCTATATAAAACCTTAAGACCTCAGTTAGAGTAGTGTCTTCAGTATTTGGCTCCACACTTTTGGAAGGCTCTTAAAGCTTTGGAAAAGGTACAACAAAAATTCACTAGGATGCTGCCAGGATGAAGAAATACAAATACAAATAAAAACTTGAAAAATTGAGCATTTTTCATTGAAATAATGCAGATTACAGAGCAATATAACAGAAATGTTTAAAATTATGAAAGATGGGACAAGGTAGATAGAGGCAGACTGTTTCCAGTAGTTGAGCGGTCAAGAACGAGGGTCACAGATACAAGATTAAATGTAAGAGATTTATATCAGAGGGCAGGAATATCTTCTTCACACAGAGAGTTGTGAAACTGAGGAATTCACTTCCAGGATTAGTGGTTGAAGCAGAAACGATGTCAACATTCAGGATTAGATTGGCTAGATGGATGAAGGAAGAGGGGTTGAAGTGATATGGGAACAGGGTGGATAAATGTGATCAGAACTATTGGTTCACATGGACTGGTTGGGCTGAATGGCCTGTTTCCGTGTTGTAACTTCTATGTACTTTGCTCATTTACATTTCATCAGTAAGTGAAGGTCAATTCAGTGAGGGAAGATTTTCTTTGTGCTTTAATGCAACAACATTTTAAATTCATTCTTTAATCAGTGTTACTTAGAATCACATACGATTTACAGCACAGAAACTGGCCATTCAGCACAACTGGTGTGTGCCTGTTTATGCTCCACACAAGCCTCCCCCCCCACTTCATCTAACCCTATCATTCTATTCCTTTCTCTCTGATGTACTTATCTAGCTGTCTTTTCTCCTTCATGTACTTATCTAGTGTTGAACATATAAGCCCGGATGTTGCGGTCAGTGGCAAATGAATGGTGCTCGCCATTGATTACGCTTACACTTGCCCACAGAATTTCTTGGGTTTTTAAACTGCGATTTGTGGTTATCAGACAGTCAAAGCAGTGTGGCGCCCTCTACAGGGGATCTGGGACCTGTGTGAACAGGGAAAGCAATAGCGTGTCTCTTCAACCAATTAGATTGAAGAATCCTTACTGAGGCACGCAGAGTCTAAACCAGGAAGTGTAAGTTATAATATTTAATTCAATGTAAAATCATGCACAGGAAGTGACATAAAGAGAGGGAAAGAAAGATGAGATTAAGAAAGTGGGATAAAAGAGTCAGAAAGAAAACGTTAAAAAAAAATTAAATCTCCAACGATAATTAAAATCTGAAGGAATGAGACTCTTTACTTGTAAAAGTTAATTTTCAGTGCCAGAGAGGTTGTTTGACAGTAATTAAGACTTATCCCGCTGTTAAAAATTCACTTACAATTGAATGGACAAGCCCTAACTTTTTCTGGCATGTTTAGTGGGTAAGTATCGCAACTTCACGCCCTTCATGTGTTTGAATGCCGTGTCTCTCGGTGAGGTACCGGTGTAGCGAAGCTCGTGGAGGAGCAGGGTAACCCGTCAGCAACTTCCTGATTTCCGCGTTTAACTGCGCCCGCATTTAACTGCGCACGTGCGGAAAATGGAATTTGCTGTCCGATTTACTCATTAATAATGGTGAGTGCTGACAGCCTTACCATTATTCTTACCGCAAAATCCGGGCTATAAAGTTTCAATGACTGAATGCAATATAGCACTTTAATATCATTCACAATTGTGATTAATTCTAATATAGTTTAAAACATTTTTTAATTTCTTAATATTGTATTGCAAATTGTACACACACTCTAATAGTTTTACAATAGCAAAAAACTCTAATAGTTTTATTCATTTGTCAATTATTTTAAAGCTTATGTGGGATTAATTCTAATGAATACTGTGTCTTCTAATTTCTGTTGATATTTTCTTTGCTGGTTTTCAGTACGTAATTAAATAATTTTACCACCTTATACATTCATCCATTTTTTTCTGTTTTCTTATTCATTCTGTGTTGTCTTAGTTTTTCATAAACCCACAGGTGGTCGTATTGAAATTCTACATCCCAGTTTTATAACTTGCAAAGCACAGATTCTGGAGCAGTCACAACTAAAAATCGGTAAAGGGAAGATTTCCTCTGTGCATTGTTTGTAACAGTACAAGTAGATGGGCCACACTCAGGCAGGTTAGCGGATTTTAGCTGATAGTTATAGAGAATGAGTAGATGTGACTGACCAAGCTCAGAAAGAATTAGTACCTCAAGTTCAGTTATAATGGAATTCATTTTCTTCGCTGGAGATTTAACAAAAATAATGGTTTAACCTGTCCTCACTCTCCATGATCAGTATGGGGAGGTGTACAGCCAACCTTGGCATTTCTGTTCCTTGCTGTGCCTAACCTTTGGCAACCTTCTGAATAAATTATTTCTCACTAAATTACACCCTTTTTCTATTAATAGCTAGAATACCTGACACTGTATGTACTGGTTTAATAATTTCATGCATTTCTCTTCTGTATCTGAACATATTGTGACAATCAATAAAATAAAGTGTCCAAAATTGCTGGCTTACTGCTCTGTCGTCGGAAGTACAGTGAGACAGAATTTTTGTCCACTGCTTGGAAAGGCTGCTGACCCCATCCTAAATCCTAGGAATGGGGTCTTTCTAATATTTGAGACAGGTGTCCTGTGCCAGTAGAGACAACTGCCCTGATGAAGTGTCTGAAAATCGGAGCGGCCTCCTGGCTCTCTGATTTTGGTGAGCCAGAGGCTTTTATTATGTCAAACATTAGAATAAAGAAAATATCTTATTTCCCCACAGGGAAATTATGGTTTCCATTCAGAAGATAAACTGATCCCTCTGAGATTAATTATCTTTGCTCCTCACCTTCTTTGGGGCCTTTAGAGGGCCCAGAACAGAAACCATGCTTGCTCTTAGCAGGTGAGGAAACTGCTGGACCTAAGAGAGCCAAGCTGGCAGTATTCCTGGCAATCCGGGAACGGCCAAAAAACTTCTCTAAACTGCTGCTGGGATGCTTGGACACAGGCAGAGGCCCATTCCCATTCCCCGCACCTATAAGGCCTGATTTTCACCCTCCCCCAACCAGGAATTTTAGGTCCAAAATTTCAAAAATGCCATCTACCACTCATAGCGATCTGTGCAACAAAACATATAATTAATATGCGGTATGTGTACTAACCATACTCGACCCTCCTGACTTTTGTAAACAGAGGCAAAACTAAGGGATGAAAAGCAGTTGGTGAGCACCAATAGTGAAGAAACCATACGTTAAGGATAGCAATTCACAGTGCAAAAAAGTTAAAATATCTGTGAGTGTTCTTTTCAGAGGTATGCTTCTTTAGTGCCCAAATATATAGAACATTTAGATTATGAAATCTGAAGAAATGCTTTTTTTCTTACAAGATCATAATGTACAATTCCTTGAATGTTGGCATGGGAGTCCTCGGTTCTACTTTATAACCATTTCAATATTCTTCATTAAACACACACAACTATTATATTCCTGTTCGTATTTTGAACCCTGCAGATCTAAAGACAATAAAGTTACTTCTGATATAATAATAGCTAAAACATACAATCCCTGCTAAATTTTGATGGGGAGATGGTGTGGGACATAGCTGTCAAGAGAGCGGGGGGGGGGGGAAAAGAGCAGTAAAAGGCAGGATAAACCTTTGGACCCAGGAAGGAAGAGGGCACAGCCACCCCACAAAAATGAAAAAAATATTGCTTGCAATGTGTTTGCTCATGGGAGTTGGTTTCATTCTCTAAGCATCAATCGTTTGGAAGGGGAAGACATTTATAGATCGACTTCCAGGCAAAATTATGAAAATTTGAAGCAGTTTACCACAAACAGTAAAACACAGGAAATTTCTTGTTTCTTAAGCTGCTTTCAAATCTTTGAATCAAAATACTAGGATACTGTAAAATAATTTACAACTGAGCCATCAATTCACAGCAGAATACTGTTTTATGGCATGTCTGTGGTTACAAACGGACATGAAAAACATGAGCAGGATAAACACACTGAACTGGATTTCTAATGATCGTAACAAAAGCACACCAGCACAAGCTTCTCAACTGCTTCTCAGGATCTTCATTAACCTTAGTCCAGAGCCAACACTACTTTCAGTCCCCGCCACATAACATTTCCTTGACAGAACAGTTAAACACTTGTAAAAGTTTTGTCTGACCTTGACAAAGAACACAAACAAAGGCCTCAGTCAAAAATGCCATTGAAAGATCTCCACTATCCAGCCTTACTTCAGACAGTCAGAGATCCTCCCTTCACAAATAGCAGTGCAACACGGAACCACTACAAAAATAAAAATTAATGACACATTATATCACAGATAAGTTTTTGTGGCATCTTAGTGGGGTAGTGTGCTGTTGCTTCAATATGCTGTTCTGTAGTACAGTATGGCATGACCACATGTCTCCACATGGCAAAGCCTTGATCTTAGTGGACCTAATCAGCAGGAAACAAAGAGAGTTTCAGCATTTCCCCATTTTGGCGATAAAAAACTAGAAACAAAATCAGCTAGGGAGCCATTCTTGTTTACTTTCTAGCAGCTAACATTAGCAGAGCTCTGCTGTCACCATCCCTCTCCTCAAAAAAACACTTGACCCCTCCGTCCTTGCAAACTACCGCCCCATCTCCAACCTCCCTTTCCTCTCCAAAGTCCTTGAACGTGTTGTTGCCTCCCAAATCTGTGCCCATCTTGCCCACAATTCCATATTTGAATCTCTCCCATCAGGTTTCCGCCCTTGCCACAGTACCGAAATGATTCTCATCAAAGTCACAAATGACATCCTTTGTGACTGTGACAAAGGTAAACTATCCCTCCTCGTCCTTCTTGACTTGTCTGCAGACTTTGACACGGTTGACCACTCCATCCTTCTCCAATGCGTCTCTACCATCGTCCAGCTGGGTGGAACTGCACTTGCCTGGTTCCATTCTTATCTAATCAAAGCCAGAGAATCACCTGCAATGGCTTCTCTTCCCGCTCCCGCATCATTACCTCTGGTGTCCCCTAAGGATCTATCCTTGGCCCCCTCCTATTTCTCATCTACATGTTGCCCCTTGGTGGCATCATCCGAAAACACAGCATCAGTTTCCACAAGTACGCTGACGACACCCAGCTCTACCTCACTACCACTTCACTTGACCTCTCCACGGTCTCTAAATTGTCAGACTGCTTGTCCGACATCCAGTTCTAGATGAGCAGAAATTTTCTCCCATTAAATATTGGGAAGACCAAAGCCATTGTTTTTGGTCCCCGCCACAAACTCCGTTCCCTAGTCACTGACTCCATCCCTCTCCCTAACATCTGTCTGAGGCTGAACCACACTGTTCGCAACCTTGGTGTCATATTTGACCGTGAAATGAGTTTCCGACCACATATCCGCAGCATAACTAAGACCGCCTATTTCCACCTCCATTAACATTACCCGTCTCCGCCTTTGCCTCAGCTCATCCGCTGCTGAAACCCTCATCCATGCCTTTGCTACCTCTAGACTTGACTATTCCAATACACGCTTGGCTGGCCTCTCACATTCTACCCTACGTAAACTTGAGGTGATCCAAAACTCGGCTGCCGGTGTCCTAACTCGCACCAAGTCCCGTTCACCCATCACCCCTGTGCTCGCTGACCTACATTGGCTCCCGGTTAAGCAACACCTCAATTTCAAAATTCTCTTCCTTGTTTGCAAATCCCTCCATGGCCTCGCCCCTCCCTATTTCTGTAATCTCCTCCAGCCCCACAACCCTCCGAGATATCTACGTTCCTCTAATTCTGCCCTCTTAGAGTCATAAGAGGCTCTCTGGTTATAATCGCTCAACCATTGGTGGCTGTGCCTTCTGTTGCCTCGGCCCTAAGCACTGGAATTCCCTGCCTAAACCTATCTGCCTCGCTACCTCTCTTTCACAGAATCACAGAATCACAGAAACCCCACAGTGCAGGTAGAGGCCATTTCGGCCCATCGAGCCTGCACCGACACTTATCCCACCCGATCCCCGTAACCCCTACACCAACACATATCCCACCCTATCCCCGTAACCCCACGTAATTAATCCCCCTAACACTAAGGGTCAATTTATCATAGCCAATCAACCTAACCCGCACATCTTTGGACTGTGGGAGGAAACCGGAGCACCCGGAGGAAACCCACGCAAACACGGGGAGAATGTGCAAACTCCACACAGACAGTCCTCCTTTAAGACGCTCCTTAAAACCTACCTTTTTGACCAAGCTCTTGGTCACGTGCCCTAATTTCTCCTTATGTGGCTCGGTGTCAAATTTTTTGTCTTTTAATACTCCTGTGAAGTGCCTTGGGACGTTTTACTATGTTAAAGGCGCTCTATAAATACAAGTTGTTGTTGTTGTTGTTGAGATATGGGAACTGGTTACCTACTCATACTCTTGGCCTGGGAATGGTATTTAGCCCAAAGCTAAAAGGACAGGGAAAGTATATGGGGGAAAAATTCAGCATCGGCTGTGCACAAAGTTTAGCGCCTGGCGTTAATTATCACCTCCAACTGAAAACTTGGCTTTTATTGCCCCCGGAGTTGATTGGAGCGCTAAATCAGGCGCTACACACCTCTCTTAAGGCGCAAAGGCCGAGGAGCGAGGCGCTACCTCTGAGTGCTGGCGAAGCTCATGTGATGTCAGTCAGCAGTGGAACACAGACACAATGGCGCCAGCCAGTTCTTAAAGGGGAGGGTTGATCTTGCTCTCCTTCCACATCCTACTCATTGCTGCCTTGAATCTCAGCCTGGATTGACCTGTACATCAAATGTGCTGGAAATAACAAAGGAGAGGCCCAGGGAAAGAGCTCAGAGTGCAGCCCCCACAGTCTCTTCTAAATCGATACAAGGAAGGGCAAATCAAAATTAACCTGCAAAGTGCTGCTCAGTACCCAAAACTCCTTCACACAGCGTTGAATCTCTCCAGGAGTCTCTCTCTCTCTCTCTCAGAATGCGTGGTCTCTCTCTCTCTCTCTCTCTCAGAATGTGTACTTGCCATAGAGGGAGTGCAGCGAAGGTTCACCAGACTGATTCCTGGGATGGCAGGACTATCGTATGAGGAGAGATTGGGTCGACTAGGCCTGTATTCACTAGAGTTTAGAAGAATGAGAGGGGATCTCACTGAAACGTATAAAATTCTGACAGGGCTAGACAGACTGGATGCAGGGAGAATGTTTCCCCTGGCTGGGGGGTCTAGAACGAGGGGTCACGGTCTCAGGATAAAGGGTAGGACATTTAGGACTGAGATGAGAAGAACTTTCTTCACTCAGAGGGTGGTGAACCTGTAGGATTCTCTACCACAGAAGGCTGTGGAGGCCAAGTCACTGAATATATTTAAGAAGGAGATAGATAGATTTCTGGACACAAAAGGCATCAAGGGGTATGGGGAGCGAGCAGGAATATGGTATTGAGATGGAGGATCAGCCATGATCATTTTGAATGGTGGAGCAGGCTCGAAGGGCCGAATGGCCTACTCCTGCTCCTATTTTTCTATGTTTCTATGGTTCTATGTTTACCAAGATGGTATCCGGTGTGATTTGCGGCAGAAGTGTGTGTGCTGCATTGGACGCCATTTTGGTCCGCAAACAACACCCGTAGCACCCACACAACAGGCGCTACCGATCCCAATTTCGCGCCCACACTGTTACTGAGCAGAATGTGCGAAATATTTTCTGAGCATAGATCTAGCTCAAAGTTTGATGAAGCTACTAATGAGTTAAGAAAGAAAAAACTTGCATTTATATAGCATTTTGCCACATTCCCAGGACATCTCGAAGTGCTTCACAACTAATGAATTTCTTTTCAAGTGCTGTTGTCATGTAGGCAATGCAGCAGTCAATTCCACACAGCAAGGGGATGAATGACTAATTTAGCTGTGTTTTTCTAACTGAAGGTTGAATGTTGGCCAGGATACTCCGAGAAATCCCTGCTCTCCTTCAAATAGTGCCTTGGTATTATTTTTTACAGCATTTGCCATGTATTTGCCCACTCACTCAACTTGTCTAAATCGCTTTGAAGCCTCTTTGCATCCTCCTCACAACTCACAATCCCACCTAGTTTCATGTCATCAGCAAACTTGGAAATATTACATTTGGTTCCCTCATCCAAATCATTGATATATATTGTGAATAGCTGGGGCCCAAGCACTGATCCCTGCAGTACCCCACTAGTCACCGCCTGCCACCCCGAAAAAGACCCATTTATTCCTGCTCTCTGTCTCCTGTCTGTTAACCAATTTTCAATCCATGCCAGTATATTACCCCCAATCCCATGTGCTTTAATTTTGCACACTAATTATGTGGGACTTTATCAAAGGCCTTCTGAAAATCCAAATACACCACATCCACTGGTTCTCCCTTATCTATTCTACCAGTTACATCCTCAAAAAACTCCAGTGGGTTTGTCAAACACGATTTCCCTTTCATAAATCCATGTTGACTTTGTCTAATCCCGTTGATATTTTCTAAGTGTCCTGTTAGCACATTCTTTAATAGACTCTAGCATTTTCCCTACTACTGATGTTAGGCTAACCGGTCTGTAGTTCCTTGTTTTCTCTCTCCCTTCTTTTTTAAATAGTGGGGTTACATTTGCCACCCTCCAATCTGCAGGAACTGTTCCATAATCTATAGAATTTTGGAAGATGACAAGCAATGCATCCACTATTTCCATGGCTACCTCTTTTAGTACTCTGGGATGCAGATTATCAGGCCCTGGGGATTTATCAGCTTTCAGTCCCATTAATTTCTCCAGCACTATTTTTTTACTAACACTAATTTCCTTTAATTCCTCCTTCTCACTAGACCCTTGGTTCCCTAGCATTTCTGGGAAGTTATTTGTGTCCTCTTCCATGAAGACAGAACCAAAGTATTTGTTTAATTGCTCTGCCGTTTCCTTGTTCCCCATTATAAATTCTCCCGTTTCTGACTATAAGGGACCTACATTTGTCTTCACTACTCTTTTTCTTTATACATACTTGTAGAAGCTTTTACAGTCCGCTTTTATGTTCCTTGCAAGTTTACTCTCATACTCTATTTTTCCCCTCTTAATCAATCTCTTGGTCCTTTTTTGCTGAACTCTAAACTGCTCCCAATCATCAGGCTTGCTACTTTTTGTGGCAACTTTATATGACTCCTCTTTGGATCTAATACTATCCTTAATTTCTTGTGTTAACCATGGTTGGGCTGCGTTCCTTATTGTGTTTTTGCGCCAGAAAGGAATGTATAAAGGAGAAAGAGGCGTCCTTTACTCACGTCTGAAGCAGGCGTATACCATTTGCATATGCAAATAAGAGGCCTAACGCCTGCTTCTGGTCCCTGCTGCAACTTTGGTTTGCCCGGAGGCCGCCAGCCCCAGTGCTGTTTGCCTCCGGGAAAACCAACGGTAAACACCACGCAAGTAAAAAAAGGTAAGTACTTGCCATAATCACCGCCGCTCCTGGTCCCAAGATTTCTGACCTCACTCCCAACTCCAACCTCCAGACCCCACCGATCTCCCCCTGGCCCCGGCCTCGACCTCCTAGTCCGCCCCCCACCGACAGCACTCTCGACCACCCAACAGTACTCCCAGGGTCTGTGGTCTTCCTACCCGATCCCCAACAGCATTCCCCACCCACCTAACAGTATTCCCGAGGTTTGCGACCTTCCTACCTGACTCCCCAACAGTACTCCTGAGGTCTGTGATCTTCCTACCCAATCCCCAACAGCACTCACTACTCCCCCCAACAGTACTCCCGAGGTCTGCGATCTTCCTACCCAACACCCCAACAGTACTGCCAAGGTCTGCAATCTACCTACCGGTCCCCAATAGCACTCACTACTCCCCCCAACAGGACTCCCGAGGCCTGCGATCTTCCTACCCAACACCCCAACAGTACTCCCGAGGCCTGCGATCTTCCTACCCAACACCCCAAAAGTACTCCCGAGGCCTGCGATCTTCCTACCCAATACCCCAAAAGTACTCCTGAGGCCTGCGATCTTCCTACCCAATCCCCCAATGAACCCCGATCACGGATTCAGAGGCCCACCCGTTCCTCCTCCATTGGAGCACTAACCTGTAAGGACTCCTACCGCAGCGCCATGAGATCTGAGGCCCAAAATCCAGGGCTCTTTGGACCTCCCCATTTGAGCATGGGCTGTTAACACTGTGCTGGTAAGGCGCCCAAAAATAGGCCCGCCCGAATTTCTAGGCCACAGCGTCCTCTACACATTTAACTAGTTGAGATGGACAGAAAGCTTGCAAATAACAGGAATTGCATCCTGCAGGCTGCCTTTTTGATTACTGGCTATGGAAGAAGCAACACTGTAATTTGTTAACAATTAACAAGTGTCATGACACAGCCTAGAATTTTCTTCAGCAAGAGTGTAAACATGCTGGTACAGCTTTCAGAATTTCATAGCTGATTACTATCATTTTAGAAACCTTCAACTCTAATAAAATCACTTCCTCCTAAGATCAATGTTTTGCATATCCAAATTGGTTTTCTAAAGCAAAGATACAAAAAATAAACTTGGGCAGGTCAGAAAGTTGACCATAAAAGAGGAAAGTAATCTGATCAAAAATAACTTAAAAGGTTTAAATTCAGTATAAATCTAGCAAGCCTAAAAGAGAAATGGAACAAGCTTTGAAGCTTCAAACACTTTACTTGGATCAGTGTACACTATGGGCTGGATTTTGTCAGTGTGGGCGGGCTGGGGCGTGTCAGGTGGAAATCATGTCAGGACCCCGGCTCCTAAGTGATGTGCTGAAAAAGTGGGATTTTCCCCTAATTGGGCAATTGATTTCCTGCGTGTGGGAACCACTGGCCCAATTAGTCTTTTCATACAGAAAGTCGCCTCCAATGACGTCATCAGTGCTGTTGGATTTAAGGCCTGCAAGCAGCCTTGATTCTGCTGGAGACTGGAAACGCTTTGGACATTGTATGAAGGACTTCATTTACCAACCATGTCCGCCAGCAAGCAAAAGTGTGCACCTCGGTTTGATGAGCCCTCCCTCCAAGCTCTGGTGCAGGGAGCAAGATCTAATAAGGAGATGCTCTTCCCTTCCTCAGGGAGAGAAAAGCCACCACAACAGACTAAAGCTGTGTGGCTGCAAGTGGCCCAGGAGGTCAATGCCATCTCTATGTGCCGCAGAACCTGGCTGCAGTGCAGGAAGAGGTTTCATGACCTTCTCCACACAGATAAAGTGAGTATGACTTTCCCATCACCCTCAATCTGATCCCCATCACCTCTCCTCACCAGCACTCAGCTTTGCCAACCTCCTCCTCCACCTCCCATTTGACACTGACATCCCTGCACCCTCACCCATTCCCTCTCTCTCTATGGTTACATCCACTTAACTATTCGACCATGCAGCCCCCACACTCCCTATCACTGTGGTGCAATGACAACAACTTACAACACACAGGGAGGGCCCTTTGTCTCTTTCTAAGCATCTGTGCTATGGATTCTCTACACTCACTCCAACTCCACTTGTGTCCCTCATTGCAGGAAAAGAGAGCCCACAATAAGAGGGAAAGAGCGAGGACAAGAGGGGGGCCACCCTCAGTAGCCCAGCTCACCACCTCGGAGGAGGCGGCCTGGAAATTGCCGGGATCGAGGAGGATTCCCAAGTGGGGGACGGACAGGCGGGCGCATCACAGCAAGCTGGTGACAGAATAGTTTGGCATCGCTCTCATTGACATTGCATGAGTGACTGATAATGATTCTGATGTTCTAACAGATTGACTTATGATCATCTGCACAATTCAATGTGCATGCAACCTTTACCTCACATTTCTAACTCCTTTACTCCCCCACAGGACCATCGAGAGCCCCCGTCCCCACTGTCCAGGAGGAAGAGCCTGAGCTTCCAGACTGCTCAGAGGAAGCTGCAACCTCTGACAGCGCTCCGTCAGCAGAATTAAGCACACCCTGCACCAGCGCAGACTCTCACACCACGGTGAGATCTTCGGGACATAGAGTAGAGTTGTCACCTGGTGTATCACAGCTCACAAGTGAGCATCAGCAGATGGTGGAGACAGGGACAGCAGTGGAGAGTCCTCGTCGCAGTGGAGAGGACGCTCCCAGCTCGGCTCCGCTGCATGTCGACCCTGTGCCTCCGGGTCCATCCAGAAGGAGAGTGGTGCTGGAACTCCAGGAACAGTTGCAGGAGTCTCTGGCAGGTTTTGTCACCAGGGTCACTGCGAGTGTGGAGCGAATGGAAGAGTCCATCGCTAACATGAGCCGGGCCTTTGTGGAGGCGTTGGCGCATGAACGCATCACCACAGAAAGGATGGCAACCTCCATGGAAAGGATGGCTACCTCCATGGTAACGCTGGCTACCATAGAGGAGAGGATGGCTACGGTAGAGGAGAGGATGGCTACATCCATGGAGGAGCTTAGTCTCCAGGGTATGGAAAACATGGTAATTGTTCAGAATAGACTGACATCTCTTGAGGAGCGATAGTCAGCTATTGAGCAAACAAGCCAGACCTTCATGCAAGTCCTCTGGAGTAGGACTTCCAGTGCAGAAACGGGTCCTCATGGACCCCCTGAAGTGCAGCAAGGTGCTGTCCAGCCACTTGCTAGCTGTGAAGTGGGGCTGACCCATGAGAGGGATGTTGGTGGCATACAACAAGGAAGTGGGGGCTCCTCTCCAAGCGCTCACACGACCATGCCACTGCAGAGCCCTCGGTCAAGCCCCATCAGAGTCCCCACCCAACTGAGATCGGCATCTCAACCCCTGCACAGCTGCAGGAGCAGCATACTGTTGCCGAGCCCTCACAGGTTCACAACCCCAGAGGACGCCCGCCAAAGGTGTCAAGAAAGGAGCAGCAAGAAAGTGAGCAAGGTGCCTCCACATCTGCTGAAGCCACAGGGGAAGCACCACGTAGGAGCACACGTAAGAGGAAGATAATGCACAAGTAGTCACAAGGGTAGTCACTTGGGTGTAATGTGTTTAATTTTGAAAAGCCATCAGTTGCTTATTTTCATAAAAAATTCTGATGGCAAACTGTTGCAGTTGTGGCGTGTGTCATTTCGTTAATGGGACTTCCACATTGAGGGTTTAGGGCGACTTGCAATTGTCAGTATGGTGGTCAGCGTGATAGGAATCTGCAGGTTCTTGGCCATTGTCGATGGTCTGATAAGAAGGTGCGAGGCAAGTGTTTGACTGTGCAGGCTAAGCAAATCTGACCAAGACGAGTGCATCCCTTACATACCGGGCAGCTGGCGCCTTCTGGCCTGTGCAGCTTCAGGTGGGTGAGCAGCAGCTTGGCGCTCCTGTTGTTGCTGCTGCTGCTGCTGCTGCTGTTGGTGGTGCTGTTGTTCATGGTTTTGCTGCTGCCACGGCTGGTCTTCGTCCGATTCTGATGTCCAGGAGGAAAGGAAATAAATGGTTCCCATACTTCTGGTATATGCCTCAGTTGAGGAAGCGCTCAGTCAAGGTGGCGAGAGGGGTTTCCCAGGAGGTCACACTGGAGATGGGTGTCAGGCTCCAAACTTCCACAACAATGGGTATGCCTGCTAAAGTTCCCCCAGACCTGAGACAACAAAGTTCTGTCACCTGCAAATGATGATTGCTGAAAACTCCTTTTTAATGGTGGAGCTGCAGCTGGTAGTAAGCAGTCCACTTGTGAGGCTGCCAGGGTTCACTGGCATGTTCCAGAGGAGATGTGCAGGACGTGGGTAAAATCAGAAAGGCCTCTCAAAATGGGATTATAGAGGCACTTAACTGGTTGTTAAGGGTCTTAAGGGCCTATCCCGCCTCTTGGAGGTGGGATAGAAACGGGCTCAGAAAACACGCATTTGGGAAAATTGCTCGGAGGCGGGATTGGGCCCGCCCGCCATTTTTTGCGATTTTACCACCTCACGCACCTCCAATCCCGCCTCCTTGGACCTGGCAAAATCCAGCCCTATGACGATGAAATTTTGCAATATCCATGGCACAACTGAACACAGCAAATAATTATCTGAATGTAGAGTGAAGAATTCAAATGTTGGAAATTTGAAATAACAATATACGACAATTTCTACTAATCCAGTCTGTTCTCCAAATGGTAATTAATATCATTTTATAAAATCTCATAACTGAGAGCATCAATGAATTTTGTGCCAAAGAGCAGGAATAGGTGCTCAATTCCTGATACAAACATACAAAAAGGACAGAAAAAGTCCTATATATAAATCCAGCCTGATCGAACTGCATCGAGCAGACAAAAACCAAGCAGAAGATGTGGGGGGCTAAATTCAATAACCCCGGAGTATGGGCATGGGGATCGCAATGCGCGATTAACCTGCACCCGTTCAATGTAGTGCAAGCAGCATGCCAACTTTGTGCTGCTTGCTCATTTCAATGATTTCAGCGAGCAACCAGCGCTAACATAGAAACATAGAAGATAGGAGCAGGAGTAGGCCATTCGGCCCCTCGAGCCTGCTCTGCCATTTAATGAGATCATGGCTGATCATCCAAATTCAGTACCCTGTCCCTGCTTTCTCCCCATATCCCTTGATCCCTTTAGCCTTAAGAAATATATCTAACTCCTTCTTGAATATATTTAATGAATTGGCCTCAACTGCCTTCTGTGGTAGAGAATTCCACAGATTTACCACTCTCTGGGAAATTCCTCCTCATCTCAGTTCTAAATGGCTTACCCCTTATCCTTAGACTGTGACCCCTGCTTCTGGACTCCCCGGCCATCGGGAACATCCTTCCTGCATCTAGTCTGTCTAGTCCTGATAGAATTTTATAAGTTTCAATGAGATCCCCTCTCATTCTTCTAAACTCTAGCAAATACAAGCCCAATCGGCCCAATCTCTCTTCATATGTCATTCCTGCCATCCCAGGTATCAGTCTGGTGAATCTTCGCTGCACTCCCTCCATGGCAAGAACATCCTACCTCAGATAAGACGACCAAAACTGCACACAATACTCAAGGTGTGGTCTCACCAAAGCCCTGTACAACTGCAGCAAGACATCCTTGCTCCTGTACTCGAACCCTCTCGCTATGAAGGCCAACATACCATTTGCCCTCTTAACCGTCTGCTGCACCTGCATGCTTACCTTCAGCGACTGGTGCACAAGGACACCCAGTTCTCGTTACACTTCCCCTTTTCCCAATCTATTGCTGTTCAGATAATAATCTGCCTTCCTGTTTTTGCCACCAAAGTGGATAACCTCGCATTTATCCACATTATACTGCATCTGCCATGCATCTGCCCAATCACCCAACCTGTCCAAATCATACTGGAGTTTCTCTGCCTCCTCCTCACAGCACACACGCCCACCCAACTTTGTGTCGTCTGCAAACTTGGAGATATTACATCTAGTTCCCTCATCTAGATCATTAATAAATATTGTGAATAACTGGGGTCCTAGCACCGATCCCTGCGGTACCCCACTAGTCACTGCCTGCCACTCGGAAAAAGACCCGTTTATTCCAACTCTTTGCTTCCTGTCTGCCAACCAGTTCTCTATCCAAGTCAGTACCTTACCCCCAATCCCATGTGCTTTAACTTTGCACGCTAATCTCTTATGCGGGACCTTATCGAAAGCCTTCTGAAAGTCCAAATACACCACATCCACTGGTTCTCCCTTATCTATTCTACCAGTTACATCCTCAAAAAATTCCAGATTGGTCAAGCATGATTTACCTTTTGTAAATCCATGTTGACTTTGTCCGATCCTGTCACTGTTTTCCAAGTGCTCTGCTATTACATCTTTTATAATGGACTCTAGCATTTTCCCCACTACCGATGTCAGGCTTACCCGTATAATTCCCCGTTTTCTCTCTACCACCTTTTTTAAATAGTGGGGTTACATTAGCTACCCTCCAATCCATGGGAACTGTTCCAGAGTCTATAGAATTTTGGAAGATGACCAGCAATGCATCTACTATTTCTAGGGCCACTTCCTTAAGTACCCTAGGATGTAGGTTATCAGGCCCTGGGGATTTATCGGCCTTCAATCCCATCAATTTTCCTAACACCATTTCCCTACAAATACTGATTTCATTCAGTTCCTCCCTCTCATTAGACCCTATGTTCCCTGACATCTCTGGGAGGTTATTTGTGTCCTCCTTTGTGAAGACAGAACCAAAGTATGTATTTAATTGGTCAGCCATTTCTTTGTTCCCCATTATAAATTCCCCTGATTCTGACTGCAAGGGACCTACGTTTGACTTCACCAATCTTTTTCTCTTTACATATTTATAGAAGCTTTTACAGTCAGTTTTTCTGTTCCCTGAAAGCTTACTTTCATACTCTATTTTCCCCCTCATAATTAATCTCTTTGTCCTCCTTTGCTGAATCCTAAACTGCTCCCAATCCTTATGTTTGCTGCTTTTTCTGGCCAATTTATATGTCCTCTCCTTGGATCTTATGCTATCCCTAATTTCCCTTGTTAGCCACAGTTGAGTCACCTTTTTTGTTTTATGTTTATGCCAAACAGGGATGAACAAATTCTGTAGTTCATCCATGAGATCTTTAAATGTTTGCCATTGCCGATCCACCGTCAACCCTTTAAGTAATGTTCCCCAATCCACCCTAGCCAACTTGCGCCTCATACCATCGTAGTTTCCTTTATTTAAATTCAGGACCCTAGTCTCTGAGTCAAATACTTCACTCTCTATCTTAATGAAGAATTCCAACATACAGTATTATGATCGCTCCTCCCCAAGGGGCCTCGCACAACAAGATTGCTAATTAATCCTTTCTCATTACATAATATCCAGTCTAAGATGGCCTGATCTCTAGTTGGTTCCTCAACACATTGGTCCAGGAAACCATCCCGTATACACTCTAGGAATTCCTCCTCCACAGTATTGTTACTAATTTGGTTAGCCCAATCTATATGTAGATTAAAGTCACCCATGATAACTGCTGTGCCCTTATTGTACGCATCTCTAATTTCCCGTTTAATGCCATCCCCAACCTCAGCATTACTGTTTGGGGGTCTGTATACAACTCCCACTACTGTTTTCTGCCCCTTGGTATTTCTCAGCTCTACCCATACAGATTCCACATCATCAGAGCTAATATTCTTCCTTACTATTGTGTTAATCTCCTCTTTAACCAGCAATGCTACCCCACCTCCCTTTCCTTTTTGCCTGTCTTTTCTGAATATTGAATACCCCAGATGTTGAATCAGACTTGGTCACCCTGGAGCCATGTCTCTGTAATCCCAATTATATCATATCCGTTTACATCTATTTGCACAGCTAATTCATCCACCTTATTATGAATGCTCCTCGCATTAAGACACAAAGCCTTCAAGCTTGCTTTTTGAACACTCTTAAACCTTTTAGAATTATTATTTACTGTGGCCACACTATTTATTTACTGCATGCATCAGCAGGGGGTCCAAAATCATGAGAGGCTAGCACCAGTTAAAGCTAGCCTGCACTCCTTAAAGTTGGCCTGCAACTCTTAAAGTGGAGGTTCGTTGTGGTTGGAGCAGGTTGCTGGAGGTTGTTCTACAACTGAATCTGACCTGGGAAACACTCACGAACATGGGAGGGAGCGCACTCCAAGATTTTCCGAAGCTGCACTGGAGGTCTTGCTGGAGGAGGTGGAAAGGAGGAGAGATGTGCTGTATCCACAGGGGACCAGGAGGCCCTCCAGACACAGGCTCAGAAGGCAGTGGGAGCAGATAGCCATGGCGGTCAATACCAGGAATCAAGCCCCGAGGACCTGGATGCAGTGCCACAAGATGTTCAATGACCTCACACTAGTGGTCAAAGCCAGTGAATGCATCTTCAAATGCCATATCCTACCAACTGTATTGGAACGGCCATTGCTCAGGCCACTGCTCAATGCACCACACCCCCATCACTCACCTACCAACAATCTCTATCAATCAGGACTCATACCTAACATTCATAGCTCACCTCACCCTCACACACTTAGCACTGCTGCAAGCCTCACACCCACATCTCAGAGTTTGCACACACTGCCAGCTATTCAACCACATCACCCAAACAGATTGCACAAGGTGACGCACAACCGGAGGCAGTAGGAGATAACCGGTGGGGGACAGGTGCGCCTGCATGTCCTAACCCGCATGGAGGAGATGATGCTGGCCATTTTTGGAACAGCCATTGCTCAGGCCATGGCCAGCGGCAGAGCTGAAACCATATCCCTATACCTAGTCCTCCTTCTCACATCCCACTTACCCCTCATTCCAAAATCGCTTCTGATTTACAAGCTGCAGATTGTGTAAGCATGCACCTCTTGCTTTCTCCCCCTCCCCTTACCACAACTTTACCCTTGTGCCTTTCTCCTTTCAGATACCCAATAACTGCAACCTGGCCAGTCAGTGGTGAAAGAGCAACAAGAAAGTGCTGATGAAGACACACCATCACTCAGCCACTGACACAGCGTGTAATTTAGAGGATATCATGGAGGCGGGAACTGCACATGGTAAGACACTGGGCATGAGTGGCCTGCAGCCAGGGCAGGGGGCAAGGAAAGCACAGGTGCCAGCTCGTTAAAGAGCGAGTTCTGCTGCAAAGGACTCAGTTGAGGGCTTCGATGGGGCTGGCTACAGAAGGCGGCTAATGAGTATGCGCAATGAAATGCTTGGTGCATTGGGAAGTCTGCCAGAAATCCTGCGCTAAATGTCAAGGAGCATCGAGGAGTTCAGCACCAACTTGGCACAGGACTTTGCACAGTGTTTGGAGCCCATCCTTTCCAGCATGGAAGTGGTGGCCAACTCCATTAGCACTCTTGTGGACCCAATGATGATGCAGCATCCGATGGCTGATGTCTCACCTTCAATTGCAGCACAAGCAGCAGCCACCCAACATCTGAGTGCTGCAGTGGAAGCTCAGACTGCTGTCATGCATGGTCAGACTGCTGCCATCATGGCTCTGGATTACAATGTTCAAAGGGGCTTGCAGGGTGTCACAGCAGTCCAGCAATCTGTCCTCCAACAGATTACTAGGACTGCTGAGGCGCCGCCCCGAAGGAGTGGCAGTGGCTCCGTGGAGCACGAACCTGCTGTCCTCACTCAGGATAACAGCATTTGTCCTCCTATTGTGGCGACACGCCACCACTGGACATAATCCGCTCACGGCGGCACAGACAGTCTAAGCAGAAGCCCCCAGCCGGGGGCCCTTTCCTCCAGCAACTTGTTTCCCGCAGGGACAGGCTGCCGGGAGCACTTCCTGTCTGGGAAGTATTTAAGTGGATGTGCGGGCTTTTCTAGTTCCTGTTTGCCATGTGGTCAGAATAAAGCAGTTGTGTTTTCAATAGCTCTGTCTCGACTCCCACGTTTGCCGCGGTATCTCAACACTGGTGACCCCAACGCTCAGGACGAATCCTAAGCTAGCATGGCGGATACAAACGTAGTCACGGTTAAATTACCTGACTTTTGGGAGAGCCTCACCGAAGCCTGGTTCGTTCAAGCTGAGTCCAGATTCCGGCTGAAAGGCATTACAGTCGACGCCACGAAGTACGACTACCTCGTCGCCTCGCTCACCTACGCTACAGTCCCCAAGGTTTGGGCAGCGCTGCAGAATCCACCAACGGAGGGCAAGTACGAGCATCTGAAGGCTGCGCTACTTAAAAAATTTCAAACGTCCTCTTACCAGCGCCACTGCCAACTCCTGGACCTCGTGACTTGGTGACGCTTCACCATCAGACCTGCTTTCCCACATGCTGTCCCTCTCAGACGACAAAAATCCCGGCGCCCTTTTTCGCACGCTTTTCATTCGGCAGCTCCCCGCCAGCATCCGCCCGCTCCTTGTGGAGTCTGACTCCACGGACCTGAATGAGATAGCCGAAAAGGCCGACCGGCTGCTCTCTGCACAGGCCGCTCGCGACGTCGCGCCCGACCTCACGGCAACGACCACGCGGTCTTCCCGGGCCGCTAGGCCCGACCGCCCTACCACTCCGGGTCACTGCTACTACCACACCCGTTTTGGCGCTAGGGCTCAACGCTGCACGCCACCGTGTTCCTTCAAACCCCCCCCCGCACCGGCCCCCGCGATGGCCGCGGGGCAGAAGGAGCCCCTACTGTACGTCACTGACGACAGAACCAACCGCCGATTTCTGTGCGACACAGGGGCCCAGCACAGCATCACCCCCGCCTCCGCCCTCGAGATCCAACGCGGCACACGGGGTATCACACTGGCTGCAGCCAACGGCTCTGAAATCCGCACATATGGCACCCGCATGGTCACGCTCGACCTCGCGGGCCGCCGCTACCGCTGGGAGTTCCTGACAGCCAAGGTCCCCTGCCCACTCATCGGCGCCGACTTCCTACGCGCCCACGGCCTCCTTGTCGACATTCCGAGGCACCGCCTCGTCGACATCAACACTATGGCCCCCATCCCCGGCGCCTTTACCCCGGCCCGTTCGGCCGGCCCGACGACCTACTGCCTCGCCAGAGCCACGGACGGCTACTCGGCACTCCTAGCTGAGTTTCCCACCCTCACTAACCCGACCTTTTCGGCCAAAGCCGCCAAGCACGGTGTGGAACACTATATCCCCACCACCGGCCCCCCAGTTTCTGCCCACGCCCGCAGACTCAACCCGGCCAAGCTGGAAATCGCGCGGGCCGAGTTTACCCACATGGAACAACTCGGCATCATCCGCCGCTCCAGCAGCCCTTGGGCCTCGCCCCTCCACATCGCCCCCAAGCCCGGCGGAGGCTGGCGCCCTTGCGGGGACTACCGCCGCCTCAACGACGCCACCACCCCCGATCGGTACCCGGTGCCACACATCCAGGACTTCTCGGCCCGACTGGCTGGACAAACCGTCTTTTCCAAAGTCGACCTGGTGCGCGGTTACCACCAAGTCCCCGTACACCCCGCGGACATCCCCAAAACGGCCGTCATCACCCCATTCGGCCTGTTCGAGTTCCTGAGGATGCCCTTCGGCCTCAAGAATGCAGCACAGGCTTTCCAGCGCCTTATGGACTCAGTCCTCCGGGACCTGAACTTCCTATTCATCTATCTAGACGACATTTTCGTGGCCAGCTCCTCCAAACAGGAACACCTCGAACACCTTCGCATCCTGTTCGGGCGCCTAGCCCAACACGGGCTCATCCTCAGCCCGGCGAAGTGCCAATTCGGCCTAACCGAGATCGATTTTCTCGGTCACCACATCACCCCTGCTGGGGCCGTCCCCCTGCCCAACAAGGTGCAGGCCGTCCAGTAATTCCCCCGCCCCACAACCATCAAGGGCCTCCAGGAGTTCCTCGGGATGGTGAACTTCTACAACAGGTTCATCTCCAGAGCCGCAGCCCTTATGAAGCCCCTATACGACTCCCTCCGAGGAAAATTCGGCAAGATGGACGTAGCCTGGACCACTGACACGGCAGCCGCCTTCGACGCCACCAAAAACGCGCTCGCCGATGCCACTCTGCTCGCGCACCCGAGGGCCGATGCCCGGGTCGCGCTCACCACCGACGCCTCCGACCACGCGGTCGGGGCCATGTTCGAGCAGTGGGTCAATGGCGCGTGGCAACCACTTGCCTTCTACAGCCGCCAACTGCGCCCCCCGGAGGTCAAATACTCCACTTTCGACCGCGAGCTTCTCACACTCCACCTGTCGGTCCACCATTTCAGGTTCCTCCTGGAAGGCCGCCCCTTCACCGCGTATGTGGACCACAAGCCACTCACATACGCGATGGCCAAGCACACCGAACCCTGGTCCGCTAGGCAGCAACGCCAGCTCGCGGCCGTCTCCGAGTTTACTACGGACATTCAGCACGTCTCCGGTAGAGACAACGTGGTCGCCGACTGCCTTTCCCATCCCGCCGTCTGTGCGAATCACCTCGCGGTCGACTACGCACAACTAGCAGCGGCCCAGCTCACGGACCCAGACCTCCTCTCGGTGGCTACCAGCCTGCCAGGGCTACGCCTAGCCAAGGTCGCGCACGGGCCCGAAGCCACGGCAGTCACGTGCGACGTCTCACTCGGCCAACCCAGGCCGGTCGTCCCTGAGACCTGGCGCCGCCGCGTCTTCGACGCGCTCCATGGGCTCTCTCACCCGGGTTCCCGCGCATCCGTCAAACTCCTCTCCAAGCGCTTCGTCTGGCGCGGCCTTAGCAGAGATGTTCGGACTTGGGCCACCTCCTGCCTCGCCTGCCAACGGGCTAAGGTACAGCTGCACACCAAAGCACCCCTGGGAGACTTCGAGGTACCCAGCCGCCGCTTCGACCACGTACACGTCGACATCGTCGGTCCCCTGCCGCCATCGCAAGGCCAAACTTATCTCCTCACGATGGTCGACCGCGACACACGCTGGCCTGAGGCAGTGCCGCTGACCTCCACCACCACAGCCGACATCGCCAGGGCGTTCGTTAACACCTGGGTTGCGAGGTTCGGCGTACCGGCCGACATAACCTCCGACAGAGGCGCCCAGTTCACCTCCGAACTCTGGACGGCCACAGCACGTAACCTCGGGGTGACGCTCCACCGCACCACGGCGTACCACCCGCAGGCCAACGGACTTTGTGATCGCTTCCACAGGTCACTCAAGGCCTCACTCCGCGCCGGCCTGCAGGACAGTACCTGGACTGACCGCCTACCGTGGGTGCTACTCGGCCTACGCACCGCGGTCAAGGAAGACCTCCAGTCCTCGGCAGCGGATTTAGTCTACGGACAACCGCTGCGCGTCCCAGGCGAATTCCTTCCGGAGCCTACCAAGCCTTGGTCGGCCGAACAGCAGCGGCTCGACTCTTTCTCTTCCGCTCAGCAGTTCGCCCCACTTCCGGTCAACCGACACGGCGAACTCGCACCTCACGTCCCGCCAAATTTACAGCAGGCGCGCTTCATCTTCGTGCGACACGACGCGCACCGCGGGCCCCTGCGACCCCCGTACGACGGTCCGTACGAGGTACTACAAACCGGGGACAAGGTATGCAAGCTGCGACTCGGCGACAGGGTCGAGACAGTCTCCATCGACCGGCTCAAACCAGCACACACAGAACCAGGGGAACAGGTCCCCGTGGCCCAGCCTCCAGCCAGAGGCCGTCCCCCCGGCAAGCCAGCACAGCCGGTGGCGAACCGCCCGACCCAACCAGCCAGACCGGCGACCACTCAGAGCCGCTGCGGCAGAACCATTAGACCACCGTCACGACTCGTCTACTCCTCCTAAGCGGATTCTGGGGGGAGCTCTGTGGCGACACGCCACCACTGGACATAATCCGCTCACGGCGGCACAGACAGTCTAAGCAGAAGCCCCCAGCCGGGGGCCCTTTCCTCCAGCAACTTGTTTCCCGCAGGGACAGGCTGCCGGGAGCACTTCCTGTCTGGGAAGTATTTAAGTGGATGTGCGGGCTTTTCTAGTTCCTGTTTGCCATGTGGTCAGAATAAAGCAGTTGTGTTTTCAATAGCTCTGTCTCGACTCCCACGTTTGCCGCGGTATCTCAACACTATCACCGATACTCGCCAGTGCCCTTGTTGTAGCCTGTCAGCCAGCCAGCCTAGGCTGCTGCCGCCCATGCCGAGACGGTAGAGTCTGCAGCCGGGTCTTCTAGGCCTAGAGCTGCTCAAGGTTTTCCTCCAATGCCATCTACAGTCTCCTCCACTGAAAGTCAGCAGCGTTCCACCAGCCATGCTGCAGCCACTGGGGTAGCACTGCTTAGGAGCACTAGGAAAGGCAAAAGCACACGGAAGCCAGGCACGAAGTAAATGCACAAGGTTGATTGGTTTACGTTTGTATGCACTACGGCATGATTTGATTTATAAATTTGGTTTAAATTTTTATTTTGTGGAGACTTTTATTTTTGTATTGTGGCCAAGTGGACGCTGTGGTGGGCAGTGACACAGGGAAGGTAAAGTGTGGGACTGTTGGTGAATGGGGAAGCCTGCAATCCTAACAAAGCCACGTGCTCGCTCCACCTGCTGCTCTCTGGCAAGAGAGAATGAAATGTAGTCAGCTTTCTTTGAATAGAGAGCTTCAGTGACCTCCCTTACACAACAGTGGATGGCAAACTGCGAGATGTTGCAAATATCTCCAGCTCCAGCCTGGAGGGAGCCCAACGCATGAAATTTCATCACCACGGTCACCTTCACAGCCACTGGCAATACGGTCCTTGCCCTGCTCTGAGGTTGCAATTGTCACTGCAGCAGGTGGCAAATTTCAGTGAGGAGATCCTTACTGAAGCGCAGATGTCTCACACCTTGTTCCGCGCTGAGGTTCAGGTAGGAGAATTGCTCCCTGAAGACCCTGGGCGGATATGGCCTCCTCCTGAGAGCCCTTCTCCCCCTCCTCCTCTATCTTCCAGGAGCTTCTCCTGCTGTGTGTGCCCTCTGTTCTTTCTCCAAGTCATGCTGTATTTCAAGGGGAATTTTTTTTTTAAATTCATTGATGGGATGTAGGCGTCGCTGGCTAGGCCTGCATTTAGTACCCATCCCTAATTGCCCTCGAGAAGATGGTGGTGAGCCACCTTCTTGAACCGCTGCAGTCCATATGATGTAGGTACACCCACAATGCTGTTAGGAAGGGAGTTCCAGGATTTTGGCCCAGCGACAGTGAAGGAACGGCGATACAGGTCCAAGTCAGGATGGTGTGTGGCTTGGAGGGGAACTTGTAGGTGGTGATGTTCCCATGCGTCTGCTGCCCTTGTCCTTCTAATTGGTAGAGGTCGCGGGTTTGGAAGGTGCTGTTGAAGGAGCTTTGGCGAGTTGCTGCAGTGCATCTTGTAGATGGTACACACTGCAGCCACAGTGCGCCGGTGGTGGAGGGAGTGAATGTTGAAGGTGGTGGATGGAGTGTCAATCAAGCGGGCTGCTTTATCTTGAATGGTGTCGAGCTTCTTGAGTGTTGTTGGAGCTGCACTCATCCAGGCAAGTGGAGAGTATTCCATCACACTCCTGACTTGTGCTTTGTAGATGGTGGAAAGGCTTTGGGGAGTCAGGAGGTGAGACACTTGCTGCAGAATTCCCAGCCTCTGGCCTGCTCTTGTAGCCACAGCATTTATATGGCTGGTCTAGTTCAGTTTCTGATCAATGGTAACCCCCAGGATGTTGATAGTGGGGGATTCAGTGATGGTAATGCCATTGAATGTCAAGGGGAGATGGTTAGAGTCTCGCTTGTTGGAGATGGTCATTGCCTGGCACTTGTGTGGTGCGAATGTTACTTGCCACTTGTCAGCCCAAGTCTGAATGTTGTCCAGGTCTTGCTGCATATGGACACGGACTGCATCAGTATCTGACGAGTCTCGAATGGTGCTGAACAGTGTGCAATCATCAGCGAACATCCCCACTTCTGACCTTATGATGGAGGGAAGGTCATTGATGAAACAGCTGAAGATGGTTGGGCCTAGGACACTGTCCTGAAGAACTCCTGCAGTGATGTCATGTGATTGGGATGAATGACCTCCAACAACCACAGCCAACTTCCTTTGTGCTAGGTATGATTCCAACCAATGGAGAGTTTTCCCCTTGATTTCCATTGACTTCAGTTTTGCTAGGGCTCCTTGATGCCACACTCGATCAAATGCTGCCTTGATGTCAAGGGCAGTCACTCTCACCTCACCTCTTGAGTTCAGCTCTTTTGTCCATGTTTGGACCAAGGCTGTAATGAGGTCAGGAGCTGAGTGGCCCTGGCAGAACCCAAACTGGGCGTCAGTTAGCAGGTTATTGCTGAGCAAGTGCTGCTTGATAGCACTGTCGACGACACCTTCCATCACTTTGCTGATGATTGAGAGTAGACTGATGGGACGGTAATTGGCTGGGTCGGATTTGTCCTGCTTTTTGTAGACAGGACATACTTGGGCAATTTTCCACATTGCCGGGTAGATGCCAGTGTTGTAGCTGTACTGGAACAGCTTGGCTAGGGGCGCAGCTAGTTCTGGAGCACAAGTCTTCAGTACTATTGCCGGAATGTTGTCAGGGCCCATAGCCTTTGCAGTATCCAGTGTCTTCAGCCGTTTCTTGACATCACGTGGAGTGAATTGAATGGGCTGAAGACTGGCATCTGTGATGCTGGGGACCTCAGGAGGAGGCCGAGATGGATCATCCACTCGGCACTTCTGGCTGAAGATAGTTGCAAATGCTTCAGCCTTGCCTTTTGCACTCACATGCTGGGCTCCACCATCATTGAGGATGGGGATATTTTTGGAGCCTCCTCCTCCTGTTAACTGTTCAATTGTCCACCACCACTCATGACTGGATGTGGCAGGACTGCAGAGCTTTGATTTGATCCGATGGTTGTGAGATCGCTTAGCTCTGTCTATCGCATGTTGCTTCCGTTGTTTGGTATGGAAGTAGTCCTGTGTTGTAGCCTCACCAGGTTGACACCTCATTTTTCGGTATGCCTGGTGCTGTTCCCGGCATGCTCTCCTGCACTCTTCGTTAAACCAGGGTTGATCTCCCGGCTTGATGGTAATGGTAGAGTGAGGGATATGCCGGGCCATGAGGTTACAGATTGTGGTTGAATACAGTTCTGCTGCTGCTGATGGCCCACAGCGCCTCATGGATGCCCAGTTTTGAGTTGCCAGATCTGTTCGAAATCTGTCCCATTTAGCACGGTGGTAGTGCCACACAACACGGTAGAGGGTATCCTACTAGTGCACCCATATCTGGCAGCAACTGGTTTGTGCAGAAAGTTTTAAGTCAGGAAAAAGTCCTTCAGCGCCTGCCACATCACTTCCTGTAGACTTTAAGCAACTATAGAAAGCACCAAACACTAGTAGAATCATACCAACAGCCAGAAGAAAAAACCCAGCAAATAACCTGTAAGTAGTTGATGAGCCCTTTAAATAACACTGGTGGGGGGTCCTTCCTGCTGCTGAACACATGTTCAGCTGTGCGATGTCAAAAGATGGCGTTAACTGGCGTGTTGAGTTCCAAAATGGGAGCACTGGCGTCAAATTAGCACTGCACGCTGATTGACGTCATGATCTGCCTGCTCTGCATAATTCCGGTGGACATTCACTGCACGTGCTAACGCCCGCATTAATATGGCATCTGGCGCGATTCGCCCCACAAGTGTGCGTGTGCGCCACGGACGCCATTTTGGAGCTCTAAGGGCACTCGTAGCGGATCCGAAATTTGTGCCTTTGGTATTTCCATCCAGGAGGAGGGGAAATATCAGGAAAGCAGAGCAGAAACTGCAATGTTTCCAGGCAGGAAGAGGGAAAATCCAAGGAAAGTCAAAGCCGAGCAGACGCTGGAGCTTCCTGGTAGCCAGTTCCAGGGGCATTATCAGCAACCTGAAAGTGAACAAGATGGGCAAAATCAGGGGTCGGCAGCAGCTTACAGTATTTCTATGGCGCCAGGTTTAGCACACCTACTCTTACTGGTTCCACATTAAGGTAAGCGGAAACGGTAAAACATACCTCTAATTTGGCAGCCTTCAGTAGTCCCTTTAAGGATTGCTGCTTAGGCTGCTGTAAACATGGAAGAACTGAGTGGAGCATGTGCAGCCTCTTGATTAGGGTAATCAGGGGCCCAGTGCCTCTAAATGACTATAAGGCACTCGATCAGAAATGGCAGCCGAAGTTCAAGTGCAGATTACAGGATATACAGCACAGAAACAGGCCATTTGGCCCAACCAGTCCCTGCTGGCGTTTATGCTCCACTCGAGCCTCCTCTCGTCTTTCCTCATCTAAATCTATCAGCATAACCCTCTATTCCCTTTTCCCTCATATGCTTGTCTAGCCTCCCCTTAAATGCATCTATACTTTTCGCTTCAACCACTCCCTATGATAGCGAGTTCCACATTCTCACCACTCATTGGGTAAAGACATTTCTTCTGAATTCCCTATTGGATTTCTTGGTGACTATCTTATATTGATGGCCTCTAGTTATGCTCTTCCCCACAAGTGGAAACATTCTCTCTGTATCCACTATCAAAACCTTTCATACTTTTAAAGACCTCTATTAGGTCACCCCTCACCCTTCTTTTTTCAAGAGAAAAAGAGACCCAGTCTGTTCATCCTTTCCTGATATGTATACCCTCGCATTTCTGGTATCATCCTTGTAAATCTTCTCTGTACCCTCTCCAGTGCCTCTATATCCTTTTAATAATATGGCGACCAGAACTGCACGCAGTACTCTACGTGTGGTCTAACCAAGGTTCGATACAGGTTTAGCATAACTTCCCTACTTTTCAATTCTATACCTCTAGAAATAAACCCTAGTACTTGGTTTGCTTTTTTTATGGCCTTGCTAACCTGTGTTGCAACTTTTAGTGATTTGTGTATTTGTACTCCAAGATCCCTTTGTTCCTCTACCCCACCTAGACTCGCACCCTCCAAGTGATAAGTGACCTCCCTATTCTTCCTACCGAAATGTAATACTTCACATTTATCTGTGTTGAACTTCATTTGCCAATTATATGCCCATTCTGCAAGTTTATTAATGTCCTGTAATTTGTTGCAGTTCTCCTCAGTATTGACTATCCCCCCCATTTGGAGTCATCCGCAAATTTAGAAATTGTGTTTTTGATTCCAAAGTCTAAATCCTTAATGTAAATTGTGAACAGCTGTGGTCCCAACACTGATCCTTGTGGAACACCACTACCCACCTTCTGCCACTGTGAATAGCTACCCTTTACCCCTACTCTCTGCTTTCTGTCTTGATGCCAGCTAGCTATCCATTCTGCCACTTGTCCCCTGACTCTGCATTCTCTAGTACGATAGCAAAATACTGCAGATGTTGGAAAGGGTCAAACCCGAAACGTCAACTCAAATTTCTCTCCACGGATGTTGCCTGACCTGCTGAGTTTTTCCAGCATTTTCTGTTGTTATTCTGCATTCTCTGACCTTGTTCATCAGTCTGTTAGGGGGTACCATATCGAAGGCCTTTTGAAAATCTAGATAAATTACATCTACTGCATTACCATTTCTCTGTTACCTCTTCAAAAAATTCAATGAAGTTGGTCAAGCAAGACTTTCCCTTTTGAAATCCATGCTGACTATTCATTACTATGTTTTTGGTTTCTAGATGTTCTTCTATTTTCTCCTTTAGTAGGGATTCCATTATTTTTCCTACCACCGATGTTAAGCTGACTGGTCTATAATTCCCTGGACATTCTCTATCCCCCTTCTTAAATATAGGTATTATTATGTTAGCTATCCGCCAGACTTCTGACGCCACACCTTTTTCTAACAAATTGTTAAATATGTGTAGTAATGCCTCTGCTATCTCTTCCCTAGATTCTTTTAAAATGCGTGGATGCAATTCATCCAGACCACGGGTTTTATTCTCTTTGAGTTTGATTAGTTTATTTAATATAGCCCCTCTTTTTATTTTAAATGCTCTTATCTCATTACTAATCAGGCCTGTAAAACGATCAAAACAAGGCTGAATTTTTCTCCCACCATCTTTTCAGTATATTCTAAAACTATTTTCAAATTTAGAGCATGACATTGTGATTTTAACTCTCTCTCACTGGCAGGAAAGGAACACGGCAGCAGCTAATATAGAGCCGTTCTATTTCCTGCTGATCTGCAATTTCAATGCCACTGGTTTTGATGATGGAGGAGGGCCCCGCTCGACTTCACAGGAGCCTCATAAATAAATACAAATCAGGATCCCATGAGATACATGGGATCTCAATGGAATTTTAACCTGCTCGTGTGCGGTGCCTGCCACTGTCGCCCCACCAGGTGAACCTGTCAGGAACCAGCGAGGCCTGCTAAGGTAAGTTACAAAAACTTTTTTTTTACTAGTCCCGGAGAAGCAGGAATGCTCTTCTGCCGTCTCTGCTACCCTAGGCTCCTCCCCGTTCCCCAGCCTCGAGACCCTTGGAACACCCCCTAGCCGGACCTACCGGCAGCCTTCTTCTGATGCTGGATGCTGGCCTCTAGGCCGCCTCATTTTCATCCTCCTCCGCCGGCCAGCTGCCACTTTTTGCCAGAAATGAGTCCCGGCAGCTAAAATCTGCCAGGCCTCCGACTCACAAACCGACACGAGATTGCCGTCCACTCCTGCCCGGGATTAAAATTGGCCTTGAAAGTCACATAGTTACTACAGAACATGTTCACAGAGTTCTAGTGCTATAATTTGGATATAGTAGTTGAGCCTGCACAAATAGATTGAATGAAATTGCCTGATTTATACTTTTATTACCACTCAATGGAACGAGGTTTGATTTTAAAATAAACTTGTACATATAAACATGCAGAAATTAGACTGTTTGCAAGGCAGGGAATATTTTTGTTATGTGGAACTCAGAATGTAGGACATACAATACCTGACATATCATGGCTGCATCTGCTTACGATTTTTTGACTTATAATACTCCTGTGCAGCACCCTGGGATGTTTTACTACGTTAAAGGCGCTATATAAATACAAGTTGTTGTTGTAAATACAAGCTGTTGTTGTTACACCAGCATACTTCTGAATTATGATCAGCCTGAAACCTATACTGAGATAGACCTAGTTAAAAACAGCATTAATTCAGCATCCCGAATTTGTGTGATTTGTATTGTCAAATGGAGGTCAGATTTTAGCTGCCTTTGAGCCCAGTTGGCCATGAAAAGGGCATATGTATTTCAAATATGTGATCAGATTACCAGTAGATTAAAGGCAGGATATGTCATACAGTGTTTCTTGCTGTCTGATTAACAAGAGCAGCTTTGTCCTTTTGTTGATAGGCAAAAGTAACAAATGACATAGTTTACAACAAGACAAAACTTAGCACACATTCTTCATGCCCAACCTGTAACATTTCAGAAGATCATTTTGTTTGCCGTAGTGAAGTGCTGCCAAGCTGGTTTCCCTTTTTCTTGTGTTGCCATGGAAACTGAACATAGCTATTCACAAGAGTTAAGTGCTTTAAAATGTGAAAACCAGCATACAGACAGGTCCAAGTGTTCCTCACCTGCATTGTGGCGTGCCACATATCCCAGTGCCCAAGCTGCTGCTTCCTTCACTCCTGGATCAAACTCCTCCAGGCAGATCACCAATGCATCCAGTGCCCCACAATCCACCACTGCCTGGGCTAGTTCAGGAGAGTGTTTGGCCACAGCTCTCAACACAAAGGCTGCAGCTTTCTTGTAGAAACGCTTTATAAAAATAGAAGTACTTGGTAACCAGTTTATCCAAATAAAGCTCTGTGATGCCTAATTTTAGGTGCTTTTTTGTGGTTAGGTACCTAACTAATCACAGTGCACCACAATAACACAAGTGTTAAATGCATTTTGTGTATACATGGCTTTTTCTAATATCTAAAAAGATTTTTTTTTAATGGACAACATTCTTTAAAAGGACCACCGATGTCTTTATAAAATAGTATGCCTGTTAGTTTACCAAGTTTGTACATGGGCATACACTGGCACAACTGTTGATGCAATTATATCATATTCATCAATCATTTCCACTTTGATAAAGGTTTAAAAGTGAACATAACCAAATGAAAATTACATTGCAAAAGCTTGCACGGTAGCTGATAAATTATCTGCTGCTGCATAGACTTTGTGAGTCGGCCAATGTGGTGGCTCTGAAGAAGAGTTTTAAGAGCAGACTAGTCATGACTGTTCTTTTCATTAAATCTGCCCAAAATGGTTTCCTTGTAGAATGATGTTCGTGTTGCATTATATGACAAGATGAAGTGATTGGAGCTTTCAAGATCTGATGAGAAACTACAATGAGCAGCACTAAAAAGTGAATCATCATCTACATTATCTTGAAGATAAATTAAGTAGACCTTGCAGTATCTACTCATAATGATCAGTGGATATGAATATAGGCTGTTGTATTCTTTCCCTTTTGAGAAAATGTAATACAATTTTAATTTAAAAATATGCATCAGTCTTCAACAAGTGAGAAATTATTACTGTTTTTGAAATGTATGAAGATGGCAATTTAATAAGCTTCTTTTCTAAACAGGTTTGAAATAATGTGTCATCACTGTTATCATCAACTTTAAAGTCAGGAAGGTAGTTCTGCCCAAGGGACAAACAGATTGCTTGCATGTGCAGCTAAACTCTACATGAACTGGCTAATTAGCTTCCTTCACTTGCCCTCAGTCACTAAAGTATGATAGGCCTTTTGTGACCCCGCACTAATCTGCTGGTGCCCTCAATGATCCCAGCTAACCACTGTCTCACAGCTGCCTGACAAACTAAAAGCCAATGTGCAAAGCCTCGGTGCAGGCAATTTATGCTGTTTTTAAACGGGATCCCTTCAGTAGGGAAAAAAATATACAAGACTAGCTCACAGTTGGAATACAAATCACCATGGCACACACAATCACATTTTATCTTAATACAAGCTTTCACTCTTCTAAGTAGTGAAAAACTGCAGAGCCCTACCTTTATGATTATACCAATATTATCTCTTTTTTGATCTCAGTGTAAAGGAAATATGAGGTCTTACATTTTGTTCTGCCAATGAATACACTAGCTGCGGAAGAATGTCTCCCTTAACAACAGCCTCAGCCAAATCATCACTGTAATTGGCTAGACGTCCCAGTGCCAATGCTGCTGTCTGCTGAATGCTTGGAACCACATCTAGTAAGAGGGGCCTCAAAAGAGACATCACACCTATAAGAGAGAGAGAAAAAAGGAAGATTATATATTTTAGTTTTATTCTACAATACTACTTTTTTAGAAAGCAGTTGCTTTATAATTATGCTTCTTCATCAACCTTTGTATTGTTAATTGATTTCTGTTAGATAGCAGATAACGTGAGACATAGATTTTTTTAGAGAGAATATTAGTGTAAGAAATAGCGAAATATAAAGGAACCAAAATGACAATAACCATTAAGTCAATAGTTGTCTGTGTTATTTTACAAAGTACAAGAATAAGCGTTGTCATCTTCCACGAGAGGTACCTTATGCCACACACTGACACCACCAGAAAACTTTTGTTGTTACAAAAATGAATATGCAAAAACACTGAAAGCATCAACATCAGTTGCACATTACTTCTTTTTAAATTCATTGGATCCTCACTCACTTCCATAAAATTTCCTCCTTCAATTACAACAGAAGAGCCACTTCTGCAAAGAAGGACTGAGACTGCTGATTTTACTTTTCTCCATCCACCACTGAGGAGTCACTCCCTATCTACTACTCCTTCAGCAGTCTGGCCAAGAGCAAGCAAAGCTTACACTACTTAAACAACCATCAAGCTGAATTAAATTTAGGCAAAAGGGAGTTCAGTATTCTACTATCACAGCTGTAAAGCTACCAAAACTATTTATTTGCACCATTTAGTACATTTTAGCTTTTAGAAAAACTGGGTGAACCATAGAATCATAGAATGGTTACAGCACAGAAGGAGGCCATTCAGCCCATCGAGCCCATGCTGGCTCTCTGCAAGAGCACTTCAGCTAGTCCCACTCCCCCGCCCTTTCCCTGTAGCCCTGTTAATTTTTTCCTTCAGGTACTTATCCAATTCCCTTTTGAAAGCCACAATTGAGTCTGCCTCCACCACCCTTTCAGGCAGTACATTCCAGATCCTAACCACTCGCTGCGTAAAAACGTTTTTCCTCATGCCGCCTTTGGTTCTTTTGCCAATCATCTTGAATCTGTGCCCTCTGGTTCTCGACCCTTCTGCCAATAGGAACAGTTTCTCTCTATCTACTCTGTCCAGATTCCTCATAATGAGTCTATATTAATTGGAAAATTCATAAAAAATATGTATCATAATAACTCAAAGAGAGACTATTTTATTTTAAAGCAAAATGTAGTTTAAATTTAAGGTGCTGCAGTTAATAATTTTTTTTCCTGGGAAGAGAGCTCAGTTTTTGGGTTCAGTCTATATTAGGTGTCTCCAAGTTATGGCCTGTGGCTCTAATGTATCCCTGAAAACCCAGGCAACTCAGACTTTTTTGTGTTCATGTACTGTATTTATTTGTTGGTTTGTCTTGTTTGAATTTTGAGAGTCTATAGGTTGAAAGGGGCTGATTTTAGCATTGTTGCCTCATTGGTAAATAAATTCTAAATCAGAACACCAAGATCTGTTAACATTAGCAACTTGAGTTATTGGCAACATAGCACGGAGCTTTGTGGATCACTTTTTATGTGATCCACAAAGCTCCATGTTATATTGCTCATGAAGACAAAAAGCTTGCACACCCTTGGTCTTTCTACAGGGGTGCCCTTATATGTATAACAATATGAAAGTTGACAATTTCTTTTAAATAGTAGTTTCTTTCAAAACTGTAATGCCTTCACAAAAGAAAGTTATTAGTGAGAAGAACAACAATCATTTTGTGACAGTACTAAATATTTTCAAGTTACAAAGTAAATACATTTTTTACATTTCAAATGCATTATGATCTCCATTTTTGCTTGTGCATATATCCTCAACTACAGGCAAGAGAACAGGCACCAGGTTGTGTGGTAGTGGATAGTGAAGTGAAACTCTGATTCCATTCCTTCTGATCACTTGAACACAATGGTGCTGATTTTCCTCTGCTTTGCGTCTAGGGTATGCTTATTTCCTAGGCTCAATGCAAAGGTAAAGGGTGCAGAGATCATCTGTGATGTCAGATCTCTACTCCCTTTGTATTGTGTGGTTACTCCCAGGGGTTTCCCTGAGGCTTGGCAGAGTGGTAACATCTGGAGTGGGTGCAAACATTGAAATTAAATGGTAATGAGGCAGGAGTGATGTCACCATCCCTCCCTCTTCATTTCTGTTTGACAGAGGCAAATAGGCCTTACTGCTTGTGCCCTTCAGATCACAAGATCTGAGAAGGGCCAGGCAACAAGTACATAGAGACACCAAAAAAGTAAGCATTGAGATGCAGCGCTCACAATCTTTGGGGCTGGACTCTGCTGGCTGCTGTTTTTAAACCGTGGAAGACTCCCCTCTCCTGCTTCTGGGTGCAAGCCCTTGCCAATGGGTGTTCCTGCTCCAGAGGAACATCAGGCCAATGCAAATAAACTCTGAAATACGGATGTATTCAGGTCACTTGCACCTAGGCTGAGCGGAGCAGCAGCGGGGGGGTTGGGGGCGGGGAGTGCGGGGAGAGGAAAGAAAATTGTTCCCCATGCCCCTACTGAATGTTATGCCTGATGAGGTGGCTGAGATCACCAGTGTCAGTGTCAAGGACTCAAGTCCTGTGTCATACAGGTTATACGCTGCTAAACTGCTCTCTCTATCTTGCCCTAAGATGACTATAACTAAACTGCACTAATGTGACATTATCAGTTTTCACACCAACCATCTAAGGGGGATTGACCAAGTTCATGCTAAATTTTAGGCAATTTTGTGGTGTCGATTTCCACTATTGCAGAGGTTGTTATTGGTGTAGACATGGAAACTGAGTCTAAGCTTATGGATGGTGCTTCCAAGTACATAGATGAAAATGAGGAGTAGAACAAGGATGTTGTTTTGAAAGTGACTGTGCAGGAGTAGTAGATTAAGAATTTTGCTTTCATAGTTGGATAATAGGTACAATGCAAGAACAATGAACTCTCCAAGATGAGATCCAAATTCAAATGAATCACAGTATCTTGACTGATGTTTGAACTCCAATTTCTCCTGGACAGCAGGCTTGACAATCTCGTCTAGGATGGGGTTCTGTGCATTATTCCTGTACATCTAGTGGTTTGACTATGAAGTAGTCAGTCAGCTATATTTGTGGAGATACAGGGCTGGATTTTAATTCAGGGGCGGGCTGGGGTTGTGTAATCCGCATTTCATGTTATCCACCCGAATCTAAATCGATGTGGGAGATTGATGCGATTTTAACTTAATTGGCCAATTGAGTTCCAGCGTGTGGGAACCCATGGCAAATGAGTTTTTCCAGTCTGAAAGTCGCCCCCGATGACATCATCATTGCTGCTGCATTGAAGGTCTGCAACAAGCCTTGCTTCTTCTGCAGACTGCCAACCTTTTGGCCTTTCATGCTACAGGGACCTGGAGGAAGAATGGCCAGCCAGAGAGCTGGTTTAATGACATTGCCCTGCAGGCATTAGTTGAGGGAGTAAGAGCTCATAAAGAGGTGCTCTTCCCTTCTTCAGGGAGGAAGAAGCCTCCCCAGCAGACCAAGGCTGTGTAGATCCAGGTGGCAGAGGAGGTCAACTCATTATCAGTAACCCGCAGAAACTGGATTCAATGCAGGAAGAGATTTCATGGCCTTGTGCGCACTGGAAAAGTGAGTATGAATTTCCCATCACCCTCAATCTGATCCCCATTGCCTTTCCTCACCAGCACTCAGCTTTAGCAATCTCTTCCTCCACATCCCACTTGACACTGACATCCATGCACCCTTACCCATTCCCTCTCTCTCTATGGTCACATTCACCTAACTATTCGACTATGCAGCCCTCACACTCCCTATCACTGTGATGCTATGAAAACAACTGACAACACACAGGGAGGGCCCTTGGTCTTCCAACCTCACTCCATCTTTGTCTCCTTCTAAGTATCTATGCTATGGAATCTCTACACTCACTCCTTCATTCTCACTCAACCTCCACTTGTCTCCCTCATTGCAGGAAAAGAGAGCTCACAATAAGCGAGAAAGAGCGAGGACAGGAGGAGGGCCACCCTCAGTAGCCTAACTCACCCCCTGGGAGGAGGTGGTCCTGGAGATCGTAGGAGTGGAGGAAGATGCGCAAGTGGGGGACAGACAGAGGGGTGCATCACAGCAAGCTGGTGACAGAATAGTTTTCCATCTCTCTCACTGACATTGCATGAGTCGCTGATAATGATTCTGAAGCTCTAACAGATGGACTAATGATCATCTGCAATATGCAATGTGCATGTAACCTTGGCATCACATCTCTGACTCTTTCCTTTATTCCCCCACAGGACCATCGCAAGCACCCATCCCCACTAGCCAGGAGGAACAGCATGTGCCTCAAGACTCCTCAGAGGAAGCTGCAACCTCTGAGGGCGCAGCGTCAGCAGAATTCAGCGCACCCAGCACCAGCGCAGACACTCACACCTCGGTGGGACCTTCGGGACAGAGAGTAGTGTTGTCACCTGGTGTATCACAGCTCACAAGTGAGCATCAGCAGATTGTGGAGACAGGGACAGCAGTGGAGAGTCCTAGTCGGAGGGCGCAGGACTCTGCCAGCTCGGCTCAGCTGCATGTCAACCCTCTGCCTCTGGGTCCATCCATAAAATCAGCGGTGGTGGAACTCCAGGAACAGATGCAGGAGTCTCTGGCAGGTTTTGTCTCCAGGGTCGCTATGAGTGTGGAGCGAATGGAGGAGTCCATTGCGAACATGAGCAGAGCCTTTGTGGAGTCATTGGCGCAAGAATGCATCACCATGGAAAAGATGGCAACCTCCATGGAGGTGATAAGTCGCCAGAGTGCAGAAAACATGGTGAGTGTTCTGAATAGAATGACATCTCTGGAGGAGCGATGGTCATCTATTGAACAGAGAAACTAGACCTTCATGGAAGTCCTTCTGAGTAGGACTGCCAGTGCAGATACGGGTCCCCATGGCCCCCCTGATGTGCAGCAAGGTGCTCTCAAGCCACTTGCAAGCGCTGAGGGGGACCTGACTCATGAGAGGGAAGTTGGTGGCAGACATCAAGGAAGTGGGGGGCTCCTCTCCAAGCGCTCACACTTCCATGCCACTGCAGAGCCCTTGGTCAGAGCCTCACCAGAGTCCACACCCATCTGAGATCGGCGTCTCAACCCCTGCACAGCCGCAGGAGCAGCAGACTGTTGCCGAGCCCTCACAGGTTCGCAACCCCAAAGGACGCCCGCCAAAGGTGTCGAGACAGGAGCAGCAGGAAAGTGAGCAAGGGGCCTCCAAATCTGCTGAAGCCACAGGGGAAGCACCACGTAGAAGCATGCGTAAGAGAAAGATACTGCACAAATAGTCACAAGGGTAGTCACTTGGGTGAAATTTGATGTTTTCTGTGAAAAAGCCATCAGATGAATAATGTAAATAAAAAATCTGATGGCTACTGCTGTAGTTGTGGCACGTGTCATTTCGCGAATGGGACTTTCACATTGAGGGCTTAGGATTACTTGCAATTGTCAGCATGGTGGTCAAATTGCTAGGAATCCGCTGGTCCTTGGCCATTGTCGATGCTGAGGTAAGAAGCTGCGAGGCAAAAGTGCTTGATTGGCTAGGCTAAGCAAATCTGGCCAAGATGAGTGCGGTCCTTGCATCCCGGGCAGCAATGTTCTCGCGTACTGCTGCCGCTGGTTGATGGGCCTCTGCAAGATGTTCATTTTCGCTCTCCTCCTCCTCCTCCTCCTAATCTGAGGAGGATATGTGACGAGCCACTTGGTCACCAGGAATCTGCAAGCCACGACGCTGTGCCATGTTGTGAAGTGCATAGCAAATCACAACGATTCTGGAGACCCTGGCTGCTGAGTACTGCAGGGCTCCACCTGATCTATCCAGGCATCTGAAGTGCATCTTCAGCAAACCGATGGTTTGCTCGATTATGGCGCTGGTGGACATGTGGCTGGAGTTTTAGCTCTCCTCAGCTTCGCTGGATGGTCTCCTCAACGGCGTCATTAGCCACGTCTTCAGCGGGTAGCCCTCGTCTCCAAGTAGCCATCCGTTAAGTTGGTCTGGTGGACTGAATAGCAGAGGCACACTAGGCTGCCGCAGTATGAAGGAGTCATGGCAACTGCCAGGGTACTTGGCACAAACATGTAAAATTTCCTTCTTGTGGTCACACACTAGCTGAACGTTAAGGGAGTGGAAGCCCTTGCGGTTGACAAAAATACCTGGATTGCGATGGGGTGCCTTAAGGGCCACATGTGTGCAGTCAACGACACCCTGCACCCTTGGAAAGTTTGCCAGATTAGCTAATCCAACCGCACGCGCCGTGACACTTGCTTGATCCTTGGTGAAATGGATGTGATTATGCGCGATGGCAAAGAGGGCATTGGTTACCTGCGTGATGCAAGTGTGTGCGGCTGCCTGGGAGCTGCCGCTGATGTCTGCTGCTGATCCTTGGAATGAGCCTGAGGCAATAAAGTTGAGTGCTGTGGTGACTTTGATGGCCACTGGTAAGGGTTGTCCACCTGGTCCTCTGGCCTGCAGGTGTTGTTGCAGCATTGCGCAGATGGCACCCACTGCCTCTCGCGAAAGTCGGAGCCGCCTTCTGCACTGCTGCTCAGACATGTTGAGGTAGCTGACCCTGTGTCTGTAGACCCTGTTTGGCGGGTATCTCCTGCACCAACGGGCTTCCATGCGCTGGCCCCTTCTGGCCTGTGCAGCTTCAGGTGGGTGAGCAGCAGCTTGGCGCGCCGGTTGTTGCTGCTGCTGTTGGTGCTGCTGTTGTTCCTGGTTCTGCTGGTGCCGTGGCTGGTCTTCGTCCTCATCTAATGTCCAGAAGGGAAGGAAATAAATGGCTCCCATTCTTCTGGTATATGCCTCAGTTGAGGAAGCGCTCAGTGAAGGTGGCGAGAGGGGTTTCCCAGGAGGTCACACTGGAGATGGGTATCAGGCTCCAAACTTCCACAGCTGTGGTTATGCCTTCTAAAAGTTCCCCCAGACCTGAGACTACAAAATCCAGCCACCTGCAAATGATGGCTGATTAAATCTCCTCTTTAATGGTTGAGCTGCAGCTGATAGTCAGCAATCCAATTGTGCTCCCGCCAGGTTTCACCGTCGTGTTTCAGAACAGGCGTGTTTCACGTGGGAAAAGGGTTAAAATCGCAAAGGCCTTTCAAAATGGCATTATAGAGGCAATTTAGTGCTTGTTAAAGGCCTTAACGGCCTATCCCGCCTCTTGGAGGGGGGACGGAAACGTGACCATTAGGCACGAATTCATGAAAATTGCTTGGAGGCGGGATTGGGCCCGCACGTCAGTTTTTGCAATTTTAACTCCAATCCCGTCTCCACGGCCCAATGAAAATCCTGCCCATAGTGTGGATATGAGGGAGGTTCAGTCGAGGTAACTTGTCTATATATATGGAAGCTAAGCCCATGGAGATAATATTCCAAATTTGTGCTGCTAGCACAAAGCCTCACCTGCTGGAAGCACACAGTGGAAATTTGGGGCATACAGCACATTATTTTCCAAAAACTAAAAATAAGGATTCAAAAAATCATACACACACATTTCTACCACTTAGCAAATCTCACTGCATGCAACACTAAGTTGGAAAATTACACTCATGTACACTCCATCTGATCTCGGAGTAAGAGAGAATGGGAAATACAAAAAAGAAAGTTTTTATTTATTCATTGCAGGATCTGGGCGTCGCTGACGAGGCCAGCATTTATTGCCCATCCCCAATTGCCCTTGAGAAGGTGGTGGTGAGCCACCTTCTTGAACCGCTGCAGTCCGTGTGGTGAAGGTACTCCCACAGTGCTGTTAAGGAGGGAGTTCCAGGATTTTGACCCAGCAACAATGAAGGAATGGCAATATATTTCCAAGTCAGGATGGTGTGCAACTTGGAAGGGCACTTGCAGGTGATGGTGTTCCCATGCGCCTGCTGCCCTTGTCCTTCTATGGTGTGGAGATGCCGGTGTTGGACTGGGGTGGACAAATGTAAGAATTCACACAACACCAGGTTATAGTCCAACAGTTTTATTTGAAATGACAAGCTTTCGGAGCGCTGCTGCTTCGTCAGGTGAAGTGGAGAGATGCATAAAGACACAGCTTATATAGTCAGAGAGAATAAAGCCAGATGATTACAGGTAATCTTTCTAACTGCCATTTATCACACCTCGGCAGAGAGATAATCACAGCAATCAAAGGTGTGGATGGTGTCCAAACAGGTCAGTCAGGAAAACATTACATCAAAGAACAATGAGGTGGGGTCACAAGGGGTCAAATGTTGCAGATGCTGGGGTCTGTATGAAAAACAAAAAACAGACAAAAAAACATTTTTTTTGATGGAAATCACAGCAGGTCTGGCCACATCTGTGTAGAGACAACCAGCCAACGACGACTCGAGTCTGGATGACCCTACATCAGGTGGGGTTACATGTAGCGTGACATGAACCCAAGATCCCGGTTGAGGCCGTCCTCATGAGTGCGGAACTTGGCTATCAGTTTCTGCTCTACGATTTTGCGTTGTCGTGTGTCTCAAAGGCCGCCTTGGAGAATGCTTACCCGAAGATCGGAGGCTGAATGTCCTTGACTGCTGAAGTGTTCCCCGACTGGGAGGGAACACTCCTGCCTGGCGATTGTTGCGCGGTGTCCATTCATCCGTTGTCGCAGTGTCTGCATGGTCTCGCCGATGTACCATGCTCCGGGGCATCCTTTCCTGCAACGTATGAGGTAGACAACGTTGGCCGATCACATGAGTATGTACCATGTACCTGGTGGGTGGTGTCCTCATGTGTGATGATGGTATCTGTGTTGATGATCTGGCATGTCTTGCAGAGGTTGCCGTGGCAGGGTTGTGTGGTGTCATGGTCACTGTTCTCCTGAAAGCTGGGTAATTTGCTGCGAACGATGGTCTGTTTGAGGTTAGGCGGCTGTTTGAAGGTGAGTAGTGGAGGCGTGGGGATGGCCTTAGCGAGGTGTTCATCATCATTGATGACATGTTGAAGGCTGCGAAGAACATGGCGTAGTTTCTCCGCTCCGGGGAAGTACTGGGCGACGAAGGGTACTCTGTTGGTTGTGTCCCGGGTTTGTCTTCTGAGGAGGTCTATGCGATTTTTTGCTGTGGCCCGTCGGAACTGTCGATCGACGAGTCGAGTGTCATATCCCGTTCTTACAAGGGCGTCTTTCAGCGTCTGTAGGTGTCCATCGCGTTCCTCCTCGTCTGAGCAGATCCTGTGTATTCGCAGGGCTTGTCCATAGGGGATGGCTTCTTTAACGTGGTTAGGGTGGAAGCTGGAGAAGTGGAGCATCCTGAGGTTGTCCGTGGGCTTGCAGTAGAGTGAAGTGCTGAGGTGTCCGTCTTTGATGGAGATTCGTGTGTCCAAGAATGAAACCGATTCTGAGGAGTAGTCCATGGTGAGTTTGATGGTGGGATGGAACTTGTTGATGTTATCGTTGATGCGCTATCAATAACTCAAAAGACTGAGATTAAGCGAGTAATTAACAGGCTTTTATTAACAAGAGAATGAAGGTGTGCCTCGAGTGGTCGACCGGTCCAGAATACAAAGGGGCTGTGGAGCAGTCACCTTTATACCTGGATTCGTGGGAGGAGTCAGCCGAGGCATGTACAGGCATGTACACAGTGGAATACAAACAGTGGTTTACCACAATCGTGTAGTCTTTTCAGTGATTCTTCGCCATGGGAGGAATTCTTGCTCGAACATGTGCATGAAGAAGTTGGCGTATTGGGGTGCGAATTTGGTCCCCATGGCTGTTCTGTGTGTTTGGGTAAAGAACTGGTTGTCGAAGGTGAAGACATTGTGGTCAAGGATGAAGCGGATGAGTTGTAGGATGGCGTCTGGAGATTGGCTGTTGTTGGTGTTGAGTACTGAGGCTGTCGCAGCGATGCCGTCGTCGTGGGGGATACTGGTGTAGAGTGCCGAGACGTCCATCATGGCGAGGAGTGTTCCTGGTTCAACTGGTCCGTGGGTGCGGAGTTTCTGTAAGAAGTCTGTAGTGTCACGACAGAAGCTGGGGGTTCCCTGTACGATGGGTTTCAGGATGCCCTCGACGTATCCAGAGAGGTCCTCACACAGGGTTCCGTTACGATAGGACGTCCAGGTGTGTTAGCTTTGTGTATCTTTGGGAGGCAGTAGAAGTCTCCCACGCGGGGAGTACGTGGGATGAGAGCGCGTAGGATGCTTTGAAGGTCTGGATCGAAGGTCTTGATCAGTCTGTTGAGTTGGCGGGTGTGTTCTTTGGTCGGATCTGCGGGTAACTGTCTGTAGTGTTCCTGGTTGTCCAGTTGTTGGTATGCTTCTTTGCAATAGTCCGTTCTGTTCTGTATGACGATGGCTCCTCCTTTGTCTACTGGTTTGATGACGATGTTGCGGTTGGTCTTGAGAGCGTGGATGGCGTTGCGTTGTGCTTGGGTGACATTCTGGACTGTCTTGTAAGTGCGGCTGATGAATCTGGCGTTGATGCATCTCCTGACAGCTTGAGCATACATGTCAAGCTTAGGGCAGCGACCCTCCGGAGGGGTCCAATTTGACTTTTTCTTCTTCGGTTGCTGCACTGCGGATCCCTCTGTCTGCTGTTCCGGATCATTGGTTGTCTCATTGGGTTCGCTGCTGACATCTTGGGATTTGTGGAAGAATTCCCGGAGCCTCATTCTCCTGATGAATTCCTCCCATGGCGAAGAATCACTGAAAAGACTACACGATAACATCAACAAGTTCCATCCCACCATCAAACTCACCATGGACTACTCCTCAGAATCGGTTTCATTCTTGGACACATGAATCTCCATCAAAGACGGACACCTCAGCACTTTACTCTACCACAAGCCCACGGACAACCTCAGGATGCTCCACTTCTCCAGCTTCTACCCTAACCAGGTTAAAGAAGCCATCCCCTATAGACAAGCCCTGCGAATACACAGGATCTGCTCAGACGAGGGGGAACGCAATGGACACCTACAGACGCTGAAAGACGCCCTTGTAAGAATGGGATAAGACGCTCGACTCGTCGATCGACAGTTCTGACGGGCCACAGCAAAAAATCGCATAGACCTCCTCAGAAGACAAACACGGGACACAACCAACAGAGTACCCTTCGTCATCCAGTACTTCCCCGGAGCGGAGAAACGACGCCATGTTCTTCGCAGCCTTCAACATGTCTTCGATGACGACGAACACCTCGCTACGGCCATCCCCACGCCTCCACTCCTTGCCTTCAAACAGCCGCCTACCCTCAAACAGACCATCGTTCGCAGCAAATTACCCAGCTTTCAGGAGAACAGTGACCATGACACCACACAACCCTGCCACGGCAACCTCTGCAAGACATGCCAGATCATCAACACAGATACCATCATCACACGTGAGGACACCACCCACCAGGTACATGGTACATACTCATGTGACTCGGCCAACGTTGTCTACCTCATACATTGCAGGAAAGGATGGCCGCAGCATGGTACATCGGCGAGACCATGCAGACACTGCGACAACGGATGAACGGACACCGCGCAACAATCGCCAGGCAGGAGTGTTCCCTCCCAGTCGGGGAACACTTCAGCAGTCAAGGACATTCAGCCTCCGATCTTCGGGTAAGCATTCTCCAAGGCAGCCTTCGAGACACACGACAACGCAAAATCGTAGAGCAGAAACTGATAGCCAAGTTCCGCACTCATGAGGACGGCCTCAACCGGGATCTTGGGTTCATGTCACGCTACATGTAACCCCACCTGACGTAGGGTCATCCAGACTCGAGTCGTCATTGGCTGGTTGTCTCTACACAGATGCGGCCAGACCTGCTGTGATTTCCAGCAAAAAAAATGTTTTTTTGTCTGTTTTTTGTTTTTCATGCAGACCCCAGCATCTGCAACATTTGACCCCTTGTGACCCCACCTCATTGTTCTTTGATGTAATGTTTTCCTGACTGACCTGTTTGGACACCATCCACACCTTTGATTGCTGTGATTATCTCTCTGCCGAGGTGTGATAAATGGCAGTTAGAAAGATTACCTGTAATCATCTGGCATTATTCTCTGACTATATAAGCTGTGTCTTTATGCATCTCTCCATTTCACCTGATGAAGGAGCAGCGCTCCGAAAGCTTGTGATTTCAAATAAAACTGTTGGACTATAACCTGGTGTTGTGTGACTTCTTACACTTGTCCTTCTAGGTGGTAGAGGTTGCGGGTTTGGGAGGTGCTGTCGAAGAAGCCTTGGTGAGTTGCTGCAGTGCATCTTGTAGATGGTACACACTCCAGCCATGGTGCACTGGTGGTGGAGAGAGTTACGTGGGCTAAATTAAGTTGATTTGCGCCTGCCATTAGTGCCCTAAGAGGGTCCTAACAGGGCGCAAATCAACTAGTGCGAAATTAAGCGGGAGGTTGGTGGTGGCGTTAACCGTTAGCGCTGTGTGGCGCTGGCGATGACGTCATTGCCATGTGCAGCGCCCTGCTTGCGTCCCGGCTATAATATTGGGCGGCGCCCCCCAACTTACCACCGGACGTTATGTCCACCGGAGTCAGGGGGGCCTACCTCTGGCCGGGGCGGTGCTAGTTAAAGGGGAGGTGGCAGGCGGCCCCATTGCTGTCCTCGGCCCCCGTGAAGACCCCCTCCCGCGGGGTGCTGGCTGCTCTCCGTGAGCCCGGCACTCCTCTCGAGTGCCAGACTCGTTTACCGGCACACCTGATCCCTGGTGGCCCAACTGGGCGCCGGGATGCGCTGCGCCAGGCCCATCCCCTTTAATAAGGGGAGGAAGGCCTGCAATACCATGGCGCGACGTGCCGCAGCGCCGAAATATTGGCTCGCAGCGCCCCAAGAGGGACGCGGGGCACTTCCAGTAGCCCCCCTCCTCCCTCTCAGGGCACTACCTGGGAAAATCGGCCGCGGGAGCGCTAAAATTAGCACTCCGGCGCTACCCAATTTTTACTCCTGAACGTTGAAGGCGGTGGATAGGGTGCCAATCAAGTGGGCTGCTTTGTCCTGGATGATGTCGAGCTTCTTGAGTGTTGTTCGAACTGCAATTATCCAGGCAAGTGGAGAGTATTCCATCACACTCCTGACTTGTGCCTTGCAGATGGTGGAAAGGCTTTGGGAAATCAGGAGGTGAGACACTCGCCGCAGAATACCCAGCCTCTGACGCACTCATGTTACCACAGTATTTATGTGATTGGTCCAGTTAAGTTTCTGGTCAATGGTGACCCCCCGGATGTTGATGGTGGGGGATTCGGCGATGGTAATGCTGTTCAACGTCAAGGGGAAGTGGTTAGACTCTTGTTTGTTGGAGATAGTCATTGCCTGGCACTTTTGTGGCACGAATGTTACTTGCCACTTATCAGCCCACGCCTGAATGTTGTCCAGGACTTGCTGCATGTGGGCATGGACTGCTTCATTTTCTGAGGAGTTACAAATAGAACTGAATACTATGCAATCATCAGTAAACATCCCCACTTCTGACCTTATGATGGAGGGAAGGTCATTGGTGAAACAGCTGAAGATGGTTGGGCCTTGGACATTGCCCTGAGGAACTCCTGCAGCGATGTCCTGGGGCTGATATGATTGACCTCCAACAACCAGAACCATCTTCCTTAGTGCTAGGTATGACTCCAGCCAGTGGAGAGTTTTACCCCTGATTCTCATTGACTTCAATGTTACTAGGGCTCCTTGATGCCACACTCTCATCTCATCTGTTAAAAGATTTTAATTTGGAATAGTGACCAAGAAAACTAATATAATTCATTCCAATTACTGTAACTAAAAATAATGACTCAGAATGGCATGTTTAATAAAAGAGTTGAATAGAATGTTAATTACTCTGCAGCTATAATAACTGCTTAAGAAGTGCCATGATAATTTTGATAAGAAAGACTTGCATTTATACAGCGCCTTTCACGACCACCGGACGTCTCAAAGTGCTTTACAGCCAATGAAGTACTTCTGAAGTGGAGTCACTGTTGAAATGTATAGTAAACAATCAAGGTGAAAAGGGGTAATACTAACCTGCTGGAAGCACACGGTGAAAATTTTCCAACCATGGATTAGGCTACAGTACGAATATTGGCATGTATTCCACCCGCCCCACAACCAGAGGAGGTGATGGACAGTCCTTGCTCTTCTACGACTACAGTCCAGATTCCTGTGGGACATTAGGATGGGCAGCCGGTGGGATCCCCACCACTGCTGAGGAGCAAGTTATGGCGGTGCTGCAACGGGGCACCTGCTGCAGCACCAGGAGAACAAGGAACTGATTCAAAGGGGTCAGAAGAGCCCAAAAGATATGAGTTGATTTTTTTCAGGCCTCGGACTGAGCCAAAGCCTACATCAGCTAAGGTTTTAGGATCCGGCCCCCCCGATGTTCTCTGCCTCCCCACCCCCCCCCCCGCCATGCTCCTCTGTTGCCCGCCCCCACCCCCCCCCCCACCACCCCCTCCCTGATGTAGGTACTTCCACATTGCTGAGTTCCTGATCTCAACTGGATTGCTTTAGGGAGCTGCAGAGCTGATAGCAGGAGCCTCGCTGCATGGAAATTGGGAGGAATATTAAACTCAGGCTACTCTTGTGCATCTCCTAGCAGCTGTCTGAGATTTGGGAATAGGTCACTTGCCAATTTTCTTAACAGCAGTAGATGCATTGGTGGCAGAAACAGGGGAAATGAAAATATCACACTTGAAAACAAATGGGGAAACAATGTAAGTTTTCCAACAACTGAAATATGTTTCTAGTCCACATTACTTTCAAGAGGATTTGAGGAGAAGAATAAAGATGACTTACTGCAATTATATCAGGCTCTGGTGAGTCCACACCTGGAGTATTGTGTACAGTTTTAGTCTCCTTACCCAAGGAAGGCTATACTTGCCATAGAGGGTGTGCAACGAAGGTTCACCAGACGATTCCTGGGATGGGGGGATTGTCCCATGAGGAGAGATTGAGTAGACTAGGCCTATATTCTCTAGAATTTAGAAGAATGAGAGGTGATCTCATTGAAACATACAAAATTCTTACAGGGCTTGACAGCGTAGATGCAGGGAGGATGTTTCCCCTGGCTGGGGTGTCTACAACCAGGGGTCACAGTCTCAGAATAAGAGGACGGCCATTTAGGACTGAGATGAGGAGAAATGTCTTCACTCAGAGGGTGGTGAATCTTTGGAATTCTCTACCCCAGAGGGCTGTGGAGGCTCAGTCGTTGAGTATATTCAAGAAAGAGATCGATAGATTTTTGGATATTAAGGGAATCAAGGGACATGGGGATAGTGTAGGAAAGTGGAGTTGAGGTAGATGATCAGCCATGATCTTATTGAATGGCGGAACAGGCTCAAGGGGCCAAATGGCCTACTCCTGCTCCTATTTCTTATGTTCTTATGTACTTCAATTAATGATTGATAAATAAGAAACATTTTTTGTCACTAGTCTATCACATGGATACTTTTAATTAACTCCCATTAAAGATGAACTGCAGCGAAATACCATCACTGATGAGCATTTTTTCCTTATCCCAGATAATCTTTTTTAAAGTTTTGTTTTACACAACATTTTTGCTTGGGACTCTGTCTCTTGTATGCAAAAGTTCAAATGCAGGATTAACCATCACCTGGAAACCCAGAATTGTTGAAGCATGCATCAGGTGCTCAAAAGTCGCTGGATTTATTCCATTGGACCCCAGGATAGATATCTTTGCAATTTGAAAGATTCTTGGGGGCGAAAAATTCGGTTGAGGGGTGCAAAGCAACTAGCACCCGGGCGCGACGATGTTTGAGCCGCTCCCAAAATTGACCAGACATTTTTCGGCGGCGCTAAACACTATCGCCATGATCTCCTACGCCCGCAGAGCATGACGTCAGTCGAGCGTAAAACACCCCGGCAGCGCCCTGGACCGGATATTGAGTGGCGCCCCCTGCCTTTCCGCCTGCCGCTAGCAACGACAGGTAGAGGGGAACGTTTTGCAGTCGGGAAGGGATGGGGGAGCGCTATTTAAAGGCGGCCGCTTCCTGCCTTTTTCTATCGGCGACATTATTGCACCACGCATTCTGAGAGAGAAAGAGAGACTTCTGGAGAGATTCAACGCTGTGTGAAGGAGTTTTGGGTACTGAGCAGCACTCTGCAGGTTCATTTTGATTTGACCTTCCTTGCATCGATTTAGAAGAGACTATGGGGGCTGCACTCTGAGCTCTTTCCCTGGCCCTCTCCATTGTTCTTTCCAGCAGAGCTGATGTACAGGTCTCTCCAGGTCGAGATTCAAGGCTGCAATGAGCAGGATGTGGATGGAGAGCAAGATCGACCCTCCCCTTTAAGAACTGGCTGGCGCCAGTGTGTCTGTGTTCCATTGTTAACTGACATCACCTGAGCTTCGCCAGCACGCTGAGGTAGCGCCTTGCTCCTCGGCGTTAGCACCTTGAGAGGTGTGTAGCACCTGATTTAGTGCTCAAATCACCTCCAGGGGCGATAGAAGCCAAGTTTGCAGTCGGAGACGATTATTAGCGCCAGGCGCTAAACTTTGCGGCCGGCCGATAACTGCGCCCCAAACGGGGTGATACCAAATTTCTCCCCATTGGTTATGTTACAGTTTTCAGTAACTGGCTGCACCTTCTTGTTATGCCATCCAATAAATCAAAAAGAAACAAGGGGGGAGACGTTTGGGTTGGGTGCCGAACAGATGCCATATCGGCGATGCATTCATAGACCAATGTGACAGTCAGTGGTCTGAACAACTTTCAGGTTCGGGCCTCATTAATATTTACTTGGTGAGCTGCAGGCATCCAATGGGCGCATTGCTGCAGCTCGCGCTTTCCTCGAGAGGAAACTTGGCTGGCTACTCCACGTGCCCAGCCGACAAGTAAAAATTGTTGGAGGAGAGGGAGTACAGATGGCAGGGCAGGGGGGTGAGAATGAGCTGATAGCAAGCTGGAAACTTTTTGTGGGACCCAGAGGAGCACTCCTGCCCATCCATTCTCTCTTCTGCACATTTATTTCTCACCTTCATTTCTCATTTCGCTCTCTTTTGTCTCTCAATATCTCCTGTCACTTCTGTTTCTCTCACTTTATCACTTTTATCTTTTCTCCCTCACTTTCCATCTCCTCTTCCCTTCACTTTCCCCTTTTCTTTGTTTTTACCTTTCTCTTTTTGCTTTTTCAAGATTTTTCTATTTTGCTTTACTTCCTACGTCATTGAACGCGTTGAGTTTGGGAAGCGGCATGGGACAATGAGGAAGCCAGATGAGTCTCCCAATCAGCCAGGGAGTGGGAGATCAAAGAAGCACCGGGGCTTAAAAAGAATAGGGGGCATTTGGGCTTCAAAAAAAAAAAGCACATGCAGTCACCACCGTGCTAGTTAGTGTCTCAGAAAAAAATGAGTAAAAATAATCAACATCACAATGCAGCCGGGCTGAGTCAAAATTCATGGAAACCATGATTTGTTAAGATCACGTAATTGCAGCCTCTCTCTCTATATAACTCATTCTATTATCTTGTATTGTGATTTTACTCATTTGAAAATTGTTTTTTTTAAACTTGAATAATGTGGCTGAACAGCTAGCACAGGGAATATTTCAACGCCAATGCATCCTCTGTCCAAGATGCTACCAATGGCGTTTGGGGGAGTTTCTGCAGTAGCAAACACCAACACAAAGCTCAGCTCTTCTCTGTTCCCTGACAACCTGAGTGACAGCGCACCAACTGCCCACACTCACTGCTGGTGTTCAACCAAGTAAATAGCAGCGCTGTCAGCAGAGCTTTGAAATGAACCAGAGGGGGAAAGAAGCATCTCATTTGAAAAGAGGCAGCACTAAGAGAGGGAAGTATCAGCAGGAGCAGAGCAAAGGCCAGGCAGCAGGTTCGGTGCACATCCCAGTCCCTGATGAACTTCACTGATTTGTCACAGTTGGAAAGAAGCTGAAACAAATGGATGTTGGTTTTAAATGCAATGATGCACCAGCTGCAGAGTGGGATGTTAAAAAAAGAAAATGAGGGCGGGAAATTGAGAAGCTGGCTCCTGCAAAATGTTGATCGGGACTGTCCCAACTATCCGGTGTGGTGGTGCTCTAGTGAACGGAATGTAAAAAGTTTATACTGCTACTACAACAAAGACAACAAGTAGCTAATCCATACAGACCAGGAAATTCCCAGCTTTGATCCCTAGTCAATGCTGAGTTAGCTGACCTCAGGAAGGACAGAGTAGGGGCCTCATCATCCTTGGGCTAGGAAAAAGGAAAGCTGGCCACCAGCATTCCATGTGACTAAACATTGTGTCAGCCAACCCTGCTGGAAAAGGGAATGTGTGGATTTAGGGGGGAAAACAGGATTTGGCTTGCTTTTGTTGGATAATAGGGAGGAAGTAAATCCTGAACACGAAATGAGAAATAGTATAATAAATAAAAGAAAAGTATTAGAGTAGTTGGTTAAGGTAAAGGAGGACAAAGTGCCAGAACCTGACAGGGTACATCCATGAATCCCTATGGAGGCCCTAGAAATTAAAGTTCAGAGCTCTATTGAGAGCTGATGTGTGCCAGAGGACTGAAAACTGGCTAATGTAATACCAATTTTCAAAAAGCGAGACAGAGTTAAGGGTAAATACAGGACAGTTAGTTAGACATCTGTTGTAGGGAAAATTGAAATCTATACTTATAGATTAAATTATTAAATATCTAGATGATGAGAAAATAATTAGAAGCAGCCAACATGGGTTTCAGAAAGGAAGTCGTGCTTGTCAAACTTGGTAGAGTTCTTTGAGGAGGTGACAGATAATGGGATGGGAGAAATGCAATGGATGTGGTGTGCATGGACTTTCAGAAAGCCTCTGACAAGGTACCACTGAGGAGGTTATTAGAGAATATTAAGGGGTATGGAATTAAAGGAAGGGTAGTAATCACAGAATCACCACAGTGCAAATAGAGGCCATTTCGGCCCATCGAGCCTGCACCGACACATATCCCACCCTATCCCCGTAACCCCATGTATTTAATCCCCCCAACACTAAGGGTCAATTTATCATAGCCAATCATCCTAACCTGCACATCTTTGGACTGTTGGATTAAAACTGGTTAGAAGGGAGGAAACAAAGCGTAGGAGTTACGAACAGTTTCTAAGAATGGTTAGAAGTGGGTAGCAATATCTCACTGGGTTCTATTCTGGGACCACTCCTGTTTACTGTATACATCAATTATTTGGATATAGGGCTAGAGGGAGTGGTGTCCAAATTTGCAGATACTAAAATAGAAGGCACAGTAAATAACGGGTGTCCCACTGCAGCTTGCTGGCTCCAGGCTGGCCAGCAGGCAGGTAGCTAGGTGCGAAGGTGGGGTGCCCAGAGCAGCAGCGGCCCACAAAAATAATTCTAAACTTACTTTTTCGGGCCTCTTCTGCCTCACCACAACTAGGCAGATTGTGCATGGCACATACTCTGCCCAGTTGTCCCTCAAAATTGCATTGGTGTCCTATGTATATCATAGGGCCTTGATTTGCGAGCACCTGGGCCGCCCTTAAAAAGGCCTTGGGCAAAATTGCAGTGGGCAGGATTGGAACGGGAATGGGCTGGTAAATGCAGCACTGTGATTCTAGGGCCACTACCACCCCATCCATTTCCGCCAGGCTGATCCTTATGTCTTTAGGCAAGAAAGGGAGAAAACTGACAGAACATCGGCAAAAAAGGAGTAAAAACATTTTTTTTTTTAAATCATAGATGCACAAAAGCCTGCTAGCATCAGAGCACCTTTGAAAATTAACTTTAAAGAACAGTTTAATTATACTTTCTTTTGGTTTTTAGCTGGGAAGAATGAAATTGTATACGCCTGGCCTCGGTACATTAGAAAGTGCAGGACCAGAAAAAACTCTGCCTAACTAGTGCCAAAAATGAATAACTCTCAGTTGCCCACTCCCTCAATTAACTATCGAACTCTGCACGATATTAAAACAATGAACCTGTGCCTTGGCAAATGAATGAAATTTAACACAAGCACCAGTAAATAAATTCAGCACTGATGTTTTATGTTGAAGTTTAGAAATTAACAGTTTCTTAAAGTTTATAAATTTTAAATTTTAAACTCAGAAACATAATTCTAGAATTTAAATGTTCTTACTTTTACATTATGAATATAATTAAAATGTTCATGTTTTTCCACATAAAAATATAGTAATAAACATTGCAAATTAACAATGAAAAATTATGCATAATAATGACAATTTAAAAAGAACAAGACAACTTTAAAAGGACAAGTGGCCCTCGGCAAAATGCAAATCATAAAAAGCAGATATTGATTTCCTTTACATCAAGGATGCTTCTCATAATTATGGACTGTTCATAGATTGGTGAAAGAGTTATGCATATTTCATGAACATCTTAAACTGGTACTTTCAAAATATTTATCAGTTTGCCATAGCCTCTGATATTAAAGCATTGGTCGTTTCCCTGAAAAGTATTGCTTTTAATACCGTTACCCATGTTTAATTGTGGCAAGCTTATATTTAAATGTGCTAAGTCCAAATCTGCGGAACCCTGAGTTAGTTTTCTTTCTCTACATCCAATCCATTACCAAGATTTCTTTCTTCACCATCTCTGTCCGTACTGCTGCTGAAAACCTAATCGATGCCTTTATCAATACAAAGCTTGACTTCTGCAATGTTCTCCTTGCAGGCCTCCAGCCTCCACAAACTAGAAAACATTCAGAATGCCACAACCCACACGTTCACTCACACAAAGGCCCACATTCCCATCATCTTTGTCCTTACCAATCTCCACTGCTTCCCATTTCATAACAAATTGGTTTCAAGATCCTCATCTTCAAATCTTTTCATAACCTTGTTCTACCCTACCTCAGTATTCTCGAGCCACATGTCCCCCATATGCATTCTCCGCTCCTCTGACAGTTTACTACTTGCTACCCACTCCCTATGTCCCACCTTTGGCAGCTGCTCTTAGCATGCATCCTGTAAAGAGAATGCGATTCTGAACTCAACAAACCTAATAATTTCCACCAAAACCACTTATTGAAAAGGGGCTACTTTTGTCAAAGGAAATGTGGTATGTTGACAAAAAAAAATCTAGTCAGCATCTCTTTGGATGAAAAACATATACAATCAGCAAACACAAAAAAAAAATCACTCAAAAGTAGCTTCAAATAAACACTAAGGCCGCAAATTTAATAGTGCTGAGGGGGTGGGTTTGGAGGCGTGTCTGCTGTCAAAATAGCAAAGATTGACAGCAGGTAGGAAACCCACTGTCAACCTGCCTCCACGCGAGTCTCCCAGGTGTCGGGTCTGTTAGCGGAGAACTGACCCAACACCGGGGGATACAATTCAGTTACTTAAATGGCTTGTTAAGAACCAATTTAAAAGTATTTTGAGGCTTACTTCTAAATTTTACCTTCTCCCCCACGGGTTACCCGCTGTTCGGGGAACACGCCAGCTCAATCTGGTGTGTTTTGAGTCTGCTCTGATGTTTGTGAAAAGCTGACAGCTGCAGAAGTAGTGTAATGGATGCCATGTTGCAGATGGTGAGTTTCAGAGTGCAGAAAATGTTGGTTATTGCATTTTTAATACATTTAGAGATTTCTTTAGTTTACAAGTTTTTAGATCCAACTGTATGTCCAGTGCCACCTCACTGGGAGAACCTCTCTCACCATTGACAGATCACTTCTGTCATCTCACCTGTAGCTGCCATCTATTGCAGCAACATCAGAGCCAATGAAGCAATCATACCTTGGGGTCCTCCAAATCCTTCCACGATCAGTCCCAACGCCAACATCACTAGGCACACCAACATCACCAACCTCATCACCAACCTTCTCCACCATCACCTGATGCTGCACTGGACACAGGGCATAAGCCCCTGATAAAATTGCTGGCCGGGAGGCCAGTGATGACATCACCATGGGTAGATTTTCTTTACTTGACGTTGTAAACCCTGGCTGCCACATGATGTTCCAGATTGATACCATCCCACCGTGAAGCATTCCTTTAATTCCATGCACATTCATCAATATAGCGGGATGGGGGGAGGGGGGAATTATGACTGAACAATCACTGGAACCCTGTAAGACACTTCTCAAGGTGCGCTCAGATCTGTCCAATAAGGGGCACGTTTTGAAAAAGAGATTTCACTGTATGACAACACATTACCAGAAACTGACATTGGCTAAACCTCTCAAGTACCTACCCTTGTACAGGAAACTCTCGTTTAAACGACACTTAGATATCCGGAATTCTCTATTAACTGGCAAAATTCTCACTCCAAAATAACCGGCAATGTTGCCGAGTCCGAGTCCAAGTTTCTCGCGGTGGCTGAGTTAGTCAGTGGGGGTAGTTCTCCAAACTGCCACTACTCGGCTTTTTGGCGTTGTCGGAAGTCGGAACACCTCAATACCCCTGTAACATGAGTCTGACTCTCCCGCGCTGCCGGTAGTCTCTTCTGATCCGCCATTTTACAGGGGTACTGTGTGTCTCCCACGATGCTGGTAGTCATTGCATTGCATTACCCTCAACTGGCAGTACTGTACTTAATCAAGCATCTTCCACCATCCATTTAACACAACATTCTGTAGGTGAGTATCCAATTACTGTATACTGCACATTTCTTGTTTTTTTTATTTTTCTTTGTTAAAAATAGCCTCGGTAAATAACCCTCTCCATCATCTGGAATTTTTGATCAACCAGCAACATGCCGGTCCCGTTGGTGCTGGATACCAAAGAGTTTCCTGTATGTTGTTAGTTGGTATGCTTGCAGTAGGATGAGGGGGAGTGTGAGGGGTGGCTAGTGAGATGGGGAAGTGATAAAGTAGATAGAGAGGGTTGGGTGGAGGTGTAAGTTAAGTTGGTGTCCTGGGGAGGTCTCTTCCGCCCTTGGAAGGGAAGAGAACCTCCCTGTGTGCTGCGACTCCCTCCATAAGCATATGGAGGAAGTCATTGGAGAGCCTGGGTGCAAGCGTTCACCTTTGTGCAGTGATTATCAGTGTTTGCAGCACCTCAATGCTGTCAAACACTGACAGAACAACTGTATAGATGTGTAACTGCATGTAGAAGTGGTCCCTTTAACGAAACCAGTTGATGGCGCGTCATCAAATGATGTCATCAGACCCGTTTCCTGTTAATTAGCCGGTAAGCCCGCAGGGTGGGCTTAACCAGGCCAATCAAGGGAAAATTATGTCTGCAGAGCGGATGCAGCTGGGAGCGGGACCAGAACCCGGAAACCAGTTGTCCCACCCCCATCCCGCCTCCTCCATTAAATTCACGGCCTAAATCCCTGAGAGGCATAACATTTCGATTTATAATTTTTGTGTCTTAGTTGGTGGATAGTAGAAGTTAATTAGAAAAGAATATTTTGAATACACCCCTGAAGACAAACACAGTCACCATTAATAATATGCAAACTGTTATAAAAGACTGACAGGCACGGAAAGTACATCAGTACAGTAAATCAGTACTCGTTAATCCTTTTGCACGAATCTAAAAGACATGTCCTGACTGTGAATGCAAACAATATTCAAATAAGGTAAATATATTTTTTTGTTGCTGGTAATACCATGACTCATAGATCACTCATTTTATGGCTCACTCGGTTATTCATCAACTACTATTAAAAATATATTGCATTTATTTCAAGCTAATACAGCTCTCCTAATAAATTCCAAGTTACAAAATTAATATTGTTCACCAGTGACTGTCAGGTCAGATAACAAGAATATTAATTCGTTAAAATGGCATTTATACATTGCTATATCCAGTATATATATCTATCTATAATACATTATATTTGGTACATGGGCTGTCACGTTCCATTTAACACACCTATATAAAACCCCCTCTTATGGAAAATCTCACATCTATCTATTCCTACTAAACACTCAGGGGGAGAAATTGGGTGGAGCCGCAAATGGGGTGCCAAGCTTGCCTGGGCGCCAGATTTTGCGCTGCAATTGGAACAGCAGCGATCGCCGGAAATTCAGCTTGAGCGCCCCAAGAGGGACACGGGGCGAGGCTTGAGGCGCTCCGCGTCCCTCTTAGGGCGCTGAAACTGAGTATCGCAGCGCAACGTGCCACAGCGCCACACGCAGTGGCACAGCGCGCTGCGGTACTGCAGGCCTTCCTCCCATTCTTAAGGGGGAGGGGCCTGCACCAGCGCGATGAGCGATCGCGAGTGCCGGCAAAAGAGCCCGGCACCGAGGAGAAGTGCCGGGCTCTCGGAAAACAGCCGGCAATGCCGCGGGGGGAGAACAGGAGGCCGGGGACGGAGGTGCTGGCAGGCGGCCGCCGAAAAAACGGCCGCCCCGCACCTCCACCTTAATTTGCGCCACTGCCGCCACAGGTAGGCCCCGTGAACCGGGCGCGATTAGCGAGCGGCGCTACAGAGGCGGTCGCTGCCAAATATCGCGATCGGGGCGGTAGCGGGGCGCTGTGCACACCGATGACGTCATCGGTGGCAGCGCAGCGCAACAGGCTAATGCTGCCATTAGCGCCCCAGCTAAATATCACGGGAGGCGTGGCCAGTGGCGCTAAAGCCACTGAGTGCCCTCTTTAGGCGCTAACTGGTGGCGCAGCCCTCCGAATTTCTCCCCCTCAGTGCTTTCAGGAAAAAAAAATTCGCTGCCATTTTGTCCTCAGTACCTGAAATTTCTAATCTCCAAAATAAGGCCGTGATTTTGCCGGCTGTAATGAAATCTGTTTGTCTTGATCCTGTATTCGTTTTGCACTCATGTATATTACCCTCCCCCACTGTGTATAGTTTCACTTCCTCTTTCCCGACTAACCTGGGAGGTTCCAGGTCTTGGCTCTTGGCTCCGCCCCTGACTTCTCTTACATAAAGATCCCAGGATCTGTATGACTCATTCCTGTGAACCAGTCGGCGTGTTGAGATGTTAGCTCTGATCTTAGTGATTAAAATTGATGGGCCTTCAATAACCACAAAACTAGAAGTTATAGACTTAAACAAGTTGGCTTTTAATCACTAAGATCAGAGCTAACATCTCAACACGCTGACTGGTTCACAGGAATGAGTCATACAGATCCTGGGATCTTTATGTAAGAGAAGTCAGGGGCGGAGCCAAGAGCCAAGACCTGGAACCTCCCAGGTTAGTCGGGAAAGAGGAAGTGAAACTATACACAGTGGGGGAGGGTAATATACATGAGTGCAAAACGAATACAGGATCAAGACAAACAGATTTCATTACAGCCGGCACTCAGGGGGCAGGTTTGGAGGCGGGTCGGGAGTTAAAATCCAAATGATTGACGGCGGGTTGCAAACCCACTGCCATCCCATCTTCATGCAACATTGCAAAGTGTCGGGTCTGCGAGTCCCAGTCAGACCAGGCACCAAATGGTGGGAGAGGCACTTAAGGCAGTTAACAACTTGTTAACTGCCTAGATAATTCCATTTTTACAGGTTCTTCCCATTTTAGTACATTTTCAGCGTGTTGCCCGTCGTGCGACAAACACGCCAGCTGATTGTGCCGGGTTCAGCAACTAGCTGAATTGTTGACAGCTGCTCATGCAGCGTAAAAGTGGACCTGCAACATGGCTGACTTTCAGATGCCAGAACTTTGTGTTTTGCGGTTTTGGAACACATTTTGCAGGTCTATTGAGTTTGTAAATGTTTAAGCTGAGATCCATATGCACTGTGACCTCCTTGGAAAACCCTCTCCCCACATTGACTGAGCGCTTATAAGATCTATTCCTCAACTGAGATATATAGCAGCAGAATGGGAACCATTTATACCCTCTCATCCTGGTACTCAGAATCGGAGGAAGAGCAGCCGCGGCAGCAGCAGAACCAAGCACAACAGCAGCAGCAACAACAGGAGCGCCAACCTTCTCCTCAGCCACCTGATGCTGCACAGGGCATCAGCACAGGGCTGCACCGTGCCGCAGGAGATACCCCCAACACAGGGTTTACAGGCCAAGGATGAGCTTCCTCAACATGAGTGAGCAGCAGTACCAAAGGAGGCTGAGACTTCCACGAGAGGTAGTCGCTGACATCTGCACAATGCTGCATCAACACCTGGAGCCCAGAGGAGTGGGTGGACACTCCTTACCAGTGGCTGTCAAAGTCACCACCGCACTGAACTTCTTTGCTTCGGGGTCCTTCCAGGGATCAGCAGCAGACATCAGTGGCATCTCGCAGTCGGGTGCACACACTTGCATCACGCAAGTTACCGATGCCCTCTTTGCAAAGTCACACAATTACATCCACTTCTCCACAGATGAATCAAGTATAACTGCGCGTGCAGTTGGCTTTGTAAATATGGCAGGCTTCCCAAGCGTGCAGGGCGTCGTAGACTGCACACATGTGGCCATTAGAGCACCCCATCACAACCCAGCTGTGTTTGTCAACCGCAAGGGCTTCCACTCCCTTAACGTCCAGCTGGTGTGTAACCACAGAAAATAATGCATATTTGCGCCAAGTTCCCTGGCAGTTGCCATGACTCGTTCATCCTGCGGCAGTCTACTGTGCCTCAGCTCTTCAATCTACCAACCCAACTTCCCGGATGGCTACTTGGAGACAAGGGGTATCCCCTGAAAAGGTGGCTAATGACACCGATGAGAAGGCCATCAAACGAAGCTGAGGGGAGCTACAATGTGAGCCACATTTTCACCAGAAGCATCGTAGAGCAAACCATCAGCTTGCTCAAAATGCGATTCAGATGCCTCGACAGATCTGGTGGAGCCCTACAGTATGCACCAGCCAGTGTCTCCAGAATCATCGTGGTCTGCTGTGCCCTGCACAACATCGCACAGCAGCATAGCTTAGCACTGCCTGAGGAACAAGTGGCTCAACACACAGCCTCCTCGGAAGAGGAGGAGGAGGAAGCAGATGAGGGACACCGTGTGGAGGCGGATGTGCCAATTCCACCAGCACGCATCCACATTGTTGGCCATGAGGCAAGGGATACACGAATCCATGCCAGATTTGTGTAAGTTTACGCATCAACCACATGTGGCTGGCACATGGAAATGAATGTCTGGCCGACCTTCTTAACACACTGTACAGCATCTGTACAATAAACTATGGTTTCCTATCACTCTCACCACCATCATTACAGATGAAAGGCGCCCTGACCCCTCACTGTGCAACTTCCATTTCTCAGTACACATAGGCCAACCCTTTGAACCTTTGCCATCGCATTTCTTTATTACATTTAAAATCATGATGACAAATGTTACTTTGTATGAGATCAAAACACGCAAGTGACTACCCTTGTGACTATTGGTGTGTTAGCTTTCTCTTACGCGTGCTTCTACGTGGTGCTTCCCCTGTGACTTCAGCAGATGTAAAAGCACCTTGCTCACTTCTATGCTGCACCTGCTTAGACACCTTTGGCAGGCATCTTCTGGGTTTGGGAGCCTGGGAGGGCTCCGCAACAGTCTGCTCCTCCTGTGGCTGTGCAGGGGCTGAGACGGCCAACTCAGTTGGGTGACGAATCTGGGGCTCTGACCGAGGGCTTCGCAGTAGCATGGGAGTTTGAGCGCTTGGAGAGGCCGCCACACTTCCTTGTTGTGGACCACCAACATCCCTCTCATGGGTCACCCGCACTTCACTGCTAGCAAGTGGCTGGAGAGCACCTTTCTGCACATCAGTGGGGGCGTGAGGACCCGTCTCTGTACTGGCAGTCCTCATAATGGAGACGCCCATGTACCTCTGGTTCCTCTCCTCAATAGATGCCCAGCTATCCTCCATAGCAGACCATCTATTTAGAAGATTCACCATGTTCATTTGAGTCTGGTGATTTATGTCCTCCTTGGAGGTTGCCATCCTTTCCATGGTGGCACCTACATTCGCCGTTGCGTGCACCACGGCATTGCTCATGTTTGAGATGGACTCCTACATTCTCTGTACACTCGCAGTTACCGTGGATGCAAACCCTGTCAGAGACTCCTGCACTTGTTCCTGAAGTTCCAGCACTACTCTCATGGCCCAGAGGCACAGTTTCTACATGCAGCTGAGCAGAGCTAGGAGCGTCCTGCGACCTCCGATGAGAACCCTCCACTGCTGTCGCTGTCTCCACCATCTGCTGATGCTCACTTTTGAGCTGTGATACACCAGGTGACAACACTACTCTATGTCCGAGGTGTGCGTATCTGTGCTGGTGCTGGCTGCACTGATTTCAGGTGACGCTGCTCCCTCAGAGGCTGCAGGTTCCTCTGAGGAGTCGTACGGCTCTTCCTCCTGGAGAGTGGGGATGGGGACTCTCGATGGTCCTGTGGGGGGGTAAAGGCATGAGTTACACATGTGATATTTAGGTAGCAGGCACATCGTATTGTGCAGATGATCAGAAGTCAATCTCTATGAACTTCAGATGCCATCTCAGTCACTCATGAAATCTAAATGAGAGGTTTGCAAATCTATTGTGTCCAGCTTGCTCTACTGCGCCCGTCTCTCCGTCCCCCATTTCCAGCTCCTCTGCACCTCCAATGATGTCGAGAGCAGCCTCCTCAGCGTTTGTTAAATGCGCCATCGAAGGTGGGTCTCCTCCTGTCCTGTCCATCTTATTGTGGGCTCTCTTTTCCTGCAATGAGGGACACAAGTGGAGTTTCAGTGAGATTGATGGAGTGAGTGTAAAGAATCCATAACACAGATGCTTAGAGGGAGGCAAAGATGGAGTGAGGTGCCAATACCAACTTGCCTCCATGTGCGTTGTTAGTTGTTGTCATTACATAACAGTGAGAGCGAGTGTGAAGAGTACATAGTAGGATGGTGAAGTGATTCTGTACATAGAGAGAGAGGGATAGTTAAGGGTGCAAGGGATGTAAGGTAAGTTGGGATGTGGAGGAGTAGGTTGACAATGCAGAATGCTGGTGATGAGAAGAGATGGGAAGCAGATTGAAGGTAAGTGTGATGTTATACTCACTTTTACTGTGCATAGCAGATCATTGAACCTTTTTCGGCACTGCACCCAGGTGCATTAACACAACGACCTAGCGCTTACCTCATCAATTTGCAGTCAGGCTGCCTTTGTGTGCTCAGGAGGCTTTCTCCGGCCATTGGGAGGGAACAGAACCTCCTTGCGTCCTCTTACTCCCTCCACAAGAGCATGGAGGGAGTCATCATCAAATCGAGAGCAGCCTATGTTCTTGCAGCAGTCATCTTCCAAAGACCAGTTATCAGGAGCATCAGAAAGTAAAGGCAATCCAAAGGCTACATGGGCCCCTTAAATGCACCTGAATCGAAGGCGTCAGCAGCACACCCACACCTACTGATTGGGCCGGGTAGCCCAGTTAAATGAAAATCGTTATTTTGGAGCGGCTGAAACCAGCAACGGGACCAGAACCCGCCGACCAGCCAACCCGACTCCAACGGGAAAATCACAGCCTAAAGGTTTTAACAAAATGTTTTCAAAATTCAAAGAATACATATTTCACATTAACATGATTACATTTTTCTTTGAATTATGCTTTGTGTCTTTTATTGCTTCATTAAAGTTTTTGCTAGAATGCCTCAGCCTCTCCCAAAAGCCTGGGCTTCGAATTGATCTTGATCATTTTTGACCACAGCTGTGACATTGTTATCCAAATTCAGTTTGTACAATCTAAGCATATGCAGTGTACTCATTTTTCTAGGATGCATCAGTACTATTCAGTAGTTGAACTGCTGGAATATTTTTCTTCAGCTTCAAGTAGTATCTGTTCAGTTATTTTTTTTTAATTATTTAAAGGAAATCTAGAGGACAAATTTCAAATTTCAAATAAAGTTTATATTCACTGCTTGAAACGAAGGCCTCGATTTTAACACCGCCCACCGCCCCCCCCCCCCCACCGTCCCACCGCCCCCCCCCCCAACCCCGGACAGCTGCGAGAGGGTTAGAATAACGGGTTCAGGCAACCTGACCGCAACCCAACTCCATTCCCGACCGCTATAATATTTACAGCAGAGATTAAGGACCTGGATGAGGCTCCCGCTAAAAGCAGGCTGGTCCCAGTTAACATGCAAAAGTCATGGCCCAATGATGTAATCGGTGCTGTGACTTATTTTTACCCTCACCACAGGGAGAGTCCCGTGCTACAACAATAGCAAAATACTGCAGATGCTGGAAATCTGAAATAACAACAGAAAATGCTGGAAGCACTCAGCAGGCCAGGCAGCATCTGTGGAGAGAGAAACAGAGTTAACATTTCAGGTCTGGGACCCTTCTTCAGAACTGGAAAAGGCTAGAGATGTAACAGATATTAAGCAGGTGCAGAGGCGGTGGGGGGGCGGCGGGGGAGGATCTGAAGGAACAGTCTGTGCTAGGGTAGGAGGCAGGAGAGATTAAATGTTGCAAATGGGAAAGGCGGAATCATACAGCCTGAAAAATGGGGGCAGGGGTTATAGTCTGAAATTGTTGAACTCAATGTTGAGTCCAGAAGGCTGTAAAGTGCCAAATTGAAAGATGAGGTGCTGTTCCTCTACTGTGGTTGACACAGCCCTTGACCGTGTCCGTTCCATTTCCCGCACTTCTGCTCTCACCCCTTCCCCTCCCTCCCAGAATCACGATAGGGTTCCCCTTGTCCTCCCCTTTCCCCACCAGCCTCCACATTCAACGGATCATCCTCCGCCATTTCCGCCACCTCCAACGTGATTCCACCACCGAACGCATCTTCCCCTCACCTCCCCTTTCAGCATTCTGAAGGGACTGCTCCCTCCGCGACACCCTGGTCCACTCCTCAATCACCCTCAACAGCCCTTCCCCTTCGCCCGGCACCTTCCCTTGCAAGCGCAGGAGATGCAACACCTGTCCTTTTACCTCCTCCCTTCCCACTGTCCAAGGCCCCAAACACCCCTTCCAGGTGAAACAGCAGTTTACTTGTACTTGTTGCCTGGTCTGCTGAGTGATTCCAGCATTTTCTGTTGTTATTTGAGAGTCCCGTGCTGTCTACCACCCAGCAGCAGCAACATGGTGGGAGAAGCCAACTGGACAGAAGAGGTCCAAGTAAGTTTTACAACTTTGTCTGTTTTGAAGCTCCCTATGGGCCAGAGATAGCAGGAGTGCTTCCCCCAGGGAGCTCACAAGGAAGCCTTCGGCCTCGCCAGCCCTGATCACGGCCCTGATTATTCAGGCTCCCCACCACTCCCGATCGCAGCCCAGAGCCTTCTCCCCCTACTGACTGTGGGTGACCATTCCCACGGGTTTCCTCCTTCCGCTGATTTCCACTCCCGCTCGTCAGCCAGGCAGTCAATCTGGCCGGATGTTGGGTGGGACTCTGTAGTGATTTATTCTTAAAAGCGGCAGGGCCTCCACGTCCCTGGCCTTGCCAAGTTCTTTGCCCGCTACTGGGCTTCTCCACACCTTTCCCACCTCCCCGTTGATATTGGGGCCAGAGTGTCTGTGCACATGTTTGTGTGCACACAAGAGAGATAAAGTGGAAAATTGACTATTGACTACGCACCTCTTGTAGGTTTTATTTTGTTTATTATGACCTTCAGGAGGCACGTTAAGCAACCAGAGAATCAGACAGTTCGTCATGGGTTCACAAACCAAGTTTATTGCTTAGGTGAAACAGCGATTTACTTGTACTTCTTGCAATTTAATATACTGTATTCGCTGCTCACGATGCGGTCTCCTCTACATTGGGGAGACCAAACGCAGATTGGGTGACCGCTTTGTGGAACACCTCCGTTCAGTTCGTACGGGTGACCCTGAGCTTCCGGTCGCCTGTCACTTTAATTCACCGCTTCACTCCCACTCTGATCTCTCTGTCCTCGGGCTATTGCATTGTTCCAATGAAGCTCAACGTAAGCTCGAGGAACAGCACCTCATCTTTCGATTGGGCACTTTGCAGCCTGCCGGACTCAACATTGAGTTCAACAATTTCAGATAATTATCCCTGCCCCCATTTTTCATGCAGTATGATTTTTGCCATTCCCATTTGCAACATTTTATCTTTCCTGCCTCTTACAAAAGTACAGGATGTTCTTTCTATTTCTTCCTCCCCTCCTAACCCCACCCCGCCCCCCCCACCCCCTCTGTCTCTGCACCTGCTTAATATCTGTTACATCTCCAGCTTTTTCCAGTTCTGATGAAGGGTCCCAGACCTGAAACGTTGACTCTGTTTCTCTCTCCACAGATGCTGCCTGGCCTGCTGAGTGTTTCCAGCATTTTCTGTTGTTATTTCAGATTTCCAGCATCCGCAGTATTTTGCAATTATATTATTGCTTAGGTAGTTCTGCACAGCCTGAGGATCAACCTGGGACCTTGTTCATCTCCGTAGCTCAGTTCTACACTGGGCAGTATTAATTGAACCGCTGGAGGTGTCAACAAACTATCACTTACCTGTATGCAGCTTTCAAGTGATTGGGGAAGTTACGGAGTAAAAAAAGACTTAAGGGGTTGAAATTCCGCTGAGTGCTATTTTTACTGCACTGACTAAAATGTATTTATGAAACTATCTTAAATGGGTTAACAACTTCATTAAAATAGTGTGTATAGGAATTTTGCACAAGGCACTTGTTAAGTCTGTGTGTTCTAGTTGTAATTACTAACACAGACTACAAGATTAAAGTTCAACAGGTCTTTACTGGTTGGAGGTCAGGACTATACTGAATACAATATTACTACACAGTGCTTATATACCGGTGGTCACCACCGGTATTACGTATACAGCAGCCAGAGAAAGTAGTACATCTCTTAAGGTGGAACAGGCTTAAGTTCTCTTAAGGTGGAACAGGTTACATACACCACAATCCTCCCTTTTTAGCTTAACAGTCATATCCCCATTTAACATAACATAATAACATATATAACTTCAGGTATAAACAGTTCAAAGGTTCAGTCTCTCAGGAGGCCTTCTGATTCGGTTTGGATAACGCCTTTCAGTGGTCTCTGATTCCTGTTGCTGAGGTGACTCCTCTAGTTGGTCTCCCATGCATTGGGTGTTATCATCATCAGGTACATTCCCTGCCGAGGTAGATGCTTCAGGTTCATTAACGTCTTCCACAGTTGTCTCTGTCGCAACCATGGGTTCGACCCTTGCTCTCGATTCTACCAGTTGATCCGCATGACGCCTTATCACCTTGTTACCAATATCTACTGTGTACATCAGAGGTCCTTGTCTGGCCCGAATTGTTCCGGACTGCCATTTTTCGTTTCCATAGCCCCTTGCCAACACTGGTTGTCCTACGTCGAAACTTCGAGTGGTCTTGTTATTAATATGCCGGAACTGTTTGTTTTCCACTTCCCTCCGCACATTTGGTTTTAACAAGTCCAACCTGGACCGCAACCTCCTGTTATAAAACATCATGGCAGGACTTTGGTTAGTCACTGCATGAGCGGCGTTTCGATATGCCATTAGGAAATTGTCCACCTTGTGCTGTAGCGGAATCTGATCATCGTTCATGGCCTTTATTGCCTTTTTGAATGTTTGGACAAATCTCTCAGCCAACCCGTTTGTCGCCGGATGATATGGGGCAGAGGTATAATGTTTCACCCCATTCTTCTTTAAGAATTTTTGGAATTCTTCCAACACGAACTGTGGTCCGTTGTCCGAACAGATCTGTTCTGGCAATCCGTTCCTTGCGAATATTGTTCTTAACACCGCAATTGTCTTTTCTGAAGTAGTGGTATTCATCTTGATCACTTCTGGCCATTTGGAATGTGCGTCCACCGCAATTAGGAACATGGAGTCCATGAATGGACCAGCAAAGTCAATATGTACGCGTTGCCATGGGGCTGAAGGCCATTCCCATGGGTGTAGTGGTGCGATCGGAGGTGCATTTTGCACTTTTTGGCACCCAGCGCAGCTTTTCGTCAACTCCTCTATCTGTTGGTCAATACCCGGCCACCATACATAAGCCCTAGCAAGACTTTTCATCTTAACTCCCCCCAGATGACCTTCATGCAGTTCTTATAGAACTCTTTCCCTTAACTTGGGAGGAATAATCACTCTTGTCCCGTACATCAAAGTACCATGGCAGACGGACAGCTGGTCTCGCCTTGCCGAGAATGCCGGTAACAGAGGATCACCACGTGTTGGCCATCCTTTCACTGTCACCTCGTAGACTCTGGACAGTGTCGGGTCGTTCCTGGTTTCTCTTTCAATACTTGCATTGGTGACTGGTAAACACTCGATGATGGTCGAATGAAATAACTCAACAGGGTCAACTTTCGTCGTTTCTTCTTCTTCAGGTAGTGGCAGGCGCGACAGCCCATCAGCATTGCCATGCTGCTTCGTACCTTTGAATTCTATTTGATATTGATGTGCCCCTAGGAAAAGGGACCATCTCTGGAGACGCTGTGCTGTCATCACTGAAACACCCTTCTTAGGGTTAAAAATGGATACCAACGGCTGATGGTCTGTCAGAAGTGTGAATTTTTGGCCCTGCAGGTAATGATTAAACTTCTTCACTCCCCATACAAGGCTGAGAGCCTCCCTATCGATCTGCGCATAGTTGCGCTCAGCGGAGGTCAATGATCTGGATGCAAACGCGACTGGCCTTTCCGTGCCATTTGGCAACTTGTGTGAGAGTACTGCCCCAATACCATATGGAGAAGCATCACAAGCCAACCGAATAGGCAGTGTCGGGTTGAAGTGAGCCAACACTTCCTCGGAGGTGATCAATTCTTTGCTTTTGCGAAATGCCTTCTTACAGTTTTCGCTCCATTCCCATGGTACCCCCTTCTGTAAAAGAGCGTTTAGCGGGTGCAGTACCGTGGATAGATTTGGTAGAAATTTATGGTAATAGTTAATCAATCCTAGAAACGACCTCAACTGAGAGACATTATCCGGAGCGGGAGCCTTTACAACTGCCTCTATCTTGTCAGGAGACTTATGAAGCCCCTCCCGGTCAATGACATGACCACAGTACGAGATCCGCTTCTGGAAGAACTCACATTTCTGCCGATTAACTCTAAGTCCATACTCTTTCAGTCTGTTGAGCACCAGTTCCAAGTTTGCGAGGTGTTCTTCATCACCATCACCTGTAATCAGAATATCGTCCAGGTAACATTGTGTGCCTGGAATTCCCTGTAATACCTGCTCCATGGCCCTCTGCCAAATTGCTGGAGCCGATGCCACTCCAAAAACCAGCCTATTGTACCGGTACAAACCTCGATGCATGTTGATCGTGAGGTATTGGCGTGACTCTTCTTCAACCTCCATCTGCAAGTACGCCTGCGCCAGGTCTATCTTGGTGAAGTGTTTCCCGCCAGACAACGAAGCAAAAATATCCTCAATCCGCGGAAGCGGATACTGCACCGTGTGAAGCACCGGATTAACGGTGATCTTGAAATCTCCACAGATGCGAACCTTCCCTGGTTCTCCTGGCTTGTTGCTCGAAGGACGTTTCATAACGGGAACAATGGGCGTAGCCCACTCACTCCAATCTACCTTAGACAGTACACCTGAACGTTCTAGCGCTTCCAGTTCCACTTCTGCAGTAGGTCGTATTGCATAGGGTACCGGTCTGGCTTTAAAAAATTTTGGGTGTGCATGTTCATCAACCTTGATGTTTGCCATAATTCCTTTCAGTGTTCCCAGTCCCTGCTGGAACACCTCTTTAGCATCATCCAATATTTTGGACAATCGTTTAGGTTTGACATCTGTTTCCCCGGAATCTACCGTTAGTGCCTTCAAGGAGTGCCTGTGAGGGGGCCAGTCAGTTCCTTCTGTAACCTCTAGATGGCACCTTCACTTGTTTGTTTTCTAGCCCTTTGTTAATTGTTCCTTGCTTCCTGTGTTAATGCTTAACGGCCTGTTAGCTGTTCATGGGTTGCACCTGGTTTTCTTGGTATATAAGTTCTGTGGTTGTTCCTCTCTGTGCTCAGTCCTAATCGGGTAACCGGGCGGGGCGGGGGCGGCGGCGGCGGCTGCTAGCCCTTGCTCTATGGCTCCTGGCTTTAACTAGCTGGTTGCCATGGTTCTCGCGAGCTTTGTATTTAAGATGTATTCTCGAGCTTTGTGTTTAAGATGTATTCTCGAGCTCTGTATTTAAGATGTAACTAACTTTGTGTTCTTGTTGTTCTTAGTCTTGATAAGGTGCTGGGCTGGACTAGCGTGTTGCCATGCTGGCGCTTGTCTTGAGCTTTGTATTGAGAAGCCTGTTACCCCTGCGGCAGCCCCTCGTGATAGCTTGTCTCGAGTCTCGTCTCGGCAAGTTGGTTGCGCTTGTGGTAAGCTTATCCCAGCTCAGTATGGACAAGTATGTAGCCTCATGGAAGCTGTCCTGAGTTCCTATTCTTGACTAGCCGTTTTGTAACTTGTCTCGAGTTCTATGTATATTGTTCTTCTCTCGAGTTCTATGTATGCTGTTGTGTTCCTTGTATGAATCTAGTTATGTGTGAATCTAGTTAAGTAATGAATAAAGTACTGTTCCTTAAGATTGTATACCTGCCTCTAGCCTGGTTTCTGCACTTGGGTCCAGAACCTACCTTGCCCGAGGGCACGGCCCCGTACCTACACGGCCCCGTGGCTCCCCAACCCTGACAGTGCCAGTCCATATTCATTTTCCTAATCCACTCCCGTCCCAGTAGTGGTGGACCTCCTTCAGGTAGCACATATAAGTCCATTACTTGGCTTTCTTCGCCCTTGTGGACCACTTTTACCTCTATCTTTCCGATGGGGTACACTCTTTGCCCCGTGTATGTTTTCAATATAATCTCCGTATCCCGTAGGGGAATATGTTGGAATAACCTTTTGTAATCTTTCTTATTCATGACCGTCAATGCCGATCCAGTGTCCAATTCCATCTTTACTTGGACTCCTGCTATCTGAAGGGTGACCCAAATTGTCTGGAGATCTGCATCCTTACCAACGTTGTGTACTCTTAAGCTACCCAGTTCATTACTGCTAGCGTCTGAATCTGACTTCTGTTCGGTTGAACTGTTCTTTGTCACCTTGTGTACCTTTATGTATTTTCCTTGCGGTGACTTTTTGTTGCTGGTCTTCTTTCCTGACTGGCATACTTTAGCTATGTGGCCAAGCCTGCCACACGTTCTGCATTCTTGGTTTTTAAACCAACACTGGTTCTGATCGTGCGTTGTCTTTCCACAACGATAACATTTTATAGTACTCAAACCCAATTTATTTGTACTGAGTTCCGGTGACCGTAGCTACATTACTGCCGTGCCTCTCGCTGCGGCTTTGTGTGCTGCTGCCATAGTGACCGCTTTCTCAAGCGTCAGCTCATTCTCCTCGAGCAGTCGCTTTTGTGTATCTTCTTTTAATAAACCACACACAAATTTATCTCGTAGCGCCTCTGTCAGTCTCGTTCCAAACTGACAGTACTTTGCTAGCTTACGCAATTCCATTAAATATTCAGCATTGCTTTCATCCTTCAGCTGCCTTCTGCTGTAAAATTTAAATCATTCCACTAGCATCAGCGGCGTGGGGTTTAGATGATTTTTCAGGACAGTAACAATCTCCTCGAACGTCTTATCCGCCGGTTCATCTGGTGATAAAAGGTGTTTCAATTGCCCGTATGTCTTCGCACCCATTAAGTTTAATAATGTTAGTGCTTTCTCTTCATCTGGGATTTTATTTGCTTTACAATAATTTTGTATGCGTTCTACATACATGGCCCAATCTTCGATGTCGCTATCAAAGGTATTAATGTTCCCATGTTTAGGCATCGTTGCAATTTAATTTATTTTTATCCAAGATGGCGGCTTCCCGCTCTTGTCTTCGTCCTCCGCCTGCAAAATGGCGGTTTTCCCGCGCTTGGCGGTCTTCACCCGTCCCCCGACGCTGTCTCCGCTTCACCGCGGCTCTCGCGCCTTCAGTTGCCCCAGACGCTGTGCCTTTTTAGCCCGAATGCGGCCCGGCCCTTATCACCAGCCGCGATCGATCTCACCGCCCTTATTCCTCCGTCTTCCCTCCCCGTCTGTACAGCCAACGCGGCCGACTTTCTGGTCGCGTCGCTGCCCGGCTTACCCACCACCGAGGTAGAAAGAAGATAGCTGACAGCCGCTGATGGAGGCTTCGAGTTCAGGATGTCTTCTGCACTCTAGTTTCTCGATGTCTGCCGCGCGACGTGTCTTCCAGCAGGGTGATGAGGGTGGAAGCCTCTCTTCGACGTCCGTTCTGTGGACGAAGCCGCCGTGGATATAAACTGCCGCAGGGTAAGAATCGGACTCGTCGCCACTGTTAAGTCTGTGTGTTCTAGTTGTAATTACTAACACAGACTACAAGATTAAAGTTCAACAGGTCTTTACTGGTTGGAGGTCAGGACTATACTGAATACAATATTACTACACAGGGCAAATGGAATTTAACCCGGAAAAGTGCAAGGTGATGCACTTTGGGGGGACTAACAAGGCAAAGGAATACACAATGAATGGAAAGACCCTAGGCAAGACGGAGGGTCAGAGGGATCTGGGTGTGCAAGTACACAGATCCCTGAAGGCGGCGGAACAGGTGGATAAGGTGGTAAAAAAGGCATATGGGATACTTGCCTTCATTAGCCGAGGCATTGAGTATAAGAGCAAGGAGGTTATGATGGAGTTGTATAGAACACTGGTTAGGTCACAGCTGGAATACTGTGTGCAGTTCTGGTCGCCACACTACAGGAAGGATGTGATCGCGTTAGAGAGGGTGCAGAGGAGGTTCACCAGGATGTTACCAGGGCTGGAGCGCTTCAGCTATGAAGAGAGACTGGGCAGATTGGGTTTGTTTTCCTTGGAGCAGAGGAGGCTGAGGGGGGACATGATTGAGGTGTACAAAATTATGAGGGGCATAGATAGGATGGATGCTGAGGAGCTTTTTCCCTTAGTAGAGGGGTCAATAACTAGGGGGCATAGATTCAAGGTAAAGGGCCGGAGGTTTAGAGGGGATTTGAGAAAGAACTTTTTCACCCAGAGGGTGGTTGGAGTCTGGAACTCACTGCCTGAAAGGGTTGTGGAGGCAGAAACCCTCACAACATTTAAGAAGCATTTGGATGTGTACTTGAAATGCCATAGCATACAAGGCTACGGGCCAAATGCTGGAATATGGGATTAGATTAGACAGGGCTTGATGGCCGGCGCGGACACGATGGGCCGAAGGGCCTCTATCCGTGCTGTATTACTCTATGACTCTATGACTATGACTCTATACCGGTGGTCACCACTGGTATTACGTATACAGCAGCCAGAGAAAGTAGTACATCTCTTAAGGTGGAACAGGCTTAAGTTCTCTTAAGGTGGAACAGGTTACATACACCACAGCACTGTACTAAAAATAGCATTCAGTGGAATTTCAATCCCAAAGTACAGTAGTTTGAAAGAAAAAGCAGTGACCCGTGCACAAGCAGTTTTGAAAAAAAAAATTGCTAAAAGAAGTTCCCCAATCACTGCAGAAGCTATGTACAGCTGAGTGGTTGCCCCAGTTCACCTAGATAAGAAAAAGGAGGTCTTTATCCATTCATGTTGAAGGCCCCCCATTTTGGGGGGTTAAATTCTACCTTTTGGATTCAGTGAAACTTCTGTTTATAGTGATTGCCCTGGAGACACACCCCACAAGATACAACATCGCCTCATTTATAGTACAAATCTGCCACCAACTTCAGCAGTTAATTCAGTAGCAGTAATGTAAATAAACTATAATTTCAGCTGTGTATGTTAATTCAGCTGCCTCAAGCTGGCATAGAAGCTCCTTCAAGCCACTTCCCAATGATGTCATCAGCACTCACTCATTATTTAAATAACAAAAACTATCATAGCACCTTTAACATAGAAATTCAATCCAAGGCGCATTGAAGGCATAAGGAAAAAAATACGGATGCCAAATCAAAGGAGGTGATCAAAAGCTTGGCCAAAGAGATGGATATCAAAAATAGACCCAAAAAACCCCCAAATGACCTTAGTTAGTTAGTAAGACTTGGTTGTAACCATTTGATTTGTTTCAGAAGTGGGCAACGGTGCAAGTCAAGCTTTAAAAAGACAAATTAAGCAGGCACTAGAAAAATCAGAAGTAGATAAAAATACTAAGCATTAGTTACAAATACTAAAAATCATTAACATAAAGTTTGGATTAAATATAAAGTAGAGTATAGCATAATGCAATACCTCAGTTGCAATTATAACTGATGCTTGTCCAGCTAAAACTAGTACCAACAATAGATCGCTAAGGCAGAAGTTGTCTTGGATTTTTACTGTCACACACACAACATATGCGCGTGTGCAACCATGCACCTACTGCCCGCACACAACTACCACAAAAACCAAACATGCAACCTAATAAGCTGTAGCACCCTGCACAATCAAACTACAGGCAATACCAAGAACAAAAGGGCATTCTTACCTTAACCTCAACGTACTGTATCATCTGTTGCAGGCTGTGGTCTTACTAGATATGTCACCTCACCTGCCTGTCACTCTAAAATGTTACGCCTTAGCTCCCTGTAACTGCATCTCAGATGGTAACTTACCATTCAGAAGTATAGGTGAGCAAAATGTCTCACTGTTTCTCTCCTAGGCTTTTTAAGTTACCAGCCAACTATCCTGACGTTCTAAGCATGGAAGGAGCCTATCGCTGTTTTAATGAGGTCACACATATGCCCTTCTGCAATCCATGACACCAATTTTGGGTTTAGGTGACTAAACAAGAATCTGGAAAACTTCCAATTCTGGGAAGTTCAACTTTTCTGTTTCTTGGTGGGGGCGGCAGGGTGTGCAGCTTCCTGGTTGAGCAGAGCCTTCACCGTGCATTCTTTTCAATTTTCTTGCAGGTGGGGGGTGGGAGAAGAAAAATGCTTAGCAAGGCATGTGCACCTTCCTTCTCAGAGGTTGCCTGTCCTGCTGAAGCACTGATGTTTGTGGCCCTTGTAGATCCTCCCCAAACTCCAGCCCTGCACTGGGGCGAGAGTTGTGGTTGGGTTGCTGGCCCCAGTTGTGATCATGGGCCTCCTAGTACCCTCGACAAGTTCTAATAGATAAATTAGGAATTGTAATAAATACTGTTACATTGTTTACTTTATTAAATAGAGGTTTCATTGTTGTAAAACTCTACAATATATTTAGAAGCATACTATTCCTCAGTGGAAAAAAACCCTGTCGTAAAACACCTCTCTTCCTCTCATGCAACATTGAACAGCACAGGAAAAACTTGGAAATAATTTGCATAGAAAATCCCAATAATGACAATCAATGGCGGTAACGTCACCCAAGTACTTCTTAGCACAAGAAAGTTGACAGACTGTATTCTCAAACAACAATAAATTCTCTACAAACATTTAATTTATCTCCTGCTCATGGATTTTAAAATCAACCTAACACAAGCAGCTTGAATAAAATGCTGTTTAAAAGAAAACATTTTGATCTTGTAGGTGAGACAGCAAAGTCTATAAGTTGCTAGGCTACGGAAACCACAGCCAATGATCTAGAAACTGCATGCTCCCTTTGTTGTGGATTCAAAGGCAGGTTTCAGTGATTGGAGACCTGCTTCTGATTGGCCAAGAGTGACACTGTGATTTATATTATAATTATGTCACAATGCTAAAAATTAAAACAGACAAAAATTAAACAAACCGACAAGCATACACAAAATAGTTTCATGTTCACATAGTAGGCAAGAAGGAAAAACTCAGCTATACATTCCTATGAAGTATATGATATTATTAATCTGCTGTGTAGATCCCTTGATCAGCTACTATACAGTTTTAGACATATCGTGATGGCACTGCCTCCAACTGCGATTAACATTCCCATAACACTTTGGTCTCCTCAGCAGCGCCTTTGTAACAGTCCAACTTTTTTTTCTCCTATTGAAAAATCATAGATGCATAAGAACATAAGAAAGAGGAGCAGGAGTAGGCCATTTGGCCCCTCGAGCCTGCTCCGCCACTCAGTAAGATCATGGCTGATCTGATCTTGGCCTCAACTCCACTTTCCTGCCCGCTCCCCATAACCCTGGACTCCCCTATGGCTCAAAATATCTATATGATGTGAAATAACAAATGCTGTGGAGTGAACTAAAGGCTACAATTTAACATGGGGGTTCTCAATAACATTTACAAACTGATCATGCTATAGCTGTAACAGTTTATGATAGCATCAGAGGCTTCAAGATTGAAGTATAATTGTAATTCTTTCAACAATAAAACTTGCATTTATACAGAAAAAAATAGTTTTCCAGATATCAGTCCATATATCTCTGGTTATTAATACACTTGATTCAAATTGATTAGCCTCCTGTTCCAGTTTGCTACATCTGTTAAAAAATACCCTGTGGAGGAAGATTCATTCTGTTCACTATTTGCAGTAAAATCACAAACACATTCTTCGTACACACGTTTAAGATTCACACTACAAATAGCAAACAGAAGAAGAACCCTTTTGTCTTTTATTTGCCTCTACATTCTAGTGGGAACAATTACACCAAAGCATAAATCAATGTATAAACTTAGGCAGTTATAGTGCAAAGGAGCTTGGAGCTTCTGCCACAGTTTGCCCAATTTTGTGGCACTAATTGGGCAGGTGGTGGAAGGAAATGGAGCAGGGATCCATTACACTGAATCCCCACCCATTTTTGCACCTACCCTATTTTCCACCATAATTTTTGCAGCTGGTCATTATGTATATTTTTTTCCTTTCATTTCTTCCAAATCATAAAAACAGCAACATAAAACTGATGACCTGGGTTGCTACCTTAAAGACTTATACCTTTTTAAGTGCTGTTAAAATCTTATTGCTGTGTTATTTTGTTGGGTTTTTTTTTGCTGTTGCCGCGTAATTATCTATATTTCTTTGTGTCATTTGATAAGGAGCTGATATTTACCATTCTTCTCCTTTTCAGCCAGATGTGTTCCCTCCGCATCCTCTGCGTGAGTGCTGCGCCATGCTGGTAGAATCAGATCTTGAAATCACCCAAATGACTCATGCTGGAAAACAATTCCACAGCACTTGCAACCCTCCATTATTTTGCCTAAGTGGGCCTTCTTCATGTGTGAGGCCAGACTTCAAGGCTATTGAATTGTGAAGAGCATCACAGATGTGCCCAATCCTGATTTTGCCTAACTACGGCAGAAGTCCATTTATTCGCAAGAGTTACCAGATAGCAATGAGAAACAGAAACACTGGCTGGCCAAGTGCACTCCAATTGTTGCCCCAGGTGAGATCAGCTAACTTAGCAAAGTTCAAGAATAAAACCTGAGCATGTGGTCTGTATGGCTCAGGGCTACACTGAGCAATATCTTTAACCCACATGGCCAACAGGGGAGCTCTTATGCTTTTAATTGGGAGGAGAGGTTGAGATGGAACAATACAATCTTTCATCAATTACCAATGTCCAACAGTTGTACATTCTGTAGGAAATCACACCTATAATGACCGTGGCTTCACTTTTCAGGATGTATTTTCGTCTGTTTGATAGCATTAACAAACAAGTCAATATCAGTCTAAAACAGATACCCCTTTAGCTGCTCACCCTGTAGGTTGTAGTAAGGAAAGTAATGGCTCTTGACTAGCAACTCAGGGGTCCTAAGTTCAAATCTCACCATAGTATGTTGTGAAATTGAAGTTGTGGACTAGCACCAGTAAAAATGACAATGTCATAAAAACCCAACTAATTCACTAATATCAATCTACTACCAATACCTGATCTGGTTGACTCTTACTGTCTTCTGAAGTGGCCCAGCAACCCACTCCATTGTACAAACAATCAGGGTAACTAGGGCGAGTTGGTGCCAGCCACATGCAGAGAACAAATATATATATATTTTTTAAAAGAACAACTCTTGTACAGACTTATCATTCTCAGAAGGCCCCAATATTCTGCAACTTAATAACAATTCCTGTAGCCTACTTAATAGGTACTGCCTCTTACTTTTGTGACCAGTCATTTTCTGCACTGACTATAATTTGGGGCCAGATGGGAAATTCGCCCATGTATCTCTACAGCCACCTTATATACTTGCAGAATAAAAATCCTTGAATATCTTTACTTCTCAAGTAAGTATTCATCTCATTGATGGTCTTCTTACAACACTTTCTGTGAAGAAGCTTTCCCTGAATTGACTTTTAACTGGCTTAGCTCAAACTCTGGAATGATTCCCCTTGTTCTGGATTTCCCTAGCCAAGGTTGTTCCCTACGTTACGAACCCTGTCCATTTCTTTCATTATTTTAAGCACTTTCATCAAATCATCTTTTCTTCTCCAGGACATAACCCAATATTACCCAGTCTCTCATCAAGTTTAGTCTCCTCATCTGGGTATAGTCCTGGTGAATTGTTGCTGGATTTTCTCTAAAGCCATTAAATACTTTCTAAGGTGGGTGTTCAAAACTGAACATAATATTCCAAATGAGATCAGACCAGATGATCTCTGTATAACTGAAGTAGCACTTCCTTGCTTTTACATTCTATACCTCTTGTGATGAGGTCCAGCAATGCCTTTTGCACCTGCCCAATCACCTCAGTGATTATCTCTCATCCTCCACTTCCCCCCAACATGAACACGTGCACAGAGATGTGACTCCAAGCCAAGAAACTCTTGGCTAGATAATCACTGTTGTCAATATTAGTAGATGATTGCTTAACGTATTCCTATGACATTCCTCTGTCTGCTATTTTAGCGGGGGCATTAACCCTTTCACAATAAGGTTAAAGGCACTTTTAAAATAACAGAGGAATGCAATATGAATGCATAAAGCATTTTTACACAATGTCTCCAACAGCAATTTCTTATCTTAAATGTTAAGAGGAGAATAGGCATTCCATCCCATTAAGGTTATGGACTTAGTTTTCATACAATCCAAAACTGCTACCTAGATATTGTTTCAAGAAATAGTTACAAAATCAAAGGATCAAACAACATTTTTAAAAAGGTCTGTCTGTACTCTTCCCCTCTGCTTATAAGTTAGCTTCTGAGGGGGAGTTAATGAGAGGACATATTACTGGTGGAACAGCTTGAGGCCAATTAACTCTACAAATGAAGCCTCGTGCCCATTTCACCCCTGGACCACCTAGCAGGAGTCCAGAGTAGGACATGCACAGAACACACTTTGAAGCCTGGCCACAGAAAAAACAGTCCATCAAGGAAACCTCTAACAGGGAGCACACAAAACAGTTTTAAAATATATATATTAAGATTCATAGTACCCTGTAACAGGGTGGAACCAAGGACTACTGTAACAAAGACAACTGTCTCGCAAATTTAGCCCTGGTTGTTGCGAGGAACATAAAGACATGGAAAATTAGTACAATTGATAGTTCAGACCGCCACAGACTAATGTATGCTTCAACTATACTGTATCAAGAAATACAGCTTAATTTGCATTCTATCTTTTCATTTGGAGGGACTAGGAGATCTAGGAGATAACTATGTCTGTATTCTTCTTCTTATCGTGTCCACGGACAGTCTATACATAGCCCAGCCAGAACTGGACACATTTTTGCGCCTTGTTGTTGGATTCGACAAGATCTGCAACAGTGCAGGGTTCCTCTAACGATGGGCATTGCAGGAGATGTTGCATAGTCTGTGCCTCAGTTCCACATTCACAAGTTGTCGGGCTGGTTGAATATCCCCATTTGCTTAGTGACACCTTTGAGCAACCTACACCGGTCCGAAGTCTGTTAAGGCACTTCCAGATTGCCCAGTTGCAATTAGTTCCTGGGGGAAGGCTTTCATCAGGTAAAATTTCCATCGCTGGGGGTTGTTCAAGACTGGCGAGCCGGTCTTTCCACAAGGCGATGCGGGCTTCAGATGAGGTTAATTGTAATGGAACAACACTGTTCATGAAGCTCTTCCTTGACTTTAGGTGGCTGGGTGTAGGTGTATGACAATGCAGAGGGTGCCTCTCATCTGATATTTGACGGAGTCGCTCTTTCTTGCTGGCTACCGTTCTTCTTATATCAGGGGGAGCGATACCCGCCAGGATATATAGGCTGTTGGTGTTTGTTGGTTTTAAGCAACCTGTGATAAATCGGCAGCTTGCATTCAGAACGGCATCCATCTTCTTGGCATGAGTAGACCTTTCCCATGCAGGGCAGGCGTATTCGGCAGTCGAATAGCAAAGAGCAAGTGCACTGGTTCGCAATGTTTTCGGGCTTGCTCCTCATCTTGTGTTAGTGAGCTTATTCAGGATGTTGTTTCGTGCGCTCACTTTTGCCTTTGTCTTCTCGATGTGGTTCTTGAAGGTGAGGCATCGGTCAAGGGTGACTCCTAAGTAGATAGGGTGCTCGCAATGTGTCAGTGTTGCTCCACACCAGGTTACTTTCAACTGGCGTTTGGCTTCACGGTTTCTGAGGTGGAATGCACAAACTTGCGTCTTTGATGGGTTTGCGCGAAGGTGGTTTTCTTCATAGTAGGATTTTAGTCCCTCCAAGGCCTCAGAAAGCGTTTTCTCCACGGTGTTAAAATCAGTGCTTTGGGCAGTGACACCTAAGTCATCGGCATATATAAAACGGCGTGTGACACCGTCTATAGGTTGGTCATTCATGTAGATGTTGTACAGCAGCGGTGCAAGCACGCTTCCCTGAGGAAGACCATTCTTCTGAATACGCCACCTGCTGCGCTTCCCACCTAGTTCAACATAGAACCGGCGATTCTGAAGCATGCTTTCTAACAGCTCTGTTAAGTGAATATCTTTTGTCATCTCTAGAATCTTGCAGAGGAGACGTCTATGGTTCACTGTATCGTATGCTGCTGACAGGTCTACAAAAACAGCACCTGTTACCATCCCTTGCTCAAAACCATCTTTGATGTATTATGTGAGGTTGAGCAATTGACTTGTTGTTGATTTGCTGGGGCGGAAACCTGCTTGCTCTGGAATGATCTTCTCATCTACAGTTGGTGCTATCCTATTGAGTATCAGGCGTTCAAACAGCTTATAGGTGTGGCAAAGCAGTGAAATTGGCTGAAAACTCTTAGGATCTGAGGGATCTTTTCCAGGCTTTAATAGTGCTATTACATGTGCCTTCTGCCAGATATTAGGTGGCTTGTGTGTTGCCAGACAGTGGTTGAACAATTGTAGGAGCCACTTCTTTGCTTGCTGTCCAAAATGCTTTATCTGCTCCGTTGCTATGTTGTCAAGACCAATTGCTTTCCCGTGTTTTAGATTAGATGTACCAGTTTCCAGCTCTTCCATGGTGAATGGTCTAGTGAAGCCAGGATCATCGCTGTACTTCTTCCTATCTAGTTGTGCTCTTGGTTGTTTCTTGTTGATTTTTCCATTTAGGAGCAACTGGTGTGCAACTTGGTTAGCAGACACATTTGGATGTTGGGCAGCTTTCTTGGGATCACCTCCAAGTTTGCGTATGAGAGACCATGCCTTCTTGCTGTTTTTTGTAAGATCTGTTGTCTCTATCAAGGTGTTCCAGGTGTTTTGACGTTCTTGAGAGATACTTAACATCACCCTCTCACCAGTAGATATTGTTTCCTCTGAGAAGGGGTCAGATTCAAACATTGAGACATACTCCCAGTAGAGTTCAGCATTCTCCTTGGTGAGACCAGGGATGTAGTGTACTCTGCAACCTCGGGGGATCTTCCTTCTAGCTGTTTTTTGGACAGCTTTTGCAAAGAGGTTGTAGTGCTCAGGTAGTGGTTTAATGCGTTTAACCTTGCGGTCAAGTGCTCGTGTGAAACCGTTCCAATCGGCCTTCTTGAAGTTGAAGCGCCTTTTGAATGGTACGATGGTTGGTAACACTGCTGCATTTACCTGGATACCAATAGGACGGTGTTGTGTCTGTGGTATTGGGTCTGTGACAAGCTTCTTGCAGAGGCCAGCGATGTCGTTGCTGGCAATGGCAAGATCTGGATTATATCTACACTTCCAGCGGGCACTGTGGAAGGAGGCTGGCAATTTAGGATCGTGGATGAGACTAAGCTGGTTAGCGTCCATCCGTTCTTTGACTGCTTCTCCATCGTTGTTAGTCTCCTTGTACCCCCATTGGGTACTGTGGCTATTAAAGTCTCCAATGATGATCTGTGATTTATTGTGCAGGTTGGGTACAGGGTTAGAGAAGCTGAAATCTGTGACAGGTGGCTTGTACACTGAGGTCACTACTACTTTGCTCAGCTCTACGGTTAGAATTTCGATGTTGTCCTCCTCTGTTTTAGAAGTGGCTTCTACAACTGAACCAGCTCTAACAAATACAGCACTGCCATATTGTCGATGAGGTCTTTCAATAGCCAGGACCATTCCTGGTATTTTTGGGCAGTTGTTCTCACTTCCTCTATGTGTCTCCTGCAGGCAGAGGACATCACACTCCAACTCATTGCATAATGTAGCAAGGATGTTTTGTTTAGCTATAGAGAACCCTTCAACGTTAGCAGATATAACAGTCAATGCCGGTCTTGAAAAAGACCCGTGTTTCTGACATCGACGACTACTTCTGTCTTCAGGCATGATGTTGGTACTTGATCAAATTAGCGGTACGAAATCGATGTATCCACTATTTGCTGTGCGTGGTGGTGGTAGAATTGGTTGAAACAGGGCCGCGACGTGAACGATTCTACCTTGACCCCTATGTCTGTATGAGGGAGTTCTATTGGCAGAAATTATGTGTGAAGCTTTATGCAGAATTTTGAACTGCAACAGCATCAGCTCCTGTGCTCTGCCAAAAGCATGAGCAACTCCTGTGCTAATGACAATCCACCCACATCTCTTTAGCTATTTGAGTCAAACCCAGTGTTCCGACTAGCTTTGACTTTAAGAATTTAAAACCATAAGAACTTTTATTTTACTTGTTTATTTTTTTCCTCACCAGTTTTTTGCACTCCCCTCCTCTCTCGAAGGCATTGCCTCCTTTGCAGAAGCATTATATACGAGTGATGGATGCCACCTGAAACCGTATCAATTTATGTGTGGGGGACATCACCAATGCAAAGTTACACATCTCCCAGTGGCACTTTAAACATCTTATATAAAAGTTGGCCCAGAACATTAATGGTTCTTGGCAGCAAAATGCTCTCTAGTTGAAACTACACATTGTAGGTACGATTCTGCAAATTTTAGCTGAAGTCTGGAAGAAGTGCTTTGATTGACCATTTGCTATTTTTTTGCCCTCCCCTTTTTGTTTCCATATTCAATTGTGACTGAGGATGAGGAGCGCCCCCACCAATGGCTAGTTTATCCAGTGAGTAGCTGAAACATAAAGGCAAAGAAGGTCCCCAGGTTTGATCCCTGGTCTATGCTGAGATAACTGATCTCAACCAGAGTAGTTGTAGGAACTCTACAATTCTCATCATCCCTGGGAGCAAAGGGAAAAATCAGCCAGGGCTCCTGCTGCTGTTCAATATCCAGTGATCCCCTAATGAAAGTACACGTGAACATCAAGTAAGAAAAGAAACAGACTTGGCTGTATTGTCTCATGGTCAAACAGCATGCTGTTATTCACAAAAATAATAGCCACTTTGGCAAGGTTTTAGAGTGCATCTCATGGACCTGTATCCAATGAGATAACTCCTTCAGGAGAAACGGGGAAGAAAATTGCCAAAATTAAAAATAAAAATGATGCTATACTATTGGAGGTGTGCAAAACAGCCTAGACTGTGTAGAATTGCTTGGCATTCTTTCAGTTCATTCACATAACAGAGTTGAGAATAATAAATTTGAATCCTACCAATTTTTGCTCCAATGCATTGTGTCACCTGAACCTATCTATTCAGTACCTTCAAAATATTTCTGATCAGTTTGTATTAAAACAGCTTCAATCCTTAAACTAACAAACCAAACCAAGATGCTAATTTTCTTGGACTGAAGTTTCTTTTCTATGCCAACAACAAAAGGTGGTAAATTGTGAGGATAGTCTGTCAGAAACAACATAAGATGCTACATTACAAGGGCAGCCTGTTAGAATTTACGCTGTCGTCACTGGAGAAAAGAAGACTGGGATGATATAATCCAGATCTTTACAGTGATCAAATGTATGCATAATAAGGCTGAAACTAGGTTATCTTAAACCTGCTTTGTGCCTCTGATTCTCTGAGATGTAAGGGGGAGTTTTAACATTTTGACCCGCCCGGGGGGGGGGGGGTGGTGTCGGGAACACCCGGAAGTCTGGGTTTCCCTGCACGCTGTGGAATTTCAACTCCACAGCATTAGTGTGGCGTCACTGATAGGTTCCCCGCCCGGAAGTCAGCCTGCTGATTGAGAGGCTTGGCTTCCAGTCAGGCGGGGAACGCTGAAGAAGAGGCCACAGCCCCAGGTAGGTGCGAGTCCCGACCCCGGGGGAAGGGTCCGATCCCTGATCCCAGGGGGTCCGATCCCCGACAATGGCATGATCCAGGGGACAGGTTTGTATGTGGGAGGAGCTTGGGGGGCCAGGCAGAAGCACTCTTGCTCCTCCTGACCCACAAGGAATGCTCCCAACGTTCCCTCTAAGCTGCGCGGCTACGAAGGTTTAACTTGTAGGAGTTAAGTGAAATATTACTAGCATAAAATCTTGTTAGCATTGTAGTAATAAATTGCCCACATTGTGTCATGACTTTCATCAGCAAAATTTCTGTTTGTGACTGTTCAGCGTTGAGAGTAGAAGTAGGTTATACAGCCCTTGAATGTGGCCCCCTGCCTATTGTTCTAAAACGTCTCATGAGGCCACTTGAAATTTACTGATGTGCCATACCACAAAAGAATATAGGAACAGGAGTAGGCCATTCTGCCCCTCGAGTCTGTTCCACCAATCCATTAGATCATAGCTGATCACTATCTAACTCCATCTACCCGCTTGGGTTCCATAACCCTTAATACCCTTGCCTAACAAAATTCTAACAATCTCAGTTTAGGAAATTTAAATTGACCTAGCCTCAACAGCTTTTTGGGTCGAGAGTTCCAGATTTCCACTAACCTTTGTGTGAAGAAGTGCTTTCTGACATCAGCCATGAATGGCCTAGCTCTAATTTTGAGGTTATGCACCTTTGTCATGGACTCTGTCACCACAGGAAATAGTTTCTCTCTATCTACCCTATCAAACCCTTTAATTATGTTAAACACCTCAATTAGTTCACTCCTTAATCTTCTATATTCAAGGGAATACAAGCCTAGTCTATGTAGCCTGTCTTCATAATTTAACCCTTTTAGCTCCGGTATCATTCTGGTGAATCTGCGCTGCACCCCCTCCAAGGCCAATATATCCTTTCTGAGGTGCAGTGCTCCAGATGTGGTCTCACCAGAGCTCTGTACAGCTGTAACATCACTTCCACCCCATTGTATTCCAGCCCTCTTGAGATAAAGGCCAACATTCCATTAGCCTTTTTAATTATTTTTTGTACCTGTCCCCTAGCTTTTAGCAATTTCTGTACTTGGACCCCTAAATCTCTCTGCTCATCCACAGTTCCCAGCTTCTTACCATTTAGAAAATACTCTGATCTAGCTTTTTTAGGTCCAAATTGGATGATCTCACATCTTCCCCCCCATTGAATTCCATCTGCCACAGTTTTGTCCACTCACTTAACCTATCAATGTCACTTTGCAACTTTCTGCTCCCATCTACACTGTGCCACCTAACTTAGTGTCGTCAGCAAACTTAGACATACATGGTCATGGAACCCTCCCAGCTTAGTTTTCCGGGAAAGTGAATAACTACAGGTAAAACTTATAAGAAAAGTCTCTGACCCAGAGCAAAAGCTATGTAATAACATAGGTTTATACTATTCATTCTTAACTAGTTAAGCCCAGTAGGTGACATTGCCATGGTCCTAACAAAACCGAAACTGTAACGTTCTGGTAAGTTTTGATTAGTTGTACCTTTACTTCTCCATACAACCTTTAATCATTTTCATAACCAGATATCTGTCCAACTCCATTTCAAAGGAGCTAATCAACATAGCCTTAACTACTTTTAATGGAGTCTATTCCACATGTCTTCTACTCTGTGGTGGGATATTCTGGTCTCTGGCCCATTTTGGGTTTTGCTAATCTTGACCTCTAGTCCTGCAACACTATGGATGAAAAGCATCTGCTAGAAGCGCTGAATATATTTTTTTTGCACTGATATAGCGCCTTTCATGACCTAAAGATGTCCCCATGTGCTTAACAGTCAATTAAGTACTTTTGAAGTGTAGTCACTGCCAAAGTTTCCTTTAATTTTTTATTGGGTGTGCCTTTAAGGGGCTGCACGGCCCATCAAAACACCACGCATGCACGGTTTTTCCCATTTATAAGTTAGCGAGCCGGCTGTGTGGGAGCTCCAGAGTGCTCTGTGGCCATGTGGCTTAAAGGGAACATTGGTCACTACTGCAATGTAGGGAAACACAGCAGACAATTGCTATGCTTCCCTGCATTGCAGTAATGACCAAGGTTCCATAAGCAGCAATGAGATAAATGACCAATTAAACTATTTTACTGATATTGGTTGAGGAATAAATATTGGCCAGGACACTGGTAGAATTCCCCTGCTCTTCTTTAAATGGTGCCATGGGATCTTGTATGTCCACCTGAGAGTGCAGACGGTACCTCATTTTAATGTCTCATCCAATATATGGTTTCTCAGACAGTACAGCACTCCCTCCGTACTGCACTTCAATGTTGGCTGAGATTATGTGCTCAAGTTTTTGGAATGGGGCTCAGAGGTGAGAATGTTACTGCTGCGCCAAGGCTGACATCCTACACTCCTAGCCAAGGCTGACACCATTCCTGAACAGCCTACTATTCTGTATAATTATACAACAACATAAAAATTTCAAGGCAGAATTTATGCCGGATTTTGCCGGCGCTCAGAGGACGGGTTCGGAGGCGAGTCTGCTGTCAAAATCGAAAAGATTGACAGTGGGTCAGGGTCCCACTGTCAACCCGCCTCCATGTCAGTTTCCCAAGTGTTGAGTCTGTCTGCGCTTTACAGACCCGACACAAAGTGGCGGGTGAACCAATTCAGATACTTAAGAGCTTGTTAAAAGGTACTTAAACACCATTTTACCATGTACTTACCATTTTACCAGCTTTTTCACGAGGTTCCCAGCGCTCAGGGATCACATCAGGTAAGTCGCTGTCAATGAATCGCCATTCCTCTGAATAGTTGACAGCTGCAAAAGTGGTATAAAAGCTACCATTTCACAGCTGTTCACTTTCCAATCGGAGAAGCTGGAGCCTTCAGGATTTGGAACACACTTTTGAGCTTTATGCAGTTTGGAAGTGTTTGGAGTAAACTCTCTATCCACTGTCACCTCCTTGGAACAACCTATCTCACCATTGACAGATTGCTTCTGTCATCTCAACTTCAGCTGCCATATACAACATCAGAATGGGCACGATTTATGCTCTCTCACCTTGGTACTCAGAATCTGATGACGATCAGCCGCAGCAGCAGAACCAGGCACAGCAGCAACAACAAGAGCACCAACCTTCTCTTGAATCACCTGATGCTGTACAGGGCAGAGGGCATCAGCGCAGGGCTGCACCACGCCGGAGGCGATACCCCCAAAACAGGGTATACAGGCAGAGGATGAGCTTCCTCAACATGACGGAGCAGCAGTGCCAAAGGAGGCTCAGGCTATCATGCCAGGTCGTCGCCGACATCTGCACATTGCTGGAGCAAGACCTGCAGCCCTGAGAAAGGGGTGGACACCCCTTACCAGTGGCTGTCAAAGTCACCAGCACCCTCAACTTCTTTGCCTCAAGCTCCTTCCAGGCACCTGCAGCAGACATTTCCGGCATCTCGCAGTCAGCCACCCACACATGCATCACACAGGTCACTGATGCCCTCTTTAACAAGTCCGCCAATTATATCCACTTTGCAAGTGATGAAGGCAGTGTCAATGAGCGGGTGCTCGGCTTTGGCACTCTGGCTGGCTTCCCACAGGTGCAGGGCATCATCGATTGCACACATGTGGCCATCAGGGCACCACATCAGAACCCAGTAGTATTTGTCAACCGCAAGAGGTTCCACTCCCTCAACGTGCAGCTGGTTTGCAACCATAGGAAGATTATCATCCATGTGTGCACCAAGTTCCCTGGCAGCTGCCATGACTCATACATCCTGCGCCAGTCCACCGTCCTTCAGCTCTTTGCATCACTAAACAGTCTTTCCGGCTGGCTGCTTGGAGACAAGGGCTAACCCCTGAAGACGTGGCTCGTGACACCTTTGAAGAGACCAACAAACGAAGCTGAGGGACGTTATAACCAAAGCCACATCTCCATGAGAAGTGTCATCAAGCAGACAATAAGCTTGCTCAAAATGCGCTTCAGATGCCTTGACAGATCTGGAGGAGCCCTTCAGTATGCACCAGCCAGGGTCTCCAGATTCGTCGTGGTCTGCTGCACCCTGCACAACATAATGCAGCAGCGAGGATTAGCACTGGATGAGGAAGACGGCGCAGCGTGCACATCCTCTGAGGAGGAGGAGGAGCAGCATGAGTTTCAAAATGAGGATGAAGAAGACCTGGAGAACCGGAGGTGCCATTGAGACCAGTACGTGACCACATTGCTGCCCGTTACATTAGAGATGCCCTAATCAATGGCACATTTACATAAATTTAAAAGCTCAGACATGTGGCTGCACAGGCGGTCGTCCTCTGGGTTTTGGAGCCTGTGAGGGCCCTGCCAAAATCTGCTCCTCCTACGACTGTGCAGGGGCAGACTCGGCCATCATTGTCCGGGGAGGCATCTGGGGCTCTGAGCAAGGGGTTGGGTAAGGGAGTGGAAGTCTGAGTGCTTGAAGAGGAGCCCCCACTTCCATGTCCCCTCCCACCATCATCCCTCTCATGGGTCACCCGCACTTCCCTGCTAGCACGTACCTGGAGAGCACCTTGCTGCACTTCAGTGGGGCCATGAGGGCCCACATCTATACTGACACCGCTCCTAGAAAGGACATCTATGAGCCTCTGGTTTCTCTCCTCCATAGATGTCCAACTACTTTGAAGTAAAACCATGTTCTCATGAGACTGGCACATTATGTCCAAATGCAGGTGGCCATCCTATCCATGGAGGAACTTGCCAGTGGTGCTCACGTTTGAGATAGACTCCTCCATTCTCTGCACATTCGCAGTCACCGTGGTCAAGAAAGCAGTCAGAGCCTCCTGCACTTCTTCCTGCAGCTCCAGGGTCGTCCTCTTCCTGGATGGCTCCTGGGACACAGCGTCTGCATGCAGCTGAGCAGAGCTAGGAGACTCCTGCGCCCTCCAACGAGGAGTCTCCACTGCTGTCACTGTCTCCAACATCTGCTCTTGCTCACCTGTGATGTGTAATACACCAGGTGACAACACTACTGCAGCTCGCGACGGACCCACCAAGGTGTGCGTCTCTGCGCTGGTGTTGGCTTGCCTTGTATGAGGTGACACTGTGCCCTCAGAGGTAGGAGGCTCCTCTGAGGAGTCTTCTTGCTGTTCCTCCAGGACAGTGGGTGGGGCAGGAGGCGGCTCTTGATGGACCTGTGGGAGAGTAAAGACATCAGTTAGATATATGAGATGTTGACTGCAGACACATACCATTATCCACATGATGAGCATTCATTTTCTGTTGACATCAGACCCCATATATGAGTGGCTGATGAAAGCCATGCAAGTGTATGGAAAATAATTCTGTCACCAGGTTCTTCTAATGAGCCCCTCTCTCCGTTCCCCCACTTCCGGCTGGTCGACCACTCCAGCGATATCCAGTGCTGCCTCCTCTGCAGTGGTCAGAAAGGCCATGGCTTGAGGGCCTCCTCCCATTCTCTCCCTCTCCCTCTTATTGTGGGCTCTCTTTTCCTGCAAGGAGGGAAAGAGAAGATTGAGTGAGAGTGATGGAATGAGTGTAAGGAATGGAATGGGATAGAGCTTTAGAGGGAGACTATGATGCAGTGGGGTGCCAATACCAAATAGCATTCTTTTGTGTTGTTAGTTGATGTCTTTGCATTACGATGAGACGGAGTGTGAGGGTGCATAGTAAGATGGGGACCTGATAATGTGGATACAGAGGGATTGATGAAGGTTTAAGGGATGTTGGGGTGAGTAACATTTTGCAGGAGTAGGGATGGTAATGCAGAGTGGTGGGGATGTGATGACAGGCACCGCAGCATCAAGGTAAGTGTGGCTTTATACTTACTTTTCCTGATCTTAGAAGATCATTAAACGTCTTGCGGCACTGCACCCAGGTCCGAATGACCACTGAAATGCCTGTCACCTCCTGCGCAATTTGCAACCATGCTGCCTTTGTCTCCTGGGAAGGCCTCTTCCTACCGTCAGTAGGGAAGAGAACCTCCCTACGTGCTCTCACTCCCTCCACAAGATGATGGAGGGACTCATCACTGAACCGAGGCGCAGTTCTTTGGCGCTGGGAGCACACTGTGCACACCTACAGACATTCCCAGCACTGAATTCTGTGAAATTACAACTGACAGCAAATGGGGCCATGGCCCCTTTAAATATACCGGCAAGAATCGCGTCATCTGCTGACATCACCAGGCTCGTACCTTTTAATTGGACCGAGAAACATGCAGGACGGGCTTAACAAGGCCCATTATGGCAAGAGTTTTTTTCCAGCGGGATCATCGCAGCATCTGGATCGCACCCTCGCCACCGCCCTCTTCCACCATGAAGCCACCCAGGCAGGTGAAATCGCGGACTTCGTTTCTAATTAGCCTTTGGACAATTATTATTTTACAATATTAAAAAATGATTTCACAGAACTAGTGTTGCTACAAATGTTCTTACTCATTTTATCAGCATTTTCACATATTAAGAAATAATCCATCTATAGTTGATTCAGGATCTTTCATAAGTGAGAAATAAATTTACAGAGCTAATGATTTAGCAAATTAAACACGGAATTAAGAACGCACACCTGACTTTTAATTCTATTTTTTAATGAGGTAGTAGATAGCGACAAGTGATAAACAATAGCAATACAATGCTAACCTACAATGACATTGAGAAAAAAGAAATTACTAGGGAAATATTAAGCCTATACTATAATGGTTATGTTACTGCACTAGCATGGACTTATAATCCAGAGAACTTGAGTTCAAATCCCACCATGGGAGTTTGAGGCTGTTATTCTTATATCTTGTTCTCTCTTCTTCCCCACTCATCTTTTTGCCCTTTTTATTTTTCTTGTTCTAACTAATATATCCTATTCCTGTTTCTTTCTAACTTTAAAATATTTCACTTATTAGTTTCTTCTACCTCCTGTTCCACGTCAACTTAGGAACATAGAAACATAGAAAAATAGAAGCAGGAGTAGGCCATTCCACCCTTCAAGCCTGCTCCGCCATTCAATATGATCATGGATGATCCTCTATCTCAATACCATATTCCCGCTCTCTCCCCATACCCCTTGATGCCTTGTGTCTAGAAATCTATCTATCTCCTTCTTAAATATATTCAGTGACTTGGCCTCCACAGCCTTCTGTGGTAGAGAATTCCACAGGTTCGCCACCCTCTGAGTGAAGAAAGTTCTCCTCATCTCAGTCCTAAATGTCCTACCCCATATCCTGAGACTGCGACCCCTCATTCTAGATGCCCCCAGCCAGGGGAAATATCCTCCCTACATCCAGTCTGTCTAGCCCTGTCAGAATTTTATACGTTTCAATGAGGTCCCCTCTCATTCTTCTAAACTCTAGTGAATACAGGCCTAGTCGACCCAATCTCTCCTCATAAGACAGTCCTGCCATCCCAGGAATCCGTCTGGTGAACCTTCGCTATACACTATATGGTACTGAATTTGGATGATCAGCCATGATCTGATTGAATGGCGGAGCAGGCTCGAAGGGCCGAATGGCCTACTCCTGCTCCTATCTTCTATGTTTCTATGGTGATAGATTGGGAAATGTTGATGTACAAAGGGACAAAGGGCAAGTATATCCTTTCTTAGGTAAGGAGACCAAAGCTGCACACAGTACTCCAGGTGTGGTCTCACCAAGGCCCTGTATAACTGTAGTAAGACATCCTTGCTCCTGTACTCAAATCCTCTTGCAATGAAGGCCAACATACCATTTGCCTTCCTAACTGCTTGCTGCACCTGCATGTTTGCTTTCAGTGACTGGTGTACAAGGACACCCAGGTCCCTTTGTACATCAACATTTCCCAATCTATCACCATTTAAATAATACTCTGCCTTTCTGTTTTTCCTACCGAAGTGGATAACTTCACATTTATCCACGTTATACTGCATCTGCCATAGAAACATAGAAGATAGGAGCAGGAGTAGGCCATTCGGCCCTTCGAGCCTGCTCCGCCATTCAATCAGATCATGGCTGATCATCCAAATTCAGTACCATATAGTGCATTTGCCCACTCACTCAACTTGGTCTAAATCGCCTTGAAGCCTCTTTGCATCCGCCTCACAACTCACGATCCCACCTAGTTTCGTGTCGTCAGCAAACTTGGAAATATTACATTTGGTTCCCTCATCCAAATCATTGATATATATTGTGAATAGCTGGGGCCCAAGCACTGATCCCTGCGGTACCCCACTAGTCACCGCCTGCCACCCCGAAAAAGATCAATTTATTCCTACTCTCTGTTTCTTGTCTGTTAACCAATTTTCAGTCCATACCAGTATATTACCCCCAATCCCATGTGCTTTAATTTTGCACACTAACCTCTTATGTGGGACTTTATCAAAGGCCTTCTGAAAATCCAAATACACCACATCCACTGGTTCTCCCTTATCTAGTCGACCAGTTACATCCTCAAAAAACTCTAGTAGGTTTGTCAAACACGATTTCCCTTTCATAAATCCATGATGACTTTGTCTAATCCCATTAATATTTTCACAAAACTGCCATAACTTGGCCTAAAAAATGTATTTTTCATTGTAAAAATTAGAAAGCGGGCTTCGGACAAGTCAGGAGTTCCTGCAGCCTGAAACACCCAAATGTGTCTACAGCACCTAAAGGGTTAAGAACCAGCAATCCAAAATGCCCCTGAAGATTGGAAGGTAGCAAATGTAACCCTACTATTTGAGAAAGGAGGGAGACAGAAAACTGGGAACTACAGGCCAGTTAGCCTGACATCAGTCATCGGGAAAATGCTGGAATCCATTATTAAGGAAGTGGTAACAAGGCACTTAGAAAATCATAATATGATTAGGCAGAGTCAACGGTTTTATGAAAGGTAAATCATGTTTGACAAATTTATTAGAGTTTTTTGAGGATGTAATTAGCAGAGTAGATAAAGGGGAACCAGTGGATGTAGTATATTTAGATTTCCAAAAGGGATTCGATAAGGTGCCACATAAAAGGGTGCTACACAAGATAAGGGCACTTGGGGTTGGGGGTAAGGTATTAGCATGGATAAAGATTGGTTAACAGACAGAGAACAGAGAGTAGGGATAAACAGGTCATTTTCAGATTGGCAGGCTGTAACTAGTGGGGTGCTGCAAGGATAAGTGCTTGGGCCTCAGCTATTTACAATCTATATTAATGACTTAGATGAAGGGACCGAGTACAATGTATCCAAGTTTACTGACGATACAAAGCTAGGTGGAAAAGTAAGATGTGAGGAGGATGCAAGGTTAATTGAGTGGGCAATAAGGTGGCAGATGGAGTATAATGTGGGGAAATGTGAGATTATTCACTTTGGTAAGAAAAATAGAAAAACAGAATATTTTTTAAATGGTGAGAAACTATTAAATGTTGGTGTTCAGAGAGATTTAGGTGTCCTAGTATAGAAACACAGAGAGTTAGCATACAGCAAGCAATTACGAAGGAAAATGGCATGTTGGCCTTTATTGCTGGAGGGTTGGAATACAAGAGTAAGGAAGTCTTGCTACAATTGTACAGGGCTCTGGTGAGACCACACCTGGAGTACAGCGCACAGTTTTGGTCTCCTTATAGGAAGGATATATGTGGCTTAGAGGCAATGCAACAAAGGTTCACTAGATTGAGATGGTTGTCCTATGAGGAGAGATTGAGCCTATACTCTCTGGGGTTCAAAAGAATGAGAGCTGATCTCATTGAAACATATAGGGGGAGAAATTCAGTTGTTTGCGCCACGTTAGCGCCTTAAGAGGGCGATAAGTGGGGCGCGAGGCAGCTAGCGCCCAGGCGCGGCGAGACCTGCGCCTCTCGCGAAATTGAGCGGACATTTAGCAGCGGCGCAAAACCGCAACGCCCGCTCAACAGCTCCTGATGTCATTTCATGGTGCAATGCCCTTGGGGCGCCCCGAATCGGAAATTCAGTGGCGCCCCCCTCCTTTCCGCCTGGCGCTCCCAGCGACTGGTTGACTGGAACAGTTCCCAGTCACTGTGGGGCTGGGGGGGCGCTATTTAAAGAGGGCTCTTCCTGGCTTCTTTGTGGTAGCCATTTTTGGACCACTCTTTCTGTGTGAGAGAGAGAGAGAGATTTGCAGAGAGACAAAGGGAGAGAGCTTTCTGCATTGAGTCAGCGCTCGCAGAGGTACTTCTGGCTTCTGACTAGAACTTTGTAGTTGGTTTGCTTTTTCACTGGCATAACCTTGAGTGGCCACATACTATAGGGGCTGCAATGGGTGGAAATGTCAGGCTTCTCCATTACATTGAGAGGGCACAGAGACGCCGAGAGAGAGTGCCAATCATGGCCAGACGGAGGAGGGCCAACAGGCGGCAGCACACGAGACCTTACCGTCCCAGGGTTTTCCGCCAACAGTTCTCATACCTCAACATGTCTGAGGAGCAGTGTTTTCAGAGGCTGCAATTCAGCAGGGAGGTGGTCACTGAGCTCTGCCACCTGCTTCAACCAGATCTGCAGCCTCAGCTGAGGAGCAGGACGTTTCTGTCGGTGGCAGTGAAGGTCACAGTGGCTCTCAACTTCTATGCCACCGGCTCCTTCCAATCCACTACTGGGGACATTGCCAATATCTCCCAGTTCGCGGTGCATTGCTGCATCCGTCAAGTCACGAATGCCCTCTTTAAAAGGAGACGTCAGTACATTTCCTTCCCCATGACCCTGGACAAGCAGCAAGAGCGCGCAATGGGATTTGCAAGAATAGCGGGCTTCCCCATGGTCCAGGGCGCCATTGACTGCACGCATGTGGCTTTGCGGGCGCCGCAAGAGAATGCCAAGGATTACCGCAACCGGAAAGGGTTCCATTCGTTGAACGTCCAGTTGGTGTGTGACCACAGACAGCTGATACTCGCTGTCAATGCCCGCTTTCCAGGCAGCAGCCACGACGCCTTCATCCTGCGCCAGACTTCTGTGGCAGCCCTTTTCGAAGCCCCGGCTCACCCAGGAGGCTGGCTTCTTGGGGACAAGGGCTAGCCTCTGTGCACCTGGCTGATGACCCCGCTCTGTGCGCCCAGCACCCCTGCTGAAGAACGATACAATGAGAGCCATCAAGCGACCAGGAACATCACTGAGCACACAATCGGCGTGCTCAAGCAACGGTTCCGCTGTCTGGACCATTCCGGGGGAGCCCTTCAGTACTCACCTGAGCGAGTCTCCCATTTCATTGTAGTGTGCTGCATGCTGCATAACCTGGCAATCCTCAGGACTCAGCCACTGCCACCAGACATTGGAGCACCAGCAGAGGAGGAGGAGGAGGAGCACCAAGACGGGAGGGAGGCACAAAGTGCAAGGGCCGTCCGTCAGCGGCTTATTGCAAGTCGGTTCTAGGCCCTCTCTGATGGAATGGCTTGTGCCATTGAAAGAACATGAATGGAACCGTTCCGCAACCCCTAAGCCGGTCAAGGCAACAAATAGTTCAAAGAGCAAACATGCACATTCTGAATAAAGACACTTCTTTATTTAACAAACTGTGTGCCCTTCCCGCATGACAAAGTAATAGAGAGAAACCCCCAAAAAAGCAGTCAGACACATAACTGGCTCTCACAACCTGGAGACAATGAACAAAAGAGTAACCAAAAAATGACCACGACAAAAAAAAATAGGGGCAGAGGCTATGGTCTGAAATTGTTGAACTCGATGTTGAGTCCAGAAAGCTGTAAAGTGCCTAATTGAAAGATGAGGTGATGTTCCTCGAGCTCACGTTGAGCTTCATTGGAACAGTGTAAGAGGCCGAGGACAGAGAGGTCAGAGTGGGAGTGGAGCGGAGAATTAAAGTGACAGGTGACCGGAAGCTCGGGGTCACCCTTACGGACTGAATGGAGGTGTTCTGCAAAGTAGTCACCCAATCTGCGTTTGGTCTCCCCAATGTAGAGAAGACCACATCGTGAGCAGCGAATACAGTATACTAAATTGCAAGAAGAACAAGTAAATCACTGTTTCACCTGGAAGGATTGTTTGGGGCCCTGGGCAGTGGGAAGGGAGGAGGTAAAAGGGCAGGTGTTGCATCTCCTGCGCTTACACAGGAAGGTGCCGGGCGAAGGGGAAGGGGTGTTGGGGGTGATAGAGGAGTGGACCAGGGTGTCGCGGAGGGAGCGGTCCCTTCAGAATGCTGAAAGGGGAGGTATGGGGAAGATGTGTTTGGTGGTGGGATCACGCTGGAGGTGGCGGAAATGGCAGAGGATGATCCGTTGAATGTGGAGGCTGGTGGGGTGAAAGGCGAGGACAAGGGGAACCATATCGTGGTTCCGGGAGGGAAGGGAAGGGATGAGAGCAGAAGTGCGGGAAATACAACGGACACGGTCAAGGGCCGAGTCAACCACAGTAGAGGGGAATCCTCGATTGAGGAAAAAGGAAGACATGTTGGAAGCACTAGTACGGAAGGTGGCATCATCAGAGCAGATGCAGCGGAGACAGAGAAACTGGGAGAATGGAATAGAGTCCTTACAGGAAGCGGGGTGGGAGGAAGTGTCGTCCAGGTAGCTGTGGGAATCAGTGGGCTTATAGTGAATGTTTGTCAATAGGCTATCCCCAGAGATGGAGACAGAGGGAAGGGAAGAGTCGGAGATGAACCATGTGAAGGTGAGGGAAGGATGGAAATTGGAAGCAAAGTGAATGAAATTTTCTAATTCAGGGCGAGAGTAGGAAACAGCACCGATACAGTCATCAATGTACCAGAAAAAGAGGTGAGGGAGGGGACCCTAGTAGGACTGGAACAAAGAGTATTTCACATATCTCATGAAAAGGCAGGCATAGCTAGGACCCATGTGGGTTCCCATAGCAACACCTTTAATTTGGAGAAAGTGAGTGAAGGAGAAGTTGTTCAATGTGAGAACAAGTTCAGCCAGGCGAAGGAGGGCGGTGGTGGTAGGGGACTGGTTGGGCCTCTGTTTAAGGAAGAAGCAGAGCGCCCTCAGGCCATCCTGGTGGGGGATGGAGGTGTAGAGCGATTGGACATCCATAGTGAAAAGGAGACGGTTGGGGCCATTTAAAAAAAAATTCACATGGCAGCTGTTGATGATTCTGCCATTGCCATTTACACTTCATCTAGACTCATCTTTTGTTTCTTAACTTGTCCCATTACCATCTCCTTTTGTCTCTTAATCTCTCCTGCCTTCCTCCTATCACAGACCTTCCCTTTTGTTCTTTCCTCTCCTCCCCCCTCTCCCTGCCCCTACACTTGCTTAAAAACCTTTTACATCTCCAACTTTTTCCAGTTCTGACGAAGGGTCATCAACCTGAAATATTAACTCTGTTTCTCTCTCTGCTGCCTGACCTACTGAGTATTTCCAGCATTTTCTGTTTGTAAAACATACAGAAAGTCTTGTCCTCAAATTTTCAAACGATGCTTCCAGAAAGTATTTGGCAAGATCCCTCACAAGAGAGGTAAATCATGCTTGACTAATCTACTGGAATTTTTTGAGGATGTAACTGGTAAAATAGATAAGGGAGAACCAGTGGATGTGGTGTATTTGGACTTTCAGAAGGCTTTCGATAAGGTCCCACATAAGAGGTTAGCGTGCAAAATTAAGGCACATGGGATTGGGGGCAAGGTATTAACTTGGATAGAGAACTGGTTGGCGGACAGAAAGCAAAGAGTTGGAATAAATGGGTCGTTTTCCGAGTGGCAGGCAGTGTCTAGTGGGGTACCGCAAGGATCGGTCCTAGGACCCCAGCTGTTCACAATATATATTAATGATCTGGACGAGGGAATTGGATGTAATATCTCCAAATTTGCAGACGACACAAAGCTGGGTGGGAGGGTAAGCTGTGAGGAGGATGTCGTGAAACTCCAGTACGATTTGGACAGGTTGGGTGATTGGGCAGAAACATGGCAAATGCACTATAATGTGGATAAATGTGAGGTTATCCACTTTGGTGGCAAAAACAGGAAGGCAGATTATTATTTGAATGGCAATAGATTGAGAGAAGGGGAAGTGCAAAGAGACCTGGGTGTTATTGTGCACCAGTCGCTGAAGGTAAGCATGCAGGTGCAGCAGGCGGTTAAGAAGGCAAATGGTATGTTGGCCTTCGTAGCAAGAGGGTTCGAGTACAGGAACAAGGATGTCTTGCTACAGTTGTACAGGGCCTTGGTGAGACCGCACCTTGAGTATTGTGTGCAGTTTTGGTCACCTTACCTGAGGAAGGACGTTCTTGCCATGGAGGGAGTGCAGCGAAGATTCACCAGGCTGATACCTGGGATGGCAGGAATGACGTATGAGGAGAGATTGTGTCGATTGGGCTTATACTCACTGGAGTTTAGAAGATTGAGAGGGGATCTCATCGAAACCTATAAAATTCTGGCAGGTCTGGACAGACTAGATGCAGGAAGGATTTTTCTGATGGCCGGGGAGTCCAGAACCAGGGGTCATAGTCTAAGGATAAGGGGTAAGCCATTTAGGACTGAAATGAGGTGGAATTTCTTCACCCAGAGAGTGGTGAACCTGTGGAATTCTCTGCCACAGAGGGCGGTGGAGGCCAGTTCATTAAATATATTCAAGAAAGAGTTGGATACATTTCTTGAGGCTAAAGGGATCAAGGGATATGGGGAGAAGGCAGGGACAGGGTACTGAAATTGGATGATCAGCCATGATCTCATTGAATGGCGGAGCAGGCTCGAAGGGCCGAATGGCCTACTCCTGCTCCTATCTTCTATGAATCTATGAAATGTCAAAAGTTACTGATCATCCACTCCTAACAGAGTTGACTTCAAGGCCTACAACACTGTGATGTCAATTCGCCAACCCGGGCATTCTTTCAAATGCAGTATGGGTTAGGTCAATTTCCCACATTCTGATCCACAAATCAAAGTAACCTGCTGCAAATCTACCACGGTGGCTCGCCCAGGCACCAAAGAGACACTCCATTAAAATGTCAATGTCATGATAATATGCAAGGATCAGCATTCAAAACACGAATGAGAGCACGCCCACATAATTAAGAATTTCAGTACCAGTTGACGACTTATAATATTAAGGTGTTAAATCACTAAAGATTCTGGCATTCTTATGAAAGGAATAAATGAATGTAGATTTGTTACAGGAAACACATCTGCTAAAAGGAGAGTAACTGAAGCTGGGAAAGGATTAGGTTGGTCAGACGGCTTTTGCATAAAAGTAAGCCCAATTGGTGAAACAAAAATGTATACCCAAATGTAATAATGAAGCCAGAATTATTTGTGTTTTCATCCTTAGAATTAAAACATTCTGAGCTATTTGCTTAGTCCTATAAAATCAACTATGCATTGATGGAAACTGTGTTTTTGTCTGGCGGCTGACTAAACCTTGAGTAATAGAGCTCACTTTATAGCCAATCCACATGGAGACACTATTTACTTCAAATGACTATCACAAACTCACCCCCTCCCCTGCCACCGTGTCTTTCTGAGCACGCTCTGTTGAGTGTAACATAGAAAACAGAGAAGATAGGAGCAGGAGTAGGCCATTCGGCCCCTCGAGCCTGCTCCGCCATTCAATGCGATCGTGGCTGATCATCCAAATTCAGTACGCTGTCCCTGCTTTCTCCCCATATCCCTTGATTCCCTTAGCCTTAAGAAATATATCCAACTCCTTCTTGAATATATTTAATGAATTGGCCTCAACTGTCTTCTGTGGTAGAGAATTCCACAGATTCACCACTCTCTGGGTGAAGAAATTCCGCCTCATCTCAGTCCTAAATAGCTTACCCCTTATCCTTAGACTGTGACCCCTGGTTCTGGACTCCCCTGCCATCGGGAACATCCTTCCTGCATCTAGTCTGTCTAGTCCTGTTAGAATTTTATAAGTTTCAATGAGATCCCCTCTCATTCTTCTAAACTCTAGCGAATATAAGCCTAATCGACCCAATCTCTCTTCATACATTCCTGCCATCCCAGGTATCAGTCTGGTGAATCTTCGCTGCTCTCCCTCCATGGCAAGAACATCCTTCCTCAGATAAGGTGACCAAAACTGCACACAATACTCAAGGTGTGGTCTCACCAAGGCCCTGTACAACTGCAGCAAGACATCCTTGCTCCTGTACTCGAATCCTCTCGCTATGAAGGCCAGCATACCATTTGTGTAATTCTTTATGCATACCAACTTCTCATACAAATCTAAATATATTGTTTGATTTCTCTGGACAAGTGAATAAAACTGAAGTGTTTTCAACTTCCTGACTGAGGAGGTGGGGGTACACAGGGCAACATTCTTTCAGGATATGTCTGACCGAGGCCCAAACCACATTAGTTTCCATTTACTAGTTGATGTCTGGTGGTGTTGTTCACAGACAAAAGTTAGAAAACAATGGTCTCTCTGTCTTCCCGTAAATGTCTACCACTCTATTTTACTCTATCTGCCTCTCTTCTTTGCGGTTTGTTTTTCACACTTTCTCATCATTTCTCTGTATGACACACTTCCTCTCATTGGTGTCTCATTTCCTATCTGTTTGTCTCCAAATCTCTTTCTCATTACTTCTCTCTCATTCTTTCTGCAGGAAAAATAGGTACAGGTTCCTGATTCTTTTTTAATCATTATGACATTGACATGTTTGCTATTTCAATGGAGTATCTCTTTTCCAGAATTAATCTAATATGGTAGGGAAAAGCTAGGTTTGAGATTAAAGGAGAGCAGGATTCATAAAGTTCTCTCACTATATGGCCAAAACTTAGCTGAAATAACTAGTGAGAAAATCCTATCAGAAGAGAAAGAAACAGACTTTGAGGTAGTGAGAGATAAAAACACTGTTGTTTAAGGAGCAATTAATATCAAAAATTTTAAAGAAAACCATGAAAAAAGAAGAAAGGTGAGCATTTCAAAAAATTGGAGTCAGGATTGAGTGCAGATATGAATGCACAAAGTATTCAAAACAAAATTGGAAATAGAAGCATTAATATGGAAGGATAAGATATAGTATCAATAACATGCTCAATGCAGGAATAGAAAATGATGTCAAAGATTAGAGTCCTGGACTGGATAAACACCAAGTTCAGTGAAATAAAAAGGGGTCTGGCCCAAATTAACTGGGCAAAAACGTTAGCAAACAGGTCAACAGATCAGCAGTGGGAAATCTTCAAATATGAGATGGATAAAGTTCAGGGATGAAGAAGGGAGTTTAATTGTGGAGGATAAAAGGTACAGCAGAGATATTAAATAAATATTTTGCATTTTTTTTTTTTTACACATAATGGTGGAAGTGGGAACATAGGTAAACAAAGGAGGATAAAGAACAATTGATAGAGCTTACTGTAGAAAAAGAATTGGTTATGAAAAAAATTCGCATAATTCAAGATGGCTAAGTAACTGGACCCTGATGTCATGCACTCTAGGCTGATGAAAGACATCAGAGAGGAGGTAACAGAGGTGGTAGCCGCAATTGTTCGATCCTTCTTAAATATGTAAATTAGGCAGTTCAACTGGAGAGTAATCAATGTAATCTTTTAATCAAGAAGGGAGAGAATGATAGACCAGGTAACTATAGACCAGTTAGACTTGAACGTCAGTTATGAGCAAACTCTTAGCCCCGGATTTAGCATTCAGTGGCAAACAAATGGCGCGTGCAGTTCATTGCGCTTAAGCCGCCCATAGACTTTTTGGGCTTTTGTGCGGCAACTTACAGTAATTAGAGATCCATTTCAGCGCGGCGCTCTCTACAGGACATCTGGGACTTGAGTGAACAGGGAAAGCAACAGCGTGTCTTCTCATACCAATCAGATTGAAGAATCCTTACTGAGACACACAGGCCGGAATTTTAACATCAAAGAGCGGAAATTGACAGGGCATCAGGAAGCCGGCTTCAACCAGCCGGCTTCCGCATTTAACTGGAGCACGTTCGGCTGCGAGCAAGAAAACCCCTCAGGAGAGGTGCGTTAGCTATTTAAAGCAATTAAGAGGCTATTAAGGGCAAATTTTACCTGAGGTTTGAATTTTTACTGGGTGTCCACGGGATTCCCGGCCTTCCTGAACCTCGCCAGTGAAAGCAAGGCGAGAGCAGAGCGGCAAATGAGGGGGGCTGAACACATGACAGGCAAAAAATACCATAAATACTGAAACCTCACACCTGCTCCCATTTAGTCTGAGAGGTTGCTTTCAGGAGTTTGCAGGTGATTTCTGCAACATTGGAGGTCACTCTCACTACATTGGAGGATTGTGCATCTGATCTCCACTTTACATGTGTCATATATCAGCATGGGTGCTGCTTATGTTGTCTCACCCTGGACCTCAGATGAGGACCAAGATGAGTACCAGCAGCAACAACACCAGCAGCAGCCTTCTCCTCACCGACCTGCCACTCCACAGGAGAGGGGATGAGCACAGGGGTGCACCTCGCAGGAGGCGATACCCCCAACATAGGGTATATAGGCAGAGAATCAACTTCCTGGACATGAATGAACAGCAGTGCCTCAGGAGGCTCAGGCTATCACGTCAGGTCATGGCAGACATTTGTAGCCTGCTGCAAGAAGACCTGCTGCCAAGTTGACCTGGTGGACACGTGTTACCAGTGGCTGTCAAAGTGACCACCGCCCTCAACTTCTTCACCTCAGGCTCCTTCCAGGGATCTGCAGGAGATATTTGTAGGATTTTGCAGTTGGCCCGCACAAATGCATCACCCAGATGACCGATGCCATGTTTGCCAGGGCAGGCAGTTAGGTAGACTATGCCACCGATGAAGCCAGTCAGAATGAGTGGGACTCGGCTTTGTGGCTCTGGCTGACTTCCCACAGGTGCAGGGCATCATCGACTGCACAAATGTGGTCATCAAGGCACCCCCAGATCACCCAACAGTGTTCGTCAACCGTAAAGGCTTCCACTCCCTCAATGTGCACCTCACCTGCAACCACAAAAAAAATCATCATGCATGTATGTGCAGATTCCCAGGGAGCTGTCATGATTTATTCGTCCTACAGCAGTCCACCCTCCCTCAGCTCTTCGCACCTCCGACCAGACTTACCAGCTGGCTGCTTGGAGGCATGGGATATTCACTGAAGACTTAGCTGATGACACCCTTGAAGAGGCCAAGCAATGAGGCCTAAGAGCACTACAATCAAAGCCCAATGACGACAAGATGTGTAATAGAGCAAGCAATCAGGATGCTGAAGATGCGCTTCAGATGCCTGGACAGATCTGGAGGAGCCCTTCAATACACACCAGCCAGTCTCCAGAATGATCGCGGTAGGTTGAGCACTGCACAACATAGCGCAGCAGTGAGGATTGGAGCTGCTTGAGGAGCAAGGCGCAGAGTGCAGAACCTCTTCAGAGGAGGAGCAGGAGAAGGTGGATGAACAGGAGGATGAGGAGAAGGAACTTGATGTGGATATGGCACCAGCAGAGGCTCACATTGCTGCAAGGGATGGCCTCATAATGGCACGATTTAGTTAGGTTACACCAGTGCACCCATCTGCTGAACCAACTTTCCCCCTCTCCACAACCACAAAGCAGTCCTAAAATGACCAAACCATTCCTGTCACAGACACCTATTGCTTGCAGTTAAGTCATGTCTTACCATTCATTACAAGTGACAAGGCCACTTGCCAGGCAGCAGGCAAAAATGGGTAAGACGGGAAAGTGGTGCAAAGAAATAATTTAATGTGGCTCCATATAACATAACCTTAACAGTGCATTATTGCCTAACACACCCATGTGCATACAGAATTCTTTCACCTTCCTCTTCCTACCACTTCTATGTCGTGCAACCCCTGTGGCTGCAGCAGAGTTGAGGCAGGCTGCTCATTTCCCTGCTCTGACTGCCGAGATGCTTTTGACCGACGTCCTCTGGGTTTTGGAGCCCACGAGGGCCCCGCCAAAGACTGCGCTTCCTGCACCTGTGTCGGAGCAGACTCAGCCATCGGGACACGAGGTAGCATCTGGGGCTCTGACTGAAGGGGGGCAATAGGGGAGAAATGGAAGCGCTTTGAGCAGAGCCCCACTTCTACGTCCCCTTTCACCAACATCCTTCTCTTGGCCCACCCGTACTTCCCTGCTAGCAAGGAGCTAGAGAGCACTTTGCTGCACATCAGTGGGGCGATGGCTGTCCAAGTGTAGGTTTCTATCCATCATTGTTAAAGTGGCATTCAGAGTGTGCAAGCTGTTGGTGAGAACAAGCATGCCTTCATTTGAATGCTGCGTTTGATGCTCCATGCAGGTGGCCACCCTTTGAATGGACGAACACTTCATATCCATGGCCTGCAACATCATGCCAGTCATGCTGAAGATGGACTCCTCCATTCTCCCTGTAAGTGAGCACATCGCAGCTGGAAATCCTGCCAGAGCCTCTCGCATGTTGTTGCTCCTCCAGAATCAGGTTCTTTGTCGACGGCCCTCAAGGTTCAGCATCTTCGTCCAGCTGAGCAGAGCTTGGAGCAACCTGCGCCCTCCGAGGAGAACTTCCACTGCTGTCCCTATCTGCACTATCTGCTCTTGCTCACATGTGATATGTGAGACACCAGGTGACAACATCACTTTCTGACTTAATGGTCCCACTGACGTGTGTGTATGTGCACTGGTGCTTGGTGTGCATGCGTCCTGTGACGGTGCACCCTCAAAGTCAGCGACCTCCTCTGGCTGGACTAGCTGTGAGACACTTGATGGCCCTGTGGGAGACTAAAGACATGAATTAGAACTGTTATGATAAGAATGTTTTAATTGAACATTATGCACATGATCATATTTCACTGGCTGCTGACATCAAGTCAACATAAGTGACTGTTGTATGCCATGTGGCTGTGTGATATTTAATTCTGTCATTAGGTAGCTGGGAGTTCCCTGTCTCTCCATCTCCCACCGCCATCAACTCCGACACTCTGCTGATCACCAGTGCCTCCTCCTCTGCTGCAGTCAGCATGGCTATGAACGGAGGGCCACCTCCGGTTCTCTGCCTCTCCCGGGTATTCTCTGCTCTCTCCTCCTGCATGGAGGGAAACAAGAGACCTTTGAGTGAGAGTGATGGAATGAGTGGAACAGATGGATGGCCAACATCTATGAGGGAGAGGCGTGACACTGCATTAAGATGAGGGCGAGTGGATGGTCAGATGGGGATGTGAGTAAGTGCATAGACAGAGAGGGATTGGTGCACCTGCAAGGTAGGTTGGTGTGAGGAGTGATGTGCAGGAGTAGGCTTGGGAAGGCAAAGTGAGGGGGTTGGGGCGACACGCACATCAAGATGTAGTTGAATGTGGCATTGTACTTACCTTTCCTGACCTCATGAGGTCATTAAATCTCTTCCTGCACTGTATCCAGGACCTCGCCACCACACTCCTGCTGCTCACTTCTGACACCATCTGCAGCCATTCCTTCCTGATGTCTGAGGCAGGCCTCTTCCTCCCATCAGCAGGGAATAGGACCTCCCTGCGGGCCCTAACTCCTTGCAGCAGGAGTTCCAGGGAGGCATCACTAAATCTGGGGGCAGCTTAGGATGCTGAGACTGTATTTTTTTCTGCAACAAAACAAATCTCTCTGCAAACAAACAAATCTCTCAACAAACAAAGCACTCTCTCTCCCACCAATGTCTCTCCAACCTCTGCCAACCGCACCAATGTCTCTCCAACCTCTGCCAACCGCACCAATGTCTCTCCAACCTCTGCCAACCGCACCAATGTCTCTCCAACCTCCACCAACCTTCAACTGTCATCTTTGCATTGCTCCTTTAAATACCTGAGCTGAATTGGACCCACGTCATCACGCCCACTCCCATTAATTGGTCGGGAAACCCGGAAGTCAGGTGCAAATGCAGTGGCTTCGTTAAAAGCCACTGCAAAATGCACCACTAAAACTTCCAGGTCTCATTTGAAAAATACAAGTTTATGGAATAAGAGGAAAAATAGCAGCATGGATAGAAAGTTGGGTGATGGACAGGAAACAAAGAATTAAAGTAAATGGGTGTTGCTCAGATTGGACAATGGATGGAAACTGTGTGTTCCAAGTGAGGAGGTCTGGGAAAGACTTTAGGAAGACATAGACAAGTTATCAGAGAGTGGGCAAATACAACTTAATATGGAGAAGTGTAAAGTAATACAGTTCGAGAGAAAAGAGGAATAGAATTATACACTTAATGGAAAGACACTGAAGGGTGTGTATGAACCAAGAGACCTAGGGGTTCAAATATATAATTCCCAGAAATTGCGAGTGCAGGTAGTTAAAGCCATAAAAAGGCCAACAGAACTTTTTTTTTAATGGGGCATTGAGTACAAGAGTGAAGAAATAATTATGAATTTAAACTAATCAGAATACTGTGTGCAGTTTTGGGACCCCATTATAAAAAGGGCATTAAAGTCATAAAAAGCATAGAGTGTAGATTTACCAGTATGATGTCAGAGATATGAAACTATAGTTGTGAGGAGTGAGTTGAGATACTGGGATCATTTCCATTGGAGCACAGACAGCCAAGAGGAGATTTAATAGAGGCTTTTAAAATTATGAAGAGTTTTGATAGCGTGAATAAAGAAAGATTATATCCTTTGTTTGGAGAGTCAGTGACATGGGGTCATCAATTTAAAATGATCAGTGAGAGTGAGGAGAGAGGTTAGTAAAGATGTCTTTATACAGGTGGTTTTGGGGGCATGGAATGCTTTGCCAAAGGAAGTGGTTGAGGCAGAGACCATTGCATCCTTTAAAGAATAATTGGATAAATAATTGAAGCCAAGAAAGATACATGGCTATGGGGAGAAAGTGGGGCATTGGCTTAGCAAAGAGTTGGCACAGACACTCTGTGTACTAGACACAATGGCCTCTTTTTGTACTGTAAACTACTATGGTTAACATGTCTATATGTGAGTTGTCTGCCATCTAGAAGCACAGCTTCAAAAACATTTCCAGCAGATTTGCTTGATCTCATTCTTGGATGTTTTCCTATCAGTTATGCTAGGAATTGTACTTCGTGGGCACTCATTCTAAAAAAAAAATTGCAACATATGTTTAGAGACCTGGGACTGAAACAGAGAAAGGCTGGGCTTGTAGAGCAGAGCAGAGACATATCCAGATTTGGTGAGTGGAGCACAGATGTTGGGTTGGAAGAGTAGGGAGGGCCAGGAGGGAACGGCGGGACCTAAGGCCTGACAGTGGGGAGTCCGAGGGCATTCAGAGTGGGCCAGAAGCAGCAAGAGTCCAGGGAAAGAGAGGCTGTTGGCCTGGGAGCAGAGAGGCTAGATCTAGAGTCAGCGCAGGAGCAGAAAGACATAACAGATGCAAGAGCTGAAATGCTGGCCCCAGTATCTGCAGGAACAGAGAAGCTGAACCCAGAGTAGTCCCAGGAACAGGGTGAACGTGGCTGCTTTCTTTGTTGTGTACTTGCATTTGATTGATCTATGCTAACCGTGTGACAGAAACAGCTTTTTTTTAGGGCTCTGCTTTCCATTTGCTATTTTTTTAATATTTCAATTATTTCAGACAACCACAAGCACTAATTATGAACTCTCCCTTCTCACCAAACCCCATTTCATTATGTTAGTGTATCCAGGATATCACACACTTGGTACAATATGCCGCTGTGATATCATAATGGAAATAAAACACTGGACAGTGAGAGGGGTAACATGGCAAACTATATCCAATTAATAGTTCTTACAGCCCTAGAAACTGAATGGAAATGGGCATCTTTTTAGATTGAGATAATCTGATGCACATACTGGTGGTTTTATTCGTGTTGTACATATATTTACAAACTTACATTAGTTGAAAACTTCCTTCAGGAAAATAAGTTAAATCAGTCCTCCTGACTGATGCCATGGTCATTATTTACCTCATATTTCACAGGCCAATCATCTTACTTAAAAGTGACATTCAATTTTTATAATAATAGTACATTTTCCTGCTGAAATTACACAAGAGATAGAAGGCCATTCACTACCGGTGATTCTCACATCTAATCAGACAGCACTTTCATAATCCCTCTGTGATATTGACCACTCTTCACCTCATCGCCTATCCCAAATCTAGATAAACGCTTTCAATCTTGGCAGAATGAAGGATTGCGTCAAATTCACAACAAATAAAGAGTGAAGGTGATACCAAATTAGGAGGAATTGCAAACAACAGGAAAAAGGCCAATCAAGCATAGAAGAACATAGATAAGGTGGGGAGCTGGGGTAATGAACAGAGGATACCATTTAATTATGGGCAAAAGCAAAGTAGAGAGATTGGGAAAACATCATAAAGAATAACTATTTAAGCCAAATTGTATTATTCAACAGAACATAACACAGGAGCAGGATTTAGGTGTACTAGATTACTGAAGTCATCAACTGTAAATGAAGTAAACAGGATCTTGGGTTGTGTAGAGTACAAAACTCAGGAAATGATTCTGAATTTGCACAAATCACTGATCCAGTCCAACTGGGGTGTATCATGTATAGCTCTGGTCACTATTGTAAGAAAGACATCCATCTAAGCATTGAAGACAAGGCTCAGGGATGATCCTAAAGGGCACAGGCAAGATAAATGTCAATATTTTTAGCATAGTCTCGGATCCTACAAGAGGGCATGCTCTCAAAATTAGAAGACGGAGGATGAAAAACTGAAACAAAAACAGAAAATGCTGGAAATACTCAGCAGGTCAGGCAGCATCTGTGGAGAGAGAAACAGAGTTAACATTTCAGGTTGATGACCTTTCATCAGAACTGGAAAATGTTAGAGATGTAACAGGTATTAAGCAAGTACAGAGGCAGGGAAAGGGGAAAGGGAGGAAAGAACAAAAAGGGAAAGTCTGTGCTGGGGTGGATGGCAGGAGTGATTAAATGACAAAAGGGATGTTGGTGCAAGGCGAAAGGAGATGGTAATGGGACAAGTAAAGAAACAAAAGATTGGTCTAGAGGAGGTGTAAATGGGAATATCAGGATCATCAGCAACAGCTGCCATCTGAAAAAATGGGGGCAGAAGTTATGATCTGAAATTGTTGAACTCAATGTTGAGTCCGGAAGGCTGTAAAGTGCCTAATAGAAAGATGAGGTCAAGGAGGGGCCATGAAATAACACTGGCGAGCAAAATAAAGGAAAATCCTAAGATGTTTTATAAGTATATTAAGGGTAAGAGGATAACTAGGGAAAAAATAGGGCCCATTAGGGACAAAAGTGGTAATCTGTGTGTGAAGCCGGAAGATGTAGGAGGGGTTCTAAATGAATTTTTTGCATCTGTTTTCACTATGGAGAGGGACGATGTAGACATAGAAATAGGGCGGGGGGACTGTGATATGCTCGAACACATTAACATCGAGAGGGAGGAGGTATTGGCGGTTTCAGCAGGCCTAAAAATGGATAAATCCCCAGGCCCGGATGAAATGTATCCCAGGCTGCTGTGTGAGGCAAAGGAAGAGATTGCGGGGGCTCTAACACACATATTCAGAACCTCTCTGGCCACAGGGGATGTGCCAGAGGACTGGAGAACCGCTAATGTAGTTCCATTATTCAAGAAGGGTAGTAGGGAAAAACCGGGGAACTACAGGCCAGTGAGCCTAACATCAGTGGTGGGAAAATTATTGGAAAAAATTCTGAGGGACAAAATCAGTCTCCACTTGGAGAGGCAAGGATTAATCAGGGATAGTCAACATGGCTTTGTCAAGGGAAGATCATGTCTGACTAATTTGATTGAATTTTTTGAGGGGGTGACTAGGTGTGTGGATGAGGGCAACGCAGTGGATGTGGTATACATGGATTTCAGTAAGGCCTTCGATAAAGTCCCGCACAGGAGACTGGTCAAGAAGGTAAGAGCCCATGGAATCCAGGGTGCCTTGGCACGTTGGATAAAAAACTGGCTTAGTGGCAGAAGGCAGAGGGTGATGGTCGAAGGTTGTTTTTGTGACTGGAAGCCTGTGGCCAGTGGGGTACCACAGGGATCGGTGCTGGGTCCCTTGCTGTTTGTGGTCTATATTAATGACTTGGATATGAATGTAAAAGGTATGATCAGTAAGTTCGCGGATGATACAGAAATTGGTAGGGTGGTAAATAGCGAGGAGGGTAGTCTCAGTCTGCAGGACGATATCGATGGGTTGGTCAGATGGGCGGAACAGTGGCAAATGGAATTTAACCCGGAAAAGTGCGAGGTGATGCACTTTGGGGGGACTAACAAGGCAAGGGAATACACAATGAATGGTAAGACCCTAGGCAAGACGGAGGGTCAGAGGGATCTGGGTGTGCAAGTACACAGATCCCTGAAGGCGGCGGAACAGGTGGATAAGGTGGTAAAAAAGGCATATGGGATACTTGCCTTCATTAGCCGAGGCATAGAATATAAGAGCAAGGAGGTTATGATGGAGCTGTATAAAACACTGGTTAGGCCACAGCTGGAATACTGTGTGCAGTTCTGGTCGCCACACTACAGGAAGGATGTGATAGCTTTGGAGAGGGTGCAGAGGAGATTCACCAGGATGCTACCAGGGCTGGAACGCTTCAGCTATGAAGAGAGACTGGGCAGATTGGGTTTGTTTTCCTTGGAGCAGAGGAGGCTGAGGGGGGACATGATTGAGGTGTACAAAATTATGAGGGGCATAGATAGGATGGATACTAAGGAGCTTTTTCCCTTAGTAGAAGGGTCAATAACTAGGGGGCATAGATTCAAGGTAAAGGGCGGGAGGTTTAGAGGGGATTTGAGAAAGAACTTTTTCACCCAGAGGGTGGTTGGAGTCTGGAACTCACTGCCCGAAAGGGTTGTGGAGGCTGGAACCCTCACAACATTCAAGAAGCATTTGGATGAGCACTTGAAATGCCATAGCATACAAGGCTACGGACCAAATGCTGGAATATGGGATTAGACAGGGCGTGATGGCTGGCGCGGACACGATGGGCCAAAGGGCCTCTATCCGTGCTGTATAACTCTATGACTCTATGACTCTATGAGGTGCTGTTCCTCGAGCTCACGTTGAGCTGAGGAACAGCGAGGTCAGAGTGGGAGTGGGGCGGAGAATTAAAATGACAGGCGATCAGAAGCTCGGGGTCACGCTTGTGGACTGAACAGAAGTGTTCCGTAAAGCAGTCATATTGTGAGCAGCGAATACAGTATACTAAATTGAAAGTACGGTGGAGGATGATCCGTTGAATGTGGAGGATGGTGAGTGGAAGGTGAAGACAAGGGGAACCCTATCGTGGTTCTAGGAGGGAGGGGAAGGGGTGACAGCAGAAGTGCAGGAAATGGAACGGACACGGTCGAGGGCCCTGTCAACCACGGTGGAGGTGAATCCTCAGTTGAGGAAAAAGGAAGACATATTGGAAGCACCGGTATGAAAGGTGGCATCATAGAATCATAGAAATTAGAACAGATGCGGTGTAGACAAAGAAACTGGGAGAATGGAATAGAGTCCTTACAGGAAATGGGGTGGGAGGAAGTGTAGACAAGGTAGCTGTGGGAGTCGGTGGGCTTATGTGTTTAGATTTAACTAATGTACAGAGGGTGATGCACGTATGCAATGGACTGACAAAGTTGGTAATGGGGGGTGTTTGTATCACCAAATTCAAGTGGGAGTTCAAGAAGTGCCGGGAGGAAAATTTGATAGAGAGCTATGACAGGTACCATGGAATCTGATAGTGCCTAGATACTGGGACTGGCCAGGTGGACCACAATTTAGCCCTTTCCAATCGTGTACATTCCTGTATATTCCTTGTAAGAGATTATGTTAAACCTCTCCACCTTTCTGAAGCTCCTTAAAATCTACCTCTTTGATCAAGATTTTAGTCACTTGTCCGAATATCTTCATCTTTGGCTTACAGTCAATTTTTGTCTGATTACACTCCTGTGACGTCGCTATATAAATGCAAGTGGCTGTTGTTAAATCAACATCTACTGATGTAATTCCATCCAAGTCTAGTTCATCAGGCCAAGGCAGAATCAGCTGGGCCAAACAGCAGGATAATTAATAACTGGGAAATGTAGATAGAATCTGGTCCTTGGATTTCAGTAAAGCACACTGTCTAGGTACAGATTTGTACTTTTTCTTTCATTACTTTTCTCAAATATTCTCCCACCACTGAAATTCATATCTATATTATGTAGAGATTTCAACCAAAGCTGTGCAAAACTATATATGCTTTTATATATGTAATATTTTCTTATATTAATGCTACAGTTTGTATAGTCTCGAATGGTAAACAAACATGCTGCTAAAATTGATGGTCAATTCCTTAAAACTGTAGATCATGAATATTTTAACAAAAATCAGCAGCTAATATATTTTTTCACGATGTGAAACATCTATACTTACTGCTGAATGCTGGAGCACAATCTTTGCTTACCTGCATTCTGTAAAGTTTCGATATTTTGTGGCCTTGTTGCAAGTTCTGCAATTGTTTGTACAAACTGTGTTCTAGCCTTCTGGTACTGCTCAAAAACTGGGGGCAAAAAGATAAAAGTAAACAAATTCTTGAAACCCAAGAACTCACACACATAATAATTAAACAACAGAGTCCTAAAAGTGCACGATACTAGCTGTGGCTCAGTGGTAGCACTCACAACTCTGAGTCAGAAGGTTGTGGGTTCATAGTCCCACTCCAGAGACTTGAGCATAAAATCTAGGCTGACACTCCAGTGCTGCACTGTCGGGAGGTGCCGTCTTTTGGATAAGACATTAAAACCGTGGCCCCGTTTGCCCGCTCAGGTCTTCATAAAAGACCCCGTGGCACTATTCGAAGAAGAACTGGGGAGTTCTCCCTGACTAATATTCATCCCTCAACCAACATCACAGATTATCTGGTCATTATTACATTGCTGTTTGCAGGAGCTTGCTGTGCGCAAATTGGCTGCCGCATTTCCTACATTGCAACAGTGACTACACTTCAAAATTACTTAATTGACTGTCAAGCACTTTGGGACGTCCTGCAGTGGTGAAAGGCGCTATATAAATGCAAGTTTTTCTTTTCTTTTATAGAAATATTCGCTGCTTAATTGCAACTTCGGATGAAATAAGTAGCTTTACATCCTTCTCCCCCAACTAAGGACAATAGCTTCCACCTAATTCACTTCTGAAGAGTAGTCTTCAAAACAAGTCAATAATTTTTATAATTTCCGAATGATTATTACCTTGTAAAGCTAATCTTTGGGTCATGGTGGCCCGTACTGTAGATATAGACTGCCTGAGATTTACACTATACACACACGCACGTCTGCTGCCACTGTCGCGCTCTCTCGAGTGTCCAAGACAACCACCAGCTCTGTGAATTGTGCTGTGCCGCGGTTACCACAGCGACGAACCGGAAGAGGATACTCGCGAAATCCAGAGGTCGCCACTCTGCGATTGTGACGTGCCGCGCGTGAGCGGACCCAGTTCCAGAGTCTGGGTTCTTCTTTAATTATTGTTACTTTGTTCGTAAGTGTTCAGAGTGTGAGGTTGCAACTCTGGAGATCTCAAATGTATTTTTTTCAGTGGTTACTGAAGAAACCTTATGTCACGAACCGAGAAATACTCGGTGTAGGAAGTGTTCGCATTGTCCTGCGTGCAGCCAGCCTGTGCTTTATTTTAGTGTTGTGTTCTCGGCCAGTGTTGTCGATTGTACATGTGCAATGCCACATTTTCAGCTGAAAAAGTGATTGGTTATGCAAATATTCTACAGTACAATATTACGTTTTCATCTGAAAATGGACTAGGTATGCAGATTTTTGTACAATCTGTTAAGCATGATCTCTTGGGACGAAAAACATTTATATTAAGAATACCGAATAAAACACGAATTAAATTACTGTGAACGGCAAACATATTCACGTCTTGGAAAGGTTAAAGCGGAAATAGTTGGTTGAAGTGGCAGCAAATTGCGAACGGTAGCTGTGCCTCAGTATTTTGGGGATCGTTCTCAATACAAGCGCCTTTGCTCTACATAATGTGGTTAGCAGCTGGTGATTTGACTTTTGATTACAGACCATTTCGAGAAATCGTTTTTAGTCTATGTAAAAAAGCAAATAAATCTTGACTGTCGGCCCTATCCAGACAATATTCATTCGTGTCCTTTTATATGTTTGTTCATAAAGCAGTGAACACCACGCAAGTGAAAACCAAGAGTACGATCTTAACCATATTTGCAGAACAAACATGTTCGTTATTTTTATGTATGCAACTATATCGGTTTAAAGAATAGTTCGCCAAGACTAATCCGTGTTACAATATGTTTACGCTACTTGCACGTCTATATTCTAAAATATTAAAAATGTCATGTTCTGCTTCTTGAAAAGGACTAACCAGCTATGTTGAAAAGCAGCAGCTGAAGTTACAAATTCTGTTCATTTACCGCCTGAGTTTAACAGTTAGTCACGTCGATGAGTACGTTAAAAATATTCGTAATATAGACACAACCTGGTTTACATGTATTTCATTTCGAATCCCCTTTTTAATGATCGCGTGTTTTGCAAGAATATTTTAAAAGCTTATTTGGATGCTTCCATTCTCTCCAGCTTGTCTTACTATTCAGATTTGTTGTTCTCCGCTTACACGAACATGTGTCTTAGCTCGTGATTCGATTGCATTCAGTCACATTTCCATCTATACTGATAGCTAAGGACGCCTCCATTATCCACTGTTGAGAAAGGTTTCTCGAGGTTCAAATGAATCTTTGTTAAATGTATTCTTCAATTAATTTGTATACTCATGTACGTATCTACTTCTATCCTCGCAAAGTAAGACTTTGAGAAAAAAATTAAATGAATACTGTACTTAAATTACACTATGTGATTTTTAAGCTACATATTTAAAGCTGCATTATCTTCCAAACGTTGTGGATTCTGCAGTGCTCAGGATGGTTGCACCTGAATGTAAAACAAGTGTTAGAACCGCTCTCTAACGCTGTATTTGTCTCCGATACTGATGACGCATGCGCAAACGAAGCGCACACGATGCGCAGTTGCTAGCTTCATGAAGAGCGATTAAGTTTAGTTTCATTCCTTTTTTGCCGATTTAAATACCGTTTGTCAAGCTTTTCCAAATAGATTAAAGTCATTCCATAACAAGTTACGCAAAAATCCTTGAAAAAATAACTTACCTTTAAAATGTGAGGGTTACTACATAATAAACTAGTGTGAGTAACGATAGCAAAATACTGCAGATGTTGGAAATCCGAAATAACAACAGTGTGAGTAACCATGTTTCCCAAGTGCTGTGTGGGGAAAGTGAAACTGTGAAACCAGTTTACTCATTCCAGCGGCCCTGACTGACTTAATCCGTTACTGGGGTAATTACGCCCATCGACCGGCATTTCAAGGCCCGCCTCTATTATTTAGACGTCACGGCCTTGGAGCTGCTGAAATGCATCTCATTGACCCGGCTCCAGGCTGTCAATCAAGTACTTCTGTCGTCATGAAATGGCTGTTTAAGGAGGTCCGATGAATTTTTTGGGATAGGTGTACTGCATTCTGTAAATGGTTCAATTGAATTATTAGTTACGCGTTATTAAATATTTTATAATAGTAACTGCTACATAAAGTTCGAATTATTTTAAATATTACATTTACTCAGATTATAATAGTAAAAATGTAAGTATGATGCCAGTTACAAGGCGAAATCGGTTAGTAATTTCGAGATTTGTCTATTTTTGAAAATGAAACTGTTGCCATTGAACTGACGAAGCGCCAGTGATGTTTTAATATTCACACTGAAACTATTTTGAACTTTCTCAAGGGCATTTAAGCAGCCCATTTGTCATCATATTGTCATTTCCCGTTAAACAGTGTTAAGAATGAATGCTTAGGCATTGACGAGGTGTGATATGTTTGAGGTTGGTGAGTGCTTAATTGTAATTTTTCACATATTCGGTCCAGTCAACATTGTTGCCTAGTATTGATACTAGCCTATTGAACAAGAAAGTTTGCCAGCCTCATGTACCACAACTGTTGACTACATATGCGTCCAGTCTAATAAAAGCTGGAGAGACCATGGCGATAGTCAGTTTAATGATTACCTAATTTTACAGGTCTGAATGGGGCGGCAGGGATCAGCCATAGCAACTAGCACATAAACTCATCAGTATATGCAAACAACTGGATTTATTTCACAACCTACTGAGAAATGTAAAATAAAACCATGTGGATTTTCATCTAGACTCTCCATAGCCAAATTATTTCAACGCAAACCAGCTCAATGTCTCCACTCGAATGTATTATCCTGGGATAAAACTGATAACATTTAGATATTTGTCTGCTGTTGATTTTGTCCTGAAAGATATTGTATTGGTGAACAGATTTTCGCACTATGAGAAATATTTTTGTTGTCCAATACTAATGTCAGTATCTACTATTTTTTTTAAACCATGAAATTTATTTTAAAGGGATAGCTTTGGATTTATTTTAAACTAGTACATAGTCCTCACTCAATTCCAAATAAATGCAAATATATAAATTCTCGATTTTTAAATATCACGCAGTCTGGAACATAACAACAGCCCAGAGGAGTTCATTGTCTCGTATGTACTGAAAATATGACGTTCACGATGAGGCAGTAAGCAGGAAGTCTTCGTTTTTCCATTAGTTGATATAAAAGGTCGCTTAGTACGTAAGGCGCTGTAGCTGCTGCGTGGACATTTGCAGATCGATGGGTTAAACTCAAAACCACCCCACGCGGAAAATATAAAATTAACATCGAAGAAGTAGTTTCATTTCCGTAACTAAACTTTTTTTTTATTCAGTAACGTTACATGTGTCTTTGTTTATTTTGTCATCATTAAACGTTTCGCATTCTGCAGATCAAGTTAACTGGCTTAAAACTACTAGGTTATGAAAGGTTCGTCTCGTAATAACATTCCAACCTGTTCCAGGTTAGATTGTGACGACATGAGTGCATTACTCCAGTTTCTGCTAGCACTGGTTGAGGAGGCAAGGCAAGAAAATTGCGCATGTGCAGGAATTTTCTTTGCCTGCAATGTACTTTTTTAATGAAAATTATCAAGTATGAGGTGTCATTACAAGTAAATCTTGTTTACAGCTCTGTGTGTTCAAATACCAGAGTGTTTTTCCTTATACTTGTACTTTTAACTTCTGTTTCAAAGAGCAGTTGTACAAGGGAAATATCCAGAAAGTGCAGAACAGATACGGTGTTGGAGAGGTGGGGCGGGAGGAGAGAATGAGCTGCATTGTTTATAACATCGTTCCTCTTTTCCAATGCACCTATTTTTTTGCCTGGTGTATTTTGAAATTGTTTTGATTTATTTTCAGTATCAAAGAAATGAAAACACTAATTGCACCATCTGTTAATGCCACTTACCTTCAAAATCACGAAATACGGCTGTGCTACATTGGTTGCTGTTAACTCTACGATTTAAGGTTCGCAGGGACTGTAAACTTTCTTTACCGTTTGGATAAGCAGACAATGATGGTTAGAGAATTGATAAGCAGCTGGTGCCATACTATTCAAAATACCATCATCTACAATCACAGCTTTCGGTTAGGTCGTAAATTAAAATGAGTTCGGTTCCAGACCTGTCATTTGGAAGAAGAAATGGACTTAAAGCACCCATTGCTTATATTCTGCCTCAAGCAGAATACGGATTTTTGGTTTGTTGTTCCGCTTGAAAACATAAAGAAACATTTGTTAAAATTGTAAACGTGTACTTTCAAATTACGTAATAAGCTGCAGTAGAAACTATGAAACGAGGTGACATAATCAGAAGGGTCATAGCCTGATGTTTATTAAAACAATATTCAAGTGCTTTTACAACTGTAGATTGATACAAAAGGTCATTCGAGCTGGTTGGTTGGTCGTTCTGTTCTTTCTCAAGTTGACATTTTTACAGAAATAACGTAATGGAAAGGAGTAGTCCATTCACATTTCAGAAATGTAACACTGATGTTATATACGTAATTACATATCTCTGCCATATCAAATATCCCATTGACGACCAGAGCAGAAGGAAAGGCAATAACGTCAGACCTATGAAGAACAATGTTTGCACCCCAAATTGATGCATCCAGAAATATTGTATATTTTGTAAGTTTTTTCCCCCCTGAGCCTCATCGACTGCCTCCTCCCACGCACTGTACAGGAGTCTGGGAGTTGCAGAGTAGAATACTTCTGCTGATGTGCAGTGGAGAAATCAAACTACCGATGAAATGAAGCTGAAATCTTTCAAGAACCAATCTCACGTGAATTAAAAGTGACGTTTTTATACCAACGTCTCTCTGTGCACGTTCTTACGTATTTTTGGAGCGCCGCTCTTTTTCTAAGCTTGTGCGCTGGTTTTCACGTTTCCTTTTCGCCACTAATGTATTAGTGCTGTATTGGTCCTTCCTTTTATAACACCAATCACCCACTTCAATTTAAATGCGAATGGGCGAGGTGGAGTTCCACCAGTAAAGTCATTATGTGGTGTTAATGAAGCTGATAGTTTTACTGAATCAATGCTCGGGGTCCGGGGTAGGGAGGTCAGACCGGAGTACATTGAGAAAATGGTTCTCTCACCGGGGGGCAGCACTGTTTGGGCAGTATGTTAAGCGTAAAAAAATAGTTACTGTCACAACGATACAAAATATAAGCCTTGTTAGCGTCTTTGCATCCGTATTTATTTTTAAACAAGCAATGGATTCCTGGTAATGCGGAAATAATCTTGAACTTGGTTGAAATCCAAGTTCTTCTCGTACCTCAGAAAGGCAAAAATAATTCCTGCCTTAGTCCGTATAGAATAGAAATGTTTATTGAATCGGAATGACACATGAGGGTTTTATGAATTCGGCTTTCATCCTATAGTGTATTCAAAAAGTTACAATTTATCAGCGAAATGATCTGCTGAGTTAGAGCGAAGTGCGCCCACCGAGTAGCAAACTGGCACTAGGTACGAGACCAAAGCGAATTTAAGGACTGAAAATTAGCGAATCGCTGTTTTTTTCTCCATATTGTTCATTTGGTCCTTATGGAAAACTACTTCGAGACAACGTAGACAACCGTACAATTTAATTGGGCAATTTAATTTCATGTCTTAGAAAAATAAAGCAGTGACCATACCTGTACCGGCCCTTTGGGCCGTATATTCCCATCGCACATCTAAAGCCGATTAGCACGTTAACTTCCCACGAAGCGCCGGAAGCTGTGATTATCGTTGAATTATTCCAATACAAAATGATGGGTGTTGAAAATCTCAAAGCGCCAACAGTAAGTCGTGCGATTTTCCGACATAGCGACAACGCGTTGATCAGACCAAGTCACTAATCACGTGATCCATCTTTGGAGGGGAATACAACCTGTGATATTGAAGGAGAAGCATCTCTCTCGTTTAGCATAATGTGTGCAGTTAAGCAGATCAGGTTAATTGTTTTTAGTTTATCATCGGCTGGTTTCAATTGGTTTAGGCGGTGATATAATTCAATCGCTGGGCTAGAGCGTTACTATTTCGAAAGACCCATGGTAGCCGTGATATCACATGCTTCCAATTTATACTGGTGGCAATACTGAACGGGAACACTGGCTGTTAAATCACTCGTTTAGTGCAGTAATACTGCATATTTTGAGTCCCTGTGAAGCGATTTGGGTTTTTCAGTGAGGCGAGATGAGCTGCATATAGTCGTGTCAACATGACTCCGTTAATAGCTCTGGCCTCGGAGTCAGAAGGTTGTAGGTTCAAGGCATTGCCAGAGGTGCCACCCTTCAGGTGACATGTTAAACCACGGTCTTTTCTGTGTTAAGTTTTCCATAGCATTGTTTGAGGAGAGCACGGAGTTCGCCTGGTGTAAATAAAATGGAAAGTAATACAAACACTGGAAACCCGAAATGAAAACAGAAATGCTGGAAATACACAGTAGATCGATCAGCATATATGAAAAGAAAGCAGAGGCGAACTGACCTGCTGCGTATTTCCAGCATTTCTAATTTTTATTTATAAAGTCTTTCACTGTTGTGATCAATATTCTTACCTCAGCCAACACCACCATGACAACGACAAATTGCTCATTGTTTTTTGCGGGACCTTGCTGTGTTCCCAATGGCTGCCATATTTGCCTACATAACAACAGTCACTGCACTTCAAAGCAATTCATTGGACATGAAGCACTTTGGAACTGATAAGGTACTGTATAAATGCAAGTTCTTGCTTAACTACAACCCAACTGGTATCAGTTGGGAATTTCGATTGGGTATGAGACCACCTGAGCAGATAATCTCAGATTAGCCTTCTCCCCAAACTGAATAACTGCTGTCACTGCACAATAGAAATAAGGCTGCAGTTAATTTACAATGCAAGTATTACAAAAAAGTAGATTTTGATCAAGGTTTTCAATATTTTTGTCCCATCCTGCTTAAGGATGCACGTCAAGAGGAAGGAGGACTGATCCCTGCGGACGGGATGAGAGCTCCAAGGGTAAGTTGCTCTCATATAAGGGTAAGTTGCTCTCCTTGGGGAGAGACACCTCCCTGGCTCCCCATCTTAGCGCAAAAGAGCCAATACCTTTATGGCATAATCTATTCAAAGACAGTACAGTAGTGTGTTGTAAAATGCAGCTGGCAACTCGAGTTATATTGTGGTCACAATTCATGCTTTGACTGCCAGGAGTGAGCAGCCATGATGTGAAGAGTTCTATTCTCCAGTGGCTGTTTCTTTAATATCAAGAAAGCCCGGGACAGTGTGCACTTTGCATAAGATTAAAATAACTCAATACTATGTGCATAAATACCTGGAGATCCAACTCTACTACCTCAGCACTTCTTAAATCCGGCCTCACACCGGATTGACGCCATACTACATGAGCCGTGGAGCTGAAGTCCTGTGAGATCAATTCCAGCAGAGAGTGGGGGAGGGGGGTCTCTCACACCTCTTGGCTTTAGTGCCTGGGTCAGTCAGACTGGGTTCTGTGTGATATCGCCACTTTGAGGTACATATTCATGTAAAAGTGGGAGTATAACCGCAGTCCGCGTTTCTGAAGTTAAAAAGAACACAAAGACAGACAGTTTTCATTTTCTTTTATTAAGATTTCACCGACAGTCGAAGACAATATATAGATGAATCCGAACATCTCCTTCAATCATTTAACGTACAGAAGTCATTCCTTAAGCAGTTTTATTTTTTAACGTAATACTTTTAAATGATGCTGGTGGATGAGTGCTCCTGACGTCTTTGATATTCAAAGACAGTAAACGATACACTCCAGACTGCATGGTGACGCAATTGAAAAAAATGTAGATTTTGATCAGATTTTTCAATATTTTTGTCCCATCTGTTTAAGGATGTCCGTCATGGAGCGGGGTGGGTGGGGGGTGGGGAAGAGAGGACTCCAAGGCAGGGCTTCTTTCCTATCTTCTTTCTTGAGGAGCAGCACCTTCTGGCTCCCCATTACTCCTATCCTAGTGCAAATCAGCCACGACCGTTATGGTATAATCTATTCAAAGACAGTGACACTGTATGTAAGCCAAACTAGTCGCTGATTCTACTAGCTCCAATAACTCTGCTAAAGACTTCTACTAAATCCTGAGAGTAGCCTACCATTTATCTCCACTCTAATGTTAAAACAGAAGCTATAACCACATCCAAGCTTTCAGAGATTTGTCATGTGAATTTGATACAGGTTCACAAACTGCTATCCTCATCTGCACTGAATGAAAAAATGTTACTGTCCCAAAAAGACAGGTGAAAGGAATTCTGGTTCTAAGGGTCACCAGTAAAATTTTAAACATGCAAATTCAATATTTTATTTCCAATTTTAAATTGTTCCCCCCCCCCCCTCTCTCTCTCTCTCTCTCTCTCTCTCTTCCCCCTCCCCCACAACCTGACTAACAGGGCGACAAGCCATCTGCCATTGCTTTACTGGCTAGCCGCCGGATAAAAAGATGCGCTGGGAGAATAATCACGGCACCATGCACCAGTCCTCTTGTTCTGGGGCCGTGGATCGTCCTGCGTTGGGAATTCGCCTCCAGTGGAATCGTTGACGTGAATTTGTTATTTATTTTAACTATCTGCAATATGGTGGGCTTGTATTTTAATGAAAAAGAAAATAATAAAAATTACAAGGTTTCATTCTATACTCAATGCAACCCCTTGACACAGTAAATAAACCTAGACTGTTCAACATCTATGAACCCTCACCTACCCAGTCACCGCTAATTCGTGTCTGTCTGTTGCTGCGTAAAATGGATAACTCAAGTTTGACTAGTTTCCGTGGTTCCTCGATCTATACCATTGTTTCCAATAATTTGTCTTTATAAAGTGGGTGCATGGGTACCAGGTATAGAGCCGCATAAGGAGGGGTATTCCTCAAATGTCTCTTTTACCGCAGCCCCACCTTCACACACGCCGTTCTATTCTACGTGTACAGTGATTAAAAGACGGGACCAACGTAGCCAACATATTTTCCGTAACGTCATATTTGTCAGAATGTTTTTGTCCTTAAAATTCATTTTTTACCAGGTAGATTATCTCAGCGATCTATTGCATCACCAAAGGCTGCCTGTTTTACTTGGTGGTTGGTTAAGCAATGGTGGAAGGCGTTGGTACCAATCCGCAAGCAGTGTGTGTTTAAAACACTCTGACGTCACCCACAAAAGTCAGGGTTTTGTCATTCATACAAATAGTTCGCAGTCAGCCAATCGGTTTTGCTGATGCAGTAGAAATGGGAAGGAAAATCAATGTTTACATCTGAACACGTTAACTTGTCTTCCCTCCACAGGTGCTGACTGACCTTCAAACATTTTCTGCTTTTCTTTCATTTGCAGTTTTTTTTTATAATTTTGCTTTTTTAATCAGTATTTCTGCTTATACGTTTCGGCAAAGGCCATCGGTCTTTCAGACAGCGCAAGGTACGGATGGCAAGACGAGGTCAGCTGTGGGCAGGGCGTGCCAGAACTATCATTCAGAAGCATTCCTGGCATAGGGTGGCAGGAAATGAAACACGGGGAGAATCCTGGACCGGTGCAGCTTTCTCGACTGCAACTTTACGTGGTGATGCAAGTCCTTTTCAGGCGTTAAACCTGACACAAATTCTGCAAGTGAAACTTGATCTTTCTGAGAGGGCCCCAAAAGTAAAATCTCGCAGAGGCTTGAAAGGCTGATGCTTGAATGCTGACTCTGCATTCGAGTGCTGAAGCACGACAACAAAGCCACCGATACGCTGCGGGTAGCAGAGAGTGAAGGGGTATCAGCCACATATACTCACAATTAGTGCCTTTAATCAAGTCTTTAAATTATATGACTACTTTATATGTATAAATAAATCTTTCCTGACATTCCACATAATGAGAATAGGAAACTTGACAATTTGTTGGCTCAGATGCCAAACCAGGAGCAAAATAAAAAGACTGGAAATGGAAGCTTCACGCGTTGCCAAAAGTTAAACCCTGACGAGAACTGTTGGAAATGTCGTCTCAACTTTAGTTACGTACAATTGATATAAATGAACTACGTTTAAATTACTTTTATAATATAGCAACGACAAAAATATTCTCCATGGACATTGTGTATTGTCGAAAGAATGTTTTTTTTCCCACGTTTTATTTTATAAACAAAGCCTGCTATAAATCCCACGGCTCATGTGGTTTATACAAACTGCAGGCACCGTCTGAAGTTTACAGCGGGTTTAAGCTACTTTTCTGAACAAAAATAAACGAACAAGGCACACTGCCTGTCACCCAGAGATGTCTGCTACTGCTCTTTAAAGAGACCGCACCCAATTAGTCGCCTATGTTGCTGTATATAAAAAGGGAATATATCACAATATTCACACACATTTCATTGTGCTATTTTGCAATTAAGATAACTCGCGCTTTACAACTATGTAGAAAAATGAAAATGTGAAAAGAATATTTCGCAGAATTAGTGTTTTAAACATGCAGGTAGGTCTTGCGAATACTGTTGTATTTGAAAATATTAACATAGCTTTTCATTTGATGCCTATAATAGAATAAGAGGAAAACACTGTAAATGTCCAATATGTATGTTCGGCTGGGTCTTTACCTCACAAGCTAGTATTTGGCTACATACCACGCTTGTCTGAAGTGTGAAAGCTGGGTTTATTAAATATAAAATCACACTTTTATAAATTATATTTTATAAATCATTGTTACTGGATGTATTTTTTCAAACATGGTATCTATGGTATCGATAATCCACGTTATCTGCTCTTTGATTTTCTTAACACACATCTTTATGCACCACTGCTCCACTAGGGACAATGAAGGATGCTATGTTTATATACACGGCATAGATTGCAACATGTACTCACTTTTCGAAACTTTTTGGAATTGACAAAAAACGACTCGCGAGTGCTACTTGTGAAGCTAATTACTGGATTGGTATGTGTCTGTGAGCTTTATGTTGTGTGTTTATTCTATATAGGTCATGTTGCTGCGATATTTGAATGGAATTCTTGTCAAAACAATGTCATGTATAACTAAAAGATTTATTACGTGTAATTCATCATTGCATACAAACACCTGTAGCGTCGTATTTTTTCCTATATTCACTGTTTCCATCTCTGTTTTAAAGCACATTTAAGTAGAATACATTTCCCCTTATGTTAAAACCTCATTGCTGAATCAAGCATTGTCATATAATTACAGTGACAATAAGTGATTAATACCCACAAATTCCACTAACCCCCTCCTTTATACGTCAAAAAAATATTTTCTATTACATCAGTGAACTTGCTCATTGGTGACTTTTCATAAATGATTCAAGCTCGAAAGCCTATACTTTATTTAAGATAAAACAATAGTATGATTACATATAGGTTTTAGGAACAGAACAAGCACTGTACATTTCCAACATTTAATAAATGAATTCAGCACAATTATAGGAGAAACACATTTTTATGAGTACACGGTGTGCTCTGTTTTTCAATATTTAAGTACAACGTAACAGCAATTATAAAGCAGTGAGATGCACATTTGTGAAGTTCGGCATCATTTAGTGACGGATCCAGTAACAACCACGATAAGACATACCAATGAGAATGTGTTGTCTGGACATAATGGCATGTCAGTGACTTAAAAAAAATCTGGTACGCGTTATTCAAGCTTACGAGTTATACTTGACATTGTTTTCATAATAATCTAATGCAAACACTGTAGCAACATCAAATAATCACATACTTGCAAGCATGAGGCTGGTGCAAACTTGTTTTTCTCTAAATGCTCATTAAAAACGCCCTGAAATTCCAACTGAAATGGAGATAACGTTAAAGAGGCATACTTCAACTTTATTCTAAAAAGGTAAAAAAAAGTTAACAGATTGCGTTGTAGACTTCATTCTCATTCCGTTTATATCTTTAATAAAAGTGTTGCTGCACACATTTAGCAAATCCTAATGTTACAATCTGTAGAGAAACCACCAGCATTTCGAACGATGTTCTGGTTTATAATACTGCACATTCTTGTAAAGTATTAATCAGGTTTTCGTCATATCTGTCACCTTTGCTTGGTTCACTTAGTAACAGAAAATAGAATAGTTCCTCTGAAAATTGAATGTAATTGTTTAAAAGTAAAAGTTTAAATGCAGGTGCGTTTGATGGGCATCAAATGTGATATTCTTCATTAATAAACAATAAACTATTTATGACTATGTTAATTGTTATTGTGAGCAAGGTGTCATGTTTAATTTACATTCTCTCTATGCCTACCCAAATATCAAACCAGCATTAATTTGTTATTCTGCAGTTAGTAGATGTAAATTTCTAAATGAATAGTCAGATGCCTAGAATAAGGGATTAAAAAATAATTTGCAAGGACATACAAAAACAATTACCGCTACCAATTACAGAAGAATCTGCAAATTGCGTTAAAATATGGGATTTAAAAGCACCTGATTTATACTTTAGACAAGTGTGTTGTTAACCACAACATTGCTTCGTTTCTCCGGCCTACAGATGATAACATTAGTGTTTGCTAAGAGTTTACAGTATGATATCATTTGATCTTGGGGTTTAGAAAGGAAATTTTAACAAGTTCTAATAGAAGCTGAAATTCTGGTGTTTTCGATTTGAGGATAATGGTTAGTTGGCTTTGAAGCTTGGGTTGCATTTTTTTTCACATCTCGGCTGTTCTACCTAATGAATATGACTTCGAACACGGTTCAGCGGTTTGAAGGTGCAATTACACAACTGTACCGTTCGTGCGAATCAGTTTGGCTTTGCAAAGGCACTGTGCACAGGAGCATTTATCCTATATAGGATAAATACACCCTGAATCTGCACCAGGGCTCTCTACCTGACATCGGACAGTTTGGATTCAGTTCGGGCCTTAGCGCCCTACACAAGTTTAGCACGACGCCAAGCCAAAACCGTATCACAGCAGTAGTAAACATTGTAAGTGTACACCGAGAAGAATTGTATCATTTTGCATGGTTCCATTAAGTTTCTAAAATTGCGGCGGTTAAGATTTCCGATGGCACAAAATCCAAAAATGTTTGCTATACACACGCTGGCTTCTCCACATTGGCTTCAATGTTCTCGATGGCTATACTGAAATTCGGGAGGGAGGAAGAGAGAAAGGGCAAGAGACGCGCTGCTTTTTGCAGCAGAACTTCAGCATGTGCACGTATTGCACAGGCCATCGCTAAACATTTTACATTTGTTCCGTTGCGACAATAATTGAAAGCAGGCTGGGATTTGCTCGTGGCTGCGGTGACTAACGCTACACGCAGGGCATGTGCTCAAGTTGTTCTGAGGTTTGACCATTGCACTCTGCGGTGGAAGGAAGCACCGAGGCGCGCAGGCGCGCTTCAGTGTTTCCCAAAAGGGCTCAAGCGCGCGAGCCGGCAGCAGCGCCCGCCAAAAGAGTCACGTGGGCGGCGAGCAGCCGCTCTGCGGGCTGCAAAAACCTGCCCTCCTTTGTCATTCAATACAAGGGAAGGGGAAGATAAGAGAGAGGGGAACGCGTATGTAGAACATTAGTCAGCCTGCCTGCCCGACGCATTAGGTGAAAAACACAGCTAGTTCATAACATGTGAAAATAAGGCAAACACAATTTGACGAGCCCGTAAAACATCTGAAGCAAATTCGGCTGACTGTCGTCATGTGATTGAAACACTGAGCGTGATCGTTTAGCTAGCGTTATTTCCAACGCCAAATACTCGGTGCTTTCTGTATGTGCGATTTCAAACTTAATCCTTTCTGTCCAGGGTATTTAAATGTGAAACGCTGGTACGAAATGTCAAGGCGAGAAAATAAAAAGCTGCTACTACCTGAAAAACGTTTACATACATGGCATGTTACCACTAACCGTTCACTCAGCTCTTGTACAAGTTACAAAAAGAAACTGCTTGTTTGTGAGAAAAGGAAATCCGCTCGTTGAGCAAAGAGCTAAAAAAGATCATGCAGGAGACAAGAACGTTACCCACCACTGACAACGGAAACAGGAAGCAGTTATCTGATTAAAACATTTACTTAGAATTTTGATGTAATATTTTTAAGGTACTCATGAAACACTTGTATGTTTTTGTTAACGTCACAATGACACCTAACTTATGACATTTTCAATATACTTATGAACCCCAATAAAAGATCTTAATATTGATAATAAAGGGCGCACTTCCTGACCTCTCCGAATTAAAGTATAAATCTAGTTTACACTCGATTTTCAAGTGTAGGAACACCAGCCTGCGTTAAATTAAATTAGTTCTTTTTATTATCTAAAGGATCGCTAAGCGAGTATTGTCGCGTTTAAGAACCCTGCAGTCACGTTTACTTTTTTAGCACAAAGAAAACGTGTGTTAAACTTAGATTGTAACGTTGATATGTATTTATATCTAGTTTTCAAAGGTGCACCATAAGGCCATGGATTGTTTTCAGAGACGCCACCAACGTTTACATTTAAACTAACACATTGACATTGGATCTTTTTGTATTATTTGATTACCTGACACTACCGTGAGGCATGGACAACCTGGTGGAACCTTAAACACCTGGACAAGCTGCTCCTTTTTGTAGGCCAGGAAGTAATACATTAGATCATATACGTCTTTTTTAAAACAACTGTGATAACTGCGTATCTGTTAAAACATTTACAGAACACCTTAAAAAGAGTACAGATCAGGAAGAGACTTTGGATGACGGTGGGTACGGTATTCGCCGGTTGGAAGTGTGACTATAAGGTCGGAAATAGTGTATTTACTTATTTCAGTAAAATTGCCTTTGTTGATCATATTGGAACTAGGGAGGCAGTGCCGTCACATCTCTGGCGTTCACCTTTGCACCCCGAATTCAAATCAAGAGCAGAATATTTGAACAAATTCGTCCGACTACTCTCCATCTCCCCAAACCTCTGCCTTCCCCCTTTCCCCTTTGCCCATAAATTTATAAGGGAATGAGTCCAGTGCTGAATTCACAATGCAACATTCACTCAATTGTCTGAAAAGGCCATAAAGATGATATGGGAATGTCACACTTGTACGGCGATGGGAGAGATTACTTTTGTGAATTAAAGATTAAGGTACTTAGAATTTGCCAAGTGGGAACTATCTGATCCACTCAGTGTGCTAAATGGGTATAGGAAGTAAGGGGAGCTCCAGTTCTGGTGGCAAAAACTTTCATGGATCCCTCTCAAAATAATCAGTCTCTAAGCACACTAATGGAAGAGGGATTTTTTTATCTACCCATGTCAATGCAAACCTAAAAGGTTTGTGCTGGCCTGATGCCCATGGGCCTTTCTCAGTCTGTTTGTACTCACTGTGAGAAAAGCACTGTTAACGCAGTTATATTACAAGTATCTTAATTACCTCAGCCAGTGTTTTTGTTTGCTTTACCTAGAATGTTGTTAACCGTTATCTTACCTTCAACGCAAAGAGGCATATTTCCTCCGTGTATAAAGTTAAGGGGAATTCTTTTCTTAGCCTCTCATGAAATGATAATCTAGGGAAGACGAAAAAGTAAAGCTTTTTTATTTAACTCTGCACACTGGAAAATATGCCAGCCTCCAACAGCTACGTTGATTTGGTTCTGAGAGAAAGTTTTCCTGTCTACGTGAAAGCAATAGGAATGATCGCCCTTAGTAGAGATTTGCTGCTCAGGAGATATGCTGATTGCTTTGTACTTTTGTGCAAGTGAAGTGAACTTTGAAAAATAATGCATTCATGTTCAATGAAATACTGCAAAGGTGATTTACAGTATTTAGATATGTGTTCAAACCAGAGCAAATGCGGCCCCATTAATGTAATCCACATACAAAGTCAACAACATTTACTCGCTATTGAATTCATATCAATTAATATCAAAAACAGCACGATACTGGTGTATGCATATCATGATTGCCCCAGACATCATCCACCTTATTCCCAGCTGCTTTCAATTGTAGATGTCAGAGTAACGAAACAGATTTGATTAGCGGTGAATAGGGAGATTCGATTTAAGTATTGGGTGTTACTTAGCGTTCTTTCTTGTTTTAAGGAGTGAAAATGAAGGAAAGCCGATAAGCATAATCTTACACGGCGCCTGTTTTGAAAACATTTTCTTTGTCTATTTTGTGCTGTATTTATTGAAGGTAGTACCATAAGCTATGTCCAGAAAACTAAAACGTAGAAACACATTTGAAACATTTTAAAAGAAAGCAGAGGGATTATGTGTAACGTTTTAAGTTTCAAAAGATTAATCTAAAGAACCATTTCCAGTTCTACTGTATTGCAATATCCTGTTTGGGGGAGAGCTAAGTACAAAGGGAACTTATTTTCTCAAACAGGAATATATATTTGGAACGATTCACTAGACAGGGTAGTAAAGAGATAAAGTTGTTCAAAATACAGTTGGCTGCAATGATGAGAGGGTTAAGACTCGAATTATATTTCATCTGTAGTGCAGGCCAAGCACTGAGAGAGGGCTTTCTTTAGGGGATCTCACACTTGTTGGCTTTAGATGGAAATCTGACTCGGGAGTTGATCTCTCACTTTTGTTGACGCGCACCCGAAATCATTGGTCATTACGTAAACGTTGGAGTATAATTGCACCCCAAGGGTACTAGATTAATGAGATTTAATTGGTGTATAGCATTGTCTCCTCCATGACATCTCATCTTGTTACATACTATCTCTATCCTCTTTCATTTTTATGAGATTCAGTACCAAGTCATGGCGCTTCTTTCCTTATGAAAAACCATAACATCGCCATAGTAATTTATTACGGAATATAATTTTATAGAAATACAATTTTAGCATTAACCCTTCTCTAGCTTGCACAGTGAGGATTATTTGATTACATCAGCAATTGTGAAAATCTTTCATAAAGCATCGACATTGTTTTGGATGTGTATACTCAACACACCAAGACTGTATTGGACGAGTTTTGTTGAATTTACAAAATTGCAGATTATTATTGCTACTGAAATATATCTGCAACCTCTGATCATACTTCCTCAAGCACTAGCATATTCGGAAGAAATAGGAAACATAAAGTGAATACTAAGAGCTTATGCAAAATCATTAATTTTAATTGACCTTATAAGAAAATTAAAGCACGAGTTGCATTGTGCTTTTCCAATTTGGGGGCGCAAATAACTGTAATGTTCACTTGCCGGTTTATGTACAATATCAGCGACAGTAGAACAGTGCCAAAATACAGACAAAAGTACTGCCTCGGGTTTCCCTACAAACACAATTTGACCATCATAGAGGAGAAATTGTTACCAAGCCCCTGTAGAGACGGAGTTTGGACCGGCCACGATGAAATAAGGCTAACTTAGACAATCATTGTTCATGTGTAGGTAGACATAAGTAGATAAACGGATGATAATGTATCGTGGGACGTCTTATACCTTTAAGGCATCATTTAAAACAATATGACTTATTTAATACATAGTACCATCAAAGATTAAAGCTCCAACATCCTTTGCAATCTATCTTCTTGTTATAGTTTAAATTTATCAATACATTTTCCCCAAGAAGGCCATTAGAAAGTCAACTCTAATCAGCAGTGTTAACTGTGAACCTACGACAATGCCAAGAAGTTAACACGAAAACGGAAATTGTAGCTTTCATTTCCCCAACACAAATTAGTTTGTATTATTTTAATGCACACCTTTCACTGGTTCGTGTTTACGTCTATCAAAACAGGAAAAAAATGTAGCAGAAGAGATTTTTGCAAGAAAATCATACATTTATAAATCTGATTTGTAGTACGATTGTCTACAGTTGATAATTCTAGTGTAGAAAATGACTCCTATAGTCATATGTAACCGTTTTGATGGAAGCTACCCTTTTCAATTACTTGAAGCTTATTACTTATGGGCCTAGTGTTAATTACTCTGTGGTGGTCCAAATGTTGTCAGTTGAGTGTCTGAGATTTAATTTTTATTTGCTATGGGGTGAAAACATTGTGTGAAATGTTCTTAAACTATTCTGTTTAAGATGGTCAACCACAGCCTTTTAATAAAAATGGCAACTAGTGAGTATCTGAAAACAGCACTGTTAGAAAATTCAAAAATCTTGAACTTTAAAGGTATAAATAGGTCTTTACCAACACTGTGTTTTCTGGCATGGGTTGAACAGACAATATCAGGCTCAATGCTGACCAAGATTCAACCTATGACAGTATCAGTGGAAAAATCCATTGCAAATAAGAGGAGCATTAATTTGAAAATATCATTTAAAGTATATTTAAATCTTTAAATATTACAATTTGAACAAGAGATCATTGGCTTGTCTAATTTAGAAAGTTTGCTAATAGTAATTCGGACAGTGTATTCAATTTAAATGAAAACAATGAAATGAATATTTCAAGTAAAACATTTATATATAGCTTAATACACATTATTTGCCTGTGGTAATATACAGGGGTGGAATTCTCAAAAATAATTATTTGAATTCTCAGGGGTAGTATGTGCCTAATATATATAGAATATATTGGATGTTTGGCATCCATATGTACATACTGCACCTTTGAATTTACTTAAGCATTTCTGAGATCCAGAAACTTAATTAGTCAATGGAATCACCATGTATAGTATTGTTTTACAGGCAATTCAATTACTTCATACCCATTTTAGGTCTAAAATGATAAATCATTAAAACAATTTTATTTCGGGTTCATCAATTCAGTACTTTCTTATAGTATGTATACTAATGCTGCAGGAAAACATTTAACAACCAAAGATGTCAACATCTACTGTCAATCAGTTTTCACAGTGAAATGGCTACAAAGAATACATCTTTCTAATTTTCATTTCTCTTAAATTCCTTTTCAGTGGGTGTCATTGTGAAAAATCACTAGCCTTTTATATTTAATCTGTACAGCCAATATCACAATGCCTATTACCGGCAAATTATAAGTATGTTGATATACAGATATAGTAAACTTCAATTCGATTAAACACAGTTATACAAAATATCTTCCAACGTTTACATCTTTACAATAATGTCCCACTCAGCTTTCCTTCCTTCATTTTCCATTCTGTGAACATGGTCTCCTTCACAGTCAATGAGACATTAAATCCAACGGCGTTAGGTGTAAATATCCTCAAATCTTTACAGTACGCATTTCAGTGATGTAGATCCTTTACTAATTTGCATTCCCAGAAACTGGAAAATTGTCTTGCGGAGCAAAAGGTGTCGTCAAACCCATTTGTAGTAAAGCCACGTATTGTTTCTTGCTTTGAACCAAATGTACAAGTCACTACAAAGTAGTGATGTTAACAATGGTGACAATGCTAAGCATTCTCTATATCTATATATTATCGCATGGTATGAACAGGTCTTCGAATATATGTATTGTACCATCTATTTGGCAAATACTGTCAGCCTGATGATGCTGATGAGCCATTGACAGATGATTTGCGTGCTCTGTTGTTGCTGAATGGGATCTGATGGTTGGTATTGGGGTTGGAGGAGCCATTCATGGTAGTGGATATATGAGGAAAGTGTGGATGTGGAGACTGCCCTGGAGTACAGGGGCTGGGCAGTGAGGATGATGTGGATGGTGCAGCAGCTGGGCTATTAGCCTTGTCACTCCCAGAGTCACTTTCTAACTCTCCACTGGTGTTATTTAATCCATCTTGTTGATGACCAATCTTAATTCTTTTGCACGTTGGCCGCACTCGATATTTTAAAGGAAGTGGTCCATTCTGAAATAAAATGTTAGATACACTAGTAAGGATTGAAGGTCTGAGATTAAATTTTCCTTGACCATTAGAATAAGTAGATTGGACTTACCCTCCTCCATGTGTAAATGTAGGCAATATCCATAAGAGTGTAATAATCTTTCAATGGTTCATCTTCATACATAACATCAATCTAAAGTGAAAAGAAAAGAATAATAACGTATATATTAAAGACAGTAGTATTTACCCAACTGCTTTCTTTGATCATTACAAAATATAACACCTCTCAGAACTCATTGTAGGTTTATACAAATAACAATGCATCACTGTAAAGAATGAAACAAGCAAAATACATAAGTTCACATAACACTACAAGTTATATGCATTGTTTTAGTAACTCATAGTAAGTCACAACAACATATAATCGAATCCAACAAAATTAAGTAACTATGAATATACTTTGAAGCCAGATGAGAAAATTTAACCTGCCTTTCAGTCATGAATGATTTACTTGCCAGGATTGACAAGAAATAAAACAATTTGTCAACTTGCAAATAACTACTGTGTATTTATCCCTCCATTCGCAAGCTCTCATTGTCCCATTCTGTGTTTTTTTGTTACATTTGATCCTTTGTGGTCGGTTGAAGTTCTTCCCTATCTCAATGATTAGATCCTTCTCAACACCATGGATGTGTTTGATTTTTTAAAATATTTATTAAAATTGGATGCAGTGGTAAACTATTTAATGAGTTCAAAAGCGTTCTGGATGGGAAAAATGAGTAACTTTGAAAACATCTCCAGCAACACCTTGAAGTAACTTACATTTATTAAAATAAAAACAGATTCAACTATCATTTTTTAAATTCCATTTCACAATACCATTTGTGCTGTAGTAATAAAATATACCCCATTCAAAACTGTATGCATATAATTTATATGTGTGTGTGTACTGGGGCCTCCAAATCTCTTTACATACAATATTTCAGAGCTGTATTGTGGTAGAATAAATAAACAAATACATAGTTGAATGTTCTGCCTCCCAAACAAAACCAGTAAGGAAATAAAATCTTTCAAGATTATTTTTAATATTAGAACATAACACAAATAGTTTCCTTCTCAGATAGAACCCTATTTATTCTTTATTAGAAATCATCATCCCTCTATAACTTTAATAAAGTGTAGCTCAATGTACCTGGAAGGTATGAGGGATGTCCATTTTACTCCTCAGGAATTTTCTTAAATGCATCACTGTCATGGCTGCTGGGCACCGCAAATATCGTTTGTCATTCATCTAGAGAGAAAGAAAATCAAGATTTGAGATACAGTGGCATTGCATTTGTTGATAAAGTGAATATTTCAGTTACTTTAAAATTAGTAGCAGCCTTGATTTTATAAATATGAAACTTCTTTCTATTTAATTAGTTAATCTTTGCTTGTTTAATGCCAGCTAAAATTAAGTATGTTTGTGCAAAACAGATAAATGTAAAGGAGTCACAGTTGACCATAGTTATATCACCTCATCTTTTGTCTTTTCTTTTTCTGCAGTTCCTTTTCGTTCAGTCCTGTTATACAAGACAGTCTCCATTTATTAATAAGAAAAAATGCAAAATCAAAAAGGTTTTTGATATAATATACATATTATTTTGTGTGATTACTGTACTTACTTATTTTGTTCATAGAATTCTATTGACAAGCTAATGATTTCATCATCTGTTATAATCCTCTTTTCTTCTTCTGTAACTTCTCCCCTGTCTTCATTAGAGCCATTTGCTGCTGTACAATTTTGAATATTAAAGAAGCAATGATTTCAGAATATTTTCATGTACTTAGAGCCAATTAATCAATGCTTCAATACTAATTTAGAACATAAATCATCAGCAAATATAATTTGTATATATATTATTTTGGGACTACAAGGTGTCAAAGGAAAGCTGTACATTAGAAAACACTGTTAAAGCCGTGGCTCATTTTTCACATATTTTATACTTTTAGCAGCTAGGAAGCATGCCATTTTAAATGTCATTTAAGACAGTTTAAACAGTTCTAAGAGCATAGAGTAAATTACACTGGTATTAACTGAAAGATTAACTTTGCCATACTGACAATTTTGGTGTGAACTCTAAAGGAGTAACAGCATAAAATTATCCTGATATGTACCAACATAACAGAAAAATTAAAAATGTAACACAAGTGTGGGCCTAAGCAGAATAGTCTCCAATGCAACTATAAATTCATTTTTATCTGATTAGACATAGATTTTTTTTTAAATGATAGCAACAACTACACTCTACAGTTAAGAGTTTTCAAAACTAAAAACCATTTACAAAATGTATAACAAAAATTACAGTGCAACAAATGCACCACACCGACATAAATGCTGAAAATCTTTAAAAAGTATCACTTTACTATTTTGTGAAAATAATTGAAAATTTCTACTGGTGACTAAAACCTGTCCTTTTTCAAAAATACTCTAGTATTTTGTTTGTTAGGGAAGAATCACTACATTTTCGTAGCACACACTAACCAGCAGCAGAGGGATGAGCAGCATAGAAATCCCTTCTACGTTTCATTTCATCTATAAAGACAAAAGCCTATTAGTCATCTAATTGACAGAAAGAGGAATTCAATTCAAATGTAAATTTGTCTTATAAACAGACTACTGTGCTTACCTTTGAAAAGGCCAGGAACTAATTTATACACAATATCTTGTAAAGTCTTATCTGACCTAAAAGGATTTGAACACAAGTCAATTATCAATTATCATCACAACAGTCATATTTTACAACACTACAGAAAGATTTTATTCCACGTCATTTTATTCCACATAGCATTCATCGATACCACTTCCATCTGCACAAGTAATAGTAGAACTAATTTATGTGAATGCCAAATAACTGTTCACTTTATTTGAACACAACAGTATTTCAAAATGCAAACTATTTCTCACTTTTGGTCCTTTACATATGCTGTCATTTATTATAGAAATACTACACAAGTGGACCTATGTAGTCTGTAAACATAGTAAATGCTGTCATTTTTGGTGAAAAGTGTTCACTTAACAGGAATGTATCATGTTTATTCAATTGATAATTGATTGCTTATGTAGTTATTAACTGGAGCAACTAGATATATATATAGATGAGTTTTCAATTTCAGTTCTGGAGATGTGTGTATTGATTAACTGGGGTGGAACTATTTGTATTTTTAGAACAGATCAGAAAAATATTGAGCCTTGCATCATGTTTACTCATTTATACATTATTATTTGATCTATAAAAGTTTTAAATATATATTAGATATATTTTGCAATGCCACAGTGACATTTTCTACCACATATTCAATATCATTTTCTTTTAGTGGAGTAATAGTAGAACTAAATTTAGTGAATCAAGTTTGCCATGGTTTTGTCTAAACTTTGTAAGAACTGGCAGGATAATGCCTGTGGCACTGTTCCATGCTTACTTTGGACTGTAATTGGAGATTTTTTTCATAAAATGTTTCAAATTAGTAAACCTGATTGATTGGGCAACTTGAGCAAAAGGTGCTCACTTTAACAAAACTTGCAGCAAATGTGTTCAGTTATTCTTTTTAATTATCAGTTAACAACTAAAAAAAAGCAAAAATTTCCAAGTTCAGTTCACTCAGCAGAAACATCCACTTATTCGGTTGAAATGACTGTACAGTATTTCTAGAATAGTGCTGAATATTATCACTGAGCATTACATGATCTCAATTCTTGGAGCTACTGCCAAAGTTTTCCAAATAACCCATTGTGTATTTGTATCAAAACAGAATTTGAAAAACACCACATTCTTTATTCAATTATTGTCAACTACTTTCAAATGAGAAGTTTAATACCAATAAAACAGAATTACCATTTTCTTAGATTCCAGTTTACAAAATATCCATAGTAAGTGGGTAAGATAATCACATGATAAACGTTTAATAAAGCACCTTCATTATCTTCAAGTAGTACTGCAGGACAGGCCCTGCAGTTTAGAAATGTATTACGTGAAATTGTCTCGCTGAACCAACGCACAATTACAAACACTATCGTGTGTGGTTTGATAATTGTATTTTTGTCAATCTAACACGTATATCAGCTCTGTGTAGTACAGTAGTTCAATCACACTTCCCACACCAACACATTTAACGGTGTAATCAAATATTATGATCACCATAAGTACACGGATACATACCTAATGTTAAGAAGGGGCCTAGTTTTGTGAACTTGCACATCGCAAATAGGACAGTACTTGCTCGTTTCCAAGTAACGGACGATGCAGGTCTTGCAAACTGTGAATAAAAGCAGGAATCGTGTGCGGTTATACATAAATCGGTTGCAGTGGTTGACTTGGTAACAAGAAACGGTCTGTGACACCTTTGTTGATATACGTTAATACTTAATAGTGCTGTTTTCTCATTCCTAACGTAAGCAAGCGACCTGCTGAGCTGCAGCGTGTCAGTATACTTACATGAATGTAGACACTCAATGATGGTTGTTGCATCTATGAAGTATCCTCCACACAACACACACATCAAATGAGGATTCAGTTCTGTTATTTTGATTCGTGTTGTTCGGTGCATTTTCTGACTAAAATGGCCGCGTTCTGAAAGCTGAACAGAAATATAACGCGCGTGTAAAAGGAATAGTTTTTTTATTCTGGAATTCCACTCCATATTAAGTTTACTGGCTTGGTTTATTGTAATTGGCCCACATTATAAATAGGATGCAATCATTGAGCTAAACAACTGTTCGTATCCACAATAGCAAGATACAATTTTTTTAAACCACAATGATCAACAATTTATAATTTATGAAACAACATTAACATAAAATGTTCGCGCGAAGTATCATGGAATCAATATTCTGGCATTTCTCGTCCCTCGGTTGACTTAGTCTTAATTGGCAAATTTGTAAAACAAAACCGAATTGTAAATATATTGCTATCTCCAAAGCTAAGAATCGCTTTTACTGAAATAGTGATAAGCTGAAACACAAAAGAGTTGTATATGAAGAGTTGTAAAAACCGTACTGAATGTGCCAAATCGCACCCAATTAATGCAAAGTGGCGAATCCATTGAAAGGCACAGTGAATCATTTTCGTAATCAAACAGATTTAAGATGATCTTATACAGACCACCTTTTATCTGACCTCCACGGTGATTAATAATAAAAAAACCACAAACCAACCACATGCAGGTTTATGACAATGAATTTTGAATAGCACTCCCGATCGTTCTTGTTGGCTTTGTTTCCTTCATGTTTAAGCATAACAAAACCGCCTTTTCTAGACTTTACTTCCAGATACAAGGCGGCTGTACCAAAACACACTTCTTTCCGCGAAACCCACATGCCTTTGGGCTCATATTTACGCCGTTTTCAGACGCGTCGGAATAGATGAAAATTTGTAATAGGACAAAGCGACTATTTATTTAGCAGAACACTTTTGTATTACAGGGATCGTCGCATCTGGATTTGCAATCACGCGTTTTATGCCTGACATTAAACCGACGATTCTATAGCCCCGCGTAAAGCGAAACAGGAAGAATTGTGTTCTATAAAGCCATTTCCGGCAATTACATGTTCGTTGGAAATATTTTAATGAACATCGGGGTGCAATGTGATGCGATGCAGATTACCCAAGCTGACCCGTTACAAATTTAATAAATAAAATAATGCTCGTGTACTACACGAGGACCATTCTTAATGATCAAAAAGGCAAATTGACGTCTGCTGGTGCCCATACTCGGCAATTCTTGCAGTTACTATAGCAACTTGGGTTACACTTGGCATTTTGCCAAAGGACCGAAAATAGAGCGAGCTTCTGTGGGGGAACCACGGCGGTCATGTGGAAATATCGCAAATTTAAAACCTACAACGCAATCACGATCGGAGGGCGATCTGAGCAATCTAAACATGCAAATCTCACCGCCATTTCAAATGAGCCCTAACACAGCGCACATCATCGTTTTTCGGCTCTCCTTGAGATAGTCTCCACGTCGACACTAGCTTTAAGTAGTGGCTTTTGTGATCACACGATTTTCTTCTGCAAACGCCTCTCTCCTTTCCAGAGCGGCGAATGTGTAGCTGCGGTTCCCCAACAGAGGATCACTTTGATAGAGAGCACGCCTATTGATTAATAATTAATTAATAAGTGATCAGAAAACAGGAATGAATAAAGATTCAGTGTCTCGCCAAACTTTGTCGGGTTTGTTGCTCACAGATAACGTAAAAAAAAAGGAAACAGTTTGCTATTCTTAAGAAACCAGCAAGAAACTGACAACATGCAAATAACTATGTGACGCACAGAATTCAGAACGAGCCAGGGCAAATAAACAGCAGACACTGCCGGCCAGATGAAAAAAGTGATTATTTGTCGCACTTATTTACAGTACCTACTACAGTATATATACTGTTAAAATAAATAAATTCATTACAGTTCATGTATATTAGGTTTAGGAAAGCAAATTTTACCCACAGCGCCGACGCGCGACGTTTCGAAGTAATCAAACTACATCAGGTTATAAACAATCAGCATTTCTATTTTTTTTATTTTGCAATTGGCGTTGAGACACACACACACAAACGATATACAGACTTCAGTGGAGTTCCAGTCATTACGCCTTCAGGCAGTCTAACACAACAAACAGAACTCAGTGCTAGTTCTCCGTTTATTTACTGGAGACTAACCGTTTTATACGGATGTCCTGACTCCACTCGTGCCCCGAATCTCACAAAAAGCACCTTGTTTTCTCATTTAGTTGGAAGTCACAGGAATCGCGGCACGTTTATCCATCTATAGTCCGCGTATGGGCTTTCAGCGGACTCTCACTATCAAGTAGCGGAGACCCATTCCGCGAAAGAGAGAGATAAAAAGGAAAATAAAAACAAACCACGTGTTCCACAACGCTCCACTCTCACCATCAGGCTCGTGATCGGCCCCTCTTATCAGAGTGAGATCAACAGAATGGGTGTGGATTTAGCTGATCAATAGATTAACTACTTCATCTGTGAAACCTTCATCAAGGACAGACAACTCTACCCTGGTATATATATCCATGTAAACACACGTGTTTTATTTCACATACCCGTGGGCTTCCGTTTATGCTGGATAATTCATTTCAGCTGTGGAACTTTGTGCCTCCCTGATTTATTTTTTAAGCCTGATGTTCTTTATTATCAGCGGGGTAAACAATTAACCTTTATGACATTGTACTCACACCATCTCAAAGCAACAAAGAAATCCATTTTAAAGCTGCATAAAGTACAAAAAACAACGTATACTGTTTGACACATGGATCTTCAAGATACAGTATAAGAAAGAGCTCCCATATCTCAAAAATGCATATAATATTCCAGGATATCCAACAGTGGTACTGAGAAAAAGTACGGTCTACTACAATATAACCAACTGTGCATGTATATTACAAAGAAATCTAAAATCAGACCCAATCACAACATCGCCACCACCGACACACAAACACCATTTTTGAAAACTACGTTAAATCTGAACTACAGCTCAGAACATAATAATATTAGGTTATTAACTAAAATAACGTTTGTCATAGCTACAATCAATGATACGGGTAAAAGGAGCACCGACATTTGGACTGTTTCATTTGCTTTTAATGGACATTCTGATTTGGAGCAATCATACCATTAGAAGAGAAACAAAGTTTTTTTGTCTACATAGAGCTCTTAGCTGCTCTCAAATTCCTGTTCCCAGTACGATCGCTTAAGTACATCACAGCAGAGACCACTCTGTAATATTAACAAAAGCCTATCTGGCGGAAGGGACAGGTTTATTAAAAACACGTATTTTGTGTGTGTATGTGTGTGCTCTCATGCAGTTTCAGTTGTCCTTGTCAGTTGCTGCTTGCTTGGAATAAACCAAAAAGCATTTGCTACCAAGGCCATCAATGGCTCCTTGCTCAACATACATTCTGTATCTACAAGCAAAACATAATCAGGTTGTATAACAGCTCTTCACCTCCCCCCGCTTCCCTTCCCCACCACTACCACCATCTTCACTATTAACAACAAAACAACAACACAGAACTGGAACAGTACACGCCGCCAACACGTTCTCGGAATCCACTCTAATAAATCTAACTGGACAAAAAGGGGAAAACACTCACTCCCACTCATACCCAGACCCAGCAAACCTCGTGCTCTGCCTGGAAAATCATTGCTGTCAATCTGATACAGTTCTGGTTACCAATTATAAAAAAGTAGAACATGTCCACAAAACACGCATGAAAAGAACATCTCAGCGTCTTGATAGTCGGTTATGACAAAGCTTTACATGTTTCTTGTTTGTTTATTTGCTTCTGACACCACAAGCACTGTGCAGGGATACGAGGGGCACCGCCACCAACCGCCATGTTTACCGTTCAAATCCGAAGAAGTACTCTTAAGAATTTAAGTTCAGAAAACACACCACACTCGACTTTTCACCCAAACAGTCACACAAGCACATTCCCTACCCTGTGTGGATCTTAACTCTATAAAATCGTTCCACTGGGTGCCCCGTTTGATGTCAAAATATACCTTTGTATCTGAGTTGACTAATAACGCTTCGGTGGTGCAGCAGCAAATTTCCACCATGGTCATATTTCAAAGAAATCTAAATAAAAATCCGCGACACTTCGAACCTCCCAACTTGCAACGATCGAAAGTATAAATATTATTCCCTCGATGCAAACGGACAGAAAGGTCGCAGCCCCGAGCGCCGCGGAGTATCGAACAAAAATTTTGCAAATGAAGTGCGTAACGAAACTGAGTGGAAATAAGGAGGGCGACGAGCCGCTGAGTTGCTGTCAGCCTTAAGAGCGAGAGAAGAGAGAGCGAGAGGAGAGAGAGAGAAAAGAGAGAGAGGGGGAGAGAGGAAGGCAGCACCGGGTGCATTTCAAACAGCGAAATCGGCCTCAAGCCGCAGCCGGAATGTACCTGGCAGATCTTTTCCAGACAGTCCAGTCTTGGAGAGACTGTGCCCGGGGCACGGGGACTCCCGGCCACAGCCTGCACCCCGCGGAAAACAATGAAAGTTGTAGATCAGGGGGAAAAAATGAATCGCAGCCAAGCGGCCATCTTGCATGAACTGCAGACGCTGTCAATTGCAATCGCAGAGGCTGCAGCTTAGCGAGAGAGAGAGAGAGAGGAGAGAGAGAGAGAGCGAGAGAGAAATAACATTCGTTAAACGCCGGCCCTTCAACCCTCGCACCCACCCTGGCAGGACCCGATCCGCACTCTTGCAATATTTGTTCAGCCCATTCTACCTGGTTCCGAGGCGGCGAGGCGGCTGGGCTTATTCCCGGTGGTAGAAGTTGGGAAAAAAAACCCACCCCCGAAGCCCAGTGATGGGTGCCGTGAAACTGACACCGTCCCCAAAATGGCTCGAGTTCGACCGCCCCGCTCCGTCACGTGGTCTCATTCCTTAAGGGTGGCCTGGGAATTAGAGTCGGTGTAACCAGAGCCGACCCTCCCCTCCCTTCAAAAAATACCACCAAATAATGCACCCTTTACCAGCTCCGCACATCAGCTCCAGCTCCATTCCACCAATAACACGCTTTAAAAATAATCTATACATATCGCCCGGCACAATAAAAGGCCAGTGGTTTCGATACAAAAAGAGGTTACTGTATAATAAAATATGAGGGCAAACTTTGTTTCAGAGTCTCGGATCACATTTGAGAATAAATCTTAGCCAAGAGATCAAATGAAAGCTTCGCTTCCTATAGATCTGTACGCTGGTATTTTTTAAAAGTATCAGTTGAATATCATGCGAGTAGATTGCTGCTATACGATTATGCACAGAAACTTCATTGGGTCGTGGCTGGTGATTGGCAAGAGAGGCGACCCTATTTTGATCCAATTTTTCATTTGAAATATTTGTTGTATTGTTTACACCGTCATGATTCTTGCCAGCACAGAAAAAAACCTACGGGCACTGGAACGTGGACGAGTTCCTGAAAGCGATTCACTTCACAAATCCCACCTCTCTCCGTGCTGTCGCACCGCAGACTCCCCGCTAAAATCTACTTTCTTGCGTTCTTTTTAAATTTGGCCAACAAAAACAGATGCAAATGGGTTTCCATTGGGGGCAAACCCCAAGGTTAGATGTAGCAGTTTTATACAGCTGCGACTGAACGGACTGAGACATTTTGTAAACACGTTTATTAAAAGTTTAAGAAAGTATTCACGTGCGCTTCCAAACGCAATTTAAAAGTTGTCTTTGCATTGACCTTTAGTTTCCTAATTTCCCAGCAAGTCGTGTAAGCAAATTCCACTGTTACCACGCACACAAGACAATAACCGCCAAACGACTTCTAAGATGTGAATAAGGGACAATTATATGTAATTATTCGGTAATATTTTTAAAAATTAGATTGACTTCGTCTTTCTCCCCTCCACACACACCACCACCACCCCCCACTGGCAGTTATAGATGAACGTGCTTATTGAACGTCAGAAGAATTAGAGATCTCTTCAAAATGTTGGGTTGTTTTATTTGAGGGATCGGGATAAATGCGAATATGGCAGACGGTTAAGAACAGACTTACATTTGCCATGTCAAAATAATACATACACAATCTACCGTATCTAGGAAATTGTAGACAAACGTGAACTGATTTAAAACCAAAAAAAATGGAAAGCCCCAAAAACGATAGCTCAGACTGTAGGAAGCATCTCTTTATTATAGGAAAAAGTGGTATATACACTCAAACGCGAACAAAGTACAACATTTTAGTTACTGCAGGAAATATACAAGTCTGATACAGCAAAACTCTCCACTTCCACAAGCATTGTATACATTTCAAGTACAAAGCGGGATTTTATACATTCGCCAAATGCAACGTTTGAGCCATTTATGGATTGACTGTTGTTCACGTCTCAGAGAAGCTAGGAGCACGCAGGTTTAGGCGGATTCCTTTTATGCCACCCACAGCCTCGCGTTCAATCGCGGTCCCCACAGCTCCATCAATTACATCTGACTCGCCTTCTCCATGCTTTTAGCTGCGTCCTTCAACTTCCCCAAAAGATCCTGCAAAGGGAAAACAGATTTTTATAATATACATTATATATTTAGAAAAAGGAAGGCAGAAGTCTACTTCACCGGCAGGGTTGGGGGAGGGAATTATTTTACTATTAGAAAGTTATGTTAAATCTGTTTCCAGGAATAAACTCCTGAACTAAAAAGGCATTGCACGTCGGAATGTAACTTTTTTAACGCAAACAAAATAGTTTTTTAAAGTTTAACATATTTAGTGACTTTGTAATCATAAAGTAATGTTTTCCCCTGTTAAAGCAAAAGCAATTCGAAGGGTTGAGGGTCGGCGTCGATTCTTAACCGCCATGATACGTGGGCTGCTTCTTTTTCGATACATTAAAAAGTTGAAGTTTTTTTTAAAAAAAAGCACACAACTGTGCCAAGCTTTAGCAATCCATAATTAGACTTTTTTTTTTAAATTCTAAGCTTCCGGCTACAAAGATTAAAAGAAAACAATTTTGCTAAACTTTTCACTGAGCAATCGGGTCATACCGGCAACAAAATTTACATTGTACGGTAGTAAAATTCGCGGTGCTTTACAACATTTAGCATTAAAAAAAAATTCGTAAAATACCTCTAGCAAAAATGCCGACTGCTGTGGCTCTTAACACAATGTGCAGGGTTTTGTAAATTCAAAAAAGGACTGCTACTGAACATTACAAAATGTGACAAACGGCATTAGCAATAACAACATTGAAACTTGAAGTTATTTACATTAACGTTTTCATAGAATCATACAGGTGTTTCACATTAGTTGTTAAAGACAGTCCATATAAATACAAATCAAAACCATCAGAGAACACCAGGCTAAACCACAAAAGGATTCTCTTGCTCCCTACAATTGTAAATTAAAACAATTAAGCATATACAAATTTATTAGAACTGATATTTGCATGAGATGCAATTTAAACTTAGAGAACACTTTAAAAGAGATGCAAAATGCAGTGAGGTAAATTCAGTGAAGGGTTAATCTATTCCTGGAAAAAATTGCATAGCAAATAATGAAGTTTGGATTTTTCTCTTTCAATAGATGGAGTAAAATGTCAATAAAAAATCACAAACAGCAAGGAATAAGAACAAATGTCAGTGTACAAAAAGTGGTGGCTCTTAAAATCAATCAGAGATCTTTATGAACAAGAGACTCAAATGAAAATTGATCTCTGGCCAATATGTAGCTTGCATTTTAGGTGATCCCACAATGTACTTTGTCTTCGAATAAGCCATTTGTTATTGAAGTTGTGTTCCAGAAACAGTGAGTCACTGACACTTCTGGCATCAGTCCAACTAACCACATGTAAAGTCTAACATCTTCTTACAATTCTGCCTAAAATGCAACAAGCGTCAGTAAAAGAATTTCAGACTTGACATCTGGGTGAGAAAGCTCCTATATTTTGTAAAGGAGGTACAGTAATGTTTTGCTAGAATACCTGTAATTGCTCCATTGTACAACTGAAAGTAACATCCTGAGCTGGCCGGGATTCACCATTCTGTAAAAGGTTAAAACAATATTAAGCTGTGCTAAATAAGCAATTCAAATGCAAAACGCAGTGTCCGCTTGTTTTAATGCTTACCTCTACATTTAAGGTTAATAAATATGCTGGCTGATTGACTTTGTGAAGATGGTTATTCTGGAATACATTTAAAAAAAAGTTTAGTGGGAGGTATACAATATGAAAATAATTGGAGGGAAGTTTGTGCCCGGCTATTCTGAAAGGCAAGCATGAAAAGATGAAACTTTGCACTTTTTACCCTAATGTGATATTCCAGGCGCCAAGAAGCATCAGTGATGTGAGAAGGAAATCTTCCTATGCTGCAAGACAGTCAACAGGAGTAAAAATTAACATTGTACAAAATAAAATACCAAACACTATTCCTATTACTGTATTGCCTTTTCCCAATGCATCAGGTCTCACCCTTCCAAAGTCAGTAGGAGTTTAACAACAACAGGGTTTCATCCAAATAGTAATTTTGGCTCAAATTTTCCAAAAACTCAATTTAAACCAAGTCTGATGTTGCATTGTTGTGGAGATACTACTGTTCACTGTGAAAGAGAGAAAATCTTCCCACGTATAAACACAAAAAGTGAGTGGGTAAAAATAAAAGTTTCGACATCAATGGAAATAGGATGTCGAACAGATCATTAGAAGTCGAATTCACTGTATATGTATCCTTTAGTTTGTAAGCACGAGTCTCAAAAACTTCACCTTTGTAATAAACTTGACAAACTAAATGTATTGTATGAACATGGACAAAGATTAATTAGCAAGGATAGAAGTGCTGATTTGTTAAAATAATTTGACAGTTTATTTAGATTCCTGGCTCTTGCATTCCTTAATTTTTCCAAGTGTTATTAGCACGTGCTGCCGAGGTGCATGGGGAAACAAGACTTTATCCCTCTTCTAGATTATGGAGTGAGAAGGCATTTAAAAATCGCTCCACAGATCCACATTCAGCTATAGATTGGAATTTATGATCCAGAGGCAACAAGTACAGTTTTAAGCCAATGACATTTATCAAATTATTCAGTGTTGTGCATGTTATATATCAGTTGAACCAAGACAAGTCTAAACATAGTTTTAGAAGTATTTAAATTGTACTGTAAACTTTCACTAAGCTACTTGTAGTAGAACTTTGTGCATTTTCAAGGCAGACAATTGAATGATTTTATGACAGACATAAGCATGATCCAAACTGATTTTATATAAGGGATTAAAACACGACATATTTCATTTATAGATATTGCACCCAAGATGCAACACACAGACAATCACACACACACACCAGCACCAGATCCTGAAGTTATATACTGTAGACTAGCTGCACAAATGTAATTAACACTTACCCTCCTAGTAAGGTTTCCACTTTATCTTTGTTCTTCTAAATATCAAAAGGAAACACAGGAACTTAGCCGCATTATCAAAGCTACAATGTTGGCTTCAGTTAATATATTTTCAGTAAACGTATAAAGTGTAGGTGCTTGTGTCAGTATTTTACCTGTGTAAACGTGTTCTGACAAATCCATAAGGAACTACAAGATCACAATCCCACAATAACACCTTCTTAAACAAACCAGTGATCTACATTGTCAGCTATACACTAGAAAGTCAACCAGTTGCCTGGTTGCGTTGCTTCGCATTCTTTTCGTGGCAAACTCTTCCTAAATTGCAGTAATCCCAACAATTTTACAAATGCACAGTATGGTATGTAATAGACACCAAACCTGGTATGCTGCGCAAAATATGTCTATTCTTTCTCCTCCAAATCTACAGTCTTCAAGTAATGTGCTGAAATTAAAGATCATCAGTTACAAAATGCCTCTACACCCAAAAAAAATGTTGAACTGAATACACAATATTCATAAATCTTGGACATGTTGTAACCTTATAGTTGATTTGTCAGCGTTTTGTTTTCCTGCCTCCAATACACAGGTTGCGATGGCTACATGGCATTGTTTCAGCAAAGTCAAGTCCAAATTTCCCAGCTCTACATGATCTACATAACAATAGTAAATTATAATGATTCTCAATACGATTTCCACATAAAACGTAAAGCTTGCCACCTATTAAGAGTATTACGTCTGGTTCAGGACATGCATGACATTTAGTAATGGAGTTATTATTTTGTCTACCACTTCATAAACCAAAAAACGACAGTTACCTCCCGGAAAATTAGGTAAAACATTTTACTGTTTATACCGAATTATTTTGACATATTGTGCCTTCAATGATAACGCCTACAGTACATAGTCTTTTACGCCTACAGTACATAGGGCTAGATTTTCAGTATAGACAGTTTTGGGGCGCTAAGCTTAGCGCCCGCCCGAAGTTATCGCCCGCCCCAAAGTAGCGCCCCGTTGCCGGAAATTCAGTGGCTTCGCCCTAAGAGGTTGGTGGAGCGCTAAAAGAGGCGTTCCACTAGTATCTTTAGGCGCTAAGCCGGCGGTGGAGAGCGCAACACCCGAGCTCGGGCGCAGCGCACGGCAGACACTCTGGTGCCAGTGAGCTCTTAAAGGGGAAGGGTGCATGTATTTTTTTCAAATGCAAAGTTTGGGGAGAAAGGAGGAGGAGGAGGAGGAGGAGGAAGAATTATTGCTGGCCGGAAACATAAATAGACCGTTCAGAACAACACACAGCTTACTTCCACACAACACATGCAGAGTGCCTTTTGTACGAGTGCCCTTTAATTTGCGCTCCCCAGGTTGTGTTGCGTTCCATTTTACAAACGCTCTGGACGCCAGCCGCACAATGGGGCGGTCCGACTGAAGTTTGGATTCGGGGCGGCCAAAGGGCGTTGCACGAGGATGTGACGTCATTTTCTGCGAGCGCATCCGGGCGGCCGCTAAACTTTGCGCCGGCGCTAACGGGCAACTTAATTTGGGGCGGGGCGCAAACTGCGCTGCGCCCAGGCGCTACACGCATAGCGCCCGAAAATCACTTCTCAAGGCGCTAACTGCTGGCGCAAGCAACTGAAAATCTAGCCCATAGTCTTTTACAAGAGTGTTATTTTTTGCCTGCTTTTACTTACACTAAATATGTTGGGACCTTAAATAGTTGTTAAGCAACCCAGATAAAGCAGATGTTCAGTCGACAACCCTGATGCATTAGGCCCCAGGATATTCGTCCACAACAATGAACAACATCCAGACTCAGTATGCATTCCGCGTCAAGTCGACAGCTCAAAAAACAAGGAATCAGTCAACAGAAACGCATTTGGCAAATAACAGACTGTTGCAAATGTTATTTATAACTGGATTCGGGAACATTGCGACACAGAGCCGTTTGCAAAGGAACGGCCCGACCGTGTCCTTCCTGCATTAAATCACTAAAAGAACCAGCAGCAGTAGCAGCAGCCCTCGCTCGCCCTCCCACCCTCCGCAAACAGCTCGAAACTACGCGCTCACCTAATGTTGCTCCGTCTGTTTGTGGGTTTATGAGGCTCTCGAAAGCCGCTTCCACTAAAATGTGGAATGTTTTGTTGGAGAAGTGGCTGGGATCGGCCAGCAATTGCAACCCTTTCAGTGCATACTCTGGCAGCTCCATTGTGCTGGACTGACCTTCGACACGGAGCCACGTGATCGAGCTCAGCTGATCCACGCGGATGTGACAGTGTTAGCAATGAACTGAGGCTGCATAATATCAGCACGCTCTCTTCCAGCAAGTGAAAAACCTGCTCACCACGAAATTGCTTTCACTTGATAGCCATCCATACAGAAATATAAACAGTTTGCAAAATGCAGAGGCGTAATGGTTTATTCAATACTGTGAAAACAATTGCAAACTATTTCCGCAAAGCGTTTCACAAATTAAGACCAGTCCAACGTTACTGTGTCATCGCACAGAACATTTAAAGTAGAGTTTTAAAATGCAAAGAGGCAACAAATAGAAGAGATTAGATGCCAATTTTAGTGTTAATTGAAACAATAAAACATTTATAAGCAGATTTACCTCCATGAGTATAGCATTTACTACTACGTGGAGAGGATCAATCTGGAGCTGATCAGTGTAACTTCTGTATATAAATTGTATGTAATAATAAATGTAATCGTGTATTTTACTGCAGCAGCTGTAGAGAACACGATGCAGTAAGTGAATGTGTCCAGTTAGGTAGTTATCGTACTGAAATGAACCGTCTACGTTCGCTTAACAGGATCTTTATATTTTCTTTTCCCTTACTACTACTAACCATTTATCAGCTATTGGCTTTGGTGCAATTAATTAAGTACTTCTAGCAATACATCAAATATCAGCCAATTATCCAGTATAAGTAACAGCACTAAATTGAGAGTACTGAGTTAGGTGTACTAGGCCAATCATTTAATTATACTGCACGCTTTGTGTTCCTCTTTTAAAAGAACCAAATAAATCTGTAAATAAACCGTTGAAACTTCACCCGAACCCTAAGAAATCAAATTAAAATTTGGTTTTCCAGCCCAATTATGCACTCCAGTCCCCGCGGCGCCCACCGGTTACGGAAGTGATCGAGCGCGCCGGCGGACACCGCGTGCTCCATCTCCAGGGGTTTTGTGTTTGTTCAATGTGGTTTTCCCCTACATTGCACCATCAGAAAACAATATAACTCTGTGGAACTCGTATTGAGCCAACATTTATTCAAAGCCATATAACCAGAACAACACCACAATGGTTGGAGACTACTGAGCTGAACATTGCCTTAATGGTATGGTTAGGTGAACATATATATGACTTGCAATGCAGAAAAGAGACAGAAGACTGAGTTATGAGGAACAACCAGACAAGCTTCGACTATTTAACCTTGAAAGGATGTGGCTGATATAATGAACAATGAGTTATTAGTTTGGGCAAAAGGCTGGCGATAGATTTTTAAAGGTGGAGAGAGAAATGGAAGGTAAAGCCAAAGCTTTGCTACCAATGACTGGTGAAGGGAGGCCAAAGCTGGAGGACCAAAGGGTGCAGGAGGGGTGTATAAGGCTGGAGCAGATTACAGAGGTAGGTTGAATTGAGACTGTGGAGGGATTTGAAGATGAGATTTTTAAATTTAATGCTTTGGGGGATATGGTGACATAATAGGTCAGGTGAGGAGGAGCAAGCAGAACTTAGTGTGGATATCTGAGTTTTGAACAGGCTGGAGTTTATGAAAAGTAGAGGGTGGGAGGCTGCCGAGATTGACCTTGCAGAAATTGAGTCCACAGGTAACAAAAGCATGGATAAGGGTTTCAGCAGTTGCAGGATAAGATCGGGCTGAATTTAGGCAATTTAGTGTAAGTGTAAGTAAGTAGTCTTGCTGATGGATAGGATGTGGCATTTGAAGCTCAGCCGTGGGCCAAATAAGAGGCCAGCATTGTGGAGTGAAGTTTAAGATGAAGTTCAGTTAGAGGAAATTCATATTCATCCATGACTTGATGTTTGACAACACAGAGGTAGTTGTGAAACCAGGATTCTCACTCCTAATTTCTATCCAATGACCACTGCTGTAAAGTATGCTTGATGGCATTGGATAAGGACAGTTGTGATGTTCCTATGGTTGAGTTATCTACCAACATTCAATGTCTAAGCTCAATGTGGGTGTGTGTGGTACCATCTATGAAATGGTATCCCTACATGAGGGATTATCTTCATGACAAGAGGGTGATAAAGTGGCAATTTTTTTTAAATCATACCACCCCTCAAATATATTAGCCAAAATGCACCGAAGCAGTAAGTGATAAAATAAAACCAATCCCCAAATCAGTTTTAATTGTATTTTATATAAATTAAAAATCATTGTCTTGTGTTAATCCAAAACAAAGATCACATGGCTGATGTACTTATCACTTTTCTCAGTTTTCTTTGTACTTGGTGCCAGATTAGATAAATGATAAAGCAATCTTTTCTCTACAATAGGGCTCTGCTTTAACCCCAATTGCAGGTGAGTACTTCTATTGTGCTGGTAGGAGTGCTAGTGTGATATTTTCATTTCCCACACTTGCTATCCATCTTAGTGACATTGTTTCACCAGTACCAAATAATGGACAGGACTGCTTTTGTGTTGCAGAATTGTGTACAGTAGGAGCTGAGTTTTCTGTAGGATGCTTTCAGCTATAATGGAGAAGAAACTTTCATCCCATTGATCTAGGCTGAGTTTAAACCCAGCCCAGAAGTGCTCTATCTAACCTATTGTGCCATCTAGATTCCATGAATTTTGTGATTGCAATTGGTTCCAAACTGGTTGTTAATTAATCATGATAATATTTAAAAATGAAAACCTTAAAGTTGTGAGACCAAGTCTATGTATGATGTTTGACACTGGTTCATGACATTTGCATATGTTTGTTGGACTGCTGATTTTGATAGTGTTAGGTCAGTTTGTGTTTTGTTTTCTTTTTTACTCTTTGTATTTTTCGTCTTCTGCTGTTTGCCTTCTGTTCTTTTGTAAGCATATGGTCCTTTTATCTGGTTCAAATCTGGCTCGGACTGATGGGATGAAAGTCTTTCTTTGTTAGCTGTAAGGATCCTAAGCAAACAAGCCATGGAGCTACAGCCAAATCTGTCCACAATTTAACCCAAATTGGCAATAAAACTCTGACAGTCCATAAGGAGAGCAGGTGTGGAAAATAGGGGGAAAAAGTTATACTACAGTAGGGGTTGTTCCTTGAGGTTTAAGTTAGCACTTTGTTTCAACAAAGTAGAGGAGCTTCATGCCCCATTTACACTATACGATGCAATGTTGGTTGCATTAAAATATCAGTGTGAGTGGATAACCACGTTTACACTATATACTCATTGATGCTAAATAGAAGAAACCAGAGCTCCATGCATATGTACTCAAATGCATGCATGGAGTTCCACTCATCAGCAGCATCTGACTGCTGGTGACATTTTCAATCATACAGAAGAGCTGACAAGATAGTCGGCTCTTTTCTATTATTAGAAATCTAAGGTTTAAAATTTTAAAAAGTTATCTTTGCATTAACTTTATGTTTCAGCAGATGCTGAGTGCTGCCCATTGCAAGACCACTTTTTCAGTGCAAAAGATTGTGCTATGGATGCCAAAAATGCAGTATAATTAAGGCTTTATTCTGTATTAGGCTTGTGTTTTGCATAACCTGGGAGTACTGCACCTGTGTCAAAATAGAAATGCATTCCATTCTCTAGCATTAACTCCCCAACCCCTGATAAACACAATAATTCACTAAAAAGTGAGTTATTAAACTAGATTACACGATGCAGAATTAAATATGAATCAGTAAGGCTGAAGTAAATTTGGATCTAAGATGCAAATAGATAATTAGAAAGACTACTATGCAAACTATTGTAAAAGTAATTTACAAGAGCTATAAATTCTCTCTACGGCATATAAAATGTGAGGAGCAAAGTCAGATGTATTTCATTAGTGACTTTACTGATATATGTAACAACTGTTTTGCACTGTATGGTAATCCTATAGGGGACAACTCCATGGGATTTAACTTTATCTGGTATTTGGATGCTGAGGATCCCACACAGAGGCCAAGTGCCTCCCCAGAGCGAGTGAAGAAAAAAAGTCAGGCAGCACTCTAAAAGTAGGCATTGGAAAGTGTGGGACAGGTCGTTTGACAACTTCTAATTTTTTTTCATGTATATTCATTTATAGTATATTATCCAGATACCAGATAAAGTTAAAACACCTTGGTGCACATAGCAAACTTGCCAAGCTTAACTGAAAATGGTGCATGACATAAGGAGATAAATAAAAAGAAGAGGGGCTACCTAGATGGCCTTGTGTTAAAGGCACCTGGTGTACCATTTCATAGATTAAAAGTTCCACAGTTCCATTCTCAACTGGAGCAGCACAATAAGTGCTATAATTGGCTTCAATACTCCTGAGCTGGGGGAGGGAGAAAATCATCCAGGGCCCTGATTTTGATTGCGAGCCAGTGACTCCTGCTGGAAAGTGCAAATTTGGAAATGTTGAGTGAGAACAGAGATAGAATCAAGCTGTACGGTGATGCCCATTTAATAGCTGGCAACACCATTCACTGTCTACTCTCGCTGATGAAGAATGAATGGCTATTGGGAGGTTTGTAGGATTTTGTGATAATGTACCCTAGTATGAATCCCTTTTGGAAAAGAGGGGAAACCAACGACGTGTATTTACAGAACGCATTTATCTTGAGACAATGTCCCAAGGTGCTTCACAGGAGCATAATCAGACTAAAATTGACTGCGAGTCAAAGAAGTGGGATATTAAAAGGGGTGACTAAAATCTTGGAAAAAGGTGGAGAAGTTTAGGTTGGGAATTTTGAAACATCGGGCCTAGACTGCTGGATGCATGATCTTGTGGGACAAAAGGAGTGGGGGATGTGTAATTGGCCAGAGTTAGAGGCACGCAGAGTTCTTGGAGGGTTGTAGGGCTGGAGAAGGGTCAAAATAAGGGGAAAAGGGAAACATGGAAAAATACTATGCACAGTGCACCTAATGATCCTGTTATATTGCAGTTCTTACTTTGGTGCAATGTACTTTGCTGTCCCATTTATTGCTTGTGCACTTTTAAAATGGATTTTTAAACTTTAGTGTTAGCAAAGAGCCAACTGTCCCATCAGCTTTTCAGTGACATTTATTAAAAAAAAACTGGTGAGAGCTCCTCTGATGGCTCAGCAAATTCATGCCACAAGCAGTTAAGCCATAACTGCCCTAAAAGATTCCAAGTTTTGATTGCTAGTTTGTGCTGAGGTAGTTGATCGCAGATGGATTAGGAGTAGGAATGCTACCAAGGGGAGGGCAGGATTGGGCTCATATGTAATGGCCCCTGCAGCTGAATTGCCAATCAATACACATTAATTGCCACTTGGCCAAGGTATGAGAAGGTTACTGGTGCTTGTAGAACTGTAACCTAACAAAGAATTAATATTTTTTAAGGGAGGAAAAAATGGCACAAGAAAAAAGAAATTGGTGAGAATAACCAAGAATGATCTGGTGCAGGCAGTATCATGTAGCACTGCCAGTTTCATAAGAAATAGGAGCAGGAGTAGGCAATTCAGCCCCTTAAGTCTGCTCTGCCATTCAATAATATCACGGCTGAGCTTCTACCTCTACTCCACTTTCCCGCCCTATCCCCATATCCCTTAGTAACCAAAAATCTATCGATTACTGTCTTGAATATAGTCAATGACTGAGCATCCACAGCTCTCGGGTAGAGAATTCCAAAGATTCACAACCATTTGAGTGAAGAAATTTCTCCTCGCCTCAGACCTAAATGGCCAACCCCTTATTCTGAGACTGACCCCTCGTTCTAGATTCCCCAGCCAGGGGAAACAGCCTCCCTGCATCTACCCTGTCAAGCCCCTTCAGAATTTTGTATGTTTCAATGAGATCACCTCTCATTCTTCTAAACTCTAGGGAATATAGGCCTAGTCTACTCAATCTCTCCTCATAGGACAATCCCCTCCTCTCAGGAATCAGTCCAGTGAACCTTCGTTACACTCCCTCTAAGGCAAGTATGTAAGAAGAGAAAAACTCTACACAGTACTCCAGGTGTGGTCTCACTAAGGCCCTATATAATTGCAGTAAGATTTCTTTACTCTTATCCTCCGGTCCCTTTTGTAATAAAGGCTAACATACCATTTGCTTTACTAATTGCTTGCTGTACCTGCATGCTAACTTTTTGTGATTTGTGTACAAGGACACCCAGGTTGCTCTGAATACCAACATTTCCCAGTCTCCCTCTTTATGAAAAAAAAATACTCTGCTTTTCTACTCTTCCTACCAAGTGGATAACTTCACATTTCTCCACATTATATTCCATCTGCCACGTTCTTACCCACTCACTTAACCTGTCTATATCCCTTTGCAGCCTTTTTATGTCCTCCTCACAGCTTACTTTCCCACCTAGCTTTGTATTGTCAGCAAATTTGGATACGTTACACTCGGTCCCTTCATCTAAGTCTATAGATTGTAAATAACTGAGGCCCAAGCACTGATCCTTGCGGTAACCCACTAGTTACAGCCTTCCAACCTGAAAATGATCTGTTTATTCCTACTCTCTCTCTGTTTTCTGTCCATTAACCAATCCTCAATCCATGCTAATATATTATCCCCAATCACATGAGCCCTAATTTTGTGTACTAATCTCTTGTGTGACTCTCTTATCAAATGCTTTTTGAAAATCTAAACACATTACATTCACTGGCTCCCCCTTATCTACCCTGCTAGTTACAACCTCAAAAAACTCTTCACATCTGTCAAACATGATTTCCCTTTCATAAATCTGTGTTGACTCTACCCAAGATTATTACGATTTTCTAAGTGTCCTGTTGCCACGTCCCTAATAATAGATTCTAGCATTTTCCCTACTAGAGTTTCACATCACTCTCAAAAGGTAGAGATCTCAAACAGCTACCTACAGGATAACAACACCATAGATAATTACAATAAACAAACATTCAGAAAATGACTTGCAGTAAATAAATTACAGTGCTTTATCTTGGGACAAGCTAGTAAAACAGCAACTAGATAAATCATTTTGCTATTCAGGCATTGCCTCAGTAAATGTGTTCATATTAAACATATATACTTTTCTTTAAAAAAAAGTATGCTGCTAATATTCTACTTTATCTGCAAGTGTCATTGTGTTAAAATTGATAACCCTCACAAAGCCTTCCTGGTAACCTGTCCTTGTGAACTGCCTGATAAACCTCCACACACCTGTGATGTTAAATTGACACTCCTACTACCACATCACTGATTGTTGATTGGACCCTGATCATGGTTTCCTAAGTGCAAATCAAACTTCAGAGGAAAACATCCTTGGAAACCCAAAGCTTCTTTATTTACTCTAGTGGATTCACAATACAACCATAGCAGGAAAAATGCAAAATACTTCTTTAAAAAGTTAGTATACATAATTTATTTAAAAAGGTACATGCCTTCCAAGACCCCTGACAATGCACATGGATATCTACATAAAACATTCACACACATTTACCAATTATGGCTAGTTTCCCTACCAGTTTTTAATATCTTGTATTCATGTACCAATATATTTTATAATTTCTTCACAATATTTTAACATGTTGGAGATAAACCCAAAAGTGATGCACTGCTGATATCAAGATAATTATCCTCGGCTGATGCTGCTGAGAGTTGTGCCATTTAGCCTCTTTTAGCAGGCGCAGCAGGCACTTAAGAAGGCATATGGTATGTTGGCCTTCGTAGCAAGAGGGTTTGAGTACTGGAACAAGGATGTCTTGCTGCAGTTGTACAGGGCCTTGGTGAGACCACACCTTGAGTATTGTGTGCAGTTTTGGTCGCCTTATCTGAGGAAGGATGTTCTTGCCATGGAGGGAGTTCAGCGAAGATTCACCAGACTGATACCTGGGATGGCAGGAATGACATATGAGGAGAGATTGGGTAAATTGGGCTTATACTCGCTGGAGTTTAGAAGAATGAGAGGGGATCTCATTGAAACTTATAAAATTCGAACAGGACTAGATAGAGTAGATGCAGGAAGGATGTTCCCAATGGCGAGGGAGTCCAGAACCAGAGGTCACAGTCTAAGGATAAGGGGTAAGCCATTTAGGACAGAGATGAGGAGGAATTTCTTCATCCAGAGAGTGGTGAACCTGTGGAATTCTCTACCACAGAAAGCAGTTGAGGCCAATTCATTAAATATATTCAAGAAGGAGTTAGATATATTTCTTAAGGCTAAAGGGATCAAGGGATATGGGGAGAAAGCAGGGACAGGGTACTGAGTTTGGATGATCAGCCATGATCTCATTGAATGGTGGAGCAGGCTCGAGGGGCCGAATGGCCTACTCCTGCTCCTATCTATGTTTAGCCCGTGATAATTGACCTGATACTCTTTTAATATGTTGATATTATGTTCTACAGCATATGAAACTCAATATTATATTCTCTAACTCCATTCAGCACATTTGAAGACCAGCAAAACCTAGAATAAATTATCTGCATTTTTTTAAAATGTAATTATTTTTGGTTTGAAAATGACAATTATGAAAAGTGTATGAAATAGACAATTCCACGGCTAACTCTTTTAACAGGAAAAATAAAAAAGGTGCTGCTAGACCTGGATAAATGTATGCTTTGTAATGACCAACATAAGTCAAGTGCTTGGTTAAAAATAAATGTCATCTGGGGCAAAAATGATACAACTTTATAAGAATTTGCTTTCTGAGATAGTCAGAGATTGACATTTGCAATCAACTTAATAATGGAAGAAAGAAGACCTGCAAGGATGCTTTCAGTTTGTCAGTCACTTCTGGATTTTCCATCTTTCTTTTAGTGACTTGTACAGGTTCTGCATAAGATGGATATTTATCAGTCACCTTGATGGTTGTATTATCTACTATTTACTTACACTTTTTTAAAGAATGCACCACAAAATTCTTAATGATATCAACAAAATAAAAGTGAATAGACAAAGGCCATTTATACATTCTGCAATGAAAATATTTATCACAGATCAGCAAAGCAAAGTGTGAAAGCTTGGTAGTTACATTCAATTAATCCTTTAAAGAGTCCACAGGCATCCTGTCAATGATTTATTTTCCTAAAACAGTTTGCACGGTTAGTCTTTATAATACTCCTTTTATATGTTAGGTCAAATTTAGCTCAGCCTTACTGATTGTAATTGAGTAATAATCATATGGGGGAAAATTAGTTCTCATCCTGCTGGTATGAATTCCATTCTGCTGCAAATTACAGTGCACTTTACACACACAGCAATTCAGAAATTCCCAATTGCAGCTGAAAATGTTACAGGGGAAGCCAAATCTTGTCTACAGTGAAGAAGGTGACATTTTCTTCTCTAAAAATAATAGTTTTTTAGTTACATAAAAGGAGAACCTAATTAAACTATCATAAAATGCAATTAGCATCAGAGACAAATTTAATAGATTTTCACTAATGCCTCATGACAAGAAGACAATGCAGCCCAGATATGCTAATACGTTCTGGAACAAATAGTTTGATTCTGTAGCACCTACCTGTTTGTACAATCAAACTTCAAATGACACCTGCATCCTGTAACATTACCAGTGAACATCTTAGCGATGCCTATAAGACCACGGCCAATTCAATATTGTTGCTAAGTCACAATAATTTATTGCTGCCATGTAAATGGTTATTGATCAGAGTTTACACATCACTGGTCCCTAAACAAGGACATGCATCAGACAGTATCAGATTACAGTTACACATCTTGTTTGTTTCATCGGGGGAGTCAGGAGGAGGTAAACCTACTATGAATTTGATTCAGACTATTTATATGAATTTAATTTGATTACTTGATTCATAGTTGAAGCATCAAATATATTCAACACATTTTGAACAGTAGCAAACTTCACACAATTGAATTTGTACTTGCCATATAAATGTTTATTCTGCTAGATGTTTTTTATTCATATATTCAGTGTGTGTAGATTTTTAGCTTCTGCTCTTTTTGGCTCTAATTACATTTGTGATTTCATTTCTTTCTAATTTAATTTGAGTCATAAAATATTACTTGTTCATATTCAGAACTGCAAATAGGCCTGGTAATTAAATCCAAAGCCATTGGTTCTACAGGCACAAGGTAAATTGTAATGCAGTGACTGCAAAATTTAAATCATCCATGCTGTACCTAAAACTAATTGCTAATTACATGATAAATATTTTTTGGAATTTAACAATTTAAAACAAAATAAATCTATCCCAAAAAGTAGACATCTAGTGACTGATGTTTTGCTGTATTGTAGGGTTCCTTTGATCAATTGGATGGGAAAACCAAAGATCACTTTCTCTTCAACTAATTATCAGTGCTGAGCACTGCCCAACAACAGGACAGTTGTTTCTGTCGGTGACTTTTCCAACAACGAATGCTGACTGGTAGAAACCTTCCATTCGTACTTCAAAAACCTCCATTTTAAAGTAACATATTCCTTGACTCATTTGAGCAACAACACTGGAGATCCAGTAACTATATTCAAAACTAATTAATGTTCCTCTTGATAATTAATATCATTGGATGTGAAAAAAAGTCACTGGTCAATTTTTAAACATGTCAGATTCAGTTTACTTTGCTGTTATTTTGTTACTTTCTGATACTTTTCAGGATATATTGGTTTAAGCTTCAAAATCCAACCTTTGTTGGAAAAGAAGAAATTATTTGAAACAAACAAGGAAATTATTTGAAACAAGGATCAAACAAGTATAACCTTAAAAAGAATCTGAAGTTTTGTACAAGTAAGCATTTTACAGTATGCTGTATATTTTTGACTGAGACTAGATTGAGTGTCCTTTAAATAATATACCTGTTACTGGAACTTATAAAAAATATTAAATTTTAAATGTGACTCTATTTAATGTTCAGTCAGTCAGTCATCCTAATGTGAAATTTGACATGATGTTGCAAAAGATTACACAGTGAATTTCTCTTCTGCTTTGTTAACCAAAAAAGTGAAAGACTGGGTTTAAAGAGACAAGTTAGTAAGGTATAGTTTAATTCAATAATATTGCTGCTCAGTGTTTCCATCTCTTTCCAGGTTGCACCAGATCATACTCCTCATTGAATATGACTGCATTAATGTCTGGTTTGAAAATTATTATAAATACCAACAATTATGATAGCACAAATTGCATTGTGACAGAAGTACATAACAAATGTACTAATCAATTATACATTTTTGGATTCCACATAAAATAACAGTGTGCTGTATGGTACTGGAAAAGAAGATGCAGTATGTGTTGAACTATTGTTTTATATTTTAGGGTAAGTAGTAGGGAGAAAAGAAGCATTTAAATTATCCACAAGAGTCTGGAAAAACCTCTCCTTGGCATGAGCAGAAAGCCATACAGCTTCTTAAATTTAAAACCTATGATAATTGTCGGCTTTACTAGTAGCTTGTAGTCACAACTCTGTTCAACACACAACGTGTTGAGTTCTGCTTGGCATGACAGTGGATTACATAACTGATTTAAGTAAAAAAAAAATAAAGATTCATATTATTATTGTATTGTATGTTAGCTACACAAATCAAATGATGTAATCTATGTACACCATAAAACACTATGTAGCTTTATGCCTTTTCAGTCTCAAATTTTGCAAACCTCAGTTAAACCAATTAACAAGAGTAATGTTTGTGTGGGTTACAAAATGTTATTTTAATTAAATGATTAAAAAATCTTATGCAATATGTAGTGACATTTTCCCAGGTTAAAGAGGGTGAAGAGGGGAATCTTATTTTCACTACTGAGAGTTACTAACATAAACTTAACATATATTGATTACACAAAGCTCTTGTGTATGTGTTTGCTCAATTAACGTTATTTTGCAACAACAGGAATTTGTATTAAAATGTTTAGCTTTAACTGTAATTTCATATTACAATGTTTAAAAAAGCTATTCATTTTCTTTAGCCAAGTGTAGACAAAAATATTAAATGAGAACATGACTAACTTTTTTAAATTGTGCTATTGAATGAGAGCACTCTAGGTTTTAAAGCAATAAAATTGTTTTCCATTGAACGCTGTCCACATAAAATGGAATTCCTAATGGATGCATTTAATCGGTGTCATTAGTTCCTTGCACCGTGTATTTGAAATACTACCTGTGTCTATCTTTACCAGCACTTCCAGCTATACATCTGCCTAAACCATTTGTGTGTATGCTTGCTTGTATATTCATGCATACACTTGTGTGATGAAAACATGTGCATACAAATACTTAATGCACAAAAATGGTCATTATGTTTTTTGTAAGTATGGCCCCTAGACATTGGCATGTGAGCAGTTTGTATCAGCCACATGTGGTTAATTCAAATGGAGTTCTGTGCTGTATGAATGCAGGCCAGCTGCAATTCAATTGTTTTGCATTGATTCTGATGGTTGGACAAGCCTCCCAGATCCTTAGGCACATCTAAGTACTATTGTTGTGGCGAGTAAATAGTAATTGTATAAACAATAGAGAAATGGTATAAGGGTTACTTACAGAAAGACGGTGTCTGCATATTGAGTTTTAATGGCTTTATATTAGATTTTCTCAATATAACTGCTGTGGTGCAATGTATTGTGATCAATGTAATATGATTTTATAATTTTACATTAAAATATTTGACATTGTTGCTATATATGGGATTAAATGAATAATCAGTTTTATCTTTTTTCAAATGGGACTTAATTCTAACAACTGTTCAACCCTTTTTTCTTAGACCGTAAAGAAATAACTATATGCTTTTTGGTCCATAAGTTATAGTTACTTTTACAGAACTGCAATATTAGTAGTGTTTCAAAAGAGATATAAAACTCTTAAAAGCCTCCTAAATGTCACCAATGCTTATACACTACTAGTTTTTATTTTGCAGTTAATTGTTTTTAAATATATGTAATGAACTCAATCATACAGTTTTTGATGATTATTCTTTGTTGAATTATCATGTTTATTAGTTCCAGAATACAACATTGTGCTATGGGTTTGCCATCTGGCCTGTATTTCAGATAAGGTGATAAAGACAAAATTAAATGTTTTATTGAGGCATCTTGGTATAGATTCAATCCACCAATGATGCAAAGAGTTGAAACATATAAGTCAATAATGCATGAACAGCATGCACCATAACAAGATTATTTTTGAATGAGGTGGGGGATGGTTTCCCACTGTTTCTATTGGTTAAAGTGATCAATATAAACCAACTCTATTGAATGAGTCAAGTCACAGTTAGAATGATAATCTATCTCTATACAGAACAGGCAAGCTATAGATTTAATGCAGAATCTCAAAATCTGTCATTTTACGTTAAGGTGCAATATATAGTTGACTGAAATATGACATTTTATTTTTCAATGCAATTTTTAAGGATGATTTCTGTTTATCTTTGTTGGTTACTACTGGAGTCAGCACAGGTAATCCAAAGCACAACAAGTGAATACTTTTAAACCTCTTTGCTCCTGCAACAGTAAGAAGACTGGCATTTCAAACTGCATATTTAATCATTGTGGTTCATTAATTTTCAGATGTGGTAAATGATTTTTTAATTGATATGATCTAATGAGCTAATGATATTCCAGCTTCTTATTGGCATAAAATGGTAAAATAAAGTGCCATTCTTTTTACAAAGCTTATGGATTTTCATACAACAATTAACTGGGTACATATTCTAAACAGTTCATATAATTACCCCAAAACTCATTTATAATGACAAGAGAACCTGTTTTTGAAATGACCAATTTCATATAACTAGCAGTTTTCCTATTTAACTACATTATGGGGGAAAATGGATCAGTATCATACTAATCATCACATGTAAAGGTTGTATTTTATAAGCTTTGTATATCAATGTATGTGTATCTATAAAACGCCTAGCTTATTTATATGATTTTAAATTTGTGTGTATTTTACTACAACCATATTATTAATGTTATATAAACTTCTGTTGCTTTTGGAAAGAGGATTTGAAGTCAGAAAGAAATGAGCAGAAGCGTCCGTTTTGTATGAAAATTGTAATCACAGCTGCGCCTTCTTAATATTAATTAATACAGAGAGCAAAGCCAAACGATCATCTTTCCCATCCACTGCTGGGCATTTCTCATTTCGATAAATATGCCTTCTTTGTAATCTATAGCTAGATTTAAGTTTAAAATTGTTGTACTTTTACCATGAATGATTTGTGAAGGGAAAGACTGAAAGTGCGTCCCTTTTCAGTCTTTGATTGATGTACTATTCGTCTGATCCACAAACTTTGATCTATTTTAGTATCAGCACCATAAAAGCGGAAATTCATCACGTTGCAGCATGCAAAATGGCAATTACGTTGAAAACATCGCTGCATGCAATTTGGACTAAGTGATTTGTTTCCCCCCCCCCCCCACCGCGATCCTTAATAAATTGTAAAATCAATTAGCAAATCGTTTTATTTAAATTAGAACATTTAACGTTTCTAAAATTCGGGTAAGCAGCAATTGATAGATTTACAATCACTTTGTAATTCACCAATGGGATTGTAGGGATAGTAACTATTTAAAGTATTTGTCAATTTTTAAATACTTTTTTTTGCACCGGGGAAAACCGATCAGCCAATGGCGATATCTGGACTCCTGAAGAATTTCTGCCGAAGATGCCCATGATGAAGAGAGTTTAGCCCCGCACCAATTTCGAGAGGCAGTGCTGGCGGGCGCCCAGTTGGCGCTGTCGGCCAGTCGAGCCACTGATTCCTTCCAGGGATCCACTCGGTCAGCAGGTGCCGCTCTACCGCCTTCTGGGGATCCCAAAAGACCCAATTAAACCGAAGCCGCCCAATGTTTCCAATGATCCGAGCTCTGAAAAGCAAAGCCCCCCCCGGCCTTTTCTCGCAAAGTGGCCCCGGGTCTCTTTCCCCCCCTTCCCTTTCTGCAAACCTTGACCCTGTTGAATGAGCCGCTGTGACAAGAGCCACCCCCAAGAAAAAAATTAATCCCTATCCAGATGTAGCAACAAATAATTAGCTGGAGATCCGCTCCAGATCAGGGGTGAATCCACCCCCCTTGTTGTTCAAGGCAAATGCCAAAGGAAACCAGCGACCGTCGAGCAGAGTCGGTGCTTTTGCAAACGCGCCTTGTAAAATGCAATGATTATTTGTTTCCATAAGAATGTTTGTTGTAAGGACAATGTATTAATAGAGAGAATAGGCAAGCTGTTGCCGGGTTTTTCTTTACCCGCCCTGTTATGTTCTTTACTAGGTTGCTTTAGTCGCAGCTTGTCTCTGTGGCGCAATCGGTTAGCGCGTTCGGCTGTTAACCGAAAGGTTGGTGGTTCGAGCCCACCCAGGGACGAATGTTCCTTTTGTTACCTGATGTCTCTACATTTTGCATCGTTTTTATAAATCGCTAAAGCCTTTACATTTTGTACGCTATTCGGAATGCTCTGCAAAATAACTAAAGATTTTTAGGGTAAATTGCATAACAGTATTCGAGTGTCTACCTCTTTTTTTTGGGGGGGGAGCTGAACGCGTCTTTGGCCAGCAGCTAATATGAAACACCCACAACCTCTGTTCTCGCATAAAGAAATAATACATTCGAACCTACGTGAAATAATGACATATTAGCGGCTAAAATATGAGGATATTTTTGTGTGCACCTTTTCTTTCAATAGCGGCCGCGCAAAATAATCAATTACAAATGTAAAAACCTCAGTAAATTCGGCTGTCTAACTATACTGAGCAGTGGAAGGACATCACGTCTCAACATTCACGTTGTGTTGCCCGAGAAGAAAAAATAATCGCCTCTATCCCGTAGCATGTCGTACACAACAAAATTCAGGATTGCTGATGCATAAAGAGACGTAAATCGTGCAGTGCAAAAGGCGAGTCTCCGTATTCAGTTTTTCGGCCGATACCACAACAGGGCTTCGTACTTCAGTAAATATTGTCGGGTCAGACAGATGTTTGCAATTGCTCTTCAGCTATAAACACGATGACATCTGAAAGAATTACAGAAGTAACATTTCTCCAAGCGCAATAGAAACGTTTCAATTATACCGACAAAACACAAAGTAAAAATGGCAAAGAAATATGCTTCAAGCGTATATGCTTCAATATCTAAATAGTCAAGAGAGATGCTTTAAGACCTTTCGATGATATGATGTTTAAAACTATTCATTGCAAAATTCTCCATTTTTAAACATTTGATTTTATTAGTTTTTGTAGTTTTGAGGCAGACGTCCTGGATACTAAACATTGTAACATAAATACAGATTACATCAAAACATTTTATGTGTGAAAAGAATCAATTACAACTGCTTAGGACGGTGTCGTGCATCATTAGAAGGAATGGTATTTAATTTACTCTGTTCAATCCTTCGCTTATTGTATCCAGGCAAAATGCAAAAAGAACGTGACCTATATATTAACTAAGTTTTCAATATACAGAAGACCTGCAGTCTAAATGTTGCATAAACTCCTGTCGATTACATTACTTACACTCTCCTCTCACAGTTACACTGCCTATTGTCAAAGACCCATCAACAACAATATGGGATATAAATGATTTTTAATATATGGTCTGAAAAACACTGTACCATTTCTAAATGTTGACCATTTAAGCATTTGTGTGCTTTGTTGTGCTTTCGCGCCATTTTTGTTTTTACTTAAATCTGATTACATTTTTACAAGTTTTGTTTCTACAATTTTAAACCCACCAATACCCGTCCTGTCAAAACATAAGCAAAATGTATTTAACCTATTCCAGTACGCGTACATTCCAGCTTATATATAATTATTGTACCTGATTGGCTCTAAAGCGTTTTGGGACGTCCTGAGGTCGTGAAAGGCGCTATAGAAATGCAAGTCTTTTTTTTATTGCTGAGCGCTGTTACGTTTGTCAAATGTAATGGAACTTTCAGATTTGATCGTTAAGCCATCTTTTCTCCCCAAAATTAACATTTGAAAATAATGCAAGAAGAATTACTTCTGAAAGTGACAGTAGGGGAGTCATGCCACAGAAATGGATTGTGCGCCCATAAATTTAGAACGTGCAGAAAGAAAAACGACTTAATTTGTACCTGCATTGTACTTCTGAGCATTTCATTTGCAAAACGCACTGTTGTTTATTTAAATTGTTATTTAAATATAATGCAGTCTGTGCATTTACAGGAGCGATTATGTAGGAATGTAACGATAAAATTACTTAAGTACTTTAAGAAATACAGTTTTAATTTACACAATAGACTTCGGCAATTACATTGAACACTTTTGTTCATAGGATATTAACGGCCAGAATTTGAAATGGTTTTCCTATGTTTTAATAACTTGGGTTTTACAGGCAGAGCAGAACTAATGTAATGCCCGATCGGGAAGCAAGGGGCACACAGCATAACATTTACTGTACTTTAAGCAGTCAGTCCGATTTAACCAAGTTCACTCAGAACAGGAAGCCGGCAAGCAAACCCCTTTAGAAAGCATGTCACTGTGCTGCATTTCGAAAATACACCAAACCTTTCAAATATTGTTTCTCCATCTGTAATTTATAGTTATGGTTATCTATTTATCTTAACACTGTTGTCTTATGTACTAAATACTGGACTAGAAGAGGACAATTGCACCAAAGGAAATAGATAGGACCATGCCATTCAACAATACATTGGCTAAAGGAATATTTTTCTGGCCCACTAACCCTGTATCAAAAATAAAGAAAAGTTGTATTTGAACTACATTTACCTTTACTAACAAGTCACTCTTGCTGCAGAATCTTGTATACTTCTAATTATATAAAATAAAAAGTCAAATCGAGTTATTTTACTGAGGGAGAGTGGCTGAAAATTGCAGCATTTATTTGAGTTACCAGTAAAATACAGCAATATCTGGTGGAATGTTGTACATTTCAAGAAGAAAAAAGTTTATTTTTGTACTTCGTTTGAGATGTAAACCAAGTCCCCGTGCCAAGAAGCAGTTATTGAAATCTCTTAATGTTGCAAAAAAAATGTTTATTAATTCCAGTGAGGACAGCTGAGCTCTTAAGTGCGAAATGACAAGAGGAGGGATTCACTCATGTCGGAAAAGAATGGAAATGAAACCTTCACAAATATAATCACTGTGAAATAAGTCGATCCCTTTTCAGCAACTAATGCTGCAGGGGTCGGTAGATTTTGATTATGCTGTTCAATTTAGAGAGTATTAAGATGTCATGAATTACATTTGGACATGTCCATGAAACGTTTGTGCTCATTTATGACCGTAGAACAGGGTCAGCAATAACAAGCAACTACCAACAAAGTTGTCGATCTAGTGGGGAAAAATGGAACGTTAGGGTAAATGAAAATAAATGGGGAGAAGAAAAATGTATAACCACTTCAAGGTGCAATTGCTGTAAGAGAAACATAACCAATCTCAAGAATTTAAATATCATGGCTTATGACAAAGTTTCCTGAAGAATAGCTTTTCTGTTTACCTTTTCTTTGGGCTGGTTTACGCTGTTTAGTCTCAATCCCTTTTCAAAGGGTCCAAAGTTTGTGGCACAACATAACCCGGTGTTTAAGCTTTCCACATTTAACTCTCTTCACAACAGGAATTCGGCTGTAATTTTACAATTATTTACCACCTCGAGATGGGCTCGACTATCATTTGGTCTCCACTAAAGATCAATGAAACTGAGACAATGCATTGGAAAGACATCATTAACAATTGTATTCCACATTTAAATAAGTTTCACGTGTCCTTTTTAATCGATGTCTATTACTGGCGAAAAAGTGAAAACGTAGGTGAGTCAATATGCAATACATTTGGCATTTTACAAATTAAAATTAAATGGAACATATTCTGCAGAAAAAAATGCAGACAATGTGGAATGACTGTGACTGATTTCATGCTCTAATTAAACTGGGTTCTGAGGAAGGGTCACACTCCAAACTTTAACCTGTACTTTTCCTTCAGATGCTGAAGGTCCTGCTGTGTATTTCCAATATTTCCTGTTTTTTAATGTTAGATTTCCAACACTTGCGGTCTCTCTTCGAAATTAAAGTCTGTTCTAAAACAGTAATTTGGTGTTTATCCGAAGGACTACACTGTTACTACATCGAAACAAAAACAATCTACATCGAGTTGTAGTTAAATTCTAATATTTTCTGTGATAACTTTCAAACACGTAATTAGCTGACTATTAATAATAGGGGAGATGTTAAGATAAAGCACAGGACATTACATTTAGAAAGTTTAAAGCCAAGACTCGGCTCTAGTTTACTCCATGGGTTGTGTGAGGTTTTTCCAATTATTTTTCCTTAGCTTCAGCTATCACCTGAACAGAGAAAATGATGACGTATTTTAGCTGCAGATAGATGACTATAAATAATAAAGCTTTCGATCGCATTCTAATATAAATATATATTTCTTAAGTCTTCATTTTTACAATACCACAGATTATCAAATATACATCTAGGTAATTGTAATGTTATTTGCTAATTGAATATTAGTTGATTAATATTCTGAGCTACTCAATACACATGAACTGATGGATTACTTACAAGAGCTTCACGAACAGTCAAAGAAATAAAAGCAAGAGTTTAAAAAAATCACCTTTTTTCCTGAATTTCTGGAGCATGGTCTCATATTTATGCTTCCTAAGTGTTCAATTTATTTCAAATCCCTTTTATCTTTTCGATAGGACGCTTTCCGGCTAGTGTGCACATCTTGTGATCCCTACATTTACCTGAAGATTAATTTCGCAATGGCTTGACAAATGCAGCCAGGCAGCAACTGCAAACTATTATTCAGGTGGGAAAAGAAAACTAGATTTATACATACATTCTATATACATAGAAGTGAAAGGGTGCAATTTATATATTGAAGAAAGCTTCTCTTTCGTTGCAAAACAGCCATCCGGAAAAGTCAATTAATCTCAATCCACATATAAATCCAAGGACTTCCAGTTCACCATGTGCGTTTATGTGTTTGCGAGTGAGAGGGAAAACACGCATATATGTGTGTGTATATGAATATATCCACCTTGTCTATGTCTGTTCGTCTACCATCAATCTACACTACTAGTCTTCGCAGTGTATAAGAAGTTAACTTTAACAGAGGACTACAGTATTAAAAGTGCCTCACGCCATGGACAGCAAACGGAATCAGTGAAATGCAGCATGAAGAGTGCTTCAACATGCCACACTTTTCACCTCCCAGACAGCATTTCCGGTAATTAACTCCCTCGAGACTTGGCATTCCAGTTGCATATTTTAACATTCTGATAGGGGAGGACGTGATTTGGCGAACACTCCCTTTCAGGTACCATCGAAGAGGTCGTGGGATATTGATTACAGATCACTTAAATTGTTCAGCATTTATGGGGTTATGGCGACGAAACTAATTGGAACTAGTACAAAAATTAAGACGTCTTCATCCCTTATATCCTAAGAATTTAATTATTTGAGAGGAAGAGCGTACAAATCCTCACAGGTTTAAATCATTTAGAACACACAGACTGAGAAACTTAAGCAGATATTGACTAAATAAACTAGAAATAAGATGCCTAATCATTTCATTTCAAACTGTGAACATAATTATACAGTAAGGGGTGCTTTGACAGATCAGATATTTCGTGAGACAGTATTTTACTGAGCATACAAAATCACTAGCCAGACACACTACCGAGATTTATCGGAACAACTGGTTGACACATTAGATCACAGTATCACACAAGTAGTGCCTCCAGGCTAAATTAGATCACGCTGAGAAATTCTATATTAAAAGCATACTTTATAGCAAGAACGTTCCTATTTCAGGAGGTAAAAAGTTGGCAAAGGACGAAGACCTTTCACTTGTATAGCGCCTTTCACGTCCTCGAGACCCCAACGCGCTTCGCAGTCAATACATTAAACATTCGAAAGTAAACATATAAATATTATTATTGACGGTAAAGTAAATAAATGATCCAGCTGATATGAAATGCGACAATCACCCCCCTCCTGAAAAATTGTAACTCGAGCCCTTTAACTGCCTTGTTTAATGCATTGTCGAAATGCAGCTTGTACATGCAACATGCACAAATGCTGCATGAACCGCACTAGTTAACAGCTATACGCGGCATTTTAGTACACTTTCTTTCTGTTGTGTGTACTTTAGATAATCTTGTACGTTTGTCAGATATATTTATTGTCCACGTGAGCTATGACAGAAGATGCATTTTCCCTCCATTTTCGAATCGCTGATTTTCATTACATTCCGGTCTTTGTTGTGTGCATTCTTTGAAGCATCCATCTGAAAGGGAAGAGCAAATCAAAGCAGTTTCTTGGAATTTAAGATGAAGGGTTTAACACGTCCGCTCGTCAAATCTCTGCATTACTATTTAAATATTCATATTAATGTATATTTGATCATTATCAAAACCATAATCTTCTCTGTAATTTTTAAGTCTGATTTCTAATACACGTACCATTCTAAGATGTAACGCCTTTATACAGGTGCTGCTGTTCTCTGCTCGCAAACTTTACCGATCAGCCGCACCTCAGTTTGCAGTTGCACATTGCCAACTTTTACTACTACTGCTGTCATTATATATTCGTCTTTCTGTAACCCTTCTCTAAATCACTCTGTTTTATTGTACTAAGTTCCCGTTGCTGTAAAAAGCATTAAACTACTTCTTGTTAATACTTATTTTGTACATGCTGTTATTAATACACAAAGAAACTAAACAGCATTCAAATGATTTTATGGCACTTTGTCTAAATCCCAGAATTTCAGCCCATAGGTATATGTAATTGCATTTAATATACAATGTAACGCATTCATTGCACCTTGTATTTCAGCAATTGAGTTTCTATTCGTTAATTTCCAATCTCTTTTATATCTATCACCATTACTGCAGCAGCATCCTGCATCTATGTCATCCATGTCTAAAAGACTATTTAATTCTGACCCATATGCTGCTTTGTAGATTAGTAGTTAGGATCAAGAAGGCATCCATGTGATCCCACTGACAGACTGTCAGGCTTTTCCCCTATAAGTTACATATCTGAGAGCTGCTTAAACTGAATAGATACCACTATGTGTTGTAGGCGTATATAGCTACAATGATTGGGTTACTTATTTTCATATTTGAACTATTCTTACATTTGAAAATATATACACATGAATAGGCTAAGCATGAAATGTGCATCACACTGCTTATAATTATAGCCCTTGAGCAATTGCTGATGGGATTTGAATTGATGATTGTGCAGGCAGTTTAAGATATTTAAAAAAACACTATAGTATAATTACAATCAATTTAATACATTACATTAGCTGTTTTTTCACAGCGTCTATCTAAGTTGAACTATCATTTTTATAACAAGAATGAAAAGATATTTAAATCAGTCAACATGAAAAAGTAAACTTGTTTTGTATAACTGAGTTTCACTGTCAACACTTCCTTTAAAAATAGAACAGTCACAAAGATTTACAATTAACTTTAATATGCTTTTTATATCTTTCTACGAAGGCCTTTGAATATTTATGTTTAAACAGTGCTGATTACATCAGCAGGAGAAACTGTCTTGGAGGAACAATTGAATCTGATGGTATGAAGGGACTGAATTAATGTCAGCATAGTAAATCAGAGACTGTTATTTCAACTTTGCATGTTAATGCACAGTAATTCCTTTAAGCTAGTAGTCCACCACTGATGTCATCAGCACTCATGGTCTAAACAAAAAATGTTGCTGTTATGTCCACAGTCCCTCCCAGTAGTATTTCACAGCAGTAAGAATAAAAATGATACTGTGAGTACGTGAAAAATACAACCCACTGATCTCCAATTGAATTACACTGTGAACATTTAATTGCACTGGACAGCTATCAAAACATTCCAGATGTTGCAAAATCTGTGAAGTCTTCTTCAACTCATAGATCTCCCACAACAAAAGGATGCCATTAAAAAGCTTCTAACAACTGAAGAATTAAATTTTGCTGCTCCAACTGAAGGCTGCAGCCAATTCATCTCACATAGCATTTTCTGATTCCTTTGTGGGAGTTCTTAGCTATGTACTGACCAAAACAGAGAGCGATGTGGAGAACAATGCACAAATGTGTATAAATAGGGTCCCATGCCTGTGTATATCAGTTTTGAGGCATGCCTCTACCCAAAGCATTAATTTACCTTTTTTGTAAGTGATGTACAAATCCTGAGAATTAATTTTTTTTTAATTGTCAGGATTAAAGGGGAACCAGTGGATGTAGTATATTTGTATTTCCAAAAGGCATTTGATAAGGTGCCACATAAAAGGTTATTACACAAGATTAGGGCTTGTGGAGTTGGGGTAATATAGTAGCATGGATAGAGGATTGGTTAACAGACAGAAAACAGAGAGTAGGGATAAACAGATCTTTTTCAGGTTGGCAGGCTGTTACTTGTGGGGTGCTGCAAGGATCAGTTTTGGGGCCTCAGCTATTTACAATCTATATTAATGACCTAGCGGAAGGGACCGAGTGTAATGTATCCAAGTTTTCTGATGATACAAAGCTAGGTGGGACAGTAAGCTGTGAGGAGAACACAAAGGGCGTGATCTTACCTCTCGGTGCGAGTTGGGAGCAGGTCAGCTGACTTGCAGGTTCCGATCCCGCCCCCAATGACGCCCGATGCACAGACGTAATTTTATGTCAATTGGTCTTCTAAAGCCCGCCCTGCGGGCTTGCCGGCCAATTAAGAGAAAGCCGATGTCAGATGATGTCAGTTGATGACGCATCATCTGCCGGTTTTCTTAAAGGGGACACGCTCATTTTTTCTGACAGATGATTTTTCAGCGTTAAACAGCATTGAGATGTCGGGTCCCTGCACAAATCGGGGATCCGACACTTGGGAAGATTGTATGGAGGCGGGTTGACAGCGGGTTCAGGACCCGCTGTCAATCTTTGCAATTTTGCCAGCAGCCCCGCCTCCAAAGCCGTCCCCTGAGTGCCGGCAAAATTCCCCCCAAAGAGTCTGCAAAGGGATATAGAAAGACTAAATGAGTGGGCAGTAAGGTGGCAGATGGAGTATAATGTAGGGAAATGTGAGGTTATTCACTTTGGTAGGAAGAATAGAAAAACAGAATATTTTTTAAATGGTGAGAAACTTTCAAATGTTGGTGTTCAGAGAGATTCGGATGTCCTCGTGCAAGAAACACAGAAAACTAGCATGCAGGTACAGCAATCAATAAGGTAGGCAAATGGCATGTTGGCCTTTATTGCAAGGAGGTTGGAGTATAAGAGTAAGGAAGTCTTGCTACAATTGTACAGGGCCTTGGTGAGACCACACCTGGAGTACTGTGCACAGTTTTGGTCTCCTTATCTAAGGAAGGATATACTTGCCTTGGAGGCGGTGCAATGAAGGTTCACTGGATTGATTCCTGGGATGAGAAGGGCTGTCCTATGATGTGAGATTGTGTCGAATGGGCCTCTCCTCTCTGGAGTTTAGAAGAATTAGAGGTGATCTCATTGAAACATACAAGATTCTGAAGGGGATTGACAGGGTAGCTGTTAAGAGGTTGTTTCCCCTGGCTGGAGTGTCTAGAACTAGGGGGCATAGTCTCAGGATAAGGGGTAGGCCATTTAAGACTGAGATGAGGAGGAATTTCTTCACTCAGAGGGTTGTGAATCTTTGGAATTCTCTGCCCCAGAGGGCTGTAAATGCTGAGTCTTTGAGTATATTCAAGGCTGAGATAGATAGATTTTTGGACTCTAGGGAAATCAAGGGATATGGAGATAAGGCAGGAAAGTGGAGTTGAGGTCGATGATCAGCCATGATCTTATTGAATGGCGGAGCAGGCTCGAGGGGCCGTATGGCCTACTCATGTTCTTATTAAACCCTTTGTGCCAGCCAGGTATGATTCCACTGGTGAGTTTTCCCCCTGATTCCCATTGACTTCAGTTTTGCTTGGAGTCCTTGGTGCCACACATGATTGAATGCTGCCTTGATGTCAAGGGTAGTAACTCTCACCTCACCTCTGGAATTATGTTTGGACCAAAGCTTTAATGAGGTCTAGAGCAGAGTGGTCCTGGTGGAACCTAAACTGCATCAGTGAGCAGGTTAATGGAGAGTAAATGTCGCTTGATAGCACTGTTAATGACTCCTTCCATCACTTTGCTGATAATTAGCTGGGTTGGGTTTGCCCTGCTTTTTGTGGACAGGACATACCGGGGCAATTTTCTACATTGTCGGGTAGATGTCAGTGTTGTAGCTGTATTGGATTAGCTTTGCTAGAAGTGTGTCTAGTTCTGGAGCACAGGTTTTCATCACTACAGCCGGAATGTTGTTGGGGGCTGTAGCCTTTGTTGTATCCACTGCACTCAGCCATATCTTGATGTCATATGTAGTGAATCAAATTGGCTGAAGACTGGCCTCTGTAATGGTGGGACCTCCGGAGGAGGCCGAGAAGAATCATCCACTCAGAATGTTTTTGCATTCATATGCTGAGCTCTGCTATCACTGAGGATGGGGATGTTCATGGAGCTTCCACCTCCCATTAGTTGCTTATATGTCTGCCATCATTCGCAACTTGATGTGGCAGGACTGCAGAGCTTTGATCTAATCGGTTTGTAGTGGGATCGCTTAGCTCTGTCTATAGCATGCTGTTTCCACTGTTTAGCATGCATGTAGTCTTGTGTTATAGCTTCACCAGGTTAGCATCGCATCTTCAGGTACATCTGGTGCTGCTCCCAGCATGCTCTTCTACACTCCTTATTGAACCAGTGGTAGTTATGCGACTTGATGGTGATGGACAAGTGAGGGGTATGGCATGAGGTTACAGATTGTGTTGGAATACAATTCTGCTGGTGGCCCACAGCACCTGATGGATGCCCAGTTTTGAGCTGCAAGATTTGTTGCTAATCTATGCCATTTAGCACAGTGGTAGTGTGATGGAGGGTGTCCTCAGTGTGAAGACAGGATTTCGTCTTCACGAGGACTGTACGGTGGTGACTCCTACCAATATCGTCGTGGACAGAGGGATCTATGACAGGTGAAGACAGAGTCAAGTAGATTATTCCCTCGTGTTGGTTCTCTCATCACCTGCCACAAGCAGCTATATTCTTCAGGACCTGGCCAGCTTGTTCAATGTTTGTACTACCAAGCCACTCATAGCGATGGATGTTGAAGTCCCTCACCCAGAGTACATTCTGTGTCCTTGCTACCTTCAGATGGTGGTCAACATGGAAAAGTACTGATTCATCAGTTGAAGAAGGGCAGTGAGTGGTAAACTGCAAGAGACTTCCTTGCCCATGTTTGACTTGAAGCCATGAGACTTTATTTGGTGCAGGGTCAATGTTGAGGATTCCTAGTGCCACTCCCACCTGACTTTAACATTGTGCCCCCACCTCTGATGGGTGTATCCTGCTGGTGAGAGAGGACTTACCCAGGAATGGTGATGGAGAAGTCTGGGATGTTGGATGAAAGGTATAATTCTGTGACTATGACTATGTCAGGCTGTTGCTCTCCCAACTTGGTACCAGTCCCCAGATGTTAGTGAGGAGGACCTTGCAGGGTCGACTGGGCTGGGTATGTCTTTATCATGTCCCGATTTGATGCCTATGTCACAGCTGAGTGGTACATCCGGTTTTATTCTTCTTATTCTTTGTAGAGGTTTCATGCCACTTCAGAGAGCAGTGAAGAGCCAAGCACATTGGTGTAGTACTGGAGTCACATATAGGCTAGACTGGGTAAGGACGGCATGTTTCCTTCCCTAAAGGACATTAGTGAACCACTTGGGTTTTTACGACAATCCAACAGCTTCATTTTGCACTTTTACTTATACCTAGGGGAAAGGGCATTGTTGGGGTAATAGGTGCCAGATTCACGAGCAGGCACAAGAAAATCCTCTAGCAACATTCCTGTAGTGAACAAAGTCCAAGGTTAGCAATTCTTAACAACAACAACCACAACAACAACTTGTATTTATGTAGCGCCTTTAACGTAATAAAACATCCCAAGGCGCTGCACAGGAGTATTATGAGACAAAAAATTTGACACCGAGCCACATAAGGAGAAATTAGGGCAGGTGACCAAAAACTTGGTCAAAGAGGTAGGTTTGAAAGAGCGTCTTAAATGGAGGAAAGAGAGGTAGCAAGGCGGACAGGTTTAGGTAGGGAATTTCAGAGCTTAGGGCCTAGGCAACAGAAAGCACGGTCACGAAAGTTTGAGCGATTATAATCAGGGATGCTCAAGAGGGCAGAATTAGAGGAGCGCAGATACCTCGGGAGGGAGAGGGGGTGTTGTAGGGCTGAAGGAGATTATAGAGATAGGAAGGGGTGAGGCCATGGAGGGATTTGAAAACAAGGATGAGAATTTTGAAATCGAGGCGCTGCTTAACCGGGAGCCAATGTAGATCAGCGAGCACAGGGGTGATGGGCGAACAGGGCTTGGTGTGAGTTAGGACACGGGTAGCCGAGTTTTGGATGACCTCAAGTTTATGTAGGGTGGAATGTGGGAGGTCAGCCAGGAGTGCATTGGAACAGTCAAATCTAGACACAAATAACTTCCAAAGCACTTAGATAAATTAAGCTAAATCAGTCCAAAGCAGTGCTTCCAGTTTGCTGACACTTCTAGCAGTCTGCAACACCATTGATAAACTGGTGTAAATTTTTGGGCACGGTAAACCAGTGCAAGGAGAAGGAAATTAAGTGCTGCATGTTGCACACTCATTGCGCAAGGGTTTTAATGGTGGGGGCAGGATTTCAGTAGGCACAGCGGAGGACTAAGAGTAGGGGTAGAAGAACATGCCAGAACTCCTCTGGACCAGCGGAGTTTGGCACTAAGTCCCTCCACTGAATTTTCCTCTACTTAGTGCTGAGATTTCCCCAAAAAATGCTTTAGCACAGGAAAATTTAGTTTCATATTTCCTGTGACATTACTCACAGTGAGTCAAAGGATATGCTAAAGTCTGACGTTTGACATGTAACAGAAGGTAAGTGTGACAGTGCGGCAGGGGGCCAGGTTGTTATTTTGAAGCCTGAAGAACCATTCCTGATCCTGCCAGCCCCCAAAAAATAAATGACTACTTACCTTTTGGACTCCTTTTTGGTTGGACCGCCAGCTGAAACTGTGTGCAATGTGCACAGCGCATCATCTGCCCAGTTGAGTCCTAAAATGGCAGTTGGGGTCCTATGTAGGTTATAAGACCCCGATTCACATATTAAAAGGCTCTATTGCCTGATTCAGGCAGGCGCTTCTGCTGCCCAGCGGTAGACACATGGGAAGATAGCACTGTCGATGGAAACAAGCGGTAAGTCATACCCCACCATTTCCGGGGCGTTACCTGGCAGGAGGCCTCAAAAATCTCACCTTGTATGTTATGTACTTAATTGTGTCTCTTTCGAAAGTTCTGTTTATTTTCCAGCGGCAATCTATTTACTGAGAGTTTTTTTACTTCTCAAATAGATTAAGTACCCCTGGTAGGTTAGGTTAGACTGAATTTTAAAATTGATTTTAAGTTGCCTCATCGTTGGAAGTGGAAGGCTCCAGTAACCTCCTCCATACAGACACACATATGCACGCACACAAACACACACACTACATTTTGTTATTGTGAAGAAAATATTGCAAACTCACTTTTTATTCTTTAAATATAAAGTGATTCTGTAATTTAATATGTTTACCTTCTCAGTTAGTAGAGGTGCTTATCTTATGTTTGCTGATAAGCCTTCCAGTAAAGCACACTGTAATAGTAAAAGGGAAGATTTTCTTTACAGGCAATTTTAATCCTGAGACTGTCAGCAATTCCATGGAATTCCAGGTTCCCTAAAATGACCATTTAAAAAAGGTTGTCAGCACCACTGAAATATTACATTAATAAAATGTCCATTTACACTGCAGCTACCAGTCTGAGGGAATCCTATTCTGCTTTGTTCCAGAGTTAGATTGGACACAGACTGCAAATTTGGTGTAGGTTCTTCAATGTAAATGTAAACTTGCAATGTAAATAGACCCAAAGTTTCTCACATGTTAGCAGTAGCTTGCCAGACTATCAACCTATACTATAAAATAAACACTTACAACAATTTAAGCAAGGACAGAAAATTGTAAACATCTTACTACAGGAAACTCTCGATTTAACGGCACCTAAATAACCAGAAATCTCTGTTAACCAGCAAAATTCAGGAGTAGGTTCAGGTAAGTTTTACTTCATATTAGTGGCCGTTCCTGGATCTGTGGCCGTGTAACCGGGGTTCCTGCACCTGTGCAACAGGGATGCTTGGTCTGTGGCCGGGGTTCCTGCACCTGTTGCCATGCAACAGGGACGCCTGGATCTGTGGCCGTATCTTTTACTATACCTCTCTGTAATCCAGACTTTTTGATAAACCGGCACCACGCCGGTCCCGTTGGTGCCGGATAAAAAAGAGTTTCCTGTAATGACTGCCCTTTCTTTCCTTTTTCACAATTCTCTCTCCTATTTCTGTTATTTTCACTGTACTGATTTTGGCCTTATTCTTTTGAAATGTCTTGTTCATTCTAACTAATCACTTTAATAATTTTTTCTTTGCCATTGATGGTTCAGTTGGTAAGTGCTTCATCGTTACGAAACTGAGCCACACAAACCAGGTTCAATTCCCAGTCTGTGCTGATTAACCTGATCTCAGCCTGGATCGTGACGAGAAAGAAATTCCACTTGTATAGTGCCTATACAGCATAGTCCTATAATCAGGAATGAGATAAATATCTGTTTTTGGCAGTGTTGGTTGAGGGGTAATGTTGGCCAGGGCACCAAGAGAACTCCCGAGCCTTTCTTCAAATAGTGCCACAGGATCATTTACATCCATCCGAGAGGGTAGATGGAGCCTTGGTTTAATACCTCATCCAACAGCCAGTACCTCCAACAGTGCAGTCCTTGCACAGGTCTGCATTGGTGTGTCAGCCTAGATTATAAAGAAAGAAAGGCTTGCATTTATATGGTGCCTTTCATGACCTCAGGACGTCCCAAAGCACTCCAGTTTCTAGAGTGGGGGTTGAACCCACAACCTTCTGAACTAGAGGTGAGAGTGCGACCACTGAGCCAAGGCTGACAATAAGGTCATTGCAGTTATTCTTAGTGCCCCAGTGTTTTCAGGGCTAAGTCAGTAAAGGTTCCTACTCCTGCTACCTACTCAGTTATTCCTGCTGGAAGGCATGCATGTATGGGTATAAGACAGATTGGACTCATGTGTGGCTTGTCGCCCTGTCAAAGATGAAACAGCTCGCTAATATTCATTGCCCAGGCTCACACATGGCAGATGAAAATCCTTGGTCCTTCTGGTGCAGTCCAAATGTAAGTTGGAAATTAGGCTGGAGGGAACAACATCTGGAGTTCCAGCATCATTGGCTCTCGGATAGACCGGCATAAGATTGGGAGCAGTATACCTGCTTAGACACAGTGTACTGGCCCACTGAAAGACGCATTTGGGCCCCACCTGGAATGTCCAGGTCAGAAACGTGGTCTGGATTGCCAAATAAAACAGTAAGCAGCTTTATTGTTATTTAAATGCGATCCCCTTGCAAAGGGGACAGAGGGGACAGAGGGGACATCTGCATTCTTTTTGAGACACAGTACCAATCATCCGATTTCCCTGCGAGTTGGGCAGGTGGGCACGCAAAATGTGCCTCTAATGGTGTGGGTATCCACCGTCAGTGTGAAAAATAGGGAACCTCTGCCCTGACCCTGGAAAATCTGCCGGGGTCAGTGGCAGAGGTTCCCAATGAATGTGATACCACTGTACTTTGAAGGTGAAGATAGTGGGCTCGATTTTCCAAGCCCCTTGGAGGCGGGAGTGGTGGGAAAATTGCAGAATCGGGGAGCAGGAACCTATCCCGCACCCAAACCGCCTCCGTGCCAATGTCCCAGGAGGCGGGTACTCTACCTGTGCTGGGAGCCGCCTCCCCAAGGCGGGAAGGGGATTAGTGCCAATTAACTGCCTGTTAACAGGCAGTTTTTTGCCTAATCCCTATTTTTATCCCTGAAGTGTGGGCTTCCCGACGGCTCCGAACCACGCCAAGTTAGCGAGGCGGACCGTCGATCTGCAGCGGTTGGAGGGGTCGAGATGTCCATTGTGCAGGTGAGTGATGGGTGCATGTGTGCAGAGGTAAGTGTGTGAGGTGTGTGTAAAGTGTTTTAATGGCCCAGAAATTCGGCTCGCCACGGGTGAGTACGCACGGGTTACTCACCCGTAGGCCGAATGGAAATGCCGGTTTCCTGCATGCACTGCGCATGCGTGGGAAACCGGCACTTCCGATCCTCTGAACAAAGGGGTTCAGAGGTCGAACGCGCGCGCAGGGGAGGCTGCGCGTGCGCTTTGAACTTAGGTTTTTTTTGCAGGTTTTCACGCGAGGTTAAGCCTGCAGGATTTACACATTTAAAAAGCAGGCATAAGGCCTGCTTTTTACAAGGTAAGTGGTCAATTAATTAAAATTAAAACATTTTTTCCACAGCTTTATTATTTTTAAATACTTTAAAGCAAGGTAAGTTTATTTTTAGCCCCGTTTTTTTATAAAATTCTTTTTTTCAAAAATTTAAATTATTGTTTAAAATAGTTATTTAATGTAATTTATAGTTTATTTAAAAAGTGTGATTTAAAAAAAAAATTATTTGAAGGTTTACTGCTATTTTGGGGCCCATAGCATTCATAAGTTTTCACAGGTCTTCCTGTCAATCTTATGAATGGGCTTTTCCCTCCTCCGATTGGCTGCCCATGGCTCACGTGATCCCAGGGGACGCATCACACTAACTACGCCCCTGGGACACGCAAGCACAGCGCGCCGGCAGCTGGGCCAGGCCCCGGAGCGGAATTCCACGGGGCCCTAGAGCTCAACTGCCGGCGCGCAAGGTAAATGCAGGTCGGGGGCTTGCACCCGCGGGAAGCCCCCGACCCAAATTTCTAGGCCAATAAGTTTTACTTACCTTTACTTTCTCCTGCAGGCTTCCTGCCTTCAGTTCTCAGGAGTCCCTCAGCTCACCGGCACAGAAAGCAGAATGGCCGCTGAACTGTCAAAAGCTGCAGCCTCTGCTTTCTGGTCTGGAGAGATCTCTAACTGAGTCTGAGTAGAAGGACTCAAGTTAGAAGACAGATTGTCAGTGTTTGACAGCTTCGCAGAGCTGTCAAACGCTGATTTTTCATCTGTCAAAAGCTCTTGACCGATGAAATGTCAATCACTGACGTCACCAATAATCAGGTGTCCCTTAATTAGCCTGCTGAGCCCGCTGGGCGGGCTTAACAAGGTCAATCAAGGGAAAATAGCGTGGGTTGGCCACAAGTCGATGGAGGTGGGACTACAATCCAAAAAATGGAAGTCCCGCCTCCAAAAGCTTCCCATTGACAAAATCGAACCCCGTGTCTCTGAAATTTCTTGGGTCCACTCTGCAAGCATAAATGGCAGAGTGGGTGCTGCTGACCCTACTGGAGCATCCGGGGTCAGGACAAAGTCAGCTCACCTTGATATTGTCAGTGGACATTCCAATCTAGTATGAGTGCATCTTGGGTGTCTGCAGGGAGGTGTGGGTGAAGATGCAGTGCTGGCTGGCTGGGAGTGCCACTGGTGAGGCCGCTCAAAAAGTGCAAACTCTATTGCTGATCAACCCCACCCCCACCCCTATAATAAGGCCAATCAAGAGAAAATGTTGGCAGCATTTTCAGGGTCTTTCAGGCCATTACCTTGGTCTGTTTCTTCTGCTCAAATGACCTGGACATCAGATTCTTCCCAGCAAGCAAATCACAGGATGGATGGGAAGTAGGAGCCAAGGGGATTCTGGTGTGGGATATCCCTCCTGCCATCTCTTCCACCTTTTGTGTCAGGTAGCCATATTTGCGGTGGATGGAACTTCCAGCTGTCCCGGGCCCCATCGGATACTGTCAGCCTGGGAGGAGACCTGGCATATATGGGTCCGGCTTGATTTCACTTCCCCTATATTGTACTCCCAGCCAATTTACACTGGGAATGCGCCTCAAGCCGCAAGTAAATTTAGGTGTAGGATGTCGGGTGGAGAACTGCTGTGGTGAATGGTTATGGATCATGGAGAGAAAGAACAACTTTCCTTTATATAGAACTCCTCGCGTGCAGGAAGATGTTCACAATAACGAGGAAAGGGATACCGTGAGCACCAACCATGGGGAACAGGGAAAGGAACGTAGGAGCTGGATGGTAAACCGAAGACACAGTCAAAGAGCATGGTTTTTAAGGAGATTTTTGAAAGCAAGGAGGGAGGTGCCAATGCAGAAGGATCTGAGAATTCCAGAAGGCAGAAGTGTAGTGGCTAAATGAGAGACATGCATAATGACTTCAATTGCCATGATAACCATCATGTGATCCCTGACTCCATTATACCACTTGTCTGATCTGGAAGTAGCACATTGCTATGCTATGGAATGGTAAAGATATGACTGGCAGTTGCACTTCTCCACATTGATAACTTTTGAGGTAATTTGTTCCAGCAGAAGTGGGAGGGCACAGAATGGAGAGGCTGGGCATTTCCCACAGGGTGGAAGGAAACACGGGAAAGCCAATTATCTTGGGCCATCATTCCATACCAAGCAGAAAGCACAGATTAGCACTGGCTGAGGTAAGAGGATTCCCATCTGTTTTCTCAATCAGGGTGATGTGTGGCTCAGACTCAAAAAAAAAATGTAGAAAATAGGTCAGTTAAAAAAATTGGGAGATCCGATAGTAAAAGCTACAGCTGAGGTGGTTAACTATCTTCTGTTTAGTGTGCTGGCGCCTAACTTGGAATCTTTTAACATTCTAGAGGAATGCAGTCACATCATGGCTCTGTCAAGATCAGTAAAATCTGTAAATCAGGATATTGGAAAAGAGCATTCAAAACCGGTAAAATTAGCATGCTAGAATGTTTCATTTTCTGATTGTCCCCAAGTATAGGTAGCAAGAGACACGTCCAGAACCGACCCTGGCAAAGTGATAGCAGAACTAGAGGAAAATAGATTTAGACTTGGAATATTTCATTTTGATTCTGGATAGAATTACTGTATTGTGTTTAGAGTAGTAGGTAGAAGGTGGTACAGTATTATAGGTAGAAGATAGAACCTGTTATTGTACCAAGGTACTGTTTAAAGGAAGGGTAGTGTCGTGAATCTTACCATTTATGTAGAAATGACTCATGAGATAACACTGGGCGGCCTGCTGGTGGCGCCGTCCAGGGAAAGTATAAATACCCAGGCGTGGGCCCAGCTTGCTCAGGACGTTTTTGTAACCAGGAACTAGTGATGTAACTAGAACACATGGTTGTGAAACAGTTGATTAAAGTCTTGTTTTATGCTCAGACCAAGTGCTTAGTAGTTTTCTTACGTCAATTTAATCAACTGTGTGTCGGCTCCACGCTCAGTGATTTCAGGAACAGCCAGCTACGACTTCAACTGTAGAAGGGAACTCCGACGTAGTAATCAATCCATCATGGACAAACTACTCAGACCCGCCCATCTTGACCTGGACCCGAATTCACCTACAACTGGTATGGAAATACTGGTATCGTACCTTCAGCAACTTCTTCAGGGTGTGTGGTGAGAATGTTCCTGATAAATTAGAGATACTTGCCAATTATGTATCTCCTCATGTGTTTGACTATATCGAAGACTGTAGACTATGACTCCGCTATCCTAATATTACAGTGACTATATGTTAAGGCCACAAATGAAATTTTTGCTCGGAATCTACTGGCTACAAGTTGACAACAACCCGGGGAATCACTTGACGAATTCCTTCAAAAGCTTCGTAGACTCAGCAAGGATTGTAATCTTAAAGCTGTCACAGCTGAGCAGTACCAGGAGGAGTTGATTCGTGATTCCTTTATTAATGGGATTGCGTCTCCCTTCATATGCCAGCGTCTGTTGGAGAATAAAACCCTCGAGTTACAGGCTGCCTATGACCAGGCATGTTCTCTGGACTTAGCAAAGAGGAATGCAGATCCCTAACTTTTACCACATGCACGGGCTGCTGCTATCACTTTTAGTGACTCCTTCGATAGGCCTCGGGCGGAAGCCCTCACTGATGATTACTCTAACCTAGCTGATGATGACCCTGCCCTAGTGGCATCTTGGCAATCTGGAAGGAAGTGTTTCTTCTGTGGAGGTGCATTCCATTATAGGAAATTTTGTCCTGCTCGTAACGCAACCTGCAATCATTGCAGTAAGAAAGGTTACTTTTCTAAGGTATGCCAGTCAAGAGCCTCTGTTAGTAAGAAAGGCCACTTTTCTAAGGTATACCGGTTGAGAGCCCCTGTTAGTTTTGCAGCTACTATCTATAAAACTGCTCCTCCCCTAAGAGCCACTACTAAGGTTACAGCTGCTATCTATAAAACTGCTCCTCCCCCAAGAACCACTACTAAGGTTACAGCTGTCAAGGGTAAAACTGCTCCTCCTCCCATCACAGCTGTTTTTCCCCAAAGCCTGTCCCATGCAGCCATGAAGGTTTTGGTAAATGGACACATTTTGAGTGCACTAATCGACTCATGCAGCTCTGACAGCTTCATTAGTGAGCGGGCTGTCGGTAAGTTAAAACTGTGTATTTACCCTTCGGATAGAGAAATTGCAATGGCTCTGACGACACTGACCACCAACTCTTCCGGCTTTTGTCTTGTCGACCTTATTCTCAATGGCCGCACTTATTTCTCCACCCTCACACATGCATTCTGCTCTTCCATGTCAACTTCGACTCTTACGGATATTCATTATGACTTGAGCCATCCTGGCGTTATCCGTATGTTGCACTTTGTGCAATCTAAAAATCTCCCATTTTCTATGGAAGACGTGAAAAGAACATGCTCCACTTGTAGAATTTGCGCAGAATTAAAACCGCAATTCTTCCGTCCATCAGATGGCTCGCTCATACACGCAACACAGCCTATGCAGCGACTCAGCATTGACTAAAGGGCCATTGCCTTCCTCAACGCGAAACACCTACTTGCTTACTATGGTGGACGAATATTCACGGTTTCCCTTTGCTTTCCCCTGTCCCAATATGCTTACTTCCACAGTGATCAAATGCCTTGATCAAGTCTTTTCCCTTTGCGGTACGGCCAATTTCATCCACTCTGATCGGGGTCCCTCCTTCATGTCAAGCGAACTCAAAAGTTATCTTTCCCAACGGGGAATCGCCACAAGTAAAACGATACCGTATCATCCTATTGGTAACGGACAGGTTGAGAGATACATCGCTATCATTTGGAATGCTGTTCCTCTTGCACTGAGGTCACGCAACCTACCAGACCAGCAGTGGGAAACTGTGCTCCCTGACCCGTTGCATTCCATCAGGCCTCTTCTTTCTACGTCCACCAATGTTACTCCTCACGAACGATTCTTCGGGTTCCAGTGTCGCTACACTCATGGGACGTCCCTACCATCATGGTTGGCAGCTCCCGGCCATGTGCTGCTCCGAAGATTCGTCCGATCTTCCAAGAATGATCCCCTCGTCAACGAGGTGGAACTAACAGACGTTAATCCCGCACACGTGCGGTACCCTGATGGCCGGGAGTCCACCGTTTCACTCCGAGATCTGGCTCCCTGTCCAACCGGTCCCACGGACCCAACCAATAGAGGGATCCATAGTAATGATGCCGATACTCTGCGCTCCTTTGAGGATGACACCCTACCTGGGACATCAAGGGATCTGTCGGCTACTCTGCTGGATCAACTCGGGGAACAGAGCGCTCCCCATGGGATCGCCACCCGAAGCCAGGACGCCGGTCAATCACTGGCTACCGAGCAAGATGAAGCCAGCTCTGCGCATGTGGGGACCCGCGCCCGGAGTCACAATCTCCCCAGTCCCCCTCAGGTCGATCAAGGCGACACGGGCCCTGTCAGCCTACCAGTATGGACCAAGCAACCCAGGGACCAAGACACGGTCCGAGGAGACATGCCTTCCAGCCACAAACAGAGATCGAAATGACTGCAGCTATTCGTGGTCCGTCTAATCCGCTAGAAGGAAGTCACCGGACTTCCAAATCTTTCAGGCAGGAAGAATGTCATGAATCTTACCATTCATGTAGAAATGACTCATGAGATATCACAGGGCAGCCTGCTGGTGGCGCCGTCCAGGGAAAATATAAATACTCGGGCGTGGGCCCAGCTTGCTCAGGACGTTTTTGTAACCAGGAACTAGTGATGTAACTAGAACTCATGGCTGTGAAACAGTTGATTAAAGTCTTGTTTTATACTCAAACCAAGTGCTTAGTAGTTTCCTTACATCAGGTAGGACTGGGAATTGTTCTTCAGTTCTCGACACCCAAACTCTGATTTCAGCTGTCTCATCAGAGGGCGATGCAGAGCAGAGGTTGTGCTTTTTCTCATAAGAAAGGAAAGAAAATGATCCTGATCTGCTCCTGCATATCTCATAACATTACATTTACATCACATTTTACTGAACTTTAGACATCGTTTTAGTTTGGCAAAAAAGTAGTTAATAATTGTGAATCAGTCACAAGGTAATAATCCCGTGCAGAGAGTCAAGCTGACATATCTTCTGGAAGGTTTATGACGGGTATCCAGTTGACAGATGAGATTCAGTGATAAGGTTCCTTAATAGCCACAGTTAACAGTAAACTCTGCTGACTCATCCTAAAACAAGTTAAATAGATTTTGGTTTGTATGGGGTGTTATATAGTAAGGCGTCATTTGCAAAAAGATCTTCGGTCCAAGTCTATAAGTGCAACAGTAATGTATACTTTAGCATACCTTGCTGAGAACTAACTGTAGGTTGGGTGTCATAGCCTCGTACTAAATACAGGGCTCTGCTGGTAATATCAATGCAAATAAAACTTGCAAATAAAACTTTTACAATCTGATGGCTGTTTCAAGTTTCCTGCTGTTATTTTCAATAATTAGGAGCAACGTCCAGCTCTGGCTAGTGTATTGTAAGAAGAAGAGCGACAATGACAGTGTTAATAATCTTCCAGCACTGGCAGAGGGGTTGGAACAGATATTTTTTTTGTTCCTGGGATGTGGGCATCGCTGGCAAGGCCAGTATTTATTGCCCATCCCTAATTGCCCTTGAGAAGGTGGTGGTGAGCCGCCTTCTTGAACCGCTGCAGCCGTGCAGTGAAGGTACTCCCACAGTGCTGTTAGGGAGGGAGTTCCAGGATTTTGACCCAGCGACGATATACTTCCAAGTCAGGATGGTGTGTGACTTGTGGGGAACTTGGAGGTGATGGTGTTCCCACGCGCCTGCTGCCCTTGTTCTTCAATGTGGTCACAAGACCCCAGATGTTAGTGAGGAGAACTTTGCAGGATCGACTGGGCTGGGTGTGCAGTTGTCGTGTCCGAAGCCGGTGCCGAGGTCGATGCCGGGTGGTCTGTCTGGTTTTATTCTTCTTATTGTTTTTCATAGCGGTTTGTTAGAACTGAATGGTTTGCTAGGCCATTTCAGAGGGCAGTTAAGAGTCAACCACATTGCTGTGGGTCTGGAGTCACATATAGGCCAGACCAGGTAAGGACGGCAGATTTCCTTCCCTAAAGGACATTAGTGAACCAGATGGGTTTTTAACGACAATCCAGTAGTTTCATGGTCACCATTACTGTTACTAGCCTTTTATTCCAGATTTATTTAATTAACTGAATTTAAATTCTCCAGCTACCGTGGTGGGATTTGAACTCACGTCTCTGAATCATTAGTCCAGGCCTCTGGATTACTAGATTACTGGATTACTAGATCACCAGTCTGTTGTGTGGGAATCGGCATCAAGCACATGGAAAACTAAATGGAGGGAGAAAAACAAATGAAAAGTTCAAAAAAAGAATGGGAGGTAGATTAGGGGATAGGTAACAGACCAACACTTCAGCACAGAGGAATATTTTGTCTGCCTGCTTCAGCACCAACACGTAGGAACAGGAGTAGGCCATTGAGCCCCTCGAGCCTGTTCTGCCATTCAATGAGATCATGCCTGATCTGCGACCTAACTCTATATATCTGCCTTTGGCCCATATCCCTTAATACCGTTGGTTAACAAAAGTCTATGAATTTCAGATTTAAAATTAACAATTGATCTAGCATCAATTGCCGTTTGCGGAAAAGAGTTCCAAACTTCTACCACCCTTCGTGTGTAGAAGTGGTTCCTAACTTCACTCCTGAAAAAGTCTGGCTCTAATTTTTAGACTTTGCCCCCTAGTCTAAACACTACCTATTCCACCCTATACAAACTCTTCTCTAAGTCTTGCTTGGTGTCTGTTTCCCTCTGTGAAGCATCTTGGGTTTTTTCACTATGTTAAAGCTGCCATGTAAGTGCAAGTTGTTGTTCTATAATTTCAATGTATGTAAGAAGGTTACTTTTACAAACACCGGATTGGGAATATCATTCAATATGGACTGAAGCAGAGAGGCCAACTGCATTGGTGGATACTGAAAATGTGGGAGTCAACAGAGAGAATAAAATCGAGTTAATCCAGTTGAAGTTACTAGACTTATGCACCCTCCCCAAAGAGCCACAAACAGAAAATGCCCTTTACCTCATCACATCTGTATCTAATTAAGGCTGTGGTGCTGAAATGTAGGCCTAGAAATTGGAGTAGGCCGGAAACCTGCCAGTGCCACCACGGGCCAAAGTTAACGGCCGCCCGAAATAATAGCGCAGGCAGCACTGGCATTTTGGTGCTGGCAGCTTAAGTAAATTAGCGCAGTGCAAAACCTGGAGTGCAACACTGGTTTTCCAGCAGTAGTCCCAGCAGGAGGCCCAATGTAGTGTGACCGTAGTGTCCCTGGAGCAAGAGCAGCGTTGTCTTAAAGCTAGTCTGTCATTTTAGAAAGCAGTGTCAGTCCCTTAAAAGGAAACTGCCTTCTAAAATGAAAAAAGTAAAAATTGTTTAAAAATAGGCAGTCTTTAGCACCTAGAGCTCACCAGCCTTCAGGGAAAAAAATACTATAAATAATTCCAAAATGGCAGTCTTCAGCTCTTAAAGCTGAACTGCCTTCTGCACTAAAAAAAATGGCAAATGTTAAATGGCTCAACAAACCAACTAAGGGGCACCCAGGGTCTCACACATAGCACGCCAGCTTTGTGCATGGGGTCAACACTGCAAGAGAGGTTCTCTACCCACAGGGGCCAGAAGGCTCTCCAGAAAGAATAATGTGGGAACAGATCACCGAGCCCGTCACTGCCAGAAGTGTCACCCCCAGGACCTGGCTCCAGTGCCCAAAGAAGCTTCATGACCTCAGATCAGTGGTCAAGGTCGGTAAATACACCTTCAAAAGTCATCTCCTTCCAACTGCACCACTAGTCTCACACACTGCACAACACTCCCCACCTACCAACAATCTGTACCAAACACGAGGCACACCTCTCATTCCTAGCTTCACCTCATCCCCTTGGAGCCCCCTTCTCACATCCCACTTGCCGCTCATCCTACAATATCTTCTGATTTACAAGGTGCACATGATGTAAGCATGCAACGCTTGCTTTCCCGTCCTCCCCTCACCACAACTCCAACCTTGTGCCTCCCTCATTTCACACACCCAAAAAATGCAGCCTGTCCAGCCAGTGGTTGATCAAGAAAAGGGAGAGGAGAGTGAAGAAGAAGAAGAAACACCGTCACTCAATTTCACACTCCCAGTCACCAGCTCCTCAAGGTCAACCAGCAAGGCCATTTGCAGTGTCCCCCACTGAAAGTCAGCAGCCTTCCACAAGCCATGCTGCAGCCACTGGGGTAGCACTCTGTGACATCAGTAGGATAGGCAAAGGCACACAAAAGGCAGTCACTAAGGGAATGCATAAGGGTGATTAGTTGATTTCTTGATGTTATATTGGATGGATAGATGTATAAAGTTGGATTGGAAAGTTTGCTTTATGGTGGCTTTTATTTCAGCATTGTGGCCAAGAGAACACTGTGATGGTCAGTGACAGAGGGAAGGTAAGGTGTGGGGCTAATGTTGAAAGGGGAATTGGGGTTGTGGTCACTGGTACCGCAGGCGGATGATTCCATCCCGGATATCCTGGGCAGAAAGGGGCTGTCTGGGTTGCTTCCTCCTCTTCTGCGTCTTCCTCTTCTGCGTCTTCCTCTTCTGCATCTTTCTCTTCCCTCTGCGAGTGGATGCTGGAAATCTGAAACATAAGAACATAAGAACATAAGAAATAGGAGCAGGAGTAGGCCAATCGGCCCCTTGAGCCTGCTCCGCCATTCAATAAGATCATGGCTGATCTGATCCTAACCTCAAATCTTCTATCACTCTCCATCCCACCCGAACCCATGTGATCTCCCGGGAGAGGCGAAAAACCAGATAAAAAACCCAATGGCCAATTTGGGAGAAAAAAATCTGGGAAATTCCTCTCCGATCCATCTAGGCGATCGAAACTCGTCCAGGAGATCACTCTGTCCCTATATTTTCTACAGTACTTACCTTCTGTAAAGGCGATCTCCACCCCAGCCAGGAACAGGAATAAAACTGTAGTGTATGTACCTTTAAGAGAGAACTACTCTTACAGCTCCTGTAACTGTAGTACCAGCAGTGACCACACCTGTATATAAGCCTTGAGCATGCCTCTGTACCCCCAGTCTTGAGACTACCCTACTGGTTGTTAAGTTACAGCATCCGTGTGGCTATTGAAAAACTTCATACTCTCAGAATCACGGATCTAACAGTGGCGACGAGTGTTGATTCGAATCTACCTGCAACTCTGCATTTCCCTTCGAGGATTCGCTCCGGGAGGGCGGTGGAAGAAAGTCAAGGCCAGAAACACGGGCATCGATCACGAGCAACCGCCCAGTCGTCCGGCAGAGAGTGAACATCGCAGGGGAGGCTGTGGAGAGCCGGGCTTGGTTCGCCAGCCACGACGATCAGCAACAGACTGATGACAGGTACCAGGTACAGCGCAGACCCTTCCCGGACAGCAGTGGCTGGAGCCGACCGACGGCAGAGAAAAAGCCGAGCAGCGTCGACGGGGTAAGATAGAGGGTGAAGCACACAGGGCGCAGCCGGGGGTTGAAAACCGAGCGGCGTCGAGGAAAAACAAAATGGAGAGAGAGGGTAAAGCAGCAGCCGGGTTCAGGACCGAGCGGCGGAAACGGGAAAGGCGCACAGAAAAAACAAAATGCACAGAGTGCAGCCAGGGCTCAAGGGCTGAACAGTGTCTGTGGGGAGAAGAAGGGAGAGCGCGGGAGACGCCATTGAGCCGCGGAGAAGAAGGAAGAGCGCAGGAGACGCCATTTTTAGAAGCCGCAGCGGAGAAGAAGGGCGAGCGCGGGAAGAAAGGAAAGCGCGGGAGACGCCATTTTGTGCCAGCGGAGAAGAAGGGAAAGTACGGGAGGCGCCATTTTTGACAGTTAAATCACACCCAGGGATGCCGAAGAGTGGCAGTATCTCTACGTTCGACAATGAAGTCAAAGATTGGGCGACATATGTGGAACGTATTGAGGTGTACTGCAGGGCGAATGAAGTGCCAGATGCTAGGAAAGCACTGGTTTTGTTAAATTCCATGGGTGCAAAAACTTATGGGTTACTGCGAAACCTAATAACCCCAGAGAAGCCTGTGAATAAGAATTTCGAAAGCATAGTAGAAATCCTACAGGACCACTTAAACCCCACACCACTGCTGATAGCAGTATGATTTAAGTTCCATAAAAGGAACCAACACAAAGACGAAAGCAATGCTGAGTACTTAATGGAACTGCACAAGCTATCGAAACACTGCCAGTTTGGAGTGGGACTAGCAGATACATTAAGGGACAAGTTTGTGTGTGGGCTTCAAAGTGAAGGAACCCAGAAACGGCTTCTATCAGAAAAAGATCTTATGCTGGACAAGGCTTTCAGTATGGCAGTATCACACGAAGCAGCCGCAAGGGGCGCTGCAGAGATACAACGGAGACCGCAAGAATATGGCACCAATGAAATGTCCTATGGAACAGGGAAGTGTTATCGCTGCGGCAGAACAACACACGACCAGAAGGATTGTTGGTTCAAGGACCAAGTGTGCAGACAGTGTGGAAAAGCAGGACACATAGCAAGAGTCTGCAGGTCTGGGAAGAAAACCATCAGCAAGAAATCTCCACAGGAGAAGTACAAAAAGGTACACAAGGTGATGGACAGTAGTTCAGACGAACAGAAAAGTGACACAGACTCCGGAAGCAAGGAGCTGGGTTGTCTGAAACTACATAAGGTAACCAAAATGGAGGATCACCAGACTATCTGGGTTACACTCAAGCTAGACGGAGTCCAAGTGAAAATGGAATTGGACACAGGATCAGCCCTAACAGTCATAAACCAAAGGGACTACAAGCGGCTATTTTCACATATACCCTTGAAAGCTACAGAGATTGTCTTGAAGATGTACACGGGGCAAAAAGTCTACCCCAAAGGAAAAATAAGGGTGAAAGTGATATACAAAGGCCAGGAAATACCTAAAATGGACTTATATGTATTGCCAGATGGAGGACCACCACTGCTAGGACGGGAATGGATCCGGAAGATACAATTAGATTGGCATTCCATACAGGCACTGAAGGTTGAGGCCAAAAAGGATGACGACGTCACACCTGGACGACTGTCAAAAATGCTAACTGACGCAAAAGAAGTGTTCCAGGAGGGACTCGGAACACTAAAAGGCATAACAGCAACGATTAAAATAGAGGAAAATGCAAGCCCAAAGTTTCTTAAGGCCAGACCAGTGCCTTATGCGATCAGACCAGCCGTCGAAGCAGAGCTGGAAGGGTTGGAACGTTCAGGAGTACTGTCCAAAGTAGACTGCAGCGAGTGGGCTACACCCATCGTTCCTGTAATGAAGAGGTCGTTGAGTAATACGCCTGGGGAACCAAAGAAGGTCCGCATCTGTGGGGATTTTAAGGTGAAAGTGAACCCAGTCCTTCACACGGTACAATATCCGCTTCCACGAATTGAGGATATTTTCGCCTCGCTATCTGGAGGTAAACGCTTCACCAAAATTGATCTAGCCCAGGCGTACTTGCAAATGGAGGTAGAAGAAGCCTCGAAACAATACCTCACGATCAACACTCATAAAGGTCTCTATCAATACAACCGGCTGGTGTTCGGGGTAGCATCAGCTCCGGCTATTTGGCAAAGGGCAATGGATCAAGTCCTGCAAGGGATTCCAGGGACCCAGTGTTATTTGGACGACATCCTGGTCATGGGCGAAAATGACAGTGATCACCTCGCCAACTTGGAGAAGGTGCTCACCAGATTAAAGGTTTATGGGCTACGAGCTAATCGCCACAAGTGCGAGTTTTTCCAGAAGCAGATCTCGTATTGTGGCCACGTCATCGATGAAGAGGGGTTACATAAGTCCCCTGAAAAGATTGAGGCAGTAGTCAAGGCTCCAGCACCGGAAAATGTGTCACAACTGAGGTCGTTCCTCAGGCTGGTAAACTACTACCATAAGTTCTTACCAAATTTGTCCACGGTATTACACCCTCTGAACACCCTATTGCAAACAGGGGTACCATGGAAGTGGAATGACGAACGTAGACGAGCTTTCCAGAAGTGTAAAGAATTGATCACATCAAAAGAGGTGTTGGCCCATTTCAACCCAGCACTACCAATTCGTTTGGCATGTGATGCATCACCCTATGGTATTGGAGCGGTGCTGTCGCACAAATTCCCAGACGGGTTGGAGAGGCCAGTAGCCTTTGCGTCTCGGTCACTAACCTCAGCCGAGCGCAACTACGCCCAGATTAACAGGGAGGCCCTCAGCCTAGTATGGGGAGTAAAAAAATTCAACCACTATCTGCATGGGCAGAAGTTCACCTTGCTGACTGACCACCAACCACTTGTCTCCATCTTTAATCCTAAGAAGGGCGTTCCAGTGATGACTGCACAACGGTTAAAAAGATGGTCCCTGTTTCTAGGGGCGAATCAATATGAAATAGAATATAAAGGCACGAAACAGCATGGAGACGCTGATGGGCTATCACGCCTGCCACTGCCTACTGTGGAGGAAGCACCAGCAGTGGACCCTATCGAGATATTTTATTCGTCAATAATTGAACTGTAGGGTTTGAAAATCCACAACCACGTTTTATTGGAGCCCTCTAAGGGCAAGGTGACCAAAATTGGATTGCCCTATACAGTTTAAAACCAACATTTTCGGCCAATGCAGTGGTCCCGAAAAGCAGGCTGGGATATCTGAATACAGGGGACTGTGGCTCAGAAGTGAGCCATAGATGTCGGCCAATCGAAACAAAGTGCATTCTCAAAGGCCAATCAGGGGACTGAGTCGGGCCTGAAGCAAGGAAATCCCCGGCCAATGGGGACTACCCAGCCCAGGTTTGAATATGTGACTCACCCCTAATCGAGCTATGAGTACAGGCCATCATCACCTTAGTCAACTCAGACTAGGGACAATAGTTTCGGGATCACTACAGTTAAGAGGTGGCCCAAAATAATCAAGTCCCAAGACTGACACAATGGGACAGCAGACTTGGAGGAGCCGCTGTGCACTCAAAACAATACCCCTGCCCTCACACTTGTAAACACCAATTTAATTGGGCGCGAAGAGGCCGAAATGGAATTGGGTATAAAATACAGAACCAAGAGATTAAAAAGAGCCCAGAAGAAAGAGCAGGAGAGCGAGTTAAGAAGCTGAGGGAGAGACAAGCTGGGGCGAACTACCATCTAAAGAACTCCAACCACGCTGATGAGAAGATCCACCATCAGGCCCCAGACTCAATCGGCACACTGAAAGTTTACTCCGCTACCAGACGGCGCAACATCACCGCAAGAAACCGCACCGTATACCGACTCCCGTCCCGGGGACATCAACAAGAAGACACCAACGACCAAAGTGGCTGTGGAAGACGGCATTCACTCCCGCTATTTCGGGAGCCTTTTCCATCAAGCACAAACCAACCAACAACAGCAACAACCCAACAACCGCACTCAAAATAGGCTGTGAGTATAATCCAAGGGCCTGCAACTGTCAGTCTAGCCTAGGTAGGAAAGTGGGTTGGTGGGATTGGACTTGGTAAAGTTAAAACAGTGTAAAACATTCTCGTTATGTCCGTTCTCTCCCATATTTTATTTATAGTTATAGAGTGTGTGTGTTTATTGCGCTCGTGGTAGAACCAAATAAAATTGGTTGTCACCTGTTTTTTCCAAGGACTACTTGTCTCCGAGTGTCTATTTAAAGTGCATCGTTCTCCATCCAAATTCTGGAGTTAGAACCAGATAGGGGCATTAGGGCGCTTCGAACCCGCCAAACAAGGGAACAGCAGGCTAGGGAAAAAGAGAGAGGACTACAGGAGCCCTTGGGCTCAGGAGTACCCCGCAGATCAGGTATAGACTGTGCGGGTCATCACCGTATTCTAGTCCTCCTCTATAAGCTGTTGTTCTCTATCTCCTTAGAGGGTGTTTAGTGACACCCGACCTGCAGGCTAACATAAGCTGCAAGGGTATAAAGGAGACAGAGGCCCAATACATTAACAGGCACTAAAGACCCCTGTAATTGGGCAGAGCAAAACCCCCTACACAATGGAGACCGCGGCAGGACTCCAGTGGGAGAATGAATGCACAACCTCGGAAACAGTGGTTTTTGGTAAATCTAAGATGGAGAAGAGAATCTCCGCCTACGCTATTTCCAAGGTAAACTTCACAAAAGAGTGGGTACAGAACCTAAGCAGGGCACCACGTCCCGTGGACACGGCGGCCCAGTGGACGGCAGGATCAAAGCATAATAAGAAGATAGAAAAGGCAATTTGGCTCATATGTCTGACAAGGCAGGTCCGGGCATCGGACTGCGAGATAGCCAGGCTTAGCGAGGAGCTGCGAGAGGCGCTGCTCACCTCAGAAGCTAGGGAGGCTACAGGGCAGAGGATCATGATAGAGCTGTTTGAGGAAAGGGAAATAAGGGCCAAAGAGGAGGAAGCCTCCCGCAGCCAGCAACAGTACCTGCAGGGGCAGGTGACCGAGGCTAAGGCTGGGGAGCGCAAGGTTAAGAAGTTGAACGTGACTTATGCGCAGAAAATCGAAGAGCTGGAAGGCCAGCTGAAAGATTTGCAGGCGGCATATAGAGTTAACTGCAAGGAGGGTTTTCAGAAAACAGATCACGGGCCTTGCAGAGAAGGGGTTCAGTCGCTGCTCCAATCTCTTGCCCAGGCGAAGGGCACGATCTGTTTGTTAGAGCCAAAGAGGGCTGACAACAGATCGGAGTATTGGGGAATAGTAGAGGACCTGGCTGCGAAGGACAGCCAACCGCTTCCCGAAGCACCGGTAGGTCCGGTTGAGCCACGGGAGGATGCAAGGGTGCAGACCAGGGAGCCCACAGGGCGGGGGACCGGACAGGGAGGTCTGGCCCAGCCCAAGGGGTATGGGTCACCCACAGAAGGAGTTGGGTCTGTAGGATCGGAATCCGAGGCAGAGGAAGAGGAGGTAGAGGAAATAGGGAGCCCAGCTACGGAGTCTGCGGCGGGACCTATGTGTCCAGTGGTCCAGAAAAAGTACGGGCCTCCAGAAGGGGCACAGGCCCGTGGGCCACTGGACAGTGAGTTTGTAGTCCCGCACGCAGCTCCAGCTCTGAAGGCCATGATTGCACATATCCCCACGCTCACCAGAGGGGGGGGGAGATCCATCTGTACATTTCTCTAACATCGCCCAGGCGGTGGAAATGAACAATTGTGACGACCGAGAAGCAGTAAAGATGCTGCTATTCTCAATAGAGGGGAGGGTGTACCAGGCCCTCCCAACAGCCTGTAGAAAGGGGCAGGTCACCCCAGAGCGGTTACAACGGGCCATCTTAGAAGCCCTGGGGTGTAACGATGGGAACCCCCTTGACAGGCTCAACAAGACCAGCCAGTTACCTGGGGAAGCCCCGCAGGTATACGTGGACAGGCTGTGGACGGTGTACCGTGCAGCCTGTGGCAATATCCTGGATAGAAGGGCTCTTACAGCGGACCAGCGTGAAGCGTGGTTCCAGATGATTATCGCAAACAGTCTGCCCTGTATTAAGACCCGGGCAGGTCTCTGGTTCAACCCCAGAGACCCTAACCTCACCGAAGAGGCGGTGGCGGAAAGGATGTCGGCTACCCAGCGTAACGGGGAAACCCCAGATGAAAAGCTGGATAAACCCACAAAGGGGCGAGTGCACGAAATGCACTCAAACCCTAATCCAAAAAGGGAATGGTATCAGGAGGGCAAGCACCCGTCCGTTAAGAGGGGAGTGTGTTACAGGTGTGGGAAGCCCGGCCACTACCGAAGTAGTTGTAGGAGCAATCCACCCCAGGCGCAGGATGGAAGGAACCTTCCCGCGACTGCCCAGTCCGGAGGAAAGAAAGGACAGGCAAACGAAGTTTTTGAAAACGCAGTGGTAGCACTCCGACAGCTGATGGCAGGGACGGGACGCATAGATGTAGCCGTAGGAAAGGAAATCCCTGATGTGCCTCAATAAATCCAAGACTCAATGTTGGCGGAACAAAGCAAGGCTTTTATTAACTTAGAAGGTAACACAGTAGAGAAGTGTCTCCCCATCCAGATGTCTGCTGTACTGGATGCGAGACACGCTGGGCCTGCTTACATAGGGGCCAGGTATGGGCGGAGCCCTACACAATACAATACAAGTGAGGAAACGGAACTGAGGTGAGGGAAATGAAACTGAAACTAAACCACAGTCACAGGCACACAGAGAATACAGATGAGTGATGAATGGCATATTTCATCACATTCACCCCTTCTATAGATTTAGTCTGTTCGGGGGTTTGATAGTCCTCTGTGACCGACGTGGCTGTTGTGGTGCCACGGGTGTCGGCTGGGTGTCCCCGGTGGCCTCCTGGGTCTCTGCCGGGGGCGCCGCCAGGGTTGTTGAAGGGGTAGTTGGTGGGGGTACCGTTGGTCGATGTTCTTCCGGGGGTGATGAAAGAGTAGTGGGTGGGTAAGAGTTGCTGTGATCGTTGTTGCTGCTGTTGTCGTGGTTGTTGTCGTTACCGGCTGGGGCGACGTCTTTTATGGACACGGTGTCCTCCCTTCCGTCAGCGTGCTGGACATATGCGTATTGGGGGTTGGCGTGGAGTAGGTGCACTGACTCCACGAGAGGGTCCGTCTTGTGGCCCCTCACATGCCTTCGTACCAATACCGGACCTGGGGTGGAAAGCCATGACGGCATGGATACGCCTGAGGTGGATTTCCGGGGAAAAACAAACATTCGTTCATGAGGCGTGGCATTAGTGGCAGTACACAATAGCGACCGTATCGAATGGAGCACATCTGGGAGGACTTCCTGCCAGCGGGAGATAGGGAGGCCCTTGGTCCTTAGAGCTAGAGTGACTGCTTTCCATACTGTCCCGTTCTCTCGCTCCACCTGGCCGTTACCCTGGGGGTTGTAGCTGGTGGTACGGCTCGTGGCGATCCCCCTGGACAGCATGTACTGGCGTAGCTCTTCGCTCATGAAGGACGGCCCCCTATCCGTGTGGATGTAACTCGGCATACCGAACAGGCAGAACAGGCTGTTGAGGCATTTAATGACCGTGGCGCTGGTCATGTCTGGGCAGGGGAAGACGAATGGGAAACGGGAGTATTCGTCCACAATGTTCAGGAAGTAAACATTGCGGTCGACCGACGGGAGGGGGCCCTTGAAATCTAAGCTGAGCCGCTCGAAGGGCCGTGTAGCTTTGATTAAGTGGGCTCTATCTGGGCGGTAGAACTGAGGCTTGCACTCAGCGCAAGTGCGGCAGTTCCTGGTCAGAGACCGAACTTCCTCAATCGAGTAGGGTAAGTTGCGGGACTTTATGAAGTGGAACAGCCGTGTGACCCCTGGGTGGCAGAGGTCGTTGTGGAGGGTCTGTAGCCGATCCCCGGTGGCGCTGGCACACATCCCTCGTGAGAGGGCGTCGGGGGATTCGTTAAGGGCCCCTGGCCGGTAAATGATGTCATACTCGAAGGTGGAGAGCTCGATCCGCCACCTGAGAATCTTATCATTTTTGATCTTCCCCTTCTGTTTATTATTAAACATAAACGCTACCGACTGCTGGTCGGTAAGTAGGGTGAAGCGTTTGCCGGCTAGGTAGTGGTGCCAGTGGCGCACTGCCTCCACGATGGCTTGGGCCTCCTTTTCCACGGAGGAGTGTCTGATCTCGGGCCCTTGGAGGGTCCTCGAGAAGAAAGCTACGGGCCGCCCCGCCTGGTTGAGGGTGGCCGCCAAGGCAAAGTCAGACGCATCACTTTCCACTTGAAAGGGAGTGTTCTCGTCCACTGCCTGTAGCGTGGCCCGCTCAATATCCCGCTTAATGCTTTTGAAGGCGGCGTGGGCCTCAGCAGAGAGCAGAAAAGAGGATGCTTTCAAGAGGGGGCGGGCTTTGTCGGAGTAGTTGGGGACCCATTGGGAATAATAAGAAAATAACCCCAGGCACCTTTTCAGGGCTTTGGGAGTGTTGGGCAGGGGCAGCTCCCGTAGGGGGCGCAATCGGTCGGGGTCTGGTCCGATTTCCCCATTCTCCACCACGCTGCCTAGTATGCAGAGGCGCGTGGTGTTGAAAACGCACTTGTCCTCGTTGTAAGTGAGGTTGAGTTTTTGTGCGGTTTTCAGGAACCTCTCGAGGTTCGAGTCGTGATCCTGCTGGTTGTGACCGCAGATGGTGACGTTGTCGAGGTAGGGGAAGGTTGCCTGCAAGTGGTGGTCATCGACCATGCGGTCCATCTCCCTCTGGAAGACCGAGACCCCACTCGTCACCCCAAAGGGGACTCTGAGGAATTGGTAGAGGCGTCCGTTCGCCTCGAAGGCGGTGTACGGGCGGTCCTCTGGTCTGATAGGGAGCTGGTGGTACGCTGACTTGAGGTCGATGGTGGAGAACACCCGGTATTGGGCGATTTGGTTCACCATTTCTGATATGCGGGGTAGCGGGTAGGCGTCTAGTTGGGTGTACCTGTTGATCGTTTGGCTATAGTCGATCACCATCCGTTTCTTCTCGCTACCCCTTACCACTACCACTTGGGCGCGCCACGGGCTGTTGCTGCGTTCAATAATGCGCTCCTTCAGGAGCCTGTCTACCTCGGTCGCGATAAACCGCCTGTCCTCCCAGCTGTACCTCCTGCTTTTGGTCGCTATTGGCCGGCAGTTAGGGGTAAGGTTCGCGAATAGCGAAGGCGGCTTTACCTTCAGGGTAGCCAGACCGCACACTGTGAGGGGCGGCTGGGACCCACCGTAATTGAGCGTGATGCTTTGGTGGTGGCACTGGAAATCCAGGCCCAAGATCACGCTCGCACATAGATTCTTCACGATTAGTACTTTAAAATTATCGTATACAGTTCCGTTAACGGACAATTGTACTGTGCAGTAACCCATAATGGTCGATGTCTGTGTTTTATCAGCCATAGAGATGGTACCCCGAGTAGGGACCACCGTTAGGGAGAGTTGTTGTGCTAGTTCAGGGTGGATAAAACTCTCCGTGCTTCCACTGTCAATTAAACATTTAACCCCGCACCCGTTTACCTCGATGCCCACCATTGATTTGGATAGCGGGTGCGGCCTGGTCTGGTCCACTGTGACCGATGCCACTGTAGGGCCCTGATCGAGACAAGGTGGTGTCCACGCTGTCTGCTCACAAGATGGCGGACCCCACGAGGTCGGGCAAGATGGCATCCAAGATGGCCGCTCCCACGGCGCACACGCGGCGGTGGTGGATTTTCCGGCGGGGTTCCCTCTGCACACCTTCCCGAAGTGCCCCTTCTTACCGCACTTAAAGCAGGTGGTGCCTTTCGCCGGGCACAGGTTTCTGGTGTGCTTCGGCTGCCCACAGAAGTAGCAGTTGGGTCCCCGACGCGTCGCGGCTGTCGTAGGGCTTCTGGGGGGAGAGCGGGGCCCCGACGGTGTCGGGCTGCCGGGCGGGGAAGATGCCTTCCAAAATGGCGGCGCCCTTGGTGCACACATGGCGGCTTGGGCAGCGTGGGCTGAAGAGTAGGCGTCCAAGTTTCTCTGGGCCACATCCAGGGATCGCGCTGTGTCCACAGCCTGTTTCAGGTCCAATCCCGTTTTTTCCAGCAGTCTCTGCCGGATGTAAGTGGAGCTGAGGCCTGTGATAAAGGCATCGTGAACAAGCTCGTCAGTGTATACTGTGGCTTTTACATCTTGGCACTTGCAGTCTTTGCCCAGCGTTTTCAGGGTGACTAGGAACTCATCCAGCGATTCCCCAGGTCGCTGTGCGCGAGTAGCGAGCAGATGCCTAGCATACACCTCATTCGTAGGCTGCTGGTAATGCGCCTTTAAGATGTCGCAGGCAGCCGGGTACGTGTCGGCGTCTTGGATGAGGGGGTAAACCCGGTGGCTTACCCAATTCCGCAGGATTCCGAGTTTCATACTTTCAGCGTCCGTAGCGGCTGTGATGGCTGCGGAATTGTCCAGGAAGAATTCCATACACTTAAACCAGTGTCCGAAGCGTGCCGATACGTCTGGAGCATGCTGGTCCAAATCCAAACGTTCGGGTTTCAAGAGTTGATCCATTGTGTTGAAAAATAAGTTAATAAAATTGATGTGCCTCAATAAATCCGAGACTCAATGTTGGCGGAACAAAGCAAGGCTTTTATTAACTTAGAAGGTAACACAGTAGAGAAGTGTCTCCCCATCCAGATGTCTGCTGTACTGGATGCGAGACACGCTGGGCCTGCTTACATAGGGGCCAGGTATGGGCGGAGCCCTACACAATACAATACAAGTGAGGAAACGGAACTGAGGTGAGGGAAATGAAACTGAAACTAAACCACAGTCACAGGCACACAGAGAATACAGATGAGTGATGAATGGCATATTTCATCACAATCCCCACGGCGCCACAACCACAGGAACAATGACTAGAGCCCACGCAGCCTGCTTACTTGTGCCCACTAGATTATGACTCATGGGGTAGACCGTGGGTGAAGATGGAGGTACAGGGAGCACGGGGTACCTACCTGTTGGACACAGGTGCCTCCAGCACCATCGTCCATGCGGAGGATCCGGGGGCTTCACCTCTATCCAGCAGGGTGCCCTATGAACTAGTGGGATTCACGGGGAATGAGAAGACAGGGTACTTCTCACTCCCACTTATGCTTCAGTTAGGCGCACTTACTGCGAAGTGGAAGTGTGTCCTGATGAAGTGGGAGCAGGCTGATAAGGGGATACTGGGGGCTGACTTCGTAATCGCCCACCAGATCCTGGTGGACTTGCGGAACCATTGTCTGTGGGGAACCGTAGACCCGGGGACCAAGAAGGGAGTTATGATGATTGACAAGGTGCAGGATAAGGGGACTCTCTGTACAGTGAAGCCAAAGTGGGGCTACGACCTGGAGCTTCTGGCCAGTGGCACCCCAGCCGAGTACAGGGCCTATGTGCGAGCCAATCTCGCAGCATTTGCCACCCACAAGCACGACTGTGGGAGAGTCACAGGGGTGGAGGTCAGAATAGATGGGGATCCCATGTCTAGGCCCCAAAGACAATACAACTTCCCGAGAGAGGCGGAAGCCGATTTAGAGGTGGCGCTTGGTTCGCTAGTCGAGCAGGGTGTTCTGAGGCCCATAGCCACCCACGTAAACTCTCCCCTTTGGCCGGTCAGGAAACCGGACAACTCGTGGACAGCCATGGTGGACTATCGGGTGCTCAATAAGAACATCCCGGCTTGCACTCCCACGGTGGCGGCGGTTGCAGACCTGATCCGAGAGATCCCTGCTTCCGCCACCACATTTACGGTGCTAGACATTTCAAACGGCTTCTGGTCGATCCCTGTGAGGAGAGAAGACCAATACAAGTTTGCTTTCACGTTCAAGGAGCAACAGTATACTTGGACCTGCCTCCCACAGGGATTCCACAATAGCCCTAGCATCTTCCACCAGTGCATGGCCAATTGTCTAAAGGGTTTCAGCCAGCCAGGACAGCTGGTGCAGTACGTGGACGACCTGCTGTTCTTCACAGAGAGCAGGGAACAACACGGCCCACTGCTGGCTGAGCTGTTGGCTGTGCTGAAAGACGGCGGGTTTAAAATAAACCCCAAGAAGGCCCAGATAGGGTTGAGGGAAGTCAAGTTCCTGGGTTTAACCTTAAGGGCAGGAGAAAGGGGCATTGATGAGGCCCGAAGGCGGACAGTGCAGGAACTCCCGGTACCGACCAACGTGTCCGGAGTTCGATCCTTTCTGGGGATCACGGGCTATTGCAGGGACTTCATCGAGGATTATGCAGCCACGGCAGCCCCCCTACTCAGACTCCTCCACAAGGGGGTTGAGTGGCAATGGGACGACGGCTGTCAGGCTGCATTCCTTCGATTGAAGCAAGATTTGCAAAAAGCACCTGCACTGGGGGCAATTGATGGGGGTGAGGATTTCTTTTTGGAGGTGGCAGCCAGCGGGGACAGCCTGAGTGCCGTGCTTTTACAGGAAAGGCATGGACGGCTGAGACCGGTGGTGTACTCCTCTAGGGTCCACATGGATGTGGAGAAGGGGTAGTCGAACTGTGAGAGACATCTGTTGGCTACTCACTGGGCAGTGAAGAGGTCACTGGTCTTCACAGGAGTATCCCCTATCACACTCCTCACCCATCATACCCCGACCCAGATGCTGCTTGATGGGAGGATAAAAGATGGGACGGTCAGCAGTGCAAGGATCACTCGCTGGACTCTCCTCCTCTCCCAGATGGCGATCAGGGTCAGGGGCCTCTGTGAGCCAAAGCTCGCAGCCAACCTTACTTATGCAGGGGAACCGCACAGGTGCTCAGTAGAGGGGGTGTAGGACATCGACTTCGGATTTCGGGCAGGGATACATCCCACAGGCCGCGCGATCTACGTCGAGGGGTCAAGTTCAGTGTCCGCGGGTACAAGACTCACGGGCTGCGGAGTTTGGGACCCCAAGGCAGGCATAGCCTTGGCACTTAAACTCCCCAGCACCCTGAGCGCCCAGCAGGCTGAACTCTCGGCGGTGATGTACGTGGTCACTCACTCTGAGAAATTCCCCACCCCGTACACGATTTGCTCGGACAGTATGTTCACATGCAATTCGTGTACGGAGTATCTGCCGATTTGGTCCCGCAGGGGGTACACCTCCGCGGACGGGAGACCCCTAGTCACCAAGCCCCTGCTAGTGAGGATAGTGGCAGCCCTAGAGAGTAGTAGGGATGTCTACATCCATAAAGTAAAAGCCCACTCTAAGACCGAGCCACGGGCAGAGGGTAACCAGTGAGCCGACTTGCTGGCCAGAGAGGGAGCACAGACCGGTCGCTTCTGGGACCCGTACGAGAAAGGCAGTGTAGTAGCTGTCAGAGGCCAGCCGAGGACACCAGGGAGCGCAGGGGTAGGATTGGCCCCGGACCTGAGAATGGTCCAGGCGCAGGATCCTGTCCTCAAGGCAGCCATAACAACCATCCTCGGTGGAGGAAAAGCAGAGGGCCCGTATGATACTGTGGACGTAGCTGTGAAGGAAGGTGTAGTGTATGTACCCGTCTACCTTTAAGAGAACTATTATATGTAACCGTCCACCTTTAAGAGAACTACTTTAGGTGTTGCACTACTTTGTTGGCTTCTGTATACTGTAATACCGACGGTGACCACACCGGTATATAAGTGCTGTGTCAGGAAGTATTGAGCAGATTCGCCCTGACCTTCGAATAGTAAAGTCCTGTTTTAAGTTACTCTTGGAGTCTGTGTATTAATTAACTAAACAACCCACAGACTTTACAGAAGGGATGCTGTTTAAGGGGGACAAGTGGGTGGTCCCAGTGCAACACCAGCGGGAGTTCCTACAACTGGCCCATGAGGGCCCAGGTGCAGGACATCCCGGGCCAGAGTCCACCTGGCAGAAGGTGGAACAGGCAGCGTGGTGGCCAGATCTCCGGACCGACATCCGCGACTTCTGTGCAGCCTGCCTGGTGTGTGCAGCAAACAACCCAGACCCCCAGAAAAGAAAGGCATCCATGGGGCACATAAGGCGGGTAGAGGGACCATGGCAGTCGATCCAGGTCGACTACATAGGACCCCTACCGACCGCCCAGGGAGGATACAAGTACTGCCTGGTGTTGGTAGACGTATTCTCCAAGTGGGTGGAGGCCTTCCCTTGCCGAACAGCCACCGCAATAGGGACGGCCAGGATCCTGGTCAGGGAGGTGTTTTCAAGGTGGGGACTGCCACAGTTTGTGGAGTCTGACCAGGGGAGGCACTTCACTGGCCAGGTGATGCAGGCCACCCTAAAGGTACTAGGAATTAGGGCAAAATGGCATGTTGCCCACAACCCCCAGTCCTCAGGTCTAGTGGAACGCCTGAACCGCACCATTAAAGAAAGACTCCGCAAGGAGACTGGGGACTCACCGAACAAATGGGTAGAGGTCTTGCCTCTGGTCCTCATGGGAATTCGGGCCAGTCAGTCGAACAGCACAGGGTACTCGCCCCATGAGCTGATGACTGGACGGCCCATGAGGACCCTGGTACACGTGCTGGTGCCTGGCCTCACCGAAGGTCAGCTTCAGGAAACAGACCGGGACCGCTTTGCTGGGAATCTGCTGGAACGACTGCAGCAGATTCACTGGCAAGCGGCCACCAATATGGGGAAACAGCACCGCAGCAACAAACTGCTGCTGGAACCCCGCAAGCAGCAGGACTGGGAAGTCGGCGACCAGGTCATGGTCCGCAGCTTTGCCAGAGTGGGGGTGTTTGAACCACTGTACATGGGTCCTTATAGTATCGTTGATAAGGCCAGCCCAATGGTTTATGCGGTCCAATTACCCCACCGGGTGAAGTGGTACCACATTAACCAATGTAAGCGGTTTGACCCCACTAGGGCAGGAAGCAAGAAGGTCCCCAAACCCAGAGAACCCCCAGAAGTGACAGGGGACGCCCCGGTGGAGGTGGCAGCTTTGACAGAGGTCGATGTCGGCTCGAAGGCTGTGCCGCCCGGGATGGTCCTCTGCCACTGCGGAGACATCACACCACTTGACAGACAGGCAGGAAGGATAGGACAGGAAGTTCAAAGTCAAGGTCACAGGGAGGCTGGAGCTCAGTGTGAAACCAACACGCAGCCGAAGGAAGCCCTACGGCACGCAGCAGAGAAGGGAATTGTGTTAAGCATAGTAACCGGAAAAGCAAAGGAAGGGGAGGATCAGTGGGAGGACAAAGGGATACTGCCCATGATGTGGGACTTTGTACCGCCGGTGAGGCGTAGTTCCCGGGCGGTCCGACCCAGAGTGACTTGGTCCCCCGTGTATCCTTCCCTGAATACAAGGGTTCAAAAGCAGAGGAAGCGCCGGAAGGGTAAACTCTGTACTGTGAGGGGTAAGTCCCTGTCACAATCCCCAGAACGAGCACCAGACACAGGGGGACAGTTGAAGGAGGTCCTCCTGCAAGCCCTATGAAAGGGGGTATCTCGATCCCCTGGGCAAGGTCGACAGGATGACCAGGAAAGGGGAGGCAGTTACAGAGATTGACCTGGCGGAGGTGGGTGGCATTGTACATAGCACTGTTTTTTTTTTTTGAAAGATAGTTGGGGTGATTTCACAGTGAGGTGAGGGTGTTTGGTTAAGCAAGGAAAACAAAACTTGGTGCTACTCCAGTCGAGCCTGAAGAAGTCTCAGGCAAGACTGTGTTTTTCAATTTGTGTTCCAGAAGATGCTCCGGACCATTGTGATGATACTCACCTACCTGGGGACCTGCGCCAGACGCCGAGGGGACAGCGAGGAGTCCCTGGTGTACGGGTGTTCCGGGGCGGGGCGCCAACCATAACCACGGGAGAAGGGATCATGGAGGCAGAAGACCAGGCTACCTACTTCCACGAGGGAAGATGGCCTGGGTGGTTGGGCTCGAATTCCACCCGGTATTCGAGCCACAAGAGCTTTACTTATGGAGAGGCCTCCATCCCCTGTCCGAACATCGAGGTGGCCACTTCCCAGGTTAGGGTGACAGAGGGGAAAAGGGTGCGTTTGACGTGTAAGGGGGACGTACTTTAGGACGCTGGTGGTGGCTCAGGAAATTGAGCACGGACATCGAGGACAGGAGCTCAGACTGGGAACGTCTGAGCAACGATACCTACCAGACCATCACGGGGTCACCGGGGGAAGTCACAGTGTGTTGGGAAAAATGGTGGGCCTACGACGAAGGGATGTACGTATGCCTATGGGGATCAGCCCAAGTATGCCCAGCGGGGCTGTCCATCGCCTTTGTCAGGTGGTGGCAGGACACAGGGTACGGGTTGGAGTGGGATAGAAGCGGGGAAGCTTGCGTCACCCCTCGCATCCGAGTGCCCATCAATGCCACCGAGCTCCTGGCTCAGGTGAGGAAACCCCTACCCACGCCCAAACACACTTGATGCCCATGGATGTCCGACCACCACTAGGGGACCTGGGAATGGGTTGGTATTAGTACCGACGGGTAAGTTGGTGTACCAGGGAGTGCACTATGCTGTTGCATCTGTGGTCCTTAACCTAACAGAAGTTCGCCTACCTGCGTTCTGCCCCCGGAAAACCGAGTTGCTGTATCAGGCTCTGCTGAGGGAGATGTTCCGAAGCTTCTATGAGCTGGACTTCGGGGACATCAGTGTGGCAGACCTGTACACAAAAGAAGACACGACCGAGAGGGGCAGACAGTGCAGGGGGGTTTTGAACGATGTTTTCACTGGGTTTAATACCGGGGCCTCAGTTATGAACAGCCTGGATGATGTGCAGCTGGCCCTACAGATTAATGGGCTAAAGTCTCAGCTGCGCAGCATCCTAGAGAAGGAGAATGATGTTTTGGGCTCCATGCTTCACGAGGGGGTGGCTATGACAGTGCACCTGAAGGAGATTGTCGCCCAGCTAGAGGCTAAACACCTTGATTAAGGAGGACCGGCTGGCCTCCGATCAGGCGGCACAGAATGAGGTGTGTGTGCTCTATGGGGCCTGGTTGCTGGGAGAGGGCCGCAGTAACTTGGAAGACCTTAGGCAAGGTCGGGTCCCCTCCTGGATCAGCAACCAGCACCTGGAGGCACTGCACCCCTATAGCCACACCCTCAGCCCATGCCAGCTCCGAGTGGCGTCGGAGGCCTATCCTGTCCCGGTTGACTGTGGGAAATCCAACCACACTGTTATGGGTGTGGTTGTGCGAATGCCAGTGATGGGGTCATCCGCCAAACCAGCACCCCTGTATCGTGTGGAGAATGTCGGGGTCATTCGTGGGGGGATACACGTCCGTTTCACAACGGTCCCACCCTATGTCATTGTGTGGGAGCACACAGTGACGGGTACTGACCTGTCTGGTTGCCGTAGCCGGGGAGCACAGGTGATACTGTGTCCCCAGCACTTGAACGCCTTCAGGAGGTCACAATGCGGGTTTAGCACTGCTGGGGCAGGACCTATAAATTGCACGATGGAGGTAATGGCACCTGGCCATGTACCTCCACAGATAGCATATGTGGGTGGTGGGACATATTGTGTCACCACGACTGCCCGCCGGTATAGGCACGGCCCGAGTGAGTGGTGTGATATACCGGACAGCAGCTTTTGCTTTAAACCTAGGGCAGAAGTTCAAGTGGTCCAGGAAAGGATCATTCCAATCCCGGAACCCTCCACAATTCACCTCACGGTACAGCACAATGTAAGTGACTTGCAGAACTATGTTGCCCGGTTAACAGAAAAACAAAGACATAGCTCTTGGCAGACATACAGTCACCCGCGTGGTGGGAATGGGGAACGAGGGTAGATATCCCTGTCGGGCTTCGCATGGCCTCCCACACGCTGGTAATTGTACAACTGGTCATTGTAGTGTATCTCATTATAAACACCTGCAAAGCCAGAAGAGCCCTCAAAGCACACCGGTATCTGAAATTATTCAACAAGCAGCAACAGAAGGACAGCCCAGTATAACCATGAGAAGAATGCCCTTTTGTTTCCAGGTATTCTTTCCTCGTCAGGAACAAAGGACCATTCTGATGCACTGTATCGCAGCACTACTCGCACCCGGAAGCTGGCTAATACCATACGCTACGTAAGCTGTCAAAACTTATATACGGCAAAGTTGTACGAACTTACACCATCACGGATGGATAGGGTGAAAGCTGTACAACTTTGCAGGAAAGGACGCAAGGAGCACACGTGGCATGGGGTATTTCCTATGCTCTATGTAATGGAAAAATGTAGTACCTTGTTTTGATGTATACCTGAAAGGGGATATGATTATTGTACCTTTTTTTCTTTAAGGAAAATGATATTGTTTTGTACACACTAACTTTGTAAGGGTTATTAGTTAGAGTAAACAACGGGGATGACTGACACTTGGTAGGCCTTTGGATTTTCTTACATGTCAATTGACACATCCCAGCTATATCCGGTTGTGTCAAGATGGGGGACTGTAGGGTTTGAAAATCCACAACCACGTTTTATTGGAGCCCTCTAAGGGCAAGGTGACCAAAATTGGATTGCCCTATACAGTTTAAAACCAACATTTTCGGCCAATGCAGTGGTCCCGAAAAGCAGGCTGGGATATCTGAATACAGGGGACTGTGGCTCAGAAGCGAGCCATAGATGTCAGCCAATCGAAACAAAGTGCATTCTCAAAGGCCAATCAGGGGACTGAGTCGGGCCTGAAGCAAGGAAATCCCCGGCCAATGGGGACTACCCAGCCCAGGTTTGAATATGTGACTCACCCCTAATCGAGCTATGAGTACAGGCCATCATCACCTTAATCAACTCAGACTAGGGACAATAGTTTCGGGATCACTACAGTTAAGAGGTGGCCCAAAATAATCAAGTCCCAAGACTGACACAATGGGACAGCAGACTTGGAGGAGCCGCTGTGCACTCAAAACAATACCCCTGCCCTCACACTTGTAAACACCAATTTAATTGGGCGCGAAGAGGCCGAAATGGAATTGGGTATAAAATACAGAACCAAGAGATTAAAAAGAGCCCAGAAGAAAGAGCAGGAGAGCGAGCTAAGAAGCTGAGGGAGAGACGAGCTGGGGCGAACTACCATCTAAAGAACTCCAACCACGCTGATGAGAAGATCCACTATCAGGCCCCAGACTCAATTGGCATACTGAAAGTTTCCTCCGCTACCAGACGGCGCAACATCACTGCAAGAAACCGTACCGTATACCGACTCCCGTCCCGGGGACATCAACAAGAAGACACCAACGACCAAAGTGGCTGTGGAAGACGACATTCACTCCCGCTATTTCGGGAGCCTTTTCCATCAAGCACAAACCAACCAACAACAGCAACAACCCAACAACCGCACTCAAAATAGGCTGTGAGTATAATCCAAGGGCCTGCAACCGTCAGTCTAGGTAGGAAAGTGGGTTGGTGGGATTGGACTTGGTAAAGTTAAAACAGTGTAAAACATTCTCGTTATGTCCGTTCTCTCCCATATTTTATTTATAGTTATAGAGTGTGTGTGTTTATTACGCGCGTGGTAGAACCAAATAAAATTGGTTGTCACCTGTTTTTTCCAAGGACCACTTGTCTCCGAGTGTCTATTTAAAGTGCATCGTTCTCCATCCAAATTCTGGAGTTAGAACCAGATAGGGGCATTAGGGCGCTTCGAACCCGCCAAACAAGGGAACAGCAGGCTAGGGGAAAAGAGAGAGGACTACAGGAGCCCTTGGGCTCAGGAGTACCCCGCAGATTAGGTATAGACTGTGCGGGTCATCACCGTATTCTAGTCCTCCTCTATAAGCTGTTGTTCTCTATCTCCTTAGAGGGTGTTTAGTGACACCCGACCTGCAGGCTAACATAAGCTGCAAGGGTATAAAGGAGACAGAGGCCCAATACATTAACAGGCACTAAAGACCCCTGTAATTGGGCAGAGCAAAACCCCCTACAGAACGATTGCCAGTAACGAACGCGGATATAGAGAAGGAGACCCGCAATGATCCGACACTGTCTCGGGTATATGATTTGACGGTGAGGGGATGGCCAACACATGGCGACTCACTGTTGCCAGAATTCTCATCCAGAAGAGAACAGCTGTCAGTATGCCAGCGGACAGTGATGTGTGGATCCCGAGTGGTGATTCCACCCAAGTTAAGGGAGAGAGTGCTAAATGAGCTTCATGAAGGTCATCTGGGAGGGGTGAAAATGAAAAGCCTTGCTAGGGCTTATGTGTGGTGGCCGGGGATCGATCAACAAATCGAGGACCTAACCAAGAGCTGCTCAGGATGCCAGAAGGTCCAAAATGCACCACCACATGCCCCTCTACACCCATGGGAGTGGCCCTCCTCTCCATGGCAACGGGTGCACATTGATTTTGCTGGTCCATTCATGGACTCAATGTTCTTAATAGCAGTGGATGCTCACTCGAAATGGCCTGAGGTGATAAAAATGCCCTCAACCACTACAGGGAAAACGATTGCAGTCCTACGGACCATATTTGCCAGGAACGGCTTGCCAGAGCAGATTTGCTCTGATAATGGACCACAGTTTGTGTCCGAAGAGTTTCGGAAATTTATGAGAAGGAATGGGGTCAGGCATTACACATCCGCCCCGTATCATCCAGCCACAAATGGATTGGCTGAGAGATTCGTACAAACCTTTAAAAAGGCGATAAAGGCCATGTGCAATGATGAAATTCCACTACAGCATAAGGTGGACAATTTCCTATTAGCCTACAGAAATGCGACACATGCAGTCACCAGCCAGACCCCGGCCATGATGTTCTTTAACCGAAGGTTGAGATCGCGTCTGGATTTGCTCAGACCAAATGTGCGAAGAAATGTTGAGGATAAACAATTCCAGCACATCAATGAGAAGCCGACAAGGAGCTTCAATGTAGGACAACCAGTCTTGGCCCGTGACTACCGAACAGAGAAATGGCAACCCGGAACGATATGCACAAGGCAGGGGCCATTAATGTACACAGTGGATGTCGGGGAGAACATTGTAAGACGCCACGTCGATCAGATCTTAGCGTCACAGGAACGAGTCAACCCCATGTCTTGAGTACCTGGGGATGAACCCGACATACCGGTAGCATCTACCTCAGAACCAGTAGCAGTGGAAACCGATGAACTAACCGACGAAAAGGGGCCAGAATCGCCTCCGCACCAAGAACAAGAACCTCAGGAAAGGCGCTATCCCGAAAGGATCAGGAAGCCGCCCCAAAGACTGAATCTATAAATGGACTATTGTTGTTTAATGTACATGTTAAAGTGTTAATTGTTATTTGAATATTATGGGTACTGCTAATCTAAAAGGGGAGGCATTGTAGTGTATGTACCTTTAAGAGAGAACTACTTTTACAGCTCCTGTATACTGTAGTACCAGCAGTGACCACACCTGTATATAAGCGTTGAGCATGCCTCTGTACCCCCAGCCTTGAGACTACCCTACTCCAGTAAATACCTGTTGATTGTTAAGTTACAGCATCCGTGTGGTTATTGAAAAACATCATACTCTCAGAATCACGGATCTAACAAAAACCATCTCCTGAAATCTAACACAGAATTAGAACACAAGAAGTAGGAGCAGAACCAGGCTACACGGCCCCTGGGCCCGCTCCACTCCCCACAGGGCCATGACCATTCCGAACCTAGACTCATGTCCAATTTCCTGCCCGCTCCCTGTAACCCTTAATTCCCTTTACTTCTAGGAAACTATCTATTTCTGTTTTAAATTTATTTAATGATGTAGCTTCCACAGTTTTCTGGGGCAGCAAATTCCACAAACCTACCACCCTCTGAGTGAAGAAGTTTCTCCTCATCTCAGTTTTGAAAGAGCAGCCCCTTATTCTAAGATTATGCCCCCTAGTTCTAGTTTCACCCATCATTGGGAACATCCTCACCGCATCCACCCGATCAAGCCCCTTCACAATCTTATATGTTTCAATAAAATCGCCTCTCATTCTTCTGAACTCCAATGAGTAGAGTCCCAATCTACTCAACCTCTCCTCATATGACCACCCCCTCATCCCCGGGATTAACCTAGTGAACCTTCTTTGTACTGACTCGAGACCAAGTATGTCTTTTCTTAAGTATGGACAACAAAACTGTATGCAGTATTCCAGGTGCGGTCTCACCAATACCTTGTACAACTGCAGCAATACCTCCCTGTTTTTATATTCTATCCCCCTAGCAATAAAAGCCAACATTCCATTGGCCTTCTTGATCACTTGCTGCACCTGCATACTAACTTTTTGAGTTTCGTGCACCAGGACCCCCAGATCCCTTTGTACTTCAGTACTTTCCAGTTTCTTGCCATTAAGATAATAACTTGCTCTATGATTTTTCCTGCCAAAGTGCATAACCTCACACTTTCCAGTATTGTATTCCATCTGCCAAATCTCTGCCCACTTACTTAGCCTGTCTATGTCACTTTGCAGGTTTTTTATGTCCTCCTCACTCACTACTTTCCCTCCCATCTTTGTATCATCTGCAAACTTTGATATGTTACACTCGGTCCCCTCCTCCAAATCGTTAATATAGATTGTAAAGAGTTGGGGACCCAGCACTGACCCCTGCGGAACACCACTACTTACTGATTGCCAGTCTTAGAACGAACCATTTATCCCAACTCTCTTCTTTCTGTTAGAGAGCCAATCCTCCACCCACGCCAGAATATTATCCCCAATCCCGTGATTTTTTATCTTGAGCAATAATCTTTTGTGTGGCACCTTGTCAAATGCCTTTTGGAAGTCTAAATACACTACATCCACTGGTTCTCCTTTATCCACCCTGTATGTTACTTCCTCAAAGAACTCAAGCAAATTTGTCAAACATGACTTCCCCTTCATGAAACCATGCTGAGTTTGTCCTATTAAATTATGTTTATCCAAATGTCCCGTTACTGTCTCCTTAATAATGGACTCTAACATTTTACCAACCACAGATGTTAGGCTAACAGGTCTATAGTTTCCAGCCTTCTGCCTACTACCCTTTTTAAATAAGGGTGTTACATTAGCAGTTTTCCAATCTGCCAGGGCCTTTGCTGAGTCCAGGGAGTTTTGGAAAATTATTACCAATGCATCCACAATCCCTGCCGCCACTTCCCTCAAGACCCTAGGATGTAAGCCATCAGGTCCAGGGGATATATCCGGCTTGAGTCCCATTATTTTACCAAGTACCACTTCCTTAGTGATTTTAATCGTATTGAGCTCCTCGCCCCCTAGAGCCCCCTGCTTGTCCAGTGTTGGGATATTCTTAGTGTCCTCTACCGTAAAGACTGATACAAAATATTTGTTCAGCGTTTTTGCCATCTCCATGTTTCCCACCATTAATTTCCCGGTCTCATCCTCTAAGGGACCAACATTTACTTTAGCCACCCTTTTTCTTTTTATATAACTATAGAAACTTTTGCTATCTGTTTTTATATTTTTTGCTAATTTACTTTCATAATCTATCTTCCCTTTCTTAATCAATCCTTTAGTTATTTTTTGCTGTCTTTTAAAGACTTCCCAATCTTCTATCCTCCCACTAGATTTGGCTACCTTATATGCCCTTGTTTTTAGTCGGATACTATCCTTAATTATTTTACTTAGCCACGGATGGCTATCTTTTCTTTTACACCCTTTTCTCCTCAGTGGAATATATATTTTTTGGAAGTTGTAAAATAATTCCTTAAATGTACACCACTGATCATGTACCGTCGTACCCTTTAATCTATTTTCCCAGTCCACTCTAATCAATTCCGCTCTCATACCTTCATAGTCTCCTTTATTCAAGCTCAGCATGCTTGTTTGAGATCCAACCTTCTCACCCTCTACTTGAATATGGAATTCAACCATGTATATGGTCACTCATTCCAAGGGGATCCTTTACTAGGACATTTTTAATTAATCCTGTCTCATTACACAGGACCAAATCGAAGGTTGCTTGCCCCCTGGTCAGTTCAGTTACATACTGCTCAAGAAACCCATCCCTAATACACTCAATGAACTCATCCTCAAGGCTGCTCTGCCCAATTTGATTTGTCCAGTTAATATGATAGTTAAAATCCCCCATAATTATAGCTGTTCCCTTATTACAAGCCTCAACTATTTCCTGATTAATACTCCGTCCAACAGAGTTGCAACTGTTCGGAGGCCTATAGACTACGCCCACTAGTGTTTTTTCCCCCTTATTGTTCCTTATCTCCACCCAAACTGTTTTACTATCCTGCTCCTTTGACCCAATATCATTTCTCTGTATTATAGTGATTCCTTCCTTTATTAACATAGCCACCCACCGCCCCTCCCTTCCTGCCTGTCCTTCCTGATTGTTAAATAACCTGGTATGTTTAATTCCCAGTCATGGTCACCCTGCAGCCATGTTTCTGAAATGGCCACAAGATCATACCCATATGTAGTTATTTGTGCCGTTAACTCATTCATTTTGTTACGAATGCTACGTGCATTCAGATAAAGAACTTTCAAATATGTTTTGTGACACTTAGTTCCTGTTTTTTCCCCTTTTACTACTTTACCTTTTACTCCATACCTTCTGTCCCTTCTTGACACGTTCTGTTTTTTAATTTCCCCACTGCTACCTAAGTCTATGACCTTCTCCATTGTCATTTCTGTTATTTGCTCTCTAGAAACCTCCCCCCCCACTAATTAGTTTAAAGCGCTCTCTACAGCCCTAGTTATATGATTCGCCAGGACTCTAGTCCCAGCACTGGCCAAGTGGAGTCTGTCCCAATGGAACAGCTCCCTCCTGTCCCAGTGCCAGTGTCCCAAGAAGCAAAACCCATTTCTTCCACACCAGTCTTTGAGCCACGCATTTAACTCTTTAATTTTATTTATCCTAGCCAAATTCGCTCGTGGCTCAGGTAATAATCCAGAGATTATTACCCTTGAGGTTCTGTTTTGTAATTTGACCCCTAGCTGCTCATACTCCTTTAACAGAACCTTCTTCCTTGTCCTATCTACGTCGTTTGTACCAACATGGACCACGACAACTGGATCCTCCCCCTCCCACTCCAAGTTTCTTTCCAGCCCAGAAGAGATGTCCTTAACCCTGGCACCGGGCAGGCAACACAGCCTTCGGGACTCCCGCTCTTGACTGCAGAGAACCCTATCTATCCCCCTAATGATACTATCCCCTACCACTACAACATTTCTTTTTACTCCCTCCACTTGAATGGCCCCCTGTACCATGGTGCTGTGGCCAGGTTGCTCATCCTCCCTGCAGTCCCCGCTCCTGCCCTCACAGGGAGTAAGAACCTCGATCCTGCTTGACAAGAGCAAGGGCTGCGGCTCCTTCAACACTACATCCTGGATCCCTGTACCTTCCTCACTCGTAGTCACACTGTCCTGTCCCTGACCATGGACTACATCTGCAGTAATTAATTTCATAGGTGTGACCACCTCCTGAAACTAGAGTCCAGGAACTTTTCCCCCTCCCTGATGTGTTGCAGTGTCTGAAGCTCGGTCTCAAGCTCTTTAACATGGAGCTTGAGTTCCTCTAGCAGCAAACACTTATCGCAAATGTAATCACCGTGAGCCTCAATGGGGTCCACCAGCTCCCACATTTCGCAACAGTGACACATCACCTGTTCACCCATATCTGTGTAATTAATTAAAATTCTTATTATTAGTTATGAAACCCTCTGCCCCGATATAGATGATAATATTACACCACTATTTAATAGGACTTACCAACTTAAAGGTATAGAAGAGAAGGAAGAGGACCTACCAACCAGCTGATCACCAACCTCCCTCGTGAATGCTGTCTGGGGGACCTGTCCAGTTGAATTGTCTCGCTGCTCCGCATCCGCAGTGTTGGATTAGCCTGAGAGAGGGAAGCAAAACAGAGCAAAAACCACCCCCTCACCTCCCACTTGCCCGAACTCTGCCACTTACCAAACTCTACTTACACTCAATGCGACAGCACTCAGCGCTACCGCACTAAGCCCGCCCCTTTTTATACCCGGATTCTACTTCCGGTTTAAACTCCCCAGCAGCTTAATTTACTCTAAAAAATTTAACTTACTTCAAATAATTCACTTTTTTACTCAATAAAATTCAGTAAATGCACTTAAAAGACTTTTTCTGCCACTTACCAAAGTCTGCTTAAACTCAATGCAGAAAATGCTGGAAATACTCAGCAGGTCAGGCAGCATCTTGACCGGAGATGTTGGGCTCGAATTTCCAAGCCCAGTGGAGGTGGGTTTGGAGGCGGGAGTGGTGGCAAAATTGCAGAATCAGGGGGCAGGAACCCATCCCGCCCCCAACCCGCCTCCGTGCCAATGTCCCAGGAGGTGGGTATCCGACCTGTGCTGGGAGCTGCCTCCCGAGGCAGGAAGGGGATTAGTGCCAATTAACTGCCTGTTAACAGGCAGTTTTTTGCCTAATCCCTATTTTTAGCCCTGAAGTGTGGGCTTCCCGACGGCTCTGAACCACGACAAGTTAGCGAGGTGGACCGTCGGTCTGAAGGGGTTGGAGGGGTCAAGATGTCCGTTGTGCAGGTGAGTGATGTGTGCAGAGGTAAGTGTGTGAGGTAAGTGTAAAGTGTTTTAATAAGTTTTACTTACCTTTACTTTCTCCTGCAGGCTTCCTTCCTTCAGTTCTTGGGAGTCCCTCAGCAGCATTCTGCTTTCTGGTCTGGAGAGATCTCTAACTGAGTCTGAGAAGAAGGACTCAAGTTAGAAGACAGATTGTCAGTGTTTGACAGCTTCGCAGAGCTGTCAAACGCTGATTTTTCATCTGTCAAAAGCTCTTGACAGATGAAATATCAATCACTGATGTCACCAGTAACCAGGTGTCCCTTAATTGGCCTGCTGAGCCTGCTGGGCGGGCTTAACAAGGTCAATCCAGGGAAAATAGCGTGGGTTGGCCACAAGTTGATGGAGGCGAGACTACAACTCAAAAAGTGGGAGTCCCGCCTCCATCACGTCTCCATTGACAAAATCCAGCCCGTTAACTCTGTTTCTCTCTCCATGGATGCTGCCTGACCTGCTGAGTGTTTCCAGCATTTTCTTTCTTCTCAGAGGCCTTCCATTACCATCCGAAGCCTTTCAAGCATTCAGCAGCACTCCCTCCACTCCTTGCACACTTTAAAACTTTTAACATCTATTGCACCAGGCCACTACCTCAATGAAATATTTTAAAATAGTCCAAAAACTTAAATCGAAATTTACCTGAAAGATGTGTGTGTCCCTTTAAGAAGTGCTGACAGCAGTGCTTTCCTGAGTGTGCTTAGGACCCAGTGTTAAACAGAGCGAGAACGTCGAAGTCTGCAGACGTAATGTCAAGTCGGCGTTGCACGCCAATTGATGTCACGCTCTGCTCATTTACATTTCAGGGGCCAGCGATGTCAACGGCAGCGCTATGGCCCTTACCAAAATGGTGGCCACTGTGTCCCACGCCAGAGGTGGCCGGAAGCGAGACGGCCGTCATTTGTTTGCAGCAAACCAGCAGTAACGGCTGGCACACAGGTATCGAATTTCTAGGCCATAGAGTCCTGTATAATATTAATAACATGTAATGCATTATCGACAGAATGCCTCCCACAATATGACCTAAAATTTACCAGTCAGAGGACTAGAATTTTTGCAACACTTTATAGTTGTAATTAGGATGTGGGTTGATAAGAGCCACACCTTATTTTAATGACTTAAAGAGACAGGAGCGGAGAGAGGCTACCGCCACTTGTCTAAATTTCATTTGGACAACTTCATACTTGAATTATACTACAGAATTTGCATTAATATAAAGCCAAAACTATTCCATATTGAGGCAACCTGTATAGTGCAAATGGCCGATTACATGTTCATTTCTTCGTAGTATGAAGACAATTTTAACACTTGGGGCATTGGCCTAGAAATTCAGTAAGGCCCCGCCAGGTCTTCAGCGCCCGAAATTTAGCGCTCGCCCGGATTCCCGCAGCGCCCGCCTGAAATTCAGTTGCGACGGGCCAAGACGGAGGCGGGCGCTACTGCAGGGTTTGGCCGCCTCGCTTGGGGCGATGAAAGTCTATTTCAGGCGTCCAGCTGCCGCTGCGCCACCCGATGCGGTGCGGCAGGCTGGGGTACTGCAGGCCTCCTCCTTCTCTTAAGGAGGAGCTGCCTGCAGCCGTGAGATCGCCGCTGGATTCCCCCGGCAAATGAGCCCGGCACCACGGAGAAGTGCCGGGCTCGCGGGAGTCAGACAGCAATGCCGCGGGGGGGGTGGTGCAGGAGTCCGGGGAGGGAGGTGCGGCCATGCGGCCGCCGGGAAAGCGGCCGGCCGCCCCTCCACCTTTATGCGCCGGCCTCTCGGAGCTGCAAGGCCCCGTTTTCCAAACGTTGTTTGCGGCCGCTGCGGGCGAGGCGGCCGCAACTGAATTTGGCCTTCGGAACGGAATCGCGTTGGAACCGGGGCGCTGCGCACACCGATGACGTCATCGGTGCCGGCGCAGCGCTACCGGCTAACGCCGATGTTAGGGCCCAACTTAATTTCGGGCACTAAAAAACTTCCGGCGCAACCCACTCTTTCGCCCCTAAGTGGGCGCAAACGCAACTGAATTTCTAGGCCATTATACTACATTATAAGCACTATATAAATGCAAGCTGTTGTTATTATAATTGTGAAATAAGATACCGTGTAATTAGCTAAATTAGGGAGTGGTGCATACCACAAATTGCATTAAATTGGCACATGAGGACTCAATTACAAATATGTTTTTCTTATATACAGTAAATAAGTGAGGCTGTATTACTTAATATATATCTATATGCGCCTTTTCATATCTCAGAAAAAATGCATTACTTTGAAATGGAGTAGCTTCTTATATAGGCAAACAGTAATTGGATGAACAACCAGTGAATCTGTTTTTGGTGATGTTGGTTAATGTAAAAGCATTGGCTGGTACAAGTCCCTGCTCTTCTTCAAATAGTACAATGGAATCCTCCATGTCCATCTGAACAGGCAAGGACAGTACTGCTCATAATTCAGTGTTCCCATTACACTGGAATGTCAGCCAAGTTTCACATGCTCAAGTCCTGGAGTTGGGTTCAAACCTAGAAGTCTCTAATGCAGAGGCAAGAGTGCTACCAACTAAGCCAACCTAATTAGTGCTTTGCCAACAAAAATCAAAATTTAGTTTGAACCAACAAACCAGGTCCTGCAGCAATTTTAGACTTGCATGGTGCAGTACTGAGCCATACAGACCAGGAAGGTCCTATATGCAAACCCTGGTCTATGCTCAGGTAGTTGATCTAAGCTAGGATGGCAGTGGGGATGCTGCAATCATTTTTGTTGCCCTTCATCTATGGAGAGGATAAAGTGGCCAGGAGTCATCTGCTGATTGCTATTCAGTGACGCCTGGTAAAAAATTGTGTGCAGATGTCGTGCGAGGACAGGATTGGGCATAGCTATGATGCTCCCTGCAGTTGAATAGCCTGCCAACACTCATTGCCTAAAGATGAGGAACAGGCACTTGTGTGAGGTAATAGAGGTTGCTGGCGTTGTGAGTCGGCATGAGTCAGAACCTTTAGCTGAGAAAAAGGGGAAAAAAGGATGAAGAAATCTAGAATATCATATTTTAATCTCAAAATTTAAAATACAATGTTTTATGTAATTTACTGAGATTAAGTTGACTCTAAGTCTTTGATAAAGTTTTCCTAAATAATATACCCAAATTTTAATAAATACAGATATTAATGCTACATTTTGCAAATTGAAATACAAGTTGTTGCTTTTCCTGTGAAACTTCAATGTATATTGATCATTAAGGTTGTATTTAGACTATGTTTATGGCCTGAGACTGTTGTTTTTCAGCCAGCCACCCTTGATTTATATGGCCTGGCTGGAGTCGCATTCTCTCAGTCAAAAAGAGAGCACCGCCTGAGTCCAATCACGGTCAGTAAATGTTTAATGTTTTGTGAGCTCAGAATGAAATATGCACTTTTTCAAAACATTACAAAAAACTCTGCTTTAGTTTATGTCCAGCAGGCTCAACAGACTGACATTTTAAATCTAGAATAATACTGCTCCAGAGTCGAGACCAAGTAGTACGAGACAAATTCTCACCATTGCACTCAGGAGTCAGAGTGTGACCCAACTCTTGGTCACCTTAGTTAGTCTGACTCGTTTCCATCATTGTGAAATGGAAACTAGTTTACAGTGACACAAAGTGGCAGGATAATATCCTAAATGACTTGCTGGAATTAGTTCAAAAATTGTGTGCTTTATTGAAGAATGAGTGACCTCTTTTGTTTGCCGCTGTAGGAGTACCCCCACGAGTCAAATAACAAATGATCTTATAAATATTTATGAAATCCACAAGCAAATAACCTATAAAAGGGTTCAAAAGCCAAGAATATCATTTTTTAAATTCATTCTCTGGATATGGACATGGCTGGCAAGGCCAGAACTTATTGCCAATCCCTAGTAGCCCTTGAGAAGGTGGTGGTGGGCCGCCTTCTTGAACCGCTGCAGTCCATGTGGTGAAGGAACTCCCACAGTGCTGTTAGGTAGGGAGTTCCAGGATTTTGGCCCAGCGACACTGAAGGAATGGCAATATATGTTCAAGTCAAGCTCAGTGCGTCAGCGGGAGAAATCGCGGCAGGAATCACGGAGCGGCAACTATAAAAAGGCCCCAGAGGCTCAGGTAGGCCTCAGTGCGTCAGCGGGAGAAATCTCGGCGGGAATCGCGGAGCGGCGACTATAAAAAGGCCCCAGAGGCTCAGGTAGACCTCAGTGCGTCAGCGGGAGAAGTCTTGGCGGGAATCGCGGAGCGGCGACCATAAAAAGGCCCCAGAGGCTCAGGTAGGCCTCAGTGCGTCAGCGGGAGAAATCTCGGCGGGAATCGCGGAGCGGCGACTATAAAAAGGCCCCAGAGGCTCAGGTAGGCCTCAGTGCGTCAGCGGGAGAAATCTCGGCGGGAATCGTGGAGCGGCGACTATAAAAAGGCCCAGAGGCTCAGGTAGGCCTCAGTGTGTCAGCGGGAGAAATCTCGGCGGGAATCGCGGAGCGGCGACTATAAAAAGGCCCCAGAGGCTCAGGTAGGCCTCAGTGTGTCAGCGGGAGAAATCTCGGCGGGAATTGCGGAGCGGCGCCTATAAAAAGGCCCCAGAGGCTCAGGTAGGCCTCAGTGTGTCAGCGGGAGAAATCTCGGCGGGAATTGCGGAGCGGCGACTATAAAAAGGCCCCAGAGGCTCAGGTAGGCCTCAGTGTGTCAGCGGGAGAAATCTCGGCGGGAATTGCGGAGCGGCGACTATAAAAAGGCCCCAGAGGCTCAGGTAGGCCTCAGTGTGTCAGCGGGAGAAATCTCGGCGGGAATTGCGGAGCGGCGACTATAAAAAGGCCCCAGAGGCTCAGGTAGGCCTCAGTGCGTCAGCGGGAGAAATCTCGGCGGGAATTGCGGAGCGGCGACTATAAAAAGGCCCCAGAGGCTCAGGTAGGCCTCAGTGCGTCAGCGGGAGAAATCTCGGCGGGAATTGCGGAGCGGCGACTATAAAAAGGCCCCAGAGACCAGGTAGGCCTCAGTGCGTCAGCGGGAGAAATCTCGGCGGGAATTGCGAAGCGGCGACTATAAAAAGGCCCCAGAGGCTCAGGTAGGCCTCAGTGTGTCAGCGGGAGAAATCTCGGCGGGAATTGCGGAGCGGCGACTATAAAAAGGCCCCAGAGACCAGGTAGGCCTCAGTGCGTCAGCGGGAGAAATCTCGGCGGGAATTGCGGAGCGGCGACTATAAAAAGGCCCCAGGGGCTCAGGTAGGCATCAGTGTGTCAGCGGGAGAAATCTCGGCAGAATTGCGGAGCGGCGACTATAAAAAGGCCCAGAGGCTCAGGTAGGCCTCAGTGTGTCAGCGGGAGAAATCTCGGCGGAATTGCGGAGCGGCGACTATAAAAAGGCCCAGAGGCTCAGGTAGGCATACCAATCTCCAATCTCAGAGGGAGAGAAGTAAAAAGTAATCGAAGTGTGACGTCACCAGAAAGCAGGTAAGTGATTGGTTGGTGAGTATTTCTCTCTTTATAAACTTTAACTCTGTGGTTTATAGTTTCTAAAGTCTCTGTGGTGTAGCGGGGACTGTTTATAAACCAGGGCCCTTAAATATACTATTTAACTGCAGTGTAATTGATGGGATTGATTTGATTTAATTTAATTGCAATTAATTAAAGGCTAAGTCATGGCAGGAGAGCCCGGTGTCGTGGTGTGCTCCTCCTGCGCTATGTGGGAACTCAGGGACACTTCCTGTGTCCCTGACAACTATGTGTGCAGGAAATGTGTCCAGCTGCAGCTACTGGCAGATCGCATTGCGGCGCTGGAGCTGCGATTGGATTCATGCTGGACCATTCGCGAGGCTGAGGACGTCGTGAATAGCACGTTTAATCAGTTGGTTACACCGCAGGCAAAGGTTGGACAGGCAGAAAGTCAATGGGTGACCAACAGGCAGAGTACTAGGCGCAGGCAGGTAGTGCAGGGGTCCCTTGTGGACATACTCCTTTCAAACAGATACACCACATTGAGTACTGTTGGGGGGGATGGCTTATCAGAGGAAGGCAGCAGCAGCCAACTTCCTGGCACCAGGGGTGGCTCTGCTGCACAGGGCGGGAGGAAAAAGAGGGGTAGAGCTATAGTAATAGGGGATTCTATGGTTAGGGGAATCGATAGGCGTTTCTGCGGCTGCAAACGAGACTCAAGGATGGTGTGTTGCCTCCCTGGCGCAAGGGTCAAGGATGTCTCAGAGCGGCTGCAGAACATCTTGGAAGGGGAGGGTGAACAGCCAGTAGTCGTGGTGCATATAGGTACCAACGATATAGGTAAAAAGCGGGATGAGGTCCTAAAAGCTGAATATAGGGAGTTAGGAGGTAAATTAAAAAATAGGACCTCAAAGGTAGTAATCTCAGGATTGCTACCAGTGCCACGTGCTAGTCAGAGTAGAAATAGAAGTATATTTCAGATGAATACGTGGCTAGAGGAATGGTGCAAGGGGGAGGGATTCAAATTCCTGAGACATTGGAACTGGTTCTGGGGGAGGTGGGACCAGTTCAAACCGGATGCTTCGCACCTGGGCAGGGCCAGGACCAATGTCCTAGGGTGAGTGTTTGCTAGTGCTCTGTGGGAGGGTTCAAACTAAAATGGCAGGGGTTTGGGAGCCTGAGCAGGGAGACAGAGGAAAGGGAAACGAGGATAAAAGCAAAAGATAGGAAGGAGAAAAACAAAAGTGGCAGTCAGAGAAATCAACGGTTTAAATCAAACACGGCCACAGTAAATAATAATTCTAATAGGTCTAAGAGTGTTAAAAAAACAAGCCTGAAGGCTTTGTGTCTTAATGCGAGGAGCATTCATAATAAGGTGGATGAATTAGCTGCGCAAATAGAGGTAAACAAATATGATTTGATTGGGATTACGGAAACATGGCTCCAGGGTGGCCAAGGCTGGGAACTCAACATCCAGGGGTATTCAATATTCAGGAAAGATAGGCAAAAAGGAAAGGGAGGTGGGTAGCATTGCTGTTTAAAGAAGGGATTAACACAATTGTAATGAAGGATATTAGCTCTGATGATGTGGAATCTGTACGGGTAGAACTGAGAAATACCAAGGGGCAAAAAACGTTAGTGGGAGTGGGATATAGACCTCCAAACAGTAAGGCGGAGGTTGGGGATGGCATTAAAAGGGAAATTAAAGAAGCGTGCAATAAGGGCACAGCAGTCATGGGTGACTTTAATCTACATATAGATTGGGCTAACCAAATTAGTAACAATACTGTGGAGGAGGAATTCCTGGAGAGTTTAAGGGATGGCTTCTTGGACCAATATGTCGAGGAACCAACCAGAGATCAGACCATCTTAGACTGGGTATTATGTAACGAGAAAGGATTAATTAGCAATCTGGTTGTACGAGGCCCCTTGGGTCGGAGCGATCATAATATGATCGAATTCTTCATTAAGATGGAGAATGAAGTAGTCGACTCAGAGACTAGGATCCTAAATTTAAATAAAGGAAACTACGATGGTCTGAGGCGCGAGTTGGGTAGGATTGATTGGGGAATGTCACTCAAAGGGTTGATGGTGGATAGGCAATGGCAAACATTCAAAGACCACATGGATGAACTACAGAATTTGTTCATCTCAGTTTGGCATAAAAATAAAACAAAAAAGGTGACTCAACCGTGGCTAACAAGGGAAATTAGGGATAGCATAAGATCCAAGGAGAGGACATATAAATTGGCCAGAAAAAGCAGTAAACCTGAGGATTGGGAGCAGTTTAAGATTCAACAAAGGAGGACAAAGGGATTAATTAAGAAAGGGAAAATAGAATATGAGAGTAAGCTTTCAGGGAACATAAAAACTGACTGTAAAAGCTTTTATAGATATGTGAAGAGAAAAAGATTGGTGAAGTCAAGCGTAGGTCCCTTGCAGTCAGAATCAGGGGAATTTATAATGGGGAACAATGAAATGGCAGACCAATTAAATACATATTTTGGTTCTGTCTTCACAAAGGAGGACACAAATAACCTATTAGAGATGTCGGGGAACATAGGGTCTGATGAAAGGGAGGAACTGAAAGAAATCAGTATTTGTAGGGAAATGGTGTTAGGGAAATTGATGGGATTGAAGGCCGATAAATCCCCAGGGCCTGATAATCTACATCCTAGGGTACTTAAGGAAGTGGCCCTAGAAATAGTAGATGCATTGCTGATCATCTTCCAACGTTCGATGGAATCTGGAACAGTACCCATGGATTGGAGGGTAGCTAATGTTACCCCACTATTCAAAAAAGATGGTAGAGAGAAAACGGGGAATTACAGACCGGTAATCCTGACATCGGTAGTGGGGAAAATGCTAGAGTCCATTACAAAAGATGTAATAGCAGAGCACTTGGAAAACAGTGACAGGATCGGACAAAGTCAACATGGATTTACAAAAGGTAAATCGTGCTTGACTAATCTGCTGGAATTTTTTGAGGATGTGACTGCTAAACTAGATAAGGGAGAACCAGTGGATGTAGTGTATTTAGACTTTCAGAAGGCTTTCGATAAGATCCCGCTTAAGAGATTAGCGTGTAAAGCTAAGGCACATGGGACTGGGGGCAAGGTATTGACTTGGATAGAGAACTGGTTGGCAGACAGAAAGCAAAAAGGAATAAACGGGTCTTTTTCTGAGTGGCAGGCAGTGACTAGTGGGGTACCACAGGGATCGGTCCTTGGACCCCAGCTATTCACAATATATATTAATGATCTAGACAAGGGAACTAGATGTAATATCTCCAAATTTGCAGACGACACAAAGTTGGGTGGGCGTGTGTGCTGTGAGGAGGATGCCGAGAAACTCCAGGATGATTTGGACAGGTTGGGTGATTGAGCAGAAGCATGGCAGATGCAATATAATGTGGATAAATGTGAGGTTATCCACTTTGGTAGCAAAAACAGGAAGGCAGATTATTATCTGAATGGCAATAGATTGGGAGAAGGGGAAGTGCAACGAGACCTGGGTGTCCTTGTGCACCAGTCGCTGAAGGTAAGCATTCAGGTGCAACAGGCGGTTAAGAAGGCAAATGGTATGTTGGCCTTCGTAGCGAGAGGGTTTGAGTACAGGAACAAGGATGTCTTACTGCAGTTGTACAGGGCCTTGGTGAGACCACATCTTGAGTATTGTGTGCACTTTTGGTCACCTTATCTGAGGAAGGGTGTTCTTGCCATGGAAGGAGTTCAGCGAAGATTCACCAGGCTGATACCTGGGATGGCAGGAATGACGTATGAGGAAAGATTGAGTCGATTGGGCTTGTACTCGCTGGAGTTTAGAAGAATGAGAGGGGATCTCATTGAAACTTATAAAATTCTGACAGGACTGGACAGACTAGATGCAGGAAGGATGTTCCCGATGGTCGGGGAGTCCAGAACCAGTCTAAGGATAAGGGGTAGGCCATTTTGGACAGAAATGAGGAGGAATTTCTTCACCCAGGTGAACCTGTGGAATTCTCTACCACAGAAGGCAGTAGAGGCCAATACATTAAATATATTCAAGAAGGAGTTGGGTATATTTCTTAAGGCTAAAGGGATCAAGGGGTATGGGGAGAAAGCAGGGACCGGGTACTGAATTTGGATGATCAGCCATGATCGCATTGAATGGCGGAGCAGGCTCAAGGGGCCGAATAGCCTACTCCTGCTCCTATCTTCTATGTTTCTATGTAAGTCAGGATGATGTGTGAGGTTGGAGGTGATGGTGTTCCCATGCACCTGCTGCCTTTATCCTTTTAGGTGGTGTACGTTGTGGGTTTAGGAGTTGCTGCCAAACAAGCCTTGGCAAGTTGCTGCAGTGCATCTTGTAGATGGTATACACTGCAGCCACAGTACATCGGTGGTGGAGGGAGTGAATGTTTAAGGTGGTGGTTGGGTTGCCAATCAAGCAGACTGCTTCGTCCTGAATGATGATGAGCTTCTTGAGTGTTGCTGCACCCATTCAGGCAAATAGAGAGTATTCCATCACACTCCTGACTTGTGGCTTGTTGTGGAGAGGCTTTGGGGAGTCAGAAGGCGAACCACTTGTCGCAGAATACCCAGCCTCTCACCTGTGCAAGTAGCCATGGCATTTATGCAGCTTGTTCAGTTGAGTTTCTGGTCAATGGTGACCCCCGGAATGTTGATGGCGTGAAATTCTTTTTTTTTATTCGTTCATGGGATGTGGGCGTCACTTTCAAGGCCAGCATTTATTGCCCATCCCTAGTTGCCCTTGAGAACGTGGTGATGAGCCACCTTCTTGAACCACTGCAGTCCGTGTGGTGAAGGTACTCCCACAGTGCTGTTAGGGAGGGAGTACCAGGATTTTGACCCAGTGACGATGAAGGAACAGCGATATACTTCCAAGTCAGGATGGTATGTGACTTGGAGGGGAACTTGGAGGTGGTGGTGTTCCCATGCGCGTGTTGCCCTTGTCTTTCTAGGTGGTAGAGGTCGAGGGTTTGGGAGGTGCTGCCGAAGAAGCCTTGGTGAGTTGCTGCAGTGCATCTTGTTGTCAGTGATGATTATGTCGTTGCATGCCAAGAGAGGTGGTTAGGCTCTCTCTTGTAGGAGATGGTCATTACCTTGCACTTATGTGGCTTGAATGTTACTTGCCACTTTTCTGCCTGAGTCTGGATGTTGTCCAGGTCTTGCTGCATGTGAGCATGCACTGCTTCTTTAGCTGAAGAATTGAAAATGGAGCTGAACACTGCAATCATCAATGAACAGTGCCATTTCTGACCTTATGATGGAGGGAAGGTCATTGATGAAGTAGCTGGAGATAGTTGGGCTTAGGACGTTGCCTTGAGGAACTCCTGCAGCTGTGCCCTGGGGCTGAGATGATTGGCCTCCAACAACTACAACCATCTTCCTTTGTGCCAGGTATTGTCAATTGAAAATGTCAAAACTGGGATTGATTGATTTTTGTTAGGGAAGGGTATTAAGGGTTACGGAACCAAGGCGGGTAAATGGAGTTAAGATACAGATCAGCCATGATCTAATTGAATGGTGGAACAGGCTCGAGGGGCTAAATGGTCTACTCCTGTTCCTATGTTTCTTTCTATGAATAAGATTCTGACATCATTGTCATGGCTCACACATGAAGACAGGGCACTGAGGCAGGGTACCGGATGTTTGGCAGCACCTCTGAACTGTACACTAGCAGGAGTCAACTCATTCAGGGCAGGATAGGAGAAATCTGGGGAAAATATCAACAAATTAAACAGTTTAACTGAAATAGTAGGTTCTAAGATGCAACTAAGGTCACAGTTTTGTTGTTAGATAAAATAAGTCAATTGAGGTGTGAGATTATTAAATTCTGATCATGGTAAAAATACAGCTAAGCAACTTATACACCTGTAGTTGTGAAAAATAATTTATTACCATACATCCATCTGTTTAACTAAAATTCGAGATAAGAAGAAGTGCGCATTCGCATGACATTTGCGAGGATAATTCTGAAGGAGAATCATTAGCTTCCTGGATCCTCACTTTAACAAATTACATTATAAATACTGTACATACAAGACAGATAAGGGTTTCACAGGTATGGAAGATCATTACACTTTTCAAATGTAAGATTGATGTCTACTGTACAAAATAATAGATGGGTAGGAGGGTCCAACGAGGCAGTGATAGACCACTTTGAAATTAGTTGACCTCTGCTGCCCCATGCATCATTTTTTAAGTTTGAAGGACAAATAGAGGAGAAATCATACAGAGGTGAGTGGAACTTCTGTACTGTAAAGATGAGTTTTGCTATATAAATAATTGAACATTTAAAAATACCTCTTATTTTATTTCAAAGTTTCAGGCTTCCTTTTATATCACTGTACATCGCTTTCCAACATATTCTATGATCATTTCCCCTTCCCCTCAAAAATACAAATGAATTAATCTATTTTCAACAGTAATATAAATTTGATTGCTTGTGATATTTATTGCTTGTGGCTTTTTAAATATTAAAATTTACAGAGTGTTAATTGGATATGAAGCTGTCTACCACCCAGCCTACTGAGAAATAAATATTAGATAGGGTGAGAAAAAGGAAATAATTTAAAATTTGGACAGATTACCAATAAAAAATATACTTAAAAAAATTAATTCATTCTTTATTATTTTTTCCGAGAATGTAAGGGAAGGTTATGGATCAATGGTCCAAAAACTGGTTTAAAAAATTATCATGACATCAACGAGTAAGCTCTAAATCAGTTTTAGCATCCATTTTACCCTAATCCTGTGTTGTTTTCTGTAGAAAGTTATTTTAACTGCTTCTTTTAGCAATTTACAATCTGTGTAAATTTTGAATATTTAAAATGTTCCCTGTTGTGAAAAAGTTGTTAGTGAGTACAGATTATAATCAAGTATAAGTTTGTTAGTCATGTAGTCATGCTTATAGTAAGACATTGAGTAGTTCACTAGCTAGCACACTAGCATATAAAGAAATTATTATGAAATATCTTGGAGACAAGTTTGAATGGGTTTGTAATTTATGAACATATGAACAATTAACTCCTTATCAGAGTTCAAAGAAATAAGGGCTTCTAATTAATGCGTTACTAATAATAGGGTAGATTTTCTACTTGCCGCCTGGCCTTTGAAATCAATGGAGATGAAGATCAGGCAGTTTTCACGGGCAGCCGATCCGCAACACCAGTTTTATCCCCTGGTGACAAGCTGAAAGTCAACCCCAATTTTTCATGAGGAGTTGTAAGAAACAGCAAAGGAGGAAGATTTCCTTTGGCATGTGATGTGAAATGAAATCGTAAATCTGCTCTTTATAATTTTGCAATTTTGTTACAGGTAGCATACAGAGAAAACGTCCCTCACAGCTACCACCAATGATTCTATTTAGTTTATTTCCATCATAACATTGTAAGGTAATTTTTATTGGAATAGGAAACATGAAGTACATGCATGTAATGAAGGTATGTTAATTTGCAAAACTAGTAAAGGATTTGGGTGTGCTTGACTATTCTGTGAAAGTTTCCAGTCAATGTGAAGGACTATAGGTGCCTAAATTTGGAACGCCTTACTGTGTCATAGTCAAATGTATGTTCACAGTCAAGTTTAAAGGCAGCAGCTTAAGGGCATTTCTTTACTTCAAAATCAGAACTTTATGCACACAGTGTATTTTGCAGCTCTAGGGATCTGAAATGTAAACACACCAATTTCATTTTTTGTACATTTAAGTCGTCGACCTCTGGGTGCATGAAATACATCATCAGAGCCAATGAAAAACAGGATGCCTTTTCCAGGATAGACTGTGGCCCATAAATTAAGTTTGGTGCCAGACCACCACTTGATTCTTGATTCACTGCTATCTCAGAAACCCAAAGACCTGGAAGGGAGTTAGGAAGAAATAACAGGACGTGAGGATAACGCAAAACTTGAAATGCAGAAGTTGTAGCCTTTAAACTGGACTGTCAACACAGTTTAAAGAATTCCAAACTTATGCACTGGAAGTTAAAGTTCTGTACTGAGTTAGATATAATCGAGCAAAGATGTTTGAATGAAAGTAGAGGTTTTAAACATAGGAATGTTGTCATATTTGCATACCATGACAGTACAAGAAAGCTAATTCAGCATTGCATGAGCTTTGATGAACAGGCATTGCAATAATTCCAATTTGTGTCATTTTTACAGCAAAAAGGTAGCATTCAATAATGATATGCTGTGGTACTGGGGAGGGCCTTTTAACAAAGGATGATGGCCTTCATTGACATGGAGACAGTTGAAAGTACTCCTTTTGAGGATGTCGGGGGGTGGGGTGGGGAAGACAAGCACCATCTGGTGTGTGCAAACTTCATGCTATCTTAGGAACAGGCTTCAGAGCAGGCAACACCAATGTTTCTATGCTACAGTTCATTACTTTCAAAGGCAATAGTGATTTGAAGAAGTGTCTTGATGCACTCATTAATATACCTTTGTGGCGGAGCCACTAAGGGACTCCGATCAATTGTATATAATTCCCTTTAATAATATGTTAGCTACAGCCTGAGTCTGTATCTTTGTTTTCACTGTCTACATGTACAGAGCGCGATCACTTTAATAGCGCGGGTACATAAGAACATAAGAACATAAACGCAATGACATCATGCCGTTCATCACGTGATCCCCCACCGGCGGGAAAAATGTGATGACGTCATGACGTCAGCCACAGGACCGCCCAAGCAGTCCTCATGGAGCCTCCGAACTGACTAGACCTATATTCGATGTTCTCCTGTAGTTATCCGTTAAACTCTGTTAGTTTTCATTAAACCTCGTTTATTTGATCGCCTGAGTGGACCTCAGTCTTTTGATAGGAACTAGACATTCCTACATTGGTGACCCCGACTTTTGCGAACGGTTTTCGCAGAAGTTACTGAACATGGAAACGAACGCCGTTGCTTTGAAGCTACCACAGTTCTGGGAGCAACAGCCAGCCGCGTGGTTCATCCAGGCTGAAGCCCAGTTCACAATCAGGAACATCGTTGCGGATCAGACCCGTTACTATTACGTGGTTTCCGCCCTCGACAGCGCCACAGCCTCGCGGATCGTCAGCCTGCTTGGTAATCCATCAGAAGATCGCAAGTATGAAACGATAAAGGCGCGGTTATTACAGGTCTTTGGGCTCACGAAGTCGGAGCGCGCCCGCCGGCTGCTCGCTATGCCCGGCCTCGGGGACTCCAAGCCGTCCGAGCTCATGAGCCAAATGCTCACGCTCCTGGGCTCCGAACCGGAATGCTTCCTCTTCAGGGAGCTATTCCTCAGCCAGCTACCAGAGCAAGCTCAGGTTGCCCTAGCCAGGTCGGAAGTCACAGACTGCGCAAAGCTGGCTGCCGAAGCGGACAAGATTTTCGCGGTGACACAGCAGTACTGCGCTGCCACGAGGTGCCCATCCCCCACAGACGCTGCTCCAGCCCCTCAACCTGCGGGGTTGTGCTTCTACCACGCCCGTTTTGGCGTGAAAGCAAGATGCTGCCGCCCTCCCTGCAGCTTTTCGCTCCAAAAAAAACAACAGCAACCCTGTCGAAAGAGGACCGGTTATAACGAGCGCCCCGTGGCTGCGATGGCAATTGGTAATTCGGGAAAACTCCTCTTCATCACCGACTCCCTATCTGGTCGTCGCTTCCTCTGCGACACCGGGGCGCAGTGTAGCATCCTACCCGCGTCAAATCTTGATCTACAAGCCGGGGGGCACGGCCTCTCCCTCGAGGCAGCTAATGGCGGGGCCATTCGGACCTTCGGAAGACGGCGGGTCCAGGTGTGCTTCGGCGGCCAGCGGTCTTACTAGGATTTCATCATGGCCAAAGTCTCTCAAGCCATTCTCGGGGCGGATTTTTTGTGCGCCAACGGCCTCCTGGTGGATGTACGACACCGCCAGTTGATCAATGCGGCCACTTTTCACTCCATCCCGTGCCACCGCAGTAACGCCGTGTCGCGCACTGTCTCCTGTGCGTTCCCATCTCCAGATGACTGCACTCGCCTCCTCGGAGATTTCCCAGACCTGACCAGACCCACTTTCTCTTCCACGGCCACGAAACATGGTGTCGAACATCACATCACCACTACTGGCTCCCCGGTCTACGCACGGGCCCGGCGCCTTGAACCTGGCAAGCTCGCGGCTGCGAAAGCGGAGTTCGACACGATGGAGTGGCTAGGGATTATTCGCCGGTCGAATAGTCCCTGGTCTTCGCCTCTCCACATTGTTCCGAAACCTGGCGGTGGATGGCGGCCTTGCGGCGACTACCGATGCCTGAACGACGCCACTACTGATCGGTACCCGATCCCTCATATTCAGGATTTCTCTGCCCATTTGGCGGGAAATACCATTTTTTCAAAAGTCGACCTTGTCCGTGGCTACCACCAGGTCCCTGTGCACCCGCAAGATGTCCCGAAAACTGCAGTCATCACCCCATTCGGCCTGTTTGAATTTCTGCGGGTGCCGTTTGGATTGAAGAATGCTGCACAGGCTTTCCAGCGCTTGATGGATTCCGTGCTTCGGGACCTCAAGTTTCTATTCATCTACCTCGACGACAACCTCATCGCCAGCCCTAATAAAGAGGAGCACATCTGCCATTTACGCACCCTCTTTAGACGCCTCAGTCAACGCGGCTTGATCATTAACCCGGCCAAGTGCCACTTCGGCCTGCAGCAGATTGATTTCTTAGGCCATCACATCACATCGGACGGTGCAATTCCCCTGCAAACGAAGGTGGAGGCAGTTACTTCTTTCCCGCGCCTGCAGACTGTCAAGGCCCTGCAGGAGTTCCTCGGGATGGGAAATTTTTATCACCGGTTCGTCCCTAATGCAGCTCTGCTCATGCAGCCCCTGTACGAGGCCCTCAAGGGCAAGTCCAGCAAGGATCCGATTAGCTGGACGGTCGACATGGACCGGGCGTTCGTCGACACAAAAGGCGCCTTAGCCAATGCAACCATGCTGGCGCACCCGCTGCCAGGTGCCACCATCGCCCTTACCACCGACGCGTCAGACTACACCATCGGTGCAGTGCAGGAACAGTGGGTGAATGGGACATGGCAACCGCTGGTGTTTTTCAGCCGTCAACTACGGCGAAACGAACGGAAGTACAGCACGTTCGACCGGGAGTTGCTGGCCCTTTTTCTGGCCATCCGCCATTTTCGGTTCTTGCTAGAGGGACGTCCGTTCACGGCTTTTGTGGACCATAAGCCACTAACGTTCGCTATGGCCAAGACCGCCGAACCGTGGTCAGCTCGGCAACAACGTCAGTTGACGTTTATCTCAGAATTCACCACTGACATTCAGCATGTGTCCGGTAAAGACAACCTGGTGGCGGATTGCCTCTCCCGTGCGACCGTTCATGCAGTCCAGCTCGGCATCGACTATGCCCTCATGGCTGCGGATCAAACCTCGGATCCGGAAGTCCAATCTTACAGAACCAACCCCTCTAGCCTCCAAGCGGCCGACGTCAAATTCCATGCCACGGGCACTACGCTACTCTGTGACGTCTCCGTAGGAGATCCTCGCCCTATCATGCCGGTCGCCTGGCGCCAAACAGTTTTTGACGCCATACACGGGTTGTCGCACCCTGGCATGAAGGCCTCGCAATGGCTGATGTCGTCCAAATTCGTGTGGCGGGGCATGCACATGGATGTCCGCGACTGGGCCAACACCTGTGTGGTCTGCCAAAAGGCCAAGGTGCAGCGTCACGTCAAGGCTTCATTGGTCACTTTCGCTGTTCCGGAACGTAGGTTTGATCATGTGCATGTGGACCTGGTGGGGCCACTTCCGTCTTCGCACGGGTTTACTCATCTTCTTACAATGGTGGACCGCACCACTAGATGGCCTGAGGCGGTTCCTTTGTCATCCACCACTTCCGCAGACGTCGCCAGGGCATTCATCTCCTCTTGGGTCGCCCGTTTCAGGGTACCGGCGGACATCTCGTCTGATCGTGGGCTGCAGTTTTCTTCTGAGCTCTGGAACGCTGTGGCTCAGGGGCTCAGCATCAAGCTACATCGCACCACTGCCTACCATCCACAGGCGAATGGCCTGTGTGAACGATTCCACAGGTCGCTCAAAGCCGCACTGCGAGCCAGCCTTCAAGGCGCGGGCTGGGTGGACAGGCTTCCATGGGTCCTTTTGGGTCTTTGTACGGCACCTAAAGAAGATCTTCAATCGTCCTCGGCGGAGTTCGTATATGGCCAGCCGCAACGCGTAGCAGGGGATTTCCTTCCGACTCCAACAGAGCCATGGTCCGCATCCCAGCAGCTCATCAGCCACCAGGAGGCAGCCAGAAGTTTCGCTCCAGTGCCTACGTCGCATCACGGCTTGCAGAGCCCCCACGTCCCAGCTGAGCTGAAGAACGGCGACTATGTGTTTATCCGCCGCGACGCTCGTCGGGATCCGCTCAAACCCCCTTACACTGGTCCTTTCCGCGTGCTAGAGCGGGGAGACAAAACTTTTTCGGTCGATATCGGAGGTAAACCGGACCACATTTCGGTTGACCGGTTGAAGCCGGCACACTTGGACCTTGACCGCCCAGTCGAGATCGCACAACCGCCGAAACGTGGCCAACCACCCACAGTCGCCATGCCAGATCAAACGCAACCATCCGCCAGCTCGTCCGCCATCCATCAGCTTCCACTTCAAAGCTACAGAAGTCGCTCTGACAGGTTTGTCAGGCCACCTCGCCGTTTTACTTTTGCTGTTAAAGACAATTCTGGGGGGGCGCATGTGGCGGAGCCACTAAGGGACTCCGATCAATTGTATATAATTCCCTTTAATAATATGTTAGCTACAGCCTGAGTCTGTATCTTTGTTTTCACTGTTTACATGTACAGAGCGCGATCACTTTAATAGCGCGGGTAAACGCGATGACGTCATGCCGTTCATCACGTGATCCCCACCGGCGGGAAAAACGTCATGACGTCAGCCACGGGACTGCCCAAGCAGTCCTCGTGGAGCCTCCGAACTGACTAGACCTATATTCGATGTTCCCCTGTAGTTATCCGTTAAACTCTGTTAGTTTTCATTAAACCTCATTTATTTGATCGCCTGTGTGGACCTCAGTCTTTTGATAGGAACTAGACATTCCTACACCTTCTGCTCTCTTCTCGCATAATTATGCAGGAATCAGTAGTCTACAGTGGGAACAAGAGCAGCAGAGTATCCACAGTCACCATTCACTTCAACTAAATGTCAGCCCAGAAATGAGATTTGCCTCACAAAAAAGTCTTCTCATTGAAGGCTCCAGATAACAAAGAACCCCATGGGAAGCAAGGGCATCAACAATGAGTAGCAAAGAAAGAACTTGTATTTAAAGCACCTTTCATGCCACATCCTAAATAGGCAATTAATTTGTTTTTTAAGTATAGTTACTGTTGTTATGTAGGCAAGTGCAACAGGCAGTTGCACAACGCAAGGCTGCACAAACAGCAATGAAATAAACTGAACAGTTAGTCTGTTTTGATGGGGGATAAATGTTAGCCAGGACATGGGGTGAACTCCCCTGCTCTACTTCAAAAAATGCTGTAAGATCTTTTATTTCCCTCTGAACAGGTGGAAGGGATCTCAGTTTATATTGCATCCAATAGATGGTACCTCTGACAATACAGTACTCTCTCAGTAATGTATTGAAGTGCCAGTCTAGAATGTATGCTCAAGTCTTGGAGTGTGGCTTGAATGCACAAACAGCTGCATCAGAGGCAAGAGTGAAACCACTGAGCCAAACTGACACCATAGCAATCTGAAGGGGACAACACATTGCCAGTTGCAGTTGCATGTCAATCTGATACAGGAAACCACTTGACTACCACATCTGGCCACTTCATTAATAGTCTTGTGCACATCTTCCTCCTTCCCACCACAAATATGCCACCATCTACAGATGCTTCTCTGTGTGTGTCAACTCACACAGTTCCCATTCATGCTACCTCATCAAAGCCACTTTCAAATCTTGCCAAAAACGATGTCACACACATAACAACGCTACTGTTACCAAGTTTCCCCCCCAAAACCTGTAGAGACCACAGTTCTGGGTGTCAGGGAGATCATAAATTGGGCAAATCAATTATTGGGGGGTGGGGGAGGGGGGGAGCTGACGGCAGAAAAACTTGATCTGCCAGGTTTTCGCCTCATGCAAGATCCAGGACAAATTTGTGTTGGGGGTTGCAGGCAAGTCTTCTGCCTGTGACCCCTACATCCAAAGCCTGATTTAGGAACATGTCTGGGAGCATTTCTGAACTACCCCAAGATTTTCCCCCAATACATCACCAATAAACCCAGTGGGACCTAGACCAGCTGAAAGCTGACGTATATCTTGTACTGGGCCAGAGGGATTGAGAAATACAAATGAATAAGAATGCTTCTCTTCAGGGACATTAAAAAAAATTGCTTTTATCACTTTGGTTCATCAAGGGCCTCAGACCCCACCATTGGACTGGCATGGTGCTACAATTTGATTTTATGGCCAGCAGTTGGGTGGACACCTCCATTATACCTGTACAGATGTGGGCTACCTGCCCCAGCTATGAACAGTTTGGCATGGGGACTATGTCATTAGCTGCAGCTGGATGAGCCCCAACTGAGCAAAGGAAGTGAGAACACTAGCACAGGGAATTGACTGGACAAAATTAAATTGGGCAGGGCAGCCTTGAGGAAGAGTTCATAGAGTGCATTAGGGATGGGTTCCTTGAGCAGTATGTAACTGAACCAACCAGGGGGCAGGCAATCTTAGATCTGGTCCTGTGTAATGAGACAGGATTAATAAAAAATATCCTAGTAAAGGATCCCCTTGGTATGAGTGACCATAACATGGTTGAATTCCAAATTCAGTTGGAGGGTGAGAGAGTTGGATCTCAAACCAGCATACTAAGCTTAAATAAAGGAGACTATGAAGGTATGAGAGCAGAGTTGACTAAAGTGGACTGGGAAAAAAGATTACAGTGTAAGACGGTACAGGAGCAGTGGTGTACATTCAAGGAGATATTTCACAACTTTCAAGAAAAATATATTCCACTGAGGAAAAAGGGGCATAAAAGAAAAGACAGCCATCCGTGGCTAAGTAAAGTAATAAAGGATAGTATCCGACTGAAAACAAGGGCATATGAAGTAGCCAAATCTAGTGGGAGGATAGAAGATTGGGAAGCATTTAAAAGCCAGCAAAGAATAACTAAAAGATTAATTAAGAAAGGGAAGATAGATTATGAAAGTAAACTAGCAAAAAATATAAAAACAGATAGCAAGAGTTCCTACAGTTATATAAAAAGAAAAAGGGTGGCTAAAGTGAATGTTGGTCCCTTAGAGGACGAGACCGGGAAATTAGTAGTGGGGAACATGGAGATGGCAAATACGCTGAACAAATATTTTGTATCAGTCTTTACAGTAGAGGACACTAAAAATATCCCAACACTGGACAAACAGGGGGCTATGGGGGGGAGGAGCTAAACACAATTAAAATCACTAAGGAGATGGTGCTCGGTAAGATAATGGGACTTAAGGCGGATAAATCCCCTGGACCTGATGGCTTACATCCTAGGGTCTTGAGAGAAGTAGCGGTAGGGATTGCGGATGCATTGGTGGTAATTTTCCAAAACTCCCTGGACTCAGGAAAGGCCCCAGCAGATTGGAAAACTGTTAATGTAATGCCCTTATTTAAAAAGGGAGGTAGACAAAAGGCTGAAAACTATAGACCAGTTAGCCTAACATCTGTGGTTGGTAAAATGTTGGAGTCCATTATTAAGGAAGCAGTAACAGGACATTTGGATAAGCATAATTTAATTGGACAGAGTCAGCATGGTTTTATGAAGGGGAAGTCATGTTTGACATATTTGCTCGAATTCTTTGAGGATGTAACAAACAGGGTGGATAAAGGGGAACCAGTGGATGTGGTGTATTTGGACTTCCAAAAGGCATTTGACAAGGTGCCACACAAAAGATTACTGCACAAGATAAAAAATCACGGGATTGGGGTAATATACTGGCATGGGTGGAATATTGGCTATCTGACAGAAAACAGAGAGTTGGGATAAATGGTTCATTCTCGGGTTGGCAATCAGCAACTAGTGGTGTTCCGCAGGGGTCAGTGCTGGGACCCCAACTCTTTACAATCTATATTAACGATTTGGAGGAGGAGACCAAGTGCAACGTATCCAAGTTTGCCGACGATACAAAGTTGGGAGGGAAAGCAGTGAGTGAGGAGGACATAAATAACCTGCAAAAGGACATAGACAGGCTAAGTGAGTGGGCAGAAATTTGGCAGATGGAATATAATGTTGGAAAGTGTGAGGTTATGCACTTTGGCAGAAAAAATCAAAGAGCAAGTTATTATCTAAATGGAGAGAAACTGCAAAGTGCTACAGTACAAAGGGATCTGGGGGTCCTGGTGCATGAAACACAGAAGGTTAGTATGCAGGTACAGCAGGTGATCAGGAAGGCCAATGGAATCTTGGCTTTTATTGCAAGGGGGATGGAGTATAAAAGCAGGGAAGTCTTGCTTCAGTTATACAGGGTACTGGTGAGGCCACACCTGGAATACTGCGTACAGTTTTGGTTTCCATATTTAAGAAAAGATATACTTGCTCTCGAGGCAGTTCAGAGAAGGTTCACTTGGTTGATTCCGGAGATGAGGGGGTTGACTTATGAGGAAAGGTTGAGTAGGTTGGGCCTCTACTCATTGGAATTCAGAAGAATGAGAGGCGATCTTATCAAAACATATAAGATTGTGAGGGGGCTTGATCGGGTGGATGCGGGGAGGATTTTTCCACTGATGGGTGAGACTAGAACTAGGGGGCATAATCTTAGAATAAGGGGCTGCCGTTTCAAAACTGAGATGAGGAGAAACTTCTTCACTCAGAGGGTAGTAAATCTATGGAATTTGCTACCTCAGAGAGCTGTGGAAGCTGCGACATTAAATAAATTTAAAACGGAGATAGACAGTTTCCTAGCTGATAAGGGAATTAAGGGTTATGGGGAGCGGGCAGGGATGTGGACGTGAGTCTAGGTTCGGATCAGCCATGATCCTATTGAATGGCGGAGCAGGCCCGAGGGGCCGTATGGCCTACTCCTGCTCCTACTTCTTATGTTCTTATGTTCTTATGAATCCCTGCCTCTGGACCTGCCCCCTTGACAACACGTGATTTGTAAGGGGCAGGCAGAGGCTTACTACATATCCTGTTAAGTCCCAGAAATGCCGGAGACTTGGTCAACTGGGTCCCTGCTGTTTCCTGGTTGGTTCTACTGGTCCTCCCTCAGAACCGTCACACATTTTCAGGGCTATTATTAATATCAGTGCCCAGAAATTCATTGGCGCCACGCCCAGCCTAAGGGCTGAATTTTCCATGGTGGTAGCAGGCACAATCGGTGGCAGGTCGGGTGGGAAAGTTGCTTTTTTTGACAGCGGGTTGGGAACCCACTGTTTACTCGCTCCCATGCGCCTTTCCCACAGGTGCACCTGTCAGCGTGGAGCTGACCTGACCTGCAGCGGCGATAGATCCAATTGAAATCATTAGGAAGTACTTTACAGGCACTTAAGAGCCACGGGATTCACACAGCTCGGGAACCATGTCTGTTAACCGTGGCCATTGCTCCAACTGATTACTTGACAGCATGGAAAACAAACCAAAATAAAAACAGATTGATGGAGATTCTGTACTACTTGAAAAGCTACTGGTAAATGTTAATTTTTCACTGCCATTCTCGGCTGTTGTCGTCCAACTGAACAGTAATTACAGTGAATTGATCTGCACTATAAAAAATGACACATTGTGGCAAAGTCACCAAGGGACTCCTGTATATGACTATATAACTGCCTTTAACAGAGTGCTACAGCACCTATGTTTGTTTACTGTTTGTAAATAACCCGCTCTCGGTAAGTTCCAGAACCAGCGCGATGACGTCATCACGTTGGTCACGTGACGTCCCGAACGGCGGGAAACGTGATGACGTCATGACGTCAGGCTGGGAGGTTCCCAGGTCAGACCTCGTGAAGCCAGCCTTAAGAAAAGACCTGTTGATTGTTTCTCCTGCATTCTATTGTTTGATCTTTAGTTTACATTAAACTTCGTTTAATTATCGGACTGACTCGACCTCAGTATTTCAGCTAGGGATCTGACGATTCCTACAGTGGTGATCCCGAAGCTTCGCGGACGATTTTCGCGGAGGAAGCGCGACGCAGCACGATGGATGTTAATGCAGTGACCTTGAAGCGCCCTCAATTTTGGGAACAACAGGCAGCCTCCTGGTTCGTCCAAGCGGAGGCTCAGTTCCAACTTCGGAACATCGTGCTGGATCAGACCCGTTATCTTTACGTGGTCTCCGCACTGGACAGCTCGATGGCTTCGAGGATCATCAGCCTGCTGGAAAACCCGCCCGTGGATAACAAGTATGATACGCTTAAGGCGCGACTAACGCAGGTTTTCGGCCTCACGAAAGCGGAGCGCGCGTGACGTTTACTCACACTGCCCGGGTTAGGCGACGCCAAGCCATCTGAGTTGATGAGCCAGATGCTCACACTCCTTGGTTCTGAGCCGCAGTGTTTTCTGTTCCGGGAACTGTTCCTGAGCCAGCTCCCCGAGCAGGTGCAAGCAGCCCTCGCCAGGTCGAAGGCTACGCATGGTGTAGCACTCGCGGCCGTAGCCGGCACTATTTATGCGGTGATGCAGCAGTACTGCACCACCTCGATCCGTCCCACCCCGAAGAACCCCGCCTTGGCGCCTCCACCATCCGGTCTCTGTTACTATCACGCCCATTTCGGCCCAAAAGCCAGATGCTGCCGTCCTCCCTGTAGTTTCGTGCCTAATGCAACGAGAAAGCAACAGCACCGACTGCGTGAACGGAAGAACAACCCCAAGGTCGGTTTCGCATCTACGATGGCGGTTGGAGATTCCGGGAAGTTACTTTATATTACCGACTCCATTTCGGGCCGGCGGTTTTTGTGTGACACGGGCACCCAGTGCAGCATCCTCCCCGCTTCGCTCCTCGACGTCAGGGCCAGGAGGCGCGGTTCTCCACTCCAGGCCGCCAACGGCAGTGCTATTCGTACATTCGGGAAGCGGCGGATCCAGGTGTGTTTCGGTGGGCAACGTTTCCTATGGGAGTTTATCACCGTCCAAATCGCACAGGCAATCCTCGGTGCTGACTTCTTCTGTGCCAATGGCCTATTGGTTGATTTATGAAATCGCCGTCTGATTCACGCCGCCACGCGGTTTCCTGCACCGTGCCGGCGCCCGACGACTTCGCCCGCCTTCTCGGGGAATTTCTGGATCTAACTCGGCCCACCTTCTCGGCAACGACGGCTAAATATGGTGTGGAGCACCACATCGCGACGACCGGCCCTCCGGTCTATGCCCGGGCTCGGCGGCTGGAACCCAGTAAACTCGAGGCCGCGAAGGCAGAGTTCGCCACCATGGAGCGGCTGGGGATTGTTCGCCGGTCGGATAGTCCCTGGTCTTCGCCACTTCATATCATCCCTAAGCCCGGCGGTGGTTGGCGGCCCTGCGGCGATTATCGGTGCCTCAGTGAGGTCATCCAAGATTTCTCCGCACATTTGGCTGGCAATTCGTTTTTTTCCAAAATCGACCTCGTCTGGGGGTACCATCAAGTGCCCATCCACCCCCAGGACATCCAGAAAACGGCGGCCATTACCCCGTTCGGACTATTTGAATTCCTCCGAATGCCGTTCGGGCTCAAGAATGCGGCGCAGGCATTCCAGCGCCTTATGGATTCAGTGCTGTGGGATCTTAAGTTCCTGTTTGTGTATCTCGATGACATCCTGGTCGCCAGTACTTCGAAAGAGGAACATCTCAGCCACCTGTGCCTCCTTTTTCGCCACCTCCATCAGCATGGCCTCATAATTAACCTGGCCAAATGCCAATTCGGGCTGCAACAGATCGACTTTTTGGGCCACCGCATCACTGCGGAAGGAGCAGTGCCACTTCGGTCGAAGGTGGAGGCGATTGCTGCTTTTCCACACCCGCAATCTGTTAAAGCGCTCCAGGAGTTCCTCGGTATGGTAAATTTTTACCATCGGTTTGTTCCCCGGGCCACGCAGCTTATGCGGCCACTCTACGAGGCACTCAGAGGGAAACCGGGGAAGGAACCTGTGGTCTGGACACCAGAGATGGATTGCGCTTTTGTGGACACGAAAGATGCTCTTGCAAACGCAACGATGTTGGCGCACGTGCAGGAGCAATGGGTCGACGGGACGTGGCAACCGCTGGTGTTTTTTAGTCGCCAATTGCGTCGTAATGAACGCAGCTACAGCACGTTCGACAGGGAGTTGTTGGCGTTGTTTCTGGCCATCCGCCATTTTCGTTTTCTGTTGGAGGGACGCCAATTCACCGCGTTTGTGGATCACAAGCCCCTGACGTTTGCCATGGCCAAGACGGCTGAGTTGTGGTCGGCTCGACAGCAACGACAGCTCACCACCGACATCCGGCACGTGGCCAGCAAGGACAATGTGGTCGCCGATTGCCTCTCGCGTGCGACGGTCGAGGCCGTCCAGCTGGGACTCGATTATTCACTCATGGCTGCTGACCAAGCGGCTGATCCGGAAACGCAAGCTTTCCGTACCGGCTCCTCCTGCCTTCAGCCAGCGGATGTGCTTTTCCACTCGGCCGGCACCTCCTTGCTCTGCGACATCTCCTTGGGGGACCCCCACCCGATCGTTCCGCTATCCTGGCGTAGGAACGTTTTCGATGCCATCCACGGGCTTGCGCACCCTGGCGTGAGGGCTTCACAAAAACTACTGGCGTCCAAGTTCATCTGGAGAGGGATGCGCAAGGATGTCCGTGACTGGGCCAACACCTGCGTCGTGTGCCAGCGGGCTAAGGTGCAGCGGCACGTCAAAGCTCCCGTAGCCGTTTTCGAAGTACCGGAGCAGCGTTTCGATCACGTCCATGTCGACCTCGTTGGCCCACTACCGCCGTCACAGGGTTTCACACATCTCTTGACTATTGTCGACCGCACCACCAGGTGGTCGGAGGCCATTCCTTTGACGTCCACCACCTCCGCGGATGTCGCCTGGTTGCACGTTTCAGCGTTCCGTCTGATATTTCGTTGGACCGCGGGCCGCAATTCTCATCTGCACTGTGGAACGCCGTAGCCTTGGGTTTGGGCACCAAGCGCCATCGGACCATGGCTTACCATCCGCAGGCAAATGGACTATGTGAGCGCTTTCATCGGTCCTTGAAGGCGTCGCTGCGGGCCAGCCTCCAGGGGGCCGCATGGATAGACAGGCTGCCTTGGGTGATGCTCGGGTTACGCACAGCGCCCAAAGAGGACCTGCAGGCATCGGCCGCCGAGCTGGTTTATGGACAGCCACTCCGGGTGCCAGGCGAGTTTCTTCTGTCACCAACGCGACCTTGGTCGGCAGCCGAACAACTAGAGGCCCACCGGGACGCAGCTCAATCTTTTAGGCCAATTCCGACGTCACATCACGGTTTGCCCACGTCACACGTTCCGCCGGAGCTTATGCAGGCTAAATTCGTTTTTGTCAGGCTTGACGCCCACCGTAGTCCTCTCACATCTCCATATACAGGCCCTTTCCAGGTACTGCAGGCGGGTGCCAAGAGATTTTTAGTGGACATCGGGGGCAAGCCTGACCACATTTCCGTGGACCGCCTCAAGGCCGCACACCTGGACCTCGAGCGACCGGTCGAGGCAGCGCAGCCACCGCGTCGTGGGCGGCCGCCCGCTGCCGCCACACCCGACCGGACTGCTCCACAGGCCAGCTCATCGTCTGCCCAGCCCATTCCTCTCCGGGAATATCGGAGTCGTTCGAACAGGCTTGTTCGACGTCCTCTGCAATTGACTTTTGTGGTTAAAGACACTTCTGGGGGGCGCATGTGGCAAAGCCACCAAGGGACTCCTGTATGACTATATGACTGCCTTTAACAGAGTGCTACAGCACCCGTGTTTGTTTACTGTTTGTAAATAACCCGTTCTCGGTAAGTTCCAGAACCAGCGCGATGACGTCATCACGTTGGTCACGTGATGTCCCAAACGGCGGGAAACATGATGACGTCATGACGTCAGGCTGGGAGGTTCCCAGGTCAGACCTCGTGAAGCCAGCCTTAAGAAAAGACCTGTTGATTGTTTCTCCTGCATTCCATTGTTTGTTCTTTAGTTTACATTAAACTTCGTTTAATTATCGGACTGACTCGACCTCAGTATTTTAGCTAGGGATCTGACGATTCCTACAACATACCATTTAAATAAATGTTTGTGTTGTTTCTGGTCAGGTTTTTCTCACAGTATACTGTGATTGTCCAGTTAAACATTAAATCAAGTCATCAACCGTAACAATTTCATTCTCATCACTCATTCCATTGGTTCAATTTGCTTTTAGTCCCTGAATATGACCGATTTAATTTTTCAGTCTGAGACTTTAGGGTGAATTTCTGCAGAGGTTCTCTCACTTGTTCATTGTTAACTTCAACGGAAGAGCTGCAGAAATCCCAGAAACACATTGTAAGCACCACTTACACTGTTTGTCAGGGATTCCGCAACTGTTCCGCTGAACTTGCATAAGATTGAAAATCCACCCCTTTACAATTACATTTAAAATATGCTTAATATTATGTATTACCTATACACACACATCTTTTATTTGTACCAGTTACAAATACAAAAGTCTATAGATTTGTGACCAAAGCACCAATAGCTTCACAATTAATGTATTTTTTAAATTATGTTCTTGATCGTATTTGTAGATGGGGTCAGATCACTTAATAATTTTATTTAAATATTTCTTTGCCACTCATATATAACTTTTATTATATGATTGTACAATAAAGATTCAACACCCACTATGTTAGATTGAACTTAAAATTTAACGTGGCCATGGTCCCTTTAAGGATCCCGGCACAAAACGCGTCATGAGTGATATCACCGGATCCGTTCCATCTAATTGGGCTGGGTGGGCTTAATAGGCCTCATTAAGGTAAGTTCATTCTGTACAGCGGGATGGAGCCAGCAGCAGGGTCGGGACCTGCTGCAACGGATCCACCAAGGTAAGGAAAATTCCGACCTAAGTGTCCGTGCTGGCCATGTGTCACCCACCATATTGGACATTTAGCCGTCCGTTTTACGCATGTTGCCCCTAGCTGCCAGAGCTCCCAGAGAGCAGCTCATCCAAGAATGCTTCACCTGAACCCTCCCTTCCATCCCTAATACACCAACAATCTCACAGTACTTATCACCACCATCCTTATTACCACCACCTGTCTTCCTTCAGTCCAGCCTTATGGATCTTGCCCTCATATCACTACAGATATAAACACCAACACCAAATCCAGAACAATAAACAAAGTTATCCAATAATTCATTTCCATCAGTGTCTAATAGTTAACAAAAGTAAAGAATCACCCTTGTGCAGTGCCCTTAGTGCCTGTCTTCTATGCTCATTTACTTATCCTAGTGCTCTTACAAAATGTTTCCCCAGTGTCTACAGCTTGGGAGGTAGAAGGCTACTGAGCTTCCATTGAGGACACTTCAAATGGTCGTGGTGGCCGACCTTGAGCAGTTTTGGGGCTTGTCTTCAGTCCCCTCCACAAACTCTGTTCCTTAGCCACCGACTCCATCCTTCTCCCTGGTCATTGTCTGAGGCTGAACCAGACCGTTCGCAACCTTGGCGTCCTATTTGAACCGGAGATGAGCTTCCAATGACATATCCACTCTATCACCAAGACCACCTACTTCCATCTCCGTAACATCGCCCGTCTCCGCCCCCGCCTCAGCTCATCAGCTGTTGAAACCATCATCCATGCCTTTGTTACCTCTAGACTTGACTTTTCCAATGCTCTCCTGGCCGGCCTCCCACATTCTACCCTCCGTAAACTTGAACTCATCCAAGACTCTGCTTCTCGCATCCTAACTCACACCACATCCCGGTCACCCATCACCCCTGTGCTCGCTGACCTACATTGGTTCCCCGATCAGCAACACCTCAATTTTAAAATTCACATCCTTGTTTTCAAATCCCTCCATGGCCTCGCTCCTCCCTATCTCTGTAACCTCCTCCAGCCCTACAACCCTCCGAGATCTCTGCGCTGCTCCAATGCTGGCCTTTTGCCCATCCCAGATTTTAATTGGCGGCTATGCCTTCAGCTGCCTGGGCCCTCCTTAAGCCTCTCCGCTTCTCTCTCCTCCTTTAAGACGCTCCTTTAAACTTACCCCTCTGACCAAGCTTTTGGTCACCTGTCCTATATATCTCCTTATGTCTCTTGGTGACAAATTTTGTTCGGTAGTGCGCCTATAAAACGCCTTGGGACGTTTTACTACGTTAAAGGCACTATATAAATGCAAGTTGTTATTTTTGCATACTGTAGCACCTTGGCGTGGGCCGGGTCAGTGACTTCAACATGGCATCGGAAAGCCTGGGCACCCTGTCTGGACCTCTTGAAACTATTTTGGCCCATTGATAACGTTTCCTGCTGTCTGCAGTTAGAGTGTACCTCCCCTTTAAGAGGTGCTGCCTTTACGTGGTGTCAGAGATGTCTGATTTCTCGCTCCCCGAACAGTAGTGCAGCCATTGAATTGCGCAGGTAGCACTGGCTAAATGCCTGAATCGTTTTAACGAGGTCTCAGTACAAATTTAAAATGGTGCCTGGGACCATGTGAACAGACGCTGCAGCGCTATTTTCGGACACGATTGAATTTCTATGCCCATATGGCTTGCCATTTGTAAACATTTCTTATGGACGTTTCAGTATTAATTGTGTCCGCATCTATATTAGATCTGGTGAAACCTGCCCTGTCATGTTTTTAACAAGATTTTCCTATTATCTTCAGTGACACTGCAGATTCATACGTTGGTCACCAGTTGTCCCTGTTGAGCAGTATTTTTTTCCTTTCTGAAGATCCACTCTGAGGGCCCATGTTGGTTTTCTTTTCCTCCAATTAATAGGTAATAGGATGCACTGGGCAGCTCAGGCATGTAGTAGGCATTTGTGACCAATAATATGGGGAGTGCTCAGCAGTGTCCAACCGTTGTAACAGGCTCAGTATGTTATGCAGCAGATTGTTAAGATTTTGTTAATCAACATTATTTTGTTTGCATGAATTAGATTGGGGCTAATTTTATATGATTCTAGTCTACCAAAATGAGATCTCATCCATCAATACTCAAAAATTGTATATTTTAATAACTTGTCATGTTGTCGACTGACCCTGTTGGAAGTGCACATTTGTCGCAGTTTGGCAAGGACAAAATTAGGCTTGATTGTGAATACTTCCACTGTGGAATAGCCTGCCAAACAGCATGCGAATAATGGCCATTTGAGCAATGTATTGAGTGCAACTGTTGCCCACGGAACCATGGGGCAGAAAATTCACAGGCCATTCTTCCCAGTGTAAATGCAGAGGTGGTGTCCCCAGATGACCTCTGCCATGACCTCAATGGAGTTTGCAGAGTCAGGTGAGGTCACTTAATTTACGTGGTGGGCCCGTGTCACTAGAGATGCATCTCGGTTGTTTGCCTTTCCCAGAGACTGCAATTTGTGGCAATGGCTGACAAGTCTGTGGGGAGGGGAACTGGGGGCCCCACAAAAAATAGCTTCAGAATGTCCCTTCGGCCTCTTTCATAAAGGGGGCCGAAAAAATCTCTTGTCCTTTCTTTTTCTTTGGGGTCCAGATCTCATTACTTTTCTGGACCCCCAAAGTGGTCCCTACAACTGCCAAGGAGAGGCCAGTACAACTATTCTCACTGAAAATATTGCTTGCCAAGGATCCACTGGGCCTTTGAGAGGCTAGGAACGTGGGAAACTCCCAGGCTTGGAAGTCCCCGCCCCCAGGTCCACTTCCTCCTGTGTCACTGGCCTTCTTTGGGGCAAGCTCTTATCTCCTCCATTAGGGAACTCCCATTTTAGGATGGGACCTAACCTATCTGAATTTTGGTCTTATTTGTGGGACCCTTCTGCCACACCCCCGCTATAGTTGCAGTAGGAGTGCATTGGAAGGATTGAGGATGTTTGGCCCCCTTACCTGAGCAAGGAGTTAACACTTGGAGAAAATTGGTGAAGGAAAAGATTAGTACTTAAAAATCAGGTTAGTGGCAGGAAGGCAAAATGTCCAGACACATGAATACTGATTAGTTTCACGGACAAGGCTGATTCTGAATGCTGAGAAACACATTGTGCCACTGGGATTGAACCAATACAACTTAGCACATCTCGTATCTCTCTCTGTGTAGGGGGTGGCGGGTGTGGCGCGTGCACCCAGTCAGTTATGCCTCTGACTGTTGGTGAGCGGTTTGAATCGCTCCCACGCCCCTGGGTTCTAGACACCAGACTTAGGTACAGGCGGCGATACAGAAAAACTCGAGTAGACAAGTGGGTTGGATGTGAGAAAAAAAAACAGGATTTTATTAAAACAGAGAATAAAACAGTCTTATGAGAAGCTACTAGTATAAAAATACAGGCAAATTACAAAATAACTATACTTATACAGGGAATGGGGAACACATGGCACATCGAGGGAAAAACAACTACATTAACAATCCCCTTATCCTTATCCCACCCCCTATACCTAACTAGATTAAGCTATGAGGGGCCAGAATTCATGCTCACCAATCCAAAGCAAAGCCAACTATTAACGAATGCAGGTTTTGAGGTTTGGTTCTCTGTCCTCTTAGGTACCCCGTCGCCACGTGGTCTTCAGGGGCGCGGTGCTGGAGCTGCTGCTGCGACACACCTTCTTCTCCTCCGCTGCCGTCGTCGTCTTGTTGCGATGGGTTCTCCTCTTCTTCTCCCTCGAGCGGTCGTTAGCGGTAACGTTATGCCTATAGGGCAGTTGGCAGTTTTTACTGCCTAGATGTTCCTACCCAAGCGTGAGAACGCCAGTATACTCGTCGTGGCGTGGACACCTGCATTTTCGCAGTGTTCAACAAGATGTTCGTCTCACCAAGCACCAGCTTATAACTAGACGTTTGGCCTCATCAATACGTTTTTTTTTCACTGCCCTGCTCTGCTCTTATCGAGTTGTTACCGTCTTCTTCGTCTCTTTTTGTCTCGTCTCGTTCAGTTACTATACAAGTCCTGGACTGCCTACTCACTTTCGTCTCACTCCTTTTTGCAGCCTGGGCGTCCTGGATGGCTATGGACTCGGGTCTCGTTCCCCTTCCCCGCAATTGGTATGGTGTAATTGGTTGCTGAAACTCTGCTACGGGGAGCGAGGAGAGAACCTGCCACGAGGCCAGGGCACGAGTACGAGCGGCGGCAGCCCAAGAGGCCGGAGCCACAAGAGCAGGAACGAGGGCAAGAGCAAGCGAGCAAGCGAGAGATTGCTACCCGGAGCCTGCAGTTATACTCCTTTCGATAGCCCATTATCTGCGTGCCAAATCAGGTTAGTTCATTGTTCCAATTTTGGCGGGCTGTTTTAAATAATTATAGCAATCTAAACTAACTGTTTTTAGATGGTCGTTTATCGCACCTAATGGCCTGATGTCCAAGCTGTATTGTTATTAATGCATTCTAATTGGCCTGTACAGCCTTGACGACTCCCATAAGCTGTTTCCGATTATTTATGCAGACAACTTGATGGCCTCAAGTATAGGCCTAACTGGTTCTGATCTGCCTACAATCTGGCTTAATGCATATTTGATGTTTGCTGTCTGTTTTCCAAAATACAAAGTCCTTTTTTCACAGAAACTACATTTTAGGTTTTGATTTCCCCAAAAGCTGCTTGTGCTGCCACAGAGTCCAAGCTTTTAAAATCTTGCAGGCTTTTGGTCACGAGGTGCGGACGCCATCTTTGGGTACCCTTTTTAAAAAAATGTCCATTCAGGGTCCCCTTTATTAATAACCTTGGGGGAATGTGGGAATTTTGCGAATCTTACACTCCCCCCTGATACTAAAAACTTGCTTGAAGTATCATCCTTACAAGGTGAGCAAAATTTTCTGACCCTCCATAGTCAACCTTCCCCTGTAATTACCTATCAAATATACCCACGACACATGCACTTCCCATTCCGCGAAAATGTAGTGTACATAAGCATACATAGGATAAATTACAGACTTTTACACACATCCAAGCATGGAGGGGGTCCAACACCCCTGCACCACTTGGTACACATACATCTTTATTAAACGCGTCGCCAAAAAACAAGAAAAACTTTATTAAAAACAACAAACACAAAAAAAAATAATCTTTAATCAAAAATCCAAGGAAAAGACTTAAACAGGCGTATCTCTCTCCGCCTTCACATAATGCTCCTTCCAGATCCTCTGGTTTTGGAATAATAACAACTGACCTTTTCCCTTACACTGGATGCAAACTAGATACAACACTATCCCTAACTGACAAACCACGAGAATGTGGGAAGCCAGTCTGATCCACGAAGGGAACTCTATGTTACTGGAAATGTCCCACCAGGGTGGAATCACAATATCCAATATCTTAGCCCCTATCTCTACTGTTTTCTGCTCTAGAGTGTAAAAATGTTTCTGCGAAACTATAACGGCTTGGAGTATTTTGGTACGGTGTTCAGGGAGAGGGGGAATTTCGTAGCCGAAGTGTGCTACGTACTTTTGCAAATTCGTAAAATTCTCCTTCACAGTGAGGTGATCAGTGGAGGGTTCAGGAATGAGGACAATTCGCTCCTGGGCCACTTGAACTTCTGCCTCGGGTTTAAAACAGAAACTGCTGTCACTGACTGGACACCAGCTATGCTGTCCATGCTGGTAGTGGGACGCGCCGGTGGTGACACAATTCCCCCTATATATGCTACCTGCGGGGGAACATGGCCTTGTGCCATTGCCTCCATGGTACAATTTATAGGTTTCGCGCCAGCAGCTCTGAACCCACACTGCGGTTTTGAATAGGCATTCAAGTACTGGGGACACAGGATTATGTGTGCTCCCCGGCTCCGGCACCCTGAGAGGTCAGTACCTGTCATAGCGTGCTCCCACTTTATGATGTAAGGTGGGACCACTGTGAAACGAATGTGCGCACCCCCTTGAATGACTCCAATGTTCTCTACCCTGTATACTGGCGCAGGTCGGGCTGTCCTACCCATGACCGGCATCCTAACTACTACTCCCATGATCGTGTAGTTGGACCGCCCACAATCCACGGGGACTGGGTAGGCTTCGGAAGCTAGCCGGAGTTGGCACGGACTTAATGCATTCTCAAATGGGTGGAGGGCTGCGAGGTGCTTGTTGCTGATCCAGGAGGGGACTAAACCCTGTTTTAAATCCTCCAGATTACTGCGACCCTCACCCAGCAACCACGCCCCGTATAGCATGCACACCTCATTCTGCGCAGCCTGGTCAGAAGCATTTCTGTCCTCCCTTATGAGGGCATTTACCGTCTTTGCGTGCTCCTCCAACTCCGCTATAATCTCCTTTTAAATGGACCGTCATGGCCTGGTCCTCATGCAACTCCGAGCCCACTACCTTGTTCTCATCCATTAATATCTTCCTTAACTGTGTTTTTAAACCGTTTATCTGGGTCTGTAGCTCTATGTCATCCAAACTGTTGAGGACAGAGGACCCAGTATTAAATGCAGTAAAAACATCATTCCATACTCCCCTTCTTTGCCTCCCTGCATTACCCAAAAACTCTCGGTGTGTGGTGTATAGATCAGTTTTGTCAACATGGGCGAAGTCGAACTCATAAAACTTCCTGAACATGTCCTTCAATAGGGCCTGGTATAGCTGCTCTGTTTCATTGGGGCACCACTCCGGTAAATATACCTCGGTGAGATTTAAAATCACGGAGGCTACCGCGTAGTGTACCCCCTGGTACAGCACCTGATCGGTAGGGACTAGTACCAACCCATTCCCTGGTCCCTTGCTGGTGGTGGGGCACCCTTCCCTGGGCAACCTCACCACCTGCGTCATGGGTGGGGCACAAGCTCAGTGGCATTGACTGGGATCGGGGTGTATGGGACCGCACACACCTTCAGGCTGGTATCCCACTTCATCCCCTCCCCTGTGTCTTGCCACTGCCGGTGGAAAACAATGGATATGCCTGAGGGGCAGACCTCCTCTGACCCCCACATACAGATGTAAATCCCTTGATCTGGTTCCCACCACTTGTCCCAACACACACTTAATCCCCCATGAGTCCCTGTAATCGTCCGGTGGGTGTTGTTCCCCAACCGTTCCCACTCGACTGCGGGGTTCCTCATATCTTTGCTCAGCTTCCTGAGCCACCACCACCTATCCAGAGGAATGTGTCCCTTGCATGTTAAACATACACGCTTTCCAACGGTGACGCTGACCCTCGTGGTCATTACCCATACCCTGGGGCACAGGAGGGAGGCCTCCCCGTACGTGAACCCAGTCTGGCTGGAGTACTGAGATGAATTGGACCCCAGCCACCCTGGCCACCTTCCCTCGTGGATGTAGACGGCGGTCTCCTCCATCTCCCGTTCACCGCTTCCGTTGGTCGCTATGGGTGCTCTATCTACCGAGCACCCATAGATGCGGGAGTCTTCTACATCGCCCCGCTTTTCCAGGCTCAGTCCCATCATGGCGAGTAGGATTACGATCCCCTTCATCCTGACAGTCTTTCTGTAACAGATACAAAACATACAGCCAGGTCCCCAAGAGATTCTCTGGCTTGGGTGAATCATAGTCGAGCCTTGCGGCCTCGACTCAAATACGCACACTCTTAGCAGATTCCTTACTTAATTAACACTACCCATCACCTTACTTAACTTAAGCTAAAACACCCAAACTTAAGCTAAATACTTAAACTTGAAATTATAACCAAAACTTAAACTACCTAAACTATGTACATCCGCCGCCCGTCTCCGGGCTGCCAGGCTAATTCCTGGTTGGACTGCGGCTCACCGCTACCTCCGGCGTGGCCGCACCGTCCTGCACTGCTGGTCCCTCGCTGCCCGTGGGTGCTGGCTGAGGACCTCTGTCCTTGGACCTCCCCCTGACTCGAGGGGCGGCCCTTGGTAATTGGAGAGCTGGTGACCATGGCTTTCTCGGCTGGGGCGTCCGTGGGGACCTTCTGGGGGCCTTGGCGGGTGGGGCTTTCTTGGCCGATGGGCCTTTAACCCGAACCACTGCTACCTCAGGCTGGACCTCTCCCGAACCTGGGCTAGGGGCAGGTAACTCTTCGCAGCCTGCTGCTGCGAGTTGAGAGTCTCCGCCCCCAGGTCCCATGGCTGGGTCCGGGGCGGGGTTTCTGACCTCAGGTCCCTCCCGCTCTACACCTGGGTTAGGGGCGGGGTTTTCACCCTCAGGTCCCTTCCCCTCTACACCTGGGTTAGGGGCAGGGTTTTCGCCTCAGGTCCCTCCCCCTCATCTGGATCCCAGAAGAGCGGGGGAGTGTCCCAATCGATGGGCGGGATGGCCCCTCCCTTTAAGCAAGCCATAGTGCCTGCCTGTGCAGTCTGTGAACTCGTTCCTGCTGCAGGCTGAGGATCTTTATCCTCAGGCCTTACCCCAACTGGCTGTTTTCCCCTTTCAGGCTCAAACAGCTTGCACTGGTTGATATAACCAGCAGCCTTTTTTAAAACCTCGTCCGCTGCCCCGAACGGGCCCTCTAGGGACTCCCCATTCTCTTCCCTTACCGGGATGGCCTCACAGACAGGATCCTGGGCCTGGACCTGCTTTAGGTCCGGGGCCAAAGCTACCCGCTGTGTGCCTCCCTTGTCCCGGACTGCGGCTACCGGGCCTGCTCCACAGGGATCCCAGAACTCTCCTTCCCTGGCCCTCTGCTCAGCTACCTCGTTGGTCCTTTGGTTACCCTCCCACGTGGTAGGGAGGGATCCTAAAACTACGGCCAAAAGTTAGGCCATTTCCCCAGCCTGCTCGTTCCCTGCGGCTCCCATTGGGCTAAATGAGACCTCGTTAGACCCGGGTGGATTGGTCGGGTCTTCCGAACGGACCACCGTGCTGGAAGCTCCAGTGTCCACCGAATATCTCCCCTGCACCGTCTCCACCCGCATCTTAACACAGGGCCTGCTCCCTCATCGTTTTCAAGGGGACACAGTTCGACAGGCTGCGCTGGTTCTAGTCAGGGCTGTGGGTTGGATGGGGCTGACGGGGTCAGAGCATCGGTAGTGGCTGCTACCCTCCCTTGGCCAGTCAATATGGACCTCATTGCATCCAAAAATGACTCGACCGTGGCGGGAGGGATTCCTGCCTCCTTTTGGGCTGGGGCTGTGGAATTATTTCCCTTGTTATCTTTCCAAGGGTTTTTGCACTCCTTCCGCCAGTGACCATCCTTCCCACACCCATAACAATTCGTCTTTGTGTTGGGGGGGTTATTCCCTTCCTGGTGCCACTCTTTCCTACCCGGTCCGGGTTTTACCTCATGCACCTTCCCCTTAGGTGGGTGTGCATCGGTTCCCCTCCCGTTTTTATAGGCCAGAGTTAGCTGTCTAATCACCGTAAGCTCAGTGGTCTGGGGATTTTTGGGGTCGAACCAGACTTCTGCCTTGGCCCGGACCTGTGGCAAGCTGTTCACCACCAGGCAACGGAGCCAATGGGCCAGGAGATCCCCATTCAGGAACCCCCGGTTTGGCGTTCCCGGACAGGCCCTCCGGTACACCGGCCACAGCCGGTCCGCGAAAGCCTGCGGGGTTTCCCCTGGGAGCTGGACCGTCTTCTCCACACGGGAGAAAGGACTTCCCTCATTCATCCCCATGGCCTCCAGAACCGCATCTCTAAGCTCCTCGTACCCACTCTGCCCCCTTTTACACTCGTCAGAGAGGGATTGGAGGAGACTACTCTCCAGGGAGAATAGCAGCATCTTGGCCTGCTCGGCGCCATCACAGTCGTTGATGCTGGCTGCCTGCTCTATGTCCCTGAAGTGGATCGAGGGGTCTCTCTTTTTGGAGAGCTTCAGGATATGGTTGACCATAGCCCTAAGCTGTTGGGTGTTAAAGGGTAATACGAACTGGTTTTGGAGGGGTCCCTCATCGTCGCCATCGACGGGTGGGCCGAGCCTCCGATGCTGTGCTGGACACATCGGTCCCGGCTCTGACTTCACGGGCGGGGGTTGCTCTACCTCCGCCTCCACCTCTGGCTCCACCCCTGGCTCCACCCCCCCTTGCTGCCAAACCTCGCTGAAGCTTGGCACTACGGGTGGTGGTCATGAGATCTCCTCTCTCTCAACCGGGTCATCCCTGGGCACTACCGATGACGTTGGAACTGTCCTCTCCTCGTTCCCCATAAAATCCGCCTGACCTGCCTTTGGGCTTATGAGGCATACCATGCCTTTTGCCTTCCGGAGGGCCCGGCTCAGATTTTCTATCCGTTCTTTACAGGGGCCGTGGTCTGCCTCCTCAAACCCCTGCTCGCTCGCTAGCTTGTAAGCTGCCTTTACCTCCTGTACTTTCTCTTCCTGTTCCCTAATCTGCCTTGCCAAGTGGGCGTTCTTCTCCCACAACCTTAACTCATTTCCCTTGGCCTCGGTGACTTGGCACCATAGGTATTCCAACTGGGCCTTGTGTTCTCCCATTAAATGCACTCTCTCCTGATTCAGGGCCTGCAACGCCACTAATAGCTTCTCCCCTGCTAGAGCCTTATCCTGGATCTCCAGGGCTGACTCCCTTAACTCGACTGCCTGTGCTGCAACGAGCCTGTCCAAAAGCTGGACCTGCTTTTTGAAACACATCAGCCAGACGGCCTTCTCTAAGGACTTCTTGTGTTCCTTTCCCTCTGTCCACTTAGCTGCTGCATCTACCGGATGCCCAGCCCTTAACAGAGTGGTGATCCACTTCTTTGTGATATTCACCTTGCTAAACACATAATCAGAAATCCTTTCCTCCATCATGGTTTGCTCATCCGAACCATTGTCTACTGTATCGCAACCCTGTTGCCGGTGTCCTGCCGCGGTCGCCATTTTCTGTAGGGGTGGCGGGTGTGGCACGTGCGCCCAGTCAGTTATGCCTCTGACTGTTGGTGAGCGGTTTGAATCACTCCCACGCCCCTGGGTTCTAGACACCGGACTTAGGTACAGGCGGCGATACAGAAAAACTCGAGTAGACAAGTGGTTTGGATGTGAGAAAAAAAACAGGATTTTATTAAAACAGAGAATAAAACAGTCTTATGAGAAGCTACCAGTATAAAAATACAGGCAAATTACAAAATAACTATGCTTATACAGGGAATGGGGAACACATGGCACATCGAGGGAAAAACAACTACATTAACAATCCCCTTATCCTTATCCCACCCCCTATACTGTTATGTATTGTGTGTTCTCCTCCCACCTGTGGTGGCGCTGTCACAGGAGATAAATGGTTGGGTGTTCTCTGTTAAGTTTTAGCTCTCTTTGTTTGGAACTTTCCAGAACTTCCTTCCCTTCCAATAAAGCACTTCATGTTTGAATCTCTGAGTTCTGAGTCCTAAATTGTGTCTAGGTAGAAAGGTACCGACACAACAAGTGGCAACGAGGAGCGGATGAATCTGCATACGTTACGGGTGCAGTGAGTAAACAGAAAATTTAATTTGAAACGTGAGATGGCTACTATATTAGGAAACTTCGGTGATTTTGATGAAAATGTGGAGCAATGGAGCGCATATACGGAACGTTTTGACTATTTTGTATTGGCGAATGCGGTGGCAAATGAAAAGGTCGTGCCTACCTCTTTGAGTGTAATCGGGCCGAAGACTTTCAATTTACTTCGCAGCCTCGTGCAGCCAGATAAGCCAGGAACTAAAACATATAAGCAACTAGTGGAAATTCTTGGAGCACATTTTTCACCAAAACCTCTGGTTATTGCTGAGAGATTTAGATTTCACAAACGGAATCAAGAGGAGGGGGAATCAGTGACGATGTTTATTGTTGCTTTAAAAAGGTTGTCGGAACACTGCCAGTTCAAGGAGGTGCTGAATGACACCATTAGAGACAAACTTGTGTGTGGTCTGCAAAATGCAGCCACACAGAAGCGCCTTCTTACTGAGGACAACCTTACTCTTGAAAAGGCCATTGAAGTTAGTGTCTCCATGGAGATGGCGGAAAAGGAGGCTCACCAGTTGAGTTCAACAGGGAGAGTTCACAAGGTGTCGTCTGAGCCTAAAGGTGCGCGGAACGGCACATGTTACCGTTGTGGGAAAACGGGACATCACGCTAATGACTGCTGGTGTACGGAGCTGGAATGCCGAAATTGTGGCAAAAAGGGTCACATTGAACGCGCCTGTAGAGGTAAAAAAAAGAACAGACAGAGCTGGGAAGCATGGAAGCAAAATGTCTGTATTTGGAAAAAGAGTGTTCATTCAGTGCAGTATGATGGAACAAGCAAAACAGAGGGGAGCGACACCTCTGAGGAGGAAGAGGTGCACATACTGACGGTTGCAGGTGGTTCAAATGGCTACTGGGTGTCACCACTGGTGGAGGGACAATCAGTGCGGATGGAGGTGGACACAGGCGCGGCTGTGTCCCTTGTTTCAGACACTGTCTACAATAAAATGCTAAAGCATCTTACCCTTCAGCCAACAAACATTGTGCTAAAGACGTATACCGGCGAACCTGTGGCCATGCGAGGCGTCATTGAGGTGACAGTTAAATCGAACGGACAGACTGCAAAACTGCCACTATATGTGGTAAAGGGAAATTACCCATCGCTACTGGGACGTGCGTGGCTAGAGAAAATCATGCTGGACTGGCCTGCAGTCCGCATGAAGTCAAAAGGGGAGTCAGGTCTGACTGCAGTGTTAAACAAACATGCAGAACTCTTCAATGGGGAACTTGGGAGCATGAAAAAGATCAGCGTGAGACTGGACATTAAACCTGACAGCAAGCCGAAGTTTCACAAAGCCCGATCTGTACCCTATGCAATTAGGCCAAAAGTTGAGGCTAACTTGGAGGCTTTAGTCGAGAATGGAGTCCTGGAGCCTGTGAGCGTGAGCAAATGGGCCACACCCATTGTTCCTGTCCTGAAAAAGGATGGATCTGTTCGAATCTGCGGGGATTTTAAAGTGACTATTAACCCGGTGCTGTCTGTGGAACAGTACCCTCTTCCCCTCATTGATGATCTTTTTACGGGCCTGGCCGGAGGGCAAAAGTTCAGCAAAATAGACTTATGCCAGGCTTATCTACAAATGCATGTCGATGACAAATCAAAGGAGCTGCTGACAATTGTGACACACAAGGGGCTATACAGGTACTGCCGCCTTCCGTTTGGAATTACGTCGGCCCCTGCTCTATTCCAAAGGGCAATGGATCAGATTTTGGGTGGACTGCCAGGAGTCCAGTGCTACCTGGACGACATCCTTGTCACTGGGACAAATGAGGAGGATCATCTTCTGAACTTGGATGCGACACTACAATGACTGAAAGAGTACAGACTCAGAGTTCGTAAAGACAAATGTGAATTCTTTCAGTCTTCAGTTGAGTACCTGGGGCATGTGATTGACGCTACTGGCCTGCATAAGGCGCCGCCAAAGGTCAAGGCGATCGTGGAGGCCCCAGCACCCCAGAATGTGAGCCAGTTACGTTCATTTCTGGAGCTACTTAACTACTATGGGAAGTTTATTCCAGACTTAGCAACATTGCTGAAGCCGTTACATCAGTTGCTATGTCAAGGCAAAACATGGAAATGGACTGAACTGTGCAACGAAGCTTTCGCCCAAGCAAAGAAAGCATTGCTGAATTCAGAGGTCCTGACACACTTCGACCCAAAGCTACCCGTGCAGCTAGCATGTGATGCATCACCATATGGTGTGGGAGCAGTCATATCCCACATCATGCCGTCGGGTGAAGAGAAACCTATCGCCTTCGCATCACGCACCTTGAACAAGGCCGAGAGTAACTATGCGCAGATCGAGCGCGAGGCCTTGGGAATCGTTTTTGGAATTCGAAAATTTCATCAGTACCTGTTTGGGAGAAGGTTCACATTCCTGACGGACCACCGTCCATTGACTTCAATCTTCGGGCCCCACACCGGAATTCCGTCTCTCGCTGCAAGCAGGATGCAAAGGTGGGCTTTACTGTTGTCAGGACACACATACGACATCAAATATCGCAAATCAGACTTGCACGGCAACGCAGACGGTCTCTCAAGGCTACCCTTGCCTGTTACTCCCCCAGAGACTTGTCAGGTAGACATCTTCTACTTTAGACAAGTGGAGGGAGCACCTGTCACTGCAGTTCAGGTGCGAAGGTACACCCGCAACGATCCAGTCCTGTCTGAGGTAATGGACGATGTCATTCAAGGGAGAGCGATAGGAGGTTCTCCTAGTTTGAAACCTTACATTTCAAAAAGAAATGAGCTCTCCGTCCAGGCAGGTTGTCTTCTTTGGGGACGCTGTGTCATCATTCCGCCACCTCTGAGGGAACCTATACTGCAACAACTTCATACAGGCCACAGTGGGATGGTTCGGATGAAGGAAATGGCAAGAAGCTACTTCTGGTGGCCAGGTCTCGATGGGAATATTGAGGAGAAAGCCAAAACATGTTCCCCATGTCAAATGGTCCGGAATGTTCCACAGCTGGCAACCCTACACCCCTGGGATTGGCCTGCAGAAGTGTGGCAGCGAGTACATGTGGACTTCGCCGGTCCTTTCGAAGGGAAGATGTTTATGGTGGTTGTGGACGCTCGTAGCAAGTGGCCGGAGGTCGCTGTGATGAGGTCTACCACGGCAGAGAAAACAATTGAGAAACTTGGTGAGATGTTCAGCCGTTATGGCTCACCAGAACAACTCGTAAGTGACAACGGTCCACAATTTGTATCACAGGAGTTTGCAACCTTCCTGCATGTGAATGGTGTCCAACACATCAGGTCTGCGCCCTATCATCCCTCTACTAACGGCCAGGCAGAAAGGTTTGTGCAAACTTTGAAGCACACCTTGAAGGCATCGCAAGGTCAGGGCTCAATCCACCAACGTCTGAACAGCTTCCTGTTGTCCTACAGGAACGAGCCGCATGCCACAACCAAAACTTCCCCCGCTTCGCTCATGATGAAGAGGCAGTTGCGGACAAGTTTTGACTTACTCAAACCTCCAAGGGCAGAACAGATTGTCCATTGTCAACAACAAGCTCAAGCTGAAGAGAGAAAAGAGCCAAGGAGAGACGGTTTCATCCGGAAGAGCACGTCCTAGCTCGAAACTACAACACTGGACCGAAATGGGTTCCTGCTACGGTGATCGCGTAGATGGGCCCTGTGTCGTACACGGTTGAGACTGCTGAGGACGTCGTCTGGAGAAGACACACAGATCAACTGTTGCTAGGAGCAGAGACAGCCACAGAGGCTCCAACGGCTGGTTGGCCTGAACTGTTTCCGGATGATACCGCAAACCAGCATCCTTTGCCACAGTGCTCTTCTCCAACACAGGAAGTCAAAGAGACGGTTCCACCTGTGCAAACTCCTGACTTTCAACTGACACAGGCACCTTCTCCATCCAGGCCTGTGTCAATGCCTACTGCTGTGGAAGCCAGTGATGACCGCCGGTATCCTGTCAGAGAGCGGCGGCCTCCAAGACGCTTGGATCTGTAGGCTTAGTGACTTACCCACAAGACTGGGGCAGAATAAACCCCAGGGTAAAGTCAGGGTTTGAGGCAGTCTACCTCTACCCTAGGTTCGTTGAGTGCATTGAAAGTAACTTACCTGTTGAGGAATAATGTGGACCTTCCATTTAAGAGGGGAGGAAATGTTATGTATTGTGTGTTCTCCTCCCACCTGTGGTGGCGCTGTCACAGGAGATAAATGGTTGGGTGTTCTCTGTTAAGTTTTAGCTCTCTTTGTTCGGAACTTTCCAGAACTTCCTTCCCTTCCAATAAAGCACTTCATGTTTGAATCTCTGAATTCTGAGTCCTAAATTGTGTCTAGGTAGAAAGGTACCGACACAACATATACCTAACTAGATTAAGCTATGAGGGGCCAGAATTCATGCTCACCAATCCAAAGCAAAGCCAACTATTAACAAATGCAGGTTTTGAGGTTTGGTTCTCTGTCCTCTTAGGTACCCCGTCGCCACGTGGTCTTCAGGGGCACAGTGCTGGAGCTGCTGCTGCGACACACCTTCTTCTCCTCCGCTGCCGTCGTCGTCTCGTCGCGATGGGTTCTCCTCTTCTTGTCGTCGGCGGTAACGTTATGCCTATAGGGCAATTGGCAGTTTTTACTGCCTAGATTTTCCTACCCAAGCGTGAGAACGCCAGTATACTCGTCGTGGTGTGGACACCTGCGTTTTCGCAGTGTTCAACAAGATGTTCATCTCACCAAGCGCCAGCTTATAGCTAGACACTTGGCCTCATCAATACGTTTTTTTTTCGCTGCCCTGCTCTGCTTTTATCGAGTTGTTACCGTCTTCTTCGTCTCTTTTCGTCTCATCTCGTTCGGTTACTATACAAGTCCTGGACTGCCTACTCACTTTCGTCTCACCCCTTTTTGCGGCCTGGGCGTCCTGGATGGCTATGAACTCGAGTCTCGTTCCCCTTCCCCGCAATTGGTATGGTGTAATTGGTTGCTGAAACTCTGCTACGGGGAGCGAGGCGAGAACCCGTCACGAGGCCAGGGCACGAGTACGAGCGGCGGCAGCCCAAGAGGCCAGAGCCACGAGAGCAGGAACAAGGGCAAGAGCAAGCGGGCAAGCGAGAGATTGCTATCCAGGGCCTGCAGTTATATTCCTTTCGATAGCCCCTTATCTGTGCGCCAAATCAGGTTAGTTCATTGTTCCAATTTTGGCGGGCTGTTTTAAATAATTATAGCAATCTAAACTAACTGTTTTTAGATGGCCGTTTATCGCACCTAATGGCCTGATGTCCAAGCTGTATTGTTATTAATGCATTCTAATCGGCCTGTACGGCCTTGACGGCTCCCATAAGCTGTTTCCGATTATTTATGCAGACAACTTGATGGCCTCAAGTATAGGCCTAACTGGTTCTGATCTGTCTACGATCTGGCTTAATGCATATTCGATGTCTGCTGTCTGTTTTCCAAAATACAAAGTCCTTTTTTCACAGAAACTGCATTTTAGGTTTCGATTTCCCCAAAAGCTGCTTGTGCTGCCACAGAGTCCAAGCTTTTAAAATCTTGCAGGCTTTTGGTCACGAGGTGCAGACGCCATCTTTGGGTACCCTTTTTTAAAAAATGTTCATGCAGGGTCCCCTTTATTAAAAACCTTGGGGGAATGTGGAAATTATGCGAATCTTACATCTGTAACCTCCTACAACCCTACGCGATCTCTATGCTCCTCCAATTCAGGCCTCTTGCACAGCCCTGATTTTAATCACTCCACCATTGGCGGTCGTGCTTTCAGCTGCCTAGGTCCTAAACTCTGGAATTCCCTCCCTAAACCTCTCAGCTTCTCCACCTCTCTCTCCTCCTTTAAGACGTTCTTTAAAACCTACCTCTTTGACCAAGCTGTCCTAATATCTCCTTCTGTGGCCCTGTGTCAAAGTTTGTTTGATAATCGTTCCTGTGAAGCATCTTGTGACATTTTACTATGTTAAAGGCGCTATATGAATGCAAGTTGTTGTTCGAAGGATGACCTGGGGACATTGGTAATGCTTGAAAACAGGCCTAAAATAAACATTTCGGCAAAGGAGAAAATTGTTTCTACTCTGAACAGACTGCTCTCCTTTTTAAATCAACTTTCTACTTTCCAGAAGGTATTTGTATTTTTCTGCTTTAAGAATTACATTCATAACAGCATTAATGTGCAGGTAGAAATGCTGTTTTAATTTCTGTTGTTGTGTTTGTGCTGTTCTGCAGAATACAAATGCTGACTGCTGACAGAGGGCTATTTGCAGTGAAATGATTTTGTTGCAAATTGTGTCCAAAATAAATAGAAATAACTGAAATTTCTCCTAAATTATTTCAGTTTATAATCACAGAAATCACAGAAACCCCACAGTGCAGATAGAGGCCATTTCGGCCCATCGAGCCTGCACCGACACATATCCCACCCGATCTCCGCAACCCCTACACCAACACATATCCCACCCTATCCCCGTAACCCCACGTATTTAATCCCCCTAACACTAAGGGTCAATTTATCATAGCCAATCAACCTAACCCGCACATCTTTGGACTGTGGGAGGAAACCGGAGCACCCGGAGGAAACCCACGCAAACACGGGGAGAATGTGCAAACTCCACACAGACAGTCACCCGAGGCCGGATTCGAACCCGGGTCCCTGGCGCTGTGAGGCAACAGTGCTAACCACTATGCCACCGTGCTGCCCTGCTCCGCTTAAACGTACACTATTAAAGTAAGTACAGCTGATGCTTGATATATGTTTATGTACAGTCCCTAAATGAAAACCTCTACACAGTAGTAAAAAAATAATCTACTTAGATTAAGGAAGAGATTATATTGACTGAATGGCACCTATCTTGCAATGTAGGATTATATTGCTATATTAAACAGTATTGGTTTTTTTTCCCCACATCAGTTAGATCCACCTGGTAACAATGGGTAGATCTATGGATCACCACAAGATAGCAACATCCAGCTGGAAATAACATCATAAGCAATAGTTGTATCTGTTTATGGGTACTTCCATTCCTTTCTAAATGAAGCCCCAGGAGACAACACACTGTGTCTCGGAATTCCCTTCACATTAAATTGGTGAATTGTTGCCAGGACCTCATATCCAGAAGGGAGTGATGTTGGAACACGTCCAAAAGACGTGTTATAGGAAAGCCTTGTTCATCACAAAGGCACACAGCACACTTCATTACGACCCCGAAATTGCTTGGGGACACGAACCAGGATTGTGCCCTCCAGATCTGACCCTGCTGGAGTATGTGGGGCCAGTAGGAGGGCAACTAATTAGTGAGAGCGCCAGCTAGCCCACACAGGCTGGAAACTCCTGCATCTGCTGCCATCCGGGGCAAGTGTGCCCAACCCCTCCTGCCGAAAGTTTTCTTTTTGGCTCCTTTGGCCTCCTTATAAAGAGCTATAATAAAAACAAATTATAATTACCTTGTCTTTGGAGGTCCAGGCCACTTCTCTGGCCTGAACTCCACCCTGCCTACTCCCCAGTGGGGCCCACCTGCTCCCTGTCAGAGATCAGTAAGTCTCATTTCACTAAGTTTTACCAGCCTCCAACACAGGCTATGTTTAGCAAGTCCCTACTCCAGGCCCCGCTCCCTCTGACACAGGGGACCATGTTTGGGGCAGATGGCGGACCACCCCAGACAAGACCCGCTGGAAACTACCAGAAAAGACCTGGACCCAGTGTATCCGAGGGCTGGCCTATTTCCCAGACCCACCACTACACACCTGTTGGAATAATGGCGCAAGCGTGCCAGAGCACCTGGACATTTTGGGAGGCCTGTCTCTCAAAAAATTTCCATTCACAAGAAAATAAATCAATTAAAATCCTTTCAATGGCCACTTTGAACCCCCACCCCAAGAAATAAAATTTCTAACACAATTCTTGGGCAGTCCCTCGGAACCGAGGATGACTTGCTTCCACATTAAAAATGAGTTCGCAGGTGACTGATGAGTCCATTGCGGGACCTACAGTCTCTGTCACAGGTGGGGCAGACGGTGGTCGAAGGGGCGGGTGGGTGGGGTGCTTGGGTTGACGTGCGCTCCTTGCGCTGCCTGCGCTTGGCTTCCGCTTGCTCCCGGCGAAGAGACTTGAGGTGTTCGGCGCCTTCCCGGATGCTTCTCCTCCACTTTGTGCGGTCTTGGGCCAGGGATTCCCAGGTGTCGGTGGGGATGTTACACTTTTTCAAGGAGGCTTTGAGGGTGTCCTTGAAGCGTTTCCTCTGCCCACCTGGGGCTCTCTTGCCGTGCCGGAGCTCCGAGTAGAGCGTTTGTTTTGGGAGTCTTGTATCGGGCATGCGGATAATGTGACCCGTCCATCGGAGCTGATTGAGCGTGGTCAGAGCTTTGATGCTGGGGATGTTGGCCTGAGCAAGAACACTGACGTTGGTGCGCCTATCCTGCCAATGGATTTGCAGGATCTTGCGGAGGCAGTGTTGGTGGTACCTCTCCAGTGCTTTGAGGTGCCTGCTGTACATGGTCCATGTCTCTGAGGCATACAACAGGGCAGGCATCACTGCTGCCCTGTAGACCATGAACTTAGTGCCGGGTTTGAGATCCTGTTCTTCAAACACGGCCCAAGCACCCAAGGCCCCTCCCCACTGTGGGACAAGAATGGAGAGGTACTCAGCAAGGACAGGGAAGCAGTCAGTGCCCACTGGAAGGAGCACTTCGAAGATCTCCTTAACCACGACTCTGTCTTCGACATGAGTGTCCTCAACTCCATCCCACAGCATGCTACCCACCACCATCTCAGCACAACCCCAGCCCGGCATGAGGTTGAAAAGGCCATCCGACAACTGAAGAACAACAAGGCCTCAGGAGCAGATGGAATCCCCGCCGAGGCACTAAAGCATGGCGGTGAAGCACTACTGGCGCGAATTCATGCTCATTTCTCTTAACACAATAATAAATATAAAAAGTGCAAAAAGAACTCATAAAGCTTACACATCCCATCTATTAATTCTTCCAAAAATTTTGCTCCAAACTGGCTGCCCCTCTGTCAGGAGCTTCAGTGTTGCCTTCTTCTCCATTACTGTAGATTGGTTTCTTTCGCTAGGCATTGGATTACAGTATTTTCAGGCCTTTACCCATGCACCACAGAAGTGTCCCAAAGAATGTGTGCACGTGACCATTGCACGTGCCTATTTTTATGCCTGGCAAAAGAATCAACAGTGTGATCCGAACATGCAACTGGAAGTGGGGCAGTGTGGGAATCGCACCTCCTGATCTGTCTTGTGTGTATTTCTGTGGTCAGTGTCATTTGAATAATGTAGTCAAGCTCCTCATGTTGAAAATGCTTGTGATTGGGAGCTTGCCCGCTGGTGAGCAGGAAATTGCATTCTGCTGCTGAATTTGAAGTCTTGCAGCAGCTTAAGGTGTCAGGCTTGACCAATTTGAAACACAGCAACGGTGTTCAAAAAATCGTTGCCTGTAAGGAGCGCAGGAAGCCACAGAGCACCCTGCTTCCTTAGATGAAGCAATAGAAATTCTTCTAGAGGAAATGAGGCAGAGGGGGGGTGGGGGCTTTTTAGTAGTAAGTGCAGCAGACTCCCAGGAAGAGCAAGGAAGAGGTATCTACTAGCATTAATTTCATGAGCAGCATCCAGTATACTTGGAAGCAATATAGTATAAAGAACTATGTAAGCAATGGATAACAGGATCTTCAACTTCTTCCACAAAGCTGCAAACATGGTTATGTATACAGAAAAGTGTATTTAATAATAACATTTAACAATGATACATGTCAGCAATAACATTTCACCTACCGCCTCTCTTTCTCTCTTTCTCTTAACAGAACCTTCTTGGCTTTGCCTTTATTATCCAATTTCCCCTTCCCCACTGATGGAGGAAGTCACAACTTCATCTACCTGTAGCTCATAGGTTCAATACAGTAGGAAGTAGAAGAGCATATAACAATACCTTCCATTACTATATTGAGCATATATGGCACATACAACATTGACCCCAAATTTCCACAAGCCTTCTATTGCACTCCTGCCATAAGTCAGGTAGAAGTGCAGCAGAAGGCCTGAGAATTAGACCATGACCTGGATATGCCAGGTCCTAGCTTCTACCTTGGGTTTCTGTGGCGGCATATTTCGGGTGGAACCTCCACTTGCCCAAAACAAGGTCTCCTGTGTATGACAGGGTGTTACCAGGGTGGTAATTTCTCAGGCTGGGTGTTTTCTTGGCCCAGGCCTGGAATCTGGCTACTACACTGAATGAAAGGGGAAGTTCTGGCCAGATGACCAGTGGAAGTGTGGCCCATCTGAGGGTTCAGGTCTGCCACTTGGTCTGGATCCCCCAAAAATGGCTGCAATTCCTGGGCTGTCATTAGCCTTTTGGTAAAGGGGACCTAGGGCTTAAGGAAAAAAAAATGTTAAAGTGGGTGACTCTGGAACAGGGGAGAACGACTGGCGTGTGTCACTTCTCCCACTTTCCCAAAGCACCTTTGGTGGCATCAGTGCCCACAAGGATGAGGGAACCTCCTACCCACTCTGCATACACTGGCATGGTCACTGATGGTGGGTCACAACGGACACATAGAGTCATAGAGTCATAGAGTTTTACAACGCAGAAAGAGGCCCTTCGGCCCATCGTGTCTGCGCCGTCCATCAATCCCTGTCCAATCTAATCCCATTTTCCAGCATTTGGTCCATAGCCTTGTATGCAATGGCATTTCAAGTGCCCATCCAAATGCTTCTTGAATGTTGTGAGGGTTCCTGCCTCTACCACCCTTTCAGGCAGTGAGTTCCAGCTTCCAACCACCCTCTGGGTGAAAAAGTTCCTCCTCAAATCCCCTCTAAATCTCCTGCCCCTTACCCTGAATCTATGCCCCCTTGTTATTGACCCCCCTACTAAGGGGAAAAGTTCCTCTTTATCTACCCTATCTATGCCCCTCATCATTTTGTACACCTCAATCAGGTCCCCCCTCAGCCTCCTTTGCTCCAAGGAAAACAACCCCAGCCTGTTTAGTCTTTCTTCATAGCTGAGGCGCTCCATCCCAGGTAACATCCTGGTGAATCTTCTCTGCACCCTCTCCAAAGCAATCACATCCTTCCTATAGTGAGGCGACCAGAACTGCACACAGTACTCCAGCTGTGGCCTCACCAGCGTTTTGTACAGCTCCATCATAACCTCCCTGCTCTTATATTCTATGCCTCTGCTAATGAAGGCAAGTATCCCATATGCCTTTTTAACCACCTTATCTACCTGTTCCGCTGCCTTCAGGGATCTATGTACATGTACACCAAGGTCCCTCTGACCCTCTGTACTTCCTAGGGTCCTACCACTCATTGTGTATTCCCTTGCCTTATTTGTCCGTCCAAAATGCATCACCTCGCACTTTTCAGGGTTAAATTCCATTTGCCACTTTTCCGCCCATCTGACCAACCCGTTTATATCGTCCTGTAGCCTGAGGCTTTCCTCCTCGCAATTTACCACCTCACCAATTTTCGTGTCATCTGCGAACTTACTGATCATACCTTTTACATTCTCATCCAAATCATTAATGTAGATCACAAACAGCAAGGGACCCAGCACCGATCCCTGAGGTACATCCCGGCACTTATGCCAGAATCGGGGACCCACAATAGCCCATGATCTCAAAGTACTTTCAATCCTTACTAGGAATGTCCATCATGCTTCATGGTGCACTTTGCACTCACACCCTTCACCTGGAAGTGTTCCTTCAATCATATCCTTCCATCCAATGTTGCATGCACATGTCACCAGATGCACTAAGGGCTGTATACTGAGGCTTCAGTATTACTGCAACTAATCCTGACACTGGAACTTCTCACTTCTACTCTGGGTGCAGAGAGAGAAATCTTAAAGGAGAAGGACTCCATCCTCTTGAAAAGGTATGATAGTGAAGTGATAATGCTTGCTCCTTCAAATGAAAGCTATAAGTGCTCAAAAGTACACCATTGTAGCCTGTTTTTCCTCGAAGTGTGCCATGTAAAAGTTTGTAGCCTATTAGACCTGTGATGGTCAGGACATGTCCGCTTCCATCTCTGAGCACGTGCGGCTGATTTATTCTGCCTATCACCCTGTGTGTGCCTATTTCTGGAATGTTAGGTAGAGAAAAAAAAAGGAAGTGTACACCCACCCCCAGCGTAGCGCTGGTCAATGGCCATTTGCATTTGACATGCATTTCTTGTCATGAGCCCTGGGATGGAACAAGATTGCACCTGAAACAAAAGCTAATTAAATGCTAACAACAACATTAACAACTTGTATTTATACAGTGCCTTTAATGTAGTAAAACGTCCCAAGGCGCTTCACAGGAGTATTATATTTGACACCGAGCCACATAAGGAGAAATTAGGGCAGGTGACCAAAAGCTTGGTCAAAGAGGTAGGTTTTAAGGAGCGTCTTAAAGGAGGAAAGAGAGGTAGAGAGGCGGAGCGGTTTAGGCAGAGAATTCCAGAGCTTAGGGCCTAGGCAACAGAAGGCACGGCCACCAATGGTTGAGTGATTATAATCAGGGATACTCAAGAGGGCAGAATTAGAGGAGCGCAGAGTTCTCGGGGAGGGGGGGGGTCGTGCGGCTGGAGGAGATTAGAGTGATAGGGAGGGGCAAGGCCATGGAGGGATTTGAAAACAAGGATGAGAATTTTGAAATTGAGGCCTTGCTTATCCGGGAGCCAATGTAGGTCAGCGAGCACAGTGGTGATGGGTGAACGGGACTTAGGACAGCCGAGTTTTGGATGACCTCAAGTTTACGTAGAGTAGAATATGGGAGGCCAACCAGGAGTGCATTGGAATAGTCTAGTCTAGAGGTAACAAAGGCATGGATGAGGGTTTCAGCAGCGGATGAGCTGAGGCAAGGGCAGAGACGGGCGATGTTACAGAGGCGGAAATAGACGGTCTTAGTTATGCTGCGGATATGTTGTCGGAAGCTCATTTCAGGGTCAAATATGACACCAAGGTTGCGAACAGTGTGGTTCAGCCTCAGACAAGTGCTAGAGATAGGGATGGAGTCAGTGTCTAGAGAACGGAGTTTGTGGTGGGGACTGAAAACAATGGCTTCGGTCTTCCCAATATTTAATGGGAGAAAATTTCTGCTCATCCAAAACTGGATGTCGGACAAACAGTCTGACAATTTAAAGACCGTGGACGGGTCGGGAGTAGTGGTGGGGAGGTAGAGCTGAGTGTCGTCAGCGTACATGTGGAAACTGACGCTGTGTTTTCGGATGGTGTTGCCAAGGTGCAGCATGTAGATGAGAAATAGGAGTGGACCAAGGATAGATCCTTGGGGGACATCAGAGGTAACGATGCGGGAGTGGGAAGAGAAGCCATTGCAGGTGATTCTCTGGCTACGATTAGATAGATAAGAATGGAACCAAGCTATAGGTATAGAACTGATGTAAATCCACCTACCTCGTCAATTTCCTCCCCTAACATTTGTCACAGGTCATGTGCTAATATTGCCCATATAAGCTGGGTATTCTCAGTTTTAGGCTCCATTTGAGATCCAACGTTGTTTAAAGGGACTTGAATTGAGACTGCTAACTTGACTTTAGGGCAGTGTGGAGAGAAAATGTCAAGATTTTATATGCATTTGGGCTGTACTGTCTCGATTAAATTTTAAGGAGAGCTGGGGATATACACACAGATTTCTGCTCTCACCATCCTCCTTAACATAAGGTATGCTCCAGTCAGAATCCCGTTGTATTGGTGTTACTCGGAAGAAGAGGAGGAGGAGGACAAAAAGGACTTATGGATGCCAAGGAAGTGCAGCATCATTGCAGGAAGAGGGCTTCCATATGCTGTTATCCTGCCAAACAAATACATCAGCCACAAAAGAATTATCTGGACCTGACAGAGGAGAAGGGTTATCAGAAGCTCTGATTCACCAGGGAGACAGTAACAGTGATGTGCAATGTGCTCTAGGAGGGCTCCAGGGCAGGCACAGCACTGCTTGTGGCAGTGAAGTGACAGCTGCCTTCGACCGTTTTGGTCAAACTCCTTACAGTGGGGTGGTAGGGACACCAATGAGAGAAAGCAGTTATATTATAGTCCCCATGAACAACAAAGAGCAACAGGACAGATCCCTCGGATTTTTTTGAATGGCAATTCCCAGACATCTGTAATGTCTTTGATGATACCCATATGTACCCCTGCAGTGCCCCATATATGAATGCAAGGGCTTTAATTCCATCAATGTTCAGCTTGTGCATGACCATCTAATGCCAGATAATGCAGGTAAATGCCAGATTGCCAAGCAGCAAACATGTAGATATTTGTAGATATCTAGCAAGTCAAAAGTTGGAGCTTGGGAAACCAAAGATATCTCCTGCTGTCCTGACTTCTACAGCATCCCTGAACACCAATGGAGCACAGATACAACAAGATGCATGCTTCCACCTGATTCATCGTGCTGATTATGGAAGGAGCTGGCAGTAGGTTGTCTTACACAGCCTTCTACTGAAGGAGGTGCTGCAAAGTGCACAGTGTAGCATAATGGACACTGTGGGAAGGTGGGGAAAAAGTGAAGGGATGCATTGGTAAAAAGGGAACAGTGCATGATAGTAATAGTTGGCACAGTGCATAAATAACAGCTGTCATTACAGCGCTCTGTCTTGCCCCTCCTGTTGAGATCAATTAAATTCTTACGATACTGGAGACCCATCCTCATCACAGTGTTGGAATCTGCCACCATTTGCCAAGCTCATTGCTTCACCACCTTGCTCACCCGATGCCCATAGAGGGATAGAGAAGGCATTTCCTGAGCTGCACTTGCTTCAGCAAGACTTCTAAAGTTTCCTCATCAAAGCAGGGTGCCCTGTTTCTCCTCAGACTGGTGCCAGAGATGTCTTCAGCTGCACATCTTTTTGCAGCCAATGCTGAAAACAGTGCTATCACTTTAAGCTGCTGCAAGCCTTTAAAGGTTAAGATGCATTTAAGTCAAGAGATTTCCAAAAGTGCACTGCCAGAATTATGATGCATGGAAGTGTTTATATATCAATCCCATTTCTGTCCACTAGATAGCTCTATACAACATTTACATATCATTGCATCTACCTTTCAGGAAACTGTAGTGCTGATTTTCCTTTCCTGCCTGCAGTCTTCACACCTAAAATGCGCTGCTCCTGTCAAAGCATCTCTGTGCCCAATTTTGTTGTGTCGGGTCAATAGGATGGCTCAGGGACACCTCTGCAATAGGCCCACCCCAATAGGGCCTTGTGCTAGGAATGTAGGGGTAAAAACACGAGCGCAGCTGCAGTTTGGAGAAGCCTGCAGCTACAGTCCTGGTTGTTAGCTCCAGCAGTAGCCAGAAAGCCCGAAGATCTGCCGTGACAGTAAAAAATGTCCCTACCTGCATTAGAAGGCCGTCACTGTCTTTTCCTCTCTGTAGCGTCTGGTGACTGCAACAAGTGAAATTGGCCCTTCTATCTTTTTTGCTAAATGCAACATTCAAATAAACTCTACATTGTACTGTATCATAAAGCTAATTTTTCCAATCAGAATAGAAATCTAATTGATTAGGTGGCTTTCATTTTCTGGTTTGGTATCTCCATTCCTGTTGTTCATTGTTCCTAATCTCATGTTTAGTTTGTTGTTGCAATGGGTTAATTTCTTCCATCAGTTCTTCATACACCAATTCTAACTTTTCTTATGTTTTGACAAAAATGTCTTCTGTCTATCACAACTGCTGACCACCTGTCTTTACAACACAAGGGAGTCAATTTGAACTCTACCTGTCCGGTGGAAGCCGGGTGGGTGGGCAGTTGAAACTGAGCAGATTAGTTACCAGTCGGAAATTTCCCTTTTCCCACTGCCGATGATCTTAACCTCCAGTGTTCTGCAGAGGTGCCCACCTAAAGCATGCGGAGGCCTCGTGACTTCTTGCAAATTGAGGTCCTATTCCATCAACAGGATTCCGAGTGCATTTTAACAGCTGGCCTGAACAGTGCCGCTGCAGTGGCTTTTCTGCCAACTGAAAGAAGGTCGGGGACGAAGAAGAGGCCCAAAAGTTAAGTCAGAAACTTCCCTCTGTGGGGCCAGGAGGAGCAGCAGTTCTCCTCCAGGCCCCACAAGGAAAGTCCCGGACTGCCCCCTCCCTGCCCGCCACTTACCTGGAAGCCAGCAGGCAGCCCTTGACCGCTCAATCTTCAGGAGCTGCCAGTCGCTCTGAACCCTCTTCATGCCCGTTCCAGACGGGAAGTTGACCAGCAGAATTTAAGTGAGGCCCCAGGGTTAAATTCATCAAAAGGCCTCCTGCTGCCTCTAGCGGGAGGGAGATTAACTCACCGACATGGTTTCCCACCAGAAACCCACTCCATGTTATAACCCCTGCCGCCCATGATCTTGGCTCATCATTTTTATGCAGAACAATTGCTGGCTCCATTCATTTTGCTAGGGTGCATGCACGCTTACTGTATGTATATTTGGGGTAGTAGTGGTTTTAAAGGATGAGCTCCTCAGTCATAGTAGAGCTTTTATTGTACTTGAGCTATTGTGAATCTGGGCCCCAATGTTGTTGTTTTGGAATTTCTGCTGTCTGATCCAGCAGTTACAAGACGCATATAGTGTTATCGTAGATTTACTATTTTCTTGCCATTGTGAGTTTATAGTATGATTTTATGTAGTAATATAGGTTCAGGAATTTATCAGGCAAACACTACTGGGCACAGAAATATGCTGCTTGTTTTTAACATTCAACATTAAAATTATTGCAATGTAACAAACTTATAATTAAATTAATTGCTGAAAAGTAAATACATGACAGTAAATCAATAAATAATATTTGTAATGCTAATTTGCACACAGCAAGCTCCCACAAACAGCAATGTGATAATGACCAGATAATCTGTTTTAGTGATGCTGATTGAGGGATAAATATTGGGCAGGACACCGGGGAGAACTCCCCTGCTCTTTTTCAAATTGGCACCATGGGATTTGAGAGAACAGATGGGGCCTCTGTTTAACATTTCATCCAAAAGATGGCACCGCCGACAGTGCAGCACTCCCTCAGCACTGCACTGGAGTGTCAGCCAGATTTATGTACTACAAGTGGGACTTGAACCCACAACCTTCTGACTCAGAGGTGAGTGTGCTACCCACTGAGCCACAGCTAACACTGACAGAAAAGTGTCAGGGCTCTTCAATCTTGCAGCACTTCACCATTCTGTTCAGCCTTACAGAAAAAAAGGAACAACGAGCAACAGGTAGGGGTGCCCTCAGTCTAAAGCAAATAACCTGCTTAGAATAAATCACTTGGCAAGTAGTCGGTATGGAACTGGTGAAGCCAGTTGGAGAGGGTCGTGTAGAAGGGGATCCTGCATCTCCATGTTAGTATTTAATGGGGGAGATTTTTGAGGCCTCCTGGCCCTGGTGGAAACAGAGCAGTAGCACCCTGAAAATGGGGGGAAATTACTTTTAGCTGGGGCCGCTCTGCTAGCTGCCCACCCGATGTCTGGATAGGGTGGGGGTGTTGGTTTGAATCTACCTCATCATTGCTGCTTTTTCTTCCTCCCCATAAACTTTCACACACTCAGGCACGTTGTCATTCGCAAATATGGCATCCAACAAAGCATCATAGTATCAGATACAGAGCAGAACAGAAACCGCGTGGAAAAAGCTTTTCACCACTGCACTGGCAGGTAAGGAATCAGTAGCTAATTGTGTGGGGTCTTTAATAAATCTGATCAATCTAACAGTGTTGTTGACGGGCTTTGTATCATTTTTTTTACTCTGATGCCTCATAGATCCACAAGGGCATGATGATCAGTTTATTGAGCTCTTACCTTTTCTTTTTTCAGTGAAGGGTGTTCTCTTTTACATTAATCTCCACCATTTTACAAAAATAACCCGTGAGGTGGATTTAAATCCAGCAAAGTTCCAGAGTTTATATTTATGGCATGGTGATATTTGTGTGTTTGCAGAAGGTTGGTCATTCTGATTCCCTCTGAGTTAACACTTTTAGGACTGTGTTCAGTACCAGCGACAGTAAAATTGCTCTTATATTCCAAAAATCTGAGACTTGGGAAATGTCCTGCACCTTCCTTTCATTCTACTGATCAGTAGAAAGGTACAGCCTATTTGGAAAGCTGAAGCGATCGTTCAGTTCTCAGAAGGGGAGGCAGCAAGTTTTTTGAGTGAATGCTGGTGACTGAGACTCTAACTACGTTGGTAAGCTATTGAGTTGCCACGAGTCTATATTGGCAGTAGGGGTTATAAGGGTGTATAAGTATCTGAGCTGAGGGATTTGAGTGCCAGATATATGATAGCAAAATAATTTTAGCAAATTATGGTATGTTGTTATTTCATAATGATCTAAAATTGAAGAGTTGCTTGACTAATAACAAGCTGTGTTCCAGCATCTCATGGAGTATAGGGTTTGCGAGAACACCTATCGGTGACAGCACAGGAAAATAACAGGTAGATAGAAGAATGCACAGTTTATGTGGAGAGGTAGAGATTGGGTTCAGGTTAATCTGATTAAATTAGTATGTGTCTGTAAAGTAGGTTGTTTGTCCACAGATCTGGTGGTTGGTTTTTATTTATATAAGGTTTTCAATGTGTTTGTACATGGTTCATAGAATTGCACTGATGTTCAAATTAGGTACATTTTATTGACCGCCGCAAGATTATGGGTTAGATTTTCCTTCCTTTTACCAACCGTTTTTAGGCAGTACTGGGTCGGACAGGGGAAGTAAATCAGCTGGGTTCCATTCCATTTTGGGATTTTCCTCTAGACTGATGGTGGGGTTAGGGGCAGTGAATACACCCACTTATACTTGGGTGGATGTTATTAGCACGGCATGTAAATGAAGGGAATACATCATCTGATGCATTAGCCTTTATTTACACCTTTGCCAAGCTGAATGATAGGAACAGTGTTGCATTCTGGGCTCCAGTACTGCTAAGAAAACAGAGGTGAGGATGTACATTTTAAATGGACTGCTAGCCAAGTGTAGGATGACTGATTGCAGTCCGCAAGCAAGTCAAATTGAAAACGTCTACGAAATCTGCCAGTACGCGAGCTGCCCCAGAGACAGCTGGCAGTGCTCCGCAGCTGACTCTGACAGGCATCATGCTCGGAGCTCATTCAACAATATGTAAATTAGCCGGGCCCCAAAAATCCAATTGCTTCAAAAGCCCACCCTGCCACAGTTCCGGTGGGCTCGCCACCAAAGAGCAAAGTCCAGGCCATATGTGTTTACAGAGAGGAGACAGCTCCATATGGAAATTGAATTGAAAAGCAGAAAAGTTATGTTAAACTTTTATCGAACCATAGTTAGACCCCACTTAGAGTACCGTGCACAGTTCTGATCTCCATATTACAAAAAGGAGGTAAAAACATTGGAGAAGGTGCAAAAAAGTATTACAAGGATAATACCATAACTGAGAGGTTATCACTATCAAGAAAGACTGAACAGGCTGGGACACTTTACTCCAGAAAAGAGAATACTGAGGGGTGACCTAATAGAGGTCTTTAAAATTATGAAAGGGTTTGATAGGGTAGACATAGAGAAGATGCTTCCGCTTGCGGGGGAGTCCAAAACTGGGAGCCATAAATATGAGATAGTCACTAATGAATCCAATAAAGAATTCAGGAGAAACTTCTTTACCCAGAGAGTGGTTAGAATGTGGAACTCGCTAACATATGGAGTGGTTGAGGCGAATAGCAAAAATGCATTTAAGGGAAAGCTAGATAAATTAATGAGGAAGGGATAAAAGGATATGCTTATAGGGTTAGATGAAGTAGAGTGGGAGGAGGCTCATGTGGAGCATAAACATCGGCATAGACCAGTTGGGTTGAATGGCCTGTTTCCGTGCTGTAAATTCTATGTAGTACATGTCTTGCCAAGTCATATTTGTTACAAGGAATACATTGTTGATATCATTGTAATACTTGTTCCTCTGTTGTTTCCATAGGTGTCCCTTTGGAACCCACCAGATGCAGGCTCAGAAGATGCTATTCCCACCACCTCATGACACACAGTGGCACTCACTCTACTTGTCTTAAGTACCAAGAATATTCACTCTGTGGGTTTCAGATGTGGATTTTGAGAAGGAACTACCAGGTGAAGCACACATAACGAGTGAGGAGGTGCAAGTTTAAATGGAAACAGAAGAGCAGGAACTAGCTAGCCAGAATACCTGCTCAAAGCTACCCTTATTTGTTATTTGGAGCTTATATACGAAAGAATACTGGTTTCTGAGTACCATCAATTCAGGGAGTCATTTGAGAATGCGAGGCCACCCTGAAAGGTGTAATGGCTGTTATGGAGGAGTCCACTAATCACATCTTTGCAGTGGTATTTGACCTCGTTGCAGGACTGCAGTCCACGGTGGCCATCTACAATGGAGCACCCCTCCACTCCCATTTAACAAAGGTCCTAAGTACAACCATGGGCTCTCTAAGGAATGTTTTAACTGATGGAGACATTAAACCGAGGACCCGTCTGCCCCCTCAGGCGGATGTAAAAGATCCCATGGCACTATTTCGAAGAAGAGCAGGGGAGTTATCCCCGTTGTCCTGGCCAATATTTACCCCTCAACCAACACCTCTAAAGCAGATTATCTGGTCATTATTGCATCGCTGTTTGTGGGAGCTTGCTGTGCACAAATTGGCTGCTCATTGCCTAAATTACAACAGTGACTACACTTCAAAAAGTACTTCATTGGCTGTAAAGTGCTTTGGGATGTCCGGTGGTTGTGAAAGGCGCTATATAAATGCAAGTCTTGCAAGGCTTTCAATGTTATAGAGCTCTTGGATTCCAAGTCTGTTCTGCCTGGATTCACCATGCTGGGAAATTAGCTGGTACTGTACCCTGATGTGAGGGTTCATCTATCTTACTGAAGCCCTATGAGCTACTCCCACACAGATCACAAGATATGCTGAGGGAGTAAAGAGGAAAGCAGGAGTAGGCACAGATGAGGGAGCTGTCTCTTAAGGTGAGTCAACATCCATGCCAGCCAGCTGTCCCACTCAAATGACCTACACTGAGCCAGAAAGATGGCAGGTCCAGAAAGCCACCACAGCATCAAACACGGTGCCAGCAGTTGCAGAGCCATCTTATTACTTGGTATCAGGAGGTAAAAAGGAGAACAAAATAAATGACACACATGAATGGTGCTTGAAATAACTACGGCTGAAGCTGAAAGAGACTTTGGCGTTTTACTAGACTCAACATGCCCATCCAATGCAAGGCAGGGAGGTTATGGTGGGGCTGTACAAAACGCTAGTTAGGCCACAGCTGGAATACTGTGTGCAGTTCTGATCACCACACTATAGGAAGGATGTGATTGCATTGGAGAGGGTGCAGAGGAGATTCACCAGGATGTTACCTGGGCTGGAGCACTTCAGCTATGAAGAGAGACTGGACAGGCTGGGGTTGTTTTCCTTAGAGCAGAGAAGGCTGAGGGGGAACCTGATTGAGGTGTACAACATTATGAGGGGCATAGATAGGGTAGATAGAAAGGAACTTTTCCCCTTAGTAGAGGGATCAATAACCAGGGGGCATAGTTTCAAAGTAAGGGGCAGGAGGTTTAGAGGGGATTTGAGGAAAAACCTTTTCACCCAGAGGGTGGTTGGAATCTGGAACTCACTGCCTAAAAGGGTGGTAGAGGCAGGAACCCTCACAACATTCAAGAAGCATTTAGAGGCTATAGACCAAGTGCTGGAAAATGAGATTAGAATAGACAGGGCTTGATTGCCGGTGCAGACACGATGGGCCGAAGGGCCTCTCTCTGTGCTGTATAACTCTATGACTCTAATCAACAAATCCAATAAGATGTTGAACTACATAGTCAAAACAGTAGTATACAGGTTAGAGCAGGTAGTGATCAAACTTTATAATTCCTTGGTTAGACTACACCTTGAATATTGCATCCAGTTCTGGTTGCCAAGAAATGAGAAAGACATTCAAATGCTGGAGGCAGTGCAGAGAAGAGCCAGAAGGCTGAACTCCAGTGTCTGGAATCTGAATGAAGAAAGACTGGAGAAAGTTGGGTGTCTGAGAGGTGATCTTACAGCGGTGTATAAGATTGTTAAGGGTGTAGAAAAGGTTAACATGCAATATTACTTTAAATTAAATTGCAGCAGTAGAACAAGAGGACACAGGTTCAAACTAGTAAAAAGTAATTTTGGGACCGATGTTAGGAAATTCTTCACACAAAAATATGACTTCCAGTCGTGGAGCCAAAACCGTTGAAACATTTAATTTTTAAAAATTGGACGCTACAAGGGGATTAGGATCTTTCTGGATGAATTTTGATGGACTGAATTTTCTTCCTAATCCATAATTACCTTGTGATCGTGTGACCTTAAGACCCATGCACAATAAAGCAAAAACTGCTTGTAGGATTTTCCAACCCCACCCCCACACAGGACAGTAGATATCGTTAGAAAATTCCCCCATTAATTCCCTAAAAGTAATTACTGTATGTGGCTAATATTACTGGAGCTTCCTTGGTGACATCAAATATATTTTGTACTGTAGTGTTCTTTGTAGGTGTCCCCCCAGTGTCAGGAGTAAGTGAGGTGGCTGGCTGCTGTGTGTCAGTGGGAGCTTATTGGCAGTGAGTTGGCATTCAGCATCCTTATGCTGAGGTGATCCTGTAATCGCTTCCACCATGTCCACTACTGTGATGTCTGTCTGTTACTGGCTTAGTCCTTAAACAGCTACGCCTGGATTTTCCTCTGGGGTAGAACCACCACGAGAAGTTCTACTGTGATACCAATCTATTTTCTAGGATTGGGGACAATGAAATATGCAAAGAGGGCTCCTGGTAGTAACTCCGCTCTACAGAAGGAGCCCTCCATTGCAACTCCGTGAAACCAGTGATACTGCAGCACCTGCTGCAGCACCAGAAAGCAAGGTGCAATTGTTAAAGGGGCAGAAAATCCTTGAAGGTATCAAAAATAACTTGGAAAAAATGACTCCGAATATGAGAGTAAACTAGCAAGAGACATAAAAACAGACTGTAAAAGCTTCTATAGGTATGTAAAAAGGAAAAGATTAGCAAAAGTAAATGTGGGTCCCTTACAGGCCGACACAAAAGTTATAATGGGGAATAAGGAAACGGCAGAGAAATTAAACAAATTCAGTGGGTGGACTCTTACCTGGAAGGCCGAGCTCGAGGCGGGACTGCTGGTTTTTGGGTTCCAGCGACGTCTGACGAGCTGACGCTATTTTCCCCTGATTGGCCTTGTTAAGCCCGCCCTGCGGGCTTGCCGGACAATTAAGGGAAAGCTGGTGTCAGATGACGTCACTTGATGACACTTCATCTGCCAGTTTTCTTAAAGGCATATCCACCACACTTGTTTGACAGATGATTTGACAGTGTTTGACAGCATTGAGGTGCTGTCAAACAATGACAATCACTGTCCAAAGGTGAGCCCTTTCACCCAGGCTCTCCAATTACTCTCTCCTTAGGATAAAACAGATGGCAGCTGCAGCTGAGATTGCAGAAGCCATCTGTCACTTCTCCCGATGAGATGAGCCTATACAACACTTCACAGCTTGTCACCTGCAGAAACATCTAAACACATTAAACATTACTTTCATAACTTTTCCTTACCTCTGCAACTCACTAGTGTCCCATTGAATGCTTTAAACCACTTCTGCAGCTGTCATATATAGACAAAAATTACAGTAGACCCACATCACGCCTATTTACCCTGGTGGGGTTCCCCGACATCGGGAAGCCCGCAGCAGCAGTGGAAAAATGGGAAAAAGCCTCTTAACTGCTTGTTAACTACCTGTTAACAGACAGTTAAATGGCTGTAATCCTCTTCCCGCCTCTAGGAGTCGGGACCCCGTGCAAATCAGGGACCCGACTCCCGGGAAGATTGTTTGGAGGCAGGTTAGGAGCGGGTTTGGGACCCGCTCCCATTTTGGGGGATTTTCCCAGCAGTCCCGCCTCCAGACCCGTCTCCTCAGGGCTGGTAAAATCCAGCCCTTTGTGTCTGTCTTCACGGAAGATGATACAAAAAACTTCCCGGAAATAGTGGAGAACCAAGGGTCTGAGGAACTGAAAGCTATTAGTATTAGTAAAAAAGTAGTACTCGAAAAATAATGGGACTGAAAGCCAATACATCCCCTGGACCTGATGGCCTACATCCTAGGGTTTTGAAAGAGCTGGCTATAGAGATAGTGGATGCATTGGTTGTCATTTTCCAAAATTCCATAGATTCTAGAACGGTTCCCGTGGATTGGAAGGTAGCAAATGTAACCCCACTAATTAAGAAAGGAGGGAGAGAGAAAACGGGGAAATACAGACCAGTTAGCCTGACAGTAGTAGTAGGGAAAAATGCTAGAATCTATTATTAAGGACGTGGTAACAGAACACTTAGAAAATAATAATAGGATTGAGTAGAGTTAACACGGATTTATGAAAGGGAAATCATGTTTGACAAATCTATTAGAGTTTTTTGAGGTTGTAACTAGTAGAATAGATAAGGGGGAACCAGTGGATGTGGTGTATTTGGATTTTCAGAAGGCATTTGATAAGATGCCACACAAGAGGTTATTAAACAAAATTAGGGCTTATGGAATTGGGGTTAATATACTAGCATGGATTGAGAAATGGTTAACGGACAGAAAACAGAGAGTAGGAATAAACGGGTCATTTTCGGGTTGGCAGGCTGTAACTAGTGGGGTACCGCAAGGATCAGTGCTTGAGCCTCAGCTATTCACAATCTACATCAATGATGTGGATGAGGGGACCAAATGTAATATATCCAAGTTTGCTGATGATACAAAGCTGGGTGGGAATTTAAGTTGTAAGGAGGATGCAAGGAGGCTTCAAGGGGATATAGACAGGCTAAGTGAGTGGGCAAGAACATGGCAAATGGAATATAATGTGGAGAAATGTGAGGCTATCCACTTTGGTAGGAAAAACAGAAAGTCAGAGTATTTTTAAATGGTGAGAGATTGAGAAATGTTGGTGTTCAGAGGGACCTGGGTGTCCTTGTACACGAATCATTGAAAATTAACATGCAGCTACAGCAAGCAATTAGGAAAGCAAATGGTATGTTGGCCTTTATTACAAGAGGATTTGAGTATAAGAGTAAAGACGTCATACTGCAATTATATGGGGCCCTGGTGAGACCACACCTGGAGTATTGTGTACAGTTTTGGTCTCCTTACCTAAGGAAGGATGTACTTGTCATAGAGGGAGTGCAACGAAGGTTCACCAGACTGGTTCCTGAAATGGGGGAATTGTCCTATGAGGAGAGATTGAGTAGACTAGGTCTATATTCTCTAGAGCTTAGAAGAATGAGAGGTGATCCCATTGAAACATGCAAAATTCTTACAGGGCTTGACAGGGTAGATGTAGAGAGGATGTTTCCACTGGCTGGGGAGTCTAGAACCAGGGGTCACAGTCTCAGAATAAGGGGACGGCCATTTAGGACTGAGATGAGGATAAATTTCTTTACTCAGAGGGTGGTGAATCTTTGGAATTTTCTATCCCAGAGGGCTGTGGAGGCTCAGTTGTTGAGTATATTCAAGACAGAGATCGATTGATTTTTGAATATTAAGGGACTCGAGGGATATGGGAATAGTTCAGGAAAGTGAAGAGACAGAAGATCAGCCATGATCTTATTGAATGGCAGAGCAGGGGCTCGAAGGGCCAAATGACCTACTCCTGCTCCTATTTCTTATGTTCTTATGTTATGTTCTCTGACCACCTGTTATATAGTTCTTATAGGAGGGCATAGGAACCATATAACACAACAACTTGCATTTATATAGTGCCTTTAACATAGTAAAGCGTCCAAAGCACTTCGAGGCGTTGCCAGACCGGGAGCCAATGTAGGTCAGCAAGCACAGGGGTGACGGGTGAACAGGACTTGGTGTGAGTTAGGATATGGGCAGCAGAGTTTTGGATGAGCTGAAGTTTAGTATAGCAGTTTACAGCACAGAAGGAGGCCATTCGACTCATTGGTCCCGATATTACTGGGGAGACAGGGAAGTTGCGGGGGAGGCCCAAAACATCCGAAGAACCCAGCAAGGCAAGGGATCTTCGGGCAGGGCCTCATTAATATATTGTAGCTCCACCTCCCTGCCAGGAGCCAGCCAAATGGCCAGCCTGGCTGGCGGGTGGGTGAGAAGAAACACTAGAAGCAGGAGGCTGCAGCTGGGGACCGTTGAGGACAATCTCCGGCAATCGGCAGGGGTGGGGGGGGGGGAAGGTCAGCAATCGGGATTTTGCAGGTTGTCTGAGCTGAGTGTGCCTTTGTCATGTCCGAATCCAGTGCTTAGGTCAATACTGGATGCTCCGTCCCATTTTATTGTTATTGTTTTTTGTAGCGGTGGTAAAGGTTTGCTAGGCCATTTCAGAGGGCAGTTAAGAGTCAACCACATTAGTGTGGGTCTGGAGTCACATATAAGCCAGACCAGGTAAGGACGGTAGATTTCCTTCACTAAAGGACATTAGTGAACCAGATGGGTTTTTACAACAATCCAGTAGTTTCATGGTCACCATAGGAAAATCCACATCAGAGCAGTGGGAGTCTTTCAGAAAGGAAATAGAGAGAGTACAACGCCAACATATTCCCGTAAAGGTCAAGGGTGGGACAAACAAGCCCAGGGAACCCTGGATGTCAAGGGATATACAAGAATGGATTAGGAAACAAAGGGAGGCTTTTGGCAGATACAAGGGACTAAAAACAGTGAAAGCCCTAGAGGAGTATAGAAAGTGCAGGGGGGTACTTAAAAAAGAAATTAGGAGAGCAAAGAGGGGGCATGACAAAACATTGGCGGGCAAAATAAAGGAAAATCCCAAGGTGTTTTATAAGTATATTAAGGGCAAGAGGTTAACCAGGAAAAGAGTAGGGCCCATTAGGGACCAAAGTGGCAATCTGTGTGTAGAGTGAGAAGATGTGGGTGAGGTTTTAAATGAATATTTTGCATCTGTGTTCACTATGGAGAAGGACGATGTAGGCATAGAAATCAGGCAGGGGGATTGTAATATACGTGAACAAATTAATATTGAGAGGGAGGAGGTGCTAGCAGTTTTAGCGGGCTTAAAAGTGGATAAATCCCCAGGCCCAGATGAGATGTATCCCAGGCTACTGTGTGAGGCAAGGGAGGAGATTGCAGGGGCTCTGACACACATTTTCAGAACCTCTCTGGCCACAGGGGAGGTGCCAGAGGACTGGAGGACAGCTAACGTAGTACCATTATTCAAGAAGGGTAGTAGGGATGATGCGCTATCAATTACTCATAAAAGACGGAGAGTTAGGAGAGTAACTAAAAGGCTTTTATTAGCAAAGAACAGAGCATGCCTCTCGTGGTTGACTGGGTTCCAAGAAGGCAGGGGGCTGCAGAGCAATCACCTTTATACCTGGGCCTGTGGGTGGAGCCAGGGGCGGAGCCAGCAGAGACATGCTGAGGCATGCATAGGTACAACAGTGTGCAACAACAACGGTGAACAACAATAACAGTGGTTTACCACATTCACCCCTTGTTTAAAATTGAGTCCGGCGGGGTGAAGTGTACTAAAGGTTACTAAAGGTTCGTGTAAGTAAGTCTATCAGGTGGCCTTGTATGCCGTCCTGATCGTCGTGGTGGCGGCGGTGATGGTGCAGCATCCAACGTTGAATCTGGCGTCTCATTGAGTGGTTGGGTGGTCAATGACGGGTCCTGGGGCTGCGGCATGCCGTCTAGCGGGGTTGGGTTGTGGGTAGTGGTGGATGGCAATGGTAGTGTTTCACGGGCACCCGAAGGTGCGAGATCTCGTGTGGGGGTTGTGTCCTCCCGCCCGTCCGGGTACGCTACGTAAGCGTACTGGGGGTAGGCGTGGGTAGTGGTGCGTGGCGAGGGAGGTGTTTCGGGAGCACCCGAAGGTGCGAGGTCTCGTATGGAGACTGTGTCCTCCCGCCCGTCCGGGTACACCACGTAAGCATACTGAGGTTTGGCATGGAGGAGGCTCACCCTCTCGACCAGGGGGTCCGTCTTATGGGACCTCACGTGCTTCCGCAGTAGGACGGGTCCTGGAGAAGTCAGCCATGTCGGTAACGAGATCCCCGATGTGGACTTCCTGGGGAAGGACAACATTCTCTCGTGAGGGGTAGCATTGGTGGCTGTACAGAGCAGTGACCGAATGGAATGGAGCGCCGCAGGGAGGACTTCCTGCCAGCGAGAGGTCGGAAGGCCCTTAGATTTCAAGTTTAAAAGGACTGCCTTCCAGGCCGTCGCATTCTCCCTTTCCACCTGGCCATTCCCCCGGGGGTTGTAGCTGGTGGTCCTGCTTGTAGCAATACCTCTCGCGAGCAGGTACTGCCGAAGTTCGTCGCTCATAAAGGATGAGCCCCTGTCGCTATGAATATAGCTAGGGAAACCAAACAAGGCGAAGAGGTCATTCAGACATTTAATGACCATGGTACTGGTCATGTCTGAGCAAGGGATGGCAAACGGGAAACGGGAGTACTCGTCAATTATGTTGAGGAAGTACACGTTGCGGTCGGAGGAGGGGAGGGGCCCTTTAAAATCGACGCTCAGCCGTTCAAAGGGGCGCGTGGCTTTGATCAGGCTTGCTCTGTCTGGCCTATAAAAATGCGGTTTGCACTCGGCACAGATTTGGCAGTTCCTGGTCATGGTCCTGACCTCCTCGATGGAGTAGGGCAGGTTACGGGATTTGATGAAGTGAAAAAACCTGGTGACCCCCGGGTGGCAGAGGTCATTGTGGAGGGTCTTCAGTCTATCAACCTGCGCGTTGGCGCATGTACCACGTGATAGGGCATCTGGGGGCTCATTGAGTTTCCCGGGCCGGTACAAGATATCGTAATTGTAGGTGGAGAGTTCGATTCTCCACCTCAAGATCTTGTCGTTCTTGATTTTGCCCCTCTGCTTATTAATAAACATAAAAGCTACTGAACGCTGGTCAGTGAGCAGGGTAAATCGTTTTCCGGCCAGGTAATGCCTCCAATGTTGCACAGCTTCCACAATGGCCTGGGCCTCCTTTTCGACAGAGGAGTGTCGAATCTCGGGGCCCTGGAGGGTCCTTGAGAAAAAGGCCACGGGTCTCCCCGCCTGGTTAAGGGTTGCAGCTAGGGCAAAGTCGGATGCGTCGCTTTCCACTTTTAAAGTGATGGACTCATCCACTGCGTGCATCGTGGCCCTTGCAATATCTCTTTTTATGAGAGTGAAGGCTGCACAGGCCTCTGCTGTCAGGGGGAAGGAGGTGGACTTGATGAGGGGTCTGGCTTTGTCCGCATAGTTGGGCACCCACTGAGCATAGTACGAGAAAAACCCTAGGCATCTCTTCAGTGCTTTTTGGGGGAGGGGGAGCTCCATAAGGGGGCGCATCCTGTCGGGGTCGGGGCCAATGACTCCGTTCTCCACTACACAGCCAAGAATGGCAAGGCGCATGGTACGAAACATACACTTGTCCTTGTTGTATGTTAGGTTCAGCCGCTGGGCCGTACGGAGGAATTTCTCTAGATTAACATTATGGTCCTGCTGGTCGTGGCCGCAGATGGTGACGTTGTCTAGATAGGGGAAAGTGGCCTGGAGCGCGTTCTGGTCAACCATCCGGTCCATCTCCCGTTGGAAGACTGAAACCCCGTTGGTGACGCCGAAGGGAACTCTGAGGAAGTGGTAGAGACGACCGTCAGCTTCAAATGCCGTGTACTGGCGGTCCTCAGCCCTGATGGGGAGCTGGTGGTATGTCGACTTCAGATCAATCGTCGAGAACACTCGGTATTGTGCTATCTGATTGACCATGTCAGATATGCGGGGGAGTGGGTATGCATCTAGCTGGGTGTAGCGATTGATCGTCTGGCTGTAGTCAATAACTAGGCGCTTTTTTTCGCCAGTCTTCACTACCACCACTTGTGCTCGCCATGGGCTGGTGCTACTTTCAATAATCCCTTCCTTCAGGAGTATCGCTACCTCGGATTTAATGAAGCTCCTATCCCCGGCACTGTAACGCCTGCTTTTGGTAGCGATGGGCTTACAGTCGCGGGTGAGGTTAGCGAACAAGGAGGGGGGGTGGACTTTAAGGGTGGAGAGGCTGCAAATGGTGCGCGGCGGGCGGTTTAAAAGCTGCTGGCTGCAGACTGTGAGTGGGGGGAGGGGTCCGTCGTACGTTAATGTGACGCTCTTAAGGTGGCACTGAAAATCCAACCCCAGTAGAACGGCAGCGCAGAGATGTGGCATGACCAGAAGTTTAAAATTTTTGTATTCTGTGCCCCGTACTGAAAGGGTCACTACACAGTAGCCAACGACGTCCGCTGACTGGGCTTTGGAAGCCAAAGAGATCCGATGGCGCGTCGGCAGGACCGGGAGAGGGTAATTGCGCACCGTGTCGGGGTGGATAAAGCTCTCCGTGCTCCCGCTGTCAAAAAGGCAGGTAGTGGCGCGGCCGTTTACTGTAATGTCCATCATGGACCTGGACAGTTGATGAGGGAGAGATTGGTCCAGCGTCACGGAGGCCAGCGTATGGTCGAGCGAGTCGATGTGGTCGTCAGATGAGGCGGTGGTTGAGTCCGGGTCCCCCGTGGTTGAAGTTGGAGATGTCCAAGATGGCGGACAAAATGGCGGCGCCCATGATCCCGATCCCCACGCGGCTGGGGGAGCCCAAGATGGTGGACAAAATGGCTGCCCCCACGGTTCGCACGCGGCGCTGCTGGCGTTAGCGGTTTTACCTTTGCAGGCGCTGACATAGTGTCCTTTCTTCCCGCAGCCGGAGCAGGTAGCGTTTCTCACCGGGCAGCGTGCTCTGGGGTGTTTTGCCTGGCCACAAAAATAGCATTTCTGTGCCTTGGACATCGCAGCAGCAGTTGAAGGTGGCGGTCCCATGACCCAAGGTTGTGGCGTCCACGTTGCGGGGCGGTTAGGGGAGAAGGCGTCCATATTCCTGTGGGCCGCGTCGAGCGAGAGCGCGAGGGACACTGCCTTTCTCAGGTCCATTTCTCCCTTTTCCAACAGTCTCTGCCGGGAGTAGTCGGACCTTAGACCCGCAACGAAAGCATCTCGGATCAGTCCCTCCGTGTGTGCTGCGGCTGATACTTCTTTGCAATCGCAGCCTCGGCCGAGTATCCGTAGTGCCCGTAGGAAGGCCTCCACCGATTCCCTGGGCTGCTGTCTGCGGGATCTTAAGAGGTGCCTGGCATAGACCGTATTTACCGGGCGTGCGTATTGCCCTTTTAGCAGATCGATAGCCGCCGCGTAGGTCGTCGCGTCCTGGAATATTGTATAAACTTGGTGGCTCACCTTTGAGGCCAGGATTTCCAGCTTGTTTTCGTCCAGGGTCACAGTTGAGGCATGCAGGTAGGCCTCGAAGCAACGCAGCCAATGCGCGAATTTGGTAGCCGAACCCGATTCTTGGGGGTCTAGGTCCAGGCGTGTTGGTCTGAGGGCTCGCAGCAGCTCCTGCTGCTCAGCGTTTGTTGTCGACATTTTGTTTTTGCTAATAAAATTGATGCGCTATCAATTACTCATAAAAGACGGAGAGTTAGGAGAGTAACTAAAAGGCTTTTATTAGCAAAGAACAGAGCATGCCTCTCGTGGTTGACTGGGTTCCAAGAAGGCAGGGGGCTGCAGAGCAATCACCTTTATACCTGGGCCTGTGGGTGGAGCCAGGGGCGGAGCCAGCAGAGACATGCTGAGGCATGCATAGGTACAACAGTGTGCAACAACAACAACAACGGTGAACAACAATAACAGTGGTTTACCACAAGGGATAAACCAGGGAATTACAGGCCAGTGAGCCTAATATCAGTGGTAGGGAAACTTTTGGAAAAAATTCTGAGGGACAGAATTAGTCTCCACTTGGAGAGGCAAGGATTAATCAAGGATAGTCAGCATGGCTTTGTCAGGGGGAGATCATGTCTAACCAGTTTGATTGAATTTTTCAAGGGGGTGACTAGGTGTGTGGATGAGGGTAGTGCAGTTGATATAGTCTACATGGACTTCAGTAAGGCTTTTGACAAAGTCCCGCATGGGAGACTGGTCAAGAAGGTAAGAGCCCATGGAATCCAGAGCAATTTGGCACATTGGATCCAAAATTGGCTTAGTGGCAGGAGGCAGAGGGTGATGGTCGAAGGTTAAAAATAGAAGGATATTTCAGATGAATACGAGGCTAGAGGAATTGTGCCAGGGGGAGGGATTCAAGTTCCTGGGACATTGGAACTGGTTCTGGGGGAGGTGGGACCAGTTCAAACCGGACGGTTTGCACCTGGGCAGGGCTGGAACCGATGTCCTAGGGGGTGTGTTTGCTGGTGCTCTGGGGGAGGGTTTAAACTAAGATGGCAGGGGGTTGGGAACCTGAGCAGGGGGACAGAGGAAAGGGAAACAAGGATAAAAGCAAAAGAAAGGAAGGAGAAAAACAAAAGTGGCAGTCAGAGAAATCAACGGTTTAAATCAAACATGGCCACAGTAAATAATAATTCTAATAGGTCTAAGGGCATTAAAAAAATAAGCCTGAAGGCTTTGTGTCTTAATGCGAGGAGCATTCGTAATAAGGTGGATGAATTGGCTGCGCAAATAGAGGTAAATGAATATGATTTGGTTGGGATTACGGAAACATGGCTCAAGGATGGCTAAGGCTGGGAACTCAACATCCAGGGGTATTCAATATTCAGGAAAGATACGCAAAAAGGAAAGGGAGGTGGGGTAGCATTACTGGTTAAAGAAGGGATTAACACAATTGTAAGGAAGGATATTAGCTCTGATGATGTGGAATCTGTATGGGTAGAATTGAGAAATACCAAGGGGCAGAAAACGTTAGTGGGAGTGGTATATAGACCTCCAAACAGTACGGTGGAGGTTGGGGATGGCAATAAAAGGGAAATTAAAGAAGCGTGCAATAAGGGCACAGCAGTCATCATGGATGACTTTAATCTACATATAGATTGGGCTAACCAAATTAGTAACAATACTGTGGAGGAGGAATTCCTGGAGTGTTTACGGGATGGTTTCCTGGACCAATATGTCGAGAAACCAACCAGAGATCAGGCCATCTTAGATTGGGTATTATGTAACGAGAAAGGATTAATTAGCAATCTTGTTGTACGAGGCCCCTTGGGTCGGAGCGATCATAATATGATCAAATTCTTCATTAAGATGGAGAATGAAGTAGTTGACTCAGAGACTAGGGTCCTAAATTTAAATAAAGGAAACTATGATGGTCTGAGGTGTGAGTTGGGTAGGATTGATTGGGGAATGTCACTCAAAGGGTTGACGGTGGAGAGGCAATGGCAAACATTCAAAGACCGCATGGATGAACTACAGAAAATGTTCATCCCAGTTTGGCACAAAAATAAAACAAAAAAAGTGACTGAACCGTGGCTAACAAGGGAAATTAGGGATAGCATAAGATCCAAGGAGAGGACATATAAATTGGCCAGAAAAAGCAATAATCCTGAGGATTGGGAGCAATTTAGGATTCAACAAAGGGATTAATTAAGAAGGGGAAAATAGAATATGAGAGTAAGCCAGCAGGGAACATAAAAACTGACTGTAAAAGGTTTTATAGATATGTGAAGAGAAAGATTGGTGAAGTCAGGTGTAGGTCCCTTGCAGTCAGAATCAGGAGAATTTATAATGGGGAACAAAGAAATGGCAGACCAACTAAATACATATTTTGGTTCTGTCTTCACAAAGGAGGACACAAATAACCTCCCAGATATGTTGGGGAACATAGGGTCTGATGAAAGGGAGGAACTGAAAGAAATCAGTGTTTGTAGGGAAATGGTGTTAGGGAAATTGATGGGATTGAAGGCCGATAAATCCCCAGGGCCTGATAATTTACATCCTAGGGTAAGTGGCCCTAGGAATAGTAGATGCATTGCTGATCATCTTCCAACATTCGATGGAATCTGAAACAGTACCCATGGATTGGAGGGTAGCTAATGTTACCCCACTATTCAAAAAAGGTGGTAGACAGAAAACGGGGAATTACAGACCGGTAAGCCTGACATCGGTAGTGGGGAAAATGCTAGAGTCCATTATAAAAGATGTAATAGCAGAGCACTTGGAAAACAGTGACAGGATCGGACAAAGTCAACATGGATTCACAAAAGGTAAATCGTGCTTGACTAATCTACTGGAATTTTTTGAGGATGTAACTGGTAAAATAGATAAGGGAGAACCAGTGGATGTGGTGTATTTGGACTTTCAGAAGGCCTTCAATAAGGTCCGGCATAAGAGATTAGCGTGTAAAGTTAAGGCACATGGGATTGGGGGCAAGGTATTGACTTGGATAGAGAACTGGTTGGCAGACAGAAAGCAAAGAGTTGGAATAAACGGGTCCTTTTCCGAGTGGCAGGCAGTGACTAGTGGGGTACCGCAGGGATCGGTCCTTGGACCCCAGCTATTCACAATATATATTAATGATCTAGACAAGGGAACTAGATGTAATATCTCCAAATTTGCAGATGACACAAAGCTGGGTGGGCGTGTGTGCTGTGAGGAGGATGTCGAGAAACTCCAGGATGATTTGGACATGTTGGGTGATTGGGCAGAAACATGGCAGATGCAATATAATGTGGATAAATGTGAGGTTGTCCACTTTGGTGGCAAAAACAGGAAGGCAGATTATTATCTAAATGGCAATAGATTGGGAGAAGGGGAAGTGCAATGAGACCTGGGTGTCGCTGAAGGTAAGCATGCAGGTGCAGCAGATGGTTAAGAAGGCAAATGGTATGTTGGCCTTCGTAGCAAGAGGGTTTGAGTACAGGAACAAGGATGTCTTGCTGCAGTTGTACAGGGCCTTGGTGAGACCACACCTTGAGTATTGTGTGCAGTTTTGGTCGCCTTATCTGAGGAAGGATGTTCTTGCCATGGAAGGAGTTCAGCGAAGATTCACCAGGCTGATACCTGGGGTGGCAGGAATGACGTATGAGGAGAGATTGGGTCGATTGGGCTTGTACTCACTGGAGTTTAGAAGAATGAGAGGTGATCGCGTTGAAACTTATAAAATTCTGACAGTACTGGACAGACTAGATGCAGGAAGGATGTTCCCGATGGTCGGGTAGTCCAGAACCAGGGGACACAGTCTAAGGATAAAGGGTAGGCCATTTAGGACAGAAATAAGGAGGAATTTCTTCACCCAGAGGGTGGTGAACCTGTGGAACTCTCTACCACAGAAGGCGGTGGAGGCCAGTTCATTAATTATATTCAAGAAGGAGTTGGATATATTTCTTAAGGCTAAAGGGATCAAGGGATATGGGGAGAAAGCAGGGACCGGGTACTGAATTTGGATGATCAGCCATGATCGCATTGAATGGCAGAGCAGGCTCGAGGGGCCGAATGGCCTACTCCTGCTCCTATCTTCCATGTTTCTATGTTGTTTTTGTGACTGGAAGCCTCTGTGCAGTGGTGTACCGCAGGGATCGGTGCTGGGTCCTTTGCTGTTTGTAGTGTACATTAATGATTTAGATATGAATGTAGGAGGTATGATCAGTAAGTTTGCAGATGACACGAAAATTGGTGGAGTGGTAAATAGCGAGGAGGGAAGCCTCAGCCTACAGGACAATATAGACGGGTTGGTCAGATGGGCAGAACAGTGGCAAATGGAATTTAACCCTGAAAAGTGTGAGGTGATGCATTTTGGGAGGACGAACGAGGTAAGAGAATACACAATGAATGGTAGGACCCTAGGAAGGACCTTGGTGTGCATGTACATAGATCCCTGAAGGCAGCAGGACAGGTAGATAAGGTGGTTAAAAAGGCATATGGGATACTTGCCTTCATTAGCCAAGGCATAGAATATAAGAGCAGGGAGGTTATGATGGAGCTGTACAAAACGCTAGTTAGGCCACAGCTGGAATACTGTGTGCAGTTCTGGTCACCACACTATAGGAAGGATGTGATTGCATTGAAAAGGATGCAGAGGAGATTCACCAGGATGTTACCTGGGCTGGAGCACTTCAGCTATGAAGAGAGACTGGGCAGGCTGGGGTTGTTTTCCTTAGAACAGAGAAGGCTGAGAGGGGACCTGATTGAGGTGTACAAAATTATAAGGGGCATTGATAGGATAGATAGATAGGAACTTTTCCCCTTAGTAGAGGGGTCAATACCCAGGGGGCATAGTTTCAAGGTAAGGGGCAGGAGGTTTAGAGGGGATTTGAGGAAAAACTTTTTCACCCAGAGGGTGGTTGGAATCTGGAACTCACTGCCTGAAAGGGTGGTAGAGGCAGGAACCCTCACAACATTCAAGAAGCATTTAGATGAGCACTTGAAACGCCATAGCATACAAGGCTACGGACCAAGTGCTGGAAAATGGGATTAGAATAGATAGGGCTTGATTGCCGGCGCGGACACAATGGGCCGAAGGGCCTCTTTCTGTGCTGTATAAATCTATGACTCACACTGGCTTTTTATTCCAGATTTATTTAATTAACTGAATTTAAATTGCCCAGCTGTTGTGGTGGGGTTTGAACTTTTGTCTTGCCAAATCATTAGTCCAGGCCTCTGGATTACTAGTCCAGGAACATAACCATTATGCTACCACTTCTTGTGAAGCACCTTGGGACATTTTATTATGTTAAATGCACTATATAAATACACCCTTTTGGAGCTTGGAGCCCAAGACCTTCACACCATTAGTGTGAGCATTGACAAAACATTCTACCACCGTGGAAAGGACCTCATACACTAAGGGCACTGGTGCAAATGCCCCGTAGTTGCTATTTGCTGCATTCCAGATAAGTGGCCATGTAGAACTGCATGGATCTGGGTAATGGTCTCCTTCATAGTCACTACCACATCTTTCAGGGTCCTCAGCAAGTTTTTTAATAACAGAAAAAACTTTGATGCTCAGAAACATCCTCCTTTGAAATGCAGACTCCATGAGGTCTGAATGCTAAGGCTCTGCAGCTGAGGAAGGACACAAGCTGGTCTTTTGTCCAGTGGATTTCTGTTTCTTCTCTGCCACAAACTCCTGCTGACTCATGCTCCTCTAACCGTATATCTAAATACACTGGGGTAGACATAATTGTGCTGGCGCTTGCTGTGGCTGAAGTTTTTGACACAGAATGTTGTGAAGTGCTGAGTTGCTGACTATATGGGGCAGGTCGGGCTGGTTCTTGGAGCATGACGACAGAAACAGAAGAGGAACATATGTAGCAATGTTAGCTGCAAGATACCCTGTCAAATAATGCTTATATAACAAGGGTGTAGCCGCAAAAATCCATAGGCCAGATTGTGCACTCCTGACGTAACGTTGGCCAGAACTGCAGTGCAAAGATTGTAAAATCAGCGGGGATCCAATGAGACAGCTGTACAGAAATTTTGCTGCCACTGCTTTTTCCAACCCCTCTTCCAGCAGACATACATAGAAACATAGAAGATAGGAGCAGGAGTAGGCCATTCGGCCCTTCGAGCCTGCTCTGCCATTCAATGAGATCATGGCTGATCATCCAAACTCAGTACCCTGTCCCTGCCTTCTCCCCATATCCCTTGATCCCTTTATCCTCAAGAAATATATCCAACTCTTTCTTGAATATATTTAATGAACTGGCCTCCACCGCCCTCTGTGGCAGAGAATTCCACAGGTTCACCACTCTCTGGGTGAAGAAATTCCTCCTCATTTCAGTCCTAAATGGCTTACCCCTTATCCTTAGACTATGACCCCTGGTTCTGGACTCCCCGGCCATCCGAAACATCCTTCCTGCATCTAGTCTGTCCAGACCTGACAGAATTTTATAGGTTTCGATGAGATCCCCTCTCAATCTTCTAAACTCCAGTGAGTATAAGCCCAATCGACACAATCTCTCCTCGTACGTCATTCCTGCCATCCCAGGTATCAGCCTGGTGAATCTTCGCTGCACTCCCTCCATGGCAAGAACGTCCTTCCTCAGGTAAGGTGACCAAAACTGCACACAATACTCAAGGTGCGGTCTTACCAAGGCCCTGTACAACTGTAGCAAGACATCCTTGTTCCTGTACTCGAACCCTCTTGCTACGAAGGCCAACATACCATTTGCCTTCTTAACCGCCTGCTGCACCTTCATGCTTACCTTCAGCGATTGGGGCACAATAACACCCAGGTCTTGTTGCACTTCCCCTTCTCCCAATCTATTGCCGTTCAGATAATAATCTGCCTTCCTGTTTTTGCCACCAAAGTGGATAACCTCACATTTATCCATATTTTAGTGCATTTGCCATGTTTCTGCCCAATCACCCAACCTGTCCAAATCGTACTGGAGTTTCACGACATCCTCCTCACAGCTTACCCTCCCACCCAGCTTTGTGTCGTCTGCAAATTTGGAGATATTACATCCAATTCCCTCGTCCAGATCATTAATATTAATTGTGAACAGCTGGGGTCCTAGGACCGATCCTTGCGGTACCCCACTAGTCACTGCCTGCCACTCGGAAAATGACCCGTTTATTCCAACTCTTTGCTTTCTGTCCGCCAACGAGTTCGCTATCCAAGTCAATACCTTGCCCCCAATCCCATGTGCCTTAATTTTGCACGCTAATCTCTTATGTGGGACCTTATCGAAAGCCTTCTGAAAGTCCAAATACACCACATCCACTGGTTCTCCCTTATCTATTTTACCAGTTACATCCTCAAAAAATTCCAGTAGATTAGTCAAGCATGATTTACCTTTTGTAAATCCATGTTGACTTTGTCCGATCCTGTCACTGCTTTCCAAGTGCTCTGCTATTACATCTTTTATAATAGACTCTAGCATTTCCCCCACTACCGATGTCAGGCTTACCGGTCTGTAATTCCCCGCTTTTTCTCTACCACCTTTTTTGAATAGTGGGGTAACATTAGCTACCCTCCAATCCATGGGTACCGTTCCAGAGTCTATCGAGTTCTGGAAGATGACCAGCAATGCATCTACTATATCCAAGGCCACTTCCTTAAGTACCCTAGGATGTAGATTATCAGGCCCTGGGGATTTATCGGCCTTCAGTCCCATCAATTTTCCTAACACCATTTCCCTACAAATACCGATTTCTTTCAGTTCCTCCCTTTCATCAGACCCTATGTTCCCTGGCATCTCTGGGAGGTTATTTGTGTCCTCCTTTGTGAAGACAGAACCAAAGTATGTATTTAGTTGGTCTGCCATTTCCTTGTTTCCCCATTATAAATTCCCCTGATTCTGACTGTAAGGGACCTACACTTGACTTCACCAATCTTTTTCTCTTCACATATCTATAAAAGCTTTTACAGTCAGTTTTTATGTTCCCTGAAAGCTTACTCTCATATTCTATTTTCCCTTTCTTAATTAATCCCTTTGTCCTCCTTTGTTGACTCCTAAACTGCTCAATTTCTGTAGCTCATCCATTCGGTCTTTGAATGTTTGCCATTGCCTATCCAATCGTACAACAAGATTGCTAATTAATCCTTTCTCGTTACATAATACCCAGTCTAAGATGGCCTGATCTCTGTTTGGTTCCTCGACATATTGGTCCAGGAAAACATCCCGTAAACACTCCAGGAATTCCTCCTCCACAGTATTGTTACTAATTTGGTTGGCCCAATCTATATGTAGATTAAAGTCACCCATGATGACTGCTGTGCCCTTATTGCACGCTTCTTTAATTTCCCTTTTAATGCCATCCCCAACCTCCGCCTTACTGTTTGGAGGTCTATATACCACTCCCACTAATGTTTTTTTCCCCTTAGTATTTCTCAATTCTACCCATACAGATTCCACATCATCAGAGCTAATATCCTTCATTACAATTGTATTAATCCCTTCTTTAACCAGTAATGCTACCCCACCTCCCTTTCCTTTTTGCCTATCTTTCCTGAATATCGAATACCCCTGGATGTTGAGTTCCCAGTCTTGGCCATCCTTGAGCCACGTTTCCGTAATCCCAACCAAATCATATTCGTTTACCTCTATTTGCGCAGCCAATTCATCCACCTTATTACAAATGCTCCTCGCATTGAGACACAAAGCCTTCAGGCTTGTTTTTTTAACGCTCTTAGACCTATTAGAATTATTATTTACTGTGGCCACGTTTGATTTAAACCGTTGATTTCTCTGACTGCCACTTTTGTTTTTCTCCTTCCTATCTTTTGCTTTTATCCCTGTTTTCCTTTCCTCTGTCTCCCTGCTCAGGTTCCCAACCCCCTGCCATTTTAGTTTAAACCCCCCCGAACAGTGCTAGCAAACCTCCCCGCAAAGATATTTGTCCCGCTCTGGTTCAGGTGCAACCTGTCCGACTTGTACAAGTCCCACCTTCCCCAGAAGCAGGCCCAGTGATCCAGGAAACTAAAGCCCTCCCTCCTGCACCAACTCTTTAGCCACGCATTCATCTGCACTATCCTCCTATTCCTATACTCACTAGCACGTGGCACTGGGAGTAATCCAGAGATTACAACCTTTGAGCGCCTACTCTTTAATCTGCTACCTAGCTCCCTAAATTCTTGCTGCAGGACCTCATCCCTCTTCCTACCTATGTCGTTGGTCCCAATGTGAACCACGACCTCTGCCTGTTCACCCTCCCCCTTCAGAATGCCCTGCAGTCGTTCAGTGACATCCTTGACCCTGGCACCAGGGAGGCAACAAACCATCCTGGAGTCACGTCTACGGCCACAGAAACGCCTATCTGTTCCCCTTACGATAGAATCCCCTACCACTATTGCTCTCCCACTCTTTTTCCTCCCTTCCTGAGCAGCAGAAGCACCCCTGGTGCCAGGAAGTTGGCTGCTGCTGCCTTCCCCTGGTGAGTCATCCCCAGGCAGTATCCAAATTGGTATACCTGTTTGAAAGGGGGATGGCCACAGGGGTCCCCTGCACTACCTGCCTGCTTCTATTGCTCCGCCTGGTGGTCACCCATTTCCCTTCTGCCTGTGCAGCCCTACCCTGCGGCGTGACCAACTCATCAAACGTGTAATCCACGACCCTCTCAGCATCGTGACAGCCAAGATATACCCATACTGCTTGATTCCAAGCAGCTTTCTCCCCACAATTATTTTGTTACAAAACTTCTGCAACATTATTTGCCTCTGCCCCTTCTTTCCCCCACTACAGTTGAAACACTAATCTTTGCCTGTACCAATTCAAGGTTCAACTTTTCTAACTTGCTCTTAGCTGACCTCTTCACCTTCACTCTCCATAAATTACTACTCCAGGTGTCAACCTTGGCTCAGTGGTAGCACTCTCACATTTGAGTCAGAAGTTTGTGGGTTCAAGCCCCATGCCAGAGACTTGAGCCCAGTGCAGTACTGAGGGAGTGCTGCACTGTTGCAGGTGCCGCCTTTCAGATGAGATGTTAAACTGAAGCCCCATCTGCCCTCTCAGGTGGATATGAACGATCCCATGGCACTATTCAAAGAAGAGCAGCGGAGTTATGCTCGGTGTCCTGGCCAATATTTATTCCTCTATCAACATCACTAAAACAGATTATCTGATCATCATCTGATTGCTGTTTGTGGGACTTTGCTATGTGCAAATTGGCTGTCGTGTTTCCCTACATTACAACAGTGACTACATTTCAAAAGTATTTCATTGGCTGTTGTGCTTTGGGACGTCCTGAGGTTGTGAGGCGCTATATAAATGCAAGAATATCATTAATTCTTTACTCACACTGAGGGTTGCAGTCCGCATCTTCACCTGCACAAAAGTCTACATCCTGCATCACCCCTAGCCTCTCCAAACTCCATTGATTTCTCTTGCCCTAGCAAGTTGAATTGAAGATCCTCATACTAATTTTCAATTATCTTCATGCCTCACCGATCTTCTCCAGTCATGTGTTCTCTGTCACCCTTCGCTCTCTAACACCAAGTTATTCACTGTTCCCCACTCCACCATTACAGAGAAGTACACAGAAACCACAACATGAAAACAGGCCGTCAGTGTTGGTGTTTATCCTCCACACGAGCAGTAGTCCTAATTCCATGTGTCCACCCTTTTCCTATATCACTTCTCCCCCTTTCCTTCAATCACCCATCTAACCTATCCTTAATGGTCCCAGCAGGGGTCAGCACCAGCAGGAGAGTGAGAGAGAAAACTTGGGAGGTGGAAGGAGGGAGGCACTTCAGTTTCTATAAACAGCTACTCTTTCAGTCACTATAGCCCTGCCCACTGGAATTGTCTCCCCAGGCTCCTCCACATTTCCACCTCCTTGTCTGTAACCCTCAGATTTCCCTCTGTCCATTTGCGTGTTTCTCACCTATCTACCCTGCCCACTCCAAACTCACCTTGTTGAGATATTTCTCCTACTTCTTCTATTCCCTCCCCACTCAACTCCTGACCATTCAATTCCCCTTCATGGTCCCCATGCTCACTGATATCATTTGCTTAGGCACTGTTCCTCTTTGCTTCAAAACGGCCATCATCACCCTTCTCCTCAAAAATCCCACCCTCAATAAGTGGCCCCATCTCCAAGGTCGTGGCTCAGCTCCATTTTCATCTCTCCTGAAACTTCATGTGCAAATCCATCCTTTCTGGCTTTTTATTTTCACACAGCATCGAAACAGCTCTATCCAGTCATAGACGACAACCTTTGAACTATGACTCTGATGCACTATTCATCCTCATCCTACTCAATCTTTCTGCAGTGTTCAGTATATGGCTGACCATCCCATAATCCTCCAATGCCTCTCCTCCGTCATTCAGCTTCTTGGGATTACTCTTGCATAGTTCCATTTCTTCCTATCCGAACACATCTCTAGCAATGGCTTCTTCTTCCTTTCCCCACACCGTCACCTCTGTGGGTGATACCCCCAGGTATCTCCTTTTACCTCGCACCATCATCCCTTTTGCCATTTAATCTCTCCTGCCTTCCACCCTATCACAGACTTTCCCTTTTGTTCTTTCCTCCCCTCCACCTTTCCCTGCCTCTGTACTTTATAAAACCTGTTGCAGCTCTAACATTTTCCAGTTCTAACGAAAGGTCATGGACCTGAAACGTTAACCCTGTTTTTCTTCTCTCTCTCTCTACAGAGGCTGCCTGACCTGCTGAGTACTTCCAGCATTTTCTGTTTTTGTTTCTGATTTCCTTGCATTCTTTGGATTCCTCCTCTTCCTTCCTTCTGTGCAGGCGCAGGGTTCAGCTTTCACATGTAGGCAGGCGGACGACACACCCCTCTGCCTCCTCAGCACCTCTCTCAAACTCTTGACTTGAGTTTGGTCAGATGTGCGTGGCCCCTTTAAGAAGCGGCTGAGCGAGTGAACGAGCGAGCCACGTTCCAAGGCCGGTGCCAGTCAGTTAGTCGGACGGTTGGTCAGTGAGTGACTCGGGCGATGCCTTCTCCGCTCTCGCTGGCGGCCTCGGCGCTGCTGCTCCTAACCTGTGCGCCCGGCTGCCTGAGCTGGGACACGGCCGAGCTGGAGCTCTTCGACCTGGTGGAGGAAGTGCAGGAGAACTTTTACCGGTTCCTCGACGTGGAGCAGGTGAGAGGAGAGTGGGGGGAGGAGGAGGGACAGGCCTCCGACTGACTGGCCGGGGATTTGTTGTTTTATTTTTGGTTTGTTGTTGCGGTTATTGAAGCCGCTTCGGTGTACGATTTGTGGAGCTCGTCACTCGGGCTGAGTGATGGTGCGGAGCCCCAGGCTGCTGGGGCCTAGCCCGGAGCCGCTGCTCTCTGACTCGGGCCCTTTGAAGGTTTGAAAATTGGTGAGAAGGGGCCGCCGGCGTGTCCGCGCTGTCTCGGGTTTCAGCCGCCTTTCTGGTGTGTGAGGATTTGTAAAGCATCATGTAAGAGAAAAACTCTCCCTCTGTTTCTCCCCCCCCCCCCCACATATCTCATTTTATATTTAATTTAAGACCCATATCTGCTCAGAAATACAAACTATATTTTTTAAAAGTGACATTGATTTCAAAGAGCTGCCTGTGGTGCAGTGGGATTGTCCTTTGCTGCTTTGAATCTGCATTTCTCTTTAAGTGAGGGATAAATTCTCGTGAGTTAAGTGGCTGTTTTGCATTCTCGTTTCCATACCGACTGATTGGTTATACAGTCTTGTAAATCCTTGTTAGTGTATGAGGGCTGTTAATGTGTTACTTTAGAAGTATGTTTAAAAATTGAGTCCAAGGATAATCAAATTGCATACTGGAAATCATTTTTAAGACTTGCTGTAGTTACATTAAGCCTTTTTAGATTGATACAGGTACTTATTAGATTTGTTTTTAAATGCATTTTAATTTCTTTTTAATTCAGCCTTTCCCCCCCCCTCTACCTGATCATGCACCATTTCCTAATTGGAAAAGATTGAAGGCGACCTGTACCAGGGCCTTGGTTAATGCTGCTCTACTGAATTAGTAGGAAATGAACAGGAGCTTTGCAGGTGTTTTCCCCCACCCCTTAGTCACTGTGGCAAAGTGCCTGATTCTGTTTTGCAGCTTCCCACAATGGCAGGCTAGGATTTAAAGTTCATCCCATGGGGAGCCAAAGGCAACCATTTGTATCCTACTATTGGGACATGATCAGTGTTTTTAATTTTCTCTTGTATCATATTCACTCATTTTCTTTTTCCCCTTGTTGTCACCTTTTTTATATTTATAAATTTAACTGTCATCATGACATGATGCAATGTTATCTTTGTTTTTGGGCAATCAAAACACTGTTAAGAACACTAAAGGATACATTGTTACTCAAAAGCATAAAAGTTACTCTTAGTCTACCCCCCAGTCCCCTCCCTTTTTTAAGATTGTACTTTTGTGGCACTATGGTTTCCAGTGAGGGTCGAATGCCCCAAACTGTGGTCTTCTCTAATATTGCTGAATTTGAATTTAGAATGATAACTGCAGAGTTGATATAGATTTAATAGTGATGCAATTCTGTACTTGTTCTGTAAAGTAAGAAGCCAATGGTTTGAGTGTTTTGCAGTCTTAAAACAATCAAAAGGGTTCTGGTGTAATAAATTCTGAGAAACAATCATTGTTACAGCACGTGACACACTTCCACTTAGCTACCTGCTGTATTATTGCCATGTGATAAAGAAGCACAATTATAATGCCAGCTTTGTGTCATCTTCTGATCAGATGAAATGGAACTCTGTGCACGCATGTTAAACCCTTGCATAGTGCTATGCTTACTGTTAGCCGTTGGGAATAGTAGAATTAAAAATATAACCAACATTTGGCTGAGATCAGGAACTTGCTGTACAGGGATCTGTGGCCCTGAGTGCATGTTCTGCTCAAGACTCTGCTCGAATCCATGTGTCAGAGCCTAAAGAAACCTTATACACCACAATTAAAAGTGCATCACCCTAACCTCCTGCAGCTCCTCCTTTTACCTGGTAGGATTAGCACTGCTATACAGACTGGAAGGCCCCAAGTTTGATTTCTAGTCTGTGCTGATCTCAGTAGAGCAGGAGTTGGAATGTACAGTGCAGGGCAGTGACCTAGGCCCAGCCATCTTCAGCTGCTTCATCAATGACCTTCCCTCCAACATAAGGTCAGAAATGGGGATGTTCGCTGATGACTGCCCAGTGTTCAGCGCCACTCACAACTCCTCAAATAATGAAGCAGTCCATGCCTGCATGCAACAAGACCTGGACGGCGTTCAGGTTTGGGCTGATAAGTGGCAGGTAACACTCGCGCCACAGAAGTGCCAGGCAATGACTATCTCCAACAAGCGAGAGTCTAACCACCGCCCCTTGACATTCAATGGCATTACCATCACCGAATTCCCCACCAACAACATCCTGGGGGGGGGTCACCATTAACCAGAAACTTAACTGGACCATCCCACATAAATACTGTGGCAACAAGAGCAAGTCAGAGGCTAGGTATTCTGCGGCGAGTGTCTCACCGCCTGACTCCCCAAAGCCTTTCCACCATCTACAAAGCACAAGTAAGGAGTGTGATGGAATACTCTCCACTTGCCTGGATGAGTGCAGCTCCAACAACACTCAAGAAGCTTGACACCATCCAAGACAAAGCAACCCGCTTGATTGGCACCCCATCCACCACCTTAAACATTCACTCCCTCCACCGGCGTACTGTGGCTGCAGTGTGTACCATCTACAAGATGCACTCCAGCAACTCGCCAAGGCTTCTTCGGCAGCACTTCCCAAACCCGCGACATCATCTATCTCTAGAAGGACCAGGGCAGCAGGCGCATTGGAACACCACCACCTCCAAGTTCCCCTCTAAGTCGCACACCATCCTGACTTAGAAGTATATCGCCGATCCTTCATCGTCGCTGGGTCAAAATCCTGGAACTCCCTACCTAACACCTTCACCACATGGACTGCAGTGGTTCTAGAAGGCTGCTCACCACCACCTTCTCGAGGGCAATTAGGGATGGGCAATAAATGCTGACCTTGCCAGCGACGCCCACATCCCATAAAAATTATTTAGTTGACCTTGGTGTTCCCGGACTAGGGAGGTGAAAGTCACATGGGCTTCCCCCTCATGATTGCTCTTCAGAGACTTCTGCTAAAAGTGTGCTGTGTAGATATCAAGCGAGGACAGGATTGGACTCTATTGTGATGCTTTACACAGGAAAAATAGCTTGTCTACACTTGCTGTCTTGGTTCACGCATGAAGCTTGGGCGTGGTACTGGAGAGCTGCCAGCAGCCCAGTAAGTGCTGGTGCTGTCAGAAGAGAAAATTAGCAAAAAAGCTTTCTATTATACTATGGCTGAAGAAATGCCCTTGTGCTTCAGTGAGCAGTTTCCAGCTAGCTTATACAATGAAAGGAAATCCCCAAGTTCTTAATGCTGATATTCTTTGGGTCCTAGCGATCCTCATCTACAAAGGAATTAATTACCTTTTTATGTAGCTGCTCCTCTAACTTTTAAAACTGCTCTGCTGCTTCACTGAGAAATCTTTGCTCTGGAACAATTTATTGGTGAATTAATAAAGGTCTACTTTATGAAATACAAATCTTGTTTAGTAGCTTAACATTCTGCAACCTCTGCTTACTGGGGATTATACTGTGCTCCACTGAACTTCTCTGTCGTGGGCCAATATCTCAATGAAAGTCCTTTTTTATAATGAGAAGCATTTAAAGTTTATCTTCCCTCGACCTGAAAACAATATAGTGAAGCTCCCTTTGTGTCATGACATGGTAAATAAGCTTTATTATATTATCCTGTGCTTGTAAAATGCTTCAAATTTGCACCATCCTAGAACGTATAATTGTGTAATTTAATAAAGTTACCCAGGAGTAGTTCTATCTTCTGTGATAAACTTTAACAACTTTCTTGTGTGTAGAGTAAACATGTTTTAGTTGTGTTAGGGTGTAAATTTGAGTACTGTGCATTGAGGTGGTATCAGGTGGTCTAATGTTTACTAATACTTAAAAGTGCATAAGTGAAATGCTTATAAATTGACTTGGGGCACTAAAGTGTTATTCCTTCTAGAGCAAAGTTACTAGTTAGAATAAAATTGCCAGTCTCTCAAATGAAGAGGCCACCCATACAGCAATCCTAGGGATTGAGAGGAAATTATCTTTTAGATCCACAGGGTTCAACAGCTCTGCTGCAGAAGTTTCCAGAACAGCTGCAGGTTTCTGCCAACAGTTGATTTAACTCAATATACTTGACACTAATGTTTTCTTCCAGTTGTTAGAATGGGAACTTTGGGGAGTTTTTATTCGCCTCGTGTTAGCAGTGATGCATTATGTCTAGGGGCCATGAATATAAGATGGTCACTAATAGGGTTGCAAAATTCTGGGAATTTTTAAGAGGAAACTTTCCATGGGAATTTAGGGAATTTATGGGAATTTTGAGTTTTTTGCACACTGATGGTTTTTGTTTCTGACCCTTATATTTTTGTCGTCAAAATAGACATACTGTTCCATACAAATAAAAATGGGCTTTCAAAACTTTATTTAGGTTATAATTTTGAACTTTATTGAACCCCCACAAAAAAGACCCAGCTAAAATAAAATAAAAAGAGCATCCACTTATTTAGCCTGTAATTTGTCCTTATTTTGTCCCTTTTGAGTCTTCTACTCATGAGTCTTCTGAGTCTTCTACTCCTCATTGCTCCTCCTGATTCTCTGACTCTGGCTCTGACGTGTCCATTTCCTCGTCTGTGTAGCTGTGTGGTGGACACTTCTGTATCTGGCTCAATAAGTTGTAGGTTCGCCCAGATAGCCACCAGTTTCTCCACTCTCTTGTTAGTCAGCCTGTTGCGCACCTTTGTATGCGTATTCCCAAAAAGTGACCAGTTTCGTTCAGAGGCCGCTGATGAAGGTGGGATTTGGAGTATCACCGATGCAATAGGTGACAGGGCCTCAGATGCACAAAGTCCCTTCCACCAGGTATGTGCACTGATATGCTTGCATGATTCCCATATCCCACCCCCATTCCAAAGACCTTGCTTGGTAGAGAACTTTGCCAGACTTCCCAGAACTTTGCCCACATCCAGATTGAGATGGTGTGAGAGGGTAGAAATCACACTAAGCGCTGTTGATCTGTTCTCCAGAAAGTATTGGTCTCCCAACACGCTTTGGGTCCAGCATGTATGCTGCAGCATGAATCGGCTTGACACAAAATTCTTGACGCGTCTGTATGAATTGAACAATTGCCTTCTCCTCTGCTTTGAGCAGCAGGGATGTGGGTAGGACAATGCTGATTTTGTTCTTTTAAATCAGTAAAAAGCTTGAGAACATCTGACAAGACAGCGTCACCTCCTTCAATCTGAGCAATTGCAGATGCTACTGGTGAGAGTAGTTTAAGGCTGCTAACCACTCTCTCCCAAAACACATCATCCAGCAGTATTTTCTTGATGGTGGTTTCCATATCCCCAGACTGGGATATTGCCATTTCTTGCAGCGACTCCTTACCCTCCAGAAGGCTGTTGTACATTACGACAACACCACCCCATCTAGTGTTGTTGGGCAGCTTCAGTGTGGTGTTCTTGTTCTTTGTCATTTGCTTGGAGTTGTAGGTTGCTGCAACTACCTGTTTTCCCCTGACATACTTAACAACTTGCTTGGCTCTCTTGTACAGTGCTTCCATGGTTCTCAAACCCATGATGTCCTTGAGGAGCAGGTTAAGCCCATGAGCTGCGCACCCAATAGACATAATATGAGGGTAGGCCTCCTCCACTTGAGCCCAAGCAGCCTTCATATTCGCAGCATTGTCAGTAACTACTGCAAAGACCTTTTTGTGATCCAAGATCGTTGATGACCGCTTTCAGCTCATCAGCAATGTATGTGTCTGTTGTCCTTCGTGTCTGTGCTCTTGAAGAACACTGGGAGAGGAGTGGAGACGATGTAGTTTATGATGCCCTCCCCTCGTACATTTGACCACCCATCTGAGATAACTGCAACACAGTCTGCCATCGCTATCGTTTCTTTGAGCTTTCCTTGGACTCTGTTATACTCAGCCTCCAGCAAATAAGTAGACAAAGCATGTCTGGTGGGAGGACAGTATGCAGGGCGAATAACATTGAAAAATCTCTTCCAGTACACATTGGCTGTGAGCATGAGGGGTGAGCCTGTTGCATATACAGCTCGAGCAAGGCACTCATCTGCATTCTTCTGGCTATGGTTATCCATTGTATCAAAGAACCTTCCAAGTGGGCCAGGAGTTGCTGATGATAAGGAGCCTGATGCTGAATGAGAACCATCAACTTCTTGAATGGAAGCAGAGGAACTCTGGGCTGACTGCTGTGAGCTTTGAGTGAAGTTGTTGCATTTGGATAAATGCTGCTGCATCTTTGTGGCATTCTTTACATGTGCAAACACTGTAGAAAGCCATATGTACACAGTCTTTCCATCTTTAATGCCTGGGGTAAAATGCTTCCACACATCCGACGGTAAACGTGGCATTGTTCTATGCAGAGAAATAAAGGGCATTCATCTCTGTCGAACTGCGGTCGATCAGCACGATTGCAACAGGGTGAGTACATTTTTGCTGATGCTCCATGTGATGGAAGCATGACCTGTACACACACGACACTACATCACCAATAGTGTATTATTTTGTATATTTTAAATTGAAGGACAACAGAGTTCAACAAGTAACTGGTTTATTTGGTATAAGTCTGATTTACTTACTGCATCATCACAACATCAGCAGAAAACAAAATGACTTCCCTCAGGACCCCTAACCTGGATCTTAAAAAAAAACTATAGCAGTCTTACAGATGCCTGCAGGCCAATCACAATTCGATATGCAAATATTACAAATAGAGGGAGCTAATCGCACATCCACTCATCCAACCAATCAGGACACATTTGTTCAGTCACACACAAAACTTGTAATTATTAAAACAAGCCAAGTAAGAAGATAAACATATATTGATTAAGAAATTCCTTAATAATTAAGATTCCATCTCTCTTAATTTTAAGAGAGGACCTGTGGGGAAAGAAATACAAAAAAAACAATATTATGCTAGGATGTGCTTTTTTGGGCAAAATTCCCAAGCTAAACTTCCCGTGGAAAATTTCCAGAAATTTACCGGAAACTTTCCACCCCTTTGCAACCCTAGTCACTAATAAATCCAATAAGGAATTCAAGAGAAACTTCTTTACTTAGAGTAATGAGGAATATGGAACTCGCTACCACCTGATTAGCGAGTCCAGGAACATGGAGGTCAACTGTACTTTCCAACTCCTGCTGTTGAGATCAGCACAGACCAGAAATCAAACCTGGGACCTTCTGGTCTGTACAGCAGTGCTAATACGACCAAATAAAAAGAGGAGCTACAGGAGGTTAGGGTGATGCACTTTTAATTGTGGTGTATAAAGTTAGGAGTGGGTGAGGTGAATAGTATAGATGCATTTAAGGGGAAGCTAGACATGTAAATGTGGGAGGAAGAAATAGAAAGATATGTTAATAGAGGTGAGATGAAGGTGGGAGGAGGCTTGTGTGGAGCATAAACACCGGCATAGTCCTGTTGGGCCAAATGGCCTGTTTCTGTGCAGTAAAATTCAATGGCCCAGATTTTGCCGTGGGTAATGACGGCGAACTGTCAGCGTTCGTTGCCATTACACCTCTGAAACTGACCCCAACTTCAGGATTTAACGCATGTGCATCGAAATGCTAAAGTTGTAGTCAGTCATTCACTGCTCTGACACTGGCTGCACTGTGGAAACCACCCCCCCCCCCCCCCCCCATAGCTGGCAATCAGTGAAACTGATGATAAACTCGGGCTTTTCCGCGTGAATATTGCTGTTAAATACCCTATTAAATGTTAAGCCTCGTTGGAATAGGTGTAACTGGTTTTAACAGCATATTGACGGCTAAACAACCGTTATGGCCCTGAAAAACTAATTTTTATATTTGTGGAGTGTCAAATTTCTCCATTATGATAAATTAAAATATTTTAATAACTTTAAAAAAAAAAAAAAATTGAAGCTTGTGCATGATATTTCAGCTTCTACCTTCTCCTCCTCTTGTGAGAAGCCCCAATCTTTTATTTAGTTCTCTAACTTTTTTAAAAGTCCTGGTTTGTTGTCTGAGAATTCTTCAACATGACTGGCTGTTTAGACAGCTTGTTGATGTCACTGCAGCTCTTCACTGGGGATCCCCATTACAGATCCCTACAATGAATTGTACGTCGAGAAAGGCAAACTTCTCGCCACAGAAATCGCAACTTTCTTCGGGGCCAGCGGCGAGCCTATGTCTTATGGAGGATTTTTTTTAAACTTTGTTTTGGCACAGTTTGCCTCAGTGTACTCGGGTAGAGAGGTGCTCTTGTGAAAAATGCACTAATGTGAGCATCAAGGATGCTTGGCTGTTATTCCCCTGTGGTTGAATAACCCACTGACACTCAGTCTAGCTGTACAGATGAAGAGTGATACTTTGAATGAAGTATTGGAGGGCTGTCGGCTATCGTGGAATAGGGTTGCCAACTCTACTATATTCAAGGAGCTTTCATCACCTAAACTCCCACCTCCAACCGCCCCAACCCATGCCATTGGCCCCCTGACACTTCATTCCACATGGCAACTGATCAGTGGCAGCTACAATGCCCAAAATCCTTTCTGCTCCAGAAACTGCTCTGTGCATTGCATGATTTTACTAGAGCGCGCATGCACCAGGGCCACATTACATCCTGGGTGTGTTGCGACCTTGCTGTTCTTGTATGCCTGGCTGCAGTGAAATGGGAGAATAAAATTCCCTTCTGATTTTTCTCTCAGGTTTGCTTGCAGGAGTGTCCAGGAGACTTGAGGACAATCTGGGAGGGCTGACAACCCAACCATGGAAACCAATCCTACCATGATTTTGCTACAAGAGCTAAAAGGAGGATAGCGAATAAACAAAGAAAATTCCGTTTCTAAGTTCACCGATGGAGGGAGGGGTACATTAGTTGTAGTTAGGTACTCCTCTCCTAAATCATTTTTGATCATCTTTCCCATGCTTTGTAATTACTGTACTTGTGTAGATGGTGTAAAACAGTTTCTATTTGCCAGATAACTTGTATTAATTCCATGCTCGCAAAGCTTGAAGTATTTGAGCATCTAGTAGAGTTTTTTAAATTGAAAATTCAGCCAGCGTTGACTTGTCAAACAGATTATTCAGCTTTAATGTTTTGTACTGCGAGGTTTGTCTCCGTGCCATAATTAAAAAGCTCCATTATGTTAAGGAGAACAAGTTGTCTATTTAAAAAAAAAAAAAAAGATCTGTTTATTAAAAAAAAAAGTTGTCATATGTTGTAATAGGGTTATTATACAGATTAGGAGAGAAGTAAAAAAAAAACAATTAGGGAGGCAAAGAGGAACTATGAAATTAAAGTATCAAGGAACATAAAACAAAATAGCAAAATATTTTATAGGTACAATCAATAAAAAAAAGGAAGGAAGGTAGGGATGGGAATAGGGCCATTAAGGGATAGTCAGGATAACCCCATAGGTAACGATAGAGATGGCAGAAATATTAAATAATTATTTTGCTTCAGTATTTACCAGGGAGATAGAACAGGTGGACATGACATTGGATGATGAGATTAGTAATGAGATAAGTGCATTTAAAATAAAAGGGATATGTTAAATAAATTAATCAAACTCAGAGGATAAAACCCCTGGTCCGGATGGATTGTATCCATGCATTTTAAAAGAATCTAGGGAAGAGATAGCAAAGGCATTACTATGCATATTTAATAATTTGTTAGAAAAAGGTGTAGTGCCAGGGGACTGGCGGATAGCTAACGTAATACTGATATTTAAGAAGGGGGATAGAACATTTCCAGGTAATTATAGATCAGTCAGCTTAACACCGGTGGTAGGAAAAATAATGGAATCCCTACTAAAGGAGAAAACAGAAGAACATCTAGAAACCAAAAATATAATAATGGATAGTCAACATGGATTTCAAAAGGGAAAGTCTTGCTTGACCAACCTTAATGAATTTTTTGAAGAGGTAACAGAGTCGACATTGGTAATGCAGTAGATGCAATTTATCTGGATTTTCAAAAGGCCTTCAATAAGGTACCCCATAATAGACTGATTAACAAGGTCAGGGAATGCGGAGTCGGGGGACAATATACACTTAATGGCACAGTTTTAAAGAGTGTGTAGGGACAGAGGGACCTGGGATTTAATGTGCATAGGTCCCTGAAGGTGGCAGGACATATTGAGAGAGTGGTTAGCAAAGCATATGGGATCTTGGGCTTCATAAATAGAGGTATTGAGTACAAAAGTAGAGAAGTCATACTGAACATTTACAAAGCGCTGGTTTGACCACAACTGGAGTATTGCGTTCAGTTCTGGTCACCACACTTTAGGAAAGATGTAAAGGCCCTTGAGAGGGTGCAGAGGAGATTTACCAGAATGGTTCTGGGGATGGGGGATCTTCGCTACAAGGACAGGTTGGAGAAGCTGGATTTGTTTTCATTGGAAAAAAGGAGGTTGAAGGGTAATTTGATAGAGGTGTACAAGATTATGACTGGTTTGGATAGGCTAGATGGGGAAAGGCTGTTCCCACTAGTTGATGGTACAAGGACTAGGGGACACAGATTTAAGGTTTTGGGTAAGACATACAGGGGGATGTGAAGATAAAACGTTTTTACACAGCGAGTGGTGAGGACCTGGAACACTCTGCTGACGGAAGTGGTGGAGGCGGAGACGCTCAATGTTTTCAAGGGGAGACTGGATAGGCACTTGAGGGAAATAAACTTGCAGGGCTATGGGGATAGAACGGGGGAATGAGACTGACTGGATTGCTCTACAGAGAGCCGGCAAGGATTCGATGGGCCGAATGGCCTGCTTCTGTGCCATTATGACTCTATGATAAGGAAACATAGAAAAATAGGAGCAGGAGTAGGCCCTTTGAGCCTGCTCCGCCATTCAATATGATCATGGCGTGGAGATGCCGGTGTTGGACTGGGGTGGACAAATGTAAGAAGTCACACAACGCCAGGTTATAGTCCAACAGTTTTATTTGAAATCACAAGCTTTCGGAGCGCTGCTCCTTCGTCAGGTGAAGTGGAGAGATGCCTCTAGACACAGATTATATAGTCAGAGAATAATGCCAGATGATTACAGGTAATCTTTCTAACTGCCATTTATCACACCTTGGCAGAGAGATAATCACAGCAATCAAAGGTGTGAATGGTGTCCAAACAGGTCAGTCAGGAAAACATTACATCAAAGAACAATGAGGTGGGAGCACAAGGGGTCAAATGTTGCAGATGCTGGGGTCTGTATGAAAAACAAAAAACAGACAAAAAACATTTTCTTTGCTGGAAATCACAGCAGGTCCGGCCGCATCTGTGTGGAGAGAACAAGCCAATGACGACTCGAGTCTGGATGACCCTACGTCAGGTGGGGTTACATGTAGTGTGATATGAACCAAAGATCCCGGTTGAGGCCGCCCTCATGAGTGCGGAACTTGGCTATCAGTTTCTGCTCTACGATTTTGCGTTGTCGTGTGTCTCGAAGGCCGCCTTGGAGAATGCTTACCCGAAGATCGGAGGCTGAATGTCCATGACTGCTGAAGTGTTCCCCGACTGGGAGGGAACACTCCTGCCTGCCGATTGTTGCACCGTGTCCGTTCATCCGTTGTCGCAGTGTCTGCATGGTCTCGCCGATGTACCATGCTCCGGGGCATCCTTTCCTGCAACGTATGAGGTAGACATGCAGATCATCAACACAGATACCATCATCTCATGTGAGGACACCACCCACCAGGTACATGGTACATACTCGTGACTCGGCCAACGTTGTCTACCTCCTACGTTGCAGGAAAGGATGCCCCGGAGCATGGTACATCGGCGAGACCATGCAGACACTGCGACAACGGATGAGCGGACACCGTGCAACAAAAATTGCCAGGCAGGAGTGTTCCCTTCCAGTCGGGGAACACTTCAGCAGTCAAGGACATTCAGCCTCCGATCTTCGCGTAAGCATTCTCCAAGGCGGCCTTCGAGACACACGACAACGTAAAATCGTAGAGCAGAAACTGATAGCCAAGTTCCGCACTCATGAGGGCGGCCTCAACCGGGATCTTGGGTTCATGTCACGCTACATGTAACCCCACCTGACGTAGGGTCATCCAGACTCAAGTCGTCATTGGCTTGTTCTCTCTACACAGATGCGGCTGGACCTGCTGTGATTTCCAGCAAAGAAAATGTTTTTTGTTTATCATACAGACCCCAGCATCTGCAACATTTTACCCCTTGCGATCCCACCTCATTGTTCTTTGATGTAATGTTTTCCTGACTGACCTGTTTGGACACCATTCACACCTTTGATTGCTGTGATTATCTCTCTGCCAAGGTGTGATAAATGGCAGTTAGAAAGATTACCTGTAATTATCTGGCATTATTCTCTGACTATATAATCTGTGTCTATAGGCATCTCTCCACTTCACCTGACGAAGGAGCAGTGCTCCGAAAGCTTGTGATTTCAAATAAAACTGTTGGACTATAACCTGGTGTTGTGTGACTTCTTACAATATGATCATGGCTGATCCTCTATTTCAATACCATATTCCTGCTCTCCCCCCATACCGCTTGATGCCTTTTGTGTCTAGAAATCTATCTATCTCCTCAAATATATTCAGTGACTTGGCCTCCACAGCCTTCTGTGGTAGAGAATTCCACAGGTTCACCACCCTCCGAGTGAAGAAATTTCTCATCTCAGTCTTCAATGTCCTAAATAAGTAGCAGAATGGATTGCTGGTTGGCTTCAGGAGAGAAAGCAGAGAGTAGGAATAAAGGGTAGCTATTCACAGTGGCAGAAGGTGGGTAGTGGTGTTCCACAAAGATCAGTGCTGGGACCAGTGTTGTTCACAATTTACATTAATGATTTAGACTTGGGAATCAAAAACACAATTTCTAAATTTGCGGATGACCCTAAATTGGGGGGGATAGTCAATACTGAGGAGGACTGCAACAAGTTACAGGAGGGCGTTAATAAACTTGCAGAATGGGTATATAATTGGCAAATGAAGTTCAACACTGATAAATGTGAGGTATTACATTTTGGTAGGAAGAATAGGGAGGTCACTTATCACTTGGAGGGTGCAAGTCTAGGTGGGGTAGAGGAATAAAGGAATCTCGGAGTACAAATACACATCACTAAAGGTTGCACCACACGTTAGCAAGGCCATAAAAAAAGCAAACCAAGCACTAGGGTTTATTTCTAGAGGGATAGAATTGTAAAGTAGGGAAGTTATGCTAAACCTGTATCGAACCTTGGTTAGACCACAGAGTACTGTGTACAGTTCTGGCTGCCATATTATAAAAAGGATGTAGAGGCACTGGAGAGGGTGCAGAGAAGATTTACAAGGATGATACCAGAAATGCGAGGGTATGCATATCAGGAAATGATGAACAGGCTGGGTCTCTTTTCTCTTGGAAAAAGTCGGCTGAGGGGGTGACCTAATAGAGGTCTTCAAAATTATGAAAAATATTGATAGAGTGGATACAGAGAGAATGTTTCCACTTGTGGGGAAGAGCATAACTAGAGGCTATCAAAATACGGTAGTCACCAAGAAATCCAGCAGGGAATTAAGAAGAAACTTCTTTACCCAAAGAGTGGTGAGAATGTGGAACTCGCTACCACAGGGAGTGGTTGAAGCGAATAGTATAGATGCATTTAAGGGGAGGCTAGGCAAGCATATGAGGGAGAAGGGAATACAGGGTTATGCTGATAGATTTAGATGAGGAAAGACTGGAGGAGGCTCGTGTGGAGCATAAATGCTGGCATAGACTGGTTGGGCAGAATGGCCTGTTTCTGTGCTGTATATCCTATGTACAGTATATCCACTAGTGTGAAATAATATGTTCAAATTTTAATATAAAACAGTTCAGTGCCTGTTCTGTGCTGAGTTTGATGACTTCCTTCAGTGCTGGTCAAGACTCTGCACTTGACATCGGTGTCCTTGGATTAAGGGGAAAAATTAGCTAGTTTTCTTTCCTGATCGCTATCCAGTGACCCCTGCTGGAAAGTATGTGTGCATGTACATCAGGTGAAGGGAGCATTGGGCTCATCTGTGATTTACAGTTTTGGGTCTACAAGTCACATTTAAGACCGATTTAACCACATAAATGTGGAAACCAGCTAATGGATGCTGGACTTGCAGAATCCAATTTAAAAGAGCAATATTAAAGCAGCTATATTTCCAACAAGTTATGGAGCTAGAAAACAATCCACACCAAAAGAAAATTCAGTACAGTAATTGAAGTACCTTTGTTGCCATGATTGGGGGCATTGTACAAAAGTCATCGCATCTCCACAGTAGACTAAATTGTTCAAATTAGATACTGTAGAATAACAAACTGCCACTAAGGCTTGTGTACCCACACTTGGGTTTTTATTTTGGTTTACATGGCTGGGCAGATGGTTGTTGGGAATCTTGCCATTTGCAGTAGATAAATATACCCTGCACTCTTCTTTATGGGTTTCTGTTTCATCCCTATCTTTTTTGGTGACTGACCATTTTTCACTTTTTTTATAATATGGTTCAGTCCCTGTGGCTCCTTGCTCACCCTGACATAATTTGCAAGCAACAATATGATTAAACCCTCATTTTGCAAGCAAGCTTTATGCTAATAAGGGCCCACAAAATATCCCAATGTTTGGGCAGAAGTAATGAGAGGAATAAAGAGATTGTACTCTGTAGTGTATGTACTTTGCAGAAGGAACTATATTCTGCAGCCCCTGTATACTGCAGTACCAGTAGTGACCACCCCTGTATATAAGCCTGTGTCGTAACTTTACATAGTAGTTCCAGTTTTGTCTCCACTCAGTAAACACCTGTTGTAACCTACTCCTGCAGTCCGTGTCTCAATTACACACGGACGACGAGCAGATCCGAACTTACCTACAGTTCTGCACCACATCATGGGGATCCATCCCTGAAGCGAAGTTGTTGGAGGTCGAGGCCAGAACGAAGAAAGAAAAAAAAAAACAAACAGAAGAAACGGGCGTCGACCGTGGACAACCGCCTCTGATTCATCGGAGTTGAAGATTTGCAGGAGAGGCTGTCGAGAGCGGGGCTTGGTTATCCTGTCTATGGTGTTCCAGCTAATCGGGCTGGTAGCAGGTAGTACACTGATCCTTCCTGGGCTGCGGCGGGCTAGAGCTCGATCGGGTGGCTTTTCAACGGGGCCGAGCAGCGTTGTCGGGAAGAAGAGAGAGAGAGTGGAGCACACAGGGCGCGGCCGGTGCTACGAAGCCGGGCAGCGTACAGACGACGGGAAAATAAAAGAAACTAGAAGCGCAGGAAGCCGTGAGGAGCTGCAGTTTGCCGCGGGGGGGGGGGGGTGCGCGAAGACCATAGGGCGTCGCCATCAAGGCATAAAAACGCCAGCAACAGCGCTAGCAGCAGCGGAGAAGACAGAGCGCGGGAGGTGCCATTTTGTTCAATCGGGGAAGAAGGCAAAGTGCGGGAGGTGCCATCTTAGATTTCCAAGATGCTGAAGACTGGCAATATCACTGCCTTTGATAATGCAATAGAAGACTGGACCACGTATGTGGAAAGAGTTGAAGTATATTGCAAGGCAAATGAAGTAGCCGATGAGAAAAAGGCATCGGTACTACTAAACTTAATGGGCGCAAGAACGTACGGCCTATTGCGGAACCTGATCACTCCAGCCAAACCGATGGCGCAAAGTTTTAACGAAATTGTTGATATCCTACAGGAACACCTAAATCCTACACTGCTGCTGATAGCAGAAAGATTTAAATTCCACAAGAGAAATCAGCATAAAGATGAGCGCAATGCTGATTACCTTACGGAACTACGCAAGCTATCAAAGCACTGCCAGTTCGGAGCAGGACTGGCAGATACCCTACGGGACAAATTTGTCTGTGGACTCCTGAGTGAAGGAACCCAGAAGAGGTTACTCTCAGAGAAAGAGCTGACGCTAGATAAGGCTTTCAGCGTGGCAGTATCGTACGAAGCAGCAGCAAGGGGAGCTGCGGAAATACAGCAAAAGCCACAAGAATACAGCACCCATGAAATGATACGGGGATTTGAAAAATGTTATCGCTGCGGCAGAACTAACCATGACCAGAAGGACTGCTGGTCCAAGGACAAAATATGCAGGCAATGTGGAAAGATGGGACACATTGCACGAGTTTGCAGGTCTGGAAAGAAGACTAATGACAACAAAAAGGCTACTAAGGAACAGTACAGGAAAGTACAAAAGATGACGGACAGTAGTTCGGAAGAGCGATAGTGAATCCGGGAACAAGAGACTAAGCTGTCTCGAACTTCACAACGTAATCGCAAAAGAGGATCACCGAACCATTTGGGTCACCCTCACGATAGCAGGGTCCCAAGTCAAAATGGAATTGGATACAGGATCAGCCCTGACTCTCATGAATCGACGAGACTAGGAGCGGCTATTCTCACATACCCTTGAAAGAGACATCCATTGTCTTGAAGACGTATACGGGGCAGAAAGTATACCCCAGAGGGAAAATAAGGGTGCCTGTCGAATAAAACGGCAAGGAAATACAGAAATTGTATCTGTACATACTGCAAGATGGTGGACCACCGTTATTGGGACGTGAATAGATCAGAAAGATAAGTTTAGACTGGCACTCCATTCAGGCACTGACTGTGGCTGGTAAAAAGGATGACGATGTCACACCTGGACGATTGTCAAAAATCTTAGCTAACACCAAAGAGGTATTTCAACAAGGACTGGGAACTCTTAAAGGCGTAACCGCCTCGATAAAAATAGAAGAGAATGCAATTCCCAAGTTTTTTCAAAGCAAGACCGGTACCGTATACAATTCGCCCAGCCGTCGAGGCAGAGCTGGAGAATGCAGGCGTGTTATCTAAAGTAGACTGGAGCGAGTGGGCGACACCCATCGTTCCTGTCATGAAGAAAACGTTAAACAAGTCTGAGGAGCCAAGGAAGGTTCGCATCTGTGGGGACTTCAAGGTGACTGAACCCAGTCCTTCACAGTGCAGTATCCTCTCCCGAGGATAGAAGACATTTTCACCTCACTGTCTGGAGGGAAGCGTTTTACAAAAATTGACCTAGCACAAGCATATTTGCAGATGGAAGGTGAAGAATCCTCTAGGAAATATCTCACGATAAACACTCTCAAAGGTCTTTACCAGTATAATCGACTGGTATTCGGAGTAGCATCAGCTCCGGCGATATGGCAAAGAGTGATGGAACAAGTCCTGCAAGGGATTACGGGGACTCGGTGTTACTTGGACGACATCCTAGTGACAGGTGAAGATGACAGTGAACACCTTGCCAACCTAGAGCAGGTGCTCACTAGACTAAGAGAACATGGGCTACGAGCCAATCGCCCCAAGTGTGAGTTTTTTAAGAAAGAGAGATCGTATTGTGGCCACGTGATTGATGAAGAGGGGTTACATAAGTCCCCTGACAAAATTGAAGCGGTAGTCAAGGCTCCAGCGCCTGAAAATGTGTCGCAACTGAAGTCATTCCTCGGATTGGTGAATTACTACCATAAGTTTTTGCCGAATTTGTCCACAATTCTGCACCCACTGAATGCTCTACTACAAACTGGAGTAGCATGGAAATGGAGCGATGAATGTAAGCGGACCTTTCAGAAGAGTAAAGACCTAATCACTTCAAAAGAAGTATTGGCTCACTACAACCCATCACTACCGATAAGACTGGCGTGTGATGCGTCTCCCTACGGCGTTGGAGCGGTACTGTCACATAAATTCCTTGATGGTTCAGAGAGGCCGATAGCTTTTGCGTCACGCTCGTTAACTTCAGCCGAGCGTAACTACGCCCAGATTGACACAGAGGCCCTCAGCCTGGTGTGGGGGGGGGGTGAAGAAGTTCAATCACTACCTGCACGGACAGAAATTTACTCTACTAACTGATCATCAACCTCTTGTCTCCATTTTCAACCATCAGAAGGGCGTCCCGATAATGACAGCACAACGGCTACAGAGGTGGTCCCTTTTCCTAGGGGCACACCAATATGATATCGAGTACAAAGGAACTAAACAGCATGGGAATGCTGATGGATTGTCGCGCCTACCGTTGCCGACGGTGGAAGAAACGCCTGCAGTGGATCCTGTGGAGATATTCCACTCGACCATCGCCGAATGTCTACCTGTGACGAATGCAAACATAGAAAAGGAAACACGAAATGACCCGACACTCTCCAGGGTCTATGATTTAACGGTGAAGGGATGGCCAGCACATGGCGAACCACTGTTGCCAGCATTCTCACCGAGAAGAGAACAGCTGTCAGTGTGCAGAGGAACCTTGATGTGTGGATCCAGAGTAGTAATTCCACCCAAATTGAAGGATAGAGTGCTCAATGAGCTTCATGAGGGTCATCTGGGAGGGGTAAAAATGAAGAACTTAGCCAGAGCGTTTGTGTGGTGGCCGGGAATCGATAGGGAAATCGAAGAGATGACCAAGAGGACCAAGAGCTGTACAGGATGCCAGAAGGTCCAAAACGCCCCACCACAAGCCCCTCTACATCCATGGGAGTGGCCCTCATCTCCATGGCAAAGGGTACACATTGATTTTGCTGGTCCATTTATGGACTCGATGTTTTTAATTGCGGTGGATGCACATTCAAAGTGGCCAGAGGTGTAATAAAAATGTCTTCAACCACCACAGAAAAAACTATCAGTCTTACAAACCATATTCACCAGAAATGGGCTGTCTGAACAGATTTGCTCCGACAATGGACCACAGTTTGTGTCTGAAGAGTTCCGGAGGTTCTTAAAGAACAATGGTGTTAAGCATTACACATCCGCCCCATATCATCCAGCCACCAATGGATTGGCTGAGAGGTTCGTTCAAACAGTCAAGAAGGCTATCAAGGCAATGTGTAATGAAGACATACCCCTACAACACAAGGTGGATAACTTCTTGTTTGCCTACCGGAATGCGACACATGCGGTTACCAACCAAACTCCAGCCATGATGTTCTTCAATCGAAGACTAAGATGCCGCTTGGATTTGGTTAAGCCAAACATCAGAAGAGATGTGGAGAACAGGCAGCTTCAGAATATGAATGAAAGGCCAACCAGGAGTTTCAAGATAGGTCAACCAGTTTTGGCCCGGGACTACCGCACAGAGAAATGGCAGCCAGGAACAATCTGCACACGGCAAGGACCTCTAATGTATACCGTGGACGTTGGAGAGAGCATTGTAAGACACCATGCTGACCAGATTCTAGAGTCACTGGAAAACGTCAATTCCACACCACGATCCGATACACCTGGTGATGAAACCGAAGTACCAATTGCATCTACCTCGGAATCGGTGATATTGGAAGCAGACGAACCAAACAACGACGTTGATCCCGACTCAACTTTGCCAGAAGAACCTGATACCCCAAAGAGGCGTTATCCAGACAGAATCAGGAAGCCTCCTCAAAGACTGAACTTATAATTGCTTAACTTCAGCTAATGTATCTAGCAACTGTAATTGTAAATATGTTGTTTAATTATTAATCGAATGTTATGTACTATTTAGCTAAAAGGGGAGGAATTGTAGTGTGTGTACTTTGCAGAAGGAACTATATTCTGCAGCCCCTGTATACTGCAGTACCAGTAGTGACCACCCCTGTATATAAGCCTGTGTAGTAACTTTGCATAGTAGTTCCAGTTTTGTCTCCACTCAGTAAACACCTGTTGTAACCTACCCCTGCAGTCCGTGTCTCAATTACACACGGACATAATATACTCCATAGTATAAACTGCAGGTAGCAGTGGCCTGAGATGAGTAGAAAAGCAAGGTAAAGGAAATTAAGCTGGTCAGCAAAGCTAGAATAGAAAATGAGGTTAGGGTATGCTGTGATGTTTAATTGCTAAGTAGTTGTATTTGCTGAATATGATTTTATTACCCAACGCTAGTTGTGAACTATAGGAATCCATAAAACTGGTAACCCTAATGAAACAGAAGCCTTTTAGAAACAACCTTGAAAGAGGAACTAATTAACATTGAATTAAGTTTAAAAAGGAACCTTGAAAAAGACTAACCAGGAAGAAGGATGGAACACTTGCGAATGTCTTGAGTTGTATTCCATTGTTGAAACTGTGATAATTAGAACCTATACTTCTGCTCTAAGAAAAAGCAGATAACACTGTCTAGGTTAGCAGAATTTTGTAATAAACAAATGGGACATAAATAGAGCTTAACAGCCAAGCTCGGAACCTTCTGAAAGAAGAAACATCAAAAGATTGTGCCCTAGCCTGAGGGGAGAGACCACCAGAGAGAGAGGGGAAAGAAGACTTCACTTCTGTTTAAACCAGTGAGATTCTGTTTATTAACCAGTGAACATATGTACCTATCAAATAGTTTGTAATTGAATGAGTGTTACACACATAAAGGAAAAGTAAAAGAAACATGGGAAGCTATGAACAGGAGTAGGCCATTCAGCCTCTTGAGCATGTTCTGCCATTCAATTAGGTCATGGCTGACCTTTACCTCAACTCCATTTACCTCCTTTTGTTCCATATCTCTTGATACCCTTATCCAACAGAAATCTATTGATCTCAGTCTTGAAAATGTCAATTGACCCAGCATCCATACCTTTTTAGGGGAGTGAGTTCCAGATTTCCATTACCCTTTGTGTGAAAATGTGCTTCCTGATCTCGCTCGTAAATGGTGTAGCTCTAATTTTAAGATTTTGTTGTCTTGTTCTGGATTCACTCGCCAGAAGAAATATTTTCCTGCATCTCCCCTATTGAATCCTTTTATCATTTTAAATACCTTGATTCGATCACCCCTCAACATTCTAAACTCAAGGGAATACATGCAAAGTTTATGCACTCAGTACTCAAAATGATACATATAAGCCTGGTATCATTCTGGTGAATCTGCACTTTACCCTTTGTAAGACTATTAAAATTTTCTTGTTTTTTTTTTTTTTATTCGTTTATGGGATCTGGGCATCGTTGGCAAGGCCAGCATTTATTGCCCATCCCTAGTTGCCCTCGAGGGTGGTGGTGAGCTGCCATTTTGAACCGCTGCAGCCCGTGTGGTGGTGATACTCCCACAATGCTGTTAGGTAGGGAATTCCAGGATTGAGGATCAGTGATATACTTCTAAGTCAGGAATGGTGTGTGACTTGGAGAGGAACTTGGAGATGGTGGTGTTCCAATGCGCCTGCTGTCCTTGTCCGTCTAGGTGGAAGAGGTCGCGGGTTTCGGAGGTGCTGCCGAAGAAGCCTTGGCGAGTTGCTGCAGTGGCATCTTGTAGATGGTACACACTGCAGCCATGGTAAGCCAGTGGTGGAGGGAGTGAATGTTTAAGGTGGTGGATGGGATGCCAATCAAGCAGGCTGCTTTGTCCTGGATGGTGTCGAGCTTCGAGTGTTGTTGGAGCTGCACTCATCCAGGCAAGTGGAGAGTATTCCATCACACTCCTGACTTGTGCCTTGTAGATGGTGGAAAGGCTTTGGGGAGTCGGGAGGTGAGACACTCGCCGCAGAATACCTAGCCTCTGGCCTGCTCTTGTTGCCACAGTATTTATGTGGCTGGTCCAGTTAAGTTTCTGGTTAATGGTGACCCCCAGGATGTTAGTGGGGGATTCGGTGATGGTAATGCCATTGAACGTCAAGGCGAGGTGGTTAGACTCTTGTTGGAGATAGTCATTGCCTGGCACTTAAGTGGCAGGTAACATTCGCGCCACAGATCAGCCCAAGCCTGAACGTCATCCAGGTCTTGTTGCATGCGGGCATGGACTACTTCATTATCTGAGGAGTTGTGAATGGCGCTGAACACTGCAGTCATCAGCGAACATCCCCATTTCTGACCTTATGTTGGAGGGAAGGTCATTGATGAAGCAGCTGAAGATGGTTGGGCCTAGGACACTGCCCTGAGGAACTCCTGCAGCGATGTCCTGGGGCTGTGATGATTGACCTTCCACCACCACAACCATCTTCCTTTGTGCTAAGTATGACTCCAGCCAGTGGAGCGTTTTCCCCCTGATTCCCATTGACTTCAGTTTTACTAGGGTTCCTTGATGCCAGACTCAGTCAAATGCTGCCTTGATGTCAAGGGCAGTCACTCTCGCCTCACCTCTAGAATTCAGCTCCTTTGTCCATGTTTGGACCAAGGCTGTAATGAGGTCGGGAGCCGAGTGGTCTTGACGGAACCCAAACTGGGCATCAGTGAGCAGGTTATTGGTGAGTAAGTGCCGCTTGATAGTACTGTCGATGACGCCTTCCATCACTTTGCTGATGATTGAGAGTAGACTGATGGGGTGGTCATTGGCTGGGTTGGATTTGTCCTGCTTTTTGTGGACAGGACATACCTGGGCAGTTTTCCACATTGTCGGATAGATGCCAGTGTTGTAGCTGTACTGGAACAGTTTGGCTAGAGGCACAGCTAGTTCTGGAGCACAAGTCTTCACGATAGCCGGGATGTTGTCGGGGCCCATAGCCTTTGCTGTATCCAGTGCACTCAGCTGTTTCTTGATATCATGCGGAGTGAATCAAATTGGCTGAAGACTGGCTTCTGTGATGGTGGGGACTTCGGGAGTAGGCCAATATGGATTATCCACTTGGCACTTCTGGCTGAGGTTGGTTGCAAACGCTTCAGCCTTGTCTTTTGCACTCGCGTGCTGGGCTCCACCATCATTGAGGATGGGAATATTCTTGGAGCCTCCTCCTCCCGTTAGTTGTTTAATGGTCCACCACCATTCACGACTGGATGTGGCAGGACTGCAGAGCTTTGGTCTGACCAAGGCTCTATACAATTGAGGCATCACTTTTTTCACTTGAATTCTAACCTCCTTGAGATAAAGATCAACATTCCATGAGCCATTTTGAAGGCCTCATGTACCTATGCACTAGCTTTTAGTGATTGTGTAGCCACACAACTTTTACTGCGCGTCCTAACTTGGAGTCATCTGCAAACTTGGATGTACAGCTGTCCCTTCAGATCCCTGAACAACACCACGTCACATCCTCCCAATTAGAGACCAAACCCTGCTGTCTATCTCCTACTAACCAACCAATTACCGACCCATGTCACAATGTTACCTCCAATTCTGTGTGCTCTAATTTTTTTACTAATAATCTCTTGTGCGGAACCTTATCACTTTCCTTCTGGAAGTCCATATTTACAACATCCATAGACGCTCTCCTATCCACCATGCTAGTGACTTCAAAAAATTCAATTAGATTAGTCAAACATGATGACGTACCCTTCACAACTCCTTGCTTTTTTTTATTTGTTTGTGGGATGTAGGCATCGCTGGCAAGGCTAGCATTTTGTTGCCCTTGAGAAGGTGGTGTGAGCCGCCGCCTTGAACTGCTGCAGTCCGTGTGGTGAAGGTACTCCCACAGTGCTGTTAAGGAGGGAGTTCCAGGATTTTGACCCAGTGACGATGAAGGATCAGCGATATACTTCTAAGTCAGGGTGGTGTGACTTGGAGGGGAACTTGGACTCTCTTTGATCAGCTTATACTTGCCCAAATGCTCAGTTACTCTGTTTCTGATAGATTCCAGTAACTTCCCCACAATTGATGTTAAACTGACAGGTCTGTAGTTACCTGGTTTCTCTCTCTCTCCCTAATTAAATAATGGAGTGCCATTTGCAATTTTCCAATCCAAAGGCATAATTCCTGAATCTGGAGAACTTTGGAAGATTATGGCTAATGCATCTCCAATTTCCTCACCTATTTCTTTTAATACCCTGGTCAGATATCCCCAAACTTGACACATTTCCAATGTATTTATTGCTTGCCTTTTATCCTATTCAACTGCAACATAGTAACATAAAACACAGGAGTAGGCCATTCAGCCCCTCAAGCCTGTTCCACCATTCAATTAGATCATGGCTCATCTGTACATCCACTCCATTTAGCCACCTTTGCCCATATCCCTTGATTTAAATTAAAAAATAGGACCTCAAAGGTAGTAATCTCAGGATTGCTACCAGTGCCACGTGCTAGTCAGAGTAGAAATAGAAGGATATTTCAGATGAATACGTGGCTAGAGGAATGGTGCAAGGGGGGGGGGGGGAGAGATTCAAATTCCTGGGACATTGGAACCAGTTCTGGGGGAGGTGGGACCAGTACAAACTGGACGGTTTGCACCTGGGCAGGACTGGGACCAATGTTTGCTGGTGCTGTTGGGGAGGGTTTAAACTAAAATGACAGGGGGTTGGGAACCTGTGCAGGGAGACAGAGGAAGGAATCAAGGATAGAAGCAAAAGACAGGAAGGAGAAACGCAAAAGTGGAAGGCAGAGAAATCAAGCGTGTAAATTAAACAGGGCCACAGTAAATAATTCTAAAAGGACTAAGAGTGTTAAAAAAAACAAGCCTGAAGGCTTTGTGTCTTAATGCGAGGAGCATTCGTAATAAGGTGGATGAATTAGCTGCACAAATAGATGTAAACGGATATGATATATAATTGGGATTACGGAGACATGGCTCCAGGGTGACCAAGGCTGGGAATTCAACATCCAGGGGTATTCAATATTCAGGAAGGACAGGCAAAAAGGAAAAGGAGGTGGGGTAGCATTGCTGGTTAGAGAGGAGATTAACACGATAGTAAGGAAGGATATTCGCTCTGATGTGGAATCTGTATGGGTAGAGCTGAGAAATACCAAGGGGCAGAAAACGTTGGTGGGAGTTGTATATAGACCCCCCCCAAACAGTAATGCTGAGGTTGGGGATGGCAATAAACGGGAAATTAGATGTGTGCAATAAGGGCACAGCAGTTATCATGGGTGACTTTAATCTACATATAGATTGGGCTAACCAAATTAGTAACAATACTGTGGAAGAGGAATTCCTAGAGTGTATACGGGATGGTTTCCTGGACCAATATGTCGAGGAACTAACTAGAGATCAGGCCATCTTAGACTGGGTGTTCTGTAATGAGAAAGGATTGATTAGCAATGTTGTTGTTTGAGGCCCCTTGTGGAGGAGTGATCATAATATGATAGAATTCTTCATTAAGATGGAGAGTGAAGTAGTTGACTCGGAGACTAGGGTCCTGAATTTAAATAAAGGAAACTACGATGGTATGTGGCGCAAGTTGGCTAGGATGGATTGGGGAATGTTACTTAAAGGGTTGATGGTGGATAGGCAATGGCAAACATTTAAAGATCGCATGGATGAACTATATAATTTGTTCACCCCTCTCTGGCATAAAAATAAAACACAAAATGTGGCGCAACCGTGGCTAACGAGGGAAATTAGGGATAGCATAAGATCCAAGGAGTGGACATAGAAATTGGCCAGAAAAAGCAGCAAACCTGAGGATTGGGAGCAGTTTAGGATTCAGCAAAGGAGGTCAAAAGGATTAATTAAGAGGGGGGCAATAGAGTATGAGAGTAAGCTTGCAGGGAACATAAAAACTGACTGTAAAAGCTTCTATAGATATGTGAAGAGAAAAAGATTGGTGAAGTCAAGCGTAGGTCCCTTGCAGTTAGAATCAGGGGAATTTATAATGGAGAACAAAGAAATGGCTGACCAATTAAATACATGCTTTGGTTCTGTCTTCACAAAGGAGGACACACATAACCTCCCTGTTGCTCAGATTTCGCTAGATGTTTGAAAGATTGAACAAATAGGTTTGCAATTTTCCTTTTAGAGTTCAAATGTAAGTTTGGTCTGAACAAACACACAGGCAACAGATTTCGTGTACAAAGATTTATCTTTAATAAATGCTTAACCAACACCGTTCATTATTTAAAGTACAATTCCAAAATATAGGACTCAACTTATATTGATATTACCTGATTTGGTCCGAGGTGATCAATCTCTGTCCAAACCTCTACGTAGGGTTTCTGTCCCCAGGTCCCTGCTGTCGAGTGTTGCTCCTAGGTCCTCGCTGCCAGATTCTCTCTAATCTGGGGTTTTCCCTCCTGGCTTATACTATCCTATAATCTTTGATTACACACTTGTCCCTTTTTTCTGCGCCCTGATGATTAGTTTATCCTATTCTACAACCTGTCCCATCTCCTTGATTAGTTTATATCTTACTTCATTTAACTGGCGTCGGTAGTGACCTCACCCATGTCTGACGAGGTTACCTATGAGCCCTCTGTTCAGAACATTACTGAACCTCTGCATTATTTATCCATTATCCTTTACACATGGTGACTCCTTCATTTTATTTCAGTTTTCTTACTTAGCTTCCATTTCCACACTCCCAGAGATGTTGGGGAACATAGGCTCTAATGAGAGGGAGGAACTGAATGAAATCAGTATTTGTAGGGAAATGGTGTTAGGGAAATTAACGGGATTGAAGGCCGATAAATCCCCACAGCCTGATAATCTACATCCTAGGGTACTTAAGGAAGTGGCCCTAGAAATAGTAGATGCATTGCTGGTCATCTTCCAAAATTCTATAGACTCTGGAACAGTTCCCATGGATTGGAGGGTAGCTAATGTAACCCCACTATTTAAAAAAGGTGGTAGAGAGAAAATGGGGAATTATAGCCTGACATCGGTAGTGGGGAAAATGCTAGAGTCCATTATAAAAGATGTAATAGCAGAGCACTTGGAAAACAGTGACAGGATCGGTAAAAGTCAACATGGGTTTATAAAAGGTAAATCGTGCTTGACTAATCTACTGGAATTTTTTGAGGATGTAACTGGTAGAATAGATAAGGGAGAACCAGTGGATGTGGTGTATTTGGACTTTCAGAAGGCTTTCGATAAGGTCCCACAAGAGATTAGCGTGCAAAGTTAAAGCACATGGGATTGGGGGTAAGGTACTGACTTGGATAGAGAACTGGTTGGCAGACAGGAAGCAAAGGGATGGAATAAACGGGTCTTCCGAGTGGCAGGCAGTGACTAGTGTGGTACCGCAGGGATCGGTGCTAGGACCCCAGCTATTCACTATATATTAATGATCTAGACGAGGGAACTAGATGTAATATCTCCAAGTTTGCAGACGACACAAAGCTGGGTGGGCATGTGTGCTGTGAGGAGGATGCCGAGAAACTCCAGTATGATTTGGGCAGATGCAGTATAATGTGGATAAATGCGAGGTTATCCACTTTGGCAAAAACAGGAAGGCAGATTATTATCTGAACGGCAATAGATTGGGAGAAGGGGAAGTGCAACGAGACCTGGGTGTCCTTGTGCAGCAGTCGCTGAAGGTAAGCATGCAGGTGCAGCAGACAGTTAAGAAGGCAAATGGTATGTTGGCCTTCATAGCGAGAGGATTCGAGTACAGGATCAAGGATGTCTTGCTGCAGTTGTACAGGGCCTTGGTGAGACCGCACCTTGAGTATTGTGTGCAGTTTTGGTCACCCTTATCTGAGGAAGGATGTTCTTACCATGGAGGTAGTGCAGCGAAGATTCACCAGACTGATGCCTGGGATGGCAGGAATGATGTATGAGGAGAGATTGGGTCGATTGGGCTTATACTCACTGGAGTTTAGAAGCATGAGAGGGGATCTCATTGAAACTTATAAAATTCTAACAGGACTTGACAGACTAGATGCAGAAAGGATGTTTCTGATGGCGGGGGAGTCCAGAACCAGGGGTCACAGTCTAAGGATAAGGGGTAAGCCATTTAGGACAGAGATGAGGAGGAATTTCTTCACCCAGAGAGTGGTGAACCTGTGGAATTCTCTACCACAGAAGGCAGTTGAGGCCAATTCATTAAATATATTCAAGAAGGAGTTAGATATATTTCTTAAGGCTAAAGGGATCAAGGGATATGGGGAGAAGGCAGGGACAGGGTACTGAGTTTGGGTGATCAGCCATGATCTCATTAAATGGCGGAGCAGGATCGAGGGGCCGAATGGCCTACTCCTGCTCCTATCTTCTATGTTTCTATATCCTTACGCAACAAAAAATTATATCTCCTATTTTAATTGCAGTGACTCGATTTGTTTGAGTTCAGCAGGGGAAATAGCCAGGTTAGTGTTAGAATTAACCAAAAGCAGAGAAAACAATGTTTGGGGTCATCTAACAAAGGCTGAGAGAAGGCAGGTCCGTGCTGTGAATTAAGATATTGTCAGTTTTCCCAGCTTGAAGCTGATATGAAGGGAAATAAAACAAAAATATAATAGGTGCACTATTTGGAATAGTGTGTGTTTTCTGTTGTTATGGAAAGCAATGTAGGAAAAGTTTGCTCTTAATAAAAAGTTTGGAATTGCACCTTTTGTCCAGTCAAGCAAAATAACCCAGCTCCCTGACTTGTCATCGACCTCATTGTACCAGACTGTAATATCAAAAGATTGGAGAAATGCATGTGGCGGCACATGCTAGTTCACAGTATCAGTTTGTGTCAAGAGGAATGCATTGTTGCATCCCCTAAGTTACACCTAATTGTATAAGTAGATATTGGCCAGAGTCAACTCCCAGAACCTTCTGGATGTGGAATCTACTTAATGGAGTGACTGAAGCCAAGAAGCTTGCTTTTTTTGATAGTTTTTGTTTACTGTATGTCAAAATGGACATTGATATGCTCAATTTGTTTACTGTATGTCAAAATGGACATTGATATGCTCAATTTGTTTACTGTATGTCAAAATGGACATTGATATGCTCAATTTGTTTACTGTATGTCAAAATGGACATTGATATGCTCAAACCCACAATTAACCTATCATTCAAACACATTTTTGTGTGTTCTCATCAGGCCGGTGGGTGTGTGAAATTTTCATGCTGCTGCAGTCCAGACATTTCTTTTTGCCCATGTGTGTAATTTTCATACTGGGTTCACTTGAACTGTGAAAAACACTCGAGAGTACAGTTATAAATTCTGCCTGTTGAAACTTGGATTGCATCTGGAGAGTGAAATAATACAGATTATGTTGCCGTCACTCGTGGTGTGGACAACTTGAGGTAATAAATTGTGTTCCAAACAAAGCATTAAAGTGCATTAGCTTAAGTGTTAGTTTTCCTGAAGCATTTAGTACTATCAATATATATAAAATAAAGGCTACTTCAGTGTACCAACTTTCCAGGTTGCGTCAGCACTATTCAGTCAGCTGAACAGAGAATATTTTTATTTCTTTAGCTTCTAGCAGTTTGTGGTTAGTTGCTTTTTAGAATTATTTTAAGAAAAGCTAGAGTCTAAATTTCAAATGCTTTATTTAAGTTTTACATTAAGTTGTATTTTGGGAGGTGTAAATGGGGGTGGGGGGGGGTGGTTGGGGGGGAATGTACTGATTTCACACCTGTGTAACTTTTTTGTGTGTCATGAATATTCGACAGTCTTTAATTAGACCAATGCTGTTTTTAAAAAATACTAGTTGAATTGTAAAGCAAACAGAAAGCTTGTAATTATCTTGCCTATTATTACGGGGGTAATTTTAACTTCTATTGTTGGATGAGGAACAGGCGATAGCTATGGAAAAGAATATTGGCCCAGATTTTATTGGAATGGGGCGTGCCCGTTAAACTTTTTCCCTCGCCTTTCAGCTTGAAAATTCTTTGCCCTTTAAGTCGCTGGAAGTGCGAACTGTTAAGTGAGGGCAACGGGGTACCTGGAACCTTAGTCTATCTCAACCAATGAGATTTAAGGATTGAGAAAGAAACAGAGGATCAAAGGAGAACAAAATAGGGTGAGTTAGTCAAATCAGGTACAGAAAGCAAGAAGGAAAGAAAAATTGGATTGAGCGAGAAAGGAAAAGTAAGAAAAACAGTAAAAATTAAAAAATCTCAACAATTTTCCACTCTGTAGGAATGAGACTCCAGTTTAAATTGTTCCCTTTCTGGGCCAGAGATATTGAGTGGCGTTGCAGGAACATAAGACACCTCATTAAAAATATACAATAGCAAAATACTGCGGATGCTGGAAATCTGGAATAACAACAGAAAATGCTGGAAACACTCAGTAGGTCCGGCAACATCGAGGAGAGAGAAACAGAGTCAATGTTTTCTGTTATTTCATTAAAAATATACTTGTGCTGTTAAGTAGCAACCCTAACTTTCTGCGGCAAGTTTAATTGGCAATTAATGTGCAAATGCAGCAACTTCATGAAACTCATGGGGAGGGCGAGATGCTTTTTTCACGAGGCTAACGTCTGAGCGATGCAAATTGTCCAGCAATTTGTGGAGATTCGCAATTCACGGAGTATCTCTTCCTCGCCACACGCTGCTGGACGACTTGCACATAATAACGGCGAGTGTCATTAAACTTGCTGTCATTTTGCCAGCAAAATCTGGGCCATTTGAGGTGTAGAACGAGCTCCTGTCCATTGTGCCCCTTAGTGGGCGGAATCCACATTGCGACTCTGGGAGGAGCTCTTCAGCCACTGGGAGAAGGCGATTGAGGAGGATCCTTGCGATGGAGTGGTACCATCAACGCTGCCTCTGCAAGATCCTGCAAATCCATTGGCAGGATAGGCGCACCAATGTCAGTGTTCTCGCTCAGGCCAACACCCCCAGCATCGAAGCTTTGACCACGCTCAATCAGCTCCGATGGACGGGCCACATTGTCTGCATGCCCGATATGAGACTCCCAAAGCAAGCGCTCTACTTGGAGCTCCGACATGGCAAGAGAGCCCCAGGTGGGCAGAGGAAACGCTTCAAGGACACCCTCAAAGCCTCCTTGGAAAAAGTGCAACACCCCCCACCGACACCTGGGAATCCCTGGCCCAGGACCACACAAAGTGGAGGAGAAGCATCCGGGAAGGCGCCAAACACCTCCAGTCTCTTCGCCGGGAGCAAGCGGAAGCCAAACGTTAACAGCGGAAGGACCGCACGTCAACCCAAGCACCCCACCCACCATCTGCCCCACCTATGACAGAGACTGTAGGTCCCGCATTGGACTCATCAAGTCACCTGAGAACTCATTCTTAGTGTGGAAGCAAGTCGTCCTCGGTTCCAAGGGACTGCCTAAGAAGAGAACGAGCTGCCGATTTGCTGTTAATCGTGCTTTGCCCGGTGGTTAAAGTTAAGGTTACCCCCATCTTCCAGAGCGCAATCAAGAGTAGATGAATCTCCAATATTTTGAGCATTTTACTGTTTCCCCTTCATCATCATTAATAGATGTTTGCTGACTGCTCATTTTTGACTCCAGTTTTCATTGCCACTTGCAATTTATAAATTGCATGTTCTGTAGCTTTTCACAAACTGAAAACTATATTTGAGCCCATCAGGTGCAGATGTGACATTTTAAGGTGTGACAGATGCACAACTTTTATATATGGGAGAGGGAGATACTAGTTATAAATGGCAATAATTTAGTTCATATTATGTAACATCTGTGCAAATTTTAACAACTCTAGCTTCTGTTCTTGCTGTGAATAAGATCTTAGGCAGTCCCTTGGAACCGAGGATGACTTGCTTCCACATTAAAAATGAGTTCGCAGGTGACTGAGTCCAATGCGGGACCTATAGTCTCTGTCACAGGTGGGGCAGACGGTGGTTGAAGGGGCGGGTGGGTGGGGTGCTTGGGTTGACGTGCGCTCCTTCTGCTGTTTGCGCTTGGCTTCCGCTTGCTCCCGGCGAAGAGACTCGAGGTATTCTGCGCCTTCCCGGATGCTTCTCCTCCACTTTATGCGGTCTTGGACCAGGGATTCCCAGGTGTCGGTGGGGATGTTGTACTTTTTCAAGGAGACTTTAAGGGTGTCCTTGAAGCGTTTCCTCTGCCCACCTGGGGCTCTCTTGCCATGTCGGAGCTCCAAGTAGAGCGCTTGTTTTGGGAGTCTCGTATCGGGCATGCGGACGATGTGACCCGTCCATCGGAGCTGATCGAGCGTGGTCAAAGCTTCGATGTTGGCCTGAGCGAGAACACTGACGATGGTGCGCCTCTCCTAATGGATTTGCAGGATCTTGTGGAGGCAGTGTTGGTGGTACCTCTCCAGTGCTTTGAGGTGCCTGCTGTACATGGTCCATGTCTCTGAAGCATACAGGAGGGCGGGTATTACTACTGCTCTGTAGACCATGAGCTTGGTGCCGGGTTTGAGGTCCTGGTCTTCAAAGACCTTCCTCAGGTGACCGAAGGCTGCAGTGGCGCACTGAAGGCGTTGTTGGACTTCGTCATCGACGTCTGCCCTTGTTGACGGTAGGCTCCCGAGATATGGAAAGTGGTCCACGTTGTCCAAGGCCTTGTCATGGATTTTGATAATCAGGGGGCAGTACTGTGTTGCGGGGGCAGGTTGGTAGAGGACCTTTGTCTTACGGATATTTAGTGTAAGGCCCATGCTCTCGTACGCTTCGGTGAAGGTGTTAACGATGGTTTGGAGTTCGGCCTCCGAGTGTGCACAGGCGCAGGTGTCGCATACGATAACATACACATCAATGTTGGTGGATTATCTGCAGTTGCTCTTTAACAAGTCATTATTCAGCAAAAACACCTTCATTGCCAGATTAGTGCTTTAATAAGAGCATAGACGAAAGTTAGTGACCAATCCATTCTATTAACACTAATGCACCAAATTCCTATAACTTCCATGTATAGTTAGCATAGGCCGTACCTGCAGTGCACAGAGCATTCCCCCCCCCCCCCCCCCCCCCAATCATCACCGACTTGCTGAAATTAATCCCAAAAACTATCAGTCCTGACACTAGTTAGTAAGTTGGGAAGAAGCTACAGCTGCCGCATAGTATCGGATAAATGAAGAAAACTGATAAAGGAATAAAGGTTTATTGGAAATGAAGGCAAAAATATAGGGAAATTACTTCCCAGGTGGTGAACTTTTTTTTTGGGGAAGTACAATTTTCCAGCCTTCGTTGCATATCTGAACCTATTATCGCAACCTTTAGAAATAAGTTCTAAACATTGTCAAAAAGAAAAATCATCGATCTATAACAAAATTGGTTTATGCAGTGCTTTTTCATAATTTTCATGGATATTTAAAAAATGCTTTGATAAGTGAATAAAATTGCACTGATCTTGCATAAATGCAATGATAAACTGTTGCATGACTTTTTTTCTTTGGATTTTTGTGCTTATGAAGGTGAGGGATATGTCCATGCTGGGTATAAACACTTTTTTATCCAGTGCCTACATCAAGCCTTTGGTACAACATGGCCATATGCAGAGTTAATTGTTTCTGTTCCAACGATGTGTATTGACCTGAACTTCAGAAGACCAACCTAACTTCACCAACCTAACTTCACCAATGTGAATTTTAATATTTCCCACTCCAGTCCTTTGGCCTCTCTGGGATTGCAAAATTATGCTGAATTTTGGCAGTTTTCTGTTGTGCCCACGAGAAACTGAACTGAGACTTGCCTGTACTAATTTACATAGGACCTCTACAGCCAGCAGAGAGAGAAGTTTCAATCCATCTGTTTGGATTCAAGCTGTGGTCTCTGGTAAAAAGCAAACGTGCTAATGCATTGTGTCACACAGTCCTCCGCATATTGCTGCTATTACACATTTTAGTTACTCTTTTTATAGGTTTCCTGTGTTAAATAATATATTTTGAGAGTAGCTTTATAAAATTTGACGTAAAAGTAAGGTGATAGAATGTAGAAATTCTTCAACAACAAATTTGTATTTATACAATTCACAATTCAAATCGCTTTATTGGCATGATAAGTTACATCTTATGTTGCCAAAGCATCAAAATACATTTATGGTTGAGCACATAAACGCAGTTCTATTCACAGTGTATAAACAGGTATATCCCTGAGTGTATAAATATACATTCGCATTGTTTATATATATTCATTTCTTAGTTTACTGGTTGTCCCTCTGTTCATGGCAAGCTGTAACATAGTGTGCCGCCAGTGTTATACAGCTTCTCTCCTCCCCCAGTAGGAATGGGAGTTTTTGGTTGTCATTCAGATTTCTGAATTCAGGGCATATTTGTGAGAATTTTTGGTAGAAATTCTCCCTGATGTCCTGATATTTTCCACAGGCTGTGAGGAAGTGCATCTCTGTCTCTACTACTCCCTGACTGCAGTGAGAGCATATCCTGTCTTCTCTTGGCAGCCTGGTCTGCCTGTGTCTGCCTTTTTCGATCGCTAGGCTATGTTTGCTAAGTCTGTACCTTGTCAAGGTTCTTCTCAGTTTGTTATCCTTTACCATGGTCAGGTAATCAGCTATGTTGTATTGTCTGTTTAGGGCCAAGTAGCAATTGAGTTTGCTTTGGGTTTTTGTTGTTTCTGCCCAATATGTCATATTTTTCCTTTTGCTTAGCGACGATTGTGTTGGGTCGAATTCTTTGTGTTACCCTGTCACTGTCCTGGGGCTGGTTATTGTTAGTATTGTTAGTAGTTACTTCACTGAGTCCCAGGACTAGTTGACTGAGGGTATTCTTCTTTATGGTCAGCTCTTGGCATTTCAGGGCGTCGTAGTGATAGCATTGGGGGTTGCTCATTTGTAGGTGATTCCAAAATTTGGTGGCTCTTTTTTGGATAGTGATTATTAATGGATATTGGCCTAGTTCCGCCCTGCATGCATTGTTTACTGTTTTCCTTTGAGTCCGGAGGATACTTTTACAGAATTCTGCATGTAGGATCTCAATTGGGTGTTTGTCCCATTTTGCGAATTCTTGTTGAGTTAGCGGTCCCCACACCTCACTGCCATAGAGTGCAATTGGTTCAATTACTGATTTGAAAATTTTGAGCCAAATGCTAATTGGGATTTCTATTTGGATTGATTTTTTGATGGCATAGAAAGCCCTTCTTGCTTTCTCTTTCAGTTCATTCACAGCCAGTTTGAAGTTTCCCGTAGAACTGATTTTTAAGCCCAAGTATGTGTAGTTAGTGGTTTGTTCAATTTTGGTTGTTCCTACTGTGAAATTTATTTTGGGTCCCTGATGTTTGGATCTTTGCTGGAACACAAGGACTTTGGTTTTTTGGGGATTTATTGTCAGGGCCCAAGTCTGGCAGTACGACTCCAGCAGGTCCAGGTTTTGCTGTAGCCCCTCTTTAGTTGGTGACAGCAGAACCAGGTCGTCTGCATAGAGGAGGAATTTAACCTTGGATTCATATAGGGTGAGGCCGGGTGCTGTAGATTGTTCAAGTAGTTTTGCCAATCCATTTATGTAAATATTAAAGAGTGTCGGTGAGATTGGCGAGCCCTGCGTCACCCCCCGCCCCTGTGGGAAGTATTTTGTTTGTTTGTCTCCAATTTTAACTGCACATTTGTTGTTTGTATACATTGATTTAATTACATCATATGTTTTCCCTCCTACCCCGCTTTCGATAAGTTTCAGGAATAAACCGTCATGCCAGATGGAGTCGAAAGCCTTCTGGAAATCTACAAAGCATGCGTAGATTTTGCTTTTGTTATGGTGAACGTGTTTGTCAATTAGGGTCTGTAGGGTGAAGATATGATCGGATGTTCTATAGTTTGGCAGGAATCCAATTTGGCTTTTACTCAAGAAATTCGGGCAGATGCCCAAAAGCTTGGTCAAAGAGGTAGGTTTTAAGAAGTGTTTTAAAGGAGGAAAGAGAAGTAGAGAGGTTTAGGGAGGGAATTCCAGAGCTTGGGGCCTATGCAGCTGAAGGCACGGCCACCAATTGTTGAGCGCTAAAATTAGGGATGCTCGAGGCCAGAATTAGAGGTGCGCAGACTGGGGGGGGCTGGAGGAGATTAGAGATAGGGAAGGGCGAGGCCATGGAGGGATTTGGAAACAATGATGAGAATTTTAAAATGGAGGTGTTGCTTAACCAGGAGCCAATGTAGGTCAGCAAGCACAGGGGTGATGGGTGAATGGGACTTGGTGCGAGTTAGGACATGGGCAGCAGCGTTTTGGATGACCTCAAGTTTACATAGGGTAGAATGTGGGAGGCCAGCCAGGCATGCGTTGGAATAGTCAAGCCTAGAGGTAACAAAGGCATGGATGAGGGTTTTGGCAGCAGAGGAGCTGAGGCAGGTTCGAAGAAGGGCAATGTTAGAGGTGGAAATAGCTGGTCTTAATTATGCCACGGATATGTGGTTGGAAGCTCATTTCAGGGTCAAATATCTGGCCAAGACATTCATAAAGCCTTTGAGTAATGACCACTACTACGTTTTCTTTTGTTCCTGTAACTTTTCTAAGGTTTGTAGCAAAATCATGTTTAAAAGAATCAGTGTGGCTATGGGCATGTATTACCCTGATACAAAACAAGTTGGCTAGATGAATTAATGATCATTGACCTGATGAAAACCACTTCATCATCTTCCTCCAACACCTCTCCTCAATTGTCTCACTCAATTGGATTGTCCTCACTTGGTTCCACTCTTAACTATCCAATTGTAGCCAGCAAATCTCCAGCAATGGCTTCTCCTCCTGCACTGTTACCTCTGGAGTCTGCCAAGAATCATCCTTTGGCCCTCTCCTATTCCTCAGCTATAAGCTGCACCTTGGTGACAACATCTGAAGACCTGATGTCGGCATACACGTGAAACCTGACGACAACCAGCTCTACCTCTCCACCACCTCTGTCGATACCTCCACTGCCTCTGTGTTGCCAGCCTGCTTGACCGACATCCTGTCCTGGATGAACTGAAATTTCCTTTTTAGTTAAACATTTGGAAGACCGAAGCTGTCTTTGGCCCCTGCCACAAACTCCATTTCTTTTTTGCATCCCCTTCCCTGGCTACTGTTTCAAGTGGAACCAGACTGTTCACAACCTTGACGTCCTATTTGACCCTGAGCTGAGCTTCTGACCCTATATTCTCTCGCATCACCAAGACCGCCAGCTTGCACCACTGTAGCGTCATGTGTCTCCGCTCCTGCCATAGCCCATCTGCTGCTGAAGTCCTCGTCCGCGCTTTTGTCATCTCCAGACTCGGCTATTGCAGTGCTGTCCAGGCCAGCCTCCTATCCTCCACCCTGCATAAACTTGAACTTAGCCAAAAATATCTGAACCCACAAGTTCTGCTCACCCTGTACTCGATGACCAACATTGGCGCCTGGTTGACCAACACCGCCATTTTACAATTCTCGTCCTCAAATCCCTTCATGGCCTCGCCCCTCCCTATTTCTGTAGCTTCCTGCATCCCTACAACCGTCTGCAACTCTGTTGTGCCAACACTGGCCCCATATGCACTCCCACTCCCTTTACCCCACAATTGACATCTTTGCCTTCAACCGTCTAGGCCCTAAGCTCTGGAATTACCTCCCTAAACATCAATTCCCCCCTCTCTTCATTTTAAGACTAGCTCTAAAACTTGCCTCTGACCAAGCCTTTCGAAACTCCTCCTAATAACTCCTTCTTTGGCTCGGTATCAATTATTTAACTGGCTATGCTTCTGTGAAGTGCTTTGAGACATTTTCCTATGTTGAGCTATATAAATGCAAGTTTTTGTGGATTAAAAAAAAATCTTTTCATTTTTTTTTGTATTACCATTTGCCCAGTGATTCTGAGCTTGCTGGCAAAACTTGAATTTATTGACTGCACTGAACCATATTGATCATGTAGCTGTTTTGTTAAAATTCTGCAGCTGTTCCACATTTAAGGGAAGAATTTACAGTAGTTAAATCGATTAGTAGACTGGAAGTTTGTAGTATTTTTACAATAATGATCTAGGGGGCACAGCAGCTTTATAAACACTTGGGGAAATGTAGTTGACACACTAGTCTATACAAGTTGACATGCAGGGCAGGAGGTTTTATGACTGTTCAGGTGCAGGGTGAAAGGTTTGGCTGCTGTTGCTTCTTGACATTGTGCTGTCTCCTGAATATGTTGATTCTCTCATTTATGGTATGGTTTCACCTGTAGTGTGGTCTCCAAGCTCCTCTTACCCACTCAGTATGCTGTACAAGTAATTATTGATGTTTGAGCCTTGAGGTGAGTGCTGGTAGGCTATCTGACTGTGGAGGACCTCACAGGTGAGCCTAAACCTGTCCTTACCTAGCACCTGCCTACATGCACTCCCAGTAGAGGTCACTGGAAAAATCAGGAGCTTTGGCTGAATTTTTTTTTTTCCTTCCCTAACTCGGGTATGCTGCCTTGTCGAAGATCAGCTAACTTGACACAGACCAACACTTAGACCTGGCTGGTTTGTATGGTTCGAAGGTGGAGACTTTAATTCTGAGCTATTGGGTACGTAATGTTTTCTATGACCCAGCCAACACTTGTTTTTAAAAACAAGTATATTTGCTTTATTTTGATTTTTTCTCATCAATTATTCCTCCTTCTCCACTCTGCTAAATGGTTTGACTGCCCGTTGGATTACAGTTTATGTGGCCGTTACTAGCTTGCACCTTGTGCTAGTTGCCTTTATTCTCACTTGTGCCTTGGCTGTCAGTTTAACCCTGGAGTCATCACCGCTGAGTCTAATCCTGTTCTTACCCAATGCATACACATGAGCATTTCCAAAAGGGTAAATGAACACTAAGGCGCACTAACAATAGCAAAATGCTGCAGACGCTGGAATCCAAAACGAAAACAGAAAATGCTGGAAACACTCAGCAGGCCAGGCAGCGTCCGTGGAGAGAGAAACGGTCAACGCTTCAGGTCTGTGACTCTTCGTCAGAACAGGAAAAAGTAACAGATTTTAACCAGGCACTGAGGCAGGGGGAGGGGAGGAAAGAACAAAAGGGACAGTCTGTGTTCGGGTGGAAGGCAGGAGGGGTTAAATGTTGTGAACGGGGATGGCAGAATCATCAACAGCTGCAACCTGAAGAAATAGGGGTAGAGGTTATGGTCTAAAATTGTTGAACTCTATGTTGAGTCCAGAAGGCTGTAAAGTGCCTAATCGAAAGACGAGGTGCTGTTCCTCGAGCTTACATTGAGCTTTATTAGAACAGTGCAAGAGGCAGAGAACGGAGAAGTAAGAGTGGGAGTGGAGCGGAGAATTAAAGTGACAGGCGACCGGAAGCTCAGGGTCACCCTTACGGACTGAACAGAGGTGTTCCGCAAAGCGGTCACCCAATCTGCGTTTGGTTCCCCCCAATGTAGAGGAGACAGCATCGTGAGCAGCGAATACACAGTACACTAAATTGCAAGTACAAGTAAATCGCTGTTTCACCTGGAAGGCGTGTTTGGGGCCTTGGACAGTGGGAAGGGAGGAGGTAAAAGGGCAGGTGTTTCATCTCCTGCGCTTGCACGGGAAGATGCGGAGGGGAGGGGCTGTTGGTGCTAGAGGAATGGACCAGGGTGTCGCAGAGGGAGCGATCCCTTCGGAATGCTGGAGGGGATGGGAAGATGTGTTTGGTGGTGGGAATCACGCTGGAGGTGGCAGAAATGGCAGAAGATGATCCGTTGAATGTGGAGGCTGGTGGGGTGAAGGGTGAGGACGGGGAACCCTATCCCGGTTCTGGGAGGGAGGGGAAGGGGTGAGAGCAGAAGTGCAGAAAATGGAACTGACACTGTAGAGGGCTATGCCAACCACGGTAGAGGGAATCCTCGGTTGAGGAAAAAGGAAGACATATCTGAAGCACTGGGGGACTGAGGTTGACAGCCGTGGAGGGAAGATCTCCAGAGAAGATGAGGTCTGTGACAGTCTTGAAAACAATGGCTTGATGTTTGGTAGTGGGGTCATGGTCCAGGGGGAGGTAGGAGGAGGTGTCAGGGAGTTGACGTTCAGCCTCCACATGGTAGAGGTCGGTTCGCCAAACAACAACAGCACCACCCTTGTCAGCAGGTTTAATGACAATGTTGGGGTTGGATCTGAGGAGCACTAACCCTGGTCCTGAAGTGTTTTTAAATTATTGCTCAAACATTTTTTTTAAACCGCTTTCTAGTATTCTCTCCTCTATTGAAGTTGCTAACTCAGCGTGGGGTGTGTTCTATGGGTGCTAGCTACCCTCCAGTACCCTGTCCATACATTGGTTATTTATGTTTGAGCCTAGATGCGGAATGCTGGCAGGCTATATTTGACAATAGGAGGTGGTATTACAGCTGACCTTGGACTCTCCTTTCCAGATATCCGTGCACACTGACTTTCCAGCAGGAGTAACTGAATAATGATCGGGAAGGATGATGTCACTTGTTACCCCAGCTGAGTTTCAGTTCACTTGGCATAGACCAAAGATCAGACCTGGCCCGTTCCTAGTCTGTATGGCCCAGTGCTGCACTAGATGGTGCACTGAGTTAGTTGGGGAAGCTGAAGTATCAAATTCGAAGTCTCATTGTTTAAACTAGATCTGTAGGTCTATTTCTGCCATTGCATGGTGTGGTGCTGAGACATACAGACCTGGAAGGCTCTAGTTTCAATTTCAGACTTAAACTGAGATAACTGATCTCAACTAAGTTTTTTTTTTTTTTTTTTTTTTTTGCGGGTACCATAACTGGACTTCATGTTCCCAGCAAGGGAGGGGCAAAACAGCTCTGATTCCTGTTGGAAAGCATGTAGGTGTGCACATTGGGTAAGGACAGGAATAGGTAGGGCTGTGATGGTCTCATGATTGAATTAATTGCTGGCACAACGTCTGGATTTGCCCATGAGGAATGCCCATTTGTCTGTGGTACTTAATGGTTGCTGCCATCTGTGGCATAGTACCTTTAACATGAGTGACTGCTTTCAGGACAGGAGCATAGAAATAGGCACAAAAACCTAAATGACCATGGTCTGCAATGTTATTTAATTGCTTGGAAACTTTACTAATTTTACTTTGTTTATCTGGCTTGAAGGTCGCCGACCATTTTCTTGCTCTTGTCCTGGTTCTGCTTTCCTTGTTTACTTTTATATACTTCATGTACACAACATTCCAAATGTCAATGCCTTGCTCTTCTGTAACCTCCATAAACATTAAATGTCGAGTGATAAATTTTTTACACCACCATTTAAAACTGTCCTCTAATAATTTAGAGGTTTTATTATCATTTTAAACTGCATTCTCCAGCTTGATTTTTAAAAAAAACAAAAAAACCTTATTTACACTGCTGCAAATCTCAAGTCTGTTCTATACTGCTGCACATTAGTGATCACAGTTAGCAAAAATGAGAGCGCACTGAATTGGAGGTAGCCTTTTGACTTGGGTTGGAAATTGATTGGGAGGCAGGAGACGGCGAGTAGGGATAAAGGATAGGTACTCTAATTGGTGCGATGTGACATGGTGCTTCCCAGGGATCTATTCTGGGGCCTCAATTTTTCAACATAATTATTAATGACTTGAATGAAGGTATAGAGAATTGTATATCAAACTTTGCAGATGACCCGAAAGGAAAAAAAGAAAGATTTGCATTTATAATCGCGCCTTTCACGTCCACCTGACTTCTCAAAGCACTTTACAGCCAATGAAGTACTGTAGATATGTGAAGAGAAAAAGATTGGTGAAGTCAAGCACTGGTCCCTTGCAGTCAGAATCAGGGAAATTTATAATGGGGAACAAAGAAATGGCAGACCAATTAAATACATACTTTGGTTCTGTCTTCACAAAGGAGGACACAAATAACCTCCCCAGAGATGTCAGGGAACATAGGGTCTAATGAGAGGGAGGAACTGAATGAAATCTGTATTTGTAGGGAAATGGTGTTAGGGATATTGACGGGATTGAAGGCCGATAAATCCCCAGGGCCTGAGGATCTACTCCTAGGGTACTTAAGGAAGTGGCCCTAGAAATAGTAGATGCATTGCTGGTCATCTTCCAAAATTCTATGGACTCAACAGTTCCCATGGATTGGAGGGTAGCTAATGTAACCCCACTATTCAAAAAAGGTGGTAGAGAGAAAACGGGGAATTATAGACCGGTAAGCCTGACATCGGTAGTGGGGAAAATGCTAGAGTCCATTATAAAAGATGTAATAGCCGAGCACTTGGAAAACAGTGACCGGATCGAACAAAGTCAACATGGATTTACAAAAGGTAAATCATGCTTGACTAATCTACTGGAATTTTTTGAGGATGTAACTGGTAGCATAGATGACGGAGAACCAGTGGATGTGGTGTATTTGGACTTTCGGAAGGCTTTCGATAAGGTCCTGCATAAGAGATTAGCGTGTAAAGTTAAAGCACATGGGATTGCGGGTAAGGTACTGACTTGGATAGAGAACTGGTTGGCAGACAGGAAGCAAAGAGTTGGAATAAACGGGTCTTTTCCTGAGTGGCAGGCAGTGACTAGTGGGGTACTGCAGGGATCGGTGCTAGGACTCCAGCTATTCACTATATATTAATGATCTAGATGAGGGAACTAGATGTAATATCTCCAAGTTTGCAGACGACACAAAGCTGGGTGGGCGTGTGTGCTGTGAGGAGGATGCTGAGAAACTCAGTATGATTTGGACAGGTTGGGTGATTGGGCAGATGCATGGCAGATGCAGTATAATGTGGATAAATGCGAGGTTATCCACTTTGGTGGCAAAAACAGGAAGGCAGATTATTATCTGAACGGCAATAGATTGGGAGAAGGGGAAGTGCAACGAGACCTGGGTGTCCTTGTGCAGCAGTCGCTGAAGGTAAGCATGCAGGTGCAGCAGGCGGTTAAGAAGGCAAATGGTATGTTGGCTGTCATAGCGAGAGGATTCGAGTACAGGAGCATGGATGTTTTGCTGCAGTTGTACAGGGCCTTGGTGAGACCACACCTTGAGTATTGTGTGCAGTTTTGGTTGCCTTACCTGAGGAAGGATGTTCTTGCCATGGAGGTAGTGCAGCGAAGATTCACCAGACTGATGCCTGGGATGGCAGGAATGACGTGAGGAGAGATTGGGTCAATTGGGCTTATATTCGCTGGAGTTTAGAAGAATGAGAGGGAATCTCATTGAAACGTATAAAATTCTAACAGGACTAGACAGATTAGATGCGGGAAGCATGTTCCTGATGGTGGGGGAGTCCAGAACCAGGGGTCAAAGTCTAAAGATAAGGGGTAAGCCATTTAGGACAGAGATGAGGAGGAATTTCTTCACCCGGAGAGTGGTGAACCTGTGGAATTCTCTACCACAGAAGGCAGTTGAGGGCAATTCATTAAATATATTCAAGAAGGAGTTAGATATATTTCTTAAGGCTGAAGGGATATGGGGAGAAAGCTGGGACAGGGTACTGAGTTTGGATGATCAGCCATGATCTCATTGAATGGCGGAGCAGGCTCGAGGGGCCAAATGGCCTACTCCTGCTCTTCTATGTTTCTATGACGTGGAGTCACTGTTGTAATGTGGGAATGGAAACTAAATTAGTAGGGACAGTAAGTAGTGCAGATGGAAGCAGGAAGTTGCAAAGGTACAGATTAAGTAATGGGCAAAGCTATGGCAAATGGAGTTCAGTGTGGGCAAGTGTGACGTCACCCACTTCGGACCCAAGAAAGATAAGTCGGAATATTTTATAAATGGTGAGAAGAGCAAAGAGATGTACACATGTCATTAAAAGCCAGTAGACCGGGATAAAAAATAATCAATAAGGCTAATGGGATGTTGGCCTTTATCTCAAGGGGGGCTGCAACACAAAGGGGAGGAAGTGATGCTTCAGTTGTACAAAGCCTTGATCAGACCCTGTCTGGAGTACTGTGTTCAGTTTTGGGCACTGCACTGAAGGAAGGATATATTGGCCTTGAAGGGGGTGCAGCACAGATTCACCAGAATGATACTGGGGCTTAGAGGGTTAAATTATGAGGGGACAGGTTACATAAATTTGGCTTGAGTATAGGAGATTGATGGTTGATCTGATTTGAGGTGTTTAAAATGTTAAAAGGATTTAATAGGGTAGATATGGGAGAACTATTTCCTCTGGTGGGGCAATCGAGAACAAGGGGACATAATCTTAAAGTTAGCTAGGCAATTCAGGAGCAAAATCAGGAAGAACTTTTTCACACACGGTAGAGTACTAGAAGCCCCGTAAGCAATGGAGCTCTTAAAAGATCTAAGGCCTTTTATCCTGTTTATTTTCCAATGTTACAGTATCTTTCTAGTACTGGCTTCTGTTACTAATTTTTGGAATGTTAATGAATTTTTAAGTGGTTTTCTTCTAAAGGTACTTAATAACTCTCTGTCTGCAAATATACCAGAAAACCAACTGAAATTGAAGTAACAAAGATTTCAGAACAGGAAGAGTTGGGGAAAAAAACGACATTAAAAAGGAGCTGTTTAAATCCACAAGAGCAAGCTAAAATGTCCTTTTACCTCCCTTCCCACTGTCCAGGGCCCCAAACACTCCTTCCAGGTGAAACAGCGATTTACTTGTACTTGCAATTTAGTATACTGTATTCGCTACTCACGATGTGGTCTCCTCTACATTGGGGAGACCAAATGCAGATTGGGTGACCGCTTTGCGGAACACCTCCGTTCAGTCCGTAAGGGTGACCCTGAGCTTCCGGTCGCCTGTCACTTTAATTCTCCGCTCCACTCCCACTCGGACCTCATCGTCTTTGGCCTCTTGTACTGTTTCAACGAAGCTCAACGTAAGCTCGGGGAACAGCACCTCATCTTTCAATTAGGCACTTTACAGCCTTCTGGACTCCACATAGAATTTAACAATTTCAGACCATAACCTCTGCCCCTATCTTTTTTTTTTCCCCCCATTTATTTTTTAAATTCTCCCACGTGGCAGCTGTCTTTCATTCTGCCAGTGCCATTTACACTTCACCTAGAGTCATCTTTTGTTTCTTAACTTGTCCCATTACCTCTTCTTTTGCCTTGCACCATCTCTTAATCTCCCCTGTCTTCCAACCTATCACAGACCTTCCCTTTTCTTCTTTCCTCCCCTTCCCCCTTTCCCTACACTTGCTTAAAAACCTGTTCGATCTCCAGCTTTTTCCAGTTCTGACGAAGGGTCATCGACCTGAAATGTTAACTCTGTTTCTCTCTCTCCACAGATGCTGCCTGACCTGAGTATTGTCTGTTTTTATTTCAGGTTTCCAGCATTCGCAGTATTTTGCTTTTGTGCTAAAATGACGGGTTGTTTTAAATCACCCTAAAAAGATTATTTCATGGCTGAAGATGTGCACTAGAAACATAGAAGATAGGAGCAGGAGGAGGCCATTCGGCCCTTCGAGCCTGCTCCGCCATTCAACGAGATCATGGCTGATCATCCAAACCCTAGCACCCGGTCCCTACACCGACAGCCATCCCACCCAAGCCCTATCCCCGTAACCCCACGTATTTAATCCCCCCTAACACTAAGGGCCAATTTTTATCATGGCCAATCAACCTAACCCGCACATCTTTGGACTGTGGGAGGAAACCGGAGCACCCGGAGGAAACCCACGCAAACACGGGGAGAATGTGCAAACTCCACACACAGTCACCCGAGGCCGGATTTGACCCCGGGTCCCTGGCGCTGTGAGGCAACAGTGCTAACCACTATGCCACCGTGCTTCACTGTATGTGAAGCACAAGGAATGTATCTTAGCGACGTGATGATTAGACGCTCTAAGTGCATTTTTTGGGGGGGGGGGGGGGGGGGAAATCAGTGGATACCACAGTTAGACTCACCTTGCCCACCATTATGCCACTAACTATATCTGCAGGCTCTGACACCGCTATCTGGCAGTGACTGTGGGGAACTCGCTCTGGGTCAGTTGCTGCAAGGAACATAGAGACGCGAGTGCCAGTCGAGGTTACCTCCTCCATCAGCTTTTTTGTCTGTCTTATTCCGAGCTACTGTAGATGGCGCCGATGAAGATGGCTGCCATCCTTGCGGGCTCCGTGCGTACCAGGCAGCTAAGTGTCCTTTGCTGCTTGGTGCGCTCGGCTCGTTAAGAAAAAAGCATTTCACTGACTGGATTTCACTTGTTGTATTTGGTTATGTGACGACACAAAATTGAAATAATAAATAGGGATCATCTGCAGTGTCAGTGTATCTTCTGCACAAACGTGAAGACTGAAGCATAGGTCAGCTTGGTCTGTAGTTTCAGCCTCTTTTCCATTGAATAACCACAGCAGCATGACACTGCTGTCCAATGTCATTGCACTGCTGCAATTCCCAAAGTAGAAAGAAAAGAAAGAACTTGCATTTATATAGCGCCTTGCACAACCTCGGCGTCCTAAAGTGCTTTACAGCCAATTCGGTACTTTTTGAAGTGTCACTGTAGGAAACACGCACAGCAAGGTCCCACAAACATCAATGAGACAATGACCAGCTAATCTGTTTGTGATGTTGGTTGAGGGCTAAATGTTGGGCAGGACACTGCTCTGCTTCGAATAGTGCTTTGGGATCTTTTATGTCCACCTGAGAGGGCAGGCGGGACCTTTTTAACGTCTCATCCGAAAGACAGCACTTTCGAGAGTGCAGCACTCCCTTAGCACTGCACTGAAGTGTCGGCCTAGATTATGTGCTCAAGCTCCTGGAGTGGGGCTTGGACCCACCACCCTCTGATTCGAGAGTCAGAAGAGTCAGTGGTCATCATCACGTAGCCATCCTGTGTCTTTGTAAGTGATGCATTATGCAGGTAATAGTAACTGGTTTAGCCCCACCTGGAGTACCTTGCACAGTTTTGGTTATCATATTACATGGGGACATATTGGCTTTGAAAAGAATGGATGGCAGCTACATTGATACGCATTTAAGCATCTGTACTGCAAGGAGACATTATTTAGAATCCCAGCTTAAAAAAAAAAAGCTGGGAATGTTTGCACTGGAGAAAAGACGCAAGGGAGACGATATTTAGATTTACAAGATTCTAAGGGTATAGATAAAACTGAATGCTAATAACCTATTCTACATAACCACAAACTTTGTCTCTGGGGGTAAAGAGTGGAACTCCAAAGAGGGGTTAGGCAGTTTAGATTTCACATTCAGAGTGGTGTGAAACAGGGAGTTTGTGGCGGTGGATAGGGTTAGCAAATCCAGGGCAAGCTGGGATATAAGAGATGGTATTCTTTAACTTTAGGGCCGCAGTTGTCTTTTCTAGTTGTGTACGTTCCTATTTGGCCCATCTTGGCTCATCCATCTAAAATAGCCTACGTGTTCCCCATCGCAGTGTTCAACCACTTCTTAAATCGTTCCAAGTATTTGACTACCTGGAAGCCCATTCTAAGTGTTTAGCCACTTTTTGAATGAAGAAAAACTTCCTGACATCAGTCTTAAATTTGCCTTTTGCCAGTTTGAACCTGTGCCTTGAACCTTATCCTGTCACTGACCAAAACTGGATGTAGTTTTCAAAGTACAGTTTGAATAGCACTGTACAGTTTCAGCATGACCTCCTCTAACTTTTACTGTACTGATTTAGCAATATTAATTGATTTCCTGTGACATTGTTCATGGCAATTTTTTTAACTCTATTTTCTACATTATATGTATTGTACTGCATATCCATATCTGTTGTGCCCTGTGGCATTGCTTGCAGTAAGTTAGGATTATGCTGTGCGAAAGGATGCACATCTCTAGTGAAAAGAATTTTGAAAAAAGCTTGTATGCGATGTCCCCAGAGATAGTGAAGTAAGTATTTTTTGATTTGGTTCCTGGAAATAGTGTTTTCCCTATGCACTGCAAGTAGATGAATAAATATTGCAGTTACATAGTAAATAAATCTCCAAGTAATATTGAGGAGCAGCTTTTTGCTGCTTGGTGTGTGGCTGTTTATAGTGATGGCTGAGATAGATTAAAAATTTCTCTAATCTCTTTATTTGCATTTTTCCTTTACTAAATATCTCTAATTTTACCTAGTTAAGCAGGACCTGTTGGTAAAACAGGACTAGTATTCAAAAAAACCTGAGTAATGATACAAACCTTCAAAAATTTGTGACCTGTTTTACTTGTGAACAATCATAATTGTTTTATAAACCAAGAAAAAGAAAGGCAGCTTTTGTAACCAGTTAGAATACATTGCTAAAGATTCTACTTGAAATTTGGTATTGCATATCGTGATTAGTTTGAATATAGTGACCCAAGTTTTATTCAGAAACATTATATACTTTCAGTGGCCTACAAATGATTTGCTGGGTTAGGTTTATTCTCAATTTTCCATTGGAGGGGAGAGGCTTGCAAACAGCAAGCCCTGGCATGCTCTGTGAATGGCCAACCTTGCTGCCAATCAATGAAAAAACTTCTCGAAGATGCATATACAAATGAGTACTGGGAGTATTGCAATTTTGAGTCTCCTCTCCTAACAGTGATAATGTCTGGGAACCTGCATGAGCTCAAAGCTCAGCCTTCTCGCATAAGCACAGTCCTGAACCCAAAACATTGGTGCAAGCATCTTAAACACAAAGTACTGTACTATTGAAGTGGTGAGTTTCATTATACTGTACCTTTGAAACTTAATTTTTTAAAATATCTTTGGGTTACTAACGTTTTCTCATTGTAAATACTCAGCTTATTGGCGAAAGCAAAATGATCGCCAAATGATTTTCAAAAAATATTTTCAGTGGCGCTCTCATGGTGTTGCTCATGATACTTCTGCTGTTTTATAAGGACAAGCCACATCGAATGCAAAATATGTTCTGCCAAGGTAACAAATTGGAGTTGGGTGAATCAGAGTTTAACATGTTTGATCAGTGAATTTTGCAGAAAGGAATGTGCTTGTCAGTTCTGGAATGGAACCAGGAGAGAGCAGTGTCATGCAGATACACTGCCAAGGGAAGATGTTGGAGGAGAATTGAATGACCAATGGTGTCACAGGCAGCAGAAAGATTAAGAGTGAGCGACAGACAAATGTGGTGACTGATAATGTCAATAATGATTGACAAGAGCAGTCTCTGCTGTTGGCGGGGCAGAAATCGGATTGTAGGTTCTCAAATAAGGAGTAGTGGGAATTCTGGGCACAAGGCAATAAAAAATTCCAAGATTTTTAAGAGGAATGAAAAATTTGACCGGGTCGGGTGATGATTCGAGAGGGTGGAATAGTTTAAGGTAGGCTTTTGAAGTGATGTCCGAGGATAGAAATAGTGTTGATGTTGGCCAGTATGATTTTGTTTGAATTGTGGGGAGTATTTCTAATCTTTTTGGGACTTAATTTTAAACCTGCAACTTCTAGTTCCAATAATCTGTTGATAGCTACATCGCCTATGTCCTTTAGTGTTTCAAAGAGCTGCTACATGCTGCTCCTTTTTTTTTTCTACAGTGAAGAGTTCAGCTCTGCAAGTTTCTTCTCATAATTTAGCACCCGTAGCCCATTAGTTTATTGTCCTTGCTCTTCTCTGAACCCTTTTCCATTGCATCTGTGCTGGTAGGTAAAACCAAAAAAAGACCAAAGGCATTTCGGATTTTATAAATGGGGGCATAGAGTACGAGAACAAAGCAAAGAAGTAATGATTTTTCAAACAGAACATTAGTTAGGCCACAGTTGGAGTACTCTGCACATTGGATGCCTCATTATAGAAAGGACATTAAAGCCAGAGAGAGCATCCAGCATAGATTTACCAGGATGATGCTAGGAATGGGGAAACTGTAGTTATGAGAAGAGACATCCAAGAGATTTTTTTTTTTTTAATTATGAAGGGTTTTGATGGGGTGAATTGGGAAAGACTATTTCCCCTGGTTGGGGAGTTGGTGATGAGAGGTTAGCAGGAGTTTTTTTTTTTTACGCAGTGGGTTGTTGGAGTATGACTGCTTTTCCCCAGAGTGGTTGAGGCAGAGACAATTGCAGCTTTAAAGAAAAAATTGAATAAATATTTGACAGTAGAAGATCGGGGCAATGGGGAGATGCAGGGCAGTGCAATTGGTTTTGGATCGTTCTAGCAAAGGGTCAGTACAGACATCATGGGCTGAATGGACTCCAGTGCTGTAAACGACTTTGGTTCTTTAAAGGTTGAGACCCCAAATTGTGCTCAATTATGTAAGTGTTGCCTTACCGGTGACCTGTACAAGGTTAGACTAATTTTGCTTTTTAGTTTAAGTCCTTGAAGTGTATCCTAGTATTTGATTAGCTTAGTTCAGAATAGCAGTAATTGTTCCTTCAGAGTGACCAATGTCACTCAATTTCTTTTCCTTTTTCATCTATGCTAATTGTTTAAAAAATAGAATCCCCTTTATGTTACTTTTGTGTTTGTTTCCTTTTCCAGTGTGTAATAATTTGCACTTATCCGGCTGTCCATCCTTAATTTTTGTTTGAATAATAGGGAAGCTAGAAAATGCTGAGCTTCGCAGACAGACCATGGATTTTTCTATACCAAAGCTCATTTTCAGTATAAACTCTCTAATTTGCTATTTTAATTCCATAGGTTTTAATCTTATCTATAAGTATTAGATACAGAACTTTATGAAAATTCCTTTTCACTTGTAGCCTTTGGTGAGCCCTCCCCTCCTTGTTTAGCTACCTCGCCAAAGGATTTCAAACAGTTGAGTCTGCATTACTGTTTCAACCGTCCTTTGGAGTTCCTGGTAGGTACAGTCTTCAAAGTCTTGAATGTGATGTATCGGTTCCATACTAGTGCATTTGTATAGTGCTTTTAATGTAGAAAAATATCCTGAGGCACTTGAAAGAGGTATAAGGAAAAAGTGACGTTGAGCCAAAGAGGGAAAGATTAGCTTGGCCAGAGGGCGTTTTAAGGAAGGTCTTAATGGTGGAGAGACAGAGGGGTTTAAGGTGGAATTCCAGAGCATGGGGGTCTAACTGGCTGCAGGCTACTCCATCTCCTGGTGGAAGTCTCCTCCGTGAGTTCATGCCATGTTAGTGCGAATAATGTGTTATGCAACCCCTCCTCTGACCAAGCTCCTGGTTACCCCTCCTAATCTTTTTGTGGCTCAACATCTGTTTTTACTTGTGCCTCTGAAGTGCCTTGGAATGTTTTCAACTTTACACTGCAACAAAAACTTACATTTGTGTAGTGGCTTTGGTGTTCTGCACTTCAGCATCACTGTTCTTTAGCTCTTGTTGTATTTGGTAGGCTGAGTGGCTGACAGGAATGTCGGCTTCGCTCAGGGTATCTGGGTGAAGGAACTAGCAGGCCAGCTATATTGATTGTTGGTGGGGCTGATTCTCTAGCACCATGCTACCTGCTAATTGTTGCATAATAGTAGATTGTGAATCATCTTTCCATTACTTAGGTCATCCTCTATTTGCTTGCCCCCTCTCTCTCCCTTTCTGAAACTATCTCCGGATTCAGAACCTACAAGCTGTTCACAGAAAAGCCAGATTCATTCCATTTTCTTAACCTGTTTTTGACCTGTAGAGTTCCCAAAAAGATGGTGTGGTCCTTGTTCTTTTTGTGCTCTGTAACTTTACTTTTTTGAGGAATCTGATTTGCCTATAGAATCCAGATGCTTGATGTATTGACTGCCATTGAGAGATTTTCTGCTTGGATCCAAGAAACACTTTGAAGAAGGCATTTTAAATCTTGGCATCTAGAAAACAGTTCAGGGTCTTCACAGCCATCTAGAAGCAGTTCATCAACCTACCTATGCAAAGTGGACTATATGTTACCTAGGTCATTCAGCCCCACCAACACTCAATATACCTGTCTGTCCCCCTAATTGATAGGGGAACAGATGGGCGTTTCTGCGGCCACAGACGGGATTCCAGGATGATATGTTGCCTCCCTGGTGCCGGGGTCAAGGGTGTCACTGAGCGGCTGCAGAACATTCTGAGGGGTGAGGGTGAACAGCCAGAGGTCATGGGCCATATCAGTATCAACGACATAGGTAGAAAGAGGGATGAGGTCCTGCAGACAGATTTTGGGGAGCTAGGCAAGAGATTAAAAAGCAGGACCTCAAAAGTAGTAATCTCCGGATTAGTCTCGGTGCCATGAGCTAGTGCGTATAGAAATAGAAGGATAGAGCAGATGAATGCGTGGCTGGAGAGATGGTGCAGGAGGGAAGGCTTCAGATTCCTGGGACCGGGTTCTGGGGCAAGTGGGACCTGTACAGGCTGGACGGGTTGCACCTCAACAGAGCTGGGACCAATGTCCTCACAGGAGGGTTTGTTAGTGCTGTTGGGGAGGGTTTAAACTAATTTGGCAGGGGGCTGGGCACCAGGATGTAGCATTAGAAAGGAGAAACAAGGTGCACAAAGGATTGGGAGAGACAGATAGCACTAGAGTAAGAAATAGTACGGTATTAGGTGGGGTCAGACAGAGAGAATACAAGAAGGTCTAAGATAGGTTTACAGTGTATGTGTGTGAATGCACAAAGCGTGGTAAATAAGGTTGGTGAGCTGCAGGTGCAAATAGACACATGGGAATATGATGATGTGGCGATAACGGAGACTTGGCTCAAAAAAGGGCAGGATTTGATACTAAATATTTCTGAATACTGTATAAGGTGTGCAGGAAAGAAAGGAGGTGGGGTGGCAGTATTGATTAAGGAGAATATTAGTGCTGGAGAGAGAGGATGTCCTGGAGGGGTCAAGGACAGAATCTACTTGGTTAGAGTTGAGAAACAATAGAGGTGCCATAACAATAGAAGTGTATTCTATAGGCCACTAACTAGTGGAAAAGATAGAGGAGCAAATTTGCAGGGAAATTACAGAGGGGTGTAAGAACTACAGAGTAGCGATAATGGGGGACTTCAACTATCCTAATATAGACTGAGGTAGTAATAGTGTAAAGATGGTGTGGAGGTGCCGGTGTTGGACTGGGGTTGACAAATGTAAAAAGTCACACAACACCAGGTTATAGTCCAACAGTTTTATTTGAAATCACAAGCTTTCGGAGTGCTGCTCCTTCGTCAGGTGAAGTGGAGAGATGCCTATAGACACAGATTATATAGTCAGAGAATAATGCCAGATGATTACAGGTAATCTTTCTAACTGCCATTTATCACACCTCGGCAGAGAGATAATCACAGCAATCAAAGGTGTGAATGGTGTCCAAACACCCCAATACGCCAACATCTTCATGCACAAGTTCGAGTAAGACTTCTTCGCTACACAGGACCTCCAACCAACGCTATACACCAGATACATCGACGACATTTTCTTCCTATGGACCCACGGTGAAGAATCACTGAAAAGACTACACGATAACATCAACAAGTTCCATCCCACCATCAAACTCACCATGGACTACTCCTCAGAATCGGTTTCATTCTTGGACACACGAATCTCCATCAAAGACGGACACCTCAGCACTTCACTCTACCGCAAGCCCACGGACAACCTCAGGATGCTCCACTTCTCCAGCTTCCACCCTAACCACGTTAAAGAAGCCATCCCCTATGGACAAGCCCTGCGAATACACAGGACCTGCTCAGACGAGGAGGAACGCGATGGACACCTACAGACGCTGAAAGACGCCCTCGTAAGAACGGGATATGACGTTCGAATCGTCGATCGACAGTTCCGACGGGCCACAGCAAAAAATCGCATAGACCTCCTCGGAAGACAAACACGGGACACAACCAACAGAGTACCCTTCGTCGTCCAGTACTTCCCCGGAGTGGAGAAACTACGCCATGTTCTTCGCAGCCTTCAACATGTCATCGATGACGACGAACACCTCGCTAAGGTCATCCCCATGCCTCCACTACTTGCCTTCAAACAGCTGCCTAACCTCAAATAGACTATAGTTCGCAGCAAATTACCCAGTTTTCAGGAGAACAGCGACCACGACACCACACAACCCTGCCACGGCAACCTCTGCAAGACATGCCAGATCATCAACACAGATACCATCATCACACATGAGGACACCACCCACCAGGTACATGGTACATACTCATGTGACTCGGCCAACGTTGTCTACCTCATACGTTGCAGGAAAGGATGCCCCGGAGCATGGTACATCGGCGAGACCATGCAGACACTGCGACAACGGATGAACGGACACTGCGCAACAATCGGCAGGCAGGAGTGTTCCCTCCCAGTCGGGGAACACTTCAGTCGAGGACATTCAGCCTCCGATCTTTGGGTAAGCATTCTCCAAGGCGGCCTTCGAGACACACGACAACGCAAAATCGTAGAGCAGAAACTGATGGCCAAGTTCCGCACTCATGAGGGCGGCCTCAACCGGGATCTTTGGTTCATGTCACGCTACATGTAACCCCACCTGACGTAGGGTCATCCAGACTCGAGTCGTCATTGGCTTGTTCTCTCCGCACAGATGCGGCTGGACCTGCTGTGATTTCTAGCAAAGAAAATGTTTTTTCTGTTTTTTGTTTTTCATACAGACCCCAGCATCTGCAACATTTTACTCCTTGTGATCCCACCTCATTGTTCTTTGATGTAATGTTTTCCTGACTGACCTGTTTGGACACCATTCACACCTTTGATTGCTGTGATTATCTCTCTGCCAAGGTGTGATAAATGGCAGTTAGAAAGATTACCTGTAATTATCTGGCATTATTCTCTGACTATATAATCTGTGTCTATAGGCATCTCTCCACTTCACCTGACGAAGGAGCAGCGCTCCGAAAGCTTGTGATTTCAAATAAAACTGTTGGACTATAACCTGGTGTTGTGTGACTTCTTACAATAGTGTAAAGGGCAGAGAGGGGGAAGAATTTCTGAAGTGTTCAGGAGAACTTTCTTGATCAGTACATTTCCAGCCCAACAAGGAAGGAGGCATTGCTGAATCTGTTTCTGGGGAATGAGGTGGGGCAAGTAGAGCAAGTGTCAGTAGGGGAACATTTAGGGAACAGTGATCACAGTATCCAGGTTTAGACTAGCTATGGTACATAATAGGGAGCAATCTAGAGTAAAAATACTTAATTGGAGGAAAGCCAATTTCAGTGAGTTGAGAATGGATCTGGCCCAGGTAAATTGGAATCAAAACTGTAATTGAACAATGGGCTGCCTTTAAAGAGGAGATGGTTTGGGTACAGTCGAGGTACATTGCCACGATGGGGAAAGGTAAGGCAACCAAAGCTAGAGCTCCCTGGATGACGAAAGAGAGAGAGAGTAAGATAAAGCAGAAAAAGTGGGCATATGACAGATGTCACGTTGAGTGCGGTTTTCAACAGAGTGCTGAGAGTTGGGTGAGTCAGGGAGTCTTAACTGGTTGCTGAAATCAAACTTTTGTTTGTTTCACATTTACTGTGTACTGTTTAAAATCTAAATTTCCCAGCTTTAAGCAGGGTTAAAAAGGGATAAACAAGTCCTACAACTCAGAGCAGCTGAAGGCAGTTAACAAGGGAAACTGGAGTAATCTGGTTAACCTGGTTCTCCTGTAGCTGGGCTCAGCAAGTCTTTGTTTCAGGGCCTATAAAAACAGGCTTTGAAGTGCGATTTTGCACTGAGTGCGGTTTTCAACAGAGTGCTGAGAGTTGGGTGAGTCAGGTGAGGCAAGGCCTCAGAGCTTCGGCGGGTGCTTCAGCGGTAGAGCGGGCCTACAGAGGGCTCCAGAGACCAGGTAAGGCTTACTTTACTGGTGGTATTGAATTAATTTAATTTAAATTGATTAAAGGGGTAGGTCATGCCAGGAGAGCCCAGCCCCGTGATATGCTCCTCTTGCTCTATGTGGGAATTCAGGGACGCTGCCAGTGTCCCTGACCAACACGTGTGCCAGAAATGCATCCAGCTGCAGCTACTAACGGGCCGTCTTGGGGCGCTGGAGCTGCGGGTGGCTGGGTTGTGGAGCATTCACGATGCTGAGAGGGTCGCAAATTACTCGTACAGTGAGTTGGTCACACCGCAGGGTAGGGCTGCACAGGCAGAAGGGAAATGGGTGACCACCAGGCGGAACAATAGAAGCAGGCAGGTAGTGCAGGGGACCCCTGTGGCCATCCCCCTTTCAACCAGGTATACCACTTTGGATACTGTTGGGGGGGATGACTTATCAGGGGAAGGCAGCAGCAGCCAACTTCCTGGCACTGGGGGTGCTCCTGCTGCCCAGGAAGGGAGGAAAAAGAGTGGGAGCGCAATAGTGGTGGGGGATTCTATAGTAAGGGGAACAGATAGGCGTTTCTGTGGCCGTAGACGTGAATCCAGGATGGTTTGTTGCCTCCCTGGTGCCAGGGTCAAGGATGTCACTGAGCGGCTGCAGGGCATTCTGGAGGGGGAGGGCGAACAGCCAGAGGTCGTGGTCCACATTGATACCAACGACATAGGTAAAAAGAGGGATGAGGTCCTGCAGCAAGAATTTAGGGAGCTAGGTGAAGGATTAAGGAGCAGGACCTCAAGGGTTGTAATCTCTGGATTACTCCCGGTGCCACGTGCTAGTGAGTATAGGAATAGGAAGATAGAACAGATGAATGCGTGGCTAAAGGGATGGTGCAGGAGGGAGGGCTTTAGTTTCCTGGATCACTGGGTCTGCTTCTGGGAAAGGTGGGACTTGTACAAGTCGGACGGTTTACACCTGAACCAGAGGTGGACCGATATCCTTGCGGGGAGGTTTGCTAGCACTGTTGGGGGTTTAAACTAACTTGGCAGGGGGATGGGATACAGAGTGGAGCTATAGTAGGGGATGATTTACAGCCAAATACGGAGGAAAAAACAAGTCAGCTGGGAAGGCAGAGGAAATATGTGAAGGCAAAAGGGAATATGGCAAGGCTGGAAGGCATTTATTTTAATGCAAGGAGTCTTGCAAATAAGGTGGATGAACTGAAGTTGTTGTTGAACACATGGGAGTACGATATTGTTGCTATCACGGAGACATGGTTGAGGGAGGGTCAGGACTGGCAGCTCAATATTCCGGGGTATAGAATCTTCAGGTGAGACAGAGGGGGGTGTAAAAGGGGAGGGGGTGTTGCAATATTAATTAAGGAGTCAATTACTGCTGTAAGGAGGGATGATATATTAGCGGGTTCCTCTAATGAGGCCATATGAGTAGAACTTAAAAACAAAAAGGGGGCAAGCACTTTGCTGGGAGTGTACTATAGGCCCCCAAACAGTCAAGGGGAGATAGAGGAACAGATATGTAGGCAAATCTCAGAAGTGCAAAAATAATAGGGTAATAATAGTGGGGGATTTCAACTTCCCCAATATAAATTGGGATAGTCAGAGTGTGAAAGGCTTAGAGGGTGCAGAATTCTTAGTGCATCCAGGAGAGCTTTTTGAGCCAACATGTAGAAAGTCCTACAAGAGAGGGGGCGGTACTGGACCTAGTTCTAGGGAATGTAGCCGGGCAAGTGGTGGAAGTGTCAGTAGGAGAGCATTTTGGCGACAGTGACCATAATTCGGTGAGATTTAAGGTGGTCATGGAAAAAGACAAAGACGGCCCGGAAATAAGGGTTCTAAATTGGGGGAAGGCCGATTTTAATATGATAAGGCAGGATCTGGCCAAAGTGGACTGGGAGCAGCTACTTATAGGAAAATCCACATCAAAGCAGTGGGAGACTTTCAGAAGGGAAATAGAGAGAGTACAACGCCAACATGTTCCCGTAAAGGTCAAGGGGGGGGACCAACAAGCAAAGGGAACCTTGGATGACCAGGGCTATACAAAAATGCATTAGGAAAAATAGGGGGGCTTTTGGCAGTTACTAAAGACGGAGGAAGCCCTAGAGGAGTATAAAAAGTGCAGGGGCATACTTAAAAAAGAAATTAGGAGAGCGAGGAGGGGCCATGAAATAACACTGGCGAGCAAAATAAAGGAAAATCCTAAGATGTTTTATAAGTATATTAAGGGCAAGAGGATAACCAGGGAAAGGGTAGGGCCCATTAGGGACCAAAGTGGCAATCTGTGTGTAGAGCCAGATGATGTAGGCGGGGTTTTAAATGAATTTTTTGCATCTGTGTTCACTATGGAGAAAGACGATGTAGACATAGAAATCGGGCAAGGGGACTGTGATATACTTGAACATATTAGCATCGAGAGGGAGGAGGTACTAGTGGTTTTAGCAGGCCAAAAAGTGGATAAATCCCCAGGCCCGGACGAGATATATCCCAGGCTGCTGTGTGAGGTAAAGGAGGAGATTGCAGGGGCTCTGACACAAATTTTCAGAACCTCTCTGGCCACAGGGGATGTACCAGAGGACTGGAGAACAGCTAACGCAGTACCATTATTCAAGGAGGGTAGCAGGGATAAACCAGGAAATTACAGGCCAGTGAGCCTAACATCTGTGGTAGGGAAATTATTGGAAAAAATTCTGAGGGACAAAATTAGTCTCCACTTGGAGAGGCAAGGATTAATTGGGGATAGTCAGCATAGCTTTGTCAAGGGTAAATCATGTCTGACCAATCTGATTGAATTTTTCGAGGGGGTGACTAGGTGTGTGGATGAGGGAAATGCTGTAGATGTGGTATACATGGACTTCAGTAAGGCTTTTGACAAAGTCCTGCATAGGAGACTGGTCAAGAAGGTAAGAGCCCATGGGATCCAGGGTGCCTTGGCACGTTGGATCCTAAACTGGCTGAGTGGCAGGAGGCAGAGGGTGATGGTCGAAGGTTGCTTTTGTGACTGGAAGCCTGTGTCCAGTGGGGTACCTCGGGGATCGGTGCTGGGTCCCTTGCTGTTTGTGATCTACATAGATGATTTGGATGAGAATGTAAAAGGTATGATCAGTAAGTTCGCAGATGACACGAAAATTGATGGGGTGGTAAATTGCAAGGAGGAAAGCCTCAGACTACAGGACGATATAAACGGGTTGGTCAGATGGGCAGAGAAGTGGCAAATGGAATTTAACCCTGAAAAGTGCGAGGTGATGCATTTTGGACGGACAAATAAGGCAAGGGAATACACAATGAGTGGTAGGACCCTAGGAAGTAGAGAGGGTCAGAGGGACCTTGGTGTACATGTACATAGACCCCTGAAGGCAGCGGAACAGGTAGATAAGGTGGTTAAAAAGGCATATGGGATACTTGCCTTCATTAGCCGAGGCATAGCATATAAGAGCAGGGAGGTTATGATGGAGCTGTACAAAATGCTGGTAAGGCCACAGCTGGAGTACTGTGTGCAGTTCTGGTCGCCTCACTATAGGAAGGATGTGATTGCTTTGGAGAAGGTGCAGAGAAGATTCACCAGGATGTTACCTGGGATGGAGCGCCTCAGCTATGAAGAAAGACTAAACAGGCTGGGGTTGTTTTCCTTGGAGCAAAGAAGGCTGAGGGGGGACCTGATTGAGGTGTACAAAATGATGAGGGGCATAGATAGGGTAGATAAAGAGGAACTTTTCCCCTTAGTAGGGGGGTCAATAACAAGGGGGCATAGATTCAGGGTAAGGGGCAGGAGGTTTAGAGGGGATTTGAGGAGGAACTTTTTCCACCCAGAGGGTGGTTGGAGTCTGGAACTCACTGCCTGAAAGGGTGGTAGAGGCAGGAACCCTCACAACATTCAAGAAGCATTTGGATGAGCACTTGAAATGCCATTGTATACAAGGCTATGGACCAAATGCTGGAAAATGGGATTAGATTGGACAGGGCTTGATGGACGGCGCAGACACGATGGGCCGAAGGGCCTCTTTCTGTGCTGTATAACTCTATTACAAGTGATAACCAGGCTGAATATACAAAGTTCAGAGGGGAAGTGAAAAAGGAAATAAGAGGGGCAAAGAGAGAGTACGAGAATAGATTGGCAGCTAACGTAAAAGGGAATCCAAAAGTCTTCTATAGGCATATAAATAGTAAATGGATAGTAAGAGGAGAGGAGGGGCCGATTAGGGACCAAATTGGAGACCTACACATGGAGGCAGAGGTCTTGGCTGAGGTACTAAATGAGTACTTTGCATCTGTCTTTAGCAAGGGAAGAGGATGCTGCCAAAGTCATAGTGAAAGAAGAGATAGTTGAGATACTGGATGGGATAAAAATTGATGAGTATAGAAAGTCTGGCTGTACTTAAAGTAGATAAATCACCAGGACTGGATGAGATGCATCCTAGGATGCTGAGGGAAGTAAAGGTGGAAATTGCAGAGGTACTGGTCATAATCTTCCAATCCTCCATGGATATGGGGGTGGTGCCGGAGGACTGGAGAATTTCAAATGTGACACCCTTGTTTATTAAAAAAAGGGTGCAAGTATAAACTACAGGCCAGTCAGTTTAACCTCAGTAGTGAGGAAGCTTTTGGAAATGATAATCTGGGACAAAATTAACAGTCACTTGGACAAGTGTGGATTAATTAAGGAAAGCCAGCACGAATTTGTTAAAGGCAAATCGTGTTTAACTAACTTGATTACGTTTTTTGATGAGGTAACAGAGTGGGTCGATGAGGGCAATGTGGTGTACATGGACTTCCAAAAGGCGTTTGATAAAGTACTACATAATGGGTTTGCCAGCAAAGTTGAAGCCCATGGAATAAAAGGAACAGTGGCAGCATGGATACAAAATTGGCTAAGTGATGGGAAACAGAGTAGTGGTGGACGGTTGTTTTTCGGACTGGAGGAAGGTATACAGTGGTGTTCCCCAGGGATTGGTACTAGGATCACTGCTTTTGTTGATATATCATGGCCCAGAAATTCCATTCGAAGGCCTCCCGCGGGTGGAGGGCTGCGATCTGGAAAAATCTGCGCCTGGACCGGAGGGCTCCCGGGAGGCGCAGAGTTCCGTTGCTGGGCCTCCAAACTGCCGGTGCGCAAGGCTCACGTATCCCAGAGGCGCAGACGGTTCGCAGCGTCCCTGGGATCACGTGGGCCATGGGGAGCCAATCAGAGAAGGGAATCTCCATTCATACATTTGACAGGAAGCCCTGTCAAATATATGAATAGAGATCACCCCCAAAAACATAGTAAAACTTTTTTTAAAAATTTAAAAATCACATTTTTAAAATGACTAAGTATTAAACAAAAATTTTATTTTTTGAAAAAAAGAATTAAAGTTTTTAACAGGGCTAAAAATAAACTTACCTTTAATTGATAAATCAGTGGAATTTTTTTTTTTTTTACTTTTTTCAACTCTTAACCTGATAAAAGCAGGAATTGTAAGTGTTTTCTGTAGGCAGAGGGTCTCCAAAAAACGGAACTATCCGCCCACAGAGGCCCTGCTCCCGGGCAGGCGGAGGATCTGTCCAGCGCTTTCTTGACTGGTCGGAAATGCCGGTTTCCAGTGCATGCCTAAAACTGCCATTTCCGTTGGCCCTATGGGTGAGTACAACGCGTACCCACCCATAGGGTTTGGAATTTCTGCCTCCATAATGACTTGGACTTTGGTGTCCAAGGCGCAATTTTAAAATTTGCAGTTGGCACACAACTTGGAAGTATAGTGAATAGTGAGGAGGATAGGGATAGACTTCAAGAAGACATAGACAGGCTGGTGAAATGGGCGGACATGTGGCAGATGAAATTTAACGCAGAAAAGTGCGAAGTGATACATTTTGGTAGGAAGAATGAGGAGAGGCGATATAAACTAAAGGGTACAATTCTAAAGGGGGTGCATGAACAGAGACCTGGGGGTATATGTGCACAAATCGTTGAAGGTGGCAGGGCAGGTTGAGAAAGCGGTTAAAAAAGCATATGGGATCTTGGGCTTCATAAATAGAGGCATAGAGTACAAAAGCAAGGAAGTTATGACGAACCTTTATAAAACACTGGTTCGGCCTCATCTGGAGTATTATGTCCAATTCTGGGCACCGCACTTTAGGAAGGATGTGAAGGCCTTAGAGAGGGTGCAGAAAAGATTTACCAGAATGGTTCCAGGGGTAAGGGACTTCAGTTACGTGGATAGACTGGAGAAGCTGGGGTTGTTCTCCTTGGAGCAGAGACGGTTGAGAGGAGATTTGATAGAGTTGTTCAAAATCATGAGGGGTCTAGAGAGAGAAACTGGTTCCACCAATGGGAACAGAGGACACAGATTTAAGGTGAATGGCAGAAGAGCCAAAGGCGATCTGAGGAAAAACTTTTTATGCGGTGAGTGGTTAGGATCTGGAATGCAGTGCCTGAAAGGGTGGTGGAGGCAGATTCAATTGTGGCTTTCAAAAGGGAATTGGATAAGTACCTGAAGGAAGAAAATTTTCTATGTTGAAGTTCATTGGGCACTTAACTGCCCAGTTTGCAAGTTTTCCAATGTCGTCTTGTATTATGTTGCATTTTTCCTCAGAGCGATACCTCCCAGTTTGGTATCATCTGGAAATGTTGATGCTAAGTTACTTGCTCCTAACATTTAATGTTAATGTGAATAACAGTGGTCCAGCACTGATCCTTGTGGAACACTGCTTTCTACCTTCAATCTGAATAATTACCCTTTACCCCTACTCTCTACCTTTTTTAGACAATTTGCTATCCATTCCACCGTTTGTCCTCTAACCCCACATGCCCTAACCTTTGTCATGAGCCTACAATGTGGTACCTTATCAAAGGCCTTTTGAAAATTTAAGTACATGACATCTACTGCATTATCCTTGTCTACTCTTTCATTACCTTTTCAAAGAATTAGCTGTAAATGTTGCTGGTAAGAGCTCCCTTTATACTTCAGTTCTCATTCTGCGTTGACCACATTTACTATTCATATGTAATCATTACTTGTGGAATAACTATAAAGGATGCATATCTCTGACCAGAAGTCTGTGGAAAATTAAGAATACTGAGTGGTACTGGAGTGCTGTGAATGAGTTGTGTTGGCTATGACTTATTACTTGTATAACGTATGTATAATATTTTAGATGTGTTGTATCCATGCTTTTAATAATATGCTTACCTAGAAAGCAAATGAAAGACACACAAATGCTGGGAATTTGAAGCAAAAATAGAAAAACTTGAAAATGGCTTCTCTGGCTCCGTGACTTTGTCCAGTAAGTAGCTGAACTGTAAAGACTAGGAAAGTCTCAAATTTAATTTCTGATCTGTGATGTGTTAATTGATCTCTGCTGAGCTGACAGTAGGAGTGCAATTGGTCTCGGTGCCCCTGGATTGGGGAGGAGAAAATCAGGTTGGAATTCAGTTGTTGATCCCTGTCCAAAAATCCCCTGCTGGAAGGGCATTTGTGTAGAAGATTGGGTGATAACAGCATTGATGACCAGTCTGATGCTCCCTATGGTATAATTGCTTTCTGATCACTGTTGTGGCTTATACACGATTAAGGACTACTTGGGCAGGTTGTTGGGCAAGGTAATACAGGGTGCCCAATGCCTCTAGAATCCTACCTCATGTAGGAGACAATGCCTGCAGGAGAGAAAATTATAAAGGAAACAGAACATGCTGGAAAGACTAGTTGCCATTTTAAAGGGAAAGATGGATTAGTGTTTTAGTGGATGTGTTTAGTTGATAAATGTAAACTTGTCTGTATTTCAGATGCTGACTGGCCTGCCTCATTTCCAGCAACTTCTGTTTTTGTTTCTCACTTCCTAATATAGTGTCATTTATCCTGTCACTGATGCATTTGACGGTGCAGATTAACGCTAGTCATTGGTGCATCAAAAAAAGTTATGGTTACTTGTGGGATGCATAAACCATTGACCATATGAATTGTACAATTGGGAATATTTACTCCATAGGGTAGTGATGAATTTATTTTATTCATTCTTGGGATGTGGGTGTTGCTGGTAAGCCCAACATTTATTGCTCATTCCTAATTGGATAAATTTAATTGATTGGTTTAAGTGGGTTCATTATTTTGCAAGCTGAATTTACAGGCGCAATGTAACTTCTGTTTCTTGGCGGTTTCAATCTGTAGCACCATGCAGTGTATCTTTTAGTTGCAAACAACTGAAACTGAGTGACTGTATGTTGCATTTGATATAGGACTATTGGGCCAGAATTTGTTTCTGTTCTATATTCATTAATTCCTCAACTTTTGTCATTTTTATGCCCCATGTGTTCACATCAGAGAGAGAGGAAAAAAATAGAAGCAATTTATAAAAAAAAAAAAAAATTAAAAATTTCCAATGCATTTTGTTGCACACAAAGAAAGCTACAATAATACCAGGGGGAGAAGAGCTTCAGTTGTGACATCCTGACTAACCACTTGATGGCAGTGCTGTGGAGCTTGCCATGTGGTGATGTGTTAACTAAAGGACACTGGAGATTAGTTAGAAATGAATAAGAAGGAGCTGTATCATATGAGTATTGTTTTAAAGGTTTCAATGATGAATTCCTTACATTTAGCATTGGTATTTAATACTGCTGAAGTCAACGTATATTTCTGAGTGGGTCTCATAAATGCACTACACAATTTTCAGAACAGAGCTTCATTTTTTTTAATTGGCTTTCCCTTTCTCCCCCCCCCCCCCCCAAACTCCTGGGGGGAAAATTTTTGAATTAAAATTTAAATGCGGAATCTTTATAGTTTCATCCAGATGTTTCAAACTCTTGGGAGCTTATGCAGAAAGTGCTGCGAAATCAAACCAAAACATCAGGTGTGATGAGTTTGTTTGGAAGTAATTGGAAATTGCACATCTTTATTAAATAAATATTCACTAGCTTTGAGTTTTTTTAAGTGTTTGTGAACAGCTTATGAACTAGTTACTGAAAATGCTATAGCCATAGATGGAAAGGGGCCTCCCTTAGAAACCTGTTATGCAAAATTCAGATAACAGTGCAAACCTTAAAACATGTTTCTAAAGTTCTGCTTTACCATATTCATTGTTGAAAATGTTACCAAAGACTAGCACTAAAGAAATGGCACTATCCAAAGCAGGTGCATCTTGCAATGGTCAGGAAACCATCCATTCAAATAGCTAAAGCAAACCAGGAAGTTAGCAGTGGGTGGGGAGTTCCTCTTGATATTTGTATTGGTCAGTTTTTGCAGTTTTTTTTACTTTCCACAGTTGCCTTTGCATGTTATGGTTGCCTCATAATTTGGCATTTGCGTTAGGAGAACTGTTTCAGGAAGTGTTCTGTTAAGCTCTGCACTGCTGTATAAATTGCTCAGACAGCTGCTGGATGGAATTTGGAGTTGAGCACGTGTATATTTCCATGTGTGCAATTTTAAAGTCACCGTTTGTGATGGTTATGCTGGGGAAAACCGCAAAATAGTTGTAAACTGCGACTTTAAAATTGCGTGCATGGAATGGAGTGCTTCAGCAGCGCGGCTTGCTGTCAGCCATGGTTTTTTTGAGGTTATTAAAGACATAGTTGCAAAACACCAACTTTTAGTTTTGTGTAGCATCTCTGATAGTTGCATTTATTTTGGAAGTTTAAAATTCCCAGCATAAATAGTTTTTAGGACTGTTGAATAATTTCCTTAAAAGAAATGTCCTCACTTTTCCACTCACCTCGACATCCACACTGGTCTCCTGTATATTGGGGGTTTTCTATTGTATGCTTGTCTTTGTGCATCTGCTTTCAGCTTGTCTAGTTTCTTCAATGTACTAGGTATTTTTTTTAAAATGTACACATACCTGATATTTGGGATGAACTAGACCAGTTTGTAGGTTTAGGAAGTACCTAGGAGACCCGACTGCTCTCATACTTTATCCAAAATCTATCTTTCTATTCTGCCATTTTTAACCATACAAAGAGATAACTTATCTTTAAATTTATTTTTAAATTGTTAGATATCCTATATCAGATGTTACTCTGATGCTACATGTAAGAGAATGCAATGATTCAGATTTGAAAATACTGCAATTTGTGTCAATTGTTTCCTGAAATTATGCGCTATCCGATTTATCACAACAGTAGTTTTTTTGTCTGTTAATTTAGAAAATTTTGCATTTTAAGAAAAGGCAAAGATGATGGTGTGTTTCTATATATAGTGTAACTCTAGGTTGTCTTGATTGCTATTTTAAAGATATGAGCTTCCAAAGTAGTAGTTGTAGATCTGTTATTAACACCTGGTTAATAGCATGTGTTCAATTAGGGTTAGGCAGTGACATAACAGCAACAAAGGCATTAAAATTGAGCACATGCTACTCTGGGGGAAGAAGGTGGTATGTGTTCATTTTACTTTACAACAGTTGGAAAAAAATTCTTCATTAGATAATGGTAAGAAAGAAAACTATCTAAGATAGTGATAAATTTGGTAGTTGGTTGTAAACCCCCAGCAATTAATTGTGGAAGTAATCTATGTTCTAGGGATTTAGCTGATTTTAGCTGTCCCAGTGGAAAGGGAAAAACCCTTGCCCCCACAAAAAACATTGAGCTGATGCACTGCTTCAGCAGCTTTTTAAAAAAGGATTTGTCCGTTTGCTGCATAAGCTCGCCTGACGCTCTGCAGTACAATCCCACTTTTTGGAATTCCTCAGTCTACCAAACAGAATATCTGTCTGAAGCATATGCACAGTGGCTCAATTGAATTATCTAACTTTGTAAACCTTCTGAGTGCAAATCCTTCTGAACCTCCTTTTGTGTTGGTTGTACAGCAGCTCAACACTGCACTGACTTCTGCCCATATATACGTCCCTGCTAGACAGAGGTTAAAAGTAACTACTCTTAATTAACCAAGATAATCTCCTACAATAAAAACTCTTGCATCTCTTTTTGTTCTGCCCAGCATCAATGCTCTGGATTGCCTAATACTACATCTTTAGCTCTGAAAATTAAAAGCGGTAAGGGCGAGTCATGTTCAAACATTATTCTCTCGTTACTACCCTAACCAGTTACTGTAGAAATTGGCAACTATTATATTACTTGTGATATCTTTGAGAAAATTTTTAATTTAGTGAAGATGAGTTCTTAATTAAAAATTGATGGGGGTGGGCAAGGATCTACACAGCATCCACAGAGCCAGTTCATACATCAATATAGTTTGCACTTAAAATAGTTCACATCAGGGAGATGTAACTTATTGACTAATTGTTCACCTAATTCGTTTATTGAAGTAGCGACTATGCGCTGAGCTGTGGGATATTACTTTTATCACGAATGGTACTGATCACTCATTTGCTGCTTTGTCATTCATCAAGTTAGCCCACTTGTAGGGTATAAGTTGTATCCTATGCTCTTCTTCATTGCAATCCCTAATACTTTTAGTGCTTCCCTGTTAAAAATGCCACTGCTGTTGGAGAGCTTAGTGAAATCTCGCAATGCGATTTCTGTATTAAATGAAAAGAGCTGTATAGTGGTCTTTATCTTTTTTCCCCCTCATCTTTATTACAATTATGGCTCATGATTCTCGTGATTCAGAGAAGTACACAATTGTCATGGGTTTGAATCCTGATAGTATATGTTAGTACAGTGTGTTATTGTGGCAAATAAAGGTGCTTTGTACTGTAATTCTGTACGTAATGGTGAATTATTTGCAGCTTTCTATTTAATTAATTAACATGGTTAAGCATCAGCACAGTACTGCAATTGTACGGATAAATGCATAGGAGATATAAAAACTGTACTGGCAGCACTCCTGATCATTTTGGTCTTTGCTGTGCTAACCTTGTTCAGAATTCTTTCCAAGGCTATAGATTATACTTCAAGCAAGTAAATCTAGCTTGTCAGGAGCATGCATTTCTCACATTTTTATGATTATGCTACCAGTTACATTTATAAAAAAAAAAAAAACAAGGCTGTGTTTGTGCAAACAAAATACTGCCCTAATTAAAATTGGCTTTGACCTTCATAATTAATGATGGTTTGTAACTGCAAGTCAAGGACTGAAAGATGAATAACATTTTTTTGAGACTAGATAAGGCGCTGTAGGAGAACTCTTCAGTCTACATACATTTGACTTGGAGTGTGCAATATTGCTTTTTATGTCTTGCCCTATTTTTTTTATTGAAGCATTTTAAGTTTTAAAAAAAAATTAAAAAAATTTGGTAACATCTATTGGCCATTTCTGCTGGATTTTTTTTGGTAGGTGGAAGGGGTGATTATTTTTGTTTAAATAGTGAGTGCTGATGACTTCATTGAGAGATCTGGCCACAAGGAGTTACCAAGCCTGAGATAGCAAACAAGCTAAATTAACATCCGTAAAGATGGTCATTTACCCAGTGTACTACAACGATTCTATCAGCTCAACCATGTATGTTAATTTAGCTTTCTTGTAGTGTGTAATCCTGTACTGCTCTAAGGTAGTTCCCATGGTGACATTAAGACTTGCATGTTTTTTAAATGGGCTAAAAGTAGCAAATTTGTTGTAATCATCATTTTGATTTTGTTTAAAAGAGGAATTGATGTAATTTTGTATTTAACATTAGATTCAGAGAAGGTGATGAGAAACAATGGCACAGAAATGATGCCGTGGAATACAAGCAGATGAGCACTTAACTGGCCATCTTAAATTCCCTTCTCCAATATTTTAGTGAAGGCATTAACCTGCCAACGTTTCTGCCAAAATAACAGAGAAATGCTAGACAAAAACGTTAAATATTTGCTCACTGGTGTAATTTCAGGGCCAATACTTCTGAAACTGTTTTAAATCTATTTTTAAGGGCTCTGGTTCGATCTCTGGCCTGTGCTGAATTAAGCTGTTCAGTCAGAGCAGCGATGTTGTGGGGGGGGGGGGGGGGGGGCGGCGGTAAAAGAGGGAAAAAAAGGACTCTGCTCTCAATTGGTTTCTAATGACCCTTGCTAAAAATGTGCATATGTGGATGTTAGGTGAGGCCAGAACTGGGCCTCGCTGTGATGCTTTCTGTGGTCGAACAATTCTTTGTATTAAGGTGGGTGCCCTGTGCTATGGATCCATACTTCAGTGTAAGCAACCACTGGAGAAGAGTGGGGGGAAAAAAAATTATGAAGTCGCATGTGAATGGAGTAAAACTTGTGATGTGTGCTTGCTGATATCACCCTATGATGCCAAATTGTTAATGTCTGATTTTAAAATTGTCAAAGTTAACTGGCCCAACCGAACTGTGAACTAAATGTTGCAGATCTATATCGATGTGACCAATAGAATTTTTTGTTTTTTGTTTTTGGCATTTAAAAAATGTTGAGGTCAATATGAACAGCAGCAATGAATTGTTTCATTCGGGGCTTGTTTTTTAATCCAAGTAGTCTAATTTCCTGATGCACTTAAGAAAATGTAATAAATAATCGCATCACCGCCTGGAGCTGTAATTGCAGATACAATATTGCTGAAAGTGAGTTTGTTCTTTTCATCAGCTTTATTCAATTTACAATTTGTAAACACAAATTTTTGGAGGTACCAATTTTTTGCAAGTACCCTGTACTAAACTTTTTAATTCTCCAAAAAGTGAAACAATGGCACCTTAGAATCAAACAAATATAATTAGAAGTATCTGAGAGAATTTGTAAGCTACTTCGCAGTATTATGTTTGTTGCCTTTGCTTTCTCTTCTCTGTCTTGAGATGGTGAGCAGGCTCCTCGGTATCTGCAGTACTGCTCTTGAACTGGCTGTTACACACAAGGGGTGATGTAGCATATGGGGAAATGCCTGACCCTCTTCAGCATCTTCCCCCTGTTGTAAGCATGGACCAATGACTTAGCACTTTGTGAGCTGGGCCACTGTATTTGGTTCGCAATCTTTTTTTCCGCTCTGAATCTAGAATTCCCCCAAAAAATTGTGTACACAGTTAAACCCAGAAAATGCTGAATATGCACAGCAGATCAGTTAGCCAAAAAAGGACAAGGCAGTTTGATCATTTTAAATAGCGATCCTTTGTTCAGGTTTCTGACGAAAGGTATCAATCTAGGTTACAAACTTTTTTTTTCAGATGCTGTTAGACCTATTTTTAGTGTTTCTCTTTTTTTATTTTGGATTCCAGCATTTGTAGTAATTTTTTTCTTTTTATCTATAATCCAATTTTCAGAACACTTTGTATTTAATCCCCCCAAAACTGCTAAAATTGTATTCTTATGTATTTCTGTGAGCAATTAAATTAACTATCTTGATGAGTAGTAGTATTAGAATATTCATTTTATTAACTCCTTGAAATTTGCACGCGGACTATTCGGTGTTCAAAAAGAACAGTTGTGTTTAGGGTCATCGTAATTGGTGTTGACATACGTAAACAGTTTTAATACAACTAGAAAATTTGTAAATGGCAATATTGTCATCTTGCATGTTTATAGTCAAGCAATCTAATAAATATTCTGGATTTTATAGAGTAATACCTAGTCTATACAAAAAATATAATCCTATTTACTATTACACTTTAGGTTAGAGTACAGAACACTGAGGCCTAGATGGTTGAATTCCTTGTATTTTTATGCAGTCATTTTGACTTTTGCAATGCTAACAATAAAATTGGCTAAAACAAGATGTGCACAGGTCACCTTATTCCCATGAGCTATTAAAATATAAATTATAGGGAGTATGTCTGCTATAAACTAGCAATATCAATAGAGAATTCCAACAATTTGCTATACATGAACTGTAAGGGTGCAAAGGGATTATTTTCAAAGAATTCTCAATTTTATTTTTCAATGTAAATTTTGAAATTATTTAGGGTTTAATATTCTCAAGAATACATCAAACATATTTGTTCTTAATAGCAAATATTCAGGTTCCAAGTTTGATTTGAAATTTAAGTTGTAGTCTAAATACCTTATTTGCTTCAGATACCATCCGTTCTCCAAATTATTCTTGTAAGATTATTTTTAATGTCACTAGTCACTTTTTTTAGGGGTCGTGTCTTGCTTTTTTTCCCCTTTAGTATAAATTGTTAACAAAGCATGTTGGAAACAGCAGCGTTGAACAGGAGGACTAAATGTTCAGATAACACTTGTCGTACTATTGTGTTAATGTCAGTCTGTTATTTCTGAAGCCATTTACAGTATTGAACTAAATTTATATTTCAGAATTCTTGAATGAGCCAGTTTTTTTTTAAATTACACCTGCTATGGGTAACATTCTCCCTAAAACGCGTATGAAATTTAAATATGGGTTTGAAAGTGCAGTGGTGGAACGCTGCAGAAAAATTGTAAAGTGCTGCATCATGCTTAATACTGTATTACAAAGATGAAGATTTACGCAAGCTTCTATTTTTACTGTTTCCTCTGAGAATTAGTTTAGCATTTTTCTTAAAGAAAATCGGAATCTAATTTATTCTGTGACAAAATGCATCTTGCAATTTGTTTATAGAAACCTTTTGGGGGAGAATAATTTCCATCTTTACATAGGGAGGGTTATTGAAGTTCTCCAAAATTTGAATTGTATTGTGAAATATCAAGCATCTTGGACAGATATGCTGTACAGTTGTGTTTACAATTAAGATAATGCAGTAAGACGAATTAGCTAAAGCTCTGTATAATTTATGGTATTTTCCAATTTAAGTTTCAAAACTGAACAGTTTGTGCAATAACTTGTATTGATTTTGGAATTGCAAAATTGCTGCCTTGATTTTGTTTTGTGTTGTGCAGATGTTGTATGTAAATCTTCTAATTACTGGCTTGTGTTAAAAGCTAAAGTGTTTGCAACGGTCTCACTCATGAGGGTTGAGGTCTCTCTTTGACCGAAGAGGATAGAGTGTTGCTAGAAATATTAATGGTTGTATGCAGGTTTTCTTTTTTTAAATCCAGTGCAGCAATATACAAAGGTTGAATAAGCAGAGCCTCAGTCTCCATGCAAGCAGGTGCCTGTTGTTGAGCAGTATCATGTTATTAACCTGGTGTGATCCCCTCCCTGTTCCTTTTCTTCACTGTTGAACAAGGCCCTTATCCAGAAGGTTTTATACAAAGTATACTGACTTTTTTTGTGTTGCAGTAGTTCAGAGAAGTGAAAAAGAAAAGGAAGTCCGAACCAATGACTGTTTAGTCATGTGCAGCTGAGTGCAGAACGCGGCTGTTGCTCAAATTACATTGCCCGAGGAGCTGCACTGGGTCCGCTGTCTTCCTCGATCAGAACACTACGCTAAGAGCCTTATATATTTCTGACAAAGTCGACTTTGTATTTTTGCAGGATGCTTCATCAGCAGACATCAGGAAAGCCTATCGGAAAATGTCTTTGATCTTACACCCGGACAAGAACAAAGATGAAAATGCAGAAATTCAATTTAGACAAGTAAGGGCAGCCTTTTATTTATTTTATTGTACCTTTTTTTATATTTTGTATTTTTGTTTAAATATTTTGCATTTTTACTTTTTTTTGTTTTCAGTTAGTGGCTATCTATGAAGTTCTGAAAGATGAAGAGAAAAGACAGAGGTATGATGTTTTATGAAGCCCATTAAAATGTATATTCTCTTTGGAGTTGGCTATCTATAATCTTGAATTAGTTGAATGATAAAAGGCATAGTAACTTGTTTTTATAGTGTTTGTTCAGATATAGTCGTGATTGTTTTTGTTCACTGGTTAAATACATTCTTGAAATTAGTGTGTCAGTAATAAAACTGCATGCTGTGATTTATGATGAATAATGAAGCTACTCTTTACTGCTATTTAGCTTGCAGTCAGTGTACGTGCACAAATACTACTGCAGTATACAAATAGGCTTTGGTATTTTTATATGATTAAATTCTTGTTACACACGTGATGCTAATTTCACACGTGTGTGTGTTAAAAGCTTCTGAGAGCTATACTCTTTCTCCGCTTCCACTGCCTCCCTGCCACTAGAGCTATAAATCTGCCTTATTCTGGCATTTCATGGCAAGTACTGCATTTATGATCTGCTATATTGAATTAAAGTGGTAAGACTGTCGTTTTTTTCTCCCATAGCAATTTGGCAAATGTATTATTGTTTTATATTGATTCAGAGTGCTAAATATTTATTTACACTAGTTCCTGGATGAAAGTAGTAGTATTTGGAGGTTAGAGGACCACAAGAGTTTAATAGTTAATCCCAGTATAGAGGATTTTTAAGATGTTGACCAGTCATCTCTGGAGAAATGTCAACAGTTTATGCGACCTCTGTTAACAATACCCCTTGTTAAAATATTACATTTTTAAAAAATCCACAAATACCTTAAACTTAATTATTTGTGGGAAGGACTGTTATCACTTGCTCGTGAGGCAAGAACTTGTGTGGGAGGTGATTGATTGGATATAATTGGATTGTAGTAGACGCAAGCTGGTTCTTTAGGTCAGATTCCATGAGCTGGCTTTAAATGTTTACACTGCTAAATCTATCTCCCTATCCAAGTATAGACTTGTTGTTTGAGGGCCTGCGAGTCTGGCGGGATAAGAAAGCCGTGTAAACCCCGGAAGCATGCATGCTTGTCTCCTGAAATCCAATCTTAAACAGCGTAGTATAAAAATGGGTTAAGAACAGCAAGAATGTAGTGCTTCATTTTATCCATCTTTTAATTACCAAGGTCATATCATTTATATTTTAATTAGTGGTTTTTAATTTCACTTTTTTGGAAAAAAATGAAATGCCTTATCTTAAATTAAGTGTAGTCATCTAATATTTTCCATTGATATTTATTTGAAATTCATATTTGCCTAGCTTTGTGTACAGTGTTTTTTCCCCACTGCATTTTTGTTTAATTGCATAGTCAAATTCCAAAATTAAAGATCACTACACCAGTTAACTGTGCAAAATATATTATAGCAGGTCTAAGAAAACTTGCAAATGCTGGAAATCTGAAATAAAAATAGAATATGCTGGAAATGTACAACATGTCCGTCAGCATCTGAAAAGACAGGTTAATGTTTCAAGGCTTCATCAATGCTGTGATAAAGGATGTTGGCCTGAAACCTGCCTTTTCTTTTCAAATAGTGTTTAATCTGCTGAGTATTTCCAGCATTTTATTTTGATTTGGTATAGTAGACCAATGGACTGCTGAGTCTTTAGGAATAAAGAGTAACTGGTATTTATTTGATCAGAATTAAAGAGAAATTACATGGCAGCTGACCTACTAAGCCATTTAAAAATGCAACACAACTGTGCTTTTTAAATAACTACCTAATCTTTTCATGTAAATTGTAGGAATTTTCTGAGTACATATTCTTGTAAAATTTCCAAAAGTACATTTTTTTCTATGTGCAGTGAGAGGACCAGTGAGTGGACATTTTAGTGTGTGTGCGTGTCTATATGTATATACAGTATGTGTTTTGGAAGATATGCTGTTTTATCATGAGTTATTTTGAGCAAAGTATGGTACTTGCAGGGAGTGCATGCTATATGCAATACTTTTCTAATATATTATAGATCGATAAGTCATGTAATTTTGTTTTAAAGCTTTCACCCCTTCCCTGTGGGGAAACAATTAGCTTCTCTTTACTACCTCCCCAGAAAGACACAGTTAAGATCAGGACATCTGCATGCACGAGATAATCTGAGTGAACCTATATCCTCCAACACTGTAGCACCCAATTTCCTTGCCATTAAATAATTGTAATGAGACCGGTTTCAATTTTAAAATGTTTGCTTATTACCCATAAGCTTCAAGGATAATTGCATATAAATTTACAAGCATACATATGGAAAAGAACGATGGGAAAAGACCATCTGGTCCATAAAAGCCATCCCATTCAGAATTGGGCAGCCTTGTACACCATTGGCAACCCCCGCCCCTGCCCCCCCCCCCCCTGCTCTGCAATCATGCAGTCTCCTGGGACAGGGGGAAAAATCTGAGGTCAATTTAGGAAAAAAAACTCATGGAAATTCCTCTCTGATCCCCAAAGGCAGGCAAGCAAGCCCCAGGAGACCAGAGCAACTCGTGAGTTTTGCTAATCCCAGCTACCCTTATTATAGCATGAAATGTCCTCTCTCAGGAACTTATCCAGCTCCCTTTTGAGGGTCTGTAGGGAATCCATACTTACTGCATGCTGAGGTAATCTGTCATAGAGGCTGACGACTCTCTGAAAAGAAATACTTCTTGGCATTTAACCACTTTGCTGATATATTTTATACTTGTGTTCCCTCGTTCTCCCATCCCTATCTAGCTCAAATAACCTATCCAACTGGACAGAATCTATTCCCTTCATCATTTTAAGTAAATGACAATGGCTTATATAGAGCTTCTTGTGCAGAAAGACATCTGGGAATTTTGTTTCATAAATAAATGTAAATTTTTCTGTTGTGAATCAAATAAATGTTTCTGTCGTGAATCAACCTGAAGTCTCAATTTTAAAAAGTCCATTTTACTTTCAGGCAAATTTAAGTATTTAACTTAAGTTTAGCAGTTACAATAAATCCTTTTTCTAAAATTCTTGGCTAGAATTTATGCTTGGGATTATATTCTAATATAAAGAGTGACAGTATTGTTGGTAACTTTAAATATTTCGCAATTCTGATATTTAGAATGAACAGAATTTAAAATGACAGTGTTAACTTTGTATTAAGAACAAGAGAAAAGAAAAAAAATCAAACTGATCAGTATAAAATATGCCAGAACGAGCTTTTACTTGTGGCAGGAATTGTATTCCATCACCAGGAGGCAGTATTCAATACAAATTTGACAGCAATAGCAATGGGTTATGAAATGAATGAGTGGTCATTTTGTGAAGTATGTGCTTTAACATGCATTTTAATACCTTAAATTCTGGCTAAAGTGGAAAGCATTATTGTAGATATCTACTGTACACTGTTAAAGAAAAAAAAAACTCCCAACCTTTGATCCCCCAAATCTGTGCTGCATTAAACTTTCTCTTTTTTAATTGTGCTGTAACATTTGTACAATACTTGTATGTAGTACAGTCCTTTCCATTTGAGAAGGCCAGATTTTGCTGGAGCGTGGCATCTCGTGGCGTGCCCCATGAGTGAGGCATGTTTTAAGTTTTAAAATTTTTTGCGCACAAAGTTGCTGGAAGTGCGAGTTGACAACGGTGCAGTGAGGGCAACAGGGCATTTGGGACCTCGGTGAACAACTTGGACAAACAGCAGATCTCTAACGAATGAGATTTAAGGATTGAGAAATAAAACCGAGAAGGACTGTGAATTAAAGTGGGTGAATTCAATGTCACATCAGGTACAGAAAGAGGAATAAAGAAAGACAGGTTGTATTAAGAGCGAGAGAAAAAAGAGACGGAAAGGAGAAGAAAGAAAAAAAAAAATTAAGTGATTTGATAGTTTTAAAATCTCCTGAATCAATTTACAACCTGAGAGAATGAGACTCCACACTTATAATTGTTCGCTTTCTGGACAAGAGAGGTTGATTGACATTCATCAACAATTATCACGTTAAAAGGGTTCTTGCACTGTTAATTACTAGACTTGACTTTCTGTGGCGAGATTAATGTGCAAATGCAGCAACTTCATGAAAATCACAGGGAGGTTAAGCGCGCGATGACTTTCGCAACTTGTGGCAATTCACAGGGCACCTCTTCCTCGCTACAAGTTGCTGGTCGATTTGCGCATTTGTTCAGACGCTATTAATTTTTCAGCAAAATCTAGCCCATGGTGTTTGTTAAATCAACAGGATTGACAGTAGTATGATACCTTTTTATTGGATCAACACAAGTTAAAACATGAAAGCTATTCAGATTAAGTCTGCGGAAACTAAAAATCCTAAACCATTTTCTATCTGCAACCATTGCACTCATTCCTTTTAACCCAATTCTAGTGATATAAGATTGCTGTGTAACACATTGTACCTTTTTGCATAACAATTTTTTCCAATTATTGCAGAAATGTATATAGTTATAAAGTGAATATTTTGGCATAAAGGTTTTAAACTGGTGTTCCAGAAACTTGAGTGTGTATATGTGCATGTATAACTTATTCAATCCCGTGTCTCATGAAATGGATCATTAACATGACTTGCAAATCAAAACTATTGTTGCAGAAGTCTGCCAGTCCCATCTGCTCTGTTGTTATAGCTGGAAAAGCACAATCATTATGATAGTTAAAGCATTCCATTTTGGAGCTTCTTCGCTCCTTCCCTGAAGGTGCTGATTCTTGCTAAGATGCATGGTTACATGGATACCGATATCCCTCTATCTTCCCTAAATGGCTATTCCTCATTTTGTTGGAAGCCTATTTCACTGCGGAGGGCATTATAGCCAAGCCAGATGCCTACATGAACATTTTCTCGCAGGTGTCACTAGATAGTAACCAACCCCTCCCCCACCTGATGTCCTAATGGAGAACTAAGTTAGAACTTTGCCTGGGACCATTTTGGCTTTGTACCCTGTCATGCATGCATTTACCCACTAAGGCACTGCGGTACCTAATTAATATTCTGCTATTGTATCGCTGATTTTACAGAATATGTTCTGAAAAATATAGGCAGTATATTTTTGTAGAATGTTACTTCTGTACAAATTGCCTTTAGTTTCCAGCTGTAGGTATTAAATCTTGTGTATGGCGCACACTTTCTATGCCAGTATTTTCAGTAACGCTTTTTATGCCAATATATGGAATAGAAACTGCGCTTATAAACATTTATAATGAGAATCTACCTGTAAACATTTCGCTGTGACACTTTGACGAGCCAGTTAAATCTCTTGTTGCTTTTTGGAAAGAATTTTGTCTGCCATTTCTTTTCTGTGAAATGTTTTAATGTCAAAAATAAGGTTTTGTAACAAAATATACATTACACAGTATTTACAGCACCGAAACAGGCCATTTAGCACAGGGATCTTTTACATAAAAATGTGGAAACTAAATGATGTAATTGTTGCTTGTTTATGGAAATTTATGTTTATTCGAGACTGTGTACACCTCCAGCTGAATTAATTTCCCAATATGCATGCCCAATGTGCGCTGGATGGACAGAAGCAGAAAACTTTAGCTTAAATGCTTTTAAGGCAAGAAGGTAAAGACGGGAACTTGCTGATGACTGGGAAAGCAGTGTTGGATACTTGAAAGTGAAAAAGGGTCTCTGGCTGGATCAGGTAGGAGGCTGACCGATGGAAAAATGGTGGGGAGGTTGTGCCTGATTTGTCTGAAAGGTCCAAAGGCTGTTTGGGTCCTATTTTGCTGAGCCCTCTGCTGCAAGAATCTTCTGCCTTCTATACTGCCAAATCCTGCACCCGTGTGCTCTGAAACCCAAGACCCCTTCTCCCCACCCCCCCACCCATTCCCAGATCCTAAGACATGTTTTTCAGTGCTCATTAAACTGCTAGACTGCATTCCTAGTTTTTCTTGATCCCAGAACTGCTGCTAATGGTTCAAGACACTGAAACAGCCCCTTCCCCTATACTCTGGGATCCTAGGACCCCTCTCCCAGTGATACTACATTCCAGGACCTGCCCCAGGGTTGCCAAAACCATCCTCTCCAATATTCCCGGCACCATCTCTCCCAGTGCTTCTAGACCCAGGGAGACCCCATCAAAATAATGTTAGAGCCTGATACCCCATCCCAGTATACTCCCTTCTCAGTGTTGCCAAATGGGACTGCCTCTTCCCCTTCCCCCAACCCTGATTGCTGGTAAGTAGTATCTCTTGTAATGTTATTTGGCAAATTACCCTGTCTTTACAGATATTAGTTGCTCTGTGTCAGGGGTTGATCACCACAATCTCAAACAACGACTTATCTAGGGCGACTTTCAAAAACTCATACCAGTTTTCCACCTTGTCCCAAGGAATGTTTTACAGTTACTGGTTGCCCTCTGGTATTTTGATAGTTGAGCTTTGATGGTGAATGCCAGTAAGCAATATGATAGCGGAGGACATCACATCAATGCCTGATCATGTCCTCGTCTGATGGGCGCACTTCTAACAGTTGTTGCTGGATAGTGATCAGGCGCAAGAACCCTTTCTGACTGATGTTTTGCTTCCCAGTTAATTAAATAAATCTGGAATAAAAAGCTAGTATCAGTAATGGTGACCATGAAACTATCGGATTATCGTAAAAACCCATCTGGTTCACAAATGTCCTTTTTAGGGAAGGAAACCTGCCATCCTTACCTGGTCTGGCCTATGTGGGAATCCAGACCCACAGCAATGTGGTTAACTCTTAACTGCCCTCTGAAATGGCCTAGCAAGTCACTCCGTTGTAACAAACTGCTACAGAAAACAATAAGAAGAATAAAACTGGATGGACCACCTGGCATCAACCTCGGCACTGACTTGGGACATGACGATGGCATTCCCAGCCCAGTTGACCCTGCAAAGTCCTCCTCACTTACATCTGGGGACTTGTGTCAAAATTGGGAGAGCTGTCACATAGACTAGTCAGCAACAGCCTGGCAGTCATGCTCTCAGAATCATACCTTTCAGCCGATGTCCCAGACTCTTCCATCACCATCCCTGGATATGTCATGTCCCACCGGCAGGACAGACCCACCAGAGGTGGCGGTACAGTGGTATACAGTCGGGAGGGAGTGGCCCTGGGAGTCCTCAACATTGACTCCGGACCCCATGAAGTCTCATGGCTTCAGGTCAAGCATGGGCAAGGAAACCTCCTGCTGATTACCACCTACTGCCCTCCCTCAGCTGATGAATCCGTACTCCTCCATGTTGAACACCACTTGGAAGAAGCACTGAGGATAGCAAGGGAACGCGATGTACTCTGGGTGGGGAACTTCAATGTCCCATACCAAGAGTGGCTCGGTAGCACTACTACTGACCGAGCTGGCCAAGTCCTGAAGGACATAGCTGCCAGACTGGGTCTGCGGCAGGTGGCGAGAGAACCAACATGAGGGAAAACCCTACTTGACCTCGTCCTCACCAATCTACCTGTCACAGATGCATCTGTCCACGGCAGCATTGGTAGCAGTGACCACTGCACAGTCCTTGTGGAGACGAAGTCCCGTCTTCACACTGAGGACACCCTCCATCGTGTTGTGTGACACTACCACTGCTAAATTGTATAGATTCAGAACAGATCTAGCAGCTTAAAAACTGGGTATCAATGAAGCGCTGCGGGTCATCAGCAGCAGAATTGTATTCCACCACAATCTGTAACCTCGTGGCCTGGCATATCCCTCACTCTACCATTACCATCAAGCTTGGGGACCAACCCTGGTTCAATGAGGAGTGCAGAAGAGCATGCCAGGAGCAGCACCAAGTGTACCTAAAAATTAAGTGCCAACCTGGGGAAGCTGCAACACAGGACTACATGCACGCTAGGCAGCATGCTATAGACAGAGCTAAGTGATCCCACAATCAAAGGATCAGATCAAAGCTCTGCAGTCCTGCCACATCCAGTCGTGAATGGTGGTGGACAATTAAACAACTAACGGGAGGAGGAGGCTCCATCCTCAATGATGGCTGAGCCCAGCACGTGAGTGCAAAAAAACAAGGCTGAAGTGGCTGCAACCATCTTCAGCCAGAAATATCGAGTGGATGATCCATATCGGCCTCCTCCTGACGTCCCCACCATCGCAGAAGCCAGTCTTCAGCCAATTCGATTCACTCCATGCGATATCAAGAAACGGCTGAGCGCACTGGATACAGCAAGGCTGTGGGCCCTGACAACATCCCGGCTGTCATGCTGAAGACTTGCACTCCAGAACTAGCCACGCCTCTAGCCAAGCTGTTCCAGTACAGCTACAGCACTGGCATCTACCCGACTGTGGAAAACTGCCCAGGTATGTCCTGTCCACAAAAAGCAGGACAAATCCAATCCGGCCAATTACCGCCCCATCAGTCGACTCTCAATCATCAGCAAAGTGATGGAAGGTGTCATTGACAGTGCTATTGAGCAGCACTTACTCACCAATAACCTGCTCACCGATGCTCAGATTGGATTCCGCCAAGACCATTCGGCTCCAGACCTCATTATAGCCTTGGTCCAAACATGGACAAAAGAGCTGAATTTCAGAGATGAGGTGAGAGTGACTGTCCTTGACATTAAGACAGCATTTGACCGAGTGTAGTGTCAAGAAGCCCTAGTAAAATTGAAGTCAATGGGAATAAGGGGGCAAACTCTCCACTGGCTGGAGTCATACCTAGCACAAAGAAACAGGGGAATCTAGGGTTATGGGGAGCGGGCAGGAAAGTGGAGTTGAGGCCAAGATCAGATCAGCCATGATATTGAATGGTGGAGCAGGCTCGAGGGGCCGAATGGCATACTCCTGCTCCTATTTCTTATGTTCTAAAGATGGTTGTGGTTGTTAGAGGCTAATCATCTCGGCCCCAGGACATCGCTGCAGGAGTTCCTCAGGGCAGTATCCTTGGCGCAGCCATCTTCAGCTGCTTCATCAGTTACTGTCCTCCATCATAAGGTCAGAAGTGGGGATGTTCGCTGATGATTACAGTGTTTATCTGAGGAGCTGCGAATGGAACTAATGAAGCAGTCCATGCCTACATGCAGCAAGACCTGGACAACATTCTGGCTTGGGCTGATAAGTGGCAAGTAACATTTGCGCCACCCAAGTGCCAGGCAATGACCATCTCCACAAGGCTTCTTCGACAGCACCTCCCAAACCGGCAACCTCTACCACCTAGAAGGACAAAGGCAGCAGGCTCATGGGATCACCATCACCTGCAAGTTCCCTTCCAAGTTACAAACCATCCTATATCGCTGTTCCTTCATTGTCACTGGGTGAAAATCCTGGAACTTCCTCCCTAACTGGGGATACTTTCACCACAAGGACTGCAGTGGTTCAAGAAGGCAGCTCACCACCACCTTCTCGGACAATTGGGGATGGGCAATAAATGCTGGCCCTACGAGCAACGCCCACATCCCAGGAACGAATTAAAAAAAAAAAAAAAAAAAAAAAAAAAAAATCTCTAGCCAAAGGGCATTTGTCCTAACATCAAGTAACTCAGCACAATCTGGGAATCAAATCTGGAACCTTCCTGGTTCAGTTGCTCACTGGATAAATTAATTGAATCGTGAGAACTCTTTTTCAGCTTAAAATTAATAATGTTTCTGCATGCTTCACTGTTCCCGCACCCCTCAATTACATAGGATCTACTGTACAGAAACAGGCCATTTGGCCCAATCAGTCCATGCCGGCGTTTATGCTCCACTTGCCTCCTCCAGTCATTCCTCATCTAAATCTATCAGCATAACCCTGTATTCCCTTTTCCCTCATATGTTTGTCCAGCATCTATACTATTCGCTTCAACCACTCGGTGGTAGCGAGCTCCACATTCTCACCACTCTTTGGGAAAAGAAGTTTCTTCTCAATTCCCTATTGGATTTCTTGGTGACTATCTTACATTGATGGCCTCCTAGTTATGCTCTAACCCCACAAGTGGAAACATTCTCTTTTTCTATCCACTCTATCCTAAACCTTTCATCATTTTAAGGACCTCTATTTGGTCACCCCTCGGCTTTCTTTTTTCAAGAGAAAAGAGACCGAGTTTGTACATCTGTTCCTGATAGGTATACCCTCGCATTTCTGGTATCATCCTTGTAAGTCTTTTTTGCACCCTCTCCAGTGCCTCAGTATCCTTTTTATAATATGCGACTAGAATTGTACACCGTACTCAATGTGGTCTAACCAAGGTTCGTTACAAGTTTAGCATGACTTTGCTACTTTTCAATTCTATCGCTGTAGAAATGAACCCTAGTGCTTGGTTTGCTTTTTGTTTTAATTTAATGGCCTTGTTAATCTGTCGCTACTTTTAGTGATTTTGTGTATTTGTACTCCGTGTATTTGCTCTTCTACCCTATTTATTTAGATTCGATTTTCCAAGTAATATGGGACCTCCCTATTTTTCTTACCAAAGTGTAATACCTCACATTTATGTGTTGAAATTCATTTGCCAATTATATCCCCATCCTGCAAGTTTATAAATGTTGTCTTGTAATCTGTTGCCATCCTCCTCAGTATTGACGATTCCCCCTCTTTTTTTCTCCTCTCTCCACCCCCCCCCGCCCAAATTTGGTGTCATCTGCAAATTTAGAAAGTGTTTTTTGATTCCAAAGTCTAAATCTTTAATCTAAATTGTCAACAACTGTGGTCCCAGCACTGATCCTTGTGGGATGCTACTTCCCACCGTCTGCTACTCTGAATAGCTACCCTTTACCCCTACTCTCTGCTTTCTGTTTTGAAGCCAGCTAGCTATCCATTCTGCTACTTGCCCCCCTGACTCTGCGTTCTCTGGCCTTTATTCATTAGTCTGTTATGTGGTACCTTTATTGAAGGCCTTTTGAAAATCTAGATAAATTACATCATCTACATTACCCTTGTCTACTTTCTGTTAACTCTTGGAAAAAATTCACTGAGGTTGGTCAAGCAAGACTTTCCCTTTTGAAATCCATGCTGACTATTCATTTATTATGTTTTTGTTTTCGAGATGTTCTTCTATTTTCTCCTTTAGGAGGGATGCCATTATTTTTCCTAACACCAATGTTAAGCTGACTAGTCTATAGTTCCCTGGACATGTTCTATCTCCCTTCTTAAATATAAGTATTATGTTAACTATCCGCAAGTCCTCTGGCACTAGACCTTTTTCTAATGAATTATTAAATATCTAGTAATGCCTCTGCTATCTCTTCCCTAGATTTTTTTTAAAAATGTGCGGATATAATCCGTCCAGACCAGGAGTTTTATCCTCTGCATATGATTCGTTTATTTAATATTTCTCTCTATTTTAAATGCAGTTATCTCATTTCTAATCTCATCGTCCAATGTCAAGTCCAGCTGTTCTGTCTCCCTGGTAAATACTGAAGCAAAGTAATTATTTAATATTTCTGCCATTTCTCTATCGCTGCCTGTGATATTATCTTGTCCATCCCTTAGTGCCCCTATTCCCATCCTGACTTTCATTTTTTTTAATTTGTGCCTGTAGAATATTTTGCTATTGTTTTATGTTCCTTGATTCAATTTCATAGTTCCTCTTTGCCTTCCTAATTGTTTATTTTACTTCTCTCCTAATCTTTGTATTCTCCCTCGTCATGCTCTCCCCTGCTGTCCATGTATTTAGTGTATGCCTCTTTCCTTCCCTCAATTTTTCCCTTGTGTCTTTATTCATCAATGGTGTCTCATTAGTGTTTAGCTTGTTCTTGTTTTTGTAGTGGAATGTATTTTTCCTGGACTCTGTTGAACACTGTTTTAAATGTTTCCCATTACTGTTCTACATCATTGTTTGCCAATATTTTATTTTGCCAAGTACCATTCTCAGCCCCATAAAATCTGCTTTCATCCAATCTATTACCCTGGTCTTAGTCATACTTATGTCTTTCGCAATTATTATCTTAAAGCATATTATATTGGTCACTATTGCCTAGTTGTTCCCCTACTTTTACTTATTTTATCTGCTCTGGTTCATTCCCCATTACTAGATCCAGTATTGAATCCTCCCTTGTTGGGCTTCTTACATATTGGGTTAGAAAGGAGTCTTGTACGCATTATAGGAACTCCATTTCCTTATTCCCTTTACCTACCTCTTCTGGCTAATTAATATTAGGATAGTTGGCACTCCCCATGATGATTATTCTATGTTTTTTACTCATTCCCTAATTTGTTTGCGTATTTCTTCCTCCACCTCCCTTCCACCAATAGGTGGTCTGTAAACTACCACTATATTAATGTGATTGGTCCTTTATTATCTTTTATCTCTACCCACATGGATTCTATTTCTGTGTTGCCAATAGCTGTGTCACCTTTTTCTATTGCCATTATGTTATCCCTAATATGTATAGCTACTCCACCTCTCGCTTTTCCCCTTCTATCTTGTCTAAATAGGCTATACCATCCCCTTCTATCTTTTCTAAATAGGCTATACCATACAATGTTTAATTCCCAGTCCTGATTTTTCTGTAGCCATGTCTCAGTAATCCTTACTGTGTCTGGTTCCTCGAGGTTTTATTGCCTCCAGTGCCCCCGTTTGATTATCTACACCGTACAGACATTTTAACTCTTTAATAGCAATTCCTCTCTCTATTTTTAACCATCTTTTTACACTCCTGTTCTATAACTCTCTTTATTCCCTGACCGTCTATGTCCTCCCTTAGTTTATTCTTTCATATGCTCTCCTTTCCTGTTTTTATATTTAGGCTGGTTTCATTTCTTGTAGATCCCTCCCCCATCTTACTAGTTTTGTAGCTGTATGTCTTTCTTGCCTTCTGATTAAGTCTGATTTGAGGTGGTCTGAATCCAAATTTGCTATTTTCTACAAAGCCAATGTACTCCCATTGATCATACAGGGAGCCTACCAGACCTCTAGCAGGTAGGAAATGATTTTTAAAAGTCAAACAAATGCTATTAATACCTTTTTGTATTTTCCATTATAAAATGATGAAATACTTGAATTTAAAAGTTCTCATTAACTTGCTTTCTCATTGAAGTAGATTTAACATTTATGATTATTCAACTTATTAAGTTAAGTTGAATATCGACAGAAACTAAAACTGGGGTCAGCACATCTAATTTTGCTGGAGCAAAATCCCTATGCTGTGGAGCAAAATATTGGCCTGTAATTTGCGGTCAGTGGCGAAGCTAAGGTACTCGCCGCTGAACTCTTAAGAAAACTGCCCACAGAGATCTCATGATCTCTGTGGCAGGAACTTTACCGTTCTCGATGTGCAATTGATTGTAGCGCTGTGTAAAGGGAATCCCCAGTGAAGAGCTGCAGTGACGTCAACAAGCTGTCTAAGCAGCGAATCACATTGAAGAATTCTCAGATAGCAAACCAGGAAATAAGCAGCTTTTATCCTCACTTTTTAAAAATGTTAGTGAGCAAAATAGAGTGGGACTTTCACTTGGGGATAAGGTAGAAGCTGAAATATCATGAACAAACTTTAATTTTTAAAGTTTTTTTTTTATTGTAATTTTTATCATAATGGAGAAATTTGACATGCCACAAATGTAAACATTAGTTGTTCAGGGCCAAAACGATCAGTTAGCAGTCAATACTGAGTTAAAACACCAGCTACACCTATTCCAACAAGGCTTAACACTTAATGGGGTATTTAACAGTGATATTAGCACGGAAAAGCTCAAGTTTTCATCAGTGTCGCTGATTTCACGGATTGCCAGCTTTGGGGGGCAGGTGGGGGTGTGTGCCCACAGCGTAACCAGTGAATGACTGACCACAACTTCAACTTCAGGATTTCTGCGTTTAGATGCGAATGCCCTAAATCATGAAGTTGCGGTCAGTTTCAGAAAAGTAATGATGACAATTGCTGGCAGTTTGCTATCATTACCCACCTTAAAATCCCGGCCAATGTTTTATAATTTTAAGCCTTCGGCTTGCTCATGCAACATGATAACCTTCGCAATAACTGTGACCAAACTACTCGGTTGAATTTTCATACAAAATCTGATGGTGAGTCTCTTAAACAACCTAATTTTTTCATAAGAACGTAGCACTTCACTATTGGCTCTTCTCTGAGGCAATACGCCTGATACGCTTATCAATTAATCCATAAAAAGCGATGAATTAGGATAGTAATGAAAAGGTTTTTATTAACTAAAGAACAGAGCATGCCTCTCGTGGACGACTGGTTCCAAGAAGGAAGTGGGTTGCCGAGCAGCCACCTTTATACCAGGTCATGTAGGCGGAGCCATGGGTGGAGCCAGCTGAGTCATGCATTGGTACACAGTGAGTAGCAAGAGGTAACAATGTGCAATAACGATAACAGTAGTGAACCACAGTGAACAACAATGAAAACGATAACAGTGGTTTACCACATTCACCCCTTGTTTAAAATTGAGTCCGGCGGGGTGAAGTGTACTAAAAGTTCGTGTAGGTAAGTCTATCAGGAGGCCTTGTATGCCGTCCTGATCGTCGTAGCGGCGGCGGTGGTGCCGTATCCAACGTCGAATCTGGTGTCTGAGTGGTCAACGAAGGGTCCTGGGGCTCCGGCATGCCGTCTACAGGGGTTGGGTTGGGAGAAGTGGTGGAGAATAACGGTGGTGATTCAGGGGCGCCCGAGGGGGCGAGGTCTCGTATGGAGACCGTGTCCTCCCGCCCGTCTGGGTATGCCACGTAGGCATACTGGGGGTTGGCGTGTAGGAGGTTCACCCTCTCGACCAGGGGTTCCGTTTTATGGGTCCTCGCGTGCCTCCGCAGTAGGACGGGCCCAGGAGAAGTCAGCCATGTCGGTAGCGAGGTTCCCGATGTGGACTTCCTGGGGAAAACGAACATTTGCTCGTGAGAGGTGGCATTAGTGGCAGTACAAAGGAGTGACCGGATGGAGTGGAGCGCCGCAGGGAGGACCTCCTGCCAGCGAGAGGTCGGAAGGCCCTTAGATTTTAAGGCTAAGAGGATGGCCTTCCAAACCGTCGCGTTCTCTCTTTCCACCTGGCCGTTCCCCCGGGGGTTGTAGCTGGTGGTCCTGCTCGTAGCAATACCTCTCGCGAGCAGGTACTGACGAAGTTCATCGCTCATGAAAGATGAGCCCCGGTCGCTATGTATATAGCTAGGGAACCCGAACAAGGCGAAGAGGTCATTCAGACATTTGATGACCGTGGTACTGGTCATGTCTAGGCAAGGGATGGCAAAAGGGAAACGGGAGTACTCGTCAACTATGTTGAGGAAGTACATGTTGCGGTCAGAGGAAGGGAGAGGCCCCTTAAAGTCGATACTCAAGCGCTCGAAGGGGCGAGTGGCCTTGATCAGGCGTGCTCTGTCTGGCCTATAAAAATGCGGTTTGCATTCGGCACAGATTTGGCAGTTCCTGGTCATAGTCCTGACCTCCTCGATGGAGTAGGGCAGGTTGCAGGCCTTAATGAAGTGGCAGAATCTGGTGACCCCGGGGTGGCAGAGGTCATTGTGGAGGGTCCGCAGTCTATCAACTTGCGCGTTGGCGCATGTACCTCGTGATAGGGCATCTGGGGGCTCATTGAGTTTCCCGGGCCGGTACAAGATATCGTAATTGTAGGTGGAGAGTTCCATTCTCCACCTCAAGATCTTGTCGTTCTTGATTTTGCCCCTCTGCTTATTATTGAACATAAAAGCAACTGAACGCTGGTCAGTGAGAAGGGTAAATCGTTTTCCGGCCAGGTAATGCCTCCAGTGTCGCACTGCTTCCACAATAGCCTGGGCCTCCTTTTCGACAGAGGAGTGCCGAATCTCGGGGCCCTGGAGGGTCCTTGAGAAAAAGGCCACGGGTCTCCCCGCCTGGTTAAGGGTTGCAGCTAGGGCGAAGTCGGATGCATCGCTCTCCACTTGGAAAGGGATGGACTCATCCACAGCGTGCATTGTGGCCTTGGCAATATCACTCTTAATAAGAGTGAAGGCTGCACACGCCTCTGATGTCAAGGGGAAGGAGGTGGACTTGATGAGGGGTCTGGCTTTGTCCGCATAGTTGGGCACCCACTGAGCATAGTAAGAGAAAAACCCCAGGCATCTCTTCAGTGCTTTTTGGCAGTGGGGGAGGGGGAGCTCCATAAGGGGGCGCATTCTGTCGGGGTCGGGGCCGATGACTCCGTTCTCCACTACGCAGCCGAGAATGGCAAGGCGCGTGGTGCGAAACATACATTTCTCCTTATTGTATGTTAGATTCAGCCGCTGGGCCGTACAGAGGAATTTCTCTAGATTAACGTCATGGTCCTGCTGGTCGTGGCCGCAGATGGTGACGTTATCCAGATAGGGAAAGGTGGCCTGCAGCGCGTTCTGGTCAACCATCCGGTCCATCTCCCTTTGGAAGACCGAAACCCCGTTGGTGACGCCGAAGGGAACCCTAAGGAAGTGGTAGAGGCGGCCGTTTGCCTCGAAGGCAGTATACTGGCGGTCCTCAGGGCGGATAGGGAGTTGGTGGTATGCTGACTTAAGGTCAATGGTGGAGAATACCCTGTATTGTGCAATCTGATTGACCATATCAGATATGCGGGGAAGGGGGTACGCGTCCAGCTGAGTGTACCGGTTTATGGTTTGGCTGTAGTCAATGACCAGGCGGTGTTTAGTGCCGGTCTTAACGACTACAACCTGGGCTCGCCAGGGGCTGGTGCTCCCTTCGATAATGCCCTCCTTCAGGAGACGCTCCACCTCGGAGCTAATAAAAGCTCTGTCCCCGGCGCTGTACCGCCTGCTCTTGGTAGCGATGGGTTTACAGTCGCGGGTGAGGTTCGCGAACAAGGGGGGGGGGGGGAGACTTTGAGTGTGGAAAGACTGCAAATGATGCGCGGCGGGCGATTTAAAAGCTGTTGGTTGCAGACTGTGAGTGGGGGGAGGGGTCCACCGTATGCCAATGTGACACTTTTAAGGTGGCACTGAAAATCCCAACCCTAGCAGAACGGCAGCGCAAAGACGGGGCAGGACAAGAAGTTTAAAATTTTAATATTCTGTGCCCCTAACCGAAAGGGTCACCACACAGTAGCCGCCGACGTCCGTTGAATGGGACTTGGACGCCATAGAAATCCGATGGCGCGTTGGCAGGACCGTGAGGGAGTGGCTACGCACCGTGTCGGGGTGAATAAAACTCTCCGTGCTCCCGCTGTCAAACAGGCAAGTAGTGGCGCGGCCGTTTACCGTAATGTCCATCATGGACCTGGACAGATGATGAGGGAGAGCTTGATCCAGCGTAACGGAGGCCAGTGTATGGCTGAGTGAGCCGATGTGGTCGTCAGGCGAGACGGTGGCCGAGTCCGGAGACAAAATGGCGGTTGAGTGCGGCGGACAAAATGGCGGCGGCCATGATTCCGATCCCCACGCGGCCGGAGGTGCACAAAATGGCGGATAAGATGGCTGCCCCCACGGTTCACACGCGGCGCTGCTGGCGTTCGCGGGTTTCCCTCTGCAGGCGTTGGCGTAATGGCCTTTCTTCCCGCAGCCAGAGCAGGTAGCGGTCTTCGCCGGGCAGCGCGCTCTAGGGTGTTTTAACTGGCCACAGAAATAGCATTTTTGGGCCTGGTTACGGGACATTGCTGCAGTAGTTGGTACTGGGGGCGGCGGTCCCAGTTGATTTCGGGACATCGCTGCAGTAGTTGGTACCGGGGGCGGCGGTCCCATGTCCCAAGGTCGCGATGACCATGGCGCGGCACCGTTACGTGAGTATGCTTCGAGGTTTCGGTGGGCCGCATCTAATGAGAGCGCGAGGGCTACGGCCGTCTTCAGGTCGAGCTCCCTGCTTTCGAGCAGTCTCTGCCGGGAGTAGTCGGACTGGAGGCCCTTAACGAAGGCATCACAGATAAGTCCTTCCGCGTGCGCCGCAGCCGATACCGCCTTACAGTCGCAGTCCCTGCAGAGTGTCTGTAACGCCCGTAAAAATGCCTCTACTGATTCCCCCGGTTGCTGCCTGCGGGATCCCAGGAGGTGTCCGGCGTAAATCGTATTCACTGGGCGCGTGTGTTGCCCTTTTAGCAGGTCGAGAGCCGCCGTGTACGTAGTAGCATCCCGGATGAGTGTATATACTTGAGGGCTCACCTGGGCGGTCAGAACTTTTAATTTGTTCTCCTCCGATATCACGGCAGAGGCTTCTAGGAAGGATTCAAAGCAGCTCAGCCAGTGTTCGAAATTGGTAGATGAACCCGCCGCTTGAGGGTTGAGGTCCAGGCATGCTGGTCTGAGGGCTCGCAGCAACGCCTGCTGTTGTTGCTGCTCAGGTGCCGACATTTTAACTTTTAGTTAATAAAATTGATACGCTTATCAATTAATCCATAAAAAGCGATGAATTAGGATAGTAATGAAAAGGTTTTTATTAACTAAAGAACAGAGCGTGCCTCTCGTGGACGACTGGTTCCAAGAAGGAAGTGGGTTGCCGAGCAGCCACCTTTATACCAGGTCATGTAGGCGGAGCCATGGGTGGAGCCAGCTGAGGCATTCGTTGGTACACAGTGAGTAGCAAGAGGTAACAATGTGCAATAACGATAACAGTAGTGAACCACAGTGTACAACAATGAAAACGATAACAGTGGTTTACCACAACGCCAAACTTCAGCTCTCAACAGATAACTAAGACCTTGTTTTAAAAAGGCAAGCTAATTCTGATAAGCCAAAGGAATCTGTCGCAAACTATGATTTCTTAACGCAAATCAGTTTTGACCTTGTAAGGCTCTTACGAGGAATCTGGTAAATTCCTGGGGAATTTTATTCAATTTATTGACCAGGATCAAAAATTTGTTGATCAGACCCATCGGTTCAAAAAGCACCGCATCATACCAAATAAAGGACTTTCAAGCAATAAAAGGGAAATGGCCTTTTTGGCGTAACCACCATCGTATCGCCTCCCTGTCGAGCACCGAGGGTTTCTATACATTGGATGAGGTTGACCGTTGTTCTTTGATATTCGCCACACACCATTTTAAACTACTGCCTGGCTCCTTTATTCTACCATACGAAGCAGGCCCACTTCCCATCCCGTGTGTGAATTTCTATCGCCTTCGGTGTCGCTATCTTGTAATGTCTTACTATCAAATGTATGGTGGATCACTTTTTAGGTGTGGGCAAAATTATGTAATAATCAGTTAAGGAAAAATTATTTTACTTATGGCGGATTATTCAATGGAGTTCCCGTGCACCATACGTAATCCTAAGCATGTGTATAATTAAATTAACCATCATATTGAGACACAAGTAATGTTATGTTACCTGATGATTCTCCACTCCAAGCATAATCCAATCTGATGGTTAATTTATTTTACTTCTGGTTCTTGATGTATGAACGGATGATTTTTGCTGATCACCATAGAAAGAACATATGCGAGAAGAGCAGTAGGGTCTTGGGGAGACTGAGGGCGTGCTGCAGGAGGACCAGGTTCCAGAGAAAGAAAGGCACAGCAGCAGCCAAATATTACATAGTACAGGAGAGAAAACCTGAACAGTAACCGCCTGAAGAAAAAACATAGCGGGTAGCCTAGTTTGGGGGGGGTCGGAGGGGAATCGGATGTGAGCATAGTCTGGGTGGGGGTGAGGAAGAACAGGAGTGTTAGCAGCTTGGCGGTGGGGGGGGGGGGGGAATGAAAATCAACTTTTGAGCAGCATGGAAGGATTAAAAACAGGAAGGAGCCACCTTGAAAAGAGTTTGATGGGGAAGAATGCAAGAGGGGCAGCAAAGAGGGGCCTCGGGAGTATCTGGCAGCAGCAAAACAGGACATGGGGAAGGAAAAGGCGGCACAGCATGTTGGGGCCAGGAGGGAAGGAGAGTGTGACAGAGACAAAAGAGAAGCAGTTGTCTTTTGAAATTCAAGCACTAAAATGGAAGTCTTGCAATGCAGTTCCCAGTTCCTGAGAGTTCTGTTACCTGGTGCTATTTTTAAATCCAGGAAATGACCTGTGAACTGATCATTTAAAAGTTATGTTTGCATTTTTTTTTTAATACTCAGATTTGCAAAGAAAAGGTAACAAACAGTGTGCCTACTCCTGAAAAGTGCTTTAATCATTTAATTTAAACTATATTGTTACAGTAGCTGTCCTCTTAACAGATGAGATGAGATTTTAGGGTTGTTACCTTCCAAAAATCCTTCAGCTTTTTGTAATGTTTGGTTTAAACTCCATAATCTTAAAATTCAGGCGTTTTAGTGACGTAAAAATTAGTTTTGTTCATGTTTGTTTTTACTTTGGAACTCCTAGTAAATGCTGGCTTTGCTTTCTTTGTCTAGTTATTAATCATAACTGAAACTCTTGTTTTACTATTAATACCTGTAGTCCTATTTGAATCATATTTATAGAAAAGGAAACACATCCAATACCTTTCCCTTTTATATTGAGGCTAAAACTACTCCAATCTTTTGGTAGTTTGGTGTGTGAAATTAATTCCCCTCTTTGACTGTCTTGTTTCCATTCCAGTTCTGGAGGTAAAAAGTAGGGGCTGCTCTCCTCTTTCCCCCACCCCCCTCTCATTTCTCTTATTTGGAAGGAGGAGAGCATGCCAGGGGATCTCGGATGCCGTAATCGTGACCATCTTCAAGAAAGGTGACAAGTCCAATTGTGGTAATTAGAGGAGTTTCCCTGCTGTCTGCCACAGTGAAAGTCATCACAAGAATCCTCCTCAATCACCTTCTCCCAGTGGCTGAGGAGCTCCTCCCAGAGTTGCAATGCAGATTCCATCCACTAAGGGGCACAATGGACATGATCTCAAAGCGCATCAAATACAAGAGAAATGCAGGGAACAGCATCGACCGCTGTACATGGCCGCCTTTGACCTCACAAAGGCCTTCGACACTGCCAACTGAGGGATTATGGAATGTCCTCAAATTCGGCTGCCCCCAAATATTTGTCACTATCCTCCACCTGCTTCACGACGACATGCAAGCCGTGATCCTGACCAACGGATCTACCACAGATCCAATTCACATACAGACTGGGGTCAAGCAAGGCTGTGTCATCGCACCAACGCTCTTCTTGATCTTCCTTGCTGCAATGCTCCATCTCGCCCTCCGTAAGCTCCCCGCTGGAGTGAAGCTGATCTACAGAACAAACGGGAAACTGTTCAACTTCTGTCGCCTCCAGTCCAGATTCAAGGTCGTCCCATCCTCCGTTATCGAATTACAGTATGTGGACGACGCTTGCGTCTGCGCACACTCGAGGTTGAACTCCAAACCATCGTCGGCACCTTCACCGAAGCGTACGAGAGCATGGGCCTTACGCTAAACATCCGTAAGACAAAGGTCTACCAGCCTGCTCCCGCCACATAGTACTGCCCCCCAATTAGCAAAATCCATGACGAGGCCTTTGACAACGTGGACCACTTTCCATTCCTCAGGAGCCTACTGTCAACAAGGGCAGACGTCGATGACTAAGTCCAACACCGCCTTCAGTGTGCCAGTGCAGCCTTAGGTCGCCTGAGGAAGTGTGTGATTGAAGACCAGGACCTCAAACCCAGCACCAAGCTCATGGTCTACAGAGCAGTAGTGATCCCCGCCCTCCTGTATGCTTCAGAGACATGGACCATGTACAGCAGGCACCTCAAAGCACTGGAGAGGTACCACAAACGCTGCCTCCACAAGACCCTGCAAATCCATTGGCAGGATAGGTGCACCAACGTCTGTGTTCTCGCTCAGGCCAACTTCCCCAGCATCGAAGCTTTGACTAGCTCTGATGGTTGGGCCACATCGTCTGCATGCCCGATACGATACTCCCAAAACAAGCACTCTACTCTGAGCTCTGACACGGCAGGAGAGCCCCAGGTGGGCAGAGAAAACGCTTCAAGGGCACCCTCAAAGCTTCCTTGAAAAAGTGCAACATCCCCTCCGACACTTGGGAATCCCTGGCCCAAGACCGCACAAAGTGGAGGAGAAGCATCATACCAGTAGTCCTATTTGAATCACATTTACAGAAAAGGAAACAAATCCAATACCTTTCCCTTCATATTGAGGCTAAAACTACTCTCCTCTTGTGGTGTGTGAAATTTATTCCCCCCCCTTTTTGACTCTTGTTTCCATTCCAGTTCTGGAGATAAAAAGTAGGGACTTCTCTTCTCTTCCCCCCGTGCCCCCCCCCCCCCCGCCACAACAAATTTCCTAAAAGGCTTATGGGGTAAATTGGTTTCAGCTGAAAATATTTACAAGCTTTTCAGTGCAGTCAGTCATCTATGATCCATAATTTAATGTTATTACACTGGTTTGATGCCCATTGTCCTGGCAACATATTTTGCATACATTTTTGCTTTGTTTGAGAAAAAAATATATATTCTACACCTAGGATGCATGGAAAATAACTGAATTCTTTCCCAGCCTTTCAACTGGTTTGATGTACGTATATGCTGATGCTGAATATTGTAGCCTGTGTTCTTTTAAATGTACTATAAATTGATTTATAAGATTAGAAAGGAAGGTTTAATGGAATTGCAGACAATAATTGAAAAATAAGAGTTTTGAAATCCCATGAAGATTGCAAGGTTCTTTATATTTAAAGGAAATCTTTGCTTTCTGTGGTTTTTGACCCTCATTAAAACTTAACCCAGTTAAAACTTGACAATGTAATTTGATAAATAATTGTTTTGTCTTTGCAAAGTTGCCATTCTTTTTTGTATTCTGAAACAAATATATTAAGAACATGAGAGGGCCATTGGGCCCTTTGAGCCTGCTCCACCATTCAGTAAGATCATGGTTGATCTTCTACCTCAACTCCACCTTCCTGCACTATTCCTCTCTATCTCTTGATTCCCTTAATACCTAAAGATCTATTGATCTCTGTCTTGAATATAGACAATGACTGAGCATCTACAACCCTCTGGGGTAGAGAATTCCAAAGATTCACAACCCTTTGAGTTCTAAATGGTTGACCACTTATTCTGAGACTGTGACCCTTAGTACTAGACTCCCAGTCAGGGGAAAAACCTCCCAGCATCTACCCTGTCGAGCCCTGTAAGAATTTTGTATGTTTCAATGAGATCACCTCTCATTCTTCTAAATTCTAGGGAATATAGGCTTGGTCTCCTTATTCCCTTTTATAGGACAATTTCCCCCACCCCCATTCCAGGTACTGTATCTGTCTGGTGGACTTACGTTGGACTCCCTCTGAGGCCAGTATATCCTTCCATAGGTAAGGAGACCAAAACTGTACACAGTACTCACCAAGCCCCTATATATTTGCAGTAAGACTTCTTTACGCTTATACTACAATCTTTCTGTAATAAATAAAAACAGTAATGCTGGAATTACTCAGCATGTCAGGCAGTACCTGGGGCGAGAAACGGAGTTAACGTTTTCGGTCGATAACCTATCGTCAGTTCTGATGAAAAGTCATCGACCTGCAACACTAACTCTTGCTCTCTCCACAGATGCTGCCTGGCCTGCTGAGTATTTCCAGCATTTCTGTTTTTATTTCAGATTTCCAGCACCTGCAGTATTTTGCTTTTGTCTTCTGTAATAAAGGCTAACATACCATTTGCTTTCCTAATTGCTTGCTGTACCTGCATGCTAACTTTCAGTGATTTGTGTGCAAGGACAACGTTTCCCAATCTCTCGCCATTTAAAAAATATTCTCTCGTTCTATTTTTTTTCTACCAAAGTGGATAACTTCACATTTCTCCACCTTGTGCCCCATCTGCCATGTTCTTGCCCACTCACTTAACCTGTCTATATCCCTTTGCATCCTCCTCACAACTTACTTTGCCACCTAGCTTTGTATCATCAGCAAACTTGGATGTATTACACTTGGTCCCCTCATCTAAGTCATTAATATAGATTGTAAATAGCTGAGGCCCAAGCACTTTCCTTGTGGTACCCCACTAGTTATAGCCTGCCAACCCAAAAATGACCCGTTTGTTCCTGCTCTCTGTTTTCTGCCCGTTAACCAATCCTCAAACCATGCTAATATATTACACCCAATCCCATGAGCCCTAATTTTGTGTAATAACCTCTTGTGTGGCACCTTATCGAATGCTTTCTGTAAATCCAAATGCATTACATCCACTGGTTCCTCCTTATCTATCCTGCTAGTTACAACCTCAAAAAACTTAGATTTGTCAAACACAATTTCCCTTTCATAAATCAGTGTTGACTCTGCCCATTCATATTATGATTTTCTAAGTGCCCTGTTACCACATCCCTAATAATAGATTCTAACATTTTCCCTACTACTGATGTCAGGCTAACTGGTCTATAGTTCCCTGTTTTCTCTCTCACTCCTTTCTTGAATAGCGGGGTTACACTTCCTACTTTCCAATCTGCTGGGACTGTTCTAGAATCTAGGGAATTCTGGAAGATCAAAACCAATGCATTCACTATCTTCTGCAGCCACCTCTTTTAAAACCCCAGAGTGTAGGCCATCTGGTCCAAGAGATTTATCAGCTTTTAGTCTCATTAATTTCTCCAGTTCTATTTCTTTACTAATACTAATTTCTGTAAGTTCCTCATTCTCATTAGGCCCTTGGTTCCCCACTGTTTCCGGAATGTTTTTTGTACCATCTTCTGTGAACAGACGCAAAGTATTTGTTTAATGCCTCTGCCATTTCCTTATTCCTCATTATGATTTCCCCTGTCACTGCCTGTAAGGGTCCCATGTTTACTTTTGCTAATCTCTTCCTTTATACATACCTGTAGAAGCTTTTACAATCTGTGTTTATGTTTTGTACAGCCTGGTTTATTTTTATTCCTGGTACAGCCGTTTGCAGTCTGTTTTTGTGTGCGTGCCAGTATAGATGTTTTAAAGGAAAACCAGAAATTATGCTGCTGCATATGTTGGTGAATGATAAGTAAAGGGTATCCATGTTCTAAACAGTAATTTTACTGTAATTTGGCTGTTCAACATTGAAAAGTAACCTGACCGTGCTGCTTTCAGATAAGTGTGGTTTCTGAGGTCAGTCTACAGCAACCTATGTGACTGCTGAAGATCTTTTGTACTAATATTTGACTGGAAGCTATTGGACAGTTTCACTCTTATATATGTAAGTAAAAGCTTGCAGCTCTTTAATTTTTATTATGAAATTTGCTTAATTCACTCAGTATTTTAGATTTAATTTTAACATAGAAACATAGAAGATAGAAGTAGGCCATTCGGCCCCTAGAGCCTGCTCCGCCATTCAATGCGATCATGGCTGATCATCCAAATTCCGTACCCTGTCCCTGCTTTCTCCCCATATCCCTTGGTCCCTTTAACCTTAACGCGCGCACAATTTTATGGCCTATTTTCTTGCAAAAGTGAATCTGGCAGCAAAATCTGTTGAATTTGGAATTCATTATGAAATGTTGTTGTTTAGGTGATAAGTCCAGGATCTGCAGAAGAATTGGACAAATTTTTCTGAATTTTGTTTTTTAAACTCCTAACTGCGTGATCATATTTAATGCCTAACGTTATGAACAATTTCACCATTAATTTCATTTTTGTATTTGGCACAATTGCAGTGTACAGTGTTGGTGTAGAAGTGTGTACAATTTGTACAACTAAGACTAACATTTTATTTAATTGTACTCTACACAGATGCAATAGCGCTTTAAGATAAAGCCAATTGCACTTGGAAAAATATTTTAAACTAAAGTAGCAATCGCCACTTGTAATGCTGGTTTGGCAGTAAGTGGGTCAAAATTGAAGGCAGCTTTACTCAAAATGCTCAGTCTGAACAATGATGATGATGATTGTTGATAGAAAAATCAATTTAACATTGATTTCCAGTCATATTCCTCTTTGGCTCCTGATCTGCACTGAAGCCACTCTCCATAGGATGATACTTTTTTGAAAGTTTGCTCCTACATATGGGCAACTACTGCAATCTAAACTTGAACCAACCCCAGCGTTAAAATAAATTAACAACCTGCATATAGGCTGCATCCCTCTAACTGACTTCTCTTTTTTAAAAAGTATGGCATGCTCACCACATGGCTATTTATATTGCTGTATGTACAAAGAGCTGTAAGCAGTAACTTCCTATACAGTAGAGTATATTTTAATAATGTGAAGTGCAACATTTTGTCTCCTATTTCAGAATGTATGAAAGTACTGCTTGAGTGTCTTTGTGTTTACATTTTTGGGTAGAAATTCATCCTGAGCTAGTGTTTGGGCCCAGAATCAGTGCTGTGCTACTTGGAACTATAATTAGTGAGGGACCCTCATTATCATACAGTAAGCGGGCTGCCAGTGCTACTAGCGGTATTGATTACCAGCTCTCCTAATGTGGGGGGTGGGGAAATTGGGCATCCCTGATAGAAACATAGAAAATAGGAGCAGGAGTAGGCCATTCGGCCCTTTGAGCCTGCTCCGCCATTCAGTGAGATCATGGCTGATCATCCAAATTCAGTACCCTGCCTTCTCCCTTGATCCCTTTAGCCTCAAGAAATATATCCAACTCTTTCTTGAATATATTTAATGAACTGGCCTCCACCGCCCTCTGGCAGAGAATTCCACAGGTTCACCACTCTCTGGGTGAAGAAATTCCTCCTCATTTCAGTCCTAAATGGCTTACCCCTTATCCTTAGACTATGACTTCTGGTTCTGGACTCCCCGGTCATCAGAAACATCCTTCCTGCATCTAGTCTGTCCAGGCCTGACAATTTTATAGGTTTCGATGAGATCCCCTCTCAATCTTCTAAACTCCAGTGAGTATAAGCCCAATCGACACAATCTCTCCTCATACGTCATTCCTGCCATCCCAGGTATCATCCTGGTGAATCTTCGCTGCACTCCTTCCATGGCAAGAACGTCCTTCCTCAGGTAAGGCGACCAAAACTGCACACAATACTCGAGGTGCGGTCTCAGCAAGGCCCTGTACAACTGTAGCAAGACATCCTTGTTCCTGTACTCGAACCCTTGTTCCTGTACTCGAACCCTCTTGCTTCGAAGGCCAACATACCATTTGCCTTATATAAAGGCAGGGCAACTTGCTTTCAACTTAACTTTCAGAAATGGCAGACACAGGAGTTGGAAAACCCCACCACAAGTTTTTGAATGTTGAGTTGGAGGATTTGGCAGAGGAGATGGGCGTGAGGAGGGATGTCATCTTCCGACCAGGCAACAGAAAGGTCTTGAGATAGGCCGCTTGGCAGAGCAGGTCAGCTGCAAGAGGTTGACTGACCTGACCAGGGTCGCTAAGAGAAGACTCCCAACTCCAATCTCTTATTACTCTACGCTTAACGCTACTCTATGCTGTAGATGGTTCAGGATGGGGAAGATTGCAAAGCAACGTGTCTGCAATTAATTATGCCCTGCACTCGAAGAAATTCAGCGAGGTGGGCAAATTTGAGAGCTCTCCGCTCCTGATTGGAAGGTGCTGTATTGCTGTCTCCTCGCAAAGAGGGCATCTGTCACTTGCCTAATGGTTGTCTGGAATCGTCCCAGCAGATTGGAAGGTAGAAAATGTAACCCCGCTATTCAAGAAAGGAGGGAGACAAAAAACCGAGAACTACAAGCCAGTTACCCTGACCTCAGTCGCCGAGAAACTGCTGGAATCAATTTATTAAGGAAGTAGTAACCGGGCACTTAAATCATAATATGATTAAGCAGAGTCAACATGGTTTTATGAAGGGGAAACAGTGTTTGACAAATTTGTTAGAGTTTTTTGAGGATGTAACTAGCAGGATAGATAAAGGGAAACTAGTGGATGTAGTATATTTGGATTTCCAAAAGGCATTAGGTAAGGTTGTTACGCAAGATATGGGCTCATGGGGTTGGGTGTAATGTATTGGCATGGATAGAGGATTGGTTAACTGACCGAAAAGAGAGAGGGATAAAAGGGTCATTTTCAGGTTGACAGGCTGCAACTAGTGGGTTGCTGCGAGGATCAGTGCTTGGGCCTCAGCTATTTACAATCTATATTAATGACTTAGATGAAGGAATCGAGTGTAATGTATCCATGTTTGCTGATGAAACAAAGCTAGGTGGGAAAGTAAGCTGTTAAGAGGGTTGTCCTATGAGGAGAGCTTGAGTAGATTGGGCCTATACTCTCGAGTTTCGAAGAATGAGAGGTGATTTCATTGAAACATAAGATTCTGAGGGCGATTGACAGGATAGATGCGGAGAGACTGTTTCCCCTGGCTGGAGAGTCTAGAACTAGGGGGCACAGTCTCAGGATAAGGAGTTAGCCTTTTAAGACTGAGATGAGGAATTTCTTCACTGAGGGTTATGAATCTTTGGAATTCTCTACCCCAAATGGCTGTGGATGCTGAATCGTTGAGTATATTCAAGGCTGAGATAGATAGATTGGACTCTAGGGGAATCGAGGGATATGGAGATCGGGCGGGAAAGTGGAGTTGAGGTTGAAGATCTGCCATGATCTTATTGAATGGGGGAGCAGGCTCGAGGGGCTGTATGGCCTACTCCTGCTCCGAATTCTTATATTTTCTTTTTGTGCATGAGCCCATTTATAAAAAAAAAAAATAAAAAAAAAAAAATAAATGTTTTTCTTCATGTTAAAGGTTTTTTTTTCACATGTGTGGCCCGGAATTTGCAGACCTGATGATGGCGTATGCCTTCTGAAAGACCTCGCAAGTTCCGAGTTATCGCGCAAGGTATGCCTTGACAGATCTTCTGAACAGGCTGGGCTATTTGCCCAACTACGGCCCAGCAAATGCCCATGAAACGCTTGCGCCTGGTAAAAGCAGGCGTAGGGCCTGCTTTCACCAGTGTAAGTGTTAATATAAATAAGTTTAAAAATAAAAAGTGATGCACAAACACTCTTTTTATGCAATGCCTGGATTAAATGTTTAAAATTATTTTTTTATTACATTTTTATTGTACTTGCTGTATTGAAGGGACATTTAACTAAATTTGAAAATGAGAACATTTACTTTTTATTGCAGTTGTCTAAATTGTTTAATTATTTTGGGATTCCATTTGGAAATGGAATCCTCCTTTCTCATTGGAGGACCTGGCCCACGTGACACCAGGAATGCTTCCAAACTGCCTGGGATCTGCGGGCCTTTACGCAGGCGTACGCCTGGAGGCCCCGGACCCAAACACTCTAGCTTTGGAGCCAGCAGTAAGTTTGGAAATATTTTGCGGGTCGGAGGTGTACTCCGGAGGTACGCCTCCGACTGCAAATTCAGGGCAATGTATTGTTTCGTACTGAAAATATGTATTTTAACTATTAAATCCTGTCTTACTACCCCTAATCAAAAATGTTTTCCTCCACCTGAAGGATTTGACTCTTTGCTGGTTATAGTTGTGTGGTAAACCACTGTTTGTATTCCTGTTTGTCCTGTTTGTATTCCACTGTGTACATGCCTGGACATGCCTCGGCTGACTCCTCCCACAGGTCCTAGTATAAAGGTGACTGCTCCCCAGCCCTTTGTATCCTGGACCGGTCGACCACTCGAGGCAGACCTCCATTCTGTTGTTAATAAAAGCCTTCAGTTACTCTTCTAACTCTCAGTCTTTTATGAGTAATTGATAGCGCATCAATTTTATTAACAACATTTTTATAATGGAGAAGATCCTCACACCAGCATGCCTGGACTTAGATCATCGGGAGGCGGACTCATCCACCAAGTTTACTCACTGGCTTAAGTGTTTCGAAAAATTCCTGACCGCCTCCGAAGCAATCAAATCGGACGAGGACAAACTGGATGTCCTGACCTCCAAAGTGAACCACCGAGTGTACTCGGTCATCCAAGACGCGACCTCGTACACGGATGCTATCAAGCTCCTCAAGGACACGCGCCCAGTGAACGAAGTGTACGCCAGGCACCTCCTGGGGAGTCGTAAACAACAACCTGGGGAATCGACCGTGGAATACCTTCAGGCACTGTCTGTGCTTGGCCGGGCCTGTGGTTGTAAGGATGTAAAGGCCGCCGTGTACACAGAGGAACTTATCCGGGACGCTTTTGTAGCGGGCCACAGATCCAATTACACACGACAGCGACTGTTGGAGCAGAGTAACCTCGACCTCAACAAGGCCTCTGAACTCGCACTATCGTTGGATGCAGCCTACCAGGGCATGGATGCCTACTCCTCTGCACCGTGGACGCCGCGGGGAATGACAGCCTGGGACACGGTAGTACCGCCTCATAGCGCCGTGCCACCCCAGCCACACCCCAACAACGGCCCAACTACCGCAGCAGTGTCCCAAGGCCAGACAGCAGTGCCCCAAGGCCAGAAATGCTACTTCTGTGGCCAGGCAAAACACCCCAGAGCGCGCTGCCCGGCGAAAAACGCGATCTGCTCGGGCTGCGGGAAGAAGGGACACTACGCTAGCGTCTGCAGGGCCAAAGCCACCCCGAACCCCAGCAGCGCCGCGTGTGGGCCATGCGGGCCGCCATTTTGGACCTCCCCGGCCGTGTGCGAATCACCGGTACAGCAGCCATTTTGGACGCCTCCAGCCACATGGGGATCATGGACGCCGCCATCTTGGACGACAGCCGGGACGCAGCAGGCCCCCGACACCGCCTCATCTGATACCCGCAGCGACACACCGACCCCTACGCTGGCATCCGTTACACTGGACCAAGCGAGACTGCACCAACTGGCCAGTTCCACAATGGACATTAAGGTAAATGGTCACGATACAATCTGCCTTTTTGACTCTGGGAGCACGGAGAGCTTCATCCACCCCGACACGGTGCGGCGTTGCTCTCTCCCAGTCCTGCCTGCGCAACAGCGGATTTCTATGGCCTCCGAGTCCCAGTCGGCGGACATTGGCGGCTACTGCGTGGTGACACTCGTAGTAGACGGGACCGTGTACGATCATTTTAAACTTCTGGTCCTGCCTGACCTTTGCGCTGCCGTCCTGCTGGGGTTAGATTTTCAGTGCCACCTTAAAAGTGTTACGATGGCGTACGGTGGACCCCTACCCCCACTCACAGTCTGCAGCCAGCAGCTTCCAAATTGCCCGCCGCGCACCAGGTGCAACCTCTCCACACTCAGTCACCCCCCCACCACTGTTTGCTAACCTCACCCCCGACTGTAAGCCCATCGCCACAAAGAGCAGGCGATACACTGCCGGGGACAGGGTTTTCATTAAAACCGAAGTGGAGCGGCTCCTGAAAGAAGGGATTATTGAGGGCAGCACCAGCCCCTGGCGAGCCCAGGTTGTGGTCGTTAAGACCAGCGAGAAGCAGCGCCTGGTCATCGACTACAGCCAGACAATAAATCGCTACACCCTGCTGGACGCCTACCCACTCCCCCGTATAGCTGATATGGTCAACCAGATCGCGCAGTACCGCGTCTTCTCGACCATTGACCTGAAATCAGCGTACCACCAGCTCCCCATCCGCCCTGAGGACCGCCAGTACACTGCCTTTGAGGCAAACGGCCGCCTCTATCACTTCCTTAGGGTTCCCTTTGGCGTCACCAACGGGGTCTCCGTCTTCCAAAGGGAGATGGACCGGATGGTAGATCAAAATGCGTTGCAGGCCACTTTCCCATATCTGGACAATGTGACCATCTGCGGCCGTGACTTGCAGGACCATGACGCAAACCTCGAAAAATTCCTCCGCACCGCCCAACTCCTAAACCTGACATATAACAAGGAGAAGTGCATATTCCGCACAAACCGCCTCGCCATCCTTGGCTGTGTTGTGGAACACGGAGTCATCGGCCCCGACCCCGACCGGATGCGTCCCCTTATGGAACTTCCACTGCCCCACTGCCAAAAGGCCCTGAAGAGGTGCCTAGGGTTTTTCTCCTATTACGCCCAGTGGGTCCCCTACTATGCGGACAAGGCCCGTCCGCTGATCAAGTCCACCTCTTTTCCCTTGACGGCAGAGGCCCGCTTAGCCTTCCACCGTATCAAGGAGGACATTGCCAAAGCCACCATGCACGCAGTGGACGAATCCATCCCCTTCCAGGTGGAAAGCGACGCGTCCGACTTTGCCCTGGCCGCTACCCTCAATCAGGCGGGGAGACCCGTGGCCTTCTTTTCACGAACCCTCCAAGGCCCGGAGACCAGACACTCCGCTGTTGAGAAGGAGGCCCAGGCGATTGTGGAGGCTGTGCGTCATTGGAGGCACGACCTGGCCGGAAAACGATTTACCCTGCTCACTGACCAGCGTTCAGTTGCTTTTATGTTTAACAACAAGCAGAGGGGCAAAATCAAAAATGACAAGATCTTGAGGTGGAGAATCGAACTTTCCACCTACAACTACGAGATCTTGTACCGGCCCGGGAAGCTAAATGAACCCCCGGATGCGCTATCGCGTGGCACCTGCGCCAGCGCGCAGATCGATAGACTACGGGTCCTCCACAATGACCTCTGCCACCCGGGGGTCACCAGGTTCTTCCACCTCATCAAGGCCCGCAACCTGCCTTACTCTATTGAGGAGGTCAGGACCATGACCAGGAACTGCCAAGTCTGCGCTGAGTGCAAACCACACTTTTATAGACCAGACAGGGCCCACCTGATAGAAGCCACTCGCCCCTTCGAGCGCCTGAGCGTTGATTTTAAAGGGCCTCTCCCCTCCTCCGACCGCAATGTGTACTTCCTCAATATTATTGATGAGTACTCCCGTTTCCCGTTCGCCTTCCCCTGCCCGGACATGACCAGTGCCACGGTCATTAAATGTCTGAACAACCTCTTCACCCTGTTCGGCTTCCCCAGCTATATCCATAGCGACCGGGGCTCATCGTTTATGAGCGACGAACTCCGTCAGTACCTGCTAACTAGGGGTATTGCCACAAGCAGGACCACCAGTTACAACCCCCGGGGGAACGGACAGGTGGAAAGAGAAAATGCGACAGTTTGGAAGGCCGTCCTGCTAGCCTTAAAGTCTAGGGGCCTTCCAACCTCCCGCTGGCAGGATGTGCTCCCCGATGCGCTCCACTCTATTCGGTCACTGCTCTGCACTGCCACTAACGCCACCCCTCATGAGAAAATGTTTGTCTTCCCAAGGAAGTCCACATCAGGGACATCGCTACCGCCATGGCTGACGTCCCCAGGGCCGGTCCTACTGAGAAGACACGTGAGGACCCATAAAACGGACCCCCTGGTCGAGAGGGTCGACCTCCTCCACGCCAACCCCCAGTATGCTTACATCGCATACCCGGACGGGCGGGAGGACACAGTCTCCATAAGAGACCTTGCACCCTCGGGGACCACAGTAACCCACTACCACCCCCCCCCCCCCCCCCCACGATCCGATATCCAGCCCCAGCAGACGGCAGGCCTGGGCCCCGCGACCCGCTCGACATCTACGAGGACGACACGCCTGTGCCACAGCCTACGCTGGACTCGACGCCGGAAGCTTCACTACCCCTGCCGTCGCCACGCCGATCACAGCGGCAGACAAGACCTCCGGAGAGACTCCAATACACTAACTTTTAATACACTTCACCCCGCCGGACTCAATTTTAAACAAGGGGTGAATGTGGTAAACCACTGTTTGTATTCCTGTTTGTCCTGTTTGTATTCCACTGTGTACATGCCTGGACATGCCTCGGCTGACTCCTCCCACAGGTCCTAGTATAAAGGTGACTGCTCCCCAGCCCTTTGTATCCTGGACCGGTCGACCACTCGAGGCAGACCTCCATTCTGTTGTTAATAAAAGCCTTTAGTTACTCTTCTAACTCTCAGTCTTTTATGAGTAATTGATAGCGCATCAAGTTGCACAAACGTCAATTGCCCTCTAATACCAGCCCAAGTGGTCACACTTCACGTGCAGGAATATGGGGAAAGAGCAGGGGAGTGGGACTAACTGGATTGCTCTTTGAAATAGCTGGCGCAGACTCGATGAGCTGAATGGCCTCCTGTGCTGTACTATTCTATGATTCTATTCTGATTCTGTTCCACGTGAGACTTGTCAGCCAGTGTCGGCAGACATCAGAGCTGGCCCTGATTTTAGCTCGATTGATGTGCACACACATGCATTTTCAACAGGGGTTGCTGGATAACGATCCGCATTGGGAACACTGGCTGACTTCCCGCTCCTAACACGGGCACTGCAGTCGACTTCAGCACATCTGCCACCCTGGCAAGATCAGCTAACTAAATACAGACAATGATTGAGCCTGCAACCTTCTAAAGAAAGAAAGAAAAAACTTTCTTTTGCACAATCTCAGGTTGTCCCAAAGTGTGTGACAGCCAAGGAAGTACTTTTGAAGTGGTGCTACTGTGGGAAATGCGGCAGCCAAAAACAGCAATGAGCTAATGACAAGATAAGAATTTTTTTTAAGTGATGTTGGTTGAGAGATAAATACAGGAAACTCTTTTTTAACCGGCACCTAAAAAAAAAAAAAAAAAAAAAAAAAAAAAAATCCGGAAAGCTCTCTTAACCGACAAAATTCAGGAGTAGGTTCAGGCATGTTTTACTGTATATTAGTGGCTGTGTAACCGGAGGTCCTGCACCTGTGGCCGTGCAACAGGGACTCCTGGATCTGTGGTCGTGTAACCAGGACTCCTGCACAAGTGCCGTGTAACCGGGGCTCCTGCACCTGTGGCTGTGTACGGGGTTCTTGTAACTTGGTAACTCTGTAATCCGGACTTTTTGATCAACCGGCACCACACCGGCCCCGTCTGTGCAGGATAAAGAGTTTCCTGTATTAGCCAGGACACTGCCTGCTTTCTTTTTGAATAGTGCCATGGTATCTTTTATGTATTGCTGAGAGGACAGACGGGGCCTCGTCTTAACGTCTCATTCAAAATACTTTTTTAGTCGCAATGGCTCAGATACTTCCTGAATAATCTTGGTGAGCCATCGGGGAGCCCTGTTCTTATTATTGTAAAGTAGCAGTAAAAGGTCTATTAAAAAATGAATGTGTTAAGTGAAGACAGATGGCAATGATTATTATAAAAATATTCTGGGTCACCTTAATAAGCCAGAAATACATTTTAAGTATGGACTATTGATCTATGAATTTACTGCATTTTGGGTTTGGTTAAAACCAATTTTGTGATTTCATTTTCAAAATGTAACCAATGTCTTAACTGCTTTTAGGTTATGTAATTGATTTCTGATGCAGCTTGTTCAGCTTACCAGTGGCGACAGCATTGGTTGCTGTCAATTATTTTTTGACTGTGTGCCTGGATGGAATCACCTCCCAGATTCTACTTGAACAGCTAATTTTACAGTAATTATACTTGGGCATTTTGTAGTGGTGCACAGCATAGCTAATTTAATACTAATTCTACACGTCCTACAAAATACCCAAGGATAATCAGAAACTGCTGGAAATGTAGTAAGTGAAAAGATATTGGTGTATATATTGAACCTTGGTACTGTACATCATAGGAGGTTGTAATTTTGATTGGGAGGGGGCAATCTTCTAATGTGTGAAAGGGGCTAAGACTGCCGAAGCTGTTTACTTAAAAGCGGGGGGGGGAGGGAATTAAATATTGGAGTGTAAACCTCTTTTGTGGCTTGCTTACATTCCCATATTTTTGCAGAAGCCTCGGGCAAGTGCCTGGGAAATTTTCTGTTTTCAGTGAATCTATATAAATGTAGTGTAGATTTTCTGTAATCAGTTTTGAACAGGACTTGTTCTCTATAATTCAGATTGCCATTTTAACTACTTACAAATCTTGCTGTACTTTTCTGTGCTGAAAGGCTATGTGAACCTGCTTCTGATTTATTTATTTTTTTCCATTTTTAAATAGCCCAGTTAGTTTTACAAGTGTCGCTTGATACTGTTGCTCATACTGTCTGTGACTTTCTAACTTCATAGGATTAATAAAAGTTGCATGGCAAGCTATAAAATATGATCATAACTAGATCTTTGTTTAGCTACCTTTTATTCGATTCCCTCTTCCCTTCCCTTCCCCCCCCCCCCCCGCCCCCAACAAAGAAACCAGTGTTTTGATCACATTGACAATCTAGCTTGACAGAGTCCCCAAGGTCAACAATTTGGGCTGAAAAAGGCCCAGTGCTGACTGTAAAACTGGCCCAGTTTTAGTGAAAATTTTCATGACTTGCATAGAAGTTACAACACGAAAATGAGTCATTTGGCCTAATGAGCCCATCTCAGCATTTACTGTCTACGTGTGCAAATAGGCACATATACCCACCCTATTCCAATCACCCATCCATCCCTTTTTCTTTTATCCACCTATCCAATCTAATCTTGAATGTTGACATTGTTTTTATCTCGACTACTAACCTTGAAGTGTACTCCATAGCCACACAATTCTCTGAAAATAAGTTTTTCTTTTTGTTCTAAATCTCTTCCATTTAATCTTGTTTCTGTGGCCCCTCATTCTGGATGTCTCAACTATTGTACACAGTCTAATGCTTGCTACCTTGTCCCATCCTTTCAGAATTTGAAACATTTCTATCGCATCGCCCATAATCAGCATTGTTCCAATGAAAAAGACTCTTATTTGTATTTGGTTGTATCAGGCAGTCTCCTAGTGAATATCGAAGTGGCCTAGTAAGCCATGCCGTTGTATCGAGAAGAAAGCCCACCATCATTAGGGAAGGAAATCTGCCGTCTTTATGTTACTATATGTGGCCTACATGTGACTCCAGACCCACAGCAGTGTGGTTGCCTCTTCCGCCTTCTGAAATGGTCTAGCAAGCCATTCAGTTGCATCAAACTGCTACAAAAAGTTAAAATTAAAATAATACTGGATGGACGACTTGGCATTGACCTAGTCTAAGCATCAGATTCGGACATGACAACGGCGTACCCAGCCCAGTCGACCCTGCAAAGTTGTCCTCACTAACATCTAGGGACTTATGCCAAAATTGGGAGAGCTGTCCCACAGACTGGTCAAGCAACAGCCTGACATAGTTATACTCACGATCATACCTATTGACCAACGTCCCAAATTCCTCCTCCACCAACGCAGGGTATGTCCTGTACCACCAGCAGGACAGACCCACCAGAAGTGGTGGCACAGTGGTATACAGTCAGAAGGGAGTGGCACTGGGAGTCCTCAACGTTGACTCCGGACCCCATGATGTCTCATGGCATCAGGGCAAGGAAACCACCTGCTGATTACCACCTACAGCCCTCCATCAGCTGATGAATCAGTACTCCTTCATGTTGAACACCACTTGGAAGAAGCACTGAGGGTAGCAAGGGAACAGCATGTACTCTGGGTGGGGGACTTCAATGTCCATCACCAAGAGTGGCTCGGTAGCATTTGAAGGAGACAGCTGCAAGACTGTGGTAAGAGCACCAACACGAGAGAAAAACCTACTTAAACTCGTCCTCACCAATCTACATGTAGCAGCTGCATCTGTCCATGACGGTATTGGTACAAGTGACCACAGCGCAGTCCTTGTGGAGATGAAGTCCTGTGTTCACACTGAGGACACCCTGCATCGTGTTGTGTGCTAAATGGGATAGATTAAGAACACATCGAGCAGCTCAACTGGGCATCCATGAGTGTCTGTGGACCATCAGCAGCAGCAGAATTGTATTCCACCCCATCTGTAACCTCATGACCTGGCATATCTCTTGCTTTACCATTACCATCAAGCCATGGGACCAACCCTGGTTCAATGAGGAGTGCAGAAGAGCATGCCAGGAGCAGCACCAGGTGTACCAAAAAATGAGGTGCCAACCTGGTGAAGCTACAACACAGGACGACATGCATGCTAAACAGAAGCAGCAGGCTATAGACAGAATAATCGATTCCACAACCAACGGATCAGGTCAAAGCTCCTACCACATAGTCATGAATGGTAGTGGACAATTAAACTACTAACGGGAGGAGGTGGCTCTATGAACATCCCCATCCTCAATGATGGCGGAACCCAGCACTTGAATGCAAAAGACCAGGCTGAAGCATTCGCAACCATCTTCAGCCAGAGGTGCTGAGTGGATGATCCATCTCTGCCTCCTCCTGAAGTTCCCCAGCATCACCGATGCCAGTCTTCAGCTAATTCAATTGATTGCATGTGATATCAAGAAATGATTGAGCGGACTGTATAAAACAAAGGCGCTGGGCCCCAACAACATCCCAGCTGTAGTGCTGAAATCTTGTGCTCCAGAACTAGCTGCACCCCTAACCAAGCTGTTCCTGTACAGCTACAATACTGGCATCTACCCGACATAGCGGAAAATTGCCCAGCTATGTCTGTCCACACAAAGCAGGGCAAATTCAAGGACAAGAGTGAAGGGTAAGGGAACCAAAGCAAGGGCTCCTTGGTTGACGAGGGAGATAGAGAAGATGATGAAACAAAAAAAGAGGGTGTATGATGCATGTCGGGTGAATTCTTCAAGGGATACCCAGACCAAATACAATAAGTTGAGAGGGGAAGTGAAGATGAAAATAAGATTGGCAAAGAGAGAATATCAGTAGATTGGCGGTTAACATAAAAGGAAACCCAAAAATCTTCTACCGGCATGTAAACAGTAAGAGGCAGGGTGGGGCCTATTGGGGACAAAGGTGATATATGCTTAGAGGCGCAAGGCTAGAATAATCAATGAGTACTTTGTATCGGTGTTTACCAAGGAGGTGGATGCTGACAAAATATCGGTAGAAGTGGAAAAGGTAGAAGCAATGGAAGGGGTGAAAATTGATAGACAGGATGTACTAGAAAGGCTGGGTATGCTTAGAGTGGACAAGTTGCCTGGTCCAGATGGCTTGCATCCCAGATTGCTAAGGGAATTGGGGGAGGAGATAGCGGAAGGACTTGCCATAATTTTCCAATCTTCCCTAGATGCGGGGGAGGTGCCTGAGGATTGGAAAGTGGCAAATGTGACACCATTGTTCAAGAAAGGGTGTAAGGACAACCCTGGTAACTACAACATAAGAACATAAGAACGTAAGAACATAAGAAATAGGAGCAGGAGTAGGCCAATCGGCCCCTCGAGCCTGCTCCGCCATTCAATAAGATCATGGCTGATCTGATCCTAACTGCCAATCTACTATCACAGAACCATCTCCTGAATCTAACAGAATTAGACACACGAAATAGGAGCAGGATCAGGCTACACGGCCCCTGGGCCCGCTCCGCTACCCACAGGACCATGTCCGATCCGAACCTAGACTCGTCCAAATTCCTGCCCGCTCCCCGTAACCCTTAATTCCCTTTACTTCTAGGAAACTGTCTAGTTCTGTTTTAAATTTATGTAATGATGTAGCTTCTACAGCTTTTTGGGGCAGCATATTCCATGGACCTACCACCCTCTGAGTGAAGTAGTTCCTCCTCATCTCAGTTTTGAAAGAGCAGACCCTTATTCTAAGACTATGCCCCCTAGTTCTAGTTTCACCCATCATCGGGAACATCCTCCCCGCATCCACCCGATCCAACCCCTTCACAATCTTATCTGTTTCAATAAGATCGCCTCTCATTCTTCTGAACTCCAATGAGTAGAGTCCCAATCTACTCAACCTCTCCTCATATGTCCATCCCCTCATCCCCGGGATTAACCGAGTGAACCTTCTTTGTACTGACTCGAGAGCAAGTATGTCTTTTCTTAAGTATGGACACCAAAACTGTATGCAGTATTCCAGGTGCGGTCTCACCAATACCTTGTACAACTGAAGCAATACCTCCCTATTTTTATATTCTATCCCCCTAGCAATGAAAGCCAACATTCCATTGGCCGCCTTAATCACTTGCTGCACCTGCATACTAACCTTTTGAGTTTCGTGCACCAGGACCCCCAGATCCCTTTGTACTTCAGTACTTTCCAGTTTCTTGCCATTAAGATAATAACTTGCTCTACGATTTTTCCTGCCAAAGTGCATAACCTCACACTTTCCAGTATTGTATTCCATCTGCCAAATCTCTGCCCACTTACTTAGCCTGTCTATGTCCCCTTGCAGGTTTTTTATGTCCTCCTCACTCACTACTTTCCCTCCCATCTTAGTATCATCTGCAAACTTTGATATGTTACACTCAGTCCCCTCCTCCAAATCGTTAATATAGGTTGTAAAGAGTTGGGGACCCAGCACTGACCCCAGCGGAACACCACTAGTTACTGATTGCCAGTCCAAGAATGAACCATTTATCCCAACTCTCTGCCTTCTGTTAGATAGCCAATCCTCTATCCATGCCAGAATATTACCCCCAATCCTGTGATTTTTTATCTTAAGCAATAATCTTTTGTGTGGCACCTTGTCACATGCCTTTTGGAAGTCTAAATACACTACGTCCACTGGTTCCCCTTTATCCACCCTATATGTTAGTTCCCCAAAGAACTCCAGCAAATTTGTCAAACATGACTTCCCCTTCATAAAACCATGCTGACTTTGTCCTATTTAAATTATGATTATCCAAATGTCCTGTTACTGTCTCCTTAATAATGGACTCCAAAATTTTACCTACCACAGATGTTAGGCTAACCGGTCTATAGTTTCCAGCCTTCTGTCTACTGCCCTTTTTAAATATAAGGGTGTTACATTAGCAGTTTTCCAGTCTGCCGGGACCTTTGCTGATTCCAGGGAGTTTTGGAAAATTATTACCAATGCAATCACAATCCCTACCGCCACTTCCCTCAAGACCCTAGGATGTAAGCCATCAGGTCCAGGTGATTTATCCGCCTTGAGTCCCATTATTTTACCGAGTACCACTTCCTTAGTGATTTTGATCGTGTTTAGCTCCTCCCCCCCCCCCCCCCCCCCATAGCCCCCTGTTTGTCCAGTGTTGGGATATTCTTGGTGTCCTCTACTGTAAAGACTGATACAAAATATTCATTCAGTATTTTTGCCATCTCCATATTTCCCACCATTAATTTCCCGGTCTCATCCTCTAAGGGACCAACATTTACTTTAGCCACCCTTTTTCTTTTTATATAACTATAAAAACTTTTACTATCTGTATATTTTTTGCTAATTTACTTTCATAATCTATCTTCCCTTTCTTAATCAATCTTTCTGTTATTTTTTTGCTGTCTTTTAAAGTTTTCCCAATCCTCTATCCTCCCACTAGATTTGGCTACCTTATATGCCCTTGTTTTTAGTCGAATACTGTCCTTAATTTCTTTACTTAGCCACGGATGGCTGTCTTCTTTTACACCCTTTTCTTCTCAGTGGAATATATATTTTTTGGAAGTTGTAAAATAACTCCTTAAATGTACACCACTGATCATGTATCGTCTTACCCTTTAATCTATTTTCCCAATCCACTCGACTCCATTCCGCTCTCATACCTTCATAGTCTCCTTTATTCAAGCTTAGCACACTTGTTTGAGATCGAACCTTCTCGCCCTCTAATTGAATATGGAATTCAACCATGTTATGGTCACTCATTCCAAGGGGATCCTTTACTAGGACATTTTTAATTAATCCTGTCTCGTTACACAGGACCAGATCTAAGGTTGCTTGCCCCCTGGTCGGTTCAGTTACATACTGCTCAAGAAACCCATCCCTAATACACTCCATGAACTCATCCTCAAGGCAGCCCTGCCCAATTTGATTTGTCCAATTAATATGATAGTTAAAATCCCCCATAATTATAGACGTTCCCTTATTACAAGCCTCAACTATTTCCTGATTGATACTCCGTCCAACAGAGTTGCAACTGTTCGGAGGCCTATATACTACGCCCACTAGTGTTTTTTCCCCCTTATTATTCCTTACCTCCACCCAAACTGTTTCATTATCCTGATCTTTTGACCCAATATCATTTCTCTATTACAGTGATTCCTTCCTTTATTAACATAGCCACCCCACCTCCCCTTCCTTCCTGCCTGTCCTTCCTGATCGTTAAATAACCTGGTATGTTTAATTCCCAGGCATTGTCACCCTGCAGCCATGTTTCTGTAATGGCCACAAGATCATACCCATATGTAGTTTTTTGTGCCATTAACTCGTCTATTTTGTTACGAATGCTACGTGCATTCAGATAGAGAACTTTCAAATATGTTTTGTGACACTTAGTTCCTGCTTTTGCCCTTTTTATTACTTTACCTTTTACTCCATACCTTCTGCCCCTTCCTGACACACTCTGGTTTTTAATTTCCCCACTGCTACCTAAGTCTATGACCTTCTCTGTTGTCATTTTTATTATTTGCTCTCTAGGAACCTCCCCCCACTAGTTAATTTAAAGCCCTCTCTACAGCCCTAGTTATATGATCCGCCAGGACTCTAGTCCCAGCACTGGCCAAGTGAAGCCCGTCCCAACGGAACAGCTCCCTCTTGCCCCAGGAAGCAAAACCCATTTCTCCCACACCAGTCTTTGAGCCACGCATTTAAACCTCTAATTTTATTTGTCCTAGCCAAATTCGCTCGTGGTTCCAGAGATTATTACCCTTGAGGTTCTGTTTTTTAATTTGACCCCTAGCTGCTCATACTCCTTTAACAGAACCGGCTTCCTAGTCCTATCTACGTCGTTTGTACCAACATGGACCACGACAACTGGATCCACCCCCTCCCACTGCAAGTTTCTTTCCAGCCCAGAGGAGATGTCCTTAACCCTGGCACCGGGTAGGCAACACAGCCTTCGGGACTCTCGCTCTCGGCTGCAGAGAACCCTATCTATCCCCCTAATAATACTATCCCCTACCACTACAACATTTCTATTTACTCCCCCCTCTTGAATGGCCCCCCGTTCCACGGTGCTGTGGCCAGGTTGCTCATCCTCCCTGCAGTCCCTGCTCCTGTCCCCACAGGGAGTAAGAACCTCGAACCTGTTGGACAAGAGCAAGGGCTGCGGCTCCTCCAGCTCTACCTCCTGGATCCCCGTACCTGCCTCACTCGTAGTCACATCGTCCTGTCCCTGACCATGGGCTACATCTGAATTAATTAACTTCATAGGTGTGACAACCTCCTGATACAGAGCCCAGGTACTTCTCCCCCTCCCTGATGTGTCGCAGTGTCTGAAGCTCAGACTCCAGCTCATCAACATGGAGCTGGAGTTCCTGTAGCAGCAGACACTTGTCACAGACGTAATCACCGTGAGCCTCAATGGGGTTCACCGGCTCCCACATCTCGGAACAGTAACACATCACCTGCTCCATTCTATGTAATTCATTAAAATTTTTATTGTTAGTTATGGACACCCTCTGCCTGATTTTAGATGCTAGTATCCCCTTTAATTAATTGGATTTAAATTAAATTAATCCCTCTAGTTACACCAGTTAAATGGTTTACCAACAGTCACTCTGCACCAGAAAGGTCTTATTAACTACAACCCACAGTGTTAAAGTTTGAAAAGAGCACCTAGCACCCCACTTACCCAAACTCTCAGCACTCTTTGATGACTCGCACTCAGTGCTTGCTCACACTAGGACTGGTCTTTTTATACTGTTTGTTTGTTTACAGCCAAATGAGTCACCCCTGCTGATTGGTTAGAAAACTGGTTTCCACTGCCTGCTGTGCCAATTTACTCCTACTGCAGTGTAACCTTGTTTTACTCTTAAACCAACAGAATCCCAAATATTTAACTTTTCCCCTTTACTTAAACTGCTTAAGTAATCTTATCAAGAATGATTTAAAGAGAAATAACAATAAAAGAACTGTCACACTTACCCAAACTCACAGCACT